>NC_059119.1:12269375-13712500 GCF_020740685.1 Jaculus jaculus | reverse complement strand
AATGATTCTGGGTAGTGGTAGCAAAGAGAAATGCAATCTAGTGATTAAAAAGAAAAAAAGGTAAAAGTATTTCTTGCAAATGACTCAGGCTGAGTGGAATGTCAGTTCTCTATATAGTCCATACCTCATTATCTTGCTAATAGAGGAGAGGTACAGATTTCAGCCATACTTGACATGCAGAAATACATTTGGCTTTGAGGTATATGATGTTTTGCTATTTCCTTTGACTTCTCGATTTATTTCATCTCTATAACACTGGAGTCCCTGGGTATATAATGATAGGTATCTAGGGGCAGTTGGCCTAGATTCATGCTAAGTGACAGAGAAAAAACACATGTATTTGTATCCCAGGACTGCTATAAAACATTACCACAAATTTACTTTAAAGCAATAGAAGTTTATTCTCTCGTTGTTCCCAATTTTAAAGGCAAAAAGTTGGAAAAGAAGATGTTGGCAGGGCCATGTCCCTCCCACAGCTCCAAGGGCGTAGCCTTCCTGGCCTCTTCCAGCTTCTGATGGCTCTAGGTGCACCTTGGCCTGTGGATACACAGCTTCCATATGTCTCTGTCTCTGTATGGCCTTCCCCTCTTTTTAAAATATTTTGTCTATTTATTTGAGAGAAAGAGGTAGAGAAAGAGTGGCCAAACAGGGCTTCCTGCCACTACAAACAAACTTCAAACACATGCCACCTTGTACATCTGGTGTACATGGGTCCTGGGGAATCAAACCTGGGTTCTCAGGTATCACAGGCAAGCACCCTAACTGCTAGGCCATCTCTCCAGCCTGGCCTTCCCCCTCTTGATCCTTAAATGTCTTCCCCTGCATGATCTTGGGAGAATACTTGTCATTGGATTTATGGCCCAACTCGGCAACCCAAGATCTTATTATATCTATAAGAATTACTGTAAGAATATTTATATTCATCCACTTAAAACTTTTCTTATTTTGCTATTTTTTGGGGGGTGGGGGGAGGATCTCACTGTAGCCTAGGTTGACCTGGAATTGATTCTGGAGTTCCAGGCTGGCCTCAGTCCCACAGCAAACCTCCTACCTCTGCCTCCCAACTGCTGGGATTAAAGGCATACACCACCACACCCAGACACCACTTAAAACTTTTTTGTTGTTATTATGTTAGAAACCTAATTATAATCTTTACCTGGGTAACTTTTGGTCATCATTCAAGACTCAATTCAGGCTGGGGGTGGTGGCACATGCCTTTAATCCCAGCACTCCGGAGGCAGAGGTAGGAAGATCACCATGAGTTCGAGGCCACCCTGAGACTCCATAGTGAATTCCAGGTCAGCCTGGGCTAGAGTGAGACCCTACCTCGAAAAACCAAAAAAAAAGATACAAAGAACTCAAAAAGTTAACTAATAAGGAATCAAACAGGCCAATCAAAAAATGGGCTAAGGAGCTAAATAGAGAGTTCTCAAAGGAAGAAATACGAATGGCATATAAGCACCTAAAAAAATGTTCTACGTCACTAGTCATCAGGGAAATGCAGATTAAAACTACATTGAGATTCCATCTCACTCCTGTCAGATTGGCCACCATCATGAAAACAAATGATCATAAATGTTGGCGGGGATGTGGAAAAAAAGGAACCCTTCTGCACTGCTGGTGGGAATGCAATCTGGTCCAGCCATTGTGGAAAACAGTGTGGAGGTTCCTAAAGCAGCTAGAGATTGATCTACCATATGACCCAGCTATAGCACTCCTAGGCATATATCCAAAGGACTCATCTCATTTCCTTAGAAGTACATGCTCAACCATGTTTATTGCTGCTCAATTTATAATAGCTGGGAAATGGAACCAGCCTAGATGTCCCTCAACAGATGAGTGGATAATGAAGATGTGGTACATTTATACAATGGAGTTCTACTCAGCGGTAAAGAAAAATGAAGTTATGAAATTTGCAGAAAAATGGATGGACCTGGAAAGTATTATACTAAGTCAGGTAACCCAGGCCCAGAAAGCCAAGCGCCACATGTTCTCCCTCATATGGGGATCCTAGCTACAGATGACTGGGCTTCTGTGTGAGAATGAAAATACTTAGTAGCAGAGGCCAGTAAGTTGAAAAGGAGACATAAAGGGTGGAGAAAGGAAGGGAAGAGGATACTTAAATGGTTGATATTGTATATATGTAATTACAATGATTGTAATGGGGAGGTAATATGATTGAGAATGGAATTTCAAACGGGAAAGTGTGGGGGTGGGGAGGGAGGGAATTACCATGGGATATATTTTATAATCATGGAAAATGTTAATAAAAATTAAAAAAAAAAAAAAAAAAAGAAAGAAAGAAAGAGAGAAAGAGAGAAAGAAAGAAAGAAAGGAAGGAAGGAAGGAAGGAAGGAAGGAAGGAAGGAAGGAAGGAAGGAAGGAAGGAAGACAGACAGACCCACCCAGTATAAATTACAAAACAATCTCATCCACAGCTTGCATGGCTAAAACAGAGAGGAGTTAAGCTGAACTCTTGGGCCTCCACGGCTGTCGGCTCCTCACTGGCTGTCAAGCCCAAGCATGGGCTTGAGGTGCAAGCTAAGCCGCGCGCCTGTTACAGTGGCTGGTCCCCACGTGTGCAGGAGCTTGCTCTCTTCCCGTGTGAAAGGTGCTGTCAGTGGTGTTGACCGTTCAGGTGCTACACTGGGCACGGGAGGCCTGGCATATGCACAGCTTCTGTTTCCAAGGCCTTGCCATCCGCCACACGTGCCTCTTTCCAGACTCGCCTTGTGTTCCGCTCTCAGCCGTTGCTCTCAGACTCCGTGCTCCTGGCAGCCATGTTGGCCGCTTTGCTGTTGGGGTGAGTGCTGTCTGCATGACAGGCCTCGCTTCTCTTGCAGCACTGGGTGGTTTCACTATGCAATGAACCCTAGCACTTAAGAACACAGGCTCTGACGTCATTCCGCCTGGAGCTAAGTCTTGGCTGTCACCGCTTACTAACTAACTGGGTAGCATTGGGCAATTGGGAGTCAGCCTCTGGGTTTTTATTTACTTGTTTATCTGCAAGGAGAGAGAGAGAATGGGCGCACCAGGGACCGTAGCCCACTGCAAACAAACTCCAAATGCAGGCATCGCTTTGCATCTGGCTTTGCGTGGGTACTGGGGAGAGCGAATCCGGGTCATCAGGCTTTGCAGGCAAACGCTTTAACTGCTGAGCCATCTCTCCAGCCCCTAGCTTCTGTTTTTAAAATAAGGGTAAATATACCAACCTTACCTTGTGCCTGTCCCTCAGTGAGCATTTAATAAATGTCAGCTGCTTCCACCATGAAGCTGTTGATGACATGAACCATGGCGTGGCTCATTTGTTTCCTCTGCCAGCAGCACCGGCACTGGGCTGAGCGTGGACCTTTACCCTCAGGAGGCTCACGGTCTAAAGTGGGGAAGACATGGACACAAGCTGACTTAGGTTTGTGTGTATATGTGATGTGCAAGTGTATGTGTGCACGTGCACACAGAGGCTAGAACACAACTGCGTGGGCTGGAGAGGTGGCGTGGTGGTAAAGGCACGTGCCTGCAAAGCCAGAGCACCCAGGTCCAACGCCCCAGAACCTACACAAGCCCGATGCACAGGTGGTGCATGAGACTGGAGTTCGTTTGCAGTGACTGGACACCCTGGTGTGCCCATTCTCTCTCTTTCTTTTTCTCTCTTGTATCTATCTCTCCCTCCCTCTCAAGTAAGTAAGTAAATAAATAAATTTTTAAAGCTGTGTTTATCTCTTTAAAAAAAAAAAAAAAGACAACCTCGGGTGTCATTCCTCGGGGTGGCACTCTGTCTACCCTTTTTTTGAGACAGGGTTTCTTAACTGGCCTGGAAACTTGCCAAGTAGACGAAATGGCTAGCCAGTGAGGCCCATTTGTGCTCCGCAGTGCTGAGGTTACAAGCGCATGTTACACTCCTGGTGTTTTCGCAGGGATTCTGGAATCGAACTCAGATCCTCGTGCTTGCAAGACAAGTGCTTCACCAGTTGAGCTCTCTCTCCGGCCCCCAAGCTAGTCGTGTGTGACAAGTGCCAGTAACCCAAAGAGGACTTTGGAGCCCTGACACGTGCCAGGGCAGGAAAGGAGGAGAGAGGTGCAGGCAGCGGTGTTTGCTGACTGGCTTCTGCTCTCAGTCTTAGTTGCTCTAAGTCTTAGCTGTCTTCATTTTTTTTTCCCCCAAAAGGTTAAGACCTTCAAAAATCAGCATATTTTAAAGGCCCTGGCATAGTTTCTTCTTTGGCGACACAATTTAGCACAAAGCTTCCCAAACAGCACTGTAAAGAATACCATATACTGCAATATGTTAATGGTTCCTCTGTAGGTTTTTAGAAGAGAACAGTTTCGTGGTTCAAATAAGTTTAGAAAATGCCAGCGTTGCACAGAATTTCCTCCTTCAGCACTGCTCCTGCCAGCATTTAATATGCTAATGTGCATTATTAATCTCTGGGAGAGGAAGTAAGTCCTCACGCTTGTTTTGCTCCAAAATATCTTTTAACACCTTGCAGAGCTAATGCCCTTCTGAACAGTGGTCTTCACGCAGGCAGGCAGCGGCTGTATATTGACCACCAGAGAGCTTGATGCAGTCCTAAAACTGGAAGTCCCACTGAGGCTGTTTCTTCGGTTCTGTGTGGCCCATGTGACAGTGACAACTCACATAAGAATGAAGTATTCTGGGTGAATTGTGACCACCCGACGTGGTCCCCGTACACTGTAGGTAATCTCTCTGGCTTAGCACTCAAGAAGAACCAGCTGTATTGCTCATTCGTTCACATAAAATTAGATATACTACCTCTCGTGAGCTGTCTGAGTTATTTACCTAATCTGCTGAAGAAGGTAATGGGAAATTGAACGCCGCTTCTTCCCCAGTGCCTTCCTATCATGAAAGAGTTAGAAATCATGTGAGCCGGAGCTCAGGAATGAGCTATGACCTGTAAATCTCAGCGCACTCCTGTTTGCCAAGAGACTAGAAGGATTCCAGATAAAGAAAGCCCCAGTGAAAAGCACCTTGGGATATTTTGGATTTGGTGGACTTGTGGGTCCTCCCACCAGCACCTGTACTTTAAACTCTAACAGGACAACAATCACAAATACAGTCCATGGCCTTTACTCCTCAGACTCCAGCCTACTTATTTTGCAAATTATGCACTATAACTTAAGGCATAGTTATCCTTAATTCTTTTGTTTGTTTATTTGTTTGAGGCAAGGTCTCACTCTACCCGAGTCTGACCTGGAACTTATTCTGTAGCCTAGGCTTACCTTGAACTTATGGTGATCCTCCTGCTGCAGCCTCCTGAATGCTTGGAACTACAGACATGAGCTACCATGTCAGGCTGTCCTTAATTCTTTATAGTCATTCTTTTTTTTTTTTTTTTTTTTTTTTATTTTCGAGGTAGGGTCTCACTCTAGCCCAGGCTGACCTGGAATTAACTATGTAGTCTCAGGGTGGCCTTGAACTCACTGTGATCCTCCTACCTCTGCCTCCCGAGTGCTGGGATTAAAGACGTGCGCCACCACGCCCGGCTTTCTTTATAGTCATTCTTTATGCACAGTTTACCTTGTTGTCTGGCAGGTCAAGAGAAGAAATAACAGATCTGAGGCATAACTCCTACAAGATGTTCTTGGCAGCTTCTAGGATCTCAATGTCCCAGTCTCATTATCCAGTGATTCCAGTTTCTTTTGTGCCTGGGGAGACTGTAAAAACCCTTGGATGACCTTGAAAAACTCTTGTGGCTTTCAGATTCCTTGAATATAGCAATTCATAGTAAAAGCCTCACTCTGACAGATGTATGTGCCACATTGTGCATCTGGATTTACTTGGGTACTGGGGAATTGGATCTAGACTGACAGACTTTGTAAGCAAATGCCTTTTCCTGCTGAGCCATCTCCCCAGCCCAGGTTTGGTTTGGTTTGGTTTTTATTTACAGGCTCTCTTGCCAGTACAAATGAACACCCATCTGCCTCTTATGTGGGTACCTGGGGAATTAATTAAATCTGTGTCGGTAGGCTTTTTAAGCAAGTGTCTAACCCTCGAGCATTTCCCCAGTCCCAGAATGGGTTTGTTTTGGCTCCCAGTTGAGGAGATTCTGCCCATTGTGGCCAGAGGCGTGATGGCAAGAGTGGCTCTAGCTGTGGCAGTAGGAGTGAGTGGTCACGCTGCATCTCCTGTCAGGAAACAGAGATGGTGCTTGTGTGTGTTCAGGCTTTCCCCTATCTTCCTTTTTATTTAGTCCCCAGACCTTGAGATAGAGCCACCCACACATTCGGGGTGGGTCTTCTGTCCTCAGTTGAACCTCCGGAAATGCCCTCACAGACACACCCAAAGGTGTTTCTCCTGGCTAATCCTAAATCTAGTCAAGTTGACGATGAAGATCAATCATCATAGCAGGTTATGGCAGTTATATCCAAATCTATGTAAAAATGATCAGTTATAATCATCAGGTACACCGTTGAATCTCCAAAAGAAAGATGGCCGCTTTGGTTTATTGCCTTGGTAGGACATTGAAAACTTCACTAGACCTTAAGGAACGCCTCTGTAAGGTCTTTTGTGTGCTTTAGTGTTGTGGCTGCAGAAGAGAATAAAGTGCTCCTGACAACCAGGGCGGCTGTATATGAAATGTGGCTGGAGGAACCCCCAAGTTGCAGTGCCCTGCCCACCAGCCAGCTCTGCTCGCTTTCTGTCTGTTGTTGCTTTACAAATGACACCCAGCCAAGCAGCTTGAAAACCACACATTCAGCACCTGACAGTTTCTATAAGGCAGAGTCTGGGGGAGCCGGCTGGAGACTGCTCAGATCTTAACAAGGCTGAGATCAAGGTTTCCAAGTTGTTGGCACAATTCAGGTTCCTTAGTTGTGGGACTGGCTGCCCTTTCTCCTGTGGGCTGCTGATTGTCCACAGGCTGCAGGAGGTGCCTGCTGTGGGCCCTCAACAGCATGGTAGCTTTCTTCTTACCGAAGGGAATCATGGGAGTGATTCTCCCATCACCCTTTCCCTATGAAGTAACCCAGCTGAAGAAGAGACATACTCATCTTATTCAAGGTGCTGCCCATACTGAGGAGAGATTTGAACCAGAAATGTAGACCAAAGAATGGGTCTGGAGATGTAGCTCAGTTGATAAAGTCCTTGCCTAGCATTCATGAAGGCCTGAGTGCTCAATCCCAGCACCATAATAAAAGGGAGGGGGCTGGAGAGATGGCTTAGTGGTTAAGGTGCTTGTGTGCAAAGCCTAAGGACCCAGGCTCAATTTCCCAGTACCCATGTAAACCAGATGCACAAGGTGGCACATGTGTCTAGAGTTCGTTTGAAGTGGCTAGAGGCCCTGGTGCACCTATTCTCTCTCTCTCTCAAATAAATAAATATTTTTTAAAAAACCTACAGGCATGATGATACATACCTATAATCCCAGCACT
Organism: Jaculus jaculus; assembly: GCF_020740685.1. NCBI lineage: Eukaryota > Metazoa > Chordata > Mammalia > Rodentia > Dipodidae > Jaculus > Jaculus jaculus. The sequence continues at coordinate 13,705,111 of NC_059119.1, read as the reverse complement.
GGACAGTAGGGAGGTAGGTGGACCAGAAGTTCAGGGTCATCCTCAACAACAGAACAAGTATGAGGTCAGCCTAAGTTACATGAGACCCTGTCTCAAAAAATCAAAACCAGATGGGCGTGGTGGTGCATGCCTTTAATCCCAGCACTCGGGAGGCAGAGGTAGGAGGAGGATTGCCATGAGTTCAAGGCCACCCTGAGACTTCATACTGAATTCCAGGTGAGCCTGGGCTAGAGTGAGACCCTACCTCGAAAAAAAAAAGTCAAAACCAAAAACAAATTGGAATGTTGGGACAACCCCCTGAATTCTGCCTACCACACCAGTCATAATTCCAGAAATTCCTCCCTGCCTTTAGTTTATTCTTTAAGGGATCTTAAGATGTGGACATGGTGATTGATAGAAGAGCTTCTGTTGGATCAACTCTCCCACAGTTTGTAGGAGGCAAACCCCAGTACTTCAGCTCATTGCATTTTGTAAAAACACTGTTATGTGAAGAGGAGTGTTGGCCAGGATTCCGTTCATTTAAGACAAAGTCATCAATTTTTACTATAAAATTATTCACGATGTAAGCAAGGAAGCTCAAAATCGAAATAAATGTTTGCTTTATGAGGCATTTCCTACACAAAGACCGGCTTTATTTTCCCAATTTTAAAATCACTCAGTGTTCTAAAGACTGATTCTGGCTTAACTACCTCACTTTGAATATATTATGATTTCGTGAAGTTACATAAATGCCCCAAGGAAAAGGAGAGCTTCCACAGGGGTTCATGATCACCACTGGGGAGAGAGGAGTGAGGGCAGGATGAACTGCCACACACTCAAGCAAGCAGATGTAGACACAGTCGGTCATCCCTATATCCCACTGAGGAGTAGACAGAAAAGAATGGTGACAAGAATTATACCAATATTAGGAAACTATAGTGCTTAGTCTTACTATAAGCACTGCTTCATGGGGGCTTAAAGGTCCACTACCCTTAGAAGTCTCTGGAATGTCTAATATTAGACTTGGAAACACTAGTGTCTTATAATTCCAGCAAACTGAATTTTAGTATATCTGCTCCTAATTCAGACATCAAACTTCACTAGAGCCATAGCCACAGTCTGCCAAGGAAATAATTTGACAAAGAAGGGGATCTTCTCCAGCAGGTTGAGCTTAGGACACAGGACAGTGGATAGGTAAACTACGGTGCGCCGTGTCTCTGGAATGCTCACACGGTGGTTGTTAAAGCTGATGAAGGAATTATTTCATAGCCATGGTGCTAAGTGAGCCAAGCAAAGCAATGTAGTTAGTAGCCGTTGTAGGGAAAGGAGAAAAACAAAAAATAACTACTCAATTTTATACCCATATTTCTGGAGACCTGCTGATACTGGTTGCCTCTGAACAGCATGGTGATGGAGGATAAGGCTGGGAAGGAGGCTCCTTTTGGTGACATTTGAGTTTTAAAATATGTGAACATAGGGCTGGAGAGATGGCTTAGCGGTTAAGCGCTTGCCTGTGAAGCCTAAGGACCCTGGTTCGAGGCTCGGTTCCCCAGGTCCCACGTTAGCCAGATGCACAAGGGGGCGCCCGCGTCTGGAGTTCGTTTGCAGAGGCTGGAAGCCCTGGCATGCCCATTCTCTCTCTCTCCCTCTATCTGTCTTTCTCTCTGTGTCTGTCGCTCTCAAATAAATAAAATAATATAAATAAATAAATAAATAAATAAATAAATAAAATATGTGAACATAATACCTAGCCAGAAATAATTTTCTAGCCAGGCATAGCGGCTCCTACCGGTAATTCTAGGACTCAGCAAAAGTATCTCAAAAAAAAGTTGTTGTTGCTTTTGTTTTTCCTAAGAGCTAGAAGTGTGGCTCAGTGGTAGAATCTGTGTTTAGCATGTGCAATACCCTGGGATTAAGCCTCAGCCCCCCCCAAAATAATAATTTCTTAAAAGGTAAAAAAGATGAATATTTGGGCTGGAGAGATGGCTTAGTGGTTAAGCACTTGCCTGTGAAGCCTAAGGACCCTGGTTCAAGGCTCGATTCCCCAGGACCCACATTAGCCAGATTCACAAGGGGGCGCAAGCATCTGGAGTTCATTTGCAGTGTCTGGAGGCCCTGGTGTGCCCATTCTCTCTTTCTGCCTCTCCCCCCATTCCCCTCCTCTAAAAAAAAAAAAATATATATATATATATATATATAAATATATATATATATATATATATTTTTTTTTTAAGATGAGTAGGGCTGGAAAGACAGCTCAGCAATTAAGGCGCTTGCCTGCAAAGCCTAAGAACCCAAGTTTGATTCCCCAGTACCCACGTAAAGCCGTATGCACAAGGTGACACATGTATATGGAGTTCATTTGCAGCAGCAAGAGGTCCTGATGCATCCATTCTCTCTATCTTCCTTTCTCTCTCTCTCAGATAAATAAAATATATTAAAAATATTTTTTTAAAAAATACAAGGGCTGGAGAGATGGCTTAGCACTGAAGGTGCTTGCCTGCAAAGCCAAAGAACCATGGTTCGATTCCCTGGGACCCACATAAGCCAAATGCATAAGGTGGTGCATGCATCTGGAGTTCATTTGCAGTGGCCCTCATGCACCCATTCTCTCACTCTCTCTCTCCCTCCCTCCCTCCCTCCCTCCTTCCCTCCCTCTCTCTCTCTTAAAAAAATAAACAATATTTTTTTAAAGATGAGTATTTAAAGAATGGGGAAGGGCTAAGGTGGAGCTTAGTGTCAGCATTGGAAAGGGGAAGGTGGGTTCTGTGGTTAAAGCTGGGCACAGTGGCCTGAGCATGTCATCCAGCTACTGTGGTTGCCAAGTGGGAGAATCCCTTGAGACCAAGGCATAGAGGCCAGCCTGGGCAAAAGAGCAAGACCTGTCTCAGTATGGATGGATGGATGGATAGATGTGGTATGTTTATCAGTCTCTCAATAAGACCTGACCTGTTAGGAAAGGTTTCTTTGTGAACAGGACTTGGCTGACCATCTGTAAATTCTCCCAGTGTACCCATCCCCTGCTGTACCTTGTGTTTGGGCACTTGGGTTGGACTTTTGCCCCCTTCCTCCTTCCCATATTTGATTCACACTTGGTTTTTCCCACTCCCACACCACTCACTACCATCCATGCACAAGTGTAAAGCAGTCTGCCTTGTCCCTAGTGATTTTAGAATTCAGATGAAAAATGTCCCTCCCACCAAATACATGCCAGCGTGACCCATGCGTGTGTGAAAGCACCCGTTGTTTGCATCATGCCTCCACCTAGTAGTGTTTATACTCTCTGCTAAACCAGGGCTGCCCTCTAGTATGGCAGCTTGAAATCACTGACCGCCTACTCGTGCTTGCAAAAATGCAGGAGCCTGAGACCAGCCCCCCCCCCCACTTAAGACCCCATCTCAAAAGAAAGATGAAAGCCAGATGTGGCACTTGCCTTTAGTCCCCGGGTAGAAGGATCACTGTGAGTGTGAGGCCAGCCTGGGCTACAGAATAAATTTCAGGTCAGCCTAGGCTAGAGTGAAACCTTCTTTTGGGGGGATGGAGAGGAAAAGATAAATAAGGGCTGGAGGTATGGCTTAGCAGTTGAAGGCGCTTGCTTGCAAGGCTTGATGGCCCAGGTTCATTCCTCCTCTACCCACATAAAACTAAATGCACAAAGTGGTGCATGCATCTAGAGTCTATTTGCAGTGGTGAGAAGCCCTGATGTACCTATCCCCACCTCTCAAATAAATATTGTTTAAAAGGAAAAAGAGTTTCCCTTATGGACAAGATGCGATAAGAATTTTCACAGAAGTTAGATACAGTACTGGACAATGGCAATCAAGCTTACAACTAAATACCTTTGAATCAGCTTAAACACAGATGCCCATTGGAGCAGCCATCTGGGGTGGGGAGGCCCTGAGAGTCAGAAACAACTGCAGGGCTTCTTCATGGCCAGGAGCGGCAGTATGACCTGAGACCTGCATGGCCCGAGCCCATAGGAGACCAGCTGCGGGCTCAGAAGCCCCATGCAGAAGAAAGAGTTGTCACCGTTCCATTATGCGTTTACTGCGTTGCTCTCAGCCCCTCCAATTGCTAGCTCTTCTCAATGCTGTCCTTTTTCCACATACCACCCCACCATCAGCTTGAAATGAATGCATGACATTAACTAAAGTATCTTGGAGAGGATGCATAAGAAAGGACAAGTGCTCTTCAAGAAAAAAAAAAAAAATCCCTATTCCACCAAAACCCTGTAGAAACTAAGGCGTCTGTATCACAAGTTTTCCGGAGCTGCAGCAGAGTGCCCCCCCACACACACAGACATCCAATTTAACCTTGGCACCCACACACCAGCTTTGGATTGTCCCTGCTGCAGTCCAGTTAGGCAGGAATAATCACATGGCCACAAAGCTAGAGGCAGTCGGTGTGGCCTATGGGATCGCCTTGCCCCACACCTTTGCGTGGTAGGCAGTTGCAAACTGGGTCGCTGCTCCCAGCGCACCTGTGCGCCGGGGTGCTGGGGAAGCCCCCAGAGACACCTTTATGACGCATGCTTTTCACCGGTTGCTGTTTAACCCACCTTTGTAGATGTCCCAGAAGTTGTCAGCCTGGGTTCCAGGGGACGATTTGCGTGTTCCACTGCACACAACAACGCGATCTGTGCTCGAGCTATAATGCTAGCTCTCCTAACTCCCGGCTGTCCAGTCATTCATCCCTGACCAAAAGCACCAAGGATGCCCCACATTGGCTTTTCACCTGAACTCTTTCACTCAGGACAACAGATTCATGAGGGAGCTCGTTTTGCCCATGTCGGGGTCAAGTACACACAGGGAAAGAGCAGTGAGTTTAGGACCCTGCTGTTCACCCATTGGCTTTGTGACCTTGGTGAGTTACTTCACTTCTCTGGACTTCACATGGCCTCCGGGGTCTCTTGTGGCTCTAAGATCCTCTTATTCTTTTTTTTTTTTTTTGGCTTTTCAAGGTAGGGTCTTACTCTAGCCCAGGCTGACCTGAAATTCACTATGGAGTCCCAGGGTGGCCTCGAACTCATGGCAATCCTCCTACCTCTGCCTCCCAGTGCTGGGATAAAAGGCGTGCGCCACCACACCCGGCTAGATCCTCTTATTCTAAGTGGACATACGGATCTTATCACTCCAGAACTCTCCTGTCCAACTGTTGTAGTGGCTTGTTTTATGTAACGTAGTTTGTGGTGTTACAGCACATGAACTCACTTCTATCATTGAATTATCCGGTCATGAACTGTGTCAGTCAGCTGGCGGTAAAGTGGGGGCTTAGCACACCTTAGACTCTACCTGGACTTTTCAAAAAGCTTGCTGGTACCACTTTCTGTTTTTAAGTGCCAGAATTCCACAAATTCTTTCCCACTGATCTCTTCCTTTGATCAGGCACCTGAGAAGATGGCGCAGAAGGAATACGGGGCTGAGGATGTAGCTCAGGTGGGCAGAGAGCTCCCTTGGCTAGCATGCATGAACTCTGGGTTCAAGTCTAAACACTGTGTAAACTGAGTGCACTCGTTGTAACCCCAGTGCTCAGGTGGTAGAGGCAAGAGGATCAGAAGTTCAAGCTCATCTTCAGCTACATAATGAGTGAGTGGCCAGCCTGAGCTGCCTGAGGGGGAAAATAAAAGATAAGGGCTGAAGAGATTGCTCAGTGGTTAAGGCACTTTCCTGCAAAGCCTAAGGACCAAGATTGATTCCCCAGTACCCACATAAAGCCAAATGTACAAGGTGGCACCTATGTCTGGAGTTCGTTTGCAGTGACTGGAGGCCTTGGTGCACCCATTCTCTGTGTGTATGTATGTATATGTGTGTGTGTCTGTGTGTATACACTTGCCTCTTTCTCTCAAATAAATAAATATATTTTTAAAAAAAAGACAAAAGGGAGGCCAGGCGTGTTGGCGCATGCCTTTAATCCCAACACTTGGGAGGAAGACGTAGAAGGGGAAATTACCATGAATTCAAGGCAACCCTGAGATCCAGGTCAGTCTGGGCTGGAGTGAAACTCTACCTCAAAAAAAAAAAAAAGCCGGCTGTGGTGGCACCTTTAATCCCAGCACTTGGGAGACAGAGGTAGGAGGATCACTGTGAGTTCCAGGCCACCTTGAGACTACATAGTGAATTCCAGGTCAGCCTGGGCCTACCACAAAACACCAAAAAGAAAAAGGTTAAAAAAAAAGATAAAAAGGGGCTGGAGAGATGGCTTAGCAGTTCAGACACTTGCCTGCAAACCCTAACAAACTGAGTTTAGTTCCCCAGTACTCACATAAATCCAGATGCACAAAGTGGCTCATGCATCTGGACTTCCACTTGCAGGGGCTAGAGGCCCTGGCACGCCTATTCATATTCACCCCCCCCCCTTCCCCGCCGGGTGTGGTGGCGCACGCCTCGAATCCCCGCACTCGGGAGGCACAGGTAGGAGGATCACTGGGAGCTCAACTACATAGTGAATTCCAGGTCAGCCTGGGCTAGAGCGAGACTCTACCTTGAAAAAAAAACGGGGGGGGGGGGTGGAATAGCTGGGCGTGGTGGAGCACGCCTTTAATCCCAGCACTCGGGAGGCAGAGGTAGGAGGATCACTGTGAGTTCGAGGCCACCCTGAGACTCCATAGTGAATTCCAGGTCAGCCTGGGCCAGAGTGAGACCTTACCTCGTAAAACCAAAAAAATGGAGGGGGGAGTAGAAGAGAATGTGTGGTCTTTGGAAACCTAGGTGTCTCTTTCCCATGTACCTTCATGTTCCTTATGGTATCTTTCGAATCAGGAACTGAAATCCTAGCCACCAGTCGACATCATCCTGGAGGGAAGGGGGCGTGTGAAAACAGGGGAATGAGAGGGTGATGGGTAAATAGAATCAGAGTACATTATATATACATGTATGAAATTACCAAAAAGAATTAAAAAGTTTTTCTCTGCTCTCATACCAGAATAATCAACACAGAGACTTCTGTAACCTCAAAGGCTGTGGGAGTTTCTCCCTGCCAGCAAGCAAACAGTTCCATTCAACATGGGCACCAGTTGAATGCAGTTTTGGTGCTTTCTACCTCAAGATAATGTGAGGTTTCATAGGTTGATATCTCCACCCTCCAAAACTGCTTCCCACCTTCAAAGGCCAGTCACAAGCTCCATTTAGTTTCCTGTCACTGCTTCTGCCAGCAACTTCATCCATGGGAGCTTTCACACCACCTCGTTGGGGTCAGTTAATGGGCAGCGGTGACTCCCAGGACTCAAGCAAGCACTTGAGTTTACTTGTGTTTTTGTGAAGTATTATGTCACAGGATGCTGGAGCTGCACGGGGAGAGGTTTAAGAGAAGCAGCCCGAAGCTTCCAAACCCACTCCCCTCCAGGGGCTACTGAGTATTCCGCAGTCTGGAAGCTCTCAGAACCCTGTGCTTTTAGGGTTCCATGGAGGCGTCATTACACAGTTGTGAGAGATTGACTCTGGCCACTGGTGGTCATCTCAACTTCAGCTCCTCTCCCCTCTCCTCCCACAGGTTAGAAGTCAGGGCCAAAAGTCCTAGCATGCCTTGGACTTTCCTATCCACCCTGAAACTACCTAGGGTGACCAGCTACCATACAGCTCAGTAGCAGACAAAAATACAAAAAGATACGTCACTCTGGAAATTCCAGGGATATTAGGACTTTGGTGCTAAGCAACTGGGAGGAAAACCAAATAGATATTTCACAATCATCAAATAAGCGAGGCCACAACAGGTGGGCGTAAGAAAGTTAAGAGCGGGTGGGGTGGGGTGGTGATCGTCTCCTCACTGCGGTTGAATCACGGCTTTGTGATTCAGAGATGTTGGAAACAATACGAACGAGCCAGCTCTCGGGACCAGCTGTCAAGCACTTGGCTTGTATTGCTGCCATCCCACCTGTCCCAAGAGCTCCCCGTTTGACAGCTCGCCAGCTAGTTAGTTTCTTCCATCCAGCTCTGATTCATAGCGTTGGGATGCGGGGGGGGGGGGTGGTGCTGCTCTCCAAGCATCTTGGCTATGAAAGGGCACCCCAGAAAGGCTGTTCCTGTCCAGGTGCTTTGAGTCACAATGACTTAGCAGCCCTGCTCATATACACAGGCCACCAGCGCCCTCTCCGTGTGAAATGGGACATGACCCCAGCTGTTCTGCAAGGAGATGGCATTTGTCATGAGGTGGTCTGGCTGCAGGCTGCAGAGGGCCGCTGTCCCCCACATCTTTTTTAAATATTTATTTGTTGGGCTGGAGAGATGTCGTAGCAGTTAAGTGCTTTCCTGTAAAACCTAAGGACCCTGGTTCAAGGCTCGATTCCCCAGGACCCACGTTGGCCAGATGCACAAGGGGACGCACGCGTCTGGAGTTCGTTTGCAGTGTCTGGAGGCCCTGGCGCGCCCATTCTCTCTCTGCCTCTTTCTCCCACTGTCTGTCGCTCTCAAATAAATAAATAAAATTAAAATTAAAAAATATATTTATTTTTTTAAATTTGAGAGTGACAGACAGAGAGAGAAAGAGACAGAGAGAGAGATTGAGAACGGGCGCACCAGGGCTTCCAGCCACTGCAGACGAACTCCAGATGCGTGCGCCCCCTTGTGCATCTGGCTAACGTGGGTCCTGGGGAACTGAGCCTCAAACCGGGGTCCTTAGGCTTCACAGCAAGTGCTTAACTGCTAAGCCATCTCTCCAGCCCATATTTATTTATTTGAGAGAGAGAGAATGGGCATGCCACTACAAACCAACTCCAGATGCATGTGCCCCCTTGTGCATCTGGCTTACTTAGGTCCAGGGGAATCGAACTGGGGTCCTTAGGCTTCACAGGCAAACGCCTTAACCACAGAGCCATTTTCCCAGCCCCCCCCCCCACACACACACTTCTTAATACCAGTTTAGTGAATGTCTTGCCCAAAATTGTCAAAGGCTCTCTGCCATCCTTGAATACTGCTTACGGGTTTATTTAAAGGAAACAGTGCTGTGTGTCTTGGTGGGAAGAAGGATGAGTGCAGATGCGGCAGATGTTCAGTGAGGCATTCTGCCCCAAGCAGACGTGGGAGGGGCCAGGAGGTGGTCGGGTGACGCAGCAGCAGTGGTTTGCAAAGGCACACACCAGATTCCCAACCCTTCTCAGGACACTGCTGTGCCGGGAAGTTCAGTACGTGGTCACAGTTAAGAGCATGCCCGCCTCACTCCCATTCTGCTTCACTGAGCCGCTACCCTCTTCAGTAACTGAGCTTCTGGAAGATTCCCCATAGAGGAGTGTGAGGGCAGCTGTCATCATCTTGGCTCTCCCAGGGGGTCTGTTCTCACCACGGCTGACCTCCTGCTTCCTCTGCCCTCCACACAGCTTAGTTAGCAGAATCAGTGCTTCCTGCCAGGCTGAATTTCTCAGCCCGAGATCTCTGCAGTCTTGCCAGTACTCTGGCACACGGCTCACAGCAGTCCACCACTTCTAAGAAATACAGACTCTCCCGCTGTAAGTTATCCTGGGAGGAAGGGCCACAGGAAGGAGAAACTGGCTCTGCCTCCTCTTCTGAGCAGCCTCGATCCCTGTAAGCCAGAGACCTTATATACTGAGGCATCACCCCTCTTGTGGCCAGTGTGCACTCCCTCCACCCTCTGCCAGGCAAGAAAGCGCCTCAGCTGTTTCTAGATACTCTCATCTTATCACCACCTTCACACGATAGAAAAAAACCAGTAAACTTCTGTGTGGTACCAAGCCACCTGAGCAGCTCTCCTGTGGCATCCCCTTGTTTGCACAGGAGAAAGTGTCATTGTAAAAGACCAGGGGTCTCCGTGGGGCAAAGCCCTGCCTCGAGCCCTGTCTCCACCCAACAGGGTTTTGCTGCTACATCTTTGTCTTCCCACATCGCTGTGGTACGTGTGTCCGCTGACCCTGGAGGTCACGTGGTGACTAGATATACGGAGGTGATAGATGTGAAGAGGGAAATGAAATGCAGGAAAAAAAAAAATGACAGGTTGGTAACAGAAACTGAAATTCTAGGAAGGAAATAAGGAAGACACATGGGTGCTAGTCCAAGTTCATGTTGCTTCTGCTGGGCTAACTTGATGGTCGCACAGAGCACTTCATTGCTAGCTGATTCCCACAGACCTCCATCCTTTTCTCTCCTGCACATTCATTTGAGGGAGGCTCTGTAAACAGGAACATAATTTATAGGCATAGCTAGACCAGGTTTGAGGATAAATGAGAGGGAAGACAGAGGAAATTGCCTAGTCCTTCTCGGTTTGTCTTTCACGAAAACCCAATTCTCACATTATTGCTAGTATTTTACAGTAAATGTCAGGGAAAGAAAAATGGCAAGAGAAAAAAGATTTTTCTACCGAAGTCAAAAAATTAAAACAAAAAAAGGAGAGGAAGCCAGACGTGGTGGCACACGCCTTTAATCCCAGCACTCGGGAGGCAGAGGTAGGAGGAGGCATGAGTTTGAGGCCACCCTGAGACTCCATACTGAATTCCAGGTCAGCAAGACCCTACCTCAAAAAAAAAAAAAAAAAAAGCAGGCTGGAGAGATGGCTTAGCGGTTAAGCGCTTGCCTGTGAAGCCTAAGGACCCCAGTTCGAGGCTCGGTTCCCCAGGTCCCACGTTAGCCAGTCCCACGTTAGCCAGATGTACAAGGGGGCACACGCGTCTGGAGTTCATTTGCAGAGTCTGGAAGCCCTGGTGCGCCCATTCTCTCTCTCCCTCTATCTGTCTTTCTCTCTGTGTCTGTCGCTCTCAAATAAATAAATAATTAATTAATTTAAAAAAAAGTGTAGGGGGAAGCTGCGTACCAATGTTGTGAGGCAGAGGACACTGCTTCCCCAGTGGGGGACAGTTGGGGTTGGAAGACACAATGTCTGGTGCAGAGTCCACTGTGGGCCCAGAGGTGAGGGACAGAAGCTGAAGTCCATGCCACACTGCTCCTTGCTCCCTTTCTCCCTGCCTCCCTTTGCTGTCAGTTATTTCCTTAACTTGTTGCTGTTGGGTGTTTTCCAGTAAGGGGAAGTACCAAGGAGACCATAACAACATATAGTGTCTCTGTGTCCTGCAGGCTGCTAGAATCCCATTTAATATATTTGAATTTGGGGCGGAGAGAAGGCTTAGCAGTTAAGGTATTTACCTGCGAAGCCAAAGGACCTCAGTTCAATTCCCCAGAACCCACATAAGCCAGATGCACAAGGTGGCACGTGCATCTGGAGTTCCTTTGCAGTGGCTAGAAGCCCTGGTGCACCCATTCTCTCTCTCTCTTTTTCCATCACTCACTCTCTCAAATAAATAAATAAACTCATGTATCTTTAATATATATATATTGAGGGATGAAGAGTTGGCTTAGTGGTTAAGCGCTTGCCTGTGAAGCCTAAGGACCCCGGTTCAAGGCTCGATTCCCCAGGACCCACGTTAGCCAGATGCACAAGGGGGCGCACGCATCTGGAGTTCATTTGCAGTGGCTGGAAGCCCTGGCGTGCCCATTCTCTCTCTCGCTCTCTGCCTCTTTCCCTCTTGCTCTTCTGTCACTCTCAAATAAATAAATAAAAATAAACAAAAAAATTGTTTATACAGAGATGGCTCAGCAGTTAAGGCATTTGCCTACAAAGCCTAAGTACCCGAGTTCAGTTCCCTAGTACCCACGTAAAGCCGGATCCACCAAGTGGTGCATGTGTCTGGAGTTTATTTGCAGTGGCAGGACATATTCTCTCCCTGTCTCTTTCTTCCTCTCTCCATTCCCCCCCCCCGCCGGGCATGGTGATGCATGCAGCACTGGGGTGGCAGAGATAGAAGGATCGCTGTGAGTTCAAGGCCAGCCTGAGACTACATAGCCCAAGGTTGGGTTGGGTTAGAGAGAGACCCTACCTTGAAAAACCGAATACACATAGTGGATTTTTTCACTTAAAAAATAAAGTGTGGTACAAGGCTGTGCCTCAGTTGGTGGGTGCTCATGCATACCTTGGTCTGGTCCCCAGCACTGCATAAACCAGGCTTTGTGGTGAAAGCCTGTAATCCCAGCACTCAGAAGGTCAGATGTTGAAGGTCATCCTTAGCTACATAGCAAGCTGGAAGCCAGCTTGGACTACATGAGACCTTATCTCAAAAAGAAAAAAAAAAAAAATAGCCAGTCATGGTGGCACACACTTTAAAGCCCAGCACTTGGGAGGCAGAGGTAGGAGGATCGCCATGAGTTCAAGGCCACCCTGAGAATACAGAGTGACTTCCAGGTCAGCCTGGGCTAGAGTAAAACCCCACCTCACAAAAACAAAATAATAATAATGGTTGTAGTAAAACAGATATGACATAAAGTATACCGAGGTCACTTTTAAATGAGAAAGGCAGTGGCATTAATCACATTCACAGTGCTGAATGACCATCACCACTGTTTCCAGAACATTCCCATCCTCTCAAATGAAACTGCTCAGTAAGCACTAACTTCCCAGGTCCTTCAGCCTCTGCTGATCTGCCCTCTGTGTCTCTTTGAATTTCAGATCAGATACTCCTTTTTACTTATTTATTTGCAAGCAGGGAGAGACCGAGCGAGAATGGGTGTGCCAGGGCCTCTAGCCACTGCAGACAAACTCCAGACACATGTGCCACCTCTGCATCTGGCTTTACACGGGTACCGAGGAATTCGACTCGGGTTGTTAGGCTTTGAAGAGAAGTGCCTTAACCACTGAACCACCTCTCCAGCCCACTATGGCTTTTTTTATTGTGATCATTTGTGACGGGATCTCTTTGTGTAGCCCAAGCTGGCCTCAAACTCTTGACCCTTCTGACTCGGCCTCCTTTGAATGCTGTGATTACAGGCCTACGCCACCACGCCCAGCTCAGTATAAGGTGTTCTTTATTTACCACATACCTCTTCACATGGGAGCTATGGACAAAAATAAATTTTCAACAGGCATCTTAGCTTATGCCTTCAGCCCCAACACTCAGGAAGGTGAGTTAGGAAGATCAAAGTAGTGAGTTCAAGGCCAGCCTGGGCTACAGCGTGAGTTCTAGGTCAGCCTTGGCTAGAATGAGACTCTGCCTCAAATAAACAAACTAATTAATTCTCATTTTTTCTTTATTTTTCTCTTTTTCTTCTTCTTCAGTGCTAGGAATCGGGAGTCGGTGCAGGGCTTCATGCAAGCTAGGCAAGTGTGCCACTTCTGATCTACACTCATGCGCAGGCCGCTTTCCAATTTTATTTGTTGAAGCAGTGTCTCACTTAGACCCCTAGACTGGCCTTGAACTTTGTTTGTTTGAGACAGGTTCCCTGTCCTAGCCTCAAATTTTTGATCCTCCTGCCTCACTCTCTCAACTAGCTGTGATTATCGGGGTTTGCCACCACAGCTGCCCTCGTTGTCTCAAATATTATTTAAATGCAGCTGAAAGCCTCTAAGCAGTTTATATCCAATCAAACGAAGCAAAATGGAAGTGTGTGTGTTGCACTAATTCAGTGTCTTTCTCCTTGCAGTGACCATGCAGCAGGTGGCCCGGACAGTGGCCAAAGTGGAGCTGTCAGACCACGTGTGCGATGTGGTGTTTGCACTCTTTGACTGTGACGGTAAGTGGGGCCCTGAGGTCAAGAGGGTGCAGTGTGCAGTGTGGTTTCTGCTGGGGTCCAGCTCTTGGCACCCAAAGATTGAGAAGTATGACCCCTGGCCCTGGTTTGTGTCTCACATTTCTTGTCACTCCAACTTGCCAGGGGGGTTAAATTAATGAATGACCATACGGGTCTCAAAACTGGTAGCTGAGAGCGTATTTTCAAGATTGCTTGAATCTGTTTTCCCAGCTGCAGTCCTGATGAACTCCGAGAGAATGTAACTTTTCTGGGCCGAGAATGTGGCTCAATTGGTAGAATATTTGCCTAACACGCACAGCACCCAGGGTTCAAACCCCAGAGCCACGTAAACCTGTGAGATACAGCGTACATCTGTAATCTCAGCACGAAGGAGGTAAAGGCAGGATGACCAGAATTCAAGTTAATTTTCAGCTAAACAGCGTGTTTGGGATTGGTATAGGCTACATAAGACCTTGAGTCAAAAAGAAAGCAACATAATTTGGGGGGGGGGTTGAGGAAAGGAATAAAAATATTAGACCTTTGAAAGTTGGCGGGTTAGTGGATGAGGAGCATGTCTTTAGTCCCAGCACTGTGAAGGCTGAGGCAGGAGGATCGCTGTGAGTTCAAGGTCAGATAGGGCTTCAGAGTGAGGCCCAAGTCAGCCTGGCCTACAGTGAGACTCTGCCTTGGACACAATACAAGTCATAGACAAGGAGCACCCAGGGGTTTCCATGTCTCTAGAAAGAACGTGACCCAGCTTTCTCCACAGAGGAGTAGTACATGCCAGGTCCTGCGCCAGCTGTTGAGAATAAACAGAGGGCAAAGGTGCAGCCTAGCCAGGGGTGGTGCAAGCCCTCATCCAAAATGATCTCTGGGAGGAGAAGCTGGGGCCACCTTCCAGGGAGGGAGGCATTGTGGGATACAGAGCCTGGACCTGCCTCTAGCATTTCCGGCCACCCTGATCCCTCTGCATCCACAGTGTCCTCTGTCCAACGCCATGGTCACACTCAGCACACTGTGGACATCACGTAGCTGTCTCTCCCACACGCAGCAGCATTGCAAGAGACAGAGCGCATGGCCTGTTCCTCTCTCCGCTCGGGCACAGGACCTGGCCCGTGCTATGCTATATATATCCTCATGCAGCCTTTGTCACACTGCCCCACGCTGACCCTGGGCTGCAGTTGAAGCCACCAAGGAAGACACAAAGCAGTCAACCCTAAGCCGAGAAAGGGGAGCGTGGGGGGAGAGCGGGCGAGCAGCGGGGCGTTCGCTGCGGCTCTGCCCGCGGGCCTCCACTCACAGCACTGTGTCTCCTTCTTCCCCAGGGAACGGGGAGCTGAGCAACAAGGAGTTTGTCTCCATCATGAAGCAGCGACTGATGCGAGGCCTGGAGAAGCCCAAAGACATGGGCTTCACCCGCCTCATGCAGGCCATGTGGAAGTGCGCACAGGAAACTGCCTGGGACTTCGCTTTGCCCAAACAGTAACTCAGACTGCAAGAGGGGCCACCTCCTGCACCCCAAGCACCCGGACCCTCTGGAGTGGCCTCAGCATAGCCCTGTGTGCTGCCGCTGCTGCTGGGAGCCATGATTCCTTCCTCCTGGAATGACCCTGGATTTGTCCGGCTTCCTTCTCCAAGTCTCCAACCACCAGCCCCAAAGGTCTTACAAGCTCCGACCCTGACTCCCTCGGCAGCACAACCTACCCATGCCCGCGGTGGGCAAAGGACGCAGGGAACCAGCCAGGGCAGGAAGCCTGCACTCCTCCAGCTGCTCTTGCTTTGGGTTTATATCAAGATCCCCCCCCCACCATCCTCCTGCTGTGTATAAGCTGCAAGTTTGGAAAATCTCTGGCGGGCAAGAGGAAGTGTGTGATGAATGATAATGAAGATGGCCTGGGCACCCTGAGCTGGCAGGCAGCCTGGCCAGAGGAAGGATCTGTGTCAGACATGAGGGTGGCTCCAGCAAGAAGCAGAGCAGAATTCCAAATATAAAGTAGCTGCCTCATGGTCCTCCCCGCTCCTCGAGGGCTCCTCCCGAGACGCCTCCACCAGGACCGTGCTGAGGCAGCAGCAGTAGCGCCGCAACGGCCGTCCCTCCTCTGGCCAGGAGCCTGCCTGCGCTCTGTCTTAAACACCTGCACAATATCACTTCCATTGTAAGTTTGCAGTAAACATCCCCAAAGGCTCCTGACTCCTTCTTTTGTTTGTTTGTTTGTTTGTTTGTTTGATGAGATAGGGTCTCGCTGTAGCCCAGGCTGACCTGGAATTCACTATGGAGTCTCAGGGTGGCCTCGAACTCACAGCGATCCTCCTGCAAGTGCTTGGATTAAAGGCGAGCGCCATCACACCCGGCTCCTGTCTCCTTTATCTCAGGATCCTGTGGGCTTCTCATCTGACATGCCCACTGGGTTGCGGGTTCCAATAGCAGCAGACCCGGGTTCCTCCTGCCAGACTCCGCTGCTTCCGCAGAGGCAGAGACGCAGTGAGGATGCGTGTGTTAGGGAGGCTCGGTCCCAGCGCAGCTTGGTTCATGTTTCACTTGGGGCTATGGCACTGTCCTTCATTGTTCGGGACCCATGACAGGGAGCAAAGAGAGGGTGGCAGAGTGAGTGAGGAGTCGTCTGTCTGGTGTGATAGACCCACGTTTTCAGGACCATAGCAACCCGTGTTGTTGAAGGGCCCCGCTCTGCCTCTCGCTGTGATGGTGAGCACGTCATTTCCCATCTGCTTCCTCGTCTGTTGAGCTCAGTGGCACTGAGGTTCCTTCCCTTCGGCTCTCCTCCAGAATCCCTGCGGCCGTCAGAACGTGCAGGTAGTGCTGCCTGGCCAGGCAATCCACCCATGCCCAGGGGCTCTGCTTGGAACCCGGCCATGGGATGCTGGTCAGCCAGAAAAGAGCACAAGGACGGGCTGGCCGTGGGTCCTCCGGTCCTCCAGCAGCCTCATGTCCAGAGTGCCGTCTCCGCAGAGCTGGCTGCTCGCCCACCTCTTCTGCCCTGTCCTCTCTGCTGACCCATGTCAAGAGTAGGCCTGTGCCTTCCTCTTTTGCCCCAGACTTGTCTTAAATTTATCCCAGAATCCCACCCTCACGCTTTCTCCTGCCCTGTGCCCTGTCCTTTCTCCATCCTGGGTCTGTTCACAGCCTCGGTGGGACATTCATTTCCCCACAAGACATCTGCAAGGGGAGGCGCTGGGCCTCCAAACCCACTGGTTCAGTATGACCCAAGACCACCAGCTGGGAGAATGTGGAGACTGTTACTAAGGAAACAGGTTCTTAAGAATGTGCCACTTTTTTTTTTTTTTTTTTTGGTTTTTCGAGATAGGGTCTCACTGTGGTCCAGGCTGACCTTGAACTCACAGTGATCCTCCTACCTCTGCTTCCCGAGTGCTGGGATTAAAGGCGTGCGCCACCACGCCCGGCAGAATGTGCCACTTTTTAAAAATCATTTTAATAAAGCTTTTAGTGCCCCGCCTAAAAGCTTTAGCTCTGGTAGGAATGCATACTCAGAAAAAGGAGAGATGCAGTGAGTGGCCACAGATAAGGAAGATGGAAGGGCAGCATCAGATGCAGGAGGCAGGTCCCATGGCCACAGCACCCTCGACAAGCCTTGACCCCGCCCAAGCCTGGAGGTCATTTCTCCTGCAAGCAGCTCAGAATAGAGAGATGCTTCCGCTTATGGACGTTGAGTGCCCCCTTCTGGCCAGAAGGCATAGTGCAGTAACTCCATTCCACCTTGAAGGGGTGACCACTTTACTCCAACCTGCCCCTGCCCATTCCTGAGAAAAGGCCGCCTCAGAGGCCTGGGTAGCATGGGGCAGGGTAGAAGGCACTATGAAGAGAGGTGATACTGGGGCTGGAGAGATGGCTTAGCGGTTAAGGTGCTTGCCTGCGAAGCTTAAGGACCCAGGGTTGATTCTCCAGGTCCCACATGAGCCAGATGCACATGGTAGCACATGCATCTGGAGTTCATTTGCAGTGGCTAGAGGCCCTGGGGTGCCTATGCTCAGTCACTCACTCTTGCTCTCTCCCTCCATCTCTGTCTCAAATAAATAAAAATGAACCTTTTAAAAAAGAGAGGTGATACTGATCTAAAGTTAGGATGAAAAGTATAGTCTGTGCTGCCAGGAGGGGATTTTATTTTTTACCAGCATCTCTGTTGATCACCTGCTGTGTGTTAAGTCAGGACAAACCGGAGGAGGACAGCAGGAGGGCGACAGATACCTGGGAGTGGGTCATCCACATTCCTCACGGAACCACCTAGCCATTATCCCTTCCTTGCCTAACAATATTGGCCCCAGGTTTAGGTTCCCTGCCCCCTTATCTCTCGCCTGCTCACTTCTGGTCTCACACCCTATGGCTAATGTAAAGAACAAAGGAGTGCCTTACCTTCCTCACCTTCCCCCAACTGAAGAGCTCTGTATAGCCCACTATCTGTAACCCCAAGTAGACTGCTCTGCTCTTGAGAGTCAGTCCTGGCAGATCGTGTTTTTCCCAAATAAAAGCTTCCATCTTTGCCTCAGAGTGGTCTGTGTGATCTTGGTCACTCCTGATCCTTACATCTGGTGCTCATGACTTGGAGGAGG
The DNA here is from genome assembly GCF_020740685.1 of Jaculus jaculus. Lineage (NCBI taxonomy): Eukaryota > Metazoa > Chordata > Mammalia > Rodentia > Dipodidae > Jaculus > Jaculus jaculus. Next base: position 13,687,052 of record NC_059119.1, on the reverse strand, counting down.
CTCCCAGTTACCCTCCTGCATGGCCAGACCTCCCCCTGATCAGACCACCAAGCTGCCATTTGACCCTCTGAAAGCCTCAGACCATGTCTGTCTGATACAGACTCTCACGCCCACCACGAATCAGCCTCACTGTTCTTCCCTTCCTCGTTTCCTCCCTTCTTGGTAAGTGTCCCCTTCTCGAGTTGGCCTGTCTCGGGGTTCACCCCTCCTCGTGGAAGCCATGCTGGCACACCAGGCTACATCCCTTGGCCGCTAGGCCCAACCCCAGTGAATTCCACGTCAGCTTGGACTATAGCAAGATACTATCTCAAAATAAAATAAATAAAAAGAAATTTAGGATTTTTTTAAAAGCACAAATTTATTGTAACTGGGCATGGTGGCACTCACTTTTAATACCAGCATTCTGGAAAATGAGGTAGGAGGATTACTATGAGTTTGAGGCCAACCTGAACTAGAGTGAGTTCCTAGTCAGTCTGGGCTACAGTGAGACCCTTCTTCAAAAAGGGGGGGGGTTGGGGGCTGGAGAGTTGACTTAATGGTCAAGGCTCTTGCCTGAAAGGCCTAAGGACCCAGGTTGACTTCTTAGTACCCACGCAAGCCAGATGCACAAGGTGGTGTCTACAGTTCGTTTGCAGTGGCTGGAGGCCCTGGCACACCCATTCTCTCCCTCCCCCCACTTTCGCAAATAAGTAAAAATAATTTTTTTTTTTAAAAAAAGGAAGGAAAAGATCTTTTGGGCTAAGGAGATAGCTCAGTGGTTGAGAGTGCTTGTTGCATGAGGCCAGAAACTGCCCACGACTCCCCAGAACCCACACACCACGCGCTTCTGTAGTCTCTCCAGAGAGCAGAGACTGGGAGATGGGTGGGGCTCACGGACAGACCGCTCTCAGTTGAGAGCTCCCATTTCAAGGAATGCACAGATGAGCAATGACAAGAGGAGACCCCGGACATTCTCCTCTGGGAATGTGGGTGCGTGCGAGCGTGCACATGCAGATCCTGTGTCCCTCGTGGAGTGCACACACATGCATACCCCACACATCACCTCCAGCCTACACACACACAGCAAAAGAAGTGAAAATCCGATTACACACTCTGAATTATTTTTATTTATTTTTGCTTTGTTTGTTTAGGTAGGATCTCACTGTAGCCCAGGCTGACCTGGAATTCACTGTGGAGTCTCAGGGTGGCCTCAAACTCTTGGCGATCCTCCTACCGCTGCCTACCAAGTGCTGGGATTAAAGGCGTGCGCCACAAAGCCTGGCCTATTTTTGAAAGAGAGACAGACTAGGCACAGCACAGCCTTCAGCCACTGCCTAAGAACTCCAGACATGCGCGTCCTCTTGTGTGCATGTGCGGCATTGCATGCTTGCCTCCCTGTGCATCTGATTTAAGGGAAATCTGGAGGTTCACACATGAGTTCTTAAGCTTCACAGGCAAGTGACTTAGCTGCGAGGCCATCTCTCCAGTCCTGTGAATTAGTTTCATTGTCTTCAACGTGAGGGTTAGGTTCGGTTATTTGTTCTCTTTGGCAGTGGCGGGGATTAAGCTCAGTTTCATGCATGCTAGGCGAGCGTTGTAGCCCTGAGCTACACTCCCAGCCTTGACTTATTTTTTAGGAGGTTGCACTGTGGCAATTTCTTTCTTACGGTAGGGGCCCTCAGGAACCGCTGTTCCACCAGAGGTAGTCGGACATGTGGGTGGATGTGCAGCCCAGATCTATGCCCTGATTTCCACAGTCCATACACATGGCTCCTCCTCTCTCCAGCTGGCTGGCATAGTTCATGGTATCATCAAGTGTATTGGAGATGAGATTTTGAACCCTGGTGTCTCGAATGGCTTGGGTATGAGGTGTTCCCCCAACAGCCTCAAGTACTAAGGGCTTTGAGATAGCAGGGGACACTGAGAGCCACAGAGAAGGGGCCAAAAGAGCTAAGGACATGGAGTGATGGAGTTTCCACCGCCTTGGTAATTTTCCCCAAAGCTGCAAGGAGGAATGTCTCCCCCTGGCTGACTAGCTCAGAGAAGCTCTGAGGAGGATGTGTGAGGAGCAAAATACCTACCTCAGGGTTCACTTATTCTGTCATTTAACAAATGAACTGGGCATGGTGGCGCACACCTTTCATCCCAGTACCCCAGAGGCAGTGGTAGGAGGATCGCAGTGAGTTCAAGGCCACCCTGAGATTCCATAGTGAATTCCAGGTCAGCCTGGGCTAGAGTGAGACCGTAACTCGAAAAACCAAAGGGAAGAAAAAAAGAATTGACATGTCCTATATCTGTGTCTCCCCTGGGGCTTACAGTCCTGTTGTCATACTCAACACCTGTCCCGTAATTCCCGTAATTCTCGTGCCTCTCTCTGTTACTAGACGGAGCCTCCTGGGGTCAGAGTCTGCCCTTCTTCAAGCTGCATCTCAGAATCCCTAAGGCCCTGCAGTGCCTGGCTTCCAGGGTAGACGTGATTAACTGTCTCACTTCACAGAGGGGTTGGGGTTCACACACAGCCCCAAAGATTAAGCTACACTTGGACAGATGGAAAGATAATTAAGAAGACACACAGGGTGTGGAGATGAGGAGGCACTGGTGACAGAAAAACAAATGCTAAGAGTCAGTAGAGTCCTGTGTCCCCAGAGGAGACACATCTATCTGGAGGCTGACAGCCATCTGATGAGAGGGTTCAGGTCTAGCAGCAAGATGAGGTGCTGCTCAGTCACTAAGAGATTCACTTTTCCAGTGACTTCTGGATATCCAAGAAGGAAACAATGAAGCCGGGCGTGGTGGTGCACACCGTTAATCCCAGCATTCATTTGCAGCTGCAAGAGGCTTATATATGCATACTCATACACACACATGCAGATAAGTGAATAAAACTTTTTTAAAAAATTAGATTTGCTACAACCCTCTGGTAATACAGGCACACCCACCATACCTGGACCAAACTGTCAGGATTTTGTTCCAGGGGGGAAACTGGAAACTTAGGTCCTGACCCAATGGACAGATGACACTTAAAAGGGAGTCGGGGGCTGGAGAGATGGCTTAGCGGTTAAGCACTTACCTGTGAAGCCTAAGAACCCCGGTTCGAAGCTCAATTCCCCAGGACCCACATTAGCCAGATGCACAAGGGGGCACACACATCTGGAGTTCGTTTGCAGTGGCTGGAGGCCCTGGCACACACATTCTCTATCTGCCTCTTTCTCTTTCTGTCTGTTACTCTCAAATAAATAAATAAGTAACAGCAACAAAAAAGAATATAGGGCTGGAGAGATGGCTTAGTGGTTAAGCGCTTGCCTGTGAGGCCTAAGGACCCTGGTTTGAGGCTCGGTTCCCCGGGACCCACATTAGCCAGATGCACAAGGGGGCATACGCATCTGGAGTTCCATTTGCAGTGGCTGGAGGCTCTGGCACGCCCATTCTCTATCTGCCTTTTCCTCTGTCTGTCAAATAAATAAACAATAAACAAAAAAATTAAAAAATAATGTAAAAGGGAGTCGGTGATTCCTGTTTTATCTTCTGCTGCTGCTGCTTTTCTTCTTTCTCCTTCCTCTTCCTCCCCCTCTCTTCCTGGATTTAGTATGAGGTTCATAAGAAAGGTAGGGTGCTGGCAGGGGCTGCTTAAGCCAACCCTGAGGTTCCCTTCTGGATAGAAAGAGCTTAGGTAGGAGGGGGTGGGGGCGGCCAAGGGCCAGGGTAGGTTCCTGCTTCTTCTTGCTCTATGCTGCCTGGCCAGCCCTAGGTTCCCAGCAGGGAGGATGGGATGAAACAGGAGGAGGAAAAGAAAGGGAAAGAAAAAAGGGAAAGGTGGAAAGACAGGCAGAGGGGAGGGACAAATGGGAAGGTAAGGCACAAAGAGCTCCAGCTGTACCCATCACACCTCCACCACAGACATGCTCCAATGTCCCTTCAGATCATCACTGATCCAGACCTTCGAAGCCAGAACCTACTGTAGACTCAGTTTACATAAGACTTCACCACTTTACTTGCAGTCCTGGTAACGAGGGAGGGCCTGCTGGCTGGCAGCTGACCAATCAGTGCAGTTCCTAAATGCCCTGGAAGGACACTCTCTTTTCCCTTTGAGCACCCTCTCCACAGACTGAGGCGCTCTGTGGTCAGCAGAGGAGGGCCCCGACCCCAGGACACTTACTTAGCAGGAGAGGGGAAGATGCACATTGTAGTCCTAGGTCCACAAGCCTCAGAAGGGTGATGTGAAAGGGGCCTTAGTATTTAACCATTACCAAATTAGGAGCCCATCATCTGTGGAAACCAGCTTGATGCAACTGCAGAGCTGTCTTATTAAGAAGGGGGCTCTTGGTAAGAAGGCCCTGATTTCATAGGAGTCGGCACTGGGAAGTGAACAACAGGACGGGGACCATGCCTTGTTTCTTAGGACACAGAAAATAACTGAAGAGAGCAGCAGCCTCATGCCTCCACTTCCACACCGGCCCGTGACACACAGCGCCTTCCCTCCTAGAACCCGTTCCCGTCTGCGTATCTAAGAGCAAGATTCCCCATGCCCCACGTCAAACCTCTTCTGTCTACCGTTTCCTGTCCTGTAGCATTATCAATTTTTTTGTTTGTTTTTGTTTTTTTGTTTTCCAAAGTAGGGTCTTACTGTAGTCCAGGCTGACCTGGAATTCACTCTGTAGTCTCAGGGTGGCCTCAAACTCACGGCGATGCACCTACCTCTGCCTCCTGAGTGCTGGGATTCTAAAGGCGTGCGCCACCACGCACTGCTAATTTTTAAAATATTTTATTTTTATTTATTTATGTATTTGACAGAGAAGGAGGGGGAGAGAGAGAGACACGGAGAAAGAATGGACGCACCATGGCTTCCAGCCACTGCAAACGAACTCCAGACACGTGAGCCCCCTTGTGCATCTGTCTAACATAGGTCCTAGGGAACTGAACCAGGGTCCTTTGGCTTTGCAGGCAAACGCCTTAACCACTAAGCCATCCCTCCAGCGCCCCCCTTTGGGTTTTTTTTTTTCAATTTTTTGAAGAAGTAGGGTCTCATTTTAGCTCAGGCTGAACTGGAATTCACTATATAGTTTCAGAATGGCCTTGAACTCACAGCGATCCTCCTACCTCTGCCTCCCAAGTTCTGGGATTAAAGGCGTGCGCCACCATGCCCAGCTCCTAAAACTTTTTAAAAAATATTTTTATTTATTTATTTGAAAGAGAAAAAGAGGGAGGGAGATAGAGAGAATGGGCATGCCAGAGACTTTGGCCACTGCAAATGAATTCCAAATGCATGCACCACTGTACATCTGGAGTTACATGGGTACTGGGGAATCAAACCAGGGTCATTAGTCTTTGCAGGCAAGCACCTTAACTGCTAAGCCATCTCTCTGGCCCACTTTTTGCTTTTTTGGGGAGGGGGGTCCAAGGTAGGGTTTCACTCTAGTTCAGGCCGACCTGGAATTCACTGTGTATTCTCAGGGTGGCCTCGAACTCATGGCAATCCTCCTACCTCTGCCTCCTGAGTGCTAGGATTAAAGGCGTGCACCACCACACCCAGAAAATTTTGCTTTTTAATTTTGCTGGAGATTGAACCCAGGGCCATGCACATGCTAAGCACAGGCTGCAACCTAAAAGACATCAAAAATGTAGCATGCCATAAATCAAACATTTAATATTCATAGCAAATGAATCCTTTCATATTGTTTCCATCTTTTTACAGTTTAAAAAAAAATTTTTAATGCTGGAATCAACCTTTAATCCTCACATCTCACTTCCATCTATTGCATCAGCAAAAAAAAAAAAAATTAAAATTTCAAAATATTTACAGGGTTTATCCAGGTTTGATAGTGTACACCTGCAATTCCAGCACTTGGGAGACGGAGACAGGAGGATCATTGCCAAGTGTGAAGATAGCATAGTCTATATAATGAATTCCAGGCCAACCAAGGCAATAAATATTATATATCAAAACCCTGCTCAAAAATAAATAGGGAGGGCTGGAGAGATGGCTTAGCAGTTAAGCGCTTGCCTGTGAAGCCTAAGGACCCCAGTTCGAGGCTCGGTTCCCCAGGTCCCACATTAGCCAGATGCACAAGGGGGCGCACGTGTCTGGAGTTCGTTTGCAGTGGCTAGAGGCCCTGGCGTGCCCATTCTCTCTCTCTCTCCCTCTATCTGTCTTTCTCTCTGTGTCTGTCACTCTCAAATAAATAAATAAAAAATGAACAAAAAATATTAAAAAAAAATAAAAAATAAAAATAAATAGGGAGGGCAGTTGCTCACTGCTGAGCCTGCCTGGTTCTTTGAGTTTTAACTCAGAAAGTATAACTTCCTTCCCCACCCCTTTATTTCTCTTCTTCTCTTTGGATTCCAACCGAAATCCTAAGCATATTTGCCCTGATACTCTTGGGTTTCCGTTTCCCTGAAGACCCTCACCCACACGCCCATGCTTTTACTTACTGTCTTCCATTAGCAGAACCTGCCTGCTTTCTGGACCCTAACTCAAACGGCATGACTTTCTTCCTATTATCCACCTCCCTCCCAGCAGCTGCTGAAATTTACAGCCTGCTTTATCTATGGTTTTTCTCTGAAATGCTAATGAAATTATCCTTGAGTTAAAAAAAATAATCTCTAGCCAGGCGTGGTGGCGCACACCTTTAATCCCAGCACTCAGGAGGCAGAGGTAGGAGGATTGCCATGAGTTCAAGGCCACCCTGAGATGACAGAGTTAATTCCAGGTCAGCCTGGACCAGAGTGAGATCCTACCTCGGAAAAAAAAAAAAAAAAAAATCTCAGCACTAGGGAAGCAGAAGTAGGAGGATCACCATGAGGCCACCCTGAGAATACAGAGTGAATTTCAGGTCAGCCTGGGCTACAGTGAGACCCTACCTCAAAAGGAAAAAAAAAAGATACAGCCAGGTATGGTGGCACATGCCTTTAATCCCAGTACTCGGGAGGCTGAAGTTGTTGGATTGCTATGAGTTCAAGGCCGGCCTGAGACTACATAGTGAATTCCAGGTCAGCCTGGGCTAGAGTGAGACCCTACCTCAAAAAAAAAAAAAAAAAAAAAAAGGAGGGGGGCCTGGAGAGATGGCTTAGCAGTTAAGGCGTTTGCCTGCAAAGCCAAAGGATTCAGGATCCATGTAAGCCAGATGCACAAGGGGGCGCATGCATCTGGAGTTCGTTTGCAGTGGCTGGAGGCCCTGCTATGCCCATTCTCTCGCTCTCTCTGTCTAATAAATAAATAAGATACATAAATATAGATATTCAGAATTTGACTATTTCTCATCACCTCCACTAATACCTTTATGCAAATTATCATCATTTCTCTGATTATAACAATAGCTTCCTTGCTGTCATCAGGCCCACAGTAACGGCTTCTTACCAAAGCCTTTCCCTAGACTAAGCAATATAAGGACTGAACATGCTCAGTGCATTTAGCCACGTGGGAGTCAATGACATCCTTGACAAGACTGCTCTCACTAGAGTGACAGGCAGTGATGAATTGGATCCTGACTGGCTCTACTCTGAAGGAGACTCCTGTATGCTCCCCAGTGTTTTCTGCTTAGTCCAGCAATAGAGGTGAAACCCCTAACTTGAGCCTTAGCATTATCTGTTCCTTATTCCTGGACTACCCTTCCTCCAGAACGTCACATTTACCTATCTCTCCTGAATGCCATTCAGATATCTGTCAAAATGTGCTTCTGGGAGATTTATCAAGCTATGTAAAATACTACCTCCTGGGGCTGGACAAATGGCTTAGCGGTTATGGCGCTTGCCTGTGAGGCCTAAGGACCCAGGTTCCATTCTTCACGTAAAGTCAGATGCACAAAGTGGCGCAGGCGTCTGGAGTTTGTTTGCAGCAGCTGGAGGTCCTGGCGCGGCCACTCTCTATTTGCCTCTTTATCTGTCTCTCTCTTAAATAAATATAAATAAAAAATAATACTTCCACCCCTCAACCATTTACTGCATGTCTCCCTACCCTTAATTAAACACACTACCACGTAAGCTCCAAGAGAGCAGAGGCTTTGTTTGCACACCGCTACACGGCCACCACATAGTCGTGTCTGACACATAGCGGGTGCTCAGTGACTATCGCGGACCGCCTCGGCCTCGAACACGCGAAGCTACGACCTAGGACGCACACACATACTCAGCTTGAAGATGCCAGGCTCTAGGACGTGCTCCATTAGCACCTACACTCTCCGCCCCTCTCTTAGGAGACATGCGGTAGGACCCGCTTCCGCCCTCACTCTGATCTCGGGGAAAGGCGGGGGCTAGTGACGTCATCCTCCCGCGCCGGCCTGCCCCGCGACGCGCCGGCGGCTGGCGCAGCCCTTCGCTCGCCCGGCCTCCCCCTCCCTGGTTCGGCGCTCTGGTTCCGCCATGGAATCCAACAAGGATGAAGCCGAGCGCTGTATCAGCATCGCCCTCAAGGCCATCCAGAGCAACCAGCCCGACCGGGCGCTTCGCTTCCTGGAGAAGGCGCAGCGGCTGTACCCGACGCCGCGGGTTCGCGGTGAGTGCGAGGCGCCGGAGACGGCACGGAGGGGGGGGACATTAGATCCGATGGGGGGGAATACGGGAACGGACCGACGGGAGCGGTTGGAGGAGGGGGAGGGGTGGCGAGGCGCGGCTACGCCTGCGCACTGGGGGGCGCGCGGTGCCTGCTGGGAGATGTAGTCTTCGTGTTCCTTCGCGTCTGTGGGGATGCTGCACACCTGGAGATCGCCCGCCCGGCGGCCTAGGTGTGTCAGCTTTCTCGTGGGGGATTCTTACGGAATCTTCTGGAACAGGAGCTCTCTAAGTGAGGCCCGCCAACAGACCCGGCAAGAGGGAAGCCTCTTGGAAGCAGACTCGAACTACTTCTCCCAAGGGGCTATTCGGTGGCCCAGGGCCAGTTGCCGGCCTGGGAAATATTACAGTTTCAGGAAAAATAAACATAACTCGACTGAGGGGGAGAATGGGTTCTGGAGAGGGAAAGGCTTTCTCGACTTGGAGCCTTCTGGAAAGAAAGGCACCTCGGTATTGTCACCCCGCCTCCGGCAAAAAAGATCCCTCTTTAATACCCAGTGATCCTCACCATCACCTCGGACACCTGTCCAGAGACCCTGTCCTTACTCCCTCCTCAGCCTCTGCCGCCGAGAGCCATGAGATTCGGGGCACATGGCTTGTGGCACGTATGTCCCAGCTTCAGCCGTCTACCCCACCTTCCCTGATCTTATGAACTGCTAAGACTGTTGAGGGCTCTCAAACCAGAGAGGGAATGGTGTCTCTTCTAAATCATCTCTCTTTACCCAAGAACCCCCTCTACTTTTGTTTCTGTAATTTAAGTTTTCAAAGAAGGGTCTCACTCTAGCCCAGGCTGACCTGGAATTCACTATGTAATCTCAGGGTGGCCTCGAACTCACAGCGAGCCTCCTCAAAGGAAAAAAAAAAATTAACAGTCACCTGGAAAGGGGAAAGGCACAGGGGTTGGTGCCTATTATTATCACTTAGTAAACTAATTAACCCTGGCATGGTAATGCAGGCCTTTAATCCCAGCACTCAGGAGGCAGAGGTAGGAGGAGTACTGTGAGTTCGAGGCCACCCGAGACTACATAGTAAATTCCAGGTGAGCCTGAGCTAGAGCGAAACCTTAACTCCAAAAACAAAAACCAAGAGGCATTCAGAATGAAGAGACCCAAGGCTCCTGAGGACTACTGCTGTGTGACATTTCTGAGCCTGTTCCTCAGCTGGAGATCTAGGGAGTTGGTGCAGATAATGTGAGTAACAAGAATACCCATGGGGCTTTTCAGTGTAGAAAGCCTTCACCTGTGCTTAGCCCTGGATCCTGGCCCATGAGGGAGGCAGACCAAGATCATTACCTCCGTTGTGCACATGTGGAAACACCCCTGTGATAAGGGCTTAAAATATCACACAGCTAGACATGACCCCATAAATGTGTGCTGAAAGAATGAAATGAAATGAGCAGTCATCACCCTCCTCACCTTCCCCCCTCTCACTGTGAAGTGCAGATAGAGAAATGCTGGCAAAAAAGTTGCCTGAGCACCTGAACTTTCCTCCCTCCTACTCTGCGGGTTGATCTTTGGCCTGCTGGCCTCCTCTTGGAAACGGTTGCAGTCAGTATTTGCCAGGCACTGCTGAGGTAGCCTGCTCAAGGTGCTTCCCTGTGAAATAATTCCCCCAACATAAGTGGGTACAAGCCCTCCAGCTGTCAGAATTCCATGTGACAGATGTGTCCGGGAGGTGGGGAAGGGTCTCCAGAGCTAGGCAGCTAGGGTGGTAGCAGCAGGGCCTGTGAGGCAGGGCGTCAGGCCTCTTGTGTCAGCTCACAATCCTGGACTTGTGTCCTGCCTGGCTTTTCTGCTGGATGTCATGTTTCTGCTGTTCTGGAAAGAATACATGCCTCATGTGCATAAACTACACAGGCACTACCTGATGGGCTACATTGAGCTGCCAAGGAATTGAGGCTCCTTTAGACTAGAGATGGAGAAATCTTAGTTAAAAAAAAAAAAAAAATCAGGTGGTTATCTGTGCCTGCTGCTTTGGGTTTGAGGTCACCCCAGGTGTTCATTCAACACAACAAATTGTCGCCCAGCCTGGTGGTGCATGCTTGTTATCCTAGCACTCAGGAGGCTGAGGCAGGAGGATGCTGGCAGTTCAAGTACAGTCTGGCCTGCATAGTAAGTTCCAGGCCAGCCAGAGTTACATAGCAATTCCCTGTCTGGGACAGGGGGGAAGTGGGAGATCAACACTGCAACAAATCTTTCTTGCTCCTCTGTTAGATCGGCAAAATTCTCAGAGGCAGACTCAGGGACTGAGGATGGAGCTCAGCTGGCCGAGTGCTTGCCTAGCATGCTGGAAGCCTTGGGTTGGGTCCCCAGCACTGCATAAACCAATCAGGTTTGAAGGTGTATCCTTGTCATCCCAGCACTTGGGAGGTGGAGATAGGATCAAAAGTTCAGAGTACAGTTTAGTGGTTAAGGCATTTGTCTGCAAAGCCACAGGACCCAGGCTCCATTCCCCAGGACCCACGTAAGCCAGATGCACATGGTGGCATATGCATCTGGAGTCTGTTTGCAGCAGCTAGAGACCTTGGCATGCCCATATTCTATCTGTCTCTCTGTGTGTCTCCCCCCACCCTTCTCTCTTTCTACTTCTAAAAACTAAGTTCAGAGTCATCCTAAGCTGTATATAGAATTCAAATCTATATGCAGAATGTCTCAGGCAGGACACTGTCCACAGGCCCTGCTGCTACCACCCTAGCTGCCTAGCTCCTGAGTCCCTCCCCCACCTCCCAGAAGCATCTGTCACACGGAATTCTAACAGCTGGAGGGCTTGTACCCACCGTGCTTCCCACTTATGTTGGGGGAATTATTTCACAGAGAAGCACTTTGAGCAGGTTACCTCAGCAGTGCTTGGCAAATACTGACTGCAACCGTCTCCAGGAGGAGGCCAGCAGGCCAAAGATCAGCCTGGAAGCAGGAACAGGGGCATTTTAACTATAGTCCCCGTTTTCAAGTGGCAGAGGCAGGAGAAATTTTCAAGTATAAGGCCAGCCAGCCTATACTACTTACAGAGAACGCCTCCCCCCCGTCAAGTAAAATAAAAATTTATTTATCCAGGCATGGTGGCTCATACCTTTAATCCCAGCACTTGGAATGCAGAGATAGAAGAATCACTGAGAGTTCGAGGCCACCCTGAGACTACATAGTGAATTAGATGTTAGTCTGGACTACAGTGAGGCCCTACCTCGAAAAACCAACAACAGAAGAATTTTTTTAAAGAGGTAAACAGAAAAAAAAAAAAAATATATATATATATATATATACACACACACACACACACACACACACACACGTATGTATGTTAAGGCAGAAAGTAATAGCAGTGATTAAACAAAACTTAGGCAGAATGTTAGATGCAGAGTACTTAAGGGTGGTCATGAAAAATCCATTCCCTGCCACCTATAGGTCCGCAGTCTGGGGCAGAGAGAAGATTGTGTAGATCACAGGAAGGTGTGTGCAGGATAATCTCCTGAACTGTGTTGTCCAGAGTGCTGCAGCAAGGCCCGCTAAGGGGAAGGGCTCTAGGCAGTAAGACCGCCAGCATCTGAGCTGCGCTTTGGAGAAAGCTGTGAGATTTGGGGGAAGGCATGCTGGGAAAAGGCATGGAGGCCGGAAGTTGTAGAAGGTTTGGGAGGGGGTCATGAGTAGAGAGAGTTAGAGGCAGCGAGGTTGGGAATTTATAGAAGGTTTAGGTTGGAAAGTAAGATGAGGTCAGAGATGAAAATTCTTTTTTGTCAGACCATGATATTTTCACTTTATTCTGAAGTTAATGATGAAACAAGTTGAGTTTTGTTTGGGGAGAGGGCTGCTGAGACTCCAGCCAGGGCCTCACGCTTGCCATGGGTTCTGCCGCTGAGCTACGCCCCGTACACGCCACTGTTTTTGAAGGGCAGTGGTGGAGCCACTGGTAAGTTTCCCAGTCCACAATAAACAACCTTCCAGCACGCAGGCAGCCTTCTTTTAACTCCATAGGTTAAAACAAAAAGGCATGAAAGTAAGGTAGAGGGTCTACAGAGAGAGCTCAGTAGTTAAGGCGCTTGCCTGCAAAGGCTACAGACCTAGGTTCAATTCCCTAGTACCCACATAAACCAGATGCACAAGGTGGCAGATACATCTGTTTTCTGTTTTTTTGGGTTTTTTTGTTTGTTTGTTTGTTTGTTTTGCAGTGACTAGAGGCCTTGGCATGCCCATTTTCTCTCTCTCTCTGTCTCTCTCTCCCTTCATCCCTCCCTCTTCCTTTCTCAAGTAAGTAAAAGAAAGTAAGGTGAAAATGGGAAGAAAGTTGAATAGAATTAAAAAAGAAAGAAAGAAAGAAGGGCTGGACAGATGCACAAGGGGGCGCACGCATCTGGAGTTCGTTTGCAGTGGCTGGAGGCCCTGGCGTGCCCATTCTCTCCCTCCCTCCCTCCCTCTCTCTCTGCTTCTTTCTCTCTGTCTGTCACTCTCAAATAAATAAATAAAAATGAAAAAAAAATTAAAAAAAGAAAGAAGGGCTGGAGAGATGCCTTAGCAGTTAAGGTGCTTCCCTGCAAAGCCAAAGGACTCAGGTTGATTTCCCCAGGACCCAGGTAAGTCAGATACACAAGATGTTACATGTGTTTGGAGTTTGTAGCAACTGAAGGTCTTGGTGTACCTCCCCCCCTTCTCTCTTTATCTGCCTCTTTCTCTTTTTGTGAAAGGGAGGGAGGAAGACAAATGAGGGAAGCTAAGTGTAGTTACACACTTAATCCAAGAACTTGGAAAATATAGATCAGAAGGATTGTGGGCAGCTGAGGCAGGAGGATTGCTATAAATTTAGACCAGCCTGGGCTACATATATGTTCAAGACCAGCTTGAGCTGTATAGTGAGAATTTACCTCAAAGAAAAAACAAGTGTGGGACTAGAGAGATGGCTTAGGGGTTAAGGCACTTGCCTACAAAGCCTGAGGACCCATGTCTGACTCTCCAGATCCCACATAAGCCAGATGCACAAGGTGATGCAGTCATGCGAGGCTGCACATGTGCACAAGGTGGTGCACATGTCTGAAGTCCCATTACAAGGCTGGAGGCCTTGCTGTGCCAGTTTTCTCTTGTGCATTAAAAAAAGGCCAGGCTGTTGGGCTAGCCTCAAAAAAAGTGTGAAAAAGTGGGAAGAGAGACTCAAGACAGACAGCCAGTGAGGGGCCCGTGGTGTGGAGTAGGTTAGAAGTTGTAGATGGGAGGGTGAGATGTGATATGGGTCAGGACAAGGTCATGGGAGTGTAAGCTCCCTGCGTGTGTGTGACGCTGAGAGGAGATGGGGAATCAAAGTTAACCCGGGTGACGTGGCAAAGTCTGAGCTAAAGAACTGGGTGAGAAGTGGGCAGAGTGGGAGATGCCAATGGGACATGCCAGGGAGCTGGCAGCTTAGCACTCAGGAGAAAGCTCCAGGTTCCAGATGAAAGACTGGTGTCACCAGTTTGATGGCACTCTTTGGAGCTGGGCACAGCTGAGGTCACTGGGAAAGGGTGGAACATGGAGAAGCCCATGCTTCAGGCACATCTGGGCTCACCTGCCCACAGCCAGGGGATGAGGCAAAAGCAGCCACGGAGTGAGGCGGAGCCAGAGGAGAGGCAGCCTCGGGAGAAGGCCGACACCAGCCGCGGCCATATGGCCATAAGGACACGTCAAAACACAGTTAAGGCGCTTGCCTGCCAAGCCCAAGGACTCAGGTTTAGTTCACCTGCACCCACGTAAGCCAGATGCACATGGTGGTGCAGATGTCTGGAGTCTGTTTGCAGTGGCAAGAGGCCCTGGTACGCCCATATTCTATTCTCCCTCTTCTTTCTCTCTCCCTCTCCCCCCCCTCTCTCCCCCCCCTTCCTCTCTGTTTCTCTCTCTCAAAGACAAAAAGAGAAAGGGGTTTGGGCAGAAGGCTCAGCAGGTAGGAGCACTTGCTGCGCCAGCACAACTTCTGAGACTCTGAGAAAGCAGTCAAGCCTGAGCACCTGAGTTCGAATCCCCAGACTCCATGTAAAAGCCAGAAGCCATGGTGGGCTTATGCAGTCCCAGCACGCTGGCAACTACATGGGAAGCAGAGAGGAGGATTTCCCTGATGCCCACAGACCAGCCATCCTGACGAGCACAGCGGTGTGCAACAGACAAGAGAGCCTGCCTCAAACCAGGTGGCAGGCGAAGGCTGGCACACACGCCCGTTCTCTCTCTTTCTCTCTTTCTCTTTCTGAAACACACATATGCACAAAGAGGAGAGACAGGAGGCTTTCTGGGGGCTCAGTGAGGGGCTCTGTCTCGGGATAAGCAGATCGCCAGAGGACTCTGGTTTCTTCTTATGACTTCCTCATGCATGTACATGGGGCGTGCACAACTGTACACATCCACACATACACCACGCATACGCACACTGAATGCTACACGTGGGAAGGGGGTCGTGGGGAGCCTGTGTGGAGACTGGTGTCTGAGAAGTGAAGGACGAGTGAGAGTCAAGGACATCACGGTGTTGGCCTTTCCTCCGTGAAGCACACAAGGGGACGTGAAACCCTGCTGCGGGAGGCAGGCCGGGAGGCGCCAAAGCTAGGCAGGTGTCGCTCTGTAGGACGGTAGCAGGGCCAGAGCTGAGAGGGCGCAGTGTAGGTGATGGAGCCAGTGAGTTCTTTCTGGAAATTTCTAGTAGCTTGTCTGCTTGGTGGCCCTTGGCTTTGTCTGATGCTGAGCAAAAAATGGGAGAAGGAACTGGGCTTGGTGGCACATGCCCGAAGTCCCCGGCTTGGTAGAAGGGAGGAGGATCACAAGTTCAGATCAGCCTAGGCTACATACTAAGGCTTTCGCTCCAGCAAACCAAAGTGGAGACAGCAGCAGGCTTCTGAGCACCCCGTGGGCCTCGGCTTCCCCAGCACAGAGGGCTCGCCTGAAGGGTCTCGGAGGGTGCTTGCAGCGTGGGCCTCCAAGGCTCCATGACGCACCTGACGCGGGCTCACGCTGGGAAGGACGAGGGCGAGCGGGGGAAGGGCTGGCCGCCAGGGAGTCGGGCTTTCAGGTTCTGGGTGTGAGAGTTGTAGTGCCAGCGAAGTCCGAGCAGGGTTGTCTGGCTAAGTCATGAACCCCGCTGTGCCCCAAACCCTTCCACTCACTGTACTTCATTGAATCTTAGGTGCCCTTCCAGGCACCCTGCAAGGACGGGCCATGTCTTCCCCGAGGAGGTAGGTAGTGTGGTGAGGGAACCCAGGAGACACAACTCTGCTTCCACCCCGGGCTCTTCCTCACTCTGAGCACGGCCCGGGACTCACTTTGAGCGCCGCAAGCACTCGGCTTCTTGCCTGAGGATAAAAGTGGCAATACGGGCTGGAGAGATGGCTTAATGGTTAAGGTGCTTGCCTGCAAAGCCAGAGGTTTGACTCCCCAGGACCCACGTAAGCCAGATGAACAAGGTGGCACATTCGTCTGGGGTTCATTTGCAGCAGCTGAAGGTCCTGACGTGCCCAATCTCTCCTCTCCTCTCCTCTCTCTCTCTCTCTCTCTCTCTCTCTCTCTCTCTCTCTCTCTGCTTCTCTATCTAGTAAATAAATAAAATTTATTGTTTTTGTATTTTGATTTTTCGAGGTAGGGTCTCACTCTAACCCAGACTGACCTGGAATTCACTATGGAGTCTCAGGGTGGCCTCAAACTCATGGCAGTCCTCCTGCCTCAGCCTTCCAAGTCCCGAGATTAAAGGCATGCACCACCATGCCCAGCATAATTTTTTTTTTAAGTGGCAATAACAGGTCACTTGGAGCATTTGTTAGCCAGGTGCTAACCCTGTTAACAAGCATATTCCTTCTCCCTCACCCTCACACACACGCACATACACACACACACTTTAGGAAGGAGATGCAGTTCTGCTTAAAGACGCTACCTTGACTTGGCCAGGATGACCCTGTTCGCAAGTGGAATCGGCAGGTCTGAACCAGCCGGGCGCCTGGCTCTGGAGTGGGTGTGGAGAGGGGCAGTCCTGGAGGCTGTCGGCCTTCCCTCTGCCCTCGGCTGCGCTCAGCCTTCTCATGCCCCATCTGTTTTGCTTGCCTGGCTGGTTGATTGGTTAGTTTTTACCCGCCCCCCCACTTTTTTTAAATTTCAAATTATTTATTTTGGAAGAGAGAGTGTCTCGGTATGGTATCCAGGTTGTCGTCAAACTCCTGGGCTCTAGTCATCATCAGGCCTCAGCCTCTCAGGTAGCTGGGACCACAGGCTGGGGCCCCCATTCCCCCCAGAGGATTTACTGGGAGTGTGAAGAGCCAGGGTTAACGTTCAGCTGTTCTGTCACTTAACTCTTTTGTGTCATTGTCCATTGTCAATTGGCCACTGTGTCACGAGAGATGTAATGATGAGTCAGGGTGTGGTAGTCACAGGCCTGTCATGAGCACCCAGGCCAAAGGAGAGACCTGCTCGCCCACAGCTGGAATCCTTAGTCCTCCGACGCCAGCAGAAACCTGTGGCTCAGCATCCCCTTTGGGTGCTCTCTCGTGGGCCAGGGAAATGAGAGTAAACGACCCCTGAAGCTGTCCTGCAAAGCCTCCGGAGCACTCCCTGGGAAGCACTGAAGGAGCCCTTGTGCATTGGATGGCTGCTGACATGTTGCTCTGAGGACATGCATGATGGGCTCAGCCGGGACCACAGACCACTTCCAGAGAAATGAAGACAAGCAACCTCCTCAAAAGCCGTAGGGACAGGGCTGGAAAGATGGCTCAGCCATTAAAGATGCGTTCTTGCTTGCAAAGCCTGATGGCCTGGGTTCGATTCCCCAGTACTACATAAAGCCAGATGCACAAGGTGATGCACGCGTCTAGAGTTCATGTGCTCTGGCGCACTTAATCTCATTCTCATTTTCTGTCACTCTCTCAAATAAATATTTTAATTTTTATTTATTTGCAGGGAGAGAGTGGGCACAAGAGGACCTTTTTCCACTGCAAATGAAGTTCAGATATATGTGCCACTTTGTAAATCTGGTGTTCTGTGAGTACTGGGGAATTGAACCCAGGCCATCAGGCTTTGCAAACAAGCATTTATTTAACCACTGAGCCATCTTTCCAGCCCAATAAATCTTTTTTTAAAAAAAGCCATAGGGAGCTGTTGTCTGTGACTTCAGGATCAGCCTCCTCGCCCACTGGTCTCTTCCTCCGCCGTCCCCTGGCGGCTGGCATTTCATGATGCTGTGGGAGGCTGAGCTCTGGCTGCCGAGGCCTTGGCATGAGCCACCAGCCAGCTCCCAGCCCCATCTGTAGCTTCCCGTCCCTCCCCAGCTAGCCTGCTTCCCTGGGCAGCCCACCGCTCAGTCCGTGATATTAGCAGCTGCTCCTTTTGAACTCCACTCTGGAGTGCACCACTGTCTACACTCACCTTGCTTCATGCTCATGCCATCGCCGTGAGGAAGCTGAGGTTCAGACAGGTGTCACAGGCCAGCTAGGGCCGTGCGGCCACGACCGAGCAGCAGAGCTGTGAGTCAAACCGGATCTTTGGGACTTCCGCGTCTCTTTTATCCACAGAAAGACTTTGTGGCCCCCATCAGTCCAGGTAGTCTGGGATAGCACCAGCATTAGGAGCAGGGGCCTCGAGCTGGACATCCTGGGGTTCAGATGTGCCTCTGCCATGTAGCAGTGTGAGGCCACAGGCAGCGGCGTGGGCGCAGTACCTTCTTCCTGTACAGAGTAGCTAATGCCACCCACCCAGATAGCAGGTGTAGTGAGTGCACTGTGGCAGTGCCTGCGTGACGTGTGGTGCACGCTCAGTAGTAAACACAGCCATTCCTCGTCAGGCACGGGCCCGGTAGTGGATCGAGAGGACGGCAAGCTGGCAAGCTGGCGGCAGCCTTGACTACGCCACAAGACCCGCCTCCAAAAATGCGAGCGAGGGCTGGAGAAATGGCTTAGGGGCTAAAGCCAGCACTTGCCTGCAAAGCCAGGTCCCACATCAGCCAGATGCAGAGGGTGGAACACGCATCTAGAGTCCATCTGCAGTGGCTGGAGGCCCTGGCACACCCCTTTTCTCTGTATAGATCTGTATTTCTCTGTCTCTCTCAAATAAATATAAGGAAGCCACCATTTATTTGTTCTTATTTTATTTGGTTTTTCAAGGAAGGGTCTCGCACTAGCCCAGGTTGACCTGGAATTCACTGTGTGGTCTCAGGCTGGCCTTGAACTCACAACGATCCTCCTACCTCCGCCTCCCGAGTGCTGGGATTTTAGGCGCGCACCACTACACTCAGCTTGATCTTATTTGTTAAGTGGCCCAGGTTGGTTTTGAGCTTAAGATCCTCCTGCCTCAGCTGAGTGCTGGGATCTGTAGATATATCAGCCCTCGGGGTCAGCCGCACAAGCCCCCACTTTCTGTGGATCAAACTCTTCCACCTGCTCAGACAGTGACAGTGACTGTGACTCTGCGTGGTGGTGTACGTTTGCGGTCCCTGGGCTCAGGGTTGCAGCGACCCACCGAGCCGAGTGCTCTGCTCCCAGCAAACCCTGCGCTGTCCATGGGGTGGAGCCCCGAGTATATTGTGGGGGGGAGGCCTCTGATGCCCGGTACAATGCTGTAATCCCAGCACCTTAAGAGGCTGGCCCTGGGTGGTCTTATGCCACCTTTTCCTCAGCAAAGAAGTGCCCTGTGACGAGTAATCCTCCCAGGAACCTGTTAGCAGATTTGAGAATTACTACACAGGGCACTATGGCCATGTGTGATGGGGTGAGCCACTGAGATAGCAGGAACTAAGGACTTGGATTTGAATCACCATGACCCTGTCTTAAGGTGACAGTGAATCAAAAAGACCCTGATCACTGAAGTAGAGCATTGCCGTGACCAGCTGCTGAATGAGAGAGCGATAGAGCTGGGACATGGCTCAGTCGTAGAGTCCTTGCTTAGTATGCACAAGGCCCTGGGTTCAATCCCCAGTAGCACAGGAATTCTTCCCAAGTCACCCACCCCCTGGTCGTCTGGGGCAAACGTACTTGGGCTATTCCTCTTCACTGCTCGGCAGCAACTGGCCTCTGGGCCTGTCTTCATCTGCACGCTCTGCAGAGGATGGCTGTTGAACACAGTGCCTTGGATTTCAAAAGTCTGAAAGATGGGCTGGGAAAATGCTCAGCAGTTAAAGGTACTTGTTTGCAAAGCCTGGCAGTCCAGGTTCAATTCCCAAGCTGCTCATGTAAAGCCAGATACAGAAAACAGTGGAGGCTGGGCGTGGTGGCGTACGCCTTTAATCCCAGCATTTGGGAGGCAGAGGTAGGAGGATCTCTGTGAGTTTGAGGCCAGCCTGAGACAATAGTGGAATTCCAGGTCAGTCTGGGCTACAGCAAGAACACACCTCAAACAAACAGAAAGTGGTGTCTGTGTCTGGTGTTCATTTATAGTAACAAGAAGCCTTGGTGCACACACACACACAAACAATTTAAACATCTGTGGGGTAAGTAGGGGTGTTGCTTGTTGCAGAATGTTTGTCCGGCATGCACACATGAAGTCCATGTTTGGTCCCCAGCACTGCAAAAAATAAGGAAAAATATAAAATGACAAAATAAATCTGGGTATGGTGGCCCATGTTTGTTTAGAGTTCAAGAGACGCAGGCAGAGGATCAAGAATTTTTTTTTCTTAGGCAGGCATGGTGGCACACGCCTTTCATCCCAGCAGTGAGGAGGCTGAGGTAGGAAGATCAGCATGAGTTTGAGGCCAGCCTGGACTACATAATGAGTTCCAGGTCAGCCTGAGATAGAGTAAAAGCTTCCTGTCCTCCCCCGCCCCTGAAAAAAAAATTGGCAATATTTTTTAAGCTGGGCATGGTGGCATATGCCTTTAATCCCAGCACTCAGGAGTCTGAGGTAGGAGGGTCACCAAGAGTTTGAGACCACACTGAGACTACCTAGTGAATTCCAGGTCAGCCTGGGCTCAAGCAAGACCCTACCTCAAAAAAAAAAAAATGGTACTTTCATATTCTTTACCATAATAAAAAAGCTATAGTGTTCTCAAGTAAAAGGCAATAATACTGTTAAATCTAAAATAAACCAAAAAAAATCTAAACTAAGCACACTGAACCATTTGTCACTGTGATATACCGTGTTAATATTTTTCTAAAAACTAAGAAACATTAAAATTAACTTACTGTCAACTTAGTTTTGTGCTAATAATAGTAATATTAAATCATTTGAAAGATCCAGCTTAGAAACAGAAAATAAGAGATCATCGTGCAAAGCACTGAATATTTTAGATTCTCAAAAGGTGAAGTAGTATTTAGGTGTTTTGCTGGGTGTGGTGGTAAAGCCTGTAACCCCAGCATGTAGCAGGACAACAGGGTGCTCAGGGCCGTTCTGGACCATGTAGAGTTCCAGGTCAGCCTCCGTGAGACCTTGTTTCAAAAACAAGCAGCGGGGGCGGGTGGCTGGAGAGATGGCTTCGTGGTTAAAGCATTTGCCCGCAAAGCCAAAGGACCCACCAGGTTCAATTCCCCAGGACCCACATAAGCCAGATGCACAAGGGGGCACATGTGTCTGGAGTTTGTTTGCAGTGGCTGGAGGCTCTGGCGTGTCCATTCTCTCTCACTACCTCTTTTTCTCAAATATATAGATAGAGAGGTAGATGTATATATACGTGTATGTATATGTGTGTGTGTGTGTGTGTGTGTGTGTGTGTGTGTGTGTGTGTTTGTGTATCAGGGCCAGGTGTGGTAAACTTTGAGTTCAAGGCCACCCTGAGACTACATAGTAAATTCCAGGTCAGCCTGGGCTGGAGGGAGAAGACCCTACCTCGAAAAGCCAGAATATTGCAGCACTTAGGAGGCTGAGGTAGAAGGATTGCTGTGAGTTCCAGGCTACCCTGAGACTACACAGTGAATTCCAGGTCAGCCTGGGCTAGAGCAAGACCTTACCTCAAAAGGAAAAAAAAGCACCGGACATGGTGGCTCATGCCTTTAATCCCAGCACTTGGAAGGCAGAGGTAGGAGGATCACTGCATTTGAGGCCACCCCGAGACTACCAGGTTAGCCTGGGCTAGAGGGAGTCCCTACCTTGAAAAGCAAAAAAAAAAAAAAAAGGCTCAATGGTTAAAGGTGCTTGCTTGCAAAGCCTGATGGCCTGGGTTTGATTTGTATGTGTCCAAGTCACAAAGTAGCATATGTGTCTGGGGTTTGGCCAGAAACCCTGGTGTACTCATTCTCTCTTCTCTCCCTCCCTCTCTTCCCCCTTCTTTCTCTCTGCTTACAAATAAATAATGAAATGGATTTTTTTAATTTATTTATTTGAGAAAGAGAAAGGCAAAGAGAGGGAACGTGCATGCTGGGACCTCCAGCTGCTGCAAAAGAACTCCAGACACATGCGCCACCTTGTGCATCTGGCTTACATGGGTCCTGGGGAATTGAACCTGGGTCCTTTGGCTTTGCAGGCAAGCACCTTTAACCACTAAGCCATCTCTTCAGCCCTTGCCTTGCTTTTATTTTTGAGGCAGAATTTCTTGTAACTCAAAATAGCTTCAAACCCACCATGTGGCTGAGGATGACCCTGAACTTCTGATCCCCCTGTCTTTGCCTCCCAAGTACTAGGATTATAGGTTGTGTGTATGATGGGATCCTACACATCCTAGGCAAGTGCTTTACCAACTGAGATACATCCCCAAGCCCCCATATTTTTATTTATTTATTACTAGAGAGAGACAGAGAATGGGCACACCAGGGCCTCCAGCCACTGCAAATGAATTCCAGAGGCATATGCCACCATATGCATCTGGCTTACACAGATTCTAGGGAAGTGAACCTGGGTCCTTAGGCTTCACAGGCAGATGTCTTAACTACTAAGCCATCTCTTCATCCCCCCACCACCAAGTGTACTTTTTATTTTGAGTTAGGGTCTCACCCTGGCCCAGGCTGACCTGGAATTCACTATGTAGTCTCAGGGTGGCCTTGAACTCATGGCGATCCTCCTACCTGTGCCTCCGAGTGCTGGGATTAAAGGTATGCACCACCACGCCCTGTCCAAATGTACTTTTTGAAGACTATGAAATCCTGCTTTACTTACCAAGAAAGGGTGTATTTGCATATATAAATAGAATATCTAAAAACTAAGGCAGTTACTTCAGCTGGATTTGTGGGGGGGGGTTGTTTGTTTTGTTTTTGTTTTTGTTTTTGAGGTAGGGTCTCGCTCTAGCCCAGGCTGGCCTTGAACTCGCAGTGATCCTCCTACCTCTGCCTCTGTTTCCAGTGTTGGGATTAAAGGCATGCACCACCACACTCAGCATGGATTTTGTGGTAATTTTCTTCATAAAATTAATATTGCTAATGTAAAAAAAAATCTGTAGTCTCCTCTTCATGAGGTCTGACACTCCACAGAGAGCAAGCCAAGCCAGGAGAGGAGTGAGCAGCCTTGCTGGGAGTGGTGGCAGGTGGGACTGTGAGACATGGGGGTCCTAGACCCCCCAGAACCACGGCAGGCAGACCTGTGAGCCGACCCCTCAGTGGTTCCTTGCCTTTCACAGCTCTGATCGAGTCCCTCAACCAGAAACCACAGTCGGCCAGTGATCAACACCAACCCACAGACGCGACGCAGACGACTCACAGGAAAGCGGGCGGGGCCGATGCCCCCTCGGCCAATGGCGAGGCCGGAGGAGGAGAGACCGCCAAGGGCTACACCGCCGAGCAAGTGGCCGCCGTGAAAAGGTAGAGACTGGCCAGGGGGTGGTCCCAGGACGACGAGGGAGGGTTTGGGAGGCTGGAGGGGACCCAGCCTTCTCACAGTGTGGTCGCCAGGGCCCCGCTGCCCATTCCTCATCACGACAGCCCACTGCCCTTCCTCTGCCTCTGGCTGGCAGCCCCCGGCCTCTCCCAGATCTGTGTGTTGCACGGAGATGCCACCATCTCATTCTCCATATTGACCCCTACTCTACTCCCACCACAGCAAAGACCTTTTCCGACCAGAGCCTGTCAGGTAGAGTGAGGCAGGAGGCAGGCTGTGCTCCATGGCAGGGGACACTCACGGAGAAGGCCCCTCCCAGACCTGCCACCATCCAGCCGCGGGCACTCAGCACCATGCTCTCGGCTCTGATTCCTCCCCACCAGCTGGCCTCAGGCATCCTTCCAGGGTCAAGCTCACACCTCCTGGCAAACCTCAAACCCAGGGGTCAGTTTGTGTGTGACCAAATATGACCAAGTTGTCTGCCATATAAATCAGGCACAATTTTAACCATACACTCCCAACAGCTATAGGCAGTGAAAACACACGCAAGGGGTCGCAGACTCAGACAAGGCCACAAAGCAGAGGAGGCCTCAGAAAGTAGGAACTGGTGGGAAAGAAGTAGGGTACCTTCAGGTCCTACACTTGGGAGGGGGGAACACCTGCCATCTATGACCATTATGTCAACAGGAGAGAATACAGTTGGTTGAACTCGGGACACACCTGCCAGTGGTTGTCACTGGCACTCCTCCCAAGGTGCCAAGGGTACCTCCAGAGAGGGAGCTATTAGAAGGAAACAGATGCTGACCTGGTCCTCTGGAATCCCTGAATGTATTTTCCTGGTGCTTCTGGTAGGCCCTGCCCAGCTCCCCAGCCCGGATAGCTCACGGTGGCTCCCTTGTCCCTTGAGTCAGATAGCTGACTCGGGAGCTTTGGGCTGGGCTGGGCTGGTCCCGTCCTGTCCCCCACACCTGCTCAGGTTGTGTGTCCCTGCTGCCCTCCGTCCCTCTCTCCTCCCTCCCCCAGGGTCAAACAGTGTAAAGATTACTACGAGATCCTGGGCGTGAGCAGAGGAGCCTCGGATGAAGACCTGAAGAAGGCCTACCGCAAACTGGCCCTCAAGTTCCACCCGGACAAGAACCATGCTCCTGGAGCCACCGAAGCTTTCAAAGGTGAGCTGGGCCTGCCTGGGGCCTCGTCTACCCCGTAGATTACGAGGTCAGCACAGCTTCTTCAGGACTTGGAGGCAGAAGGAAGCGGCCACCTGTCTAGTGGCACAGGCTCAGGAGCCACTTCCTGTAGCTGTCTCTAGCCACATGGGCTATCAGAACTCATGTGGGGGCCACCCATGCCTCTCTTCCATTCCCTGGGGTTCCATGAGAGAGTTCTAGCTGCTTCTCCAAAGTCACACATGGTCTGGGCAAGAGCAGCCTCCTGACACGCCCGTATGGTGGCAGTTTCCCTGTGCTGAGGGGCAGGGCAGCCCCGCCTGGCAGCCTCCTCCATCCTCCCTGCCTCTTCCTGCGCCCTTAGGGCCTGCAGTGGGGGCAGGATATTCTCTTGTCCTCCGGACCATTGAGTTTTGGGGTGGGCGTGTCACCTCTGGCCCAAATCCTAAGCTACCCATTGTTCATGTTGATGCCAGACTGGCCTTGGGGGTCCTGCAGATTCCTAGTCCCCTGATACTTGTTCCTTCCCTCGTGCCCATGGCGGCTCTCTCTGGGGGATAGCATGGTGACCGGCCCCTCCCTAGCCAAGGCACAGTGTTGTGCAGAACTGGGCTAGGACCATAGCCTGATGAAGAGCCTGTGGCAGATTGGCAGGGCCTTGCCAGAGAAGGAACTGGGCATCACCCTCCTCTCCAGAGCTACTGGCTGCGAAGCAGATCCGCAGCCAGGCAGCTTGAGAAGGAACGGGAGGCTGGGAGGACCTACAGCTGGGCTCCCTTGGGTGAGCAGGCTCCTAGGCCAGGTGGAAAGCAGCAGCTGGGGCCTGGGCCCTGGGGAATGGGGGACTCATCTGGCCATGCCACCAGCCATGTGTGTCTCTACCAAAATTCAAGGAGTTGGCCCTTCCCAGAAGCTCTGTTGCTTTGTAGTTTAACAAAAACCTCATGTGTCCATTTAGTCTGGGTCACACTATGACTTCAAGATTATATTCCTGGGGCTGGAGAGATGGCCTAGCAGTTAAGCCTAAGGACCCAGGTTTGATTCCCTAGTACCCACATAAGCCGGCTGCACAAGATAAAACATGCATCTGAAGTTCATTTGCAGTGGCTAGAGGCGCTGGCATGCCCATATTCATTCTCTTTCTCTGTCAAATTAATTAAAAAGTAGATCATGTTACCTTGTCTCCTTGGGCACCTCAGGAGACACATGCATGCTCGCTTCAGCAGCACATATACCGAGAAGATCAGCGTGGCCCCTGCATAAGGATGACATGCACATTCGTGAAGCGTTCCGTAGTTGGGGGGTGGGGGGTGGGTGAAGAGAGACACGCACAGGCAAGGCGGGGTGGCTCATGCCAGCAGCAAGCCCCAGCACTCAGGAAGCAGAGGTAAGATGGAAAGTTGATGGGAAACTGGGCTATATAGCGAGTCTCAGAACCAGTCTGGTAGTTGGGGCTGCCTAGTGGGACTCACAAAAACAAAAACAGGTCGAGCGTGCTGGCGCCTGCCTCTAATCCCAGCATCAGGAAGCAAGGGAGGAGGACCCCGGGAGTGCATGCCCTCCCCCCTTGCCCGGTGGGCAGACAGGATCCTTCCCCTGAAGTCGCCTAAGCGGCCTGAGAAAGCGAGCTCCTGCCTGCATGAGGCCGCAGCTGCCCTCAGCCTTCTCACACCAGGTTGTCTCGTACCCCCCAGCCATTGGCACGGCATATGCGGTACTCAGCAACCCCGAGAAAAGGAAACAGTATGACCAGTTTGGTGACGACAAAAACCAGGCTGCCCCGCATGGCCACGGGCCCGGGGACTTCCACCGAGGCTTTGAGGCTGACATCTCCCCCGAAGACCTCTTCAACATGTTCTTTGGTGGTGGCTTCCCTTCCAGTAAGTCCCCTGCTGCCCCTGCTCCCAGGCCCTCCTTGGGGTGATGGTGGGAGACTGGATACCAGCCTCACCCTTCCCAGCAGCCGCTGACTTAAGTCTCTCTGACCCTCAGGTAACGTCCATGTCTACAGCAATGGCCGCATGCGCTACACCTACCAGCAAAGGCAGGACCGCAGGGAGAACCAGGGTGACGTGAGTGAGGGGGGCTGTGGGGACACCAGGCCCACCTAGGGCTCGTGGCATAGAGGAGGGAGTCTCACCCCATGGTGCTCCATCCTTCTTGGCCAAGGAGCCATCTTGAGTCCTTCCCCATGTCATTCTGTGGATTGACACCAGAGGGAGCCGCACTCCACATGGCCCACACGCATTCCTCTATTGGGGAATGAAAGGCAAAAACTCCACCTCTAGGCAACATCCAGCATGCATCGTTTTTTTTGTATAGTGCATTTGTTCTCATGCTGAAGAGATTCTGTCTGTGCAGTATAAAGGTAATTTCATGAGGGATTTGAACAGAATGACCCGATAGATACTCTTCAGCACCCTTTAAAACATGGGCAGGCTGTGCTTGAAACTACAGAGTGAATTCCAGGTCAGCCTGGGCTAGAGGGAGACCCTACTTCGAACCCCTGTCTCAGGAAATGTACAGGCTGGAAAAATGGCTCAGGAGTTAAAGGGACTTGCTTGCAAAACCTGAGAGCATGGGTCTTATTCCCCATATCCACATAGAGCCAGAGGCACAAGGTGGCACATGTGTCTAAAGTTCATCTACAACAGCTATAGACCCTAGTGTACCCATTCTCGTTCTCTCTCTCTCCTTCTGTCTTAAGGGGCTGGAGAAATAGCTCAGTGGTTAAATGTGCTTGCTTGCCAAGCCTGGAACCCTGATAACCCAGGTTCGATTCCCCAGGACCCATGTAAGCCAGATGCACAAAGTGGTACGTGTATCTGGAGTTCATTTGCAGTGGCCAGAGGCCCTGATGTGCCCATAGTCACTTTCATTCTGTCTCCCTCTTTATCTCAAATAAATAAAATTGTTAAATATCTAAATAAAAAAAAAAATCAGAAAATAGCTGGGCATGGTGGTGCACACCTTTAATCCTAGCACTCAGAAGTCAGGGGTAGGAGGATCACCATGAGTTCAAGGTCACCCTGACACTACATAGTGAATTCCAGGTCAGCCTGGGATAGAGTGAGACCCTACCTCGAACAAACAAAATAAATAAATACAAAAAATAAGCCAGGGCTGGAAAGATGGCTTAGCGGTTAAGCACTTGCCTGTGAAGCCTAAGGACCCTGGTTTGAGGCTCGATTCCCCGGGACCCATGTTAGCCAGATGCACAAGGGGGTGCACGCATCTGGAGTTCGTTTGCAGTGGTTGTAGGCCCTGGCATGCCCATTCTCTCTCTCTGTCTTTCTCTCTCTGCTGCTCTCAAACAAATAAAAATGAACAAAAAAATAAAATAAGCCAGTTGTGGTATCCCATGCCTTTAATCCCAACACTGGAGAGGCAGAAGTAGGAGGATCACAGTGAATTCAAGTCCAGTCTGGGACTGCAGAGTGAGTTCCAGGTCAGCCTAGGCTAAAAGAGAGACCCTACCTCAGAAAAATAAAAGATGAAAATATGTTCAAAACTTTACAAATAGTGCTTCAGACACATTATGGATGCCACATCAGATCAACACAGCCATCAGGCTAAGACTGAAATATTGCCCCCAACTATAGAACACTTAAAGTTATGGCAAGTAGAGGATCTCCCTGCCCACCCTCACCCTCCAGCCCTTTTTTTCTTTAATTCATTTATTTATTTGACAGAAAAAGGAGGGGGGAGAGAATGGGTACACCAGGGCCTCCAGCCACTGAAAACAAACTCCAGACACATGAGTCCCCTTGTGCTTCTGGCTAGCCTGGGTCCTGGGGAATTGAACTTGGGTCCTTTGGCTTTGCAGGCAAATGTTAAGCCATCCCTCCAGCCCCCCCCCCCTTTTTTTTAAATACAGAATCTTAGGAAGCATAGGCTGACCTTGAACTCACTGTTTTCACCGCCTAAGTGTTGGCGTTACAGGTGTGAATTACCATTCCCAGCTTATCTGGTTTTGTGTATGTGGTGGAGGGAGTGGACAGGAACGGGGTCCTTCTGCATAGCCCTTAGTAGAACTTTCAGTCTCTTGCCTCTACCTCCCAAGTCCCAAGATTAACAGTATGAGCCACCATGCCTGGATGTGTTTGCTTTATGTAGGTACTAGGGAATCAAACCCAGGCCATCAGGCTTTGCAAGCAAGTGCTTTTGACTACTGAGCCATCTCTCCAGAAGAGGTTTTGTTTGTTTGGTTTTGGTTTTTTGCAGGGGAGAGGTTTCGAGATAGGGTTTCACTCTAGCCCAGGCTGACCTGGAATTCACTCTGTAGTCTCAGGGTGGCCTCGAACTCATGCAGTCCTCCTACCTCTGCCTCCCCAGTGCTGGGATTAAAGGTGTACGCCACCACGCCTGGCTTCAGGAGAGTTGTTTTGTTTGGTTTTTTGTTTTTTTAATTTTTTTTATTTATTTGAAAGAGGAAGTATAGGGGTGCCAGGGTCTCTACCCACTGTAAACGAACTCTAGATGCATGAACCACCTTGTGCAGCTGGCTTACATAGATTCTGGGAATTGAACCTGGGTCCTTAGGCTTTGTAGGCAAGTGCTTTAATCACTAAGCCATCTCTGTAGCCCCAGAAGCATCTTTAAAACCACAAACTAATATGCGGTGAATTAATTTTTTTATTTCTAGTTTGGGTTTTGTTCTGGGAGTCAAACCCAGGGCCTTGTGCATGCTAGGCAAGCTCTCTGCCACTGAGCTACATCCCAGCCCTTTCATGAGCCGTTTTTCAGTTGACAGTGTATCGTGTGTGCTGTGGCTCAGAATTAGAGGTGTGGAGTGTGAACGTCTCTCCAGCCCGGCCTCGTGCTGTCCGGGCACAGCCGCTTCCCTGCTCGTTCCTGCGTGTCCTCCCCCAAGGCCCCGCGCATACCTACTTGTCTCTACTTCTGCACTGTGGTCTGAGGAAGCTGGCAGGGGAGGACTTCCGTGCTCCAGGGAGCTTCAGGAGAGAAAGCAGGACGCTGTGGTGGCAGGCTCCATTGTCCTAGAGGAGCTGGTGACCATTGGCTCTTCTTTCCAGGGCGGGCTAGGGGTATTTGTCCAGCTGATGCCCATCCTCATCTTGATCCTCGTGTCAGCTCTCAGCCAGCTCATGGTGTCCAGTCCACCCTACAGTCTGAGCCCAAGACCGTGAGTACCCCTGGGGGCCAGGCCGGGGACTCTGGAGTCTTGACCTCCATCATGGATCTGCCTTCTCATCCCCATGCAGCAGGTTCCCAATCATAACGCATAAGGCTGACTCAGAGTCAGAAACACACTCTCTTAGCCAGGCGTGGTGGGGCACTCTAATCCCAGCACTCGGGAGGCAGAGGTAGGAGGATCGCCGAGAGTTCGAGGCCACCCTGAGACTACATAGTTAATTCCAGGTCAGCCTGGACCAGAGTGAGACCCTACCTCAAAAGAACAAACAAACAAACAAAAACATTTTCTTGAGTCATCTCTTACTCTTTTTAGGACCAAAGCTCCCTAAGAAAATGCAGAGAAGGGGCTGGGAAGGTGGCTCAGCAGTTAAGAACCTGCTGGTGAGGGTGTAATTCCCCACCACCCACTTAAAGCCTGGCACGTATTCATTTGCAGCAGCAAAAGACACTCACAGAGGCGTGGTGGCTCATGCCTTTAAATCCCAGTACTCAGGAGGCAGAGGTAGGAGGATCGCCGTGAGTTCAAGGCCACCCTGAGATTCTATAGTGAATTCCAGTTCGGCCTGAGCTACAGTGAGACCCTACCTCGAAAAACCAGGAAAAAAAAAAAAAAAGACCCTTATAGACCTGTATGCACACACTTTTTTTTAATGGAAGAAAGAAAATGCAGTGGAAACTGCAGACCTTTTTGCTGGGACATGCATTGCCTCGTGTAATTGCCGAAGCTTCATGACTCCCTACCTACCCCCACCTTTGACCCTGAAATGACCTCTGCTCTTAAAATCCATTTGGAGTCCTGAGACCACGGAAGGAACAGAGCTCACGAGTCAGCACGGATGGCTCTGAAGCCTAGCTTCTGCCCTAGGAAGCTGTGATTGCAGGTCATGTATGTCTCCCCATCTATAAAACGGGGATAATAACATCCACCTGCTTGTAAAGATGAGTGAGTAATACGTACAGAATATTTGGCTCGTCGGAAATGTTCAACAGTACTCACTGTCCATTACTATTCATGAACATGGGTGAGCCAGTTGACCCCATAAGGTATCAGCTAGCTCCCTCTCCTCTTCTTCCCAGGCCTAGCCAGCAGGCTCCCCGCTCTCAACCAGCAGGGGGCAGAGTTGGTCCACTGCACTGAAGCTGCTGGTTCTGGCTCCCTGTCCCCTTCCTCGCCGCTGCTGGGGCAGGAGAGGCAGCCTTGGGAGAGCCAGGGACTGTCCTCTGGAGCTCTGACTGCGTGTGGCACGGCTGCGGTCTGAGCTAGGATATAGCCCCTTAGCATTCTTTTTTTTTTTTTTTTTTTTAATTTATTTATTTGAGAGTGACAGACACAGAGAGAAAGACAGATAGAGGGAGAGAGAGAGAGAATGGGCGCGCCAGGGCTTCCAGCCTCTGCAAACGAACTCCAGACACGTGCGCCCCCTTGTGCATCTGGCTAACGTGGGACCTGGGGAACCGAGCCTCGAACCGGGGTCCTTAGGCTTCACAGGCAAGCGCTTTAACCGCTAAGCCATCTCTCCAGCCCCCCTTAGAATTCTTGCTGTTTTGTTCATTTGGTCCTTTTTTTCATTTCTCATGGGGATGGGGCCTTACACATGTTAAAGGGACATTTTATCAGAGACATATCCACTTCTCAGTTTGTCCCTAAGGCTCTTAATGCTAGACTGGGTGGTCCTGGAGAGGCAGGCTCTGAACATCAAGGGACTTAGGGGCCAAGTGGGGAGGCAGAGGAACAGGGAGTAGGGACAATGCTCACACTCCCTGCAAGGCCCAGCTGCCCAAACCAGGGCCTCTCCCCAGAAAGGAGCCCTTCCCATGCCCAGCACAGTGCCTAGAGGTGGGGCTTGCCATAGTCTGAGCCACTTGGGCAGTGGAGCACTGTGCCCTGGCTGCAGACCTTCATTTCAGGGAGCCAGCAGATTCCCCCTGCAGTGTGGGAGGGACCAGCCATTCCTGTGACCCATGTGACACCTCCAGTTACTGGGCTGTTGTCCCTCCAGCTGCCCTGGGCCTAGGGACCCAGGCTTATTTTGTGTTTGGTTCTATTTCTGGCCAGGTCGGTGGGCCATACCCACAAGCGAGTCACTGACCACCTGAATGTCGTGTACTACGTAGCCGAGTCCTTTTCTGAGGAGTACACGGGCTCCAGCCTCAAAACAGTTGAACAGAACGTGGAAGACGATTACATCGCCAACCTCCGAAATAACTGCTGGAAGGAAAAACAGCAAAGTGAGTGCGTGTGGGAGGAGAGACAGCGAGTATGTGTGGTAGAATGTGTGTACAACAGCGTGTCAGGGCATGAACGTATACGGGAGCACATGCATGCACGGGGGAAGAGGGGGATTTGGGGAGGATTGGCCGAGAACAGCCCTTGAGAAGAGAGAAAGGAGAAAGTTGTCCTCACCCGGTGCCTCGTGGGCCTGGCACTTGGCACCATCCTGTGCTAGCCACCTCCCAGCCCAGACCTGGACTCCACTCCTGGCTTCCCATGAAGCTTCAAGCTCAAGGCCACCTGGTGGCTTCCCCCAGGTTCTGGTAAACCACCGCACTCGGTCACTGTGGCTGCCAGGCGCGAGTGTGCACAGGCAGATTGGAGACCCCTGGCCACCCACTGGCTGCGCTCCTGGGTCGGTCTGTGAGACCCTGTGACCAGGACGGCGGCTTCTTGTGGTGGTTGGCCTTCCCCATGTTCTGTGCGAAGGAGCTGCCATCACCCCTCTTCCCGGGGGAGCCCGCGGTCTCTGCTTCTCCTGGGCCCATGCCAGCCTTCCCAGTCCCCTCCAGGCCCCGGCAAGCTGTGGGAGGTGCTGGGCGCCCTGAGCCTGCCCGTTGCTTTGCAGAGGAAGGCTTACTGTACCGGGCGCGGTACTTCGGCGACACTGACATGTACCACAGAGCGCAGAAGATGAGCACTCCGAGCTGCAGCCGGCTGTCAGAGGTGCAGGCCTCCATGCATGGATAGTCCCGGGCCAGCCACACCACCCAGGTCCAAGTATGAGCCAGGACGGCCTCTGCCCTGCAGCTCCTGGCAGCTTTGGCCTTGGTCTTGAGGCGGAGGAGGGGAGGGTGCCTGGTGATGATGGCAGGACTCTGGTCCCCAGCCCGACGCCAACCTCCTCCAGAGACAGGGCAGCTCTGGGGAAACGGGGGCCTGCTGCCGCCCTGTAGTCATCGTCCCACTACTCCACCCTGCTCCCTTCCCCTCTCTGAGGCTGTGGGGTATCCAGAAGAAGCCAGAGTGGAACCCAAAGCTCATGCTAGGGGCCCCTTTGTGGGTCCTGACCCATTCCACCCATCAGGTCACCACATCCCTTTCCCAGGCCTCACTGCCCACTGTGCCATCAGATGTTACCGGGCTTAAGAAGGGACCCATTGATGTCAGGAAGACCTGTGGGAGCAATGGGCAAGAGGTCCCCTCTTTGAGCAACAAGCAAAGCCTGTGGGCCTTGACCACTCCCCACTGCGACGGTGCTCTGCACCTGGGAGCCGGGAAGCCACAAGCATCCGGCCCAGCCCAGGCACCTCGCCTGTGGTCTGAGGACGGGAACAGAAGATCACAAGTTCAGGGTCAAATGCAGCCACTCAGCACAGAAGGGGTGGGGGAAAAAATGAAAGTTGATGTTAATGGGCAGGCACCCGCTTCCTCTGCCCCTGCGTGTGGGTGGTGGGCTCCATTCCCAGTGTCCAGAGCGGGCAGCTTGACTCGAGTCCAGAAGAGCGTGGGCAAAGCCAGCAGACGTTCTCAGCAGTGGTGCCCTCCCCACACAGCACCCCCCCCACCCCATGTCCCCTGGCACAGGGCCAGCCGCTGCTCGGAGGCCGAGTGCTGATGTTAGCTCTGGGGAGAGGGCACGGTGGAGGCCGCTTGTCCACGTGGCTGAGCTCGAGGTACGCGGTATGATCGCCCAACTAACTGTCGTCCTCTCCTCCCCAGACCATGAAATCCCTGGAGAATTTCTGGTGACACTGAGCCAAGGAGATGGACTGTATATTTAAGGAAAGACATACAAAGGAAAAACATTAAAATGGAACTGGAGGCCGAGCGCCGCACCACTGCCCTCTCTCTCACCCAGTAAATGCCGAAAGCTCGTAGGACAGACAGCAAGCCTGCCACGGGGCTGCCTCCCTCCCCGGCAGGGCTGGCAGAGGCTCCACGTCGCCCGCTCCTAGGATACAGAAACCATGGCAACGAAAGTAGAATGTAAAACTTGCAGCAAGTGTCTGTGGGAAGAGCTGGGGGAGGGGTCACCCCACTGTCTGTCCTCCCTGCCTCCCCCTCCCCCAGGAGCCGCTACCAGTCACCTAACAGGAGAAGCCAGGCAGAAGCACGGTCCTTCCGTAGAATGTAACTTAGAGAAGCGTGTATATGTGTATGTGTATATATATATATCTATTTATATGTAAATAGGCATATATAAAGAGATATATATATAATCTACTTTTTAAACTATGCAGGGACTGGGCTAAGTTGTTCAGCTGATTTCCTCCACTTTAAAAAGAAAATGAGGCCGTGTGGGAAAGGGAGCAGCATGGAAGCTGAATGCTAGCCCTAGCTGACGACATTAAGGACCGTCAAGTCATGTGCTTTTAATGTCCCCCCTCAGCGCCAGCCTGGCTTTGATGGCAGCAAGAATCATGGTGTAAATCCATAGAAACTTCTGAAGGTCACCAGGTTTAGGGCTAAGGTGGCAGGGAGGGAAGAAAGGTGCCCCTGGGAACAGGTAGCCTGGTCAGCACTGGGCCATGGAGGAGACCCCAGGCAGTCCCGGCTGGGACAAGGCCAGCCACTCTCACTGCCGCCCCCCTCAATCAGCTCAGGTGGGCGCACTGACCCGGGAGCCAGGAGCCCTGCAGCCGGTCCCCTGCCCACAGCACAGCGGGGCTTGGAGAAGGGCTGAGTTCTCCCGTCCACCTCCCCACCCCAGTCCCCAAGTGGATTTTGCCTTATAGGTGCCACAGGGCACAGCTCCCACTGTTGCCACTGGTTTCTCCTAAGTTGTGCACCGAGGACTCCTGAAGCTCTTCCTGCAAGTGTTGCCTCAGGACCCCAGGGCCCGTCCCAGCTCGTGAAGAAAAGCCGGCGCCCGTGGGCACCTGTCTTCAGCCTCCTCGGGGGACTCCCAGGCCTTATGCTCGCCGGACAGAGGATTCACCTGAACCAGAAAGGCTTTTTCTCCATCCCCTTCAAATGAGGATTTTTCTCAAAACAGCAGTCGCTGCCAGGGGAAGGAGGAGGGAGGTTTTATTTATTCCCACACTGGGCCTTTGGAAATGGCCGTCTTTCCCTGGGATGGATGTGGTGATGAGCCCACCATCTTCCAAAGCCTTACTCCCCAGGCTGCCAGCCACAGGGTGGTAACTATTCTCCCAGAGCTTCTCTTGGCTTTTGTTTTTGTTTTGTTTTTTTTTTTTAACGGTCCCCCAACAAATAGGATTCTTGCTGAGAAAGGAAGTTTGGTAAAGAAATGTCAAATCTGGTTTATATACAAGGTCTTGCAATGAAGTGGCCACCCAAGCCCAAAACACAAGGACTGGACGCAGGCCAGAGTGCCCCACCTGCAGTGGTCCTGGTGCTCTGCCTCACCTCCTGTCTGTCTGTCTGGTCTTGGTAGCTGTCCCTAGATGGGCTGAGCCATGTGCAATAAGAACATGGGTCCTGATGGATCTCCGAGAAGCTGTATTTCTTGAATTAGAATTCTGAAATTGTACATCTATAAATATGTTTATTATGTGATCGGCAGTGGTGGGTCTACGTTGAGTGAGGGGTGGGGCACATACCTGTTGCTATTTGACCCTCTTCAGCTTGTGCCTTGGGATATATATACAATTGAGAGAATGGGCGCACCAAGGTCTCTAGCCACTGCATACAAAGTCCAGATGTGTGTGCCACTTTGTGCATCAGGCTTGCATGGGTACTGAGGACTCAAACTTGGCTCCATTGGACTTTTTAGTGATAAGCCTGACCAGGCAAAGGGCATGGGGCAGAGGTAGCTGTGAAGCTACATTACCTGGGGTCTCAAACCTGTCAGGCCTGATGGAGACTTGGCCAAGATCCTCATGCTTTGCTTTCCCCAATCCTCTAGCCTGCCGCAAAGCATGAATCTGATCTCCCCTCCCCTCTGCCCAAGACTTGGGCCTGCTCATGATCCAGGGCATAGGAAAAGTTCCCCAGATTTTCTTGCCATTGGTGCGCCGTAGTCTTCCCAGCCAGCCTCTCTGGGGCCGCCACCGTCATCCCTCCTCCTCAGGAGATGGGACAAGCTAAAACCGAGGCAGCCCTCCGGGCTCTCTGTGAGTGAGTGGCAGATCTGCCGGGCCCTCCCGGAGACAGGGCTGGCAGCAGCCGTGACTGGCGGGGCCCCGGCCCCTCCCGCTGCTGCACCAGCCAAAGGCAGGCGGGCTGCCTGGTGGTGCCACCGCTACCCGAGAGCTCATTGGCTGTCCCCACCAGGGGTCACCGCAGCCTGCCTTGGTCTGCGAGTAGCCACTTGTTAGCTGCAGTTGGCAGAAGCATTGCCCCCCCACACACACTGCTCCCAGAGCCAGAAAAAGTCAGATGTCCTTTGCCTCAAAAGAAGCTTTGACAAGCATGCCCCGCCCACTGTCAGGTGGCAAAATAAGCTCCGAGCCCAGCCAGGCTCCAGGTTGCTGAGCGCTTATCTTCGTCCCACCCTGTTCAGGAGGGGCTCAAGGGCGAGGAGCATGCACTTGGCCTGACCATTGCCAGACAGTCCTGTCACCTGACCATCTAGGACAGGTGTGCACAGTGCCAACACTGTTGACACAGTATTGATCCGGGAGCCACTCAGAACTTAGCAGCCCTCACACCATGTGACAAGTGGGTCAGCCTATTGCCCAGGTCAGGAAACTGACCCTCCCCTCCCCCCTGCCAAGCATCTCCAAGAAGCTTGACAGGTTTTTGGAGTCTCTAGCAAAATGATCATTTAGCAAATGTTTACTTAATCCAATTTACTGCGTTCAAAGTGACCAGACCCCAAGTAGAGTGGGTGGGGGGGCCGACGTTCAGGAGGGTGGGCAAGGGTGAAATGGCCACACTGAGAACAGATCTTAGGTGTGCAGCCCACTCGAGCAGATGTCTCCCTGCAATGACAAGGGCGCCCACCTGCTCTGCTGGACGGCGTCCCTCAGGGGTCAGCCCCAGGAGCGGCACAGCAGAGCGGTTGTCAGGGTCAGTGTGGACTAAAGCTCCGCTGGCCGAGGCTGGGTAACCGGTCACTCCCCCCCCAACCCCCCCGCCGCCTCAGCGCCATCCCCTGTGCGCTGCGTTAGTTGTGCGAAGGAAGACTGGTCACAGGAAACCACCCAGTGTCTGGTCAGACTGGGTTCTCTTCCAAGAGTTACTTGTCCTGTGAACAAAGATTACCTGAAGCTGGGCGTCAAGATACAGATGCTCTGCCCCTTCTGTGCAGATGCCAGGTGGAGGGCTGGGAGTGCGTGTGGCGGCGTGCACGGGCTCTGATTTGGGGGTCCTGGGTGATGTGGCTGGTGCTTGTCAGAGGAGGAAGTGCCAACCAATGTGACCACAGATGTGAGTACATCCAGGGTCAATTCATAGGTTGGGTCCCGATCTACAGTTGTCATTACGCCGGCCACACATAGTTGTTTTAGGCAGGGGAAAAACTCCATCAGGAATAAAAGCCTCTTCAGTCCTGGCTGTCCCTTATCCCCTGTGTGGCCCCATTCCACAATCATCTCGGCCCTTCCTGGGTGCCCTCCCTGCCCTCAGGGAGCCCGCAGCTCTATATAAGGCAAAAAGGAAGCCAGGCGCTGGGCAGATGGCTTAATGGTTAAGGCACTTGCCTGCCAAACCCAAGGGCCCAGGTTCAATTCCCCCAGTACCCATGTAAGTCATATGTACAAGGTGGCACACGCATCTAGGATCCACTTGCAGTGGCTGGAGGCCCTAGTGTGCCCATTCTCTCCCTCTCTCTCTCTCTCTCTCTTTTCCCCTCCCTCCCTCTCTCATAAATAATTTTTTAAAACTCCAGTTCCACAATGCTGTGTGAACTTTAAAAAGAGACATGGAAGTTGTTAATAAAAAATTTTTTTTTTTTTTTTTTAAAGAGAAGTCAACTGGAAAGGTGGGAAGGGGACTGAGGACAAGCTAGGCTGTCATCCCTCCAGATGCTCCTCCCTCCTCAGCCCTGTGAAGGGGCCCAGGCAGGCCAGGGGCAGGAGGCTAGCTGTATAGGATTTCTCAGCCAGGAAGTCTTCCCAGAACCCGAAAAGTTGAGGATTTGTTCGTGCGGGGGTGGGGAGAGAGGGCAGTTCTCCTCACCCTTGATCTTTACTTGCGGAGGACAAGATGCACTTCCCCTCTGGAGTTGACACTAGTAACAGCAGGGACAAGGTTCAAGCCTCCCCAGGGTTGGCAGCTCCAAGACTTGAAGAGATTGTGCTCATCTGATGGGTGTAAATAAGGAAGCCCCCGAGACAAGTGCCTGAGCAGGAAGGGGGCTGCTAGGACCCTCAGCTGGGGTCAGGCCTCCTTCACCCAAATGAAAAGTCACCCAAAATGCCCCCTGACTCTGTCACCTCTAGTGAAGTCATCCGGGCCCCACGTAGCCCGCCATCGCTTCCTCGACCTCCCCAGGTGTCTCTGCCTCTGGGCTCAGTACTGCCCCTCCAGCTGTGCCCACACCCCTGTGCCCAGATGTGGAGATAACTCCTCTCAGTCTGCTGGCAGGTTGCTTGCAGAGGTATTTGTGTCATTCACCGAAGTGTTCTGCCAGGCGTGGCGGCCCAGCACCCAGGAGGCAGAGGTAGGAGGATTGCCGAGAGTTCAAGGCCAACCTGAGACTACATAGTAAATTCCAGGTCAGCCTGGGCTAGAGCGAGACTGCCTTGGGGGCGGGGGAGAATGTGCTCATCCTCGAGTAGCAGTGGCATATCTTACAGGGTCCCTTTCAGGGCTATAGCTAGGGATGGACCTGGACACAGTGGAGGACGCCGGAAGAAGGCTGAGGAAGGCACAGGGCTGACGGGCAGAAGGGGCCCTGCCTGGCACTGGTAGCTGTCTCTCTACAGCCTTCTCAGCCTCGGCTCTTCCTCTGCCAAGGCCACCTATGGGCCACCGTGCGGCCACATGCCTGTCCCCTGGGCCAGAGTGAGAGGGCTCAGACTCAGAACCATCAGGCCAAGGTGTGTCCATCTGGAGCGAAGGGCATGCTGGGCAGCAGGCCACTACGCAAACACTGAGTAGGCTCTTCCTCTTTCCCCCCACCTCCTTGGAGAACCAGGATCATCTGAAAATAGCCCACAGCTACTCTCCCCGAGAGAGGTTGGATGGACCAGGATGAAAATCACAAGCGGTGGCCACACGGGGCCTGCTGACTGTGACATTCTGACCTGTGCCAAGTGGCATCACCCATGTCCGGAGTCAGCCACAGTTCTGTCCCTGGCCACCAGCCTCCTGGTCAACTCCGGCAGGTAGCATGCAGACAGCAGTTATGTCCATGGGGCTCACGCTGTGAGGCTCGGCGTCGTCCCTGAAGGTTGCAAGGCTGTCTTCCTTGGGCACCTCCTTGGCATTGGGCACAAAGTGCACACAGCCAAGATCCAGCCTCATGTAGGGCAGACAGCCGTTGTCACTGGAGCCATTTGTGAAACTGCATGATCACTGCCGTCGTCCTCCTCCCACAGGACCCCTGGGTCTGCCAGCCCCTGTGCTTATAGAGGATGGCATAGCCTGAGGGTCTCACGCCAAGATCCCAAGCCCAGAAGTTGGCCTTCAGGTCCCTGACCCCAGCCTGCACTGGCCCTGCTGGGTGACATCACAGCACAGAAGATCAAATTGCTGACCTACATCTGCCAATATTATTAGCACTAGAGCCGGGCCACCTCGAGCAGACACAATTCCAGGGACTGTACACTTGGCTGTGTTTTCAGCTGGGCTAGCTGGGGGGGGGGGGGGGTCACATGAGGCAGGGTGGTGGGGGCGCGCTCGCTCCTCCCCAGCCTCCTGAGAAGACTGAAGACGAATGTCACTCCAGGGCTCTGCTGCTGTCAGTGCAGTTGCCCAGGCCTCTCTGACCCTGGGTGACCCTGGGTCAGCTGACCCCTCCTTGTACTAGATCATATACCAGACCAAGATTCCACCCCTGCCCTAGCCTTCCCCTGCCTCTGTCCTGCTGGCCTGCCCCAGGTGGATAGAAACCCAAGTGGGGGGCAGTGGGGGCAGGGCCCTGCTTCCACTCTGGCCTCACTTTGCACTCCCCAGTACCTACCTAAAGCCCAATGTACAGTGGCGCATGCACCTGGAGCTCATTTGTGGTGTGCCCATTCTCTCTCTCTCTCTCTCGCTCTTTCTCTCTCTCTCTCTCTCTCTCCACCAACTCCCCACCACCACCTCATAGCATGGAGAGCACACCTTTAATCCCTGTTTAAGATGCTGAGGTAGGAGGATCACTGTGAGTTCAAGGCCAGCCTACATGGTGAATTTCAGGTCAGCCAGGGTTAGAGCGAGAAAAAAAGAAAGAAAGAGAGAGAAGAGAGAAATTTTCCATTTAGGCACAAGTAACAGAGAGATGGGAGGGAGGTTCTGTGGAGTTTCTCCAGCCTCTGGCCCCCAAGAGTTGTGTGAAAGTGGGACCATCTGCCCTCCAGTTATAAAATGCTTCCTGC
Organism: Jaculus jaculus; assembly: GCF_020740685.1. NCBI lineage: Eukaryota > Metazoa > Chordata > Mammalia > Rodentia > Dipodidae > Jaculus > Jaculus jaculus. Next base: position 13,646,914 of record NC_059119.1, on the reverse strand, counting down.
CCTTTCTTTCTTTCTTTTCAATTTTTTATTTTTATTTATTCATTCATTTGAGAGCGACAGACAGAGAGAATGGGTGTGCCAGGGCCTCCAGCCACTGCCAACGAACTCCAGACGCATGCACCCCCTCGTGCATCTGGCTAACATGGGTCCTGGGGAATCAAGCCTTGAACTGGGGTCCTTCGGCTTCACAGACAAGTGCTTAACCATTAAGCCATCTCTCCAGCCCTTTTTATGGTTTGTTTTGTTTTGTTTTGTTTTTTTGAGGTAGGGTCTAGCTCCAGCTCAGGCTAACCTGAAATTCACTCTGTAGTCTCAGGGTGGCCTCGAACTCATGGTGATCTTCCTCTGCCTTCCAAGTGCTGGGATTAAAGGCATGTGCCACTATGCCCAGCTTTTTATTTTCAACTTTTTATTGACATAATTATAGACAATAAACCATAATAATTCCCTCCCCACCCCCATTTTCCCTATCACAAATCCACTCTCCATCAAATCCCCTCCCCCTCTCAATTAGTCTCTCTTTCATTTTGATGTCATCATCTTTCCCTCCTATTATACGGGTCTCTTGTAGGTAGTGCCAGACACTAAGGTCATGGATGTCCAGGCCATTTTGTGTCTGGACAATTGCATTGTAAGCAGGCCTCCCCTTCCTTTGGCTCTTACCGTCACCTCTCCCGCGACGGACCCTGAGCCTTGGTAAGTGTGATAGAGAAGTCTCAGTGCTGAGCACTCCTCTGTCCCTTCTCAGCACCATGGTGCCTTCTGAGTCATCCCAGAGATCACCGCCATCTGAAAAGAGAAGTTTCTCTAACCAAAAGTGAGAGTAGTATTAATACATAGTATGACATTAAGAGAAGTGCTTACTGGGCAGTTTGGTGGGCATAATATATACATTCAGCCAGACAACAGCAGGTGTCATACCACCAGGGCTCATGACCTACCCCACCACAGGCTTTTGTCCTGCCCTTTCTTTGGTACAGGTGGAATTGTTCAGGGTCCTGACGGCTGACTCCTGGGCTTAGGGTACTGGAGTGAGAGGGTTTCCCCATCCCAGTGACCCTGAGTCAGTCACAGGCCATGCCAACATCAGACACTCAGCCTGAATGACTTACTGGGGAGGCTGACATCACCTGTGACTCCACCCTAATCCCTGTCAGTGCAGAGGTGGCCCTGAGGTACTTAATTTACTTGTGTGTGTGTGTTTTAAATTTTTTAAAAATATATTGCCAGGTGTAGTGGTGCATACCTTGAATCCCAGCACTCGGGAGGCAGAGGTAGGAGGTTCACCTTGAGTTCAAGGCCAGCCTGAGACTACATAGTGAATTTCAGGCCAGTCTGAGCTAGAGCAAGACCCTACCTCAAAAAACAAACAGAGGGGGCTGGAGAGATGGCTTAGCGGTTAAGCGCTTGCCTGTGAAGCCTAAGGACCCCTGTTCGAGGCTTGGTTCCCCAGGTCCCACGTTAGACAGATGCCAAGGGGGCACACGTGTCTGGAGTTTGCAGAGGCTGGAAGCCCTGGCGCGCCCATTCTCTCTCTCTCCGGCTATCTGTCTTTCTCTCTGTGTCTGTCGCTCTCAAAAAAAAAAAAAAAACAGGGCCGGAGAGATGGCTTAGCGATTGAGGTGTGGTTAAGGAACTTGCCTGAAAAGGGTAACAACCCAAGTTCAGTTCTCCAGGACCCACGTAAAGCCAGATGTACAAATGAGTCCATTTACAGCGGCCAGAGGCCCTGGCGTGGCCATTCTCTGTCTCTTGTCTGTAGCTCTCTCTGCTTGCAAATAAATAAATAAGAATCTTTTAAAATATTTTTAAATATCTATATGTACATTTATTTACTTGAGAGCGAGCAAGCATGGGTCCACAAGGACTTCTTGTCACTGCCAATGAACTCCATACACATGTGCCACTTTGTACATCTGGCTTTATGTATGTGCTGGGGCATCAAACCCCAGCCAGCAGGTTTTGCAAACAAGCACCTTGAACCACTGAGCCATCTCCCCAGCCTCCACACTTGGGAGGCTGAGTCAAAAGAATCACCAACATTTTGATGCCAGCCTGATCTACCTATGTAGAAGTTGCAGGCTAGCCAGGGCTGTATAGCAAGACCCGGACACAAAAACACCCTCTCTCTCTCCCTCTCTCAAAATAAATAATAATTTTAAAAAAGTTTTTTTTTTTCTATTTTTGGTTTTTCAAGGTAGGGTCTCACTCTAGTCCAGGCTGACCTGGAATTCACTATGTAGTCTCAGGGTGGCCTTGAACTTACAGCAATCCTCCTACCTCTGCCTCCCGAGTGCTGGGATTAAAGGCGTGCGCCATCACACCCAGCTAATAAAAATATTTTCTAAAAAGAGCTAGAGAGATGGCTTAGTGATTAAGACGCTTACCTGCTTAAGCCTAAGAACTCATGTTTGAATCTCCAGGTCCCATGTAGCCTGACACACAGTGACGCAAAGTGCTCAGTGTCACACATGGGAGCACGCATGTCTGGAGTTCATTTGCAGTGGCTGAAGTCCCTGGCATGTCCATTCTCTCTTTCTCACACTCTGCCTCCTTCTCTCTCTTTCAAAATAAATAAATAAATAATATCAGAGCTCTAGCCTAGCCCCATAATTTTACCAGTGGGGAAACTGAGGCCTACAAGGACAAGTAGGGTACCCAGGTCCCCTGGCTCGGGTGTGTCAGAGCTGCTGCCTACATCATGGACCCAGAGACTAAGGGCAGAGAGCCAGCGCCCTGTGGACGAAGACAAAGATAGAAGTGGGGTATCCCCACTGAGGCCTTGGCCATGGCCACAGCTGCCCTGAGAACCCCAGAGGACAGGCCTCAGAGCCAGGAATTTGGGGATCCAAAGGAAGCAACTCAGCTAGGTTCTGCTCTTCTCACTTCACAGTAGGGACTCTGAGGCACCAGCAGGCAGCAGACTTGGGACTAAGCTGGCCTGGTGCAGGTACCTTCACGTTGCTGTCAGAAAACACCAGATCCAAACAGGGCACAGTAGCGCGTGCCTTTAATCCCAGCACTCAGGAGATAGGAGGGTCATTGTGAGTTCAAGGCCACCCTGAGACTACAGAGTGAATTCTGGGTCAGCCTGGGGTACAGCGAGACCTTACCTTAGAAAAAGAAAAAAGAAAAGAAAAAGAAAACCCCCAACCAAGAGCAGCTGTGGGCAGAAAGGGTTTACTTTGGCTTATAGACTCAAAGGGAAGCTCCATGATGGCAGGGGGAAATGATGGCATGAGCAGAGGGTGGACATCACGTCCTGGCCAACATCAGGTGGACAATAGCAGCAGGAGAGTGTGCCAAACACTGGCAGGGGGAAGCTGGCTGTAACACCCATAAAAGCCGGCTCCCAACGATACTCAGCCGCCAGGAGGTTCCAGCTCCCAAATTGCCACCAGCTGGGGACCTAGCATTCAGAACACATAAGTTTTTGGGGGACATCTGAATCAAACCACCACTGGCCTAATACAAACACTGTGCACTCCTTATCCTTTCTCTCCCTGGCCCCTCCCCCTCCCTGGACGGTTGTCCTCCCCCACCCTCAGCTCATCCTTCCCCCCCAACCCTGAACCTGACAGGCCCACGCTGTGCCTTACTGACTTCAGCAAGGATAGTTGCCTTGACCACGGTAGCATCCCCCAGCCACCTCACCCCCACCCCAGAGCTCTGGACCCTGCACAGACCCTGGCCTGTCCCTCCTCTGTGATGGTGAGCAGGGCAGCCCTCCCCCACCAGCAGAGGGGAACTGCCCCCCCATCTCAGCTGGGTAAGGCAAGGGCAGGAAACCAGAGCAAGTTCCCCATAGTACCCTAAAGATACGACCTACCCCTCAGCCAGCACCAGGGTGACCCACTGTCCCTGCTTAGCAGGAATGGCCCTATCGACCCTGAAAGTGTCAGTCCTGGAAACTCCTCGAATCTGGGCAAGCTGAAACACAGAGGATTGTGGTGGTTTGATTCAGGTGTTCCCCATAAACTTAGGTATTCTGAATGCTACTCTCCCCAGCTGATGGCAATCAGAACTTAAAGCCTCCTGGAGGCAGTGTGTTGTTGGGGGCGAGCTTGCCAGTGTTTGGCACACTCTCCTGTTGCTATTGCCCACCTTATGTTGGCCAGGGGGTGATGTCCACCCTCTGCTCATGCCATCATTTTCCTTGCCATTGTGGAGTGTCCCCTCGAGTCTGTAAGCCAAAATAAACTCTCCTCCCGCCAAAGCTGCTCTTGATGGGGTGATTTCTACCAACAATGCGAACCTGACTGCAACAGGGACACATGTCCAACATCATGTCTTTCTGGCAAATGGGTGGGGCCATAGTCAGTCCTTTCCCCTGCCTAGACCCTCAGCTTGGGCAGAACCAGGCCAGCAGACCCTGAGATGAGCCTAGGCAAGGCTAGTTCTTCCCTGGGACCTGGGAGATAAACAGCACAGGGAGGCTACAAAGGGGGGCCTCCATCCCCACCCAACGTTCTCTTCAGGCTGGGAGGTGGGATGGACCATTTTCAGGGGACTTTCAGGTAGAGCCACCCTAGAGCTGGAGCCAGCCAGGGCCCGCCTGGGGCCCACAAGAAGCTGCCTTTACCTGTCTGGGTTGGAGGTGAGTCATTTCCTCCCTCAGCTGGTAGAGGCAGAGAGGGGAGGGGTGGGAGGAGGAGACATCTAAAAATAGCAGGGCCCAGGCTCAGGAGGATGCCCAAAGTACTCCTTGGACCCAGGAGATGCTGGCTTCCGGTGTGAGGTCTCCTGGGAGAAGCTGAGACCAGGCTGGGACCGTCAGGCTGGGGGTGTGATCCAGAGAGCTCTGCCTTGCTGGGGCTCCCAAGGTCGGACTCCCCTCCCACAGTGTCTCCACTGGAATTAATCCCCTCCCACTCACCTAGCATAGAAACACCACAGCCCTCACCCTGTCCCTGGCTTGAATCACTGCCCGCCTGATAGGACCCATCTTCCTCTAAGTGGGCCTCCATTTCCCTGCCCAGGGGAGAGTCTTGTGACCTCCTACTTTACTTGAACCCCATCCTGGGAGCCAAAGAAGGCCCAGGACCATCTTGACCCTGGTTGGGCTCCTGAATTGTCAGAAGCTCCATTCAAAAGAATATAGGAAGCCAGGCGTGGTGGCGCATTCCTTTAATCCCAGCACTCTGGAGGCAGAGGTAGGAGGATCACTGTGAGTTCAAGACTATCCTGAGACTCCATAGTGAATTCCAGGTCAGCCTGGGCTAGAGTGAGACCCTACCTCGAAAAACCAAGGAAAAAAAAAAGGAACATAGACGGCCTGCGACAGAACCAAGAAGATCCTGAGCCTGCCGGGCCACTTTCTGACCACGAGACCCAAGACAAGTTATACATCTTCCTGCCTGGGCGTACTTATCTACATAATGCTCATGGTAGACCTTCATCCCATATCAAATATGGTAGAGGTCCCTGGTGCTCACTGGTTAGCAGCCAGCACTCTTTTATCAAATATAGTACTGTATGTAATGTCCTCCACAAAAGCAGAATTCTCTCCCCCAAAATTTGTTGGATAAGCTGACAAAAAGCTGGAAAAAGCCATTCTGCATGCAATTCAATGGGAAAGAGAGATCACCAGTGAAGATACTCAACAGTGGATACTGCAAGCCTTATATTTGGCCAGCCAGGCCAAATGAGCCAACAGGTGCAATAGTGGCAAGTCTGTCATGGTGGAAACCAACTGTCCTCTAATTGGACTGGAGGCCTGCTCCATGGGAGGGAATACATCCCTGATACTGAAAACTTAAAACAGGGGTAGTCATGAGCCCTAGGGGTGTAACATCTGCTGCAGTCTGGCTAAATGTATATACTGTGCTCGCCAAACTGCCCAGAAGCACTTCTCTTAATGTTCATGCCCATATATTAATGCTACTCTCACTTTTGATAGAGAACCTTCTCTTTTCAGATTGCAGTGACCTTGAGATGCCTCAGAAGGCATCATGGTGCTGAGAAGAAGAGACAGAGGAGTGCTCTGTACTGCAATATCTCTATCACACCTTCCATGGCTCAGGGTCCATTGCAGAAGAGGTGGCAGAAAGAATGTAGGAGCCAAAGGAAGGGTAGGATTCCTTACAACGTGTTCCTCCAGACACAAAATGGTCTGGATATCCATGACATCACAGTGCCTGACACTACCTACACAAGACCATCATAATAGGAGAAAAAGATCATGACATCAAAATAAAAGAGACTGATTGAGAGGGGGAGGGGATATGATGGAGAGTGGAGTTTCAAAGGGGAAAGTGGGGGGGAAGGGAGGGCATTACCATGGGATATTGTTTACAATCATGGAAGTTGTTAATAAAAAATAATAAATTGAAAAAAAAAACTTGTGCAATTTTGTGAATCTGGCCTTACATAGAATCCTGGACCAGCAGACTTTGCAAGCAAGTATCTTTAACCTCTGAGCCATCTCCCCAACCCCACCATGGGCTTTTGAATAGGCATTGCTGTCCTCACTATGTATATATATATGAAATGGAGGCCCAGAGACGTGAGCTAGTAAGTGGTAGAAAGCTGACTTTGGATCACATCTGACTAAACCCCTTGTGCATTATGGGGTGCAGGCGGAGGCCTGTCAAGTCTGACATTGGCTGGGGGGACACTGCTCTCTGACCCTGTGTTCATCCTTTGGACACCTGGGTACTATGGACTGGGCCAAACCTCTGTTTGGGGGCTGGCTGCCCTCCCTCCCTCCCTCCCTCTCTTCTTCCCTCAGAGTCCCCAGCCCACAGGATGCCTCCCAGAAGCATGAGAGATGCCAGGTTTCCTCTCAGAGCTGCTGCCAAGTTTCCTTCTTCCTTCAGCAGTGCATTGAGGAGGACCACGCCCTGCTGCCGACGGGTCCAAGGGGCCACAGCCATGCTGAGGGGGCCACAGACCTTCGCATGGTCACAGGGCTAGGGCTGGCACATCCTGGGCTGAACTCTGAGTGATGGCAATGGGGCTCCTGGCACTTGCTGGGAAGCTTCCCAGTTTGCACGTAGTGGGTGGCACGGAAAGCCCAGAGTCTTGCATAGGAGCCCAGCCAGCTCCAGGAAGAACCTCTTTGAACTTTTCAGCCTTCTCCACCCACCGTTATATGACTCATCCTCTCCCAATCCCGGGAGACTGGACAGAGGCAGGCCTTTCATCCCTGTCGCATGGATGGACAGACCAGGCAGGGAGGAGCTGAGAGAGCAATGAGTCAGGGGCCAGCGCTGGCTGAATCCCAGGCTGGCGGGCCACAGGTGTAGCTGGGGAAAGAGGGGCAGCGAAATGTTCCTGGTGTGCCCCTCTTTCAAGGAAGCAGTCTTCACAGAGATCTGAGAGAATGAGTGAGGATGGGAAGCAAGAAAAAAGAAGAAAGTAAAGAAGGAAAAAAGGGAGAAGCCGAAGTTGCAGGCCCAGTGAAAAGATAAGAGGTGTTGATGCAAACTGGGTGCGGATGGCGCATGCCTTTAATCCCAGCACTCTGGAGGCAGAGGTAGGAGGATCACTGTGAGTTCAAGGCCATCCTGAGACTCCATAGTGAATTCCAGGTCAGCCTGGGTAAGCCAGGAATGCCGACTACCCTACTGACTAAAGGAATCAGCCACCTTCCGAGTTCACAGTTGCCCCAATCTCTTATTGGGTGAATTCTAGTAATTACTGAGACATTTGTCTTTTTGGTTTTTCGAGGCAGGGTCTTGCTCTAGTGGAGGCTGACCTGGAATTTACTGTGTAGTCAGTCTCAGGGTGGCCTCGAACTCACTGCGATCCTCCCACCTCTGCCTCCCGAGTGCTGGGATTCAAGGTGTGCGCCACCACGCGGGGCAATTACTGAGCTCTTTATAGCCACTAGTTTATTTAGTCTATATAACAACCCAATGGCAATTTCCATGGTTCCCCCAGTCATCAGATTAGTGACTTGTGGCTCAGAGCAGTTAAGCAACTTCCCCCAAGGACACCCAGCTTAGCCTTCGTTCCAACAGGCATGAGACAGCAAGTTCAGGGGCTTAGAAGTGTTCTTCAAGCAAGTGAGGAGGGGGTGGGGGGAGGGGCTGGCGTGGTTGGGCTGCCCAGGTGTGTATGTGAGGGTTGGCACCCAATTTCGATGTGTCTTGTCAGGGCAATGCGGGGGTGGAGGGAGAGGAGCGGAACAGAACAACTATGGCCTTGGGGGACCATGGACCACAGGGTCTGAGCTGTCGTGGGAGCTTCTCAGGCACGTGTCGTGTCGTTATCCCTCCCCCCACCCCGCCCCCGTGTGTGTCCAGGGCTGGGTATTCCCAGCCCTGCGGGGGTGGGGGGTGGGGGGTGGGGGGAGCCTTCCTTGGAAACCCAGCGACAAAGGGGCGGGCAGGAGGAGGAGTCAAATGCAGCCGCGCACGGGCTGGGCAGCACGTTGCCCGGCATTGCCCCATCGCCCGCATCCGCTTGTAGGTTTCCTGCACGTTGCGCGCACCGTGCGCCCGGCCAGGCTGGGCGGAGCGCGGCGGGTCGTCGCAGGTCCCCGGCCCCCCCCCCGCCCCCATCCCTCCCCAGGCTGGGTCTCCAGCGGCTCATTAACCCGGCGGAGGCCAGGGCTTCGTCCCAGACACCTCTGAAGGCTGCCCTTTGCTCTGTCTGGTCTGAGCAGACAAATGAGGGAAATTGAGTAAGCTGGCACGCAGAAGCAGGAAGCTCCGGCCCTTTGTTAGGGCTCTTCTGGGAGCTCGGCGGTGGGGGCGGGGCGCACAGGGACTTGACTCCTGGGGGGATTTCTGGAGTTTCGCAGATGAGGGACCTCAGAGCTGAGAACACGCTCCAAGCGGGTCTTCCTGGCCTCCGCCACTGAGAGAGAGAGAGAGAGAGAGAAGAAAAAAGAAGTCCAGCCACTACAAACGAATTTCAGATCTAGGTGCCACCTTGCGCATCTGGCTTATGTGGGTCCTGGGGAATGGAACCTCGGTCCTTTGGCTTTGCAGGCAAAAGCCTTACCCTCTAAGCCATCTCTCCAGCCCCTCCCCCCCTCTTGTTTTTAAACTGATAAAACTAGCTCCTGGTTGCCTACAGAATCAAGTCCAAAGTACTTGGTTTGGCATTGAAGGCTTTCTCCTCTTGACGCTCCTGCCCAGCTGGCCTCACCACCAAGTACACCCTCATGCTGTAGAACGGAGTCTCTCTAATTCCTCACATACCCCAGTGTTTATCCTTCTAGGCCCTACTCATGCTGTTCCCTTTGGATGCTTTTTTCTACATGCCTCAAGTGACTGGGTGTTCAGCTAGATCCACACTTCAAAGTCACCATCTCACAGAGGCCTTTCCATGAACCCGGACCAAGCAGTGGCCCTGATATTCCATATTCATTCTCTCTCTCTCTCTTTCTCTTTCTCTCTCATAAATAAATATTAAAAAGAAGAGAGAAGCCAGGCGTGGTGGCGCACGCCTTTTAATCCCAGCACCCGGTAGGCACAGGTAGGAGTATTACTGTGAGTTTGAGGCCACCCTGAGAATACAGAGTTAATTCAGGTCAGCCTGAGCTAGAGTGAGACCCTACCTCAAAACACACACACACACCAACACACACACACACACACACAAAAAGAGATTGTCCCCTCTACATCTCCTTTGGGCCTGCCAGGTGCCAGTCACGTTGCTTCAGGTGAAGTGACTGTGGCATCGGAGTCTCCACCCAGTGTCGTGAAGGCAGACTTGACAATGAGGTGACAAGGCTGACCACAAGCAACCCATCTCCACCGCAGCCAGCCTTGGCCTATTAGCTGAGCCTCAGTGTGCGGGGCAGCCTGGCCTCACGCAAGCCTGGGCCCAGCTGGTGCACTTCCGGGCTGGGACCCAGCCTGGGATGCGGAGGAGCGTTTTTTTTTTTTTTTCCTGCCCTTGAATGCCCAGTATGTAGGCACAACTTGACCAGTCGCCTGGCAGCTGTCTGCCCCACAGTGGTTCCCATGAGACTTGGAATAAAACCCTGAGACCAACGGGGCCAGGGTAGAGGAAGGAAGAGTGACCCAGGCAGGGCTCAGGGTCGGCTGTCTCAGCTGCTCCTCGGGTGCAGCGTCTCCGCTGGTCTGGAAGCAGAAGAGCGCTGACCTCTGGCTTGCCTTTATTGATTGATTTATTATGCTTGGTTTTTCAAGGTAGGGTCTCGCTCTAGCCCTGGTTGACCTAGAAGTCACTATATAGTCTCAGGTTGGCCTAGAACTCACAGTGATCCTCCTCCTACCTCTGATCAAAGGCATGTGTCACCACACCCAGCTATTTCTTTTTTTAATGTATAAGTTAGCATACTTGGGCTAGGGAGGTAGCTCAGGTGGGGGAGTACCCAGCATTCACAAACCAGTAGCATTGGTCCCCAGCACCACATAACCTGGGAATGCTGGTGCATGTCTGGAATCCCAGTCTATAATCTCAGGGGGTAGAGGTAGGAAATTCAAGAGTGTTGGCACACACCTTTAGTACCAGCACTAAGGAGGTTGAGGGAAAAGGATTGCTGTGAGTTCAAGGCCAGCCTGGGAGAGAATGAGAATGAGACTGAGTCTGGGTAGAGGACAGTCATCCTCTGCTACATATGGAGTTGGATGCCAGCCTGGGATACATGAAACCCTATCTTAAACAACAACATGGACTGGAGAGATTGCTTAGTGGTTAAGGCACTTGCCTGCAAAACCAAAGGAGCCAGGTTCAATTCCCCAGGACCCATGTAAACCAGATGTACAAGGTGGCGCATGTGTCTGGAGTTCATTTGCAGGGCTAGAGGTCCTGACACGTTCCCCCCCCCTCTGCTGTTTCTCTTTCTCTCTCAAATAAATAAAATATTTTTAAAAAATATTAGCAAACAAAGGCTGGATAGGTGGCTCAGCCATTAAGGCACTTGCCTATAATGACTGGGGTTTGATTCCCCAGTGCCCACATAAAGCCAGATGCACAAAGTGGCACATACATCTGGATTGTTTGCAGTGACTAGAGGCCCTGGCACACTCATCCCCTCTTCCTCCTTGCAAATAAATAAAATATTAAAAAAATTAAAAAGCCAGCGCCAGGCATGGTGGCACATGCCTTTAATGCCAGCATCTGGGACGCAGAGGTGGGAGGATCACCATGAGTTCAAGACCACCCTAAGATTACATAGTGAGTTCCAGATCAGCCTGAGCTGGAATGAGACCCTACCTTGAAAAACCAACCAACCAACCAACCAACCAAACAAACAAACAAACAAACAAAGAAAAGAAGGAAGGAAGAAATTTAAAAGCCAGGCATGGTATGATGGTGTGGTGGCTCATGCCTTTAATCCCAGCACTCAGGAGGCAGAAGTAGGAGGATTTCCATGAGTTTAAGGCCACCCTGAGAATACATAGTGAGTTCCAGGTTAGCATGGAATCTCACTAGGGCAAGACCCTACCCCCCTAAAAAGAAAAACATTAAAAAAATACAAAGATAAAAGAAATGAGCAAATAAAGCAGTGTACTGCATTATGACATTTCCAGATACATGACCTGCTTTTCAGCAACCCCTTTTTAAAAAAAGACTCTATTTTTATTTATTTATTTGACAGAGAAAGAGGGGAGGGGGAGAGAGAGAGAATAGGTACACCAGGGCCTCCAGCCACTGCAAATGAACTCCAGCTGCATGCGCACCCTTGTGCATCTGGCTAACGTGGGTCCTGGGGAATTGAACCTGGGTCCTTTGGCTTTGCAGGCAAACGCTGTAACTGCTAAGCCATCCCTCCAGCCCTCAGCAACCCCTTTTGCTCAAATCTCTCTTTCCTGCCTGCCTCAGAGCCTCTTTCTCCATTGGAAAGCCACAAGATGGGTGAACACTCTGCTCTGAAGTCACGCAGTTGCCAGTGGTGTCATGTGACTCTGTTCCCCTATGCCTCACTTTCCCTGGGACATGAGTTAATGCTCAGGTGTTTAGAAGCAGTCCCACTCTACGCCAGGTCTATTCTCTGTGTGTATTGGGCTAATCTCTGTGTGGCTAGGATCATAACACCCACTTCCTACAGCTATTTTAGGGGTTCAACTCAGTAGTGGATGTAAACCTGCTTAACCCGGGCTGGGGGGATGGCTTAGTGGTTAAGGCATTTGCCTGCAAAGCTAAAGGATACAGGTTCGATTCCCCACGACCCACATAAACCAGATGCACAAAGCGGCGCATGCATCTGGAGTTTGTTTGCAATGGCTGAAGGCCCTGCTGCGCCCATTTTTCTCTGTCTCTTTCTTTCTCAAATATAAATAAAAATATAAATGTAATTTTTTTTTTTAATGCTTAACTGTCTTTGCTGAAGATAAAATGGGAGTGGGGCTGGATCTTGACCCTGATCTGCTAGGGGAGTTGCAGAATGGCTGTAGCTGCTTCCTGGATCCAGCCAGCTTACTGCCTAGGATGGCCTTATTACACTTTGCAGCACCCCGGCTGTCTCCAAACCTATCTAGACCAGCTCCTTCTAGACAGCCTTTCCCAACACATTATCCTGGCAGCTGTCACAGGCCAAGGCAATGGGCAAAGTGTCAGGCTTGCTGCAAAATATGTTAGAACTTTATCTGACCCCTGGCTTCTGTCCCAACCAGAAATACATTGGCTGGAACTTGTAGGCGGCGAGCTAGAGCAAGCCTGGAGCTGGAGGAGGGAGGCAGCCTGGAGCACCAGCTGCTTGCACAGTCTCTCTTTTTGTTGGTACAAGTTTACAACTTTGTGCTAGCCCTGATTATGAAACGCTTCTAAAAACCAAAGGGGTCCAGGCACGGTGGGGGTTCAGGCATGGCGGGGTCCAGGCATGATGGTGTTTACCTTTAATTCCAGCATGGTTGGGGGGGCAGAAGTGGGAGAATCTCTGTGAGTTCAGGGTCACCCTGAGACTACATATTGCATTCCAGGTCTGCCTGGACTAGAGCAAGACCCTACCTCGAGAAACCAAGAAAAATAAACAACAAAACACCCAAAGGCTTCCTTCTGGCTCAGGGGAAGGAGAGCAAGGGCAGGAGGCCCTGGCACAGTCCTGAGTGTGCAGGACACCAGCGTGAGCGCCCCGAGCTGTCCCTGTGGACTTGGAGCTGGCTGTGCAGGCTGGGACAGGCGTGGGACCGCAGCGCCATCCGACGCTCCCTAGAAAGGGCCCGTGACAATGACAGAGCAGACAGCCACACCAGATTGGTGTCCGGCCAGCTCTGGAGGGGGCTGCGGTTGGTTGCCAATCTGGGAGGCTCCTCCCCACAGCCAGTGGCAAATCCAAGAGGCCCCAGGTCAGTCTCAACAAGTCTTCCTGCAGATACTTCTCGAATAGCCATTGTTATAGAAGGAGAAGAATTCCAGGGGCATCCCCGCCCCAAGCACCATTTGAATAGAAGCTTGTGTCCTGGACTTGAGCACCATAACCGGAAACAGACCCGAGAGTGTAGCTCAGACCTTGCCCAACATGCAGGAGTCTGTGGGCTCCCAGCAGAGCAAACCCTAGACTATTCCTACTACTATTAATAAGCCTGAGATTGCATAGAGAATTCCAGGTCAGCCTGAGCTAAAGCAAGACCTTACCTCAAAACATACAAATGAGGGGCTGGAGAGATGGCTTAGCGGTTAAGGTGCTTGCCTGCAGAGCCAAAGGACACAGGTTCGATTCTCCAGGACACAAGTAAGCCAGATGCACAAAGTGGTACATGTATCTGGAGTTCGTTTGCTAGAGGCCATGGTGTGCCCATTCTCTCTCTCTCTCTCTCTCTCTCTCTCTCTCTCTCTCTCTCTCTCTGTTTCTTTCTTTCCCTCTCAAATAAATTAAATTTTTTTTTTAAATTCAAAAAGGAAAAGAGAGAGAGAGTGATAAAATAAGAAACAACCAAGCCAGGCATGGTGGTACACACATTTAATCCCAGCACTTGGGAGACAGAGGTAGGAGGATCGCTATGAGTTGGAAGCCACCCTGAGACTACATAGTGAACTCCAGGTCAGCCTTGGCTAGAGACCCTACCTGGAAAAACAAAACAGAAGGACCTTGTGAAGGGAAGGAAAAAGGAAGAAAAACAATGGGATATGAAAGATACATTAAGTTACATATTAGTTGCTTTTTTAAAAATTTTTAGTTTTTATTTTGTTTTTCAAGGTTGAGTCTCACTCTAGCGCAAGGTGACCTGAATTCATGTAGTCTCAGGTCAGCCTCACAGCGACTCCAAGTGCTGAGATTAAAAGCATGTACCACTATACACAGCTAGAGTATTTTTAAAAATATTTTTATTTATTAGCAAGCAGAGGGATAGAGAGAGAGAGAACCAGAGTTGTCAGGCTTTTCAGGCAAGTGCCTTAGCCACTTATCCATCTCCCCAACCCCTAGATTTAAAAAAAAAAATTATTTGAGCAAAAGAGAAAAAATGGTTACACCAGGGCCTCTAGCCACTGAAAACAAATACTAGATGTGCCACCTTGTGCATTTGGCTTATGTGGGTATGGGGGAATTGAACCTGGGGCCTTAGGCTTCATAGGCAAGAACTTTAACCACTAAGCCATCTCTCCAGCCCATAGATTACTTTTTTTTTTTTTTTTTATCTTTTGAGGAAGGGTCTTGCTCTAGCCTAGGCACTGGCCTTGAACTCATGGCAATCCTCCTACCTCTGCCTCCCGAGTGCTGGCATTGAAGGCATGTGCCACCATGCCCAGTCGTAGATGACTTTAAAAAATATTTTTATTAATTTATTTGCAAATAGAGTGAGAAGGAGGGATGGAGAGAGAATGGGCATGCCAGGGCCTCTAGCCATTATAAACAAACCCTAGATGAATGTGCCACTTTGTGCATCCAGGTTTATTTTTTCCTGGGGAACTGAGCCTGAGTCATCAGGCCAGAGGGAGAGAGAGAATAGGTGCACCAGGACCTCTAGGCACTGAAAATTAACTCCAGATGCATGCACCATTTTGTGCATGTGGCTTTATGTGGGCACTTGGGGAATCGAAGCCAGATCTTTAGGCATTGCTGGCAAGTGCCTTAAGTGCTGAGCCATCTCTCCAGCCCCTTAAGTATATTTTTTTTGTTCATTTTTTTTCTTAAATATATTTTTATTTCACTTGACAGAGAAAGAGACACGGAGAGAGAATGAGTTCACCAGGGCCTCCTGCCACTTCAAATGAACTCTAAAACCACCAGAGCAAGGCTAAAGGAATGGGTTCTTTCTCACAGCCTTTGGAAGGGATCAGTACTGCTGACGCCTTGGCCTTGAACTTCTAGCCTCTGGAACTGTGAGACAGCAAATTTCTGGTTTGTTTTGTTGTGCCACGGTCTCATGTAGCCCAGGCTGGCCTCAACTCACTGGTGTAGCTGACCTTGAACTTCTGATCCTCCAGCCAGCCACCTCCCAGGTGCTGGGATGGCATGGGTATGCCATCACGCCCAGTATGTTTGGTGCTGGGGATCAAACCCAGAGCCTCTTGCACGCTAGGCAAGCGCTACCGACTAAGCCACATTCCCAGCCTAATTCCTGCTGTGTAAGACCCTCTTTTCTAAATGTGTGACAACCCTAACAAATACGTTGCAGGAATAACAACATTCATAATATAAAGTATACTGTTTTAAACTTTTTGTGTTTTCTTTAGGCTTTTATTTATTTATTTATTTTTTTTGATTTTTCAAGATAGGGTCTTGCTTTAGCCCAGGTTGACCTGGAATTCACTATGTAGTCCTGGGCTGGCCTCGAATGCACAGCGATCCTCCTACCTCTGCCTCTCAAGTGCTGGGATCAAAGGCGTGCACTATCACACCAGCTTGTTTTTTTTGGAAACATGGTCTCATGTAATCTAGACTGGCCTCGAAATCATCATCCTTTTGCCTCTACCTCCCTGGTGCTGCGAATTGTCACCATTCTAGAAGTTCAGCAACCTTAGGTGCATTTACATGTTGTGCTATTAATTTATTTTCCCCTCTGGAGCAGACCCCAAGTCTGTGGAAAGTTTGAAAGTCCAGCCCCCAAATCTGGTTCTGCTTGTTCCAGTGGCCTGTTACGTGTGCAGTGAGGAGACAGGCAGGTGACTCCACCGAGGCGCCCTCGTTTTGCACGTGTGGTGGAATTCCAGCGGGAACCACAACTCACTTTCAGAACAACGTCTGCCTTCCAGAACCACGCTAGGGGCTCTCCATGCTTGAGATATGGTCCGTCCACCGGCCTCCACCTCCTGTGTGTTAGGGTTACAGGCATGTGACGGCACAGCAGCCCAGGATCTCTTTAATAGTTTTGCCTGGGGAGAAAGGAGGCTGGGAGATGGCTCAGTTTACCAACTTTCTTACTACACATGAAGCCTTGGGTTTGACCCCCAGTACCACATAACTAGGTGTGGTAACACATGCCTATAGTCCCAGCACTCAGGAGGTGGAAATAAGATCCCAAGTTCTAAGAGATTGCTCAATGGTTAAGGCTCTTGTTTGCAAAGCCTGATGGTCTGGGTTTAATTTCCTAGTGCCCATAATAAGGCCAGATGCACAGAGTGGTGCATCTGGAGTTCATTTACAATGGCAAGAGGCCCTGGTGTACCCATTCTCTCTCTCATTTCTCTCTTTCTCCCTCTCTCTCTCTCTCTCTGCAAATAAATAAATAAAAATATTCATTAAGGTCCAGTGTGGTGGTGCACACCTTTAATCCCGGCACTTAGGAGGCAGAGGTAGGAGGAGCACTGTGAGTGAATTCAAGGCTACCCTGAGTCTACATAATGAATTCCAGGTCAGCCTGGATAAGTGGGAGACCCTACCTCAAAACACACACACACATACACAGTTCAATAAAAAAGTTCAAGGTTAGCCTTAGCAGCTACATATAATATTCCTGTCTCAAAAAAGGAAGGAAGGGGGCTGAAGAGTTGGTTCAAGGCTCGATTCCCCAGGACCCACATAAGCCAGATGCACAAGGTGGCGCACACATCTGGAGTTTATTTGCAGTGGCCGGAGGCCCTGGTGCGCCCACTCTCCCTCTCTCTCTCTCTGTCGTCTCAAATATATAAATAAAAATAAACAAACAAACAAAAAAGCTAATATTAAAAAGATGTTCAGGGCTGGAGAGATGGCTTAGCGGTTAAGCACTTGCCTGTGAAGCCTAAGGACCCCGGTTCGAGGCTTAGTTCCCCAGGTCCCACGTTAGCCAGATGCACAAGGGGGCGCACGCGTCTGGAGTTCGTTTGCAGAGGCTGGAAGCCCTGGCGCGCCCATTCTCTCTCTCTCCCTCTATCTGTCTTTCTCTCTGTGTCTGTCGCTCTCAAATAAATAAATAATTAATTGAAAAAAATGTTCAATAAATAATAAAAATGTGAAATATATACAGAAAATATTTTTTTACAAAGGAAGGGAAGAAGGAAAGAAGGGAAGGAGGGAAGGAGGAAGAAAGAAAGGAAGGAAGAAAGAAAGAAGAAAGGGAGAGAGAGAAAAAAGAAAAGAATTAAAGGACAAAAGAAAGATGGATAGACAGAATGACTCCCAAGGAGTGGTATCCAAGATTGCCCTCTGGCCTCCACATAAATTGGCACACATGAAGGTCAGGCGTGGTGGCGCACACCTTTAATCCCAGCACTCAGGAGGCGGAGGCTGGAGGATCGCTGTGAGTTCAAGGTCAGCCTGAGACAGCATAGTGAATTCCAGGCCAGCCTTGGCTAGAGCAAAACCCTGCCTCAAAAAACTAAAAAAAAAAAAGGGGGGGGCACACATGTATACCTGAGCATGCACGTGCACACACATTCACACACACACACACACAAAGGAGATGGAGAAGCTGCCACGGTGCCCACTGCCCGGTAAGATCCTGGGGTCCAAGCCAAGCAGAAGCAAAGCCAGGGGCAGTAGGAGGTCCCAGGATTGGCACCAGCACAGAGCATCGTGCTCTGTGGGAAAGGTGGTCCCAGAGTGAGTGGATGGCTTGGATGAGGAGGATGGCTGGGAGCTGGGAGGCACTCTTGGGTATGTATGCACAGGAGGCTGGCAGCAGAGGTTAGGCAGAATCAATGGCCAGATGATCGCTCTAGTGCCTGCTCTTTTTTCTTTAATATATTTTGTTTTTCTTTTTTTGTTGTTCATTTTTTATTTATTTATTTGAGAGTGACAGACACAGAGAGAAAGACAGACAGAGGGAGAGAGAGAGAATGGGCGCTCCAGGGCTTCCAGCCACTGCAAACAAACTCTAGACGCATGTGCCCCCTTGTGCATCTGGCTAACGTGGGTCCTGGGGAACCAAGCCTTGAACCGGGGTCCTTAGGCGTCACAGGCAAGTGCTTAACCGCTAAGCCATCTCTCCATCCCCATTTCTTATTTTTCTTTAGAGAGTAATACATAGAGAGAATGGGCATGCCAAGGCCTCCAGCCACTGCAAAAAAAACTCCAGATGCATGTGCCCCCTTGTGCATCTAGTTTACGTGGGTCCTGAGGAATTGAACCTGTGTTCTTTGCCTTTGCAGGCAAAGGCCTTAACCACTAAGCCATTTCTCCAGCCCTAGTGTCTGCTCTTGCCTAAGCCTCACAGAGGCCACAGTGCTCTCATGATAACTACCTACGATTACCTTCTGGAAATAATGATCACTCCTAATCTATGAGGAAGCATCTGAGGCCCAGAGAGGTTAAGTCAACCGCCCGAGGTCACCCAGCATCAAGCGGAGGCTGGGCCAGTGCAGACGTCCAAAGGCGTCCCTTCCCCGTGAGCTCCCGCGTACATCAGGAAAACCCCCAGGACTCGCGTGCATGGGAGACAGAGAGCCAGCTGCGTTGGCAGGGTCCCCGTGCGAATGTGTGTGTGTGAGCCCAGCTCTGGCAGCGGCAAACAGTGCGTGGGAGTGTGTTGACAACAGGGTGTGGGGTGGCAGCGCCATCGCCATGTGTGTTTCTGCTGGCAGCAGAATGTTCTGGGCTGTGTTGATCAACAACAGCGTCGAGCAAGCAAGAGGCCGGAGTGGGGACAAAAGAGAAGCTGGGAGGTTCCCCCCCCACCGGGGTGGGGTGGGGGTGACCTGGGGTGGCCCCGCTGCTCCCAGATCGAGGGGCAGTGGGGCAGCGGTGGCCCGCCTGGTGGTGTTTTCTCAGCTGACCTCACCTCCCAGGGTGGCGCACGTCCGGGTGTGGCTCCCTCTGTCAAGCACCTGATGCCCATAAACATGAAAACAGGAGTGAGGACATTCTGTGAGGAAGACGGTGTTCTTGCCCGGGTGTTAGCTGCACACTTCGTCACTGGCCGGAGCCAGGACAAACACATCATGCTTCCCCCCCGGGGCCAGGGCCAGGTGAATTCCTCAAAAGTCAGCTTGCTGGAGAGGCTGCCCCAAGCCCCGCGTCAGCGACTGTAACCCGAGCGAGAGTCCACGTGGGCAGCCTGCAAAGGCATCTGCACCCCAGTCTCGCCCTGTCATTGCCCCAGTGTCTTCTCCACCAGCAGGCCCCTCCTACTGCATATTCCCGCCTTTAGCCGGTACCCCAAGCTCCGTGTGTTTCTCGCCTCCTCCAGGAAGCCCTCCGTGTCACTCTGGGAGCGCCTCACCTCAAAATGCCCTCCAGAACTCCAGGGGCTCTTACTGTCAGACTCCTGTATGGACATGAGGAGGAGTCAGGAGGACCCAGGGAGTGCTCTCAAAGATCTTCCTGGGGGGTCTGGAGAGATGGCTTAGTGGTTAAGGCGCTTGCCTGCAAAGCTGAAGGACCTTAGTTCGATTCCCCAGGACCCACGCAAGCCAGATGCACAAGGTGGCACATGCGTCGGGAGTTTGTTTGCAGTGGCTGGAAGCCCTGGCATACCCATTCTCTCTCTCTCTGCCTCTTTGACTCTCTCAAGTAAATAAATAAAAATTAAAAAAATAAAAACTCCTGGGGCTGGGCTCCATTGGTAAAATGCTGGCTGTGCAAACGTGAGTACTGGAGTTTGGATCCTCTACCCAAAAGTAAAATGCCAGGAGTGGTGGTGAGCAACTGGAATCCCCACTCTGGGGGGATGAGGAGAGAGGCACCCTGGGGCTCCCTGGCCAGCTAGTCTAGCTGCATCAGTGAATTCTGGGTTGAGAGAGAGAGAGAGGGAGAGAGAGGGAGATGGCTCAGTGGCAAAGGGTTTGCTATATCAACGTGGGGATGGAGAGATGGCTCAGTGGTTAAGGCGCTTGCCTGCAAAGGCTAATAACCTGGGTTCGATTCCACAGCACCCACATAAAACCAGATGCGCAAAGAGGATATGCATGTGGAGTCTGTTTGCAGTGGCTCCATGCCCTGGAGCGCTCATTCTCTCCCCACAACCTGTGCAAATAAATAAATAATTTTGGGAGGAGTTTTGAAGTAGGGTCTCACTTTAGCCCAGGCTGACCTGAAACTTAACTGGAACTCACTCT
The DNA here is from genome assembly GCF_020740685.1 of Jaculus jaculus. NCBI lineage: Eukaryota > Metazoa > Chordata > Mammalia > Rodentia > Dipodidae > Jaculus > Jaculus jaculus. Next base: position 13,626,634 of record NC_059119.1, on the reverse strand, counting down.
ATAGTCCCAGGCTGGCCTTGAACTCACAGCAATCTGCCTACCTCTTCCTCCTCAGTGCTGGGATGAAAGGCGTGCACTACCATACCCAGCTAAGTAAAATATTTGAAAACCAGGCACTTTACAAAGAGACCCTGCCTCAAACAAGGTCGAAGGTCAGGATCAACATCCAAGATTTTCCTCCAACTGCCACACACATGCCGTGGCCCTTGCTCACACTCACACACGTGATTTTTTTAAAGCTGTATTATAGTAAAGAGAGCTGGGCGTGGTGGCGCATGCCTTTCACCCCAGCACTTGGGAGGCAGAGGTAGGAGGATCACCGTGAGTTCGAGGTCACCCTGAGACTATATAGTGAACTCCAGGTCAGCCTGGACTAGAGTGAGACCCTACCTCAAACAAACAAACAAACAGGGCGGGAGGGATGGCTGAGTGGTTAAGTGGTTCACCTGCAAAGCCAAAGGACCCAGATTCGATTCCCCAGGACCCACGTTAGCCAGGTGCACAAGGTGACACACGCGTCTGGAGTTTGTTTGCAGTGGCTGGAGGCCCTAGCGCATTCATTCTCTCTCTCTCTCCCTCTTTCTCTGTCAAATAAATAAATAATACAATAGATAAAAAATAAAAACAACAAACCACAATTATATATATACATATATAGTAACATATATATATATATATATATATATATATATATATATATATATATATATATGTTAGTGAAGAGTGACTGAGAAAGACCCCTGACCACTGATCTCCACCCTGGTTTCTACACACACTTGTAGACATGTACACACACACTGCACACACAAGTGCACACACACAGACACCCAAAAGAACCCTGGCTCAGTGGGGGTTTATGGAGTGTCAGAGCATGAATTAGTGTGTGGTGAGCTTGGAGTGAGGATACGTAAATGTGTTGGGACTATCAATGACAGTGATCTCACCTGATTTGGTGGGGAGAGGGGACGCATAAGAGCAAGAGGCCACTCTGGCCCAGTTACTTTAAGCATCATGATTTCAGGATCCTTTTGAAACCGGCACTGGCCATCTGCCTTTGGGTGCGTGGTTGAAGTCTGACGTACTCTGGGACCCTTGTTGAGCGACCAGGCAGGAGTATGGCTGCCTGCCCAGTGTGCCCAAGGCCCTGGGTTCAATTCCTGGCAATGGAGTTAAAAAAAAGATTTCGTTTATTTGCAAGAATGAGAGAGAGATACAGAGAGAGAGAGAGAGAGAGAGAGATAAAATGGGCACACCAGGGCCTCTTGCCACTGCAAATGAACTCAAAACACAAGCGCCACTCTGTGCATCTGGCTTCACATGGGTCCTGGGGAATCGAAAGGCACCACCAGGCTTTGCAAAGAAGTGCTTTTTGTTTTTGTTTCTTTTTTTTATTTTTTCGAGGTAGGGTCTCACTCTGGTCCGGGCTGACCTGGAATTAACGATGTAGTCTCAGGGTGGCCTTGAACTCACAGTGATTCTCCTACCTCTGCCTCCCAAGGGCTGTGGTTAAAGGCGTGTGCCACCATGCCTGGCTCTGTTTGTGTTTCTTGTTTGTTTCTCTTTTCCTGGGCAAAAGGAAACAAACAAACACAAAAAACCAAGATGTGGTCCCTGTTGGGGACCTGGGAGTTTGCCTGCCCTCCACAGAGCTGGAGAAGAAAACTATGTCTAGCCAAGCTGCTGAAAGAGGTCTTTTCTTATTTTTATTATATTTTTTAAACTTTTATTTATTTATTTGAGAGTGAGTGACAGAGAGGGGCAGAGAAAGAGAGAGAGGAGGAGGAGAACGGGCACACCAGCGCCTCTAGCCACTGCAAACCAACTCTGGATTCATGTGCCACCCTGTTCCTCTGGCTTTACATGGGTCCTGGGGAATCGAAACTGGGTCCTTTGGTTTTGACAGCAAGTGTCTTAACTGCTAAACCATCTCTCCAGCCCCACTATATATATTTCCCCAGGACCTATGTAAGCCAGGTGCACAAGGTGAGACACGTCTGGAGTTCATTTGCATTGGGGGGAGGCCCTGATGCACCCATTCTGTCTCTCTATGCCTCTCTATCTCTCTCAAAGAAATAAATGATATTTTTTTAAAGTCAGGCACAGGGATGGGATACCTTCCTGTGAGTTGTTGGCCAGGGAGGTCCCTGATTCCCCCAAAACATTACAAGCCATTGTGGAGGCCCTTGGTTTCCCACCAGGAATAGATGGTAAGGCCCTATTGCTGAATACTCCACATACTTGGGCTGCAAAGCCACTGAGAAATCAAGCTGGAGATGAGCTGATAACCTCCTCCATGTAGACCAGCTGACAAAAAGCTGGAAGAAGCCATTCTACTTGCAGTTCAATGGGAGGAAGAGAAATCACCAGTGAAGATGCTCAACAGGGGACACTGCAAGCCTTAAATTTGGCCACCCAGCCCAAATGAGCCAACTGGTACAACAGTGGCATGTCTGTTATGGGAAAACCAACTACTCTCTAATTGGACTGGAGGCCTGCTCCATGGAAGGGAATACATCCCTGATATTGAAAACCTACAACAGGGGGTAGTCATAAGACCTAGGGGTGTAAAGTCTGCTGCTGTCTGGATATATGTATATACTGTGCTCATCAAACTACGCAGTAAGCACTTCTCCTAATGTTCATACCCTTATATTAATGCTACTCTCACTTTTGACTAGAGAAGCTTCCTTTTCAGATTGCAATGACCTTGAGATGACTCAGAAGGCACCATGGTGCTGGAAAGAAGTGACAGAGGAGTGCTCAGCACTGCAATATCTCTATCACACCTTCCATGGCTCAGGGTCCATTGCAGAAGAGGTGGCAGAAAGAATGTAGGAGCCAAAGGAAGGGTAGGACTCCTTACAACGTGCTCCTCCAGACACAAAATGGCCTGGAGATCCATGACATCACAGTGCCTGACACTACCTACACAAGACCGTCATAATAGGAGGAAAAGATCATGACATCAAAATAAAAGAGACTGATTGAGAGGGGAGGGGATATGATGGAGAATGGAGTTTCAAAGGGGAAAGTGAGGGGAAGGGAGGGAATTACCATGGGATATTGTTTATAATTATGGAAGTTGTCAATAAAAAAAAAAAAAAGCCAGGCATGGCGGGGCATGCCTGTGATCCCAGTGAAGGGGAGGCAGAGAAAGAGAGATTCCTGACGCTTACTGTCTAGCTAGTCTGGCCAAATTGGTGAGCTCTAGGTTCAAGGAGAGAGCCTGTCTTAAAAAATAAGATGATCCTGGGCTAGAGCGAGACCCTAACTCAAAAAAAAAAAAAAAAAAAAGAAAAGATGATGAGCCAGGCATGGTGGCGCACACCTTTAATCCCAGCATTCAGGAAGCAGAAGTAGGAGGATCGCCATAAATTGCAGACCACCCTGAAACTACAGAGTGAATTCCAGGTCAGCCTGAGCTAGAGTGAGATGCTACCTCAAAAAAAAAAAGATGGATTTATATTTTGCTGGGGCCTCAAAAAAATAATAATAATAAGATAGTGGGGCTGGGGAGACAGGTTAGGGTGCTTGCCTGCAAAGCCTAAGGACCAGGGTTCAATTCCCAAATACCCACATAAAGCCAGTTGCAAAAAGTGGTGCATGCATCTGGAGTTCGTTTGTGGTGGCTGGGGGCTCTGGCACGCCCATTGTCTCTCTCTCTCTCTCTGCCTCTCTCTCAAATAAGTAAAAGATTTTTTAAAAAAGTGAAACGGGGCTGGAGAGATGGCTTAGCGGTTAAGCGCTTGCCTGTGAAGCCTAAGGACCCCGGTTCGAGGCTCGGTTTCCCAGGTCCCACATTAGCCAGATGCACAAGGGGGCGCACGCGTCTGGAGTTCGTTTGCAGAGGCTGGAAGCCCTGGCGCGCCCATTCTCTCTCTTTCTCTCTATCTGTCTTTCTCTCTGTCTGTCGCTCTCAAATAAATAATAATAATAATAATAAAAATAAAAATAAAAAAGTGAAACAGTGACTGAGGAGGACCCCTGACATTGACCCCTGCCCTCCATAAGCATGTGAGCACCTGCAAATGAGCATCTGCACACAGGTGAACGCAGACAGAAAGAGGAAAGAAACACTTTGATAAAATATATATATATATACAATTTAGCCGGGTGTGGTGGCGCACGCCTTTAATTTCAGCACTCGGGAGGCAGAGGTAGGAGGATCGCCATGAGTTCAAGGCCATCCTGAGTGTACATAGTGAATTTCAGGTCAGTCTGGGCTAGAGAGCGAGACCCTACCTCGAAAACCAACATATATATATAATACACACACGCACACACCCTTTAGCCCAGGGAGATGGATTAATGGTTAAAGGTGCTTGCTTATAAAGCCTGCCCACCAGGATTCAATTGTGCAGTACCCACCTAAAGCCAGATGCACAACATCTGGAGTTCACTTGCAGTGGCATGAGCATGAGGCCCTGTTGTGCCCATAGTCTGTCTCTAAATAAATAAATAAAATATTTAAGGGCTGGTGTGGTGGCTCGGCTGCTTAAGGCACTTGTTTGCAAAACTTCCTGCCGCTTATTAGAGCCTCTAGTACCCACCTAAAGCCAGATGCATAAAGTGTGCATGCATCTAGTTTGTTTGCAATGGCAAGAGGCCATGGTGTGCCCATTCTCTCTCTCCTCACAAATTAAAAATATATTTTTTAAAACCACACTGCCCCTTGTGCCAAGCGTAGTGGTGCACACTTTTAATTTTAATGCCAGTACTCAGGAGACAGAGGTAGGAGGGCCACCCTGACACTACATAGTGAATTCCAGGTCAGCTTGGGCTAGAGCAAGACCCTACCTTGAAAGACAAAATAATAATAATAATATACTACATTTTGATCCCCAGAGAGACAACTTAAGGCAGCATGTCTCTACTTTCCTAGCTAGGGAACTGACAAGAAACATTTCCTGGGGTGTAAAGGAGGAGATGTGGATACCCCACTCTGTTGGGCAAGCAGCCCTAGGTGATGTGAGATGTCAGAGATCCAGGTCCTGACCCGGGCTTTGGAGACCTGGGGGCAGACTACAGAGCCGAGGGAAGAGCGGCGGTGAGGGACCACCCCTGGATCCTCTTCGGTCCCCACTCCTCAGGCCCCTGCCTCTGAGTCTGCCATCTTCAGCCACTCCTCCCTGGGCTGGGGCTGGGGGACGAGGTTTTCTTGGTTCCCTGAAGCTGCCGTCTCCACACGCCTTCCTTGCTGCTTCGGGGAAGGATCAAGGATATCCACTTCGATAGCAGGGTGCACTAACCTTTGGGACTGGAAGGGAGCGTCAGAGGTCATTCGGTCCATTCCCCTGCCTCCAGGCAGCACTGGAATGAATCCTGCTGGGCAAGCCTTAATCTTGTTTTGAGGACTTCGGAAGCTGGACTCCACACCCTTCCTTGGACACTTATTCTGATGTCTAAACATTTCTAGCCCGGAAGTCCTTCCTCGTGTCTAAACCATACTCCCTGTGTAATGAGTTTCTAGCCTGTGGTTCTTGCGGGTCTAATCAGAACTTGCCTCCCCTTTATCCTAGGTTGGGAGGATCAAAGTCCTCACTCACTGTGGTCACTATCAGCCTTTGGCTTCAACTTCCTCATCTGTAAAATAAGACCAATGGGCTGGAGAGATGGCTTAGTGGTTAAGGCACTTGCCTTTAAAGCTAAAGGACCAAGGTTCCACTCCCCAAGACCCATGTAAGCCAGGTGCTCAAGGTGGCGCAGACCTGGGATTTGTTTGCAGTGGCCGAAGGCCCTGGTGCACCCATTTTCCCTCTCTCAAATAAATAATAAAATAAAAATAAATTAAAAAAATAAGACCAATGATGCTCATAGGTCAGGAAGGAGAGGCTCAAACGAGACTAGGAATGTGTGGAAAAGCATAAAACCTGTTTTCCTGAGATGTGTCACCATCATCATCTTCATCACTTAGTTTGTGGTACTGAGGATAGAAGCCAGGGCTTTATGCTAGGCAAGCTCTCTTCTACCGAATGACATCCCCAGCCTGCCTGTTATTAAATTGTTATTTACTTACTTATTACAGAGAGAGAGAGAGAGAGAGAATGGGTGCACCAGGGCCTCTAGCCATTCCAAACTCAAAATGGTATATGCCACCTTGTGCATCTGGCTGGCCTTCAACTCATGGTGATCCTCCCACCTCTGCCTCCCAAGTGCTGGGATTAAAGGCATGTGCCACCATGCCTGGCTTTTAAATTTATTTATTTATTTATTTATTTATTTTGAGGTAGGGCCTCACTCTGGTCCAGGCTGACCTGGAATTAACTCTGTATTCTCGGGGTGGCCTTGAACTCACGGCGATCCTCCTACCTCTGCCTCCCGAGTGCTGGGATTAAAGGCGTGCGCCACCACGCCCGGCTCTTAAATCTATTTTTAATGCTTATTTTTATTTATTTATTTATTTGAAAGAGAGAGAAAGGCTGAGAGAGAGAGACTGGGCATACCAGGATGTCCAGACACTGCAAACAAACTCGACACATGTGCCACCTTGTACATCTGGCTTATGTGAGTACTGGGAAATGAACCTGGGTTCCTAGGCCTTAACCACTGAGCCATCTCTCCAGCCAGCAGGACGGGGTGCGGGGCAGGGAGACTGAGAAAGAGAATGGGCGTACTTTCTGTGGGTACTGGGGAATGACACCTGGGTCGTTAGACTTTGCAGGCAAGTACATTAACACCGGAGCCATTTCTACAGCCCTTCTTCCCTCTGCTTTGAGACAGGCTCTCTCTTGTTTTCCTCCTGTAAACACCTGTCTTGCTGGCCCACAAGCTTTCCAGGCTCCATCTCCACTGTCATAGGCACCTTGGGATGATGGACACATGTTCCACTTTGAGTCTAGCTTTACACAAGGGCTGGGAGGATTGACCTTGAGTTAGAAGGCTTTGCAAGAAAATACCTTTTTAAAAATGTATTTATTTGAGAGAAAGAGAAAGAGAGTGGGTGCGCCAGGACCTCCAGCCACTGCAAACAAACTACAGACGCATGTGCCCCCTTGTGCATCTGACTTACATGGGTTCTAGGGAAGCAAACAAGTGCATTAACCGCTGAGACATCTCTCCAGTCTGCAAGCAAGCACTTTTAACCACTGGGCCATCTCCCCATCCCAAAACAAATATTTTATTTGTTTTTTTTGGGGGGAGGGTTGAGGTAGGGTCTCACTCTGGCCCAGGCTGACCTGGTATTAACTACATTGTCTCAGGGTGGCCTTGAACTCACAGTGATCCTCCTAGTTCTGCCTCCCGATTGCTGGGACTAAAGGCGTGCGCCACCATGCCCGGCTCCCAAAACAAATATTTTAAATTAAAATTTAATGAGCTGGTGACACTACACACAAGACCATCATAATAGGAGGAAATGATGATGACATAAAAAATAAAAGAGAGACTGATTGAGAGAGGGAAGGGATATGATGGAGAGTGGAGTTGCGAGGGAAATGGGGGGTGTGAGGGATTACCATGGTTTATTGCCTATAATTATGGAAGTTGCCAATAAAAATTAGAATAAAAGCTGGATGTGGTGGTGCACGCCTTGAATCCCAACACTCGGGAGGCAGAGGTAGGAGGATCTCCATGAGTTTTCAAGGCCACCCTGAGACTACACAGGTCAGCCTGAGCCAGAGTGAAACTCTACCTCAAAAAACCAAAAAATAAGTAAATAAATAAGTAAAATAATAATAATAATAAAATGAGCCTACTGGGCATAGTGGTGCATGCCTTTAATCCCAGCACTCAGGAGGCAGAGGTAGGAGGATCGCTGTGAGTTCGAGGCCAGCCTGAAACTACACAGTGAACTCCAGGTCAGCCTGGGGTACAGGAGATCCTACCTCAAAAAAAAAAAAAAAAAAAAAAAAGTATGTTAGGGGAAAAAAAGTCAAAGTAACTCTTCAATTCCAGGTTTCCACTGGGGCCATTGCTTATAGTTAGATCATGTTATACTAACAACGACAGCTTAGCACTGTGTTAAAGAAAACGCTGACGGTGGCTGGGGATGGAGCTCGGTCCGCAGAGGCATGCATGGATTTCTGCATAAGCCAGATGTGGTGGTGCACTCTTGTGATGCCATCACTTGGGAGGTAGAGGCAGGAGGATCAGAAGTTCAAGGTCATCTTAGTGAGTTTCAGGCCAGCCTGGGTTACAAGTCTCAAAGAGAGTGGGGGAGGAAAAGAAGGAAAAGGAGGAGGGAGAGGGGAGGAGAGAGGGAGGAAGAAGAAGGAACATGGTTTGAGTAACTAATACTGCAGGGTAGTAGCGCCAGCGAGTAGAAGTCAGGAAGGTGGTTTGAGAAATAGTCACTAAAGGAAGGACAGGAGGCTGGAGATGAAGGAGGCGGGCAAAAGGAAGACAGGGAAGCTTGCTCACAAGCTTGTGCATCTGGCTTATGTGGGACCTGGCAAATTGAACCGAGGTCCTTTGGCTTTGCAGGCAAGCATCTTAACCACTAAGCAATCTCTCGAGCCCCAAATTAAAAATAAATAAATAATAAGCCGGGTGTGGTGGCACACACCTTTAATCCCAGCACTCGGAAGGCAGACGTAGGAAGATTGCCCTGAGTTCAAGGCCACCCTGAGACTACATAGTGAATTCCAGGCCAGCCTGGACTAGAGTGAGACCCTACCTCAATAATAATAATAATAAATAGGGCTGGAGAAATGACTTAGTAGGTAAAGGCACGTGCCTGCAAAGTCTAAGGATCCAGGTTCGGTTCCCCAGGACCCACATAAGCCAGATGCACAAGGGGGCACATGCATCTGGAGTTCATTTGCAGTGGCTAGAGGCCCTGGCATGTCCATTTTCTCTCATAAATAAAAAAAAAATAATGATTAATTAAATAAAAAGAATGGCCCAATCAAAGAGAGGATGAGAAGTTTCAGAGGAGAGGGGTAGTTGAGCAAGGAGGGGGTGGCATCTTGCTTACAGACGCAGCCCTCTCTAGGTTTTGGAACAATCGTCTTCCTCCAGAGCAGGCAGCCACCGATTCCAGAAGGGAGATAAGCAGGCAGAGCTGGGCTTCTTGGTCCTATTCGTGGCCCACAGACAGTAAGCCCACCCCGCACTCAGCTCTCCAACACCAGGGCCAAGAGGGTGACTGTACTCTTGCCTTGAACTCCCCCCCCAACAATGTCATTCATGGGCACCTGTTCCTCTCTGCTGTGGAACTCAACCAGTGACAGGAGCTCACAGCTTCGTAGATAGATCCTTTCTGCTACTCCCAATGTGAGCTTGGACAACAAGGCCCTGGCAGAAAGAAAGCTTTCGGAGACTCCCCCTGTGTGCCAGGCCTCTCTGGGGGAGACAGGGCCACAGCATGAACAAAAGGAGCTCACAGCCAGGCTAGGGAGAGCTTTTAGGCACATGGTCTGACTCTCAGGGAGACCTCCACCATGGCAGTGCAAGCTCCAAGACCCAGAGGAGGTTAGAGGATATGATCGCCTCTGTCTTGGGGTCCTCAGCCACGGAAGAGGAAGTTGCAGGGTCCCCAGGATGGAGCAAGGGGCAGGAGTCCGCTTCATTACCCACGGGAGTTCGTTTGTCCTGGTACCACCAAGGGTGGCCGGCACAGGGCTTCTGTGGGCAAGCCTCCACACCAGAGAATTAAAGGCCTCGAGAGCCCAGCCTGGGCAAAATGCCCCAGGGCCCAAGGGTGAGACAATTCAGCAGGCTGCCATCAGTTTCCTCATCTGTGAACCTGGTCACCTTCCTTTTGTCCTGGGAAGAGGATGAGGTTAATGAATGCCCAACACCGGACATGACTAGGTAAGACCAAGTGCAAGGTGCCTCGAGGCAATGACCCTGGTGACCAGCCGTGCTCTCTTCCTGTGTGGGACACAGCACAGTGAGAGACCCACAGATCAGTCTCCTAGTCCCCTCCCTGCCCTGGAGGTGGCTGGCCGCACCTGCCTCTCTCTGTCTTACCAAGCAGGATGGTAATGGGATGCCCTGTATACCCACTGCCCTACGCAGAGCTTCTCTGTGTCTTCCAGAAAATCCCTACACCCTGTCCCTCCTTCCAGACACTTCTCTCCTGCCAATCGCACATGCAGCCTTTCATCCAACACTAGTGCACTTTTTTTTCCCCTCAAGGTTTCCGTCCTACTTATTTCCCTAAATTCTGACCCCCCCCCTCCCAATCCCATCCTAAGGTGGTTCATGTGACCATTAGGTAGCCGGTCCTAGGAAGCGCAGGCTCAGGGCCCAGTGTGTGTGGGGGGGGAGGGGCAGAATATGGCTCTCTGTTACCAGGGCAACCAAGCCACACATCTGCAAGCTTCCTCATTGGCTACTGAAGTTGACACCCGGCCTCTGTCATCAGAAGGGAATCCAACCGAAGGCAGACTGGGTGAGGTGCCCCTGAAGGGTGCCAAGACTGCTCAAGCTGGCTATGATGGGTCTGGGTCGGGGGTGAGGGGAGGGCTGGGGCTCGGGTGCAGCATCTTGAGGGACATTCTTCCGAGGGCTGGCTGGGGACATGCTGGGCTAGGTGCCAGCAGCTCAGCCTCCCCGGAAGCGGCTCCTGCCCGGAGCTGCTGCCAGGAAGTTCTCCAGGGTTGCCAGGGAGGCGGAGGAGGAAGGATGCGAAGCGGGCGTCCGAGGACGGTGCAGGGCGCTGGGTTCGGTGCCCTGGCCTGCTGTGTGGCCGCGCACACCAGCCTGCTTTCTCTGTGCCTCCGAGTGGCGGAGGAAGAGCCGGACCCCGGGAGGAGCACCCTAGGAATGCTCTCCCCCTCACTCCCTCAACGACTCTGCAGTAGGGGGTACTACTTCACCCCATTATGTACACGAGGCCACTGAGGCTCAAGGTGAGCCCAGATGCCCGGCCCGAGCTGAGGGTGGGCAGAGCAGGCGATGCCCTCCCTAGCCCCAGCTCCACCCCCAGCGTCCTGTCTGCCCGGAAGGAAGGTTCATGCCAAGCTCCGAGACTTGGGCGGTTTCCTTAGCAAGACTGCGTCAAGCTCTCTGGGGGGTGCGGGGGGTGCTGACCGCCAGTACGTAAGAGATCAGAAAGGGGGGCAGGCTGCTGAGCAAAGTTCCTTTGACCGGCACACGTGGAAGACGCTAGAACAGCCCCCAGGGAAGTAAGGAAGGCTTCCTTTCTTACTGTCCTTTCTAAGCCAGACGAGGTTTCCTCTGGAATCGCCTTTGAAGATGAGCAGATCCATGGTATGTGGCCTTAGCGGAGTGGGTCCCCACAGCATGACACCCCCGTGCTCCATGGGAGGGGCTGGGTCACAGGAGTGGAGACTGGACTTGGTACGAATCTGGACCTATCTTTGGGCCTCACGTTCCTCATCTGTAAAATGGGTTTGATTGAATTGTGAGGCTTATGCACCCAATGTAGTGGCTCACATCTGTAAGGCTACAGAGGCAGGGGTATTGCCATGAGTTCAAGGCCAGCCTAACCTACATAGCTAGTTCCAAGACAGCCAGGGCTACAGAACAACACTGTCTCCACAAAACACGACAGTAGCCAACAACATGGTGAGGATTGTGAAAACTAATCATGAGGGCAGAGGGTGTAGCTCAGTGGTAGGGCGCTTGCCTCGCACACTCAAGGCCCTGGGTTCCATTGCCCACCCTGTTAATGCATACGTACGCGTACACACAATCATGATTCTGGAAGTTTCTTGTTGTGGCCTGTGATTTGCTTGGGTCAAGCAGACCCACAGAGCCATGGGCCCTTTAGGCTCACTTCTTGAACACTTAAAGGGTGGAAGACACACACACACACACACACACACACACAGAGAGAGAGAGAGAGAGAGAGAGACACATACACACACGTTCTTGCATCCTCGTTTAGCTGAAGTTCAGAGAGGTCAAGAAAGTTCACCACAGGAATGAATTGCAGGCTCTGATGTAAATGGCAGAAAGCCTGACTCAAACTGGTTTATGCTAAGGGAACTCACTGGCTCCGGAAACGGAAACGTGCAGTGTGACCAGCTCTGTGGACCTGCTGCTGCCAAAAAAAAAAAAAAAAATCATGAAGGCTCTTGTCAAAGTGGATGCTGAAGGTATGCTGGTCACATGACCCCAGCACCCACATCCTGGCCCCTTCACTACAGGGGGTGGCCTCCTGCTGAGCCTCTAGGAGAAAAGCCTTAGATTTGGGGAGTAAAAAAGACTACCCCAAACTGGGCATGGTGGCTCACACCTTTAATCCCAGCACTCTAGAGGCAGAGGTAGGAGAATCACTGGGAGTTTGAGACCAGCCTGAGATGACATAGTGAATTCCAGGCCAGCCTGGGCTAGAGTGAGACCGTACCAAAAACCAAAGAAACTAATCCCAGCACTCAGGAAGCACAGGTAGGAGGATCGCCGTGAGTTCAAGGCCACCCTGAGACTACATAGTGAATTCCAGGTCAGCCTGGACCAGAGAGAGAGACCCCACCGCGAGACAAAAAAAAAGCAAAATTAAAAAAAAAAAAAATAGAAAAGAGTCCTCCTGCCTTCCTTCCTGGGCTGGTCGGGGGACTGTCACTACCTTCACTGTGACTACTCTTGCTGCCTGGAGGGCCTTGAAGCCTTCTGACAGCTGAGCCTGGCCATTGCCCTCAAGGTTTTGAAAGTCAACTTTCCACATGTAGCCAGAATTAGAACACTCCTGGGGGCCAGACATTTCCTGTGTCTCCAAATGGGAGGGTGAGTTCTTGGGGTCCAGACTGATGTCCTTTCCCTGCGTGTGCCTTCCCTGTTCCAGGCAGGATTCTGTAGCAGACAGCTAGGTTTTGAGGGGCCCTAGGAAGGCCTTCTTGTGCCTTTATTTCTGAAAATTCCATCATTAGGTAGAATTTTCTCTCATTCCAGTTAAGATTCAAATATGACTGGTGCAGTCCCAGGAATTGGGAGACTGAGGCCTGAGGAGGTTAACAACCTTGCCAAAGGTCTCTAAGCAGCAGAGGAGGGACAGGAATGGAGGAAGCCTGATTCCAAAGCTTCCACTGCTTCTTGCTTCCAGTTGCTGGCTAACCCTTCAGCCTGGAGGTTCTTGTGCAGTTTACGTCTTCTCACAGTTCATCCAGGTGGCCACGATGGCTGTCCCCAGTGGACACGGAACAATGTGCAAGGGGCTATGTCCAGCCTCCCGAGTGCTGGGATTAAGGGCGTGTGCCACCACGCCCAGCTGATTTCTTTATTTTTATTCTTTATTTTTTTATTTTTGGTTTTTTGAGGTAAGGTCTCACTCTAGTTCAGGCTGACCTGGAATTCACTATGGAGTCTCAGGATGGCCTCTAATTCATGGCGATCCTCCTATCTCTGCCTCCCAAGTGCTGGGATTAAAAGCATGTGCCACCATGTCCAGCTGATTTTTTTTTTTTTTTTTTTTTTTTTTTTTGAGGACAAGTTCTTGCTACGTTGTCCAGGTGGCCTCAAACTCCTGGACCCAAGTGATCTTCCTACCTCAGCCTCTGAAGTAGCTGAGATTCTTCCAAGTCCTGGGGAGCCCATTACCCAGCCCAGGTCCCTGAGCGTTCACTGTGTGCTGGAAGCTGAGCTGCGTCTCGAAGACTTAGCAGTCATCAGGAGCGCTTTGTCCTACGCTAGAAGCTCTGCTTTTAGCAAGCATCGGAGGTGACAGACAAGGGAGGCTGTCAGGACAAGGTGACAAGAGCTGACAGACCTGGCAGGGCAAGGGACTGGGGGGCTGCTTTGGCTCCCACACTTGGGTGGATCCCACATAGTGAAGGGTGAGGGCTGTGGCATAGAAATGAGGAAGTCTGGGGCCCTGATCTTGGTATTCCTGGAGCTGGGTGCTGACTCAAAGGGGAAATTAGAGCTGTCCTGTCCCAAAGGGCCCATACAGGCACAGTTTCAGCCCTTGCCCTTGCCCTGCTGCTGCCCAGGGCCCTTCTCTGCCTGCCTGCAGTTTCAGTCCCCACAGCTTCCTTGTCTTGGGTGGTTTCCAGCCCCACCTACTTTCCTGGAGTCTGGTTCATCCATTACTCCTGACAGGTGTGTGCCAGTGTCACTGAGTGACCCTAGAGACAAGGGTGAGCTCACCTGATCCTGATTCAGATTGAGTCACCCTCCCCATTTCGGGAAGGTGGCTCTCAGCCATTCTCATCTCAGCGCTTGGGCACCTGGGGATGCAGCAGGTCCCAGTCCCGGTCCGGCTGCTCCCGCTCTGGGTCACCAAGAGAGATGGGGAGGGCCCTGGGAGGGAAGTCCCAACACTCAGGGGAATTGTTCTCATGACAGCTCAGCAATGATTCTGAGAGTCCTCTTTCTTTTTTATTTTTATTTTTTAGATTCATTTTTATTTATTTATTTGTTAAAGAGGGAAAGAGAATGAGAATGGGCAGCCTGGGCCTCTAGCCACTGCAAACAAACTCCAGACACATGTACCACCATGTGCATCTGGCCTACATAGGACCTGGAGAATTGAACCTGGGTCCTTAGGCTTCACAGGCATGCGCCTTAACCATTAAGCCACCTCTCCAGCCCTTTAATTTTTTTTAATTTTATTTGCTTATTTGAGAGAGAAAGAGGAACACACACACACACACACACACACACACACACACAGACAGACACATCAGGGCCTTCAGCCACTGCAAATGAATTCACCTTGTGCATCTGGTTTATATGGGGACTGGGGAATTAGTCCTGGGTCCTTAGGCTTCACAAGCAAGTGTCTTAACTGCTGAGCCATCTCTCCCGCCCTGTCGTTACTTTGCAGAGGTGGAAAATGAAGTCCAGAATACTTTGTGAGTGTGTGTTGAGCTGCGAACCCAGGGCCTCATGCATGGTAGGCAAGTCCTCTGCCACTGAGCTACACTTACTGCCCTAGACTTGATTACTTCAAAGGTCATACAGCAAGGAATTGGCAGGGGTGGGATTGCAACAGGGGTACCTGACTCCGGAGTTGTTTAATTGGGACAGCACGCTTGACCACTCAGAGGAAGGCGGGGGAGGGTAAGCTCTCTGCTTACTGAGATGCACATGCACCCTTTGAGCTGGCCTTGGAGCAAGAATGATCTCTGGGCAGCCACTCTCTGTCCTGCCTCAGGCGCTGAGAGCTTCCTGAATTGGTGGGGTCTGCAAGCCAGAAGAAGCCTGAAGAAGACCTTTCCTGAGAAGGGACAGATTTAGCTGCCAGGTGGGAACCTGCCTTTTCCCCCACCTTTTCCCTCCACTACTAATCCCTGCTCTTCCAGCAACCTCCCAGTACCCCTGCCCTCTTCCTGGACTCCAGCCTCCCTCTCCTACCCACCAGCCTTCCGGCCAGTTGGCCTGAAATGGCTAGCTCTATCCTGGCCACTAGCCACTGGGGAGCAGCGAGCCTTATGGTTAAGGCTTTGAATTTTACATTTAATTTAATTTTTTTAAAGTTAGCTTTCCGAGGTAGGGTCTCACTCTAGCCCAGGCTGACCTGAACTTCACTATGTAGTCTCAGGGTGGACTTTTTATTTTATTTAATTTTAATTAATTTGCATGTATGTTTAAAAAAGTGATGCACAGTCAGGCATGGTGGTACATGCCTATAATTCCAGCACTAGAGAGACACAGGCAGGAGGATCACTGCAAGTTCAAGTCTAGCTTGGTCTATATAATAATGTGTCTGAAGCTAGCCATGGCTATATAGCCAGACTGTCACAAAAAAAAAAAAAAAAAAAAAATAGACAAAAAGCTGAGTGTGGTGGCACACACCTTTAATCCCAGCACTTGGGAGGCAGAAGCAGAAGGATTCCTGTGAGTTTGAGGTCACAGTGGAGCTACAGAGTGAGTTCCAGGTCAGCCTAGGCTAGAGTGAGACACTACCTCAAAAAAAAAAAAAAAAAAAAAAGATTTTTTAAAAGTGATGCACAATTATAACAAAATGTTGAAAAATGTTTATTATGTTTGGACCAACTTGAACATATGTGAATCTAATTTCTCCTGTTTTCTTTTGCTTTTGGAGACAAAGTCTTCTTTTAATCCTATTTATTTTTTTAATCTTATTTATTTAAAAATTTGTAAACTTATTTATTGAAGGAGAGAGAGAGAGGGAGGAAGAGAGACAGAGAAAATGGGCACTCCAGGACCTTCAGCCACTGCAAATGAAGGCCATATGCATGTGCCACCATGTACATCTGGCTTACATAGGTTCTGGGGAGTTGAACCTGGTTCCTTAAGGCTTTGCAGGCAAGTGCTTTAACCACTAAGCCATCTCTCCAGCCAAAAATAATATTTATTTATTTATTATTTGCAAGCAGAGAGAGATGGAAGAGAGACAGACAGAGAGAGAATGGGCATGTCAGGGCCTCCAGCCACTGCAAATGAGCTCTAGATGTGTGCGCCACTTTATGCATCTGGCTTTACATGGGTACTGGGTGGTTCAAACTCGGGTCATTAGGTTCTCCAGGCAAGCATCTTAACCGCTGACCCATCTCTCCAGCCCTAATCTTATTTATTTATCTATTTATTTTGTGTGTGTGGTGGTTTGATTCAGGTGTCCCCCATAAACTCAGGTGTTCTGAATGCTAGGTTCCCAGCTGATGGAGATTTGGGAATTAACGCCTCCTGGAGGGAGCGTATTGTTGGGGGTGGGCTTATGGGTGTTATAGCCACCTTCCCCTTGCCAATGTTTGGCACACTCTCCTGTAGCTATTATCAATCTGATGTTGGCCAGGGGATGATGTCCACCCTCTGCTCATACTATCGTTTTCCCTTCCATTGTGGATATTCTTCTCGAACCTGTAAGCCAAAATAAACCTCTTTTTCGCACAAGCTGCTCTTGGTTGGGTGATGTGAACCTGACTGCAACAGTAAAGTGGTACCGAGGAGTGGGATCGCTGCTAGACACCTGACTGTGTGGTTTTGGCCCTTTGGAGCTGATTCGCAAGAGGAATGTGGAAGGACTTGAAACCTTGGCCTAAAAGAACCTTGCAGTGTTGTAAGTACAGTTTGATGGACTATTCTGGTCAGAGTTGAAAGACCTGAATGCGGTAAGAACTATGGACTGCAAGGTTTGATTTATCAGGGTGAGAAAGAGCTTTGCGTGGACTGTGCTAGAGGCAAGTTGCGTGAAAGCTTGCTGTTATGCCCGTGTCCTGAGAAGTTGTGTGGGTGGCTTTGCATAGAAATGAACTGGTGTGAGCAGAGGGATATGGCACAGAAAAAATGTAATCTTTGGGCCTGAATTGCAGCCCATTCACCTGCAAATTGTTTGAGAGATCACAACCTTGAGATTGGGCCAGCTGACCTGCATTGGGGCAACAGGAAGAATGTAGACTCTTTTGAAGGGGCCTGAGTGCTCAAGGAGTGTCCTGTTCTTCAAAGTTTGCTTTATTCACCACTGGATTAACAAATTGGCACCCCACCTGGTATTGTGGAGTATAAGAAATGCAGGAAAGAGAGGGTCATTGAGTTTGCAACTTGGTCTTGTGTTTTGGAAATAGCCTTGGGCAGTGTGAAACAGGTTTGCTGGTTGCCTGCATAGAGACCCCATGGGGCCATGAGGATTAAACCGTGGAGAAGCAAGGATCACGAGATGGCTGCTAAGGAAAGCAGGACTTTCCAGGAGTATGAGTAGCCTAGCTGGAGAGGTAGAATTGAAATACTAGAAACTTGTTGCTGGTTAGAATTATCAGACTTGGAGATTTGTCACTAACTAGAGTTGTTGGACTTGAAGCTACAGAGTTTGATGTTTGCCCTGATTGTTTTAAATCTTGTATTGGTTGAATATTTCTTTGCTATGTCCAATGCCATATTTTGCAGTGTGAATGGTTATTCTGTGCCATTATGGGCTTGGGGAGGATTTTTTTGTATTATGGCTCAGTTAAAAGACCTTGGACTATGGGGATGTATGAACATCATTGGAATTGACAAAAACTATGGGAACTTCTGGGCTAGAGAGATAGCTTAGCGGTTAAGCACTTGCCTGTGAAGCCTAAGGACCCCGGTTAAAGGCTGGATTCCCCAGGACCCACGTTAGCCAGATGCACAAGGGGGCGCACACATCTGGAGTTTGTTTGCAGTGGCTGGAGGCCCTGGTGCGCCCATTTTCTCCCCCCCCCCCCCCCGCCTCTTGCTCTCGCTGTCTGTTGCTCTCAAATAAGTAAATAAAAATAAATGAAAAAAACAAAAAACGATGGGAACTTTTAAAGTTGGACTGAATGCATTGTATTTTACATCATGTGTCAATATCAGTTTATGGGGGCCAGGGTTGGAATGTGGTGGTTTGATTTAGGTGTTCCCTATGAACTAAGTGTTCTGAATGCTAGGTTCTTCAGCTGATAGAGATTTGGGAATTAATGCTTCCTGGAGGGAGTGTATTGTTGGGGGCGGGCTTATGGGTGTTATAGCCTGCTTCCCCTTGCCAGTGTTTGGCACATTTGCCAGTGTTTGGCACACTCTCCTGTTGCTATTGTCCACCTGATGTTCACCAAGTGATGATGTTCACCCTCTGCTCATGCCATCATTTCCCCCTGCCATTGTGGAGCTTCCCCTTGAGCCTGTAAGCCAAAATTAACCTTTTTCCCACAAGGTGCTCTTGGTTGAGTGATTTCTACCAGAAATGTGAACCTGACTGCAACAGTGTGCATGCCGGGTGTCCTGCTGCTACAAATGAATGCCTGTCTGGTTTTATGAGGGTGGCTGCGAAATTGATCCCAGGCCAGCAGGCTTTGCAAGCAAGTGCCTTTAACTGCTGAGCCATCTCCTCATCCCTTGAGACAAGGTCTGACATAACTGGCCTTGAACTCTTGACCTATCTGCTTCCTCCTCCCCAGGGCTGAGATTATAGATGCGTACCACAATACCCAGGTCTTGAATCTACTTTTACAGCTACAATTTTTATGAAATTTAAATGCAGATGCTCTCTCTTTTTTTTTTTTTTTTTTTTGAGGTAGGTTTTTACTCTAGCCCAGGCTGACCTGGAATTCAGTATGTAGTCTCAGGGTGGCCTTGAACCCAGCTTAAATGCTGAGTCTCTTGATTGATTGATTGATTGATTGATCGATTGACTTATTGACAAGGACTTACCCCCAGGCAGGTTTTAAACTTCAGAACCTCCTGCCTCAGCTTCCCAAATACTGGGATTACAGGCATGCACCATCATGCCCAACCTTCAGATTATGATTTGATGAAAATTTAGCAAATGATACCTGGTGTAAAGGAGGCAGCCAGACTTTGGAAGACTTCATTTCCTTCCTCCCCCCCCCAAAAAAAATGCAAAAGCCAGGCATGATGGCTCACACCTTTAATCCCAGCACTCAGGAGGCAGAGGTAGGAGGATGCCATGAGTTCAAGGCCACCATAAAACTACATAGGGAATTCCAGGTCAGCCTGGGCTACAGCAAGAACCTACCTCAGGGAGAAAAAAAAAAAAGGCAAAAGTTCTCAGCACCTTGCAGGCTGAGGTGGTTAGGTTGCCATAAATTTGAGGCCAATTTGGGCCATATTGTGAGCTGTAAGGCCAGCCTGGGCTACGGAGCAAAACCCTGTCTCCAATAAACAAACAAGGCAAGGGTTGAGGAGATTGCTTAGTGGTTAAGACTGCTTGCCAATTAAACACAAGGGCCTCCCTGGGTGCAGATCACCAAATCCAATTCCTCAGATCCCACATAAAAAGCTGGACATGGGCCGGGCATGGTGGCACACGCCTTCAATCCCAGCATTGGGAAGGCAGAGGTAGGAGGATCGCCATGAGTTTGAGGCCACCCTGAGACTATAGAGTTACTTCCAGGTCAAAGGCGGAGGTAGAAGGATCGCTGTGAGTTTGAGATCACCCTGAGAGCTAGAGTGAGAGCCTACCTAGAAAAACCAAAAAAGCTGGGCATGGCACGTAGGTCTGTAACCCCAGTGTGGGGTGATGGTGGGGACTGGAGAATCACTGGGGCTCGCTGGTGGGTAGCAGCTTCTAGTTGAGGCAGAGACCCTGTTTCAAAGGAAGGAATCTATGACTGAGTGATGACAAGGTCACCTGGTGTTCTCCTCTGGCCTCCATTTGCACATGCATGAGGTCCACAGATCTGCACACACACGTGTGTACACCACACATCACATCACACCCAAATTTCACTTGATTCTGTATTTTAATGTAACTACTGGAAGAAAAATGTAATTATGTTTATGACTTCTGTTATATAGCTATGAGACAGTAGCAGCCTAGAGGGTTAGTGCATCAGCTCAGATCCTGTCAGCATGGGACTTAACCAACCTCTCTGGGCCTCAGTTTCCTATTAAACAGGCAGCACCTCCTCACTGGGTTGTTCTGAGGAATAAATGAGGTAATGTTTGTACCATTGTTGGCACTGTGCCTGGTATGAAGTAAGTGCTCAGAAAAAAAAAAAAAAAATCAGGTTTCTTTATCACACTGCCCTAAAGTGCATTTCAGTGAATGTCAGCAATATTCCCCCAGCCTGCTATGCGTGGGGGGCGAGGGGCCCTGGAGATTTGGTGAAACACAAGCCCAATAATCTCTTTGCTCACAGAGCACTCCCATCCTCTCCTAAGGCAATCAAAGACACAGGCTAAGTCAGGTGCTGCAGAGAGAGAGGGGGAGGGGGAGGGGGAGAGGGAGAGGGAAACCCCAGAGCGGCTGCTTCGACAGGAGGGGCTGGGGAAGGCTGCCCTGGGGAGAGGGGACTCGAGCTAAACCCGATGGTCCGTGAGCCAAGCAGGTGCAGCTCTGAGTGATGGCCCTGCTGGGCAGTGGAAACAGCTGTGCTGAGGCCACGGTGCCAACCCCTGCCCAAGGTTGACTTCATCATGTTTCTCATTTCTTGTTTTTTTTTTTTTCCCTAAATGTTGTTATTTATTTATTTATTTGAAAGTGACAGAGAGAGAAAGAGGCAGAGAGAGAGAGAGAATGGGCGCACCAGGGCCTCCAGCCACTGCAAACAAACTCCAGATGTGTACCCCTCCTTGTGCATCTGGCTAACATGGGTCTTGGGAAATCAAACCTCAAACCAGGGTTCTTAGGCTTCACAGGCAAGCGCTTAACTGCTAGGCCATCTCTCCAGCTCATTTTTCATTTCTTTATTTTATTTATTTGCAAGCAGAGAGACAGAGGGAGAGAATGGATGTGCCAGGGTCTCTAGGCCCTGCAAATGAACTCCAGATGTATGCACCACTTTGTGTATCTGGCTTTACAAGGGTACTGGGGAACTGAATCCAGGTCATTAGGCTTTATAGGCAAGTGCCTTAACAGCTGGGCCATCTCTCCAAACCACATTTTTTCTCTCTTTTTTTCTTTTTTTGTTTTTTTTGAGGTAGGGTCTTTCTGTAACCCAGGCTGACCTGGAATTCACTGTGTAGTCTCAGG
Organism: Jaculus jaculus; assembly: GCF_020740685.1. Taxonomy (NCBI): domain Eukaryota; kingdom Metazoa; phylum Chordata; class Mammalia; order Rodentia; family Dipodidae; genus Jaculus; species Jaculus jaculus. Next base: position 13,605,390 of record NC_059119.1, on the reverse strand, counting down.
GTGGCCTTAAACTCACTCATGACAATCCTCCTACCTCTGCCTCCCGGAGTGCTGGGATTAAAGGCATGCTCCACCGCGCACAGTTCTTTAAAAAGAAAAAACAAAATAATTATTTATTTATTTGAAGAGAGGAAGAGAGAGAGAGAGAAGCAGATAGATAGAGAGAATGGGCATGCCAAGACCTCCTGCCACTGCAGACAAACTCTAGATGCATGCGCCATTTTGTGCATTTGGCTTGACGTGGGTACTGGGGAATCAAACCCGGGTCCTTTGGCTTTGCAGGCAAGCCCCTTGACCGATGCGCCATCTCTCTGGCCCACATTTTCCATTTCTTGCGTCTCGCACTCCTGGCCACTGCCCTACCCCTGTATTCATGGCGACCTTTGTGAGCTGGTCTGTGTCATCCGCTTTCTCACCCTCTCCGCACGATTAGCTGCCCACACAGATCTCCAACCCCCTTTGCCTTCAGCCCTGTTGGAGAAAGTTACTCTGAGCCTGGCTGTCCCTGCTGGTCTCTCCTTTGGGGTTCTTCTAGACTGAATAGTTTGTTCTGCACCCACTCTTCCCCCCTGCTGCCTTTCCTCTTTCTAGGTCAGTCGTGCCTCTCCAACCCTCTCCTCAGTCAGGGGTTGGCTCAAGTCTCCCATTGCCCCCTCCACTGGTCTAAATGGTTCAAGAAGATCTGGGGCTTGCCAGGGCCACACTCTGGGGACACCAAGAGGCAAGTCTGCCCAGGCAGAATGGAAAATCCCTCGCTGGTTGGAGGGAGGGGGAAGGGCGGGGAGGGCCATGGAAATTTCTTCTTAATGAACTCTTTCCCAACTTGGACTCACCCCAGAAAGCAGTGAAGCATTTTCCCAGTGACCTGTGAGGGTGTCTCTGTTTTTTTTCTCTCCTCACTTCCATGCCAGGCTTGGACCCTGGGAGGGCGACTGGGTGTGTGGGTAGGGGCTGGGGAACAGGAGCAGCCACTGGCCGCCGGCATCTGAGCCCTGCCTCAATGTGAGATGTCATCCAGTTCCACCCTCTAGGGTCAAAGATGAAGACACAAGGCACAGTGACAAAAAGCATACAAAACTTCGGGTCTCCTTACTCCTGATCCAGGCTCTTTCCATGGCCCCATGTTTGTTGGTCTCCCCATTTGTCAAAAGGGAAGAAGGGCTCGAGAGATGGCTTAGTGGTTAAGGCACTTGCCTGTGAAGGCTAAGGACCCAGGTTCAATTCCCCAGTACATATATAAGCCAGATGTACATGGTGACCCATGCTTCTGGAGTTCATTTGCAGTGGTTGGAGGCCCTGGCGTGTCCATTCTATCTGCTTATTTTTTTTTCCCTCTCTCTCAAATAATTGAAAAAAATATTTCTTGTTTTTGTTTTGCTTTGTTTTTTGAGGTAGGGACTCCCTCTAACTCAGGCTGACCTGGAATTCAGTATGTAGTCTCAGGGTGGCCTCGAACTCATAGCGATCCTCTTACCTCTGCCTCCTGAGTTCTGGGTTTAAAGGTATGCACCACCACACCCAACTGAATAAAATATTTTTTTGAAAGAGGCAAGAAGAGCTGGAGAGATGTCTTAGCAGTTAACGTGCTTGCCTGTGAAGCCTAAGGACCATGTTCAACTCTCCAGATCCCACATAAGCCAGATGCACAAGGTGATGCAAGCGCTCAAGATCACGCATGTGAACAAGAGTTCAATTACATTCTCCCCCCCCACACACACACCTCTCTCTCTGTGCCTCTCATAAAAATATACAAAAGGAAAAAGAAGCCAGGCATGGTAGTGCATGCCTTTAATCCTAACAGTGGGAAGGCAGAGGTAGGAGGATCGCTGTGAGTTCGAGGCCACCTTCAGACTCCATAGTGAATTCCAGGTCAGCCTGGGCTAGAGTGAGACCCTACCTCGAATGAAAAAATAATATAGAAAGAAGAAACATAATAACTACTTCACAGGGCTGGCAATGTGACTAGAAGTTATAAAGTGGTCCATAAATGTGAGCTATTTGTCCTCTGTCGCCTGCTGTTCCTTGTCACTTCATGGCAGAATGCCCAGTTCCCAGGCTTGGACTCCATGGGGCCTGCCCCCTAGCTCACTGTAGACAGAGTCCATAGCAAGGCATTTCTTATCACACTTATTTTGAAACACCATCTTCTTGTATCAATGAAGCTTGGCCTAGGACTCCTGGGCTCAAGCTGTCCTCCTACTTTAGCCTCCATAGCAGCTATAGTTTAAAAACATATGGGGATGGAGATATGGCTCAGTGGTTAAGGTGCTTGCCTGCAAAGCCTAAGGACCCAGGTTCGATTCTCCAGTACCCATGTAAAGCCAGATGCACAAGGTGGTGCCTAGATCTGGAATTCCTTTGCAGTGGCTAGAGGCCCTAGCATACCTATCCTCTCTCTCTCTCTCTTTCTCTCTGTGCCTTTTTCTCTCTCTCAAATATATAAATAAAAATAAAATATTTTCTAAAAAAGATTCAGAAAGTTTATTTATTAAGAAAGAGAAAGAAGCAGAGAGAGAGAGAATGGGCACAACCATTCTCTCTCTTGCAAATAATAAAAATATTTTAAAGTTTTTTTCTGACTTATTTATTTACTTGTAAGAGACAGAGGGAGAGGAGAGAGAGGGAGAGAATGGGCATCCCAAGGCCTCTAGCCACTGTAAATAAACTTCAGATGCAAGCACCACCATATGTATCTGGCTTTCGTGGGACCTGGAGAATCAAATCTGGATCCTTAGGCTTCACAAGCAAGTGCCTTAACCCCTAAGCCATCTCTCCAACCTAATAAAAATATATTTTTAAAAAATATTTTTTGTTTATTTTTATTTATTTATTTGAGAGCAACAGAGAGAGAAAGAGGCAGATAGAGAGAATGAACATGCTAGGGCCTCCAGCCACTGCAAATGAACTTCAGATGATGCGCCCCCTTGTGCATCTGACTAACGTGGGACCTGGGGAATTGAGCCTCGAACCCGGGTCCTTAGGCTTCACAGGCAAGCACTTAACCGCTAAGCCATCTCTCCAGCCCCCCAAAATATTTTTTAAGCTGGGTATGGTGGCACATACCTTTAACCCCAGGACTAGTAGGCAGAGGTAGGAGGATCACTGTGAGTTGGAGGCCAGCCTGAGACTACATAGTGAATTCCAGGTCAGCTGGGCTAGAGCAAGATCCTGTCTCAAAAAAAAAAAAAAAAATTATTTATTTTCTTTATCTGAGAGAAAGAGACAAAGAGTCAGAGAATCAGCACACCAGGCCCTCTAGCCACTGCAAACGAAATCCGCAAACATGTGCCGCCTGGTGCATCTGGCTTACGTGGGTACTGAGGAGTCAAACCTGGGTCCTTAGGCTTCACAGGCAAGTATCTTAACTGCTAAGCCATCCCTCCAGCTTTGTTTTGATTTTTTGAGGCAGGATTTTGCTCTAGCCCACACTGACCTGGAATTCACTATGTAGTCTCAGGCTGGCCTCCAACTCAGAGATCCTCCTACCTCTCCTTACCAGTCCGGGGGCTAAAGGTGTGTGCCACTATACCCGGCTTAAAAATATTTTTATTATTTGCAAGAAAAAGAGAATGGGTGTGGCCAGGCCTCTTGCCAGCGCAAAGTCCAGATGCATGTACCACACTGTGCATCTGGCTTTACATGGGCACTGGGGAATCGAACCTAGGCCAGCAAGCTTTACAAGCAAATGCTTTTAACCAGCAAGCTATTTCCACAGCCCTTAACATCAGCTTTTTTTTTTCGTTTTAAATGTTTTATTTATTTAAGGGAGTGAGTGAGAAAAAGAGGCAGCTATATATAGAAAGAATGGGTGCACCAGGGCCTCTAGCCACTGTAAATGGACTCCAGATGCGCATCTCACCACATGCGTCTGGCTTACATGGGTACTAGGGAATCGAACCTGGGTCCTTGCTTCACAGGCAAGCACCTTAACTGCTGAGCCATCTTTCCTGCCAACACCAGTTTTTTAAAAAATATTTTTTGTTTATTTTTATTTATTTGATAGAGAGAGAGAGAGAAAATGGGCGCTCCAGGGCCTCCAGCCACTGCAAACGAACTTCAGACGTGTGCACCCCCTTGTGCATCTGGGTAAAGTGGGTCCTGGGGAATTGAGCCTCGAACCGGGGTCCTTAGGCTTCACAGGCAAGCTCTTAACCGCTAAGCCATCATTCCAGCCTCCAACACCAGTTTTTAAAGGATCCTTCTTTCATTGGCTTTCTCTTGTAGCCCACACAGAGAATGTAGTCCTATTTAGGTTGAATGAATGAGTGCAATAATGAAGTGTTTATCAGTCTCTGCTTACATAGCCACCAGCATCCATTCCATGGTCACAGGCTGCCCTGAATGTTTCCATGAGGAGATCCATGGTGGGAATGGACCACAGAGATTCCTCAACTGGTCCCCAGATTGGACGTGTCTGGGTTTAACAGCATGCTGTCTAATTTGTGATTCCTTCTAAAGAGCTCCCACTGGGGGCTGGAGAGATGGCTTAGTGGTTAAGGCATTTGCCTGCGAAGCCTAGGGACCCAGGTTTGATTCTCTAGGAAGATGGCTCATGTAAGCCAGATGCATACGGTGGCGCATGTGTCTAGAGTTCATTTGCAGCAACTAGAGGCCCTGGTGTGCCCATTCTCTTTACTGCCTCTTTCTCTCTCTGCCTCTCTCTTTCTCCCAAATAAACAAACACAGATTTAAAAAAAAACAAAACAAGGAGCTCCCACTGGGCTGGAGAGATAGCTCAGTGGTTAAGGCACTTGCCTACAAAGCCTAAAGGGCTCAATTCCCCAGTATTCACAAAAAGCCAGATGCACAAGATGATGCATGCTTCTGGAGTTTGTTTGCAGTGGCTAGAGGCCCTGGCACACCCATTCTCTCCCTTTCTGTCTCTCTCTGCTTGAAAATAAGAAATAATTAAAAAAAAAAAAAAAAGTGCACATGCCTTTAATCCCAGCACTTGGGAGGGAGAGGTAGGAGGATTGCCATGAGTTCAAGGCCACCCTGAGACTACATAGTGAATTCCAGGTTATTCTGGGTTTAAACCCTACCTTTGAGGGGAAAAAAAAAAAAAAAAAAAAGAGGCCTGTAGAGGTTTAGCAGTTAAAGTGCTTGCCTGCAAAGCCAAAGACCCAGGTTCAGCAACCCAGAGCCCATGTAAGCCAGAGCACAAAGTGATGCATGTGCCCAAGGTCACACACGCGTACAAGATGGCACACACATCTGGAGTTCAATTGCAATGGCTAAAGGCCCTGACACGCCAATTCCTTGTGCTCTCACTCTGGCATGTGTGTGCTCTCTCTCGCTTTCTCATTTAAAAAAAAGAGGGGGCTGGAGAGATGGCTTAGCAGTTAAGTGCTTGCCTGTGAAGCCTAAGGACCCTGGTTCGAAGCTCGATTCCCCAGGTCCCACGTAAGCCAGATGCACAAGGGGGCGCATGTGTCTGGAGTTCGTTTGCAGAGGCTGGAGGCCCTGGAGCGCCCATTCTCTCTCTCTCTCTGCTCCTCTGTCTGTCACTCTCAAATAAATAAAAATAAACAAAAAAAATTTAAAAAGGAGTTTCCATTTAGGATCATGACCACCTCTTGTCACGATCTATTCACACGGCCAGCTTTCTGAGTCCCACGTTCCCCTGGGGTCCCCCAGCAGTACTGACCACCCTCTGCAGCAAAAGCAGCGTGTAGTTGACCTGGACTCACCCACGCTGGGGAACTAAGAGAGCGTGGGGTAAGTGGCAGGTCTGGGAGGTAGGAGACCATTCTTCTCAGCTTAGCCCTGCCCCATGGCCCCCATGGAGCGTGGCCCTCACTCAGCATTGCCCTCAAACCATGAGGTGGGACAAAGAGAACCTTATGTACTGTCCAAAGCCAGGAGAAGACAGCTCAGCATGTGGCTATCTGCCCACGTGCCCTCACATTGGTGCCGTCTACAAGAATTGATTAAGGGTGGGCTGGGGGTATTGTTTAATGGGAGCATGTGCTTGGCGTGTTGAGATGGGGGGAGGGGATTTGATGCCCAACACCAAAAACATCACAACAACCAAAACGATGTAAGCAGGTCATTTATACATGACTGCTGTTAAGATGGTAGCTTTTGAAAAGATGTCAGAGGACAGCAAGAGCAGAGGGAAAGGGAGCGGAGGGGATTGCTATGAAAGCACACTTGTGAGGGCTGGGGAGGTGGCTCAGGAGTTAAAGCCAGCCACGCAAAGGGGAGCCTGCATCTAGCGTTCCTTTGCCCTCGCTCACTCATACACACTTTCTCTACGTCTACCTCTTTCTCTCGCAAACAAACAAATAAATAAAACATATAAAGTGACTTGTTCAAGGTCACCTACTAAAAAATGTTGGAGCCAGGATCTGAACTCAGATCTCACTAGTTCTTTTTGTCTCTCTGTGTGCACATGTGTAGTGTGCATGCTTGCAGGGGTGTGGACATGAGTGCATGTGCACGCATGTGCGTGTATGTGTGTGCAAGCCAAAGATTACTCTCCATCCTGTTTCCAGAGACAGCCTCTTGCTGAAGGGAGAGCTAACCAGTTCTGCTAGCCTCTCTGACCAGCACACATCCTCCCCAGTGCTAGGATGGGAGCACACAAGACCATGTCCAGGCGCCCACAATTCACATGGATACTGGGAACCCCAAATTCAGATCCTCTGACTTGTATAGCATGTGCTTTACCAACTGAATAGCCGCCCCAATCCTAGATCTCACTAATTCTAATGAGTAATGCCTTAGCCACTAAGGACAATGCCTCCTCCAAGACCTCAGCCTTTATAAGGTTCCTGGGGATTTGGCTCAGTGGTAGAGTGTTTGCCTAGCATGCACAAGGCCCTGGGTTCAATTTCCAGTACAAAAGATCTCAGCTAATCCCCAGGGCTCACTAGCTAGCTAGTCTAACCTACTTGGCCAGTGCCAGGCCAGTGAGAGACACTGTGTCACAGAAACATAGATGGTGGGCTGGAGAGATGGCTTACAGGTTAAGGCACTTCCCTGAAATGCCAAAGGACCCAAGTTCAATTCCCCAGGACCCACATAAACCAGATGTACAAGGTGGCACATGCACCTGGAGTTCATTTGCAGTGGCTGGAGGCCCTGGCTCATCCATTTTCTCTCTCTGTCTCTCAAATAAATAAATAAAAGTAGTATATATTAAAAAAAAAAAAACATAGATGAGCCGGGTGTGGTGGCGCACGCCTTTAATCCCAGCACAGAGGTAGGAGGATTGATGTGAGTTCGAGGCCACCCTGAGACTCCATAGTGAATTCCAGGTCAGCCTGAGCTAGAGTGAGACCCTACCTCAAAAAAACAAATAAGAAACACATAGATGGTGCCTAAGGAATGACATTTGAGGTTGTCCTCTGACCTCCACAAACATGTACTCATAGTTGTGCACCTGCCTACACATGTGTACACACACACACACACACACACACACACACACACACACACAACTTCAGCCTTTGTCCTTATGAGGCTAAGGCTATTGAGGAAATCTGTGTCCCCTGATCCTAGGGAGAGGGGTTCTTGAAGGCTCAACTATATATGCCAGGCCTAGGGGTATCCCAAGGGTACCCCACAGGAGTTGGAGGAACAGATAGCAAGCATTGTATCAAGGGCATCAATAGACAGCTAAGAGCTCAACACTATCATTGTGAAAGATGAAGTTGAAGGAAGGCAGAAGGAAGCTGTGAAAGGGCTGCAGTTTGCTCTGGGCCTTAAAGGACAGAGTGTGCAAGCCAAGCAGAGAAACCACAGCTCTGGTGGAGGGCGCTAGAAAGAGCGAGCCTGATGCAAACACAGATTCATGGGCTCTGCTCTCATCTCACTGGAGGTTGTCTGAAATGTGAAGTGTGTGTGTGTGTGTGTGTGTGTGTGTGTGTGTGTGTGTGTGTGGCGGGTGGGGGGGGAATGTGTGTTTGGGAGATGCTGAGCTTGGAGTCCAGGGTCTCACACGTTAGAACTTGCATGTTCTACCAGTGAGCTGCACCCACGCTGCAAGAGATCTGTTTGGATCTAGGCCCTCAGTGATCTGACTCCATGATGAGTAGAAGAACCAGTACTCTATAGTTTTGAGGGCACAGGGCCTGCCTGGGACCAGGAAAAGAAACAAAGGAGATAAGAACTCTCCCTCCAAAGGCCAGTTGGTGTGGGTGGACCCAGGAGCCAGCGAGGGAGAAGAGGGGAAGGCTTCTCGCCCAACTTCTCTGATAAGGAAATCAACCAGGCCTATTCTCTTATTGGGCCCCTTCTCTGATAAAGAAATCAGGGGACACACCAGCCACTCTCCTACTATTGTGTGTGTTGGGGGTTCTGCCCCTGCCTAGGCCACACCTCCTGAGCTTAGGTTTCTTGTCTACTGAGAAACTTGGGTTGTTATCCCTTTCAGAATTTCTCTTAGCCTTTTTAAATTTTTTTTTTTTTTTTAGGTAGGGTTTCACTCTAGCTCAGGCTAACCTGCAATTCACTAGTAGTGAATTCACTAGTAGTCTCAGGGTGGCCTCGAACTTGTGGTGATCCTACCTCTGCCTCCTGAACGCTGGGATTAAAGGCGTGCGCCACCACACCCTGTTCTCTTAGCCTTTTTTATATCAAGATTAAATTCTTACTGTGTACCAAGTTGAACTGTGACTTTCCTCACAATAAGAAATTAGAGCCTCTTGTGGATTTTAAAAAGGCCCTTAGGCCACCCAGAGTCCCTGGTACCTGGATCTTCTAATCTGGGGAGCCTCCTCTGAGACTCTGGCTCCCAGGGAGGTCTGACTCATCCCTCACCTTGAGGAACTTTCCAACACATTCCCCTGGTAGCTTCAGGAAGCAGAGCCAAGGGAGCCAGGGTTCTTGACCCTACTGCACAGTCCACATACCTGTTAACCAGGCTGGCAGGCAGTGTCGGAAAAGGGGTCAAGGAACACACAGGCTGGCGCCCCAGACTCTGATGAAACTTGCTTTGACCAGTGGCTCAGCTCTCCCCCTCCCCTTTTTTCATGGCGCTAATGAAACTCAATCGAATGTTTTAACAAACATGTTTATTAGAAAAGTAAAAAATATTGCATAGGTTTTTAATACTTGAACATCAAGTGTATTCATGAACAGTGAGTATCTTCATGTAAACAGTTCTAGATGGCAGACCCAGATGGCACTCCTCTGGGGGAGGGGATCCAGCCCCAGCCCCCCTCAGCCCCATCCCCTCACACTTCAATCTCCAGTACATGGTGGGGAATGGGCTGGATGCAGCTTCCAGGTGTTTGCTTTTCTTTGTTTTTGTTGTTTTTTTTTTTTTCAAGTGTCAAAGATCCCAAGTGATCCTAACACCCACCCCATCCGCACTCTTACATTCATGCGTCTGTAAGATAGCTGCCTACAACAGGTCAGTAGTGAAGCTCCGATCCCCAAACAAAAGATGCGAAACAAACAACAAACACACTTGGTCCCTTCAGACCATGAGATACACAGACTACCTCGGAGACCTCCCCCCGCCCCTCCTCCACGAGCACACCCCCCCCCCTGGCAGAGGCCAGTGCAGCCCAGCTGCCCCTGGCTCCATCACACCACTGTTGCTGTAACTGTCAGTAATAACAAAAATAAAAAGGTACATGCTATACCTACACAATCCAGCCGGAAGCCTGGTTTGGCCCCAAAGCCTTTGTTTCATGCTACAGTACTGAAGGGCATCTGCCCCAATAGGGAGCCACCTGCACACCACACAGCGACCTTCCTTGGCACTCAACACCTCCTCCTCCCACCTGGTTCTCCTCGCCCTCAGGTGGCTGTTGTCAGTTTTCTAACACAAGCATCAAGCCTCTGCGCCCTTGCCTGCTGGTCTCCACCTCAAAAAAAAATTAAAAAGTTCCTTGTCTCCGGCGTGGGGGGGGGACGGCATTTCGACGCCCCCCCCCCTTTACACTTTAGTTCAACACTCTTCTATGAGCAGCTGCTCTGAGCTGTACAGCTTCTTCTTGATGACCCTGAAACCCGTGCTGAGAGTCAGGGACTGACTGAAGCCAGGGACCAAGGAAGAGTTGGCCGAACTCAACAGCCCCTGGATCTTGGGCCAGAGGCGAGAGTCCAGACGTAGCACGAGGGTCAGCTGGAAGGTGGGCACCAGGCTGGGGTCGAGGGCCAGCTGGCTGACGCTGTGGCAGCTCTTGCCCTGCTCCACGCAGACGTCCAGCAGTGCCCCCCGCAGGCCGCACGGTTCGCTGTATGCCAGGCGCAGGAGTTCCTTGCCTACCTGGCTCACCAGCTGGCCTGGCATCAGCAGGCGCACGGGGCGCCGCGAGCCCAGTCGCGCCTGCGACAGGCTCTCCTGCAGCAGCTGCATCAGGTTGGCACACAGGTGTTCGTCCTCAGGGTCGCTGAGCAGCTCGAAGTCGGGAAGGGACACACCATCCAGGTACGCGGCATCTGGAAGGAGGCACACACATTCGGGGAAGGACATCAGAGAGCAGCTTCAGGCTGGGGAGGTGCTGTTTTGTGAAGAAACCGGCGTTCCTACCTAACCCATTCAGTGCCTCAGTTTCCACCCCACACTTCTACTATCATCCATCCCCACCCCCAACCTCCAGCCACTGGTAATCTGGGTCCTGTTGGAATAGGAAGCCACGGTGGGCTGGCTTTTGGTCCCTTGCAGCCCCGCGCTTCCTCCCTCTCCCTCCACCCTCCCACCAACCCCCTCGGGTTGTGTTCGGTAACCCACCGCTCACCTTCCTCCGGCCCGAAGCCACTGTTGCTGCTGTCCAGGGACTCGCAGTCCGAGCTCTCCAGGCTCGCGCAGCGGTCAAGGCCCTCCTCTCGGGCCGCCGACCCCCAGGCGGAGCGCTGAGGGCGATCGGGGGTGGGAGTTTGGGATGAGGATGAAGAGGAGGAGGACGACGAGAAACGATCCCAAAGGCTAGGCATGGTGAGGTCGGACGCCAGGGCGTTTAGCTGATGAGCTCAGGAATGAGAGTGAGGGAGAGAGAGATCGCAGAAATCGCTGAAAAGACAAGAGGGACAAGGGACAGCCGTCAGTCTGGGGGGTGGGCTCTGCATGAGACTAAGGCTGTCCCCGCTCCCCAACGCGCACACACAGATCAGCACACACCGAGGGGACACTCACCAGCTAGCGCGGTCAGCGAGGACTGTGGGGACGAGTGCGTCCTGCCGCTTGAATGGGGAGGGAGCGAACTGGTGCCAACCACCGAGCGCTGCCCAGACCTGTCCCCTCTTTTTTCTCCCCGGACCCGCACCTCCCCCTTGGCCTGCCTACGATCCCTAGCAGCAGCGCGCAGCAGCCTATAAGGACTAGCGCGGCGAGGCCACGCCTCCTCCTCTGCGCCAAGGACCAATCAGGACCCGGGAGTGTGGCCCACCTCCACCAATGAGCTCCCGGCGCACGTTCGCAACGTTCTCTCCTGCCCGGTGACAGCAGCCCGGCCCCGCCCCCATGAAGCCCCAGAACGCTGGAGGCCTGAACCACCATCACCACCACCATCCCCCCCCAACCAGCCGCGGCCACGCCCCCTTTCTGGAAGGGATCCGCGGCGGCTGCAGCTGCCAAGGTCCCTGAGGGCGCTCGCGGCAGGGGAGGATCAAGGAAAGACTTGTTTATTATAGGGTCGTCTTGCGGGGGGGGGGGGGGGTTGTAGGGAGGAGGGGAGCAGCCCGTGACCGCTGTCGGGTGACAGACAGGGGAACTGGGAGGGGGACGGGTGGGCATGAGAAGACAAGGCACCCCCCCAGAGTCTGGAAGCCCCCGAAACGAGGGCACAATAGGGTGCCCACGAGTGGATGGATGCCCACAAGTTGATGGATGCTCATGGGACGTCGCGCAGGAGCCCACGCTGTCAGTCCCCAGCTGGTGACATGGGGGGGGGCAGCTATGGACATAGGGGGTTTCCAAGACCAAGCAACTCCAGGCTTGGCGATCCCACCTGTCTGTCCGCCGGTTACTGTACTGTCCCAGGGGGATGGGTTCATGGTGACATCAGTGCCTCCCCCCCACACCGGCTCCAAATCCCATCCTCTCGCTCCCCAACGGTCCCCAAGGACAGCTTTTGGGAGGGTGGGTAGAAGAGTGTTCATAGGCGCATCAGGTCCAGGGCCTGAGAACAAGGATCCACATACAGACCGACATACTGACCCACCCGCGGGCCTTAGGGACTGGACCGCAGCCCGACGGTGCAGCCACGGTTTGCAGCAGCCGAGAGAAAGAGAGAGCGAGCGAGAGAGCGAGCGAGCTCAGGGCATCCGCCGGGTCCTAGAGCCCCTCTGTGCGCTTTGTGTTTGGGGGAAAAGAAAAATTTAAAAAGACCAAGAGAGTTCCTCAGTCTGGAGCGAGGCCTGAGATCTTTGGAAAAGCCCAGGAGTGCAATGGATATCCAGGGTTTCATCATTCGGGCGGGGCCACAGGAAATCTGTCCTGGCAGCTATGCCCTAGGGCTGAGAGTGATTGCTTAGGGTGGGGGGGGGGAGGTTCGGAAAACCTCGACCTTTTTTTTCTTTTCTGTAAAGGTTTATCCACTTCGGACACGAGGACCCTGATGGAAGAGAGAACCAAACTTACATCAGACACTTTAGGCCCCCCGCGGGCAGGAACCAAACCAGATCAGACTGGCGAGGCTGCCGGGCAAAAAGCCTGCTCGTGACATATGACACTTGCCAGAGAAGTCAGGCCACTGCCATTTCTAGACACCCCTACCCCCACCCCAATTTTGTTGAAAAAAAAAAAAAAAAGCTCGACCCACAGAACCATCCAGGCAAACTGAGACAGAACTGGAAAGGGCTAGAATTTAAGTTGCAGGGCTAGAATCCAGGCCCTGGCCTCTCTCCCATTTTACAGGTGTGAGAATGACTTCCTAGAAAACATTTATGGACCGAAAGAAGGGAGGGGGATGGGCCCCGGATTAGACGTGTTCCAGACAGCTACAGAATAGAACAATCTGTTTGCCCCTGGGGCTCAGGGGCCTGAGCACTAAACTTCTCTTCTCTGTCTTTTACTCTTGCTGGAAACCCTAAAGACTGCGGATAGGGGTGATTGAATGAATACTTAGGGGCTGGAGCAGGTAACCTTCACAGAATGAAAAGGAGAGAGTTGAAGGCCCGAGTGGGCGACTCTTCCTGCTGCCCAGGACAGAAGAGGAGGAAATTAATCCACCAGCTGGAGATAGATTTTGGGTAATTTTCTTTTACTTCTATTTTTCCTCCCTCTGTTGGGGGTGCACCCAGTGTTTCAGACATGCTAGGCATGGCTCCGCCACTAAGCCACAGCTACACCTCCAACCTTGTTTTTCTCCTCCTCCTCTTCTTTTTGTTAGAGAAAAATAATGTGCTTCAAGGGGGGAAAAAAGGATGTCGAACGAAGAAAAATAGCTTTTTTTTTTTTTGAGGTACGATCTCCCTCTAGCCCAGACTGACTTGTAATTCGCTATGTAGTAGTCTTAGGCTGGCCTCGAACTCACAATGATCCTCCTACCTCTGCCTCCACGCCTGGCAAGGGGGGGGGTGGGAGATAGCTTTCTAAGTGGATATTCACAAAAAAAAAGAATCCAGAAACAGCTTGGAAAGATCAGTTTATCGGGATTTGCTTATTCACACCACAAACACCAGCATGGTCTATGTGTCAAGCATCTTCTCCCAAATGGGAAAGGGCTGTGTTCATGGGCATTGGATGTGTGTGTGTGAGGGAGAGGGCGAGGGAGAGGGAGAGAGAGGGTGCCCTGGATTCTATCTCCAGCACCACATGAAAACAAGTGTGGCGTATGTCTGTAATCCTAGCACTCAGGAGGTGGTGACAAGATCAGAAGCTCAAGGTCATGCTCCACTACATGGCAAGTTCAAGGCCAGTCTAGGACACATGAGACCTTGTCTGGAAGGAAAGAATGAAGAAAGAAAGGAAGAGAGGGAGGAGAGGGAAGAATTCATTTTGTCCTGTTTTTTGTTTTTTTGTTTTTTTTCAGAAACAGGGATTGAACCCAGGGCTGCCTGCATGACAGTGCTGTATCACTGAGCCCTATCCTCAAGCACATGTTATTATTATTTTTTAGACGATGAAGAAAGCCCCAGGGTGCTAGCCTTCCCAAAGTAGGAGGGAGTGGTTCCAGGCTAAACAGCCTCCTCCTACCAGGAGGCCTGGTGGGGGATTAGGGTGAATGAAGGTTTGGTGTCTTTCCCTGTGTGACAGCTACCTGAGATGGAGGGGGACAAAACCCTCTATCACTGCTTACCCAGAGAACCTTTGGATCTAGAAAAGTGGTTTCTTTTCGGTTTTTTTTTTTTTTTTTTTTTTTGTGTGTGGTAGGATATTTATTTATTTTTGAGGTAGGATCTCACTCTAGCCTCCTGAATGCTGGGATTAAAAGCAGGCACCACCATGCCTGGCTGAAAAGGGGTTTCTTAAGCCTTAGTCCCCACCAGCCATTGGAGCCCTCATAGAAAGGGTCAACTCCATGTCTTGGCCTCTGAACCAGGCCTCTCCAGAGCACTCCGAGAACCAGTAACTTTGCATTTAGGGTTCTCCCCTCCCCCTCCTAGTACCCTCCGCTAGGGCTGGCTGCTGGGCAGACTTGCCTGGGCATGCTTCCTGAGCACCCCTAGCCCAACCCTTCAGTTTTCTTGTCGATGATAAAGTCCTGCCCATTTTAAGGTCCCATAGTTCCCACACCGTCAGGCACACGTTAGAGAGGGTCACCGAATGTCCCTCACATGGATGAATGAATAAGCAGAGCGACATGAAACCCAAGGTAGCTTTTCCCAGAGTGACACAGACGTACATCTGGATCCAGGATCTGGCTTGGGACTTCCAGGCTGTCTTTCTGTCCCCTTTGTAACTAGAGCCTGGCACATAGCTGAACAATTTCCTTCCTCCTCAGGTGGCGTCTGGGATGGGCTTCTAGAGCAGTCCAGCTCTTCCACCTGGAAGACAGCATTGCCAGGAACCTGGGAGGGAAGATCCCAGGACACAGGACTGAGCTGAAGGGAAACTTGCTTGCTAAGCACAGTTTTCCCTTTAAGTTCTTCAAAATAACTTGTTGAATTTATTATTTATTTTTGGTCATGCTGGAAATGGAATCCACGACCTCACCCATGCTAAGCAGGCATGCTACCACACTGAGCTACATATACCCCCAGAGTAAAACCTTTATTTTTATTTATTCATTGATTTGAGAGACAGGGAGAATGGGTACGTTTAGGGCCCCAGGCCAGCGCAAACAAACTCCCAAGACATGTACCACTTTGTGCATCTGGCTTTATGTGGGTACTGGGGAATCAAGCCCAGGGAGTCAGACTTTGCAGGTGCCTTTCATCTCTGAGCCATCTCCCAGCTCCCCTCCCCCCCAAAAAAAACTTAAATTTTTTAATTTTATTTTTTGAGGTAGGTTCTCACTCTAGCCCAGGCTGACCTGGAATTCACTATGTAGTGTCGGGGGGGGGGGGGTCCTCAAACTCATGGCAGTCCTCCTACCTTTGCCTCCCAAGTGCTGGGTTTAAAGGCATGCGTCACCATGCCCAGCTCTAAAACCCTTTTGTAAATTGAGACGAGAGCCATAGCTAAAGTTAAACATTTCCAGGTGAACAATTAGTACATTCAAAATGTGGGATAGGCCAAACGAAGCCAGCCTAGGATCCTACCTGGAAAAACAAAACGAACAACAAAAAACATATATGGGGCTGGGGAGCCAGCTTAGAGGTTAAGGCACTTGCTTGCAAAGCCAAAGGACCCAGGTTTGATTCCCCAGGATCCATGTTAGCCAGATGCTCAAGGTGGTGCATGTGTCTGGAGTTCGTTTGCAGTGGCTGGAGGCCCTGGCGTGCCCATACTCTCCCCCCACCCAACAAACAAATAAAAATAAACTTATATATATATGTATGTATGTATATGTATATATAGGCTAGCTAGTTCCTTGGCTGGTTTCAAAACATCCCCATGGTCCCGAAGGAGGCGCAGTGCCATCTTGTCCTGTCACTCAACCTAAAACACCTTTGAAGCTTATGGTCCCTGCTGGTGCGAGTGGGATGGCCTCTTTGTTCAACTGTAGAGGTGTCATTCCCACCACAGCCTGATTTGCAATGTGCCATCTGGGGAGTCCCGTTCCTGAGAGGATTGTTTCTTGCATAGATCCAACACACGAGGCGAGGCGGGCCTGCCTAGAGACGACCTTGGTAAGAGAGCTGTCCCGAAGGACTCTGGCTAGAGTTGGTGACTGACCAAGGCCCCTTGTTCCGATCTCCCTGACCACGCAGAAAGGCTGCCGCTTCCTGGGCTGGGCTCGGTTCCCGTGGGACCCACCACAGCCTGCAATTTAAAGTCACTGTTCTCTCACTCCGGGTCACCTGCCCCTCCCTGTGCAGGCGGTGCCTGTCCTCTGCATGGGTTCCCAAGGCCTCAGTTTGGCAAGTCACCCCAGTCGAGTTTGGGAAGTTAAACCAGATCTTTGCGGGAGGGGGGCGTGGGAGGGGGGGTGTGTGAGCCTGGGAACCCCAGAATTCAAAATGAGAACCCCTGAAGGCCAAGCCAGCTCTCCTGCACCGTTTGTCTGCCCTCTGGAAACTTCTGGGTGATGGCAGTGGGGAGAGAGGGTGGAGTGGGAGCGGGAGGTGGAGACAATAAGCCTGCCAGAGTGTTCCCAGGACTTCTCGGGCTCTTTGACTTAAAGCAACAACAAACAGCTTGGTCCGAATAGCAAGATTGGGAGCGCACCTGGCTTACTGGGAGGGTTGTGAAAAAGCTGGTGACAGCTCATAGCTTCAAGTGGGGATCTCGATTGTTCCCGGGGTGGGGGCGGGAGGGGATGGTGTTAAAAACGCAGCAGGAGTCTTTTTTGCAAATGAAACTGCATTTTGAAATGGAAATAGGAACAATGCAATGTATTACAGCCTTCCAAAAGACCCCCTGAAAATCTTACCCAGGAGCAAGAAACAAATAGAGTGCCATTCTACAGATGAGGACACCCGGTGCCCAGAGAGCCCAGTAAGTGGGGTTAACTAAGGGCCTTGCAGGTCTGATTCAGCACTGGAATCAGGGCTTAGGGTGTGCTCAACAATAAAGCCTTCACTTAGCATAAGTAAGGACCTGCTTGCCATCCCCAGTTCCACACACAAAACCAACAACAAAAGGAGCCCGTAGGTTCCGTTGGGGTTCTTTTGTACCCAATTCTCTAGGGCCATTCTGTGCCGTCTTCAGTTGGTACATCTGCTGACCTCTGGGAAAGAAAGGCAGGGATAGATGCTGGACTGACTGACTGACTGGCTGGCTGGTCCCCTGCCTATCCAAGCCTCTCTGTGGGGGCAGGGTGATGCTCTGGGGGTGGGTGAGGGCATACAGCTGCAGAGACAAGGCCATGGGACAATAATGAGCTCATAGGCAGTCGATTCTGCTCGGGTCCTGGGTTTCACGAGAAGTCATTCCCTCTGGGGACAGGGCAGATGCAGTGGGAACCCCACAAAGGGTTGGCTTGATAAACCACCCACACTGAGGGACAGAGGTTTTGAGAGCCATGAGGGTAGCCTCAGGATTCTGCTTCCTGCTGAAGCAAAAGGCCCAGATAGTCCACAGCCTTAAGGCGGCTCTGTCATGTTGTTTCCACCGAGCCCGAGTGGTCCTGGGGTTGCCCTAGAGACCCAGCTCAGAACTCCAACACACGTTTTTCTCCCTAAACCACCCCACTGGCTCTGGGAAAGGAATCCAGCCATCTACTAGTGTTACAGGATTCCTCTCCCCGTCCTGGGCCTAAACCCTTCTGAAGCAAGAAAATAATGAAGTAGGGACAGGCAGCTGTACTTGTGGTCAGCCTTGTCTTTGTGGAGTGAAGGAACAGGAGCCCCGCTGCCCTGACTTCAAGACTGTCTGGCCATTAAGGTTGTCCGGGTTTTCAGGCTAATGTCCTTGCTACAGCTCCCGAGAAACATACATAACGTGTCTTTAATGCCCAATGACTTTATTACAAATGATACAGTGTTGCATTCTGTTAGTTCATCAGGATTAACATTAGTAGCAAACTTTAAATTAGTAACTACATGGTTTACTTTGTATTCTAATTTTTTATATTTTGTTTTTAAACTTTATTTTTATTTATTTATTTACTTATTTGAGAGGGAGAGAGAGAGGGAGAAAGAGAATGGGCACACCAGGGCCTCCAGTCACTGAAAACAAACTCTAGAGTAATGTGCCTCCTTGTGCATCTGGCTTATGCGGGTCCTGGGGAATCAAACGTAAGTCCTTTAGCTTTGTAGGCAAACGCCTTAACCGCTGAACCATCTCTCCAGCCCCTTAAGTCTTTTTTATTTACTTATTTGCAAGAAGAGAGAGAGAGAGAAAAAAAAAATGGACATACCAGCAGGACCTTGAGTCGCTGCAAACGAACTCCATATGTATGTATCTGGCTTTATGTGGGTTCTGGGGAATTGAACCTAGGTCGTTAGGCTTTGCAGGCAAGCACCTTAACCACTGAACCATCTCTCCAGCCCAGATTATTTACTTTTTTTTCCGAGGTAGCAGTCTCAAAGTGACCTTGAACTCAAGATGACCCTCTGAGTGTTGGGATGAAAGGCATGCACCACCATGCGCGGCTCAAAAACAGTTTTGTTTTTTAATTGTATTTATCTATTTTTATTCAAGACACAGAGAACGGGGAAGAGAAAGAGAGAGAGAAAGGACACACCAGGGCCTCTCTAGCCACTGCAAGTGAACTCCAGATGTATGCGCCACTTTGTGCATCTGATTTACATGGGACCTGGAGAATCGAACCTGGATCCTATGGCTTCACGTGCAAGCACCTTAACTGCTAAGTCATCTCACCAGCCCTCAAACACAGTTTTGTCTTAAAATTTTTTGTTTATTTTTATTTATTTATTGGAGAGCAGCAGACACAGAGAGAGAGAGAGGGAGAGAGAGAGAGAGAAAGAATGGGTGCACCAGGGCCTCCAGCCACTGCAGATGAACTCCAGATGTATGCGCCCCCTTGTGCATCTGGCTTACCTGGGTCCTGGGGAATCGAGCTTCGAACCAGGATACTTAGGCTTCACAGGCAAGCACTTAACCTCTAAGCCATCTCTCCAACCCTTCAAACAGTTTTTAAGGTAAATTTTTGTTGTGCGTATATGTGTGGTGTGTGCGCCTGTTTGTATGGGCACACGTGTGTGTACAGGTGCAGATACACACACGTGTGCATGTGGAGGCTAGAGGTTGACACTGATGCTTCATCAGGGACTCCTCACCTTATTCTCTGAGAGAGGGTCTCTTGCTGAACCTTGAGTTTACAGATTCAGCTAGACTAGGCAGCCAGTAAACCCCAGGGATCTTCCTGTCACCACCTCTCCAATACTGGGATTAGACATGCACTACCACATTCCGCTTTCACAGGGGCGCTAGGAATCCAAATGTATGTCCCCATGTTTGCATAGCAATAGCAAGCATTATAACAACTGAACCATCTCTCCTGCATTTATTTATTTATGTATTTGGTTTTTTGAGGCAGTGTCTCACTGTAGCTCAGGCTGACCTGGAATTCACTATGTAGTTTTACGGTGGCTTCGAACTCCAGATGATACTACTACCTTTGCTGGGATTTAAAGGCATGTGCCACCACACCCAGCCTTTTTTCTTTTTCTTTTGCTTTTTTTGAGACAGGATTTCATACAGTGGCTCAGTTTGTCCTCACACTCACTATTTAGCCAAGAATGACCCCAAACTCTTGATTCTTCTGCCTCTAGTCCCTAAACTCTAGGATCATAGGCATGTACCAACATGCCCAGTTCCTCTCCCATCAGTCCTGCCCCCCCCCAAAAAAAACAAACCCGTTTGCTCATCGTTCTGCTTCACAGAATAAGATTTTCATAGGCCAGTTTTGAAAAGTCAGAACTAGAGGATCTCAAAGGGCTCTTTCTCCTCTATAGGATCATGGCAAAAGGAAAGGACATGACAAACTTCATAATGCTGCTCTCCCAAGCCAAAAGAAAGACAATTCCCAGGCCTAACCTGTAGGGGGTTCATAGAGCAGAAGAGGCCACACAGACGCAGACAGACAGACAGACATTCCCTCTCTCTCTCTCTCTCTCTCTCCAGTCACAGCCCTTCAGTGTAGTCACCTTTGAGAGTTCCTAATTGTCAACTATCAAAGGTGGGAGAGTCTGAGGCGGGTCGTACAAGGGCTAGGTGGGTGTTGTTCCTTACACTTGGGGACTGTGTGTGAAGAGTGACAAGGATGATCAGGAGACATCACCAAGCTAGAATTCAAGGTCACCATCTGCCCACACAGTAAACTAAGCTTTCTTTTCTTCTTTTCTTTTCTTTTTCTCCCTTTTCTTCCTCTTCTTCTCTGCCTCCTCTTTCTCCCCCTCTCCCTTTCTGTCTTCTACTCTCTTTTTTATTCTCTCCTTTTATTAAATTAATTTATTTATAGTGTTTTTCAAGGTAGCTCAGGCTGACCTGGATCTTACTCTGTAGTCCCAGGCTGGCCTTGAACTCACAGTGATACTCCCACCTCTGCCTCCCTAGGGCTGGTATTAAAGGCATGCACCGCCAAGCCAGGCCTCCTTCTTTTATTTTTCCAGAGGAGAAAAGATACCAGCAGGGCCTGTCCAGTCTCTGTGCCTTCCAATTGACTGTAGTTTCAGGGTGGCCTTGAACTTGCAGAGATCTTCCTACCTCTGCTTCCAGAGTGCTGGGATTGCAGGCATGCGCCACCATGCCCAGCTCACTATTTTTTTTTGTTTATTATTATTTTATTTATTTGAGAGTGACAGACAGAGAGAGAGACAGAGGCAGAGATAGAGAGAGAGAAATGGCTTAGCGGTTAAGCTCTTGCCTGTGAAGCCTAAGGACCCTGGTTCAAGGCTCGATTCCCCAGGACCCATGCTAGCCAGATGCGCAAGGGGGCGCACGCGTCTGGAGTTCGTTTGCAGTGGCTGGAGGCCCTGGTGCACCCATTCTCTCTCTCTCCCTCTATCTGTCTTTCTCTCTGTGTCTGTTGCTCTCAAATAAATAAATAAATAATTTAAAAAAAAAAGTGCCTGCCTTTGGGTAACTAAACTGGAGGCATGCATCATTTAAAAAAAAAAACAAAAACAAAACCTCTCCAATGGCCTTAATAGTCAAAGGTGTGGAAAACTTAGGTTTATGGGAAAACCAAGCACCCTGGGTTTACATTCTAGATCTTTCTTTGGATTCCTTAGCTGGCCTGTCATGGAAGCTGCCAGCCCCACCTGGCAATTTGCTACCTCATAAAGAACTCTGACCTATTTGGAGAACCTCATGATATTAAAAAAACACTTAAATCTGGGTGTGATGGTGCACACCTTTAATCCCCACAGGGAGGCAGAAGTAGGAGGATCACTGTGAGTTCAAGGCCAGCCTGAGACTTCATTAGTGAATTCCAGGTCAGCCTGGGCTAAAGCAAGACCCTACCTAAAACAAAACAAAACAAGGCTTACAGATGAGTTAGTGGTGAAGGCTTTTGCGTGTGAAGCCAAAGGACCCAGGTTTGATTCCCCAGTACCCATGTAAACCAGATGACAACAAAATCACTTCAACCTCTTTTCAGATTTGTTTTTTGTTTGTTTGTTTTTTTGTTTTTCGAGGTAAGGTCTCACTCTAGCTCAGGCTGACCTGGAATTCACTATGTAGTCTCAGGGGATCCTCCTACCTTTGCTTCCCAAGTGCTAGGATTAAAGGCATGCACCAGATTTTTATACTTCTTTTTGTTCTCTTTTAATTTTATTTATTTATTTGAAAGAGAAAGAAGGAAAGAATGAGCTGGCCAGGGCCCCCTGGCACTGAGCAGGAACTCCAGAAGCGTATACCACTTTGTGCATCTGGCTTTACGTGGGTACTGGGGCATCGAACCTGGTCCATCAGGCTTTACAAGCATACACCTTAACCACTAAGCCATCTCTCTAGCCCCATATTTTTTATACTGCTGTCAATAAAGGTAACTAATATTTGTGTGGTCCATGTAAGCATGCCTGAGCCCATCAGTGTAAGTTTACATACAGATAAGAAAACGGAAAGAGGACTGGAGAGATGGCTTAGTGGTTAAGTGCTTGCTTGTGAAGCCTAAGGACCCCGGTTGGAGGCTTGATTCCCCAGGACCCACGTAAGCCAGATGCACAAGGTGACACATGCATCTGGAGTTCATTTGTAGTGGCTGGAGGCCCTGGTGCGCCCATTTTCTCTCTCTCTACCTCGTTCTCTCTCTGTCTGTCACACTCAAATAAATAAATAAAAATAAACAAAGAGAAAGAAAGAAAGGAAGGAAGGAAGAAAAAAAGCGGAAGGAGCTCAGATAGGTGAAATGGCTTGCCTAAGCTCACAAGGCCAGTTAGCCAGCTGGGACTATGGCTCTAGAGGTAGGCACAGGCCCTTGATCCTAAGCCAGGGACACTTTTCGTTGTGAGCTAAATAGGGGAAAGGGAAGGCAAGGCAGGCAGGGGGTGGCGAGGGGGTGGGGAAGCAGGTGCACTGCGCACCTGCACTGCTGGGCAGTTGTTGACACGAGAAACTTTCTCTGCGTCTGGCCTTGGTGCTATCTGATCTGGTTCCGGTTCTCACAGAAGTGGGGACTCAAATGACCAGGCAGGCCGACACTGACGGGGTTTCCCTTAGCCAGACATCCTTGGTTTCAGAAGTGGTGGTGATTCTTTCTGTCAACACATCTCCCCTCTGGGCATGCCCTCCCTCACTTCCAGATGCTCTAGTGTCCCCTAAGAAGGCCTCTCTGGAAAG
This sequence comes from Jaculus jaculus, assembly GCF_020740685.1. Classification (NCBI taxonomy): domain Eukaryota; kingdom Metazoa; phylum Chordata; class Mammalia; order Rodentia; family Dipodidae; genus Jaculus; species Jaculus jaculus. Next base: position 13,582,697 of record NC_059119.1, on the reverse strand, counting down.
CCTTGTGTCAGAAGAGGGGCCTTTTTGGCTCCAGTTGTGCCATTTGTAACACACAAAGGGCCAGACTTTAATATAGGCACCCAAAAGCCACTGCTGAGACCTGTAGTTAAAAAACAGGAGGGTCCTTAATCGCAGCACTCCGGAGGTTGAGGTAGGAGGATTCCTGTGAGTTCAAGGCCCTCCTGAGATTACATAGTGAATTCCACGTCAGCCTGGGCTAGAGTGAGACCCTAACTCAAAAAACCAAAACCAAACAAACAACAGGAAGAAACAGGGCTGGAGGGATGGCTTAGGGGTTAAGGCTTAAGGCACTTGCCTGCAAAGACAAAGGACCCAGGTTTGATTCCCCAGGACCCACATAAGCCAGATGCACAAGGTGGCAAACACATTTGGAGTTCATTTGCAGTGGCTGAAGGCCCTGGTGCACCCATTGTCTCTTTATCTGCATCCCCCTCTCAAATAAATAAATAAATTTTAAAAACATTTTAAAAACCAGGAAAAAAAAAGGGGGGGCTGGAGAGATGGCTCAATGGTTATGGGGCATGCTTGCAAACCTGAATGCCCAGGTTCAAATCCCCAGTGCCCATGTAAAGCCTGATGCACAAGGTGGCACATGCATTTGGAGTTCATTTGCAGTGGCAAGAGGCCCTGGCATGCCTCTTTTCTTTCCCTCTCTCTCTCCTTTTCTTTCCCTCTCTTGCTCCCTCTCTCCCTGCTTGCAAATAAGTAAGTGGCAGGAAAGCTGGGAATGTAGCTCAGTTGGTAGGGTACTTGTCTAACATGCAGAAAGTATTGGGGCTCCATCCCTAGCACTGCCTAAAAGCAGGAATGATATTGTATCCCTATAATCCCAGAATGCTGCAGGTAGGGGCAGGAGGATCAAGAGTTCATTACCAGCCTAGGCTACATGAGTCTGAGACCAGCCTGGGCTACATGAGACACTGTCTCAAAACAAAACAAGGGCTGAAGAGATGCTTAGTGGTTAAAGCATTTGCCTGCAAAGCCAAAGGACCCAGGTTCAATTCCCCAGGATCTACGTAGCAGAAAGTGGCACATGCATCTGGAGTCTGTTTGCAGCTGCTGAAGGCCCTGGTGCGCCCTCGCGCTCTCTCTCTTAAATAAATAAAACAAACAAATAAAGTTTGAAAAAAAAAAAAAAAAGGGCCGGATGTGGTGGCGCACTCGGGAAGGAGTAGGAGGATTGCCCTGAGTTGGAGGCCACCCTGAGACTATGTAGTGAATTCCAGGTTAGCCTGAGCTAGAGACCCAACCTGGAAAAAAGAAAAAGAAAAAGAAAAATCAAAAAAGAGAGAGACAGGAAAAAAAAGAGTGATAGAGAGAAAACACACACACACACACACACAAAACAGAAAAAAAAAAAAAAAAGAAAGCAGACAAACAGGGCTGGAGAGATGGCTTAGCGGTTAAGCGCTTGCCTGTGAAGCCTAAGGGCCCCGGTTCGAGGCTCGGTTCCCCAGGTCCTACGTTAGCCAGATGCACAAGGGGGCGCATGTATCTGGAGTTCATTTGCAGCGAGTGGCTTGAGGCCCTGGCTCACCCATTCTCTTATCTATCTGCCTCTTTCTCTGTGTGTCGCTCTCAAATAAATAAATAAATTAATTAAAAAAAAAAAGCAGAGAAACACAAAAAACAGGTTGTGCCACTGGAGGCCCCTAAGTCTGCGATGGCCAGTGTGGGTCAGCCTGGATGAGGGAAGGCCAGATCTCCCCCTGCCTGCTCTGTCCCCTCCTCCCACAGCCGGGGTGCACCCTCCCTCCCGGTGGTGCGGGTCCGCAGAGGTGACAGATGCGGGGCAGCTGACTTGGGAGGGAGCCGGTCCTTCCCTACAGACCCCGTGCAGGGGGTAAGGCCGGGACGTGACTCCAGTGGCGTGCATCTAGGACAGCCGAAGGGGGGGGACGGAGAGAGAGAGAGAGACGGAGGGGGCCGGGAAGGGGGCGGGGCCTGCAAGATCCCGCCCACCAGCCCGGAGGAGAGAGGCTCCGCCCACCTCTGGGGAGCCCGGCAGCCTCCCTTGGCAGAGCCGGTGCTGAGCTCAGCGTTTTTGGGGGGCGGCTGCGGAGTGGGGGCGGGGCGGCCGCGCCGGCGCCTTTCCGGAGAGGGTCGGGGAGGGAGCAAAGGGGAGGGAGAGGCCAAGGAGGCCCTCGCAGCCCTGAGGCTGCCCCGGCAGGGTGGCGGGGTCGTGTTAACAAAGCGGGCTCTGTTGGGGATGGGGGTGGGGGCGCCGGCGTGCACGCCAAAGCTACAGGGTGGAGTAGATGGGGGGGGCGATGTATGTGAGTCACCACCCTTGCTTAGCCCCTAGAACCCACGTCAGAGAGGCCAAGCCTCTGTGCCCTCTGACCCCAGGATTGACTTGGTGGTGGTGTTCACTGGAGGGTGCAGGGAGGGAGCTGGGCCTGTCTCTGCTGCGCCTGCAGTCCACCTTGCCCACCCCCCCACCCCACCTCCTGCTGGCCCAGACAGGGCTTTTTTTTTCTTTTTATTTCAAGCAACCTTGAGAAGAGCCAGGCAGATCAGCTTGGGACAGGAAGCAAGCCAACTCTTTGTCCCCACCTGGCACAAATCATTCCCCAGGCCAAGTAGGTGGGTGGCTATTTTTGAGCTGACCTACATACCTATTTGCCTCTCTATCTTTTTTATTGTCATAGGGCTATTAGGGGGAGCTTTCCTCCAGGACTCCATGAGGCTGTGGTGTTTGCTGAGGGCAGCGCAGTGAGGCATGAAGCCTTGTGACCCTTAGGGCTCTGGAAGTTTTAAGAGTGTCTGGGCCCAGGAAGGAGAACATCAGCAACGCCTGCAGGGCTGGAGAGATGGCTCAGTGCTTAAGGTCTAAGGACTCGGGTTCCATTTCCCAGGACCCACGTAAGCCAGATGCATATGGTGGCCCATGCATCTGGAGTTCCTTTGCAGTGTCTAGAGGACCTGGCGTGCCCATTCTCTCTTTCTGTTTAATAATTAAATTAAAATTTCTTTTCTTAAAAAAAGGGCCTACAGAAGCTTCCCCAAGCTATTCTTCATGTTACAGGACCCCAAAACTGGCCAGTCCTGCACACCAAGAGAACCAGACTCAAGATTTCACAGTGTGGCCAGGGTAAATCTCTGGATCTGAAACCTTGTCAGGAGTGACCGGTGATCGCACCCTGAATCCTTTAGAGATGAGCAAGTGTGGCTATGAGAAGAGTTGGGAGCAAAACTGGTTTGAGATTCATTGCTGTTGGAAGCAAGTGCCTCTTTCCTTGAGCAGAAATCAGGAGAGCTTGCAGCTTTTTGTTTATTTTACCTTTACTTGGCCCCACTAGAACCGCCCTCTCCAAATCGTTTAATAGCTCCTCATTGCCTGGAGAGCAAGTCTGGCTCCTTACCTCAGCCTTAGCAAAACCTTCGGGGCAGGCCCTTGCCTATCTTCTAGATGCATCTCCCTCCCACAGCCCGGGAGAGGCAAAAAAAAAAAAAAAAATCACATATGGTTCTAATTACCTCTGAAACGCTCTTAAATTTTCCATAAAGTAGAGTGTGCATGGCTTTGTGTATACAGCTTTGCACAGTAATATGTATGTAGACATGCAAAATATACACAGCCGCATAAGGTGGGGCATGAAGTGAACATCAACAGGCATATCATTTACAGTATTCATCACGCTAGAGAGACGCACATAGAGACCCGACTTTGAGACAGGCAGAGAGGTTCACAGCAGATTTTCTGTTTCTCTCATCTTGGTGACTCCTCCTCCCCCAAGAAATCCCCAGCCCCTGAGGAGAGGGGAGGAGGGGAGCCATGCCTGCGAGTATGAACCTGCTCTTTTTCACTTGGATTTTTAAATTTAAATTTAATTTTTTTCCCCAAGCTGTTAAAATTGACTTTGTGTAGGTTCTGTGTGCCCTGTGAGATGCCATCCCTCTGTGATAGCAATTTCTTTTCAGCTTCCCTTGGCATCAGCTATAGTTGTCCTTCCATGTCCACACATTTGACCAACTTTGGACTGAAAATATTTGGAAAAGAAAAAGGGGCATCCGGCCAGGTGTGGAGGTGCGGTGCACGCCTTTAATCCCAGCACTCCCCACTCTGGAGGCAGAGGTAGGAGGATCACTGTGAGTTCAAGGCCAGCCCTGGGACTACAGAGTGAATACCAGGTCAGCGGGGGCTAGAGTGAGACCCTACCTCAAAACGAAACAAAAAAAAAAAAAAAAAAAAGGGCATGTGTGCTGAACAGCTATCCCTGCCCCCTTTTCTAGGCAATATACTAATAGAGTTTATCAACTAGCCAGACAGCATTTACATTGGGCTCGGTTGTAGATTAGTCCCATTGGAAACGCTGCGCCCGTTTCACTTAATGGACCTGAGCAATGGTGGAGGATGGTTTGCAGGTTCGTGGAGATCCTGGAACCTATTTCCTGTGGACACCAACGACCCCAGACATCCTTTCTATCATATAGCTCCAGCCAGTTTGTCTCAAGCCTCGGACCAGCAGGAAGCCCTCGCTGGACAGATTTGGGAAGCTCTGTGTTTGCCCGCTGGGGTGGGCAGTGCAGGGCGGGGCCATTTGCCCAGGAAGCCCGGGAGAGCTCAGCCTGCAGAGCTGCGGCCAAGTTGCTCTCTCCTCGCTCAGTAGCTAATGCCGGAATGCCCTTGTCTCGGGTCTGAGCCCTGTCAGATGGCTAACTTCTTAAGTGGTCACATATTTTTTATTCATTCATTCACTTTATTTCTTTATTTTCGTGGCACTAGCGATGTCATCCAAGGCCTTGTACATACTAGGCAAGCACTGAGGCACACCTCAGTGTAAAGTCGTGTATTTGGAATCTTATTACTTTTTAAATTTACTTGAGAGAGAAAGGGAGAAAGAGAGAGAGAGAGAGAGAATGAATGAACATGGGTGTGACAGAACCTCTTGTCACTGCAAACAAATTCCAGATGCACATGCCATATTATACATCTGGCTTTGCATGGATACTGGGGAATCAAACCCTGGCTTGCAGGCATCACAAGTAAACCACTGAGCTATCTCTCTAGCCCCCCTTTTTTTGAGGCGGGGTCTTGCTGTAGCCCAGGCTGACCTAGAATTCACTATGTAGTCTCAGGGTGGCCTTGAACTCATGGTGATCCTCCTACCTCTGCCTGCAAGTGCTGGGATTAAAGTGTGTACCAGCACGCCTGGCTTTTAATTTTTTTTATTTTTTTGAGGTAGGATCTCGCTTTAGCTCAGGCTAACCTGGAGTTCACTATGTAGTCTCAGGGTGGCCTCCAACTCAAGGCGATCCTCCTACCTCTGCTGGGATTAAAGGCAAGCGCCACCATGTTCCACTTTTGAAAACTTTTGTTTTGTTTTTCTTTTTTTGGTATTTTTTTTTAAATGAGAGAGTGAGATTCGGCATGCCAGGGACTCCAGCCAGTGCAATCGAACTCCAGATATGTGTGCCACCTGTGTGCAGCTTCCGTCACCTTGTGTGTCTGGCTTATGTAGGTCCTGGAGAGTTGAACATGGGTCCTTAGGCTTCACAGGCAAGCGCCTTAACCGCTAAGCCATCTCTCCAGCCACAGTGAGTATTTTTAAAAATATTTTACTTGTTTAGTTATGAGGCACAGAGAGAGAGAGAGAGAAAGAGAGAGAGAGAGGAGGGTGTTGATGCACCGGGGCCTCTAGCCACTGCAAACTCCAGATGCATGCACCACCTTGTGCATCTGGCTTTATGTAGGTACTGGGGAATCGAATCTGCATCCTTCAGCTTTGCAGACAAGTGCCTTAACCGCTAAGCCCTCTATCCAGCCCATAAATGAGGTGTTTTTGGTTTTTTTTTTTTTGTTTGTTTGTTTTGAGGTAGGGTCTCATGCTATTCCAGGCTGACCTGGAGTTCACTCTGTAGTCTAAGGGTGGCCTTGAACTCATGGTGCTCCTCCTACCTCTGCCTCCCAAGTGCTGGGATTAAAGGCATGCACCACCACGCCCGGCCACAAATGAGTATTTTGACCCAAACTGAATGCAGTTAGCACTTACCCAGAATCCATAGCTTTAGGTCAACCTGGAATCAGCAAGAAATCTTTCCTGACCTCTTGCAGCGAAGTAGGGCACTCTGCTTCCTCTTAACTTGGATAGCATTTATTCTAGTCACCAAAAGTTAAAACTAGATGGGGGATTTCCCTTACATACTGGAGGACACTAAGAGGGAAGTTTCCCAAGTGGGTAGGATGGGAACCGGATCCCATGGCTAGGCGGCCAGCGTGTCTCCATTGCACCTTTACCTCTTCAGGAACTCCTTTCCCAAGCTGCCATCATCCTTTTCCTCACTTGTTTTCTCTCAGAGCACTTGTGTTGGTCATTAAAAATGCACTTGTTGCTGTGCATGATGGCTCACTCCTGCAAACCCAGCATTCTAAAGGCTGAGGGAAGAAGAAGGAGAGCCAGACATGGTTTTGCACACCTTCAATCTCAGCACTCGGGAGGCAGAGGTGGGAGGATTGCAGTGAGTTCGAGGCCACCCTGAGACTGCATAGTGAATTCCAGGTCAGCCTGGGCTAGAGTGAGACCCTACCTCGAAAAATCTAAATAAAGAATCAAAGAAGAAGGAGGAAGAGGAAGGAGAGGAGAAATGGCTCATTGGTTAAAAGCGCTTATTTGCAGAGTCTGATGGCTTAGGTTCAGTTTCCTCAGTACCCACATAAAGCCAGATGCATAAACTGGCTTGTAGCTGGAGATCAAATGCAGTGGCTAGAGGCCTTGGAATTCCTGTTCTCTCTCGCTCTCTCTCTCTCTCTCAACTTGGAAAGAGAGAGAGAGAGCGAGAGTGAGAGAGAGCACTGGGTGTGGTGGCATATACCTCTAATCCCAGCAGAGGTAGGATTGCTATGAGTTCAAGGCCAGCATGGGACTACAGAGAAAGTTCCAAGACAGCCTGGACTAGAATGAGACCCTACCTCAAAAAAATAAGTAAGTAAATAAATAAAAAACAGAAGAGGAGGAGGAGGAAGGAAGAGGAGAAGGGAGAAAGAAAGCAAGCTCATTAGGCTTTGTAGGCCTTAACCGCTGAATCATCTCTCCAGTGAAAAAAATGTTTTTAAAAAGAAATGCCTTTATCATCTGTGTGTCCATGAGTCCAGTATTTCCCCTTGTTATAAATTTCAGCAGGCCAGAGTCTGCATCTGTTTCTTTCTGGATCTAGTGCCCAGCCCATTGAGTTGCTAAGAAATATACAGGGAAAGAAAGAAAAATTGATGAGCTGGGCATGGTGTCGCACGCCTTTAATCCCAGCACTAGGGAGGCAGAGGTAGGACTGACATGAGTTCGAGGCCACCCTGAGACTACATGGTGAATTCCAGGTCAGCCTGGGTTAGAGCGAGACCCTACCTCCAAAGCAAAACAAAACAAAATGAAAAGAAAGAAAGAAAAAAGCATCCATTGGCCTGAAAACATTTCTCTAGGGCAGCATCCAGGCTGGCTCAAAACCTGCTGAGCTGACAGGCCCGCAGGGCTGTTTGCCAGGCACTCCAAGACCACACCCTGTCCTGAAGAGCTTAAGGTACCAGGGAAGATAAGAGGCCCTGGAAATACCCAGATGCAGGGAGACTGATTCAGCTGGGAAAGACAAACCACTCAGCCCTGGACTCCAGCCTGCTGTCGATGGCAGATCCAGGGTTTGAGACTCACCACAGGGCAATCAATAGATAAGGATCACAAGCCTGAAAGGCTATCTAAGTGCCTGTGGTAGGACAATGGTTAAAAAAAAAACACAGGCCATCCGAGCAACTATGTAGGTGTTAAGTAAGGGGAGGTGGCTAGGTGTGGTGGCACACTCCTTTAATCCCAGCACTCTGGAGGCTGAGGTAGGAGGATCCTCATAAACTCAGACTACATAGTGAGTTCCAGGTCAGCCTGGGTGAGAGTGAGACCCTACTTCAAAAAATAAAAAAATAAAAATAAAAATAAAGCCGGGCGCAGTGGTGCACACCTTTAATCCCAGCACTCGGGAGGCAGAGGTAGGAGGATTGCCATGAGTTCAAGGCCACCCTGAGACTACATAGTGAATTCCAAGTCAGCCTGGGCTAGAGTAAGACGCTATGAGGAAAAAAAAATATATAAATAAAAAATTTCAAAAGACATAGCTCAGGCTTATCTAGTATGAGCAAGGCTCTGGGCTCTTAACACAGTAGTGGCAAAAAATGAGGAGGGGGACTGGAGAGATAGCTCAGTGGTTGAAGACACTTGCTTACAAAGCCTAACGGCCCACGTTTGATTCCCCGGTATCCACGAAAAAGCCAGATGCACAAAGGGGCGCATGTGTCTGGAGTTCTTTTGCAGCCACATAAGGCCCTGGCATGCTCATACTCACACTCCCTTAAATTGTAAATACATAAAATATTTCTTTAAGTGGGAAGCCAGTGTGTTTGAAAATATGTCCAGGATACACTAGTAAGTGAACAAAAAAACGAGTTACAGAACCACATGTATACTATAACCCCATCCATGAGGAAAAAGGACACTTGCTTGAAGGCACTCGCTTCTTTTGTCTCCCTCCCTCTATCTCTTTCTTCTTCTTCTTTTTTAAAATATATTTTTAAGGTACATTTTTCTTTATTTATTAGAGACAGAGAGAAAGGGAGAGACAGAGAGAGAATGAGATTGGGTGCCCCAGGGCCTCCAGCCACTGCAAACGAACTCCAGATGTGTGCACCATCATGTGCATCTGGCTTACATGGGGCATGGAGAATTGAACCTGGGTCCTTAGGCTTTGTAGGCAGGTGCCTTAACTGCAAAGCCATCTCTCCAGCCCCCCCTTTTATTTTTTTCAAGTTAGGGTCTCACTCTAGCTCAGGCTGACGTGGAATCTACTATATAGTCTCAAGGTGAGCTTGAACTCACTGTGATCCTCCTACCTCTGCCTCCTGAGTGCTGGGATTAAAAATATACGTTACCACACCCAGCTTTCTTTCTTCTTTTGAAATTGGGTCTTATAGTCACAAGATGCTGACCTAGAATTCTCTGTGTAGTCTGGCCTGAAATTCACAGACAACTCTTGCCTGAGCATCTAGTATATGAAGTTATCTCTGAGGGAGATGGTGGGAGAAACTCTTTTATTTTATCCCATCTGCTTTGTTTCAGTTTTATTTATTTATGAGAGAGAGAGAGAGAGAGGGAGAAAGAGAGAGAATAGGTGTTCCAGGGCCTCTAGCCACTGCAAATAAACTCCAGATATATGTGCCACCATGTGCATCTGGCTTATGTGGGACCTGGAGAATCAAACCTGGGTCCTTAAACTTCACAGGCAAGTGCCTTAACCACTAAGCCATCTCTCTAGCCTCCATAGTTGGAGTTTTTAAAATGTGTTTTTTCTTTTTTGAGGCAAGCCCATCAGACTGGCCATTCTTTTTTATATATTTATTTTTATTTATTTGAGAGACAGACAGAGAGGGTGAGGAAGGGAGGGAGAGAGAGGGAAAAAGAGAGAATGGGAACATCAGGGCACCCAGCCACTGCAAACGAACTTCAGACACGTGTGCCACTTTGTGCATTTGGCTTACGTGGGTCCTGGGAAATAGGATCTGGGTCCTTTGGCTTTGCATGAAAACATCTTAATTGCTAAGCCATCTCTCCAGCCCTGGCCATTCTTTTTTAATGAGAGAGAGAGAGAGAGAAAGAGAGAGAGAAGGGAAGGGGGAGAGAATATGAATTGGCATGCCAGGGCCTCCAGCCACTGCAATTGAACTCCAGATGTGTGTGTGTGTGTGTGTGTGTGTGTGTGTGTGCATGTGCAACCTTGCTTGTGTGTGTCACTTTGTGTGTCTGGCTTGTATGGGACTTGGAGAGTTGATCATGGGTTTTTAGGCTTCACAGGCAAGTGCCTTAACCACTAAGCAATCTCTCCAGCCCTTAAAATGTTTGTTTGTTTTGTTTTTTTGAGGTAAAGTTTCACTCTAGCTCAGGCTAACCTGGAATTTACTATGTAGTCTCAGGATGCCTCGAACTCACAGTGATCCTCCTACCTCTGCCTCCTAAGTGCTGGGATTAAAGGCATGCGTCACCATGCCCGGCTTCCTTAAAATGTTTTTAAAAATACTTTGTTTGTTTATTTATGAGACACACAGAGAGAAAAAGGTAGAGAGAGAGAATGGGTACACCAGGGCTTTTAGCCACTGCCAATGAACTCCAGATGCATACATCACTTTGTGCATCTGGTTTTACCTAGGTACTAGGTAATTGAACTGAATCATTAGGCTTTGCAGGCAAGCACCTTAACCACTGAGCCATCTCTCCAGCCCAGGATTTTTTTGAGGCTCTGCAAGATATATATATATCTATTGTTATATATATCTTTTTTTTTTTTTTCGAGGTAGGGTCTCACTCTGATCCAGGCTGACCTGGAATTAACTCTGGCATCTCAGGGTGGCCTTAAACTCATGGTGATCCTCCTACCTCTGCCTCCCAAGTGCTGGGATTAAAGGCGTGCACCACCACGCCCGGCTCAAGTTACATTTTTTTAAACATAAGACAGAGTCTCACTCAATAGCTGAGGTTGGCCTCGAATTCACTGTGATCTTCTTGCCTTGGCCTCCTGAGTGCTGGGATTACAGCCATGAACTACCATACCCAGAAACACATACTTTCATAAAATATTCTCTTCTTCCTTTTCTCTGTATGGCCTTCGGCTTCTTAGGCAAGTGTTCTTAGCACTGAGCTATGGCCCCAGCACACAACATTTTTGCTGTTGCAGGATTGGGGGCAAAAGCTGTAAGGGGGTGAGTTTGGAGTTGGAGCAGTGGAAACCCAATGATAAGTACTATAGAGAAGGTCACTGACAGATTGACGGGCTGTGCGGACAGTGGCATCTAGTGAGATATAAAGGAGGCTCATCCAAGGTGTCTGACCTCCACTGTGTTAACGACCCTGGGCTGGAGCCAGCAGGCCCAAGGCTAGCAAACTCTGACATTTGGGGAAGAAGGGCAAGGAAGGGAAGCAGGTCAACCTTTAGGACCCTGCGTCCTCCCCAGGCTGTCAGCACGTCCTAGGGTACAGAGTGTTCTGGCTATAACAGGGAAACAAACAGACGTAGGAGGGGCTGAAGCCAAGCCCCTGTGTGGTGCTGAGGTCTGCCTTCTAGCCCTGGTGGTGTGGCCCTCCCTCCTCCTGCCTGCTGCAGGCCGGGCCAGGCCAGGCGCCCAGCCAGGCCCAGGGTGAAAGGCCAGGGCTTCGGGATGCTCAGCTCCTTCCCAGGCTGTGCAGCCCAGGAAGCCAGAGCAATGCTGTTCTTGGAGAGATGGGGGAGAGCCCTGAGTGGGGGTGGACAAAGGTTCTGGCTCAGATAAGCCAGTGAGAGCCTGCAGAATGTCAGAGATAGGGAATGTTTTGTGATTCCTAGGCAGCAGCCCATTTATCTTGTAAACACTTACTCAGAGCCCAGAAGTAGCATCGCCCTGAGCAGGCCCGGAGAAGGCTTGTCCAAGGACTGTGTGTGGGACCTTATCACCTCAACAAACAGCGGAGGCAGTCAGGAGCACAGGTGGCTATCTAGTTTGCACCAGAACCTTCTAAAGGAGAATTTCTTTCTAATAAATCTTTTTTAAAAAGCCCATATATATATATATATATATATATATATATATATATATATATATATATATATAGTTATTTTTCTTTTAAATTTTTATTAACAACTTCCATGATTATAAAAAATATCCCAGGGTAATACCCTCCCTCTCCCCACTTTCTCCTTTGAAACTCCATTCTCCATCATATCCCTTCCCCATCTCAATCAGCCTCTCTTTTATTTTGATGTCATGATCTTTTCCTCCTCTTATGATGGTCTTGTGTAGGTAGTGTCAGGCACTGTGAGGTCATGGATATCCAGGCCATTTTGTATCTGGAGAGATCATGTTGTAAGGAGTCCTACCCTTCCTTTGGCTCTTACATTCTTTCTGCCACCTCTTCGGCATTAGACCCTGAGCCATGGAAGGTGTGATACAGATATTGCAGTACTGAGCACTGCGGTCATTTCTTTCCATCACCATGATACCTTCTGAGTCGTCCCAAGGTCACTGCCAAGTGAAAAGATTTGCTACCAAAAGTGAGAGTAGCATCAATATAAGGGTATAAGCATTAAGAGAAATGCTTACTGGGCAGTTTGATGGGCATAGTATACACATTTAGCCAGACAGCAGCAGACGTTACACCCGTAGGGCTCATGACTACCCCTGTTTTAAGTTTTCAGTATCAGGGATGTATTCCCCCCCCATGGAGTGGGCCTCCAGTCCAATTAGAGGGCAGATGGTTTCCACCATGATAGATGTGCCACTATTGCACTATTTTTATATTTTTGATTAATTTGTGAGAGAGAGAGAGAATGGGCATAGCAGGACCTCTTACTACTACAAACAAATTCCAGATGCATGTACCACCATGTGCTTATGTGGGTTCTGGGGAGTCAAACCTGGCTCCTTAGTTTTCTCAGGCAAATGCCTTAACCACTAAGCCATCTCTCCATCCCTAAAAGCATATATTTATTTGAGAGAGAAAGAGAGAATGGGCACTCCAGGGCCTACTGCCACTGCAAATGAACCCCACACACATGTGCCACACATGTGTTTAGTGGGGAATTGAACCTGGGCCTTCAGGCTTTGCAAGCAAGTGCCTTTAACCACCGAACCTTCTCTCCAGCCCTGTTTCCTCTCTTTTTGTGTGTGTGTATGCATGTGGGTATATGTGCTCATATGCATGTGGGTGCATGTGTGTGCGTACATCTGTGTGGAGGCCGGAGGTTGACCTTGGTGTCTTCTTTTATCACTGACTCTCCACTTCATTCCCCTTTTAATTTTTTCCCTCAGTTATATTTTTTTCTCAATTTTTATTAACATTTTCCATGATTATAAAAAATATCCCATGGTAATACCCTCCCTCCCCCTCCTTTCCCCTTTGAAATTCCATTCTCCATCATTTCCCCTCCCCATCTCAATCAGTCTCTCTTTTATTTTGATGTCATGATCTTTTCCTCCTCTTATGATGGTCTTGTGTAGGTAGTGTCGGGCACTGTGAGGGCTAAGCCATTTTGTGTCTGGAGGAGCATGTTGTAAGGAGTCCTACCCTTCCTTTGGCTCTTACATTCTTTCTGCCACCTCATTCCCCCTTTTTAAAACTATCTAATTTAGCTGGGCATGGTGGCGCACATCTTTAATCCCAGCACTTGGGAGGCAGAGGTAGGAGGATTGCTGAGAGTTCGAGGCCACCCTGAGACTACATAGTTAATTCCAGGTCAGCCTGTACCAGAGTGAGACCCTACCTCGAAAAACAAAAAAAAAAAAAACAACAACAACAAAAACTATGTAATTTATTATTGGCAAGGAGAGAGAATGGGTGCACCAGGGCCTCTAGCCGCTGCAAGCAAACTCCAGATGCATGTAACACTTTGTGCATCTGACTTCACGTGGGTACTGGGGAATCAAACCCAGGTTGTCAGGCACTGCAGGCAAGTGCCTTAACCACTGAGCCATCTCTCCAGCTCGATTTCCATTTTATTCACTGAGTGTCTCTCACTTGCCCACCCCACCACTTCCTCCACCTGAGCACTGGGATATAGGTACTTGGTGGGGGGGGGGCTGACCTCTGATTCTCAGATTTGCACAGCAAGGGCCTTATCCACTGGACCATCTCTTCCTGCCCTGAAGGTGCTATCCTCTTACAAAGCAAGATACTGAAACTGGGGAGGATGGTGCCTTGCCCGTGACCACCTGGTTATAAAGTGTGGAAAACTTTTTATGGTAGAAAAGGGTGTGCCTTTGTCCCATTATAATTTGCTTCCTTGGAGCTCAGAACACATTTTCCCATGGAAACCGTGCTGTCAGGGGTGGTGTGGCTACCGCAATGGCCTGCCTCACCCAGGCTATAGCCGAATTAATTCTACGTTTCAGTGCGGTTGTGGATGAATCAGGCTTCTGTGGGCCAGCTGGAAACCCACAGGAGAGGGAAAATGCATGCGAGGGTGTGCCCAGCTGGGAACTCTCACCCTTACCAAAGCTGTCTGACTCAGGGCAAGCAGGGGACAGGAAGCACTTGTCCATTTCTTGGACACTGCCAGCCAGCAAGCCCTGGTGGGTGCCAGTGGTCTGTCAGGGGGGGCAGGCTGCTTGGCATGTTTGCTGTTTCAAAAACAGTGCCCTGTGAGAACACTCTGGAAATCTTAGACTCTTTGTCTCTCCCTCCCCCACCAATTTTTATTTATTTTTAAATATTTTATTTATTTATTTGAGAGAGAGAGAGAGAGAAAATAGAGAGAGAGAAAATAGATGCACCAGGGCCTCCAGCCACTGCAAACAAACTCCAGATGCGTGCGCCCTCTTGTGTATCTGGCATATGTGGGTCCTGGAGAGTTGAACCAGGATCCTTTGGCTTTGCAGGCAAACACCTTAACCACTAAGCCATCTCTCCAGCTCCCAATTTTTATTTTTAAATTAATTAATAATTTTAAAAAAATATTTATTTGTTTATTTGAGAGAGAGAGAGAGAGAGAGGGAGAGAATGGGGACACCAGGGTCTCTAGCCACTGCAAATGAACTCCAGACGTGTGTGCCCCTTTGTGCATTTGGCTTACGTGGGTCCTGGGTCCTGGGGAATTGAACCAAGGTCCTTTGACTTTGCAGGGAAGCACCTTAACCACTAGGCAATCTCTCTAGCCTCTTTTGTTTTATTTCGAGGTAGGGTCTCACTCTAGCTCAAGCTGACCTGGAATTCACTATGTCGTCTCAGGGTGGCCTTGAACTCATGGCGATCCTCCTACTTCTGCCTCTCGAGTGCTGGGATTCAAGGCATGTTTGATAAATAACCTTGCACTTCTGATTCTCCTACCTTCACCTACTAAATTCTGGGGTTACAGGCACGCACCACCACATCTGACCAATCTCTCTCTTTCTTTCTTTCATTTTTGTCTTTATTTTTCTTTTGCATGAGTATGTGGTATGTGGGTCTCTTTTGTATGTGTGTGCATGAGTGTATATGTGCTCATATGCATGTGGGCGCATGTGTGTGCATGTATCCATGTGGAGGTCAGAGGTCAACATTAGGTGTCTTCCTAAATTGTTCTCCACCAGGTCAGCCTGGCTAGAGTAAGACTCTACCTCGAAAACAACAACAGCAAAAAAAGAAAGGTGGGGCTGGAGAGATGAGTTAGCAGTTAAAGTGTTTGCCTGCAAAGCCAAGGGACCCTGGTTCAATTCCCCAGGACCCATGTAAGCCAGATGCACATGGTGGCACATGCATCTGGAGTTCATTTGCAGTGGCTAGAGGCCCTGGCACTCTCATTCTCTCTCTCTCTGTCTGTCTCAAATAAATAAGTAAATAAAAATAAATCTTAAAAAAAAAAAAGAAATGAGGATAGTGTTAGCAGAAATGAGCTGCTATGAGAAACAAGAAACTAGTCAAGCATTTTCTTTTTTGAGGAAGGGTCTCGCTTTAGCTCAGCTGACCTGGAATTCACTATGTAGTCTCAGATTGGCTTTGAATTCATAGTGATCCTACTACCTTGGCCTCCTGAGTGGTGGGATTAAAGATGTGCACCACAATGCTAGGCCAAGCCAAGCTTTTAAAGTGACCTCATAGTGAACATTCACACATCAGTTAACAAGCATTTGCCATGGATGTGCTGGGCCCTGCACTCATTCCTTTCACAGGGCATTGGTTGAGAATTCTGGGCTGGAATGGTTATGGGTCTCAGACTCAGAATCTTAAAAGTAGAATGAGGGGGGTTCAGAAGTTAGATATGCTTGCTTTCCAAAGCTTACTGCACTCAGAACCAACATGAAGGTAGATGTAAAGTGGCACATGTGTTTGGAATGCACTTGCAGTTGCAAGAGACCCTGGCATGCCCACATATACGCATATGTTCACACATATGTGTGAGCAAATAAAAAAAATTAAAGCAGGTCATAGTGGCACACACCTTTTGCAGAACTCAAGAGGATGAGGTAGGAGGATCGCTGTGAGTTTGAGGCCAGCCTGGAACTACAGAGTGAGTTCTAAGTCAGCCTGGGCTAGATAGAGTGAGACCCTGCCTGCCTGGAGAAAAACAACCAAAAAGCAGATGGAATCATTTTATGGTGGAAACAGGAGTCATTCATTTGTTCAAGAAGGGAGATGTGGTGCTAAATACTTAGGATCCGTAATGCCGAAAAACTGAGGTCATATATTTGACATAAGAAACCACATGTGGGCTGGAAAGATGGCTTAGTGGTTAAGGCACTTGCCTGTGATGCCTAGGGACTCATGTTCAACTCTCCAGGTCCCATGTAAGCCAAATGCACCAGTGATGCAAGTGTGCAAGGTCACACATGTGCACAGGGGTCACATGCATCTGAATCTTGATTGTAGTGGCTGAGGCGGCACACCAATTCTCTCTCACATTCTCTTTCTCTTTCATTCTTGCTCTCTTGCAATAAAAAAAAAATGGCCAGGGCTGGAGAGATGGCTTGGTGGTTAAGGCACATGCCTGTGAAGCCTAAGGACCTAGGTATGATTCTCCAGGTCCCACACAAGCCAGATACACATGGTGGTGCATGTGTCTGGAGCTTGTTTGCAGTGGCTAGAGGTCCTGGTGCACCCATTCTTTCTCTCTCTTTCTCTCACGCGCCATCTCCCCACCCCTCTCTCTGTCTCAAATAAATAAATGAACAAGTAAACAAATAAATATCTTTAAAAAAATGGCCAGTCAGGGACTATTGTGGAAGAGGTGGTGGAAAGTATGTAAGAGCCAAAGGAAGGGTAGGACTCCTTACAACGTGCTCCCCCCAGACACAAAATGGCCTGGATATCCATGACCTCACAGTGCCTGACACTACCTACACAAGACCATCATAATAGGAGGAAAAGATCATGACATCAAAATAAAAGAGAGACTGATTGAGATGGGGAGAATGGAATTTCAAAGGGGAAAATGGGGGGAGGGAGGGTATTACCATGGGATATTTTTTATAATCATGGAAGTTGTTAATAAAATTTTGAAAAGAAAAAAAACACACACAAAAAATGGCCAGTCTGTTGGGCTTGCCTCAAAAAAAAAGAAAAGAAAAGAAAAGAAATTACATGTGGCCATGTGGCTGGGCATGGTGGCACACACTTTTAGTCTCAACAGAGGCAGGAGGATCATTGTGAGTTCAAGGCTAGCCTGAGACTACAGAGTGAATTCTAAGTCAGCCTACGCTAGAGTGAGACTCTACCTCAAGAAACAAAATAAAACAAAACAAAGCCAGGTATGGTAGTGTGTGTCTTTTATCCCAGTACTTGGGAGGCAGAGGTAGGAGGATCATGGTGAGTTCAAGGCCAGCCTGAGACTACAGAGTGAATTTCAGGTCAGCCTAGGCCTTCTGGCCTCAAAGTGTCCCAGCCATCCTTCAGGGTTTTCCTGTTTCCCAGGACTGCAGCGGGGTTGGGAAGGGCCGTGGGTTCCTTTCTCCGCAGTAACAATGCCTGAGTGCTTCCCGGCTCTCGTCTTCCTGCTGGTGGTGGGGTTACACACTTCTTTCAATGAGCCACCTCTCGCTAGTGTTCAGGATCAGGAGTGCCTGTTAGCTCTGCCTGTCCCTTTCCCAGTCTCCTTTTTTTTTTTTTTTAGATTTTAGGTTTTTTTTTGTTTTGTTCTAGATAGGGTCTCACTGTAGCCCAGGCTGGCCTGGCATTCACTCTTTAGTCTTAGGTTAGCCTCGAGTTTGTAGCAATCCTCCTACCTCTGTTCCCCTCCCCCTCCACTTGCCCATTCCACCACCCTGCTCCGCCACCCCCCCAGTGCTGGGAATAGACGTGAGCCACCATACCCAGCTACATGTGATTCTTTTTAAAAACATCTTTTTTTTATTTGCTTGTGTATGTGTGTGTGTGCACGTGTATGGATGCATGGGGCCTCTAGCCACCGCAAATGAACACCAGGGGCTTGCACCACTTTGGGCATTCCCAAGCTCTCTTGTGGTTTTGTTGTTTGTGTGAGACAGGCTCTTGTGTGTGATCCAGGTTAGCCTCCAGCTTCAGATCTTTACCTCCCAAGTGCAGTGAGAGAATTACAGATGTGCCATCATGCCCAGAGCTCTACTAGTTGTTTGTTTGTTTGAGGTTTTTTTTTTTTTTTTTTTTGAGGTACGGTTTCACTCTAGCACAGGCTGAACTGGAATTCATTGACTCTGTAGTCTCAGGGTGGCCTCGAACTCACAGCAATCCTCTTACCTCTGCCTCCAGAGTGCTGGGATTAAAGGCATGCACCACCATGCCCAGTTTAGGTTTTTTTTTTTTTCTTCCTCAAGGTAGGGTGTCACTCTAGTCCAGGCTGACCTGGAATTCACTATGTAGTCTCAGGGTAGCCTTGAACTCACAGCAATCCTCTTACCTCTGCTTCCTAAGTGCGCCACCATGTTGGGCTGATGCAGTTAATTGTTGTCAACTGTAGTTACTCTACTGGTTCTAGAACATTCTTCCTACCCAGCTGAACCCCTATGCCCCTTAGCTATGCTCTGCCAAGCTGCCTCCCCTGGCTGGTTCCTGTTTCCTCTTCAGGTCTCACCTTAAAGACCTCTTCCTGGAGGAGATTCTCTTGGGTCCCCAATGTTAGCCCTGTGCTTACCCCTAGCTCTTTGGGCTTCCCCTAGGAGAACTCGGAGCCCTGCGGGTTGTCCTTCCTTACTGACTACCTTTCCATGAGACCATGCGCTTGCTCTCTCTCTCTCTGTCCACTGTTGCCTTCCCTCTGCTGTGCACTTGACTTTGGCAGTTGTAAGTCCCTTCTCCCAGTGCAGAGCAGATGCTCAGTCCTTGGCTGGCCAATCCTCAGCCTTGCAGCGAATGACATCCAAGGACCTCACACACACACACACACACACACACACACAGAGCATGTGGCTGGACAGGACGCTGTGAATGAGGAGAAAAGAGACATGCAATTGAATAAGGAAATTTGTAACCCAGAACTTAGGTTAAAAATTCAAAATCCTGGGCTGGGGAAATGGCTTAGTGGTTAAGGTGTTTGCCTGCGAAGCCTAAGGACCCTGGTTTGATTCCCCATGACTCATGTAAGCCAGATGCACAAGATGGTGTATGTGTCTGGAATTCGTTTGCAGTGGATGGAGGACCTGGCACACCCATTTTCTCTTCCTCTCTTCCTCCCTCTCTCTCAAATAAATAAATAAACAAAATATTTTTTTAAAAAATTCTAAATCCTCTTTGAACAATAGAACTGCTATGGTTTGGATGTGGGATGAATGTGGCTTCCAAAGGTTCAGTGTTAGAAGCTTGGATGCCAGTGTAGTGGCGTGGTGGGGCTTTAAGAGGTACAGCCTAGGCCTGGTGATGTAGCCCTGGCGGTACCTTGTCTAACATACATGAAGCCCTGGGTCTGGGTTCAATTCCCAGCACCACATAAACAATGTATGTTGGTGCATCCTTGTAATCCCAGCACTCAGGGGGTGGAGGTGGGGGGAGGGGCGGTCCAGAAGTTCCAGGTTATCCTCAGGTAAATAGTGAGTTTGAAGCCAGCCTGCCTACAATGGTATCCTGTCTGAAAAAAAAAATAAGTAAATAAAAGGGCTAGGGATGTAGCTCTGTTGGTAGAGGGCTTGTTTAGTATACATGAGGCCTTGGGTTTGATTCCCAGCACTGCAGAAACCAGGCATGGTGGTGCCTGCAAGTGCAGATACTCAGGGGGTTAAAGCAAGAGGGTCATAAGTTTAAGGCCTACCTGGGCGACAGAGTGAGCTTGAAGCCAGCCTGGGCTACATGAGATTTTTGACTCAAAATAAATAAAATAGACATTAATTAATTAATTAATTACAAGGTAGAGACTGGAGAGATGGCTCAGCAGTTAAGGCACTTGCCTGCAAAGGCAAAGGGCCCAGGTGGAATTCCCTACTATCCATGTACGCCAGATGCACAAGAGTAAGGGTGTTGTCATAAAAAAAAAAAAGCTACCCTGAAGGCTTGCTCCTTTCTGCACATGACTGGTTGGTTACCTTTCCACTTTCCTGCCACCTTATAATGTAGCCAGGGAGCCCTTGCCAGGGTGCCAAAACTGTGCTGTTTGGATTCTTCAGTCATCAGAATCTTAAGCTAAATAACCCTTTTCATATCACACAGTTCCCAGCCTCAAGTATTTGGTCATAGCACACCAGATGGGCTAAGATAGCCACCAGAGTCTCCTTCAACACTTGGGAGGCTGAAATAGAAGGAATGCCATGAATTCAAGGTGAGTCTGGTCTACAGAGGGAGGGAGACCCTGTCTCAAACACACACACACACACAAACAATGCACCTACTGAGGCTGGGGGAATGTGGCTCAGTGGTAGGGTGAGATTAGCATGAGCTAAGGATTCCATATGCTGAATTGCCATGAAAGAGACCAAAAGAAAAAGTACTTTATACCCAAGTCTCTCTGGAGGGAAAAGTTGAAGTCAAAGGCTTGTTGAAATAATAGTTCAAAATCAGTTATCCCTAAAAATGATAGGCACATCAGAAGCCTCTAATAAGTGTTGGCGCTGACAATTCCTCCTCATTTCCTGAACCTCAGTCCTATCACCCCAAGGGTGTTTTGTTCTGAGTGAAACCAAGTGTTCCAGGGGGACACACACCTGGAAGATGCTCTGGAAATGTGGGGGTGAGTCAGAACCTAAGTGCTCAAGGCCTGGTGCCTGGGGACCTCACTGCACACAAAGAACACAATTCAAAACAGCTTCAGGGTTGGAGAGATGGCTCAGAGGTCCAGGCACTTGCCTGAAAAGCCTAATGACTGGGGTTCGATTCCCCAGTGCCCACATATAACCAGATGCACAAAGTGGTGCATGCTTCTGGAGTTTGTTTGCAATGGCAGGAGGCCCTGGTGTGCCTCTCTCTCTCTCTGTGCAAATATCAAGAAATTAAAAAAATAATAATAATGGGCTGGAGAGATGGCTTAGTGGTTAAGGTGCTTGCCTACGTAGCCTAAGGACCCAGGTTAAATTCCCCGGTACCCAGGTAAGCCAGATGCACAAGGTAGCACATGCATCTGGAATTCATTTGCAGTGGCTAGAGGCCCTGGTGCACCCATCCTCTCTCTCTCTCTTTCTCTCTATCTGCCTCCTTTCCTCTCTCACTGAAATAAATAAATAAAATAATTTATAATAATGATAATAAAACCAGCGTTACCAAGGTGCTGGGGAGCAAGGCCCAGCTCTAGGACCCAGGGGTTGAGTGTGGAGCAGGCTTGGGTGGGGGGGAGTAAGTTCAGAGGCAGAACACAATGTTCTCGGTGTGCCCACAGGAAACCCTGAAGTAGAGAAGTGCTCATGGCCTTTGATTCTTTTCCCTAACCTCAGTCCCCACTTTCACATCCTGTAACCTGCAAAGCTGTGTCCACCCCACCCCTCTGGGCTGGTCCCCGGGCCCTGCGGAAGAGCCATCAAGACTCAACCAGTTTGCACGTAGGACCAGTTTGCCTCTAACCTTGGTTTTCTGAATCGACCCTTTGTGATGGAAACTTTTTACGGCTTGCAGAAGGCAGCCTCAGACAAAGCCCGGCTTCTAGCCTTGGGGAGGGGAAACAGCTGATGGCTGCGCACCTCCTCCTCCCTTCCTCCCCAAGGTCAGACCCCACCTGGGACCCGCCGAGGCTTAGGGCGGCCACCGCTGGAGCCCAACTCGGACGGAACCGGAGCCGCCCGCCCCGGGAGCCTGTGCCAAGTTTGCAGCAGAACATCCTGCAACGCGGCTCCCAGTTTATATTTCCACGAATGTTATAACATGTTGGCCCATTGAGCTATTTTTATTGAATGAACAACAACAATAATAATAAAATGCAAACGTTTGCAAAATCAACCAGCCTGGTACAGGGAAGGACAAGGTGAACTCACTTCCTTCCCTGCAGCAGATCAACTCCATCGGTGGTCTGGTGTTCTTCACGCTTCACGGTCACAATCTTTTACTCTCTCTCTCTTTCCCTCTCTCTCACTCTGTGTGTGTGTGTGTGTGTGTGTGTGTGTGTGTGTGTGTGTTTAAAAAATGTTTTATTGCCAGACGTGGTGGCGCACACCTTTAATCCCAGCACTTGGGAGGCAAAGGTAGGAGGATCTCTGTGAGTTCAAGGCCAGCCTAAGACTACATAGTGAATTTCAGGTCAGCCTGTACTAGGATGAGACCCTACTTTGAAAAACAAAACAAAAAAGAAAAGAAAAAAATATTTGTTTTCAAGTACAGAGAGAAAGAGAATGAGAAGATGAGCATGTCAGGGCCTCGTTCTTTTCCTTTTTTTTTTTTTTTTTTTAATATTTTTTGTTCATTTTTTATTTATTTATTTGAGTGCAACAGACACAGAGAGAAAGACAGATAGAGGGAGAGAGAGAGAATGGGCTCACCAGGGCTTCCAGCCTCTGCAAACGAACTCCAGACGCGTGCGCCCCCTTGTGCATCTGGCTAACGTGGGACCTGGGGAACTGAGCCTTGAACCAGGGTCCTTAGGCTTCACAGGCAAGCGCTTAACCACTAAGCCATCTCTTCAGCCCTCTTTTTCTTTTTTTAATATTTTTTTTTTAAATTTATTTTTTATTTATTTGAGAGCGACAGGCACAGAGAAAGATAGATAGAGGGAGAGAGAGAGAATGGGCGCGCCAGGGCTTCCAGCCACTGCAAACGAACTCCAGACGCGTGCGCCCCCTTGTGCATCTGGCTAACGTGGGACCTGGGGAACCAAGCCTCGAACCGGGGTCCTTAGGCTTCACAGGCAAGCGCTTAACCGCTAAGCCATCTCTCCAGCCCTTTTTTTAATATTTTATTTATTTATTTGAGAGAGAGAATGGGCAGCACACCAGGGCCTACAGCCACTGCAAGCAAACTCCAGACGCATGCGCCCCCTTGTGCATCTGGCTTATGTGGGTCCTGAGGAATTGAACTTGGGACCTAGGTTTCACAGGCAAATGCCTTAACCTAACCCTAAGGAGCCATGTTCAACTCCCCAGATCCAACATAAGCTAAATGCAGGAGGTGATGCACACAAGCCTGGAGTTCGATTGCAGTGGCTGGAGGCCCTAGCCAATTCTCTCTCTCTCGCTCTCTCTCTATTAAAAAATTAATAAAATATTCCTATGTATTTATTTGAGAGGGTTTGCCACTGAAAACAAATTCCAGATAATTGCACCACTTTGTGCATCTGGCTTTATGTGGGTACAGGCAATCAAACAATCAGACCATCAGGCTTTGTAAACAAGTACCTTTGGCCACCACTGAGCCATCTCTCCAGTCCTGGTATATATACATATATGGATAAATATATACACATACATACATACATATATTTGGTTTTTCTTTTTTTAATTATTTGAGAGAGAGAGAGAGAGAGAGAGAGAGAGAGAGAAAGAGAATGGGTACACCAGGGCCTCTAGCCACTGCAAACAAACTCCAGATGCATGTACCACCTTGTGCATCGAACCTAGGTCCTTAGGCTATGCAGGCAAGTGCCTTAACCACTAAGCAATCTCTCTAGCCCTATGTTTGGCTTTTCAAAGTTGGGTCTCGCTCTAGTCCAGTCTGACCTGGGATTCACTACGTAGTCTCAGGCTGGCCTTGAACACACTGCTATCCTCCTACCTCTGCCTCCTGAGTGCTGGGATTCAAGGTGTGGGCCACCACACCCAACCAGTGTATGTTTTTTTTTAAATCACAAAGCAAGCTTCTTAAACCTATGTCACTTGTGCAAGTGTCTTCTTAGTGACTTCTCCCGGCAGATTGCAAAATGGAGACCCGCTGACCTTCTGACAGCCTAGGGAGTGGGGGACCCAAGGGTGAACAACTGGAGAGCCCACAAGAAGGCCAGCAAAGTCCTAACAGTGCTATTGCAAGCTGCGAGCAAGGCACCAAATTCTATGTGACAGGCTGTACTCCTGACTTACTGGCGGCTCTGCCATTGAAAATGAGATGCGAGGGCTGGAGAGATGGCTTAGCGGTTAAGGCGCTTGCCTGCAAAGCCTAAGGACCCAGCCTCGATTTCCCAGGACCCATGTAGGCCGGATGTACAAGGTGGTGCTTGTGCCAGGAGTTGGTTTGCAGCAGCTGAAGGCTCTAACACACCCATTCTCTCCCTCTCCCTCCCTCTCTCAGCTTCTTTCTCTCTCAAATAGATATAAAATAAAATATCTTGGGCTGGAGAGATGGCTTAGCGGTTAAGCGCTTGCCTGTGAAGCCTAAGGACCCTGGTTCGAGGCTCGGTTCCCCAGGTCCCACGTTAGCCGGATGCACAAGGGGGCGCACGCGTCTGGAGTTCGTTTGCAGAGGCTGGAAGGCCTGGCGCGCCCATTCTCTCTCTCCCTCTATCTGTCCTTCTCTCTGTGTCTGTCACTCTCAAATAAATAAATAAAAATTAAGAAAAAAATAAATAAAATAAAATATCTTTAGAAAATAAGATATGACTAACCCCATTCGCAGGGTTTTCCCACTTTGGCATTGCAGTCTTCCCGGTTACTGGCTGGTATGAGAGTCGGTGTGTGTCCTCATTCCAGACCTGTGGAAAGAGGTTCTCAGACTTGCCTAAGCTCTGGGATGCTCTTCTTGGGGGAGGGGCTTCCAGAAGCAGGCAATGCTGTCACTCTTGGGACAGTCCACACAAGGTCTCAGGCTTGCAAAGACTTGGTTCTTAGTTTTGCCACCTTGTTGAGGGATCTGTGCAAATCACTTTCCCACTCAATCCTTCATTGAAGGAGAGCTGAAGTGTGTCCTTCCAAAGTTGATGTGTGGAAGTCAGCATGCCAGTACTCAGAATGTGAGCTTATGTGGCCTAGGTCTTGATGTTAAAGTTAGGTCTGTGATAAATGGGGCATGGTGATGCACGCCTTTAATCCCAGAATTCAGGAGGCAGAGGTAGGAGGATTGCCATGAGTTCCAGGCCAGCCTGGGGTAAAGAGTGAGTTGCAGGCCAGGCTAAGCTAGAGTGAGACCCTACCTCACAAAACCAAAAATAAATAAATAAAATAAAATAAAATAAAATACAATTAGGTCTGTAAAATAGCTCCAAAATCAGGCGTGGTGACACATGCCTTTAATCCCAGCACTCCGGAGGCTGACATAGGAGTATCACTGTGAGTTCGAGGTCAGCCTAAGTCTACATGGTGAAGTCCAGATTAGCCTGGGTTAGAGTGAGACCCTACCTCAAAAAAAAAAAAAAAAAAAACCTAAAAATGGGCTGGAGTGATGATTTAGCAGTTAAAGCACTTACCTGCAAAGCCTAGGGACCCAGGTTCGATTCCCCAGTACAAATGTGAAGCCAGATGCACAAAGTGGCATGTGTCTGGCGTTCGTTTGCAGTAGCTAGAATCCCTCTCTATCTGCCTCTTTCTCTCTCTCAAATAAATAAAAATAAAATATTTTTAAAAATCTTGGGCTGGGCATGGTGGCGCACGCCTTTAATCCCAGCACTCAGGAGGCAGAGGTAGGAGGATCACCGTGAGTTCAAGGCCACCATGAGAATACACAGTGAATTCCAGATCAGCTTGGGCTAGAGTGAGATCCCACCTCAAAAAAAAAAAGAAAAAAAAAAAAAGATTTCTTATGCATGAGGACTGGTGTTCTACCCAAAAAGGAGAACACGCATGAGGGAGACAGAAAAGAATGACTGAGGAGACATCCATTGGAAGACTGGCCACTGAGAAAGGTCTAGAACAGAGGCTTTCCTCTTGTACCTCAGAAGGGGGGTTGGTGGTGACGCACTGATTGGGCCTCCAGACAGATGAAGGATGCTTCTGTGGTGTAAACCAAGTCAGTCTGCAGTGCTGCGATGACAGCCCTGGCCACTTAGAATTGTCTCTGAGGTCCCTTCAAGCCCTCAGGCTGTAGGGTTCTTCCCAGCCATCTCTGTCCTGGCCTGGTGGCTTCCTCCCACCCCACATGCCCTTTCTTTTCCCTTTTCCCAGGGACTAAATAGCATCATGTGCTGGAAGTGCCTGGCAGAGTGCCCCACATTGGGTCACTCCTCTGTATGCTGATTGTGGAGTGAGCCCTTAGGGTTCCTGGAGTTTGGGCATTGCCTGCTTCTACCCCAACACCCTGGGTGTCAAAATGAGAGCTGTGGGTTCCAAACTCAGGCCCTCCTGATCACTTTCTCTCTTGCTTTTGTTATTGAAGACTCCTCTCCCACTGCCCCTGGCAGCTTTTAAATCTAAAAAGCTCCCAGTTGGCACATCCCGAAGTCTAACTCTTAATGGAAGTGCATTTTGGCCACAGAGCCAGCAGGTTTAGAAAAAGAGATTGCAAAACCTCACAATGGGAGACTGTCTCTTTGTCCTTGGCAGAGTTGACCCTCCAGGGTGAGGGTGCGCAGGGCTGCAGACCTCGGGGGCTAAGCCAGGTGTCCCATTAGCCTGGCACATGTTGGTTGGCAGAGGTCTAGATCAATCCAGACTCCTGGGGGTGTGAGGAAATGATTCAGATTCCTCATTACCTTTCCAGTTTCTGTTCTAGATCCCAAGAATAGGTCCTCCACCCCACCCCCAACAAGCCCATGATCTCTAGAGGCCACGTACTTTGTATTCCTGCTGCGGTCCTGAGTTGTCTCAGCGGGTCTGGCTTCCCTTTTAAAAATATTTTATTTGTTTAAGAGACAATAAGGCAGATGAGAGAGGGAGGGAGGAGAAAGAGAGAGAGAGAGAGAGAAAGAGAGAGAGAGAACGGGTGTGCCAGGGCCCTGAGCCAGTGCAAATCAACTCCAGATGCATGTGCCACCTTGTGCATCTGGTTTTACGTGGGTACTGGGGAGTTGAATCTGGGTCCCTAGGCTCTGCAGTCAAATGCTTTAACAGCTGAGCCATCTCTCCAGCTCCCTGTTTTGGTTTTATACTTTTCTTTTCTTTTTTGTTTTCAAGGTAGGGTTTCACTCTAGTCCAGGCTGACCTGGAATTTACTATGTCGTCTCAGGCTGGCCTCGAACTCACATTGATCCTCCTACCTCTGCCTCTCGAGGGCTGGGATTAAAGGCGTACGCCACCATGCATGGCTCCTCCTTTTCTTTTGGAGCCGGGGTGGGGGGGGGAACGGAGGGGAGGAGGTCTCATGTAACACAGACTAGTCTCAAATTCACTAGGTAGCCAAGGATGACCTTAAAGTTTATTATTTATTTGCACGTACGTATGTGCACATGCATGTATGGTGTATCTGGACCTCTTGCTGCTGCAAACTAATGCCACATGTGCCACTTTTGGTGAATTGAACCTAACAGCTTGCTTATAAAGTACCTTCAACCACTGGGCCATCTTCCCAGCCCCCACCTTGATCTTCCTACCTCTGGCTTCTGAGTGTTGATGAGATTGTAGGTATGCACCACAACCCTATGTATGTGGGGCTGGGGATCAAACCCAGGCCTTCAAGCATGCTAGGCACTCTACCCATTGAGCTACATCCCTAGCCCTTGAGGATTTTTGTGTGTGTGTGTGTGTGTGTGTGTGTGTATAAAAATTTTGGAGAGATAATTGGTGCCCCAGGACCTACAGCCACTGCAATTGAACTCCAGACATGTGCGCCACCTTGTGTGCATGTGTGACCTGGTGTGCTTGCATCACCTTGTGTGTCTGGCTTACATGGGACCTGGAGAGCCAAACATGGGTTCTTAGGTTTTGCAGGCAGGAGCCTTAGTCACTAAGCCATCTCCCCAGTCCTCTTTTTTAAGATACCTTTTTTTTAAGATTTATTTTTATTTATTTATTTATTAGAGACAGAGAGAAGGGTGGGAGAGAGAGAGTGAGAATGGGCATGCCAGGGCCTCTCTCTTGTCACTGAAAATGAACTCTAAACGCATGTGCCACCATGTGCATCTGGCTTACGTGGGATCTGGAGAATCGAACCTGGGTCCTTAGGCTTTGCAGGCAAGTGCCTTAACTGCTCAGCCATCTCTCCAGCCCAGTCCTGTTTTTTTCTTTTTTTTCCCTAATATTTTTATTTATTTATTTGACAGAGAGAAAGAGGAAGACAGAGAGAATGGGCACACCAGGGCCTCCAGCCACTGCAAACGAACTCCAGACATATACATCACCTTGTGCATCTGGTACTAGGGAATCAAACCTGAGTCCTTAGGCTTTGCAGGCAAGCTGCATAAACCACTAGGCCATCTCTCTAGCCCTGATGTTTCTTTTCATCACGAGGAATGCTGTCAGAATGTTTCTCTGAAGTGGGGCCACAGTGTGAGCCATGAGCCCTTCCTGAGCAATGACACAAGGTGAGGATAGTCAAGTCCAAGTGGGTGTGAATTCAGGAGCTAAGCCGCCCTTGACTTTGTAGAGTGGTCCACATGGACTCTTGAAGACTGCAGAGAGTTAAGTGAGTTTTGTGAGACTTGATCAAGTCCCCCCACCCCCCAAGCATGACCTTTGAATCTGCTGTGAAATGCCCATTTTGGTATGGGTTACCTTCCAACACATGCCTGGAGATTTCTGAGAATAAAGAGGGAGAAAAGGGTCTGTGATCCAAAATTGAGGTTTTCAGGGCCCAGGGAAGGAAGGAGGAGAAACCACCGTTTTAGGGAAAAAACAACTCCCTACCCTGTCTGTACAGTGAGTGTGAACTCTCCAGGCTGCCTCTTGCCCTGGCTTTTGGCTGGGAGCCCAGAAGGGCGGATCCTTCAGGAATTTTCTCTGAGCCCAGGACATATGCCTTTCCTTAAAGGTAAATAAATAATTGCAAAGCCGTGGGCGCTTTATCAGAGTGAAAATACTGCTCCCCACCTAGTGGTCTGTGCAGATGACATCTGATGCATTATACCAGCCTATGCATTACCCCCCACATTCCCAGTCTCCCCCCCCCCCCGCCCCTGCCAGCCTGGGGAGCCAGCTTTCCAAGTATTTACTGTCAGGGCTCTTTGCTGCTTTTGTAGGTGTGCCCTGGCTGTTGTGCTGTTGTGTTGTGGAGCATAGTGAAGGAGGCTCAGAACAATGTGTTTCTTGCCCCCCTCTCCTGAGACGTCTCACCACTCCCCTGTTTACGCCAGTGTGCGTTCCAGCCGCCCTGACTGGGAGCTCCCCATGTGCAGCCCTGGCTTTGCACACACTGTTCCCTGCTCTTGGAACACCGGTTGGCACCTTCCCCTTCGCTTGCGCTGACAGATGTGTCCAACACACCGCAGCCAGGGCTCCCCTTCCCAGGGAAGTTTTCCCTCCCCACTTACACCTCCCTGCCCCCCATGGCTTCTGCAGCCACCTGCAACAGGGCAGGCTCGTGGACTTAATCACATCGTCGTCGTCGATCATTCCCTGTGCTTGTTTACTTACCTGGTTCTTCCTTTGGCCCAGATCTAACTGCATAAGAGTTGCATTGAGCGGCTGGAGAGATGGCTTGGCAGTTAAAGGCGCTTGCTTGCAAAGCTTGATGGGGAATTGAGCCTCGAACCAGGGTCCTTAGGCATCACAGGCAAATGCTCAATCGCTAAGCCATCTCTCTCCATCCCAGAGTATTTTTTTAAACTTTATTTATTTATTTATTTATTTATTTATTTGGAGAAAGAGGTAGAGAGAGGGAATGGGCACGCCAGGGCCTCCAGCCACTGCAAATGAACTCCAGATGCGTGCGCCCCTTGTGCATCTGGCTTCATGGGTTCTGGGGAATCAAATGGAGGTCCTTTGGCTTTTCAGGCAAAGGCCTTAACCACTAAGCCATCTCTCCAGCCCAGGACAGAGTATTATTGAAAAGTATTTTATTTAGGCTGAGTGTGGTGGCACACACCTTTAACCCCAGCAGTGAGTTTGAGGCCACTCTGAGACTACATAGTGAGTTCCACGTCAGCCTGGACTACAGCAAACCCTGCCTTGAAACCCCTACCTTGAGAGAGAGAAAGGACTGATAGAGAATGAGCAAATGAATTCCAGACACATAACGCCACTTTGTTTATCTGGCTGTACGTGGTTACTGGGGAGCTGAACCCTGGTCCTTATGCTTTGCAGGCAAACACCTTAACCACTCAGCCATCTCTCCAGTATAACAGGTGGTTTTCTTTTGTAGCCTCTCACTCTAGGTCAGTAATAGGGAGTATTTTTAAAATTTTTTTGTTTATTTTTATTTATTTGCTTGAGAGAGACAGACAGAGAGAGAAGAGGCAGTTAGAGAGAGAGAGAGAATGGATGCACCAGGGCCTCCAGCCACTGCAAACGAACTCCAGACGCGTGCGCCCCCTTGTGCATCTGGCTAACGTGGGTCCTGGGCAATCGAGCCTCGAACCTGGGTCCTTAGGCTTCACAGGCAAGTGCATAACCGCTAAGCCACCTCTCCTGCCCTAGGGGTTATTTTTATTCAGCTTCTGTGGTACAGCTAGGTCTAGGAACCACCACCCTATGTGTGTAGTGTTGGTGACACTGGGCTTGGGACTCAGACCCATGGCCCGGCTCGGCCGCACCCTTATTTCTGCTTTCCTACAGGTTGCTAGTGCCATAGGCCTTTGAGTACATTTCTCTTTTCACTTCCCTCCCTCTCTAGCCTAGACCAGCAATTTGCTTATGCCCTTGCCCTTACCAAGCAAAACCTTAACCACCAGCTATTTATTATTATTATTTTTTTTTCCTTTCTCACTGTCAGGCTGTGAGAGCTGCGCGTGTACTTCCCCAAAGACTGCGCTGGTGCGCTTCGTGGGCTCTGAACTGCCACGGGCCCCTAAATGTGCTTCTGACTGGAGGACAATTCCTGACCCTGCTGTTTCCACTTCCTTCTGCCTCTTTAAAAAAAAATATTGGGGGGCAGGGAGGAAGAGGCAGACATATATATAGAGAGAGGATGGGTGTGCCAGGGCCTATAGCCACTGCAAATGAACTCCAGACACATGCACTACCTTGTGCTTACATGGGTATTGGGTAATCGAACATGGGTCCTTTGGCTTTGCAGGCAAGCGCCTTAACCACTGAGCTATCTTTCCAGCCCCTTCCTGCCTCTTACCACAGAGAAAACTGGAGCCAACAGATGGGAACTCCCTCAGTTTTCCACTGCCTCACCTATGTATTTCCCCACACCAGCACTAGCCGGTCCCCTCCCTCTCTCCAGCCAGTATCTGCACCCCATCTCCCCCCCGCCCCACTTTCTCAGCCACCTTATCCTCTGCTGTCCCCTTCTCTTTGACCTCTCCTATCTTCAATGGAGACCAAACCTCTTTGCTCAGGGTCTTCTTCTGGGCCTCCTCGTTGCCTCTGCTTCCCGTTTAGGGTCTTGGAGGTACCCTAGCTTTGCTCCCACCTTTTCATCTTCTACTCGCTCTCCCCCCACCCTCAGCACGGTGGGACTGTCTCCCCAGCCACTGAGGTGGCCGAGCTGAAGACAAGGTCATCGCTGACCGTCCCCTTGGTGAGCTGGTCCCAAGCCTTGTCCGTCTCTGAGCTCACTTGCTGCTCCACTGTCCCCTTTCTTCCCAGGAGGTCATGTCCCTGCTGCTCCTGTTGTCTCTGGTGACTTCCTGCCAGCTGCTTTCCTGGCAACCTCCTCTGCCGTCATAATGGCAGGTCCTGGGGAGTCCTTCCGGGAACAGTTCTCTTCTCACGGGCAATTCCACTTCCACTCCTGCCTTACCTCTGCCCACCCCCCTTGCCCACTCTGCAGTGTTGGGGCTGGGCACACTCCCCTAGCCCTTGGCTTACTAACCGTCTCTAGGCGCTGAGTCCTGAACTAGACAGCCACCTGTCAATAGAGGTTTCTTTGAGCCTGCTCCTCTCTCTCTCTCAGCCCTGACATAAGATATCTGGGTGTCAGCCAGGCTTGGAGGTGCATGTGTTTAATCCCAGCACCCAGGAGGCAGAGGTAGGAGGATTGCTGTGAATTCGAGGCCAGACCGGGACTACAGAGTGAGTTTCAGGTCAACCTGGGCTAGAGTGAATCCCTACCTTGAACAAACATCAGAAATCTGGGTGTCTTCCTTAGCTTTGCCACACTGTACCAGTCAACAAGTCCTGTATAGGACACTTCTTGAACAATTCTCAGATCCAGTCTGTCCTCTTGTCTGTGCATCTGTAACTCTGGCAGCTGCCGCCATCTCTGCCCTGGATTTCCAGAACATCTCGGAGACGGAGCCTTCCTGCCATTCCCTCCAGCTCCGTTGTCTGGCGTTCCCCTTCCTCAAACCATTCAGCTGAAGCTCACATCCTGAGCCATGACCAGCTGGGCCTGGTCTTGGTCTCATTGTTGTCCTTAAACTGCTTTTTTTTTTTGTTGTTGTTGTCGTACTATATTTATTTATTTATTTATTTGAGAGCGACAGAGAGAGAAAGAGGCAGAGAGAGAGAGAAAGAGAGAGAATGGGCGCACCAGGGCTTCCAGCCACTGAAAACGAACTCCAGACGAGTGCGCCCCCTTGTGCATCTGGCTAACAGGGGGGAAGGGGGTTCCTGGAGAATCGAGCCTCGAACCGGGGTCCTTGGGCTTCACAGGCAAGCGCTTAACCGCTAAGCCATCTCTCGTCTTGCTCTAGCCCAGGCTGACCTGGAATCCACTATGTAGTCTCAGGGTGGTCTCCAACTCCCATTGATCCTCCTACCTGTGCTTCCAGAGTGCTAGGATAAAAGACGTGTGCCACCCCGCCCAGCCCTTGACTTTAGACTATGACTCAGCTATAACAAGAAGCATGAGGCGCTTGCTTACCTGTGGACCTGTGCACAGTTCAGTTCTTCCACCTAGTAAATTCTCTTCAGAGCCCCTGTGGGTCCCAGGCTAACCACATTCTTTCTAGAAAGCCTCCTCTGAACTCTTGCCCAGTTGGGTTAGTGGTCTCTGCTGTGGTACTATACAGCCAACACCTCCAACTTTCCCTGGTGCAAACAACTTTTACACCTAAAGTTCCCT
This sequence comes from Jaculus jaculus, assembly GCF_020740685.1. NCBI lineage: Eukaryota > Metazoa > Chordata > Mammalia > Rodentia > Dipodidae > Jaculus > Jaculus jaculus. The sequence continues at coordinate 13,549,917 of NC_059119.1, read as the reverse complement.
TTTTGTTCTTAAAGCTTTTTAAAAATTATTTATTTGCAAGTAGAGAGATGAGGGAGGGAATGGGCACACCACAGCCTCTTGCCACAGCAAAGGAACTCTAGTGCACGTACCACTTTGTGCATCTGGCTTTTATGTAGGTGGCTTTATGTGGGGATTGGGGAATCAAACCTGGACCATCAGGCTTTGCAAGTAAGCTCCTGTAACCAATAGCCATCACTCCACCCCTTGTTCTTTTTGTGAAAAAAAAAAGCAACAAACTATTTAGGGCTGGAGAGATGGCTCAGGGGTTAAGGCACTTTCTTGCCAATCCTAACAAACCAAGTTCCATTCCCCAGTACCCACATAACTCCAGATGTACAAGGTGGCACATGCATCTGGAGATCACTTGTAGTGGCTAGAGGCCCTTGGTATACCCATTCTCTCTCTTTCTATCTGCCTCTTTGTCTCTCTTGAATAAAACTAGCTAGGCGTGCTGGCGCACGCCTTTAATCCCAGCACTCAGGGTGCAGAGGATCGCCATGAGTTTGAGGTCACCCTGATGCTAGTCCAGGTCAGCCTGGACTAGAGTGACACCCTACCTCAAAAAAACAAAACACAAACAACAACAACAAAAAAACCCTAGTTATTTAAAAACATTTATTGGGCTGAATAGATGGCTTAGCGGTTAAGGCGCTTGCCTGTGAAGCCCAAGGACCTCGGTTCGAGGCTTGATTCCCCAGGACCCACGTTTGCCAGATGCACAAGGGGCGCACGCATCTGGAGTTCATTTGCAGTGGCTGGAAGCCTTGGCACACCCGTTCTCTCTCTCTCTCTCTGTCTCTCTTTGCCTCTTTCTCTCTCTGTTGCTTTCAAATAAATAAATAAATAAAAACGACCAAAGAAAATTAAAAAAAAAAAACACTTATTTATCCATTTGAGAGAAAGAGACAGAGTATAGATGTGCCAGGACCTTGTGCCACTGCAAGCGAACTCCAGACGCACGTATCACTTTGTGCATCTGGCTTTATGTGGATACTGAGGAATTGAACCTACACTAGGAGGCTTTGCAAGCAAGTGCCTTTAACTGCTAAAACATCTCTCCCACCCCCTTTTTCATTTTTAACATTTATTTATATATTTTTGGGGTTGACATTTATTTTATTTTATTTTATTGTTTTCCTGCACAGCCTCATCAGCTAGCAGATGCTAGACACAGTCAGTGCTCATTGTCCGGTAAGGCCGGTCCCCGCGTGTGGAGGCCATCGCTTGTATGCTGTTTCTTTGTCTGCTCTGCACAGCTTGTTGTAACAATGACACAGGCTGGTGTGGGAAAGCAGCTCCCAGGGAAACTGGACAGACTGGAGAAATTAAAGTATCTGTGAGGCGGAGACTAGCTTGGAGGCTGACACATGGCACTGCCGCCACGCCATGTGCAGTCGGGCAAGGAGCCACCAGCATTGTTTGCCTTGGCTCACTGCACGGAGGGAATCACGTGCCGCGTGGCTGCTTTGGAACGCCCGTCTCCATTTGCTCCAGTTTCCAACCTGTCAGCGAACAAAGGCTCTCGGGGCTGATGTCTGGGTCTGCTCACTTACCTGGATTACTCCTCTATGGATTTTGCACCAGAAATTGTTCGCAGTTACCAACTCGTGGCAAATGCCTTAACGAAGGCCCGCGATGGGGCTGGAGATGCAGCCCAGTGGTACATACTACACTCACCTAGCAAATGGTGAGGCCCAAGGTTCCATCTTGCTATGGTTTGAAATGCCCCCCATAGGCTCATGTGTTTGAACACTTGCTCTCAGACTGGTGATGCTGTTTGGGGACACATGGAGCCTACCTGGCAAACATATGGCTGTAGGGGCAGGCACCAAGGTGTGTAGGCTGGCCCGGCTTCTAGGCTGGCTCTCTGCTTCCTGGTCAGTGCCACGTTAACAAGCAGTTGCTGCCCGCCTATTCCCGCAGCCATGAACACCAAGCCTTCTCCAACATGATGGACTGTGTCCCCTTAACCCTTACTAAAATAGACCCTTATGTCGTTTCTGTCAGGTATTTGGTCAGAGGGGCAAGAAAAGTAATGAATACAAAGGTCCCCAGGCCAGGTGTGGTGGCACACGCTTTTAATCCCAGCCGTCGGGAGGCAGAGGTAGGTGGATTGCTGTGAATTTGAGGCCAGCCTGACACTGCATAGTAAATTCCAGGCCAGCTTGGGCTAGAGCAACATGCTACCTCGAAAAACCAAAAGACAAAAAAAAAAAAAAAAAAGAAAGAAAGAAAGAAAGAAATCCCCTGCACTTGAAAAGACCTGTTACACACTTCCCATGTGCCAGGTGGTGTTCCAAGGCTGCATCAGGTGTAAACAAGGGGCAGGCACTCTCTCAGATCTAAGCTTAAGACCCCTCTGGACCAGATGCAAATTAATCAATTCATAGAAAGCTCCTGGCCCAAAGCATCATGGTGCAGCTCCCTCCCCTTCTCTCCTGGAGCCATCTCCCTCCCAGCTTGGGAAAACAGGAAGGATCTGGTGTCATTTATGTCCTGCCTGCAACTCAGGATTTAACTCTCCCAAGTATTTGTCATTTCACACTTAACTCTTTTGTGGAACTCCAGGCAATTATTAAAAGGCCAAGAGCCTGGCGTGGTGGTGCACGCCTTGAATCCCAGCACTTTTGAGGTAGACTGTCGCAGTCAGGTTCGCATTGCTGGCAGAAATCACCCAACCAAGAGCAGCTTGTGGGAAAAAGAGGTTTATTTTGGCTTATAGGCTCAAGGGGAAGCTCCACGATGGCAGGGAAAACGATGGCATGAGCAGAGGGTAGACATCACCTCCTGGTCCACATAAGGTGGACCATAGCAACAGGAGAGTGTGACAAACACTGGTTTGGGGAAACTGGCTATAACACCCAAAGCCTGCCCCCAACAATACACTGCCTCCAAGAAGTATTAATTTCCAGTTGCCATCAGCTGGGGAACCTAGCATCCAGAACACCCAAGTTTATGGAGGACACCTGACTCAAACCACCACACAGATATAGGAGGATCACCGGGAGTTCAAGGCCACCATGAGACCACAGAGTGAATTCTAGGTCAGCTTGGGCTAGAGTGAGACCCTACCTCAAAAAAAAAAAAAAAAAAAAAGAAAAAAAAGAAAAAGCTCAAGTTCTGTGCTTTAACAAAAGGACAGGGAGTAGCAGAATGCCTTCTTCTGAGCATGGTATCTCCTGGATTTGCCTGAAAGGGCAGGTTTTTGGGCAGGGTTCCTGCCTTCCTTTGGGATAATAGTGATCTGATCTCCAGGGCCTGTCCCTTTTTTCTTTTCTTTTCTTTCCTTGGTTTTTCGAGGTAGGGTCTCACTCTAGCCCAGGCTGACCTGAAATTCACTATGTCGTCTCAGGGTGGCCTCAAACTCACAGTGATCCTCCTACCTCTGCCTCCTGAGTGCTGGGATTAAAGGCGTGCGCCACCACGGCTGGCTCTTTTACTTTACAGAGGTAAAAGTCCTCAGATTTAAGGGTCAAAATTCCATCCTGGTATCCTGACTGGGAACAGAGGATTCAGGGGTTCCCAAGTGTGAGAGGAAAGGGCAGCCAGGGGCTGCAACTAAAACAGGCAGAGAGGTCCCGGGGTCAGGAAGCGCTGCCGTTCCAGAGGCGCGTCAGGTGTGGGGCAGCACCGGTAACAAGCACTCTACCGCAGGCCTTGGACCACAGTCCCAGCACTCAGGAGATGGGATGGGTTGGGGAGGTTCAGGAGTTCAAAGTCAGCTTCAAGGTTGGCTACCTGGTGAGTTTGAGGCCATCTGTGACCCTGTCTCAAAGAAAACTCCAACCCCTCCCTCAAAAAGGGACCCTTCTGATTAATATAAAGTAAGACAAGGTATTTGGTTTATCGTTTATGTCTCGCTACGTTACTAGGTTATGTAGAAACGTGCCGCCGATGGCTGCGGGCTCCTGCAGGACGAGGCCTCCTGCACTGTGCTCGAGCCCTTCCTGTGCCACCCTGGGAGGTAGAAGGGAGCACAGGGGCAAAGCTCAATTGTACCAACAAACGAAAGCCTTCGATTTTCCTCTCTACACGGTTCTGGGCTGTGTTCACTGGGAGCTCAGCTTTGCCGTCTGACAGACTTGAGTCCCAGTCCAGAGGCGGCCCTAGTCCTAGCTGGGCAGCCTTGTTCTAAGACCAAGCACCTCTTTCATGTTTGGGGTATCACATGTCTCCCAACGTTATTGAAAGGGTGGACTGATGCCTGTGAGTGATTAGCACATAGTAAGTGCCCAGATGAGCGGTGAGACATCTTCGAGCCCAAAGCTTGAGGTGCCAGGGTCTTGCTGGCACAACATGATTCAGCACAGCTGAAAGGTTCATGATGAAAGCACTTCTACTCAAGATCTCCTTAATTCTCTCTCTCCCTTTCCCCTCTCCTTTTTTTTTCTTTCCATCCTCCTTTTCTTTCCTTCCCTTCTGCCTTCTCTCCTTTTCTCTCTGACAGGGTCTCATGTAGCTGGGACTGACTGACCTTGAAATCATGATCCCACCTCCCGAGTGCTGGAATTACAGGTACGTACCACCATGCCCAGCTTTGCTTTAATTTCTAAGGTTACAGTAAGAAACACTCTGAAGCCAGGCGCATGCCTTTAATCCCAGGAGGCAGAGGTGGGAGGATTGCTGTGAGTTTGAGGCCACCTTGAGACTACATAGGGAATTCCAGGTCAGCCTGGGCTACAGACCCTACCTGGAAAAAACAAAAGGAAAAGAAACACTCTGAAGCCGGGGTGTGGTGGCGCATGCCTTTAATCCCAGCACTCCGGAGGCAGAGGTAGGAGGATCACCATGAGTTCAAGGCCACCCTGAGACTACAGAGTGAATTCCAGCCATCCTGGGCTAGAGTGAGACCCTACCTTGAAAAACCACAAAGAAAAGCAGCACTCTGAAGCCAGGGCGTGGTGGTGCATGCCTTTAGACCCAGCACCTGGGAGGCAGAGGCAGAACTGCTGTTAGAGACCAGCCTGAGACTACATAGTGAGGTGACGGTCAGAGCTGCAGCTTTTCCAAGTGAGGAGGGAGAGCGGCCACTGAAGATCTGATAAAGGTCTCTGGCTGTCCAGTTTCCTGAGCTTCCCCTGGTGATCATACAGATGACCAAAGTTAACTGGGGCTGCAGGAAAGCAGCTGCTTTTGCTTGTGAACCTGCTCATTTTGGTTAAGTGATATTAACATGGAAAAGGGGAGTTTGTCAGCTGGCGATTCTGGTGCTGCAGTTTGCTGGGGACAGGACAGTGGGCTGAATTATTAAGCAACTGTGACCTACCCCAAGTCCTAAGACTTTCTCAGCTATGTGACCGCGAGCAGGTCCTTATCTTCACTGGGTTCATACTTTACCAACTGAATGAGGTCACTGCCTCCCTGTCAGGTAGTAGATGTTAAATATTTGGAACTCTTGAGATTAAGGCCAATTGCTACTAGGATTATATTATTTATAATTAAGCAACTCTAAGAAGATTAGGTGTATTAGTGAGGAGAAACGTAAATGCTGGCTAAGGCAAAATTTGCATGTAACACGTGATTCTCTCCCAATTGTGCAGTGTGGACACTGGGATCTCCTGAGCAACACTCCTAGGCATTCCAGGTTCTTCCCTATCAGGAGAAAAGTCTGCTGGGGAGAGCTGGGTTTGGTGGTTCTTGCCTGTAATCTCAGCACTCATTAGGCTGAGGCAGGAGGGTTAATGGAAGTCCAAAAACCAGTTTCAGAAAAGAACAAAAAACAGGGCTGGGGATGTGGCTCAGTTGGTACAATGCTGGCACAGCAAGCCCAAGGTACTGGCTTCGATCTGCATCCATTGGGTTTAGGGGCACATGTCTATAATCCCAGCACTTGGGAAGTAGAGGCAAGGATTAGAAGTTTGAGGTACACGGCAATTCTGAGGCCAGGCTGAGATACATGAGACCCTGTGTCGAAACAAAAACAAACAAATGCACACACACACAGAAGAAGTTAGGGATCCTTACTACGGGGATGGGGGGGGTAGGGGTTGGGGAGACGATAAGGGCTGGGCATGGTGGTGCACACTTTTGATCCCAACACTTGGGAGGCAGAAGTAGGAGGATGGCTGTGAGTTCGAGGCCAGCCTGAGACTATATAGTGAATTCCAGGTTAGCCTGGGCTAGAGGGAGACCTACCTCGAGAAACAAAACAAAACAAAACCAAAAAAAAAAGCAAAAGCAAAAACCAAAACAACTCTAGTCGGGTATCAATAAGATAAGCTCAGAAACTTCTGTAAGGACAAATACCTCTGAAGTAAAGCAAATTTACTATTTACTTAGGAACAGTTTATAGATTCTTGCAAAAAAGTAATTTGACCTCTCCCGTGTCCCAAATCCTTCAGACTTTGAAAGGATAAACTAAGTTGAAGGTTTTTCTTTTCTTTTTTTTTTTTTGGTTTTTCGAGGTAGGGTCTCACTCTAGCCCAGGCTGACCTGGAATTCACTATGGAGTCTCAGGGTGGCCTCGAACTCATGGCGATCCTCCTACCTCTGCCTCCCGAGTGCTGGGATTAAAGGCGCGCGCCATCACGCCCGGCCAAGTTGAAGGTTTTTCAAAGGATTTATTTGTTACAGAATTGTTTTGAGTCCACCAATGACCTAGACAGAGGATTTCTAGGCTTAAAAGGATTTTGGTCACTTTATTTTTACAAGTCATGCAGCACTCATAAGGCTTTTCTTTTTTCTTCTTTTTCTGGGGGTAGAAGAGGAACCATTTATCATATCTAGGAGAGGTTAGCCAAGGAATCTACAGAGTTTAAAACTAGGGCAGAAAAGGAAAGAGACTGTTCTAAAATTCCTCACTTAGAAGGTCCTGAGTCAAAATCACATTCATCTGTGAAAAGAAACATTTAGGTCATAACTATATGACTGATATGACCTTGGACTTGGCTGGTGAAAATTTCCAGATAGCCAATGAATGACAGGATATATGCCATTCAGTTGGTCAATTCTGGCATGTGTCCTACTTGGCTCGTGAAAATTTTATAAATATTTCTTAAATCCCAAACCTCCTGGTTCTCTGAACCTGTTTGTCTTAATCTGACTCCCAATACTTTTTAAAACAAATAATCTTCTCCAGCAACATCACACAATTTAAATATTTGTTAAGTATGGAAGGACGCAGAGAAACCAAGTATGGATGTGAATTCATACAACGCAATCCACAGTGCATCTGTGACTCTCGGGGTGGCTGTGCCCCAGAGGGGACCATGCAGGCAACGTCAACCTGAAGAGGGTGTGAACCCCAGCAGCTGCTCGATGGGTTTAAAGCGCCACTCATCAGCCTCCAGCTCTTCCACCAAACCAGCCAGTTTTTCCATCCGAGCAACTTGCTGATCTGGAAAGAGTCAAGGAAGTCATAGAACTCGACAATACATTTCCCATGAGATGGTCACCAGTCACTAACTGGCTTAAAAAAAATTGAGGTGGACTTTCCTCCTCATTATTCTAGAAATGGGACCCTATTCTATGTATGTCAGAAGACCTTTTTATTATTTATTATTACTAGTGTTTTTTTTGTTTTTCGAGATAGGGTCTCACTCTAGTCTACACTGACCTAGAATTCACTCTGTACTCTCAGGCTGGCTTTGAACTCTGGACAATCCTCCTACCTCTGCCTCCCAAGTGCTGGGATTAAAGGTGTGTGCCACCATGCCCAGCTGACTTTAATCTTTTTCTTTCTTTTTCACTCTAGTCCAGCAGTCTCGGGGAGTACTTGAACTCATGGTGATCCTCCTACCTTTGCCTCCAGAGTGCTGGGATTAAAGGTGTGTGCCACCATGCCCAGCTAGGCTCAACTACTCTTCATTTATTATTATTATTATTATTTTCCTCACCTTTATTTTATTTTTATTTTTTATTAACATTTTCCATGATTATAAAATATATCCCATGGTAATTCCCTCCCTCCCCACCCCCACACTTTCCCATTTGAAATTCCATTCTCCATCATATATTATTATTATTTTTTAGAGATAGGGTCTTACTCTAGATCAGATTAGACCTGGAATTCACTATGTGGTCTCAGGCTGGCCTCAAACTCGCATTGATCCTCCTACCTCAGTCCTGAGTGCTGGGATTAAAGACTTGCACCACCACACCTGACTGATTTTCTTTTCTTTGTTTGCAGTGCAACCCTGAAGGTGGAGTCTAGGGCTGTACACATCCTTAAGCGTTCCACCAGGGAGCTATATTTGCTCCTACCTGCTTTGGACAATATTCTTGAAAGCTGAAATTTTAAGTAAGTAAGTAAGTAAGTAAGAAAGAAAGAAAGAAAGAAAGAAAGAAAGAAAGAAAGAAAGAAAGAGAGAGTGAGTAGGATAAAAAATCTGGGTATTAAACTGGGCATGGTAGCCAGGCATGATGGCACACACCTTTAATCCCAGCACTCGGGAGGTAGAGGTAGGAGGATCACAGTGAATTCGAGGCCACCGAGACTCTGTAGTGAATTCCAGGCCAGCCTGGGCTAGAGTGAAACCCTACCTTGAAAAACCAAAAAAAAAAAAACCAAACAAAACAACAACAACAACAACAACAAACTGGGCATGGAGGCATATGCCTTTAATTCCAGCACTTGGGACACAGGGGTAGGAGGATCACTGTGAGTTTGAGGCCAGCCTGGGACTACAGAGTGAATTCCAGGTCAGCATAGGCTAGAATGAGACTCTATCTTGAGAAAACCCAAAACAGAAATCCAGAAGCTGCTGAGAGCTCAACATTAATGCAGAATTAAAGCACACCCAGCAAGGCTCAGGGAAATTTGCAGAAGACGGGGTAGAAAGAATGTAAGAGCCACAGGTTGGTAGGGAATATCCAGAGACACAGACTTGCCCACAGTGACAAACTGCTGTTCTCACAGCTCATAACCCACAACTACATGATGAATGTCAGCAATCCCACGAAGGACGGCCCTCAGTGGAGTGGGGATGGAGGAGGGAAATGATGGTACCAACATATGCTATGATAAACATTTCTACTTAATAAAAAATGAAAAAAAGAAAAGCAAGCTGAAATGGTCCACATCAAAATACATGGTTACTATTTTCCAAGTATAGTATGTACTTTTGATCTTGTAGGCCTGAAGCCATTTAGGATCATCACTTCATTTCCCTTCCCTTCCAGTTCCATCAAAGCGCCCTCTGTGGCCAAATCTCTTGTAGAGGGGAACATCTGCACTCAGTTCTTTTGAGTCTGGAAAGGTTCTCAAGAGTTAAGATCATTTTAAATATAATTTTATGTGCGTGTGTTATATGTCAGGGACCAGAGAAGAACATCAGGTGTTTTTCTTTACTGCTCACCCTTGAATTTCCTTGAGACAAAGTCTCTCACTGAATTGGGAGCTGACGTTTCATTGGCCACACTGGTTGACCAGTGAGCCTCATGATTTTCTGGTCTCCATCCCCTACAGGATTGGGGTAATAGGCACATATTTATGTGGGAACCAGAGAACCAAAATCAAGGCAAATTGGGCCCTCTCAGGCTCCCATGCTTGATGCTGGCAGGTATGCATTCTTAACTGCTGAGCCATCACTCCAGCCTCTTGAATACAATTATTAAGAAATAACAGGAGAGACTTCCGGTTAAGATGGCGGCGTAGGTACCACGCCAAAGCAGCCTAGGGGGAAAAAGACCAAAAAAACTCAGCAAAATACACACTTTTACTAAAAAGTGAGGTGTATAGGAAATTGAAGCGGCAGTGGAGAAGTAGAAGAGTTATAGAGCATCTAGAGCCTGCACAGGCGGGCAAAGCGGCTCCGGCAGCTGGGCCAACCGCCGCGGCCACGGCACAGCAGAAAACCGCCAGACTCGGCTCGAGCCGCAGGAAAAGCCAGGTGCGGGATTTTCCCCTCACACCGCGCTCTCCCCAACTCGGAAACGTGAGGGGAGAGCGGGTGAGCAGCAGAGGAGCAGACCGCGAGGTAGAAGCACACGTGGAACAGCGAGACAACCAGAGCAGCCGCGGCTCCCTCCCCTCCCCCACCGCCTGAACCCAGCTCCAGCGAACAGAGCAGCGGCCCGGGACCCGGCCACGCCAACTTGGGCTGACAACAGGACCCAAGCAGGAGCAGAGTTCGGGAGCAACATCAGCGGCTCCAGCACCGGTACCAGCGGCCCCAGCAGCAGCAGACCCAGGAGCGGTAGCAGCGGCAGATCCCGCAGCAGCAGCTTCAGGGGGAGCAGCGGCAGTGGCAGCTACAGCAGCAGCAGAGGCAGCAGCAGTGGCTCAGTTTGCCCCGTAGGAAAAGCAAGTGCCCAGCTCCAGAAATCAGAACAGCAGCCCGACGACCCAGGCAGCAACTTGACTGAGACCAAAATCACCCAAGGTAACTGGGATTGCACCAGGGAAGGGTCTCACTTGGTCACAAGCTGACTTGGATCCCTCAACAGACCAGAAATCTAAACCTCTTTGTTGATAGAGGATCTGGTCATTATAATAACTACTCTTGCATACATACTCGGGCTGTTTTTTATTGAATGTGTACAGTGTTTAGTTAAATTTTAGAATCTACCTGTATTTTATTCCACTCAGCCTGCTTGAATACTCCTATAGCAGGGAAACTCAACCCCTAAGAACATCTTTGTAGATACTCTGAGAGTCTTAAGAGTCACACCTAATACCTTAAGGTCCTACCCTGAAAATATATTACATCAAATCAATTGATACAGCTAAGAATACACAGCTAGCTAGAAAATCCAAGCATTAACTTAATCCAAGATGCAAAAATATATACATTATAACACAAGAAACACTAAAAAGCAAGACGATATAAATCCACCTAAAAGTATTAATGCATCAGAAATGTCCTCCAGTGAGAAAGAGTTAGAGGAAATGCCTGAGAAAGAGTTCAAAAGAATAATTATAAATATGTTCAAAGAGGTCAAAGAACACATGAAAACAATCAAAGAAGAAATCAAAGAGGAAATCAAAGAGGAAATCAAAGAGGAAATCAAAGGAATCAAAGAAGAGGCAGGACACCAATTTAATGAAATAAAGAAGGCAATACAAGACATAAATAGGGAAATAGAAACAATAAAGAAAAACCAGTCAGAATTACTAGCAATGAAGAACACAGTTAATGAAATAAAAAACTCTGTAGAAAATCTCACCAGTAGGATGGATGAGGGAGAGGACAGAATATCTAAGCTAGAAGACCAGGTGGCAGACCTAATGCAGTCCAACAAAGAGAAAGACAAACTTATAGAAAAGTATGAGTGGGAATTTCAAGATATTTGGGACACTATGAAAAGATCCAATATAAAGAATTCAGGGCATAGTAGAAGGAGAACTCCACTCCAGAGGCATAGTAGGCATCTTCAACAAAATCATAGAGGAAAATTTCCCCCAAATTGGGAAAGAGGTGCCAATACAGATACAGGAAGCCTTTAGAACCCCAGCCAGACAAAACCCAGAAAGAACCTCTCCTCGCCATATTATAATCAAACTTCCAAACACACACACCAAAGAAAAAATATTGAAAGCAGTTAGAGAGAAAAATCAAGTTACCTACAAAAGCAAGCCCATCAGGATTACAGCAGATTATTCAACACAAACTTTTAAAGCCAGAAGGGCTTGGAGTGATATATTCCAAGTTCTGAAAGATAACAACTGTCAACCAAGGTTACTTTATCCTGCAAAGTTATCCATTCAAATAGATGGAGAAATAAAGACATTCCATGACAAAAGCAGGTTAAAGGAGTATTTGAAGACAAAACCAGCTCTACAGAAAATACTTGATAGAATCCTCCACGCTGAACAAAAGGAAAAGCACACATATAAGGAACCTAGAAAAAACAAGCTATACTCAAATACCAGTTAACAGAAGAGAGCACAGGTAGAACCAGAAACACACACACACAAAAAAAAGGCAAACATAAATACACACCTTTCAATAATATCTCTTAATATCAACGGTCTCAATGCCCCAACGAAAAGACATAGATTTGCAGACTGGGTTAAAAAGTAGGATCCTACAATTTGTTGTCTACAAGAAACTCACCTTTCTACAAAGGATAGACATTATCTCAGGGTGAAAGGTTGGAAGACGGTGTTTCAAGCAAATGGGCCTAGAAAACAAGCAGGGGTTGCTATCCTAATATCAGACAGGGTAGACTTTAGTCCGACGTTAGTCAAGAAAGATAAGGAAGGTCACTTTATATTGATTAAGGGCACACTCCAACAGGAGGACATTACAATCCTAAACATATATGCACCTAACATGGGGGCTCCCAAATTCATCAAACAAACACTATTAGAACTAAGGTCACAGATAACACCAAACACAGTGGTGGTGGGTGACTTTAACACCCCACTCTCATCAATTGACAGGTCATCCAGGGAAAGAATAAACAGAGAGGCATCTGGACTAAATGAGGTCATAGAAGGAATGGACCTAACAGATATATACAGGACATTTCATCCAAAGGCTGCAGAATATACATTCTTTTCAGCAGCACATGGAACATTCTCTAAAATAGACCATATATTAGGACACAAAGCAAATCTTAACAAATTCAGGAAAATTGAAATAATTCCTTGCATTCTATCTGACCACAATGGAATTAAACTACAAATCAGTAGCAAGAAAGGCTATAGAGCATACACAAAATCATGGAAACTAAACAATACACTACTAAATGATGAGTGGGTCAATGAAGAAATCAAAAAGGAAATCAAAAAATTTATAGAGTCAAATGATAATGAGAACACAACATACCAAAATCTCTGGGACACAATGAAGGCAGTTCTAAGAGGTAAATTTATAGCCTTAAGTGCCTATATTAAGAAATTAGAAAGGTCGCAAGTAAACGACCTAATGCTTCGCCTTAAAGCCTTGGAAAAAGAAGAACAAGGCAAACCAAAAATCAGTAGATGGGAAGAAATAATAAAGATTAGGGCAGAAATTAATGAAATAGAAACAAAAAGAACAATCCAAAGAATTAATGAAACAAAGAGTTGGTTCTTTGAAAGGATAAACAAGATTGATAAACCCTTAGCAAATCTGACCAAAAGAAAGAGAGAAGAGACACAAATTAATAAAATCAGAGATGAACAAGGCAACATCACAAGATTCCAGAGAAATTCAAAAAATCATAGGGACATACTACAAAAGCATATACTCCACAAAGTATGAAAATCTGAAAGAAATGGATGATTTCCTTGATCTACATGACCTACCTAAATTAAATCAAAATGAGATTAATCACTTAAATAGACCTATAACAAACATGGAGATCCGAACAGTTATCAATAATCTCCCAACTAAAAAAAGCCCAGGCCCGGATGGATTCACTGCTGAATTTTACCAGACTTTTAAGGAAGAGCTAACACCATTGCTTCTTAAGCTTTTCCAGGAAATAGAAAAAGAAGGAATTCTACCAAACTCCTTCTATGAGGCCAGCATCACCCTGATACCAAAACCAGGCAAAGATAGAACAAAAAAAGAAAATTACAGACCAATCTCCCTCATGAACATAGATGCAAAAATTCTCAACAAAATATTGGCAAACAGAATACAAGAGTATATCAAAAAGATCATTCAAAAAAAGTAGGCTTTATCCCAGAGATGCAGGGATGGTTCAACATACGCAAATCTATAAATGTAATACATTACATAAACGGGTTGAAGGACAAAAATCACATGATCATCTCATTAGATGCAGAGAAAGCATTTGACAAAATCCAACATCCCTTCATGATAAAAGTCCTACAGAAACTGGGAATAGAAGGAACATATCTCAATATAATAAAGGCTATTTATGACAAGCCTACAGCCAACATATTACTAAATGGGGAAAAACTGGAAGCTTTTCCACTAAAATCAGGAACAAGACAAGGGTGTCCACTGTCCCCACTTTTATTTAATATAGTTTTGGAAGTCTTAGCCATAGCAATAAGGCAAGAGACACACATAAAAGGGATACAAATTGGAAAGGAAGAAATCAAGTTATCATTATTTGCAGATGACATGATTCTATACATAAAGAACCCTAGAGACTCTACTAGCAAGCTGTTAGAGCTGATCAAAACCTACAGCAATGTAGCAAGATACAAAATAAATACACAGAAATCAGTAGCCTTCATATATGCTAACAACAAACACACAGAGGATGAAATCAGAGAATCACTCCCATTCACAATTGCATCAAAAAAAATAAAATACCTTGGAATAAACCTAACCAAGGAAGTAAAGAATCTATACAATGAGAACTTTAAAACACTCAAGCGAGAAATTGCAGAAGACACTAGAAAGTGGAGAAACATCCCTTGTTCCTGGATTGGAAGAATCAATATCGTGAAAATGGCAATCTTACCTAAAGCAATCTACACATTTAATGCAATCCCTATCCAAATTCCAAAGGCTTTCTTCATGGAAATAGAAAAAACAATCCAAAAATTCATTTGGAATCACAAAAAACCTCGAATATCTAAAATAATACTGAGCAACAAAAAAGAGGCTGGTGGTATCACCATACCTGATTTTAACCTATACTACAGAGCCATAGTAACAAAAACAGCATGGTACTGGCACAAAAACAGACATGTAGATCAGTGGAACAGAATAGAGGACCCAGATGTAAGCCCAAGTAGCTATAGCCACCTGATATTCGATAAAAATGCCAAAAATACTCATTGGAGAAGAGACAGCCTCTTCAGCAAATGGTGTTTTGAAAACTGGATAAATATCTGCAGAAGGATGAAAATAGATTCTTCTCTCTCGCCATGCACAAGAATTAAGTCCAAATGGATTAAAGACCTTAACATCAGACCGGAAACTTTGAAACTGCTAGAGGAAAAAGTAGGGGAAACCCTTCAACATATTGGTCTTGGCAAAGACTTTCTGAATACAACCCCAATTGCTCAGGCAATAAAACCACAGATTAACCACTGGGACCTAATGAAATTACAAAGATTTTGCACTGCAAAGGACACAGTGAAAAAAGCAAAGAGGCAACCTACAGAATGGGAAAAAATCTTCGCCAGCTATATATCTGATAGAGGATTAATATCTAGGATATACAAAGAACTCAAAAAGTTAAATAATAAGGAATCAAACAAGCCAATCAAAAAATGGGCTATGGAGCTAAATAGAGAGTTCTCAAAGGAAGAAATACGAATGGCATATAAGCATCTAAAAAAATGTTCTACGTCACTAGTCATCAGGGAAATGCAGATTAAAACTACATTGAGATTCCATCTCACACCTGTCAGATTGGCCACCATCATGAAAACAAATGATCATAAATGTTGGCGGGGATGTGGAAAAAAAGGAACCCTTCTGCACTGCTGGTGGGAATGCAATCTGGTCCAGCCATTGTGGAAAACAGTGTGGAGGTTCCTAAAGCAGCTAGAGATTGATCTACCATATGACCCAGCTATAGCGCTCCTAGGCATATATCCAAAGGACTCATCTCATTTCCTTAGAAGTACATGCTCAACCATGTTTATTGCTGCTCAATTTATAATAGCTGGGAAATGGAACCAGCCTAGATGTCCCTCAACAGATGAGTGGATAATGAAGATGTGGTACATTTATACAATGGAGTTCTACTCAGCGGTAAAGAAAAATGAAGTTATGAAATTTGCAGAAAAATGGATGGACCTGGAAAGGATTATACTAAGTCAGGTAACCCAGGCCCAGAAAGCCAAGCGCCACATGTTCTCTCTCATATGTGGATCCTAGCTACAGATGACTGGGCTTCTGCGTGAGAATGAAAATACTTAGTAGCAGAGGCCAGTAAGTTGAAAAGGAGACATAAAGGGTGGAGAAAGGAAGGGAGGAGGATACTTAATAGGTTGATATTGTATATATGTAATTACAATGATTGTAATGGGGAGGTAATATGATGGAGAATGGAATTTCAAACGGGAAAGTGTGGGGGTGGGGAGGGAGGGAATTACCATGGGATATATTTTATAATCATGGAAAATGTTAATAAAAATTAAAAAAAAAAGAAAAAAAAAGAAAAAGAAAAGAAATAACAGAAGTCGGGAGGGGTGGTGGTGCACACCTGTAGTCCCAGTACTCAGGAGGCAGAGATAGGAGGATCACCATGAATTTGAGGCCACGCTGAGACTCCACAGTGAATTCCAGGTCAGTCTGGGCCAGAGTGAGACCCTACCTCAAAAAAAAAAAGAAAAGAAATAACAGGCAGCTGGGCATATGATGGTGCACCATTCAATCCCAGAATTTGTGAGGCTGAGGTAGGAGTATTACTATGAGTTCAAGGCCAGCCTGGGACTACAGAGTGAATTCCATGTCAGCCTGCGCTAGAGTGAGACCCAGCATCGAAAAACCAACCAATCAACCAAATAAAAGGAAAGAAAGAGCAGATATCTTCCAAGAAGCCCACACCCATATCTGAATGGGTGGTCTCCTTTTCCAGGTGTCTATTAACCACCATGCTTAATTCTTCCTAATAAGCTCCACTATGCCTCATAAAGAAAGGAAATGAAAAAAGAAATAACAAAAGCTGGTTACAGTGTCTCATGTCTGGAAAGTTGGTATGCTGAGGCAGGAGGCTTGCTGAGAGCTCCAGGACAGCCTGGCCTACATACTGAGTTCCAGACCAGTTGGGGCTACAAAATGAGTCGGGGGAGGGAAGGGAAGAAACCCACAATTACTACAGGCTGGGATGTACCTCTGTGGTACACAGCACTTGCCTAGAATGAGTCACACCCTGGGTTTGAGCCTTAGCTCTGTAAAAAAAAAAAAAAAAATTACACTGATCACATTTTCAATGCATAGGCATGGTGACTGATGCCTACAGTCCCAGCACTCAGGAAGCCGAGGCAGGAGGATCTAGAGTTTGGGGCCAGCCTGGGCCATACTGTGAACCCTTGTACCAAAACAAACACACAAACACAAAGCAGCCACTGCCTCGCCTGCCGCAGTGACTCTGCTCAGAGGTACCTGTAGCGTTCTGCACTCCTGACGCTTTCGGTGCGGTGCAGACGGGGCAGAGGAGGAGCAGAAAGTGCGCGGCAGGGCCTGGGCATGCACACAGCACAGGAGGTGCCACGCCAGCTGGATGTTGAAGGCAGTGGTGCTAACCCGTGAAGGACAACAGTAAAGGGAGGGTTCAGAAAGGAGAGGAAAAAGGACGCTGGGGAGCAGGAAGACAGACTCTCTGGAGAATCAAGCCCTTTGACTTCAACTTCAAAGGGGATTTTCTATCGGGATTAAGACTTAGAATGTCCTTTAATTTAGGAAGTACACTTTAATAGTCTTGCTGACTTAGTTTTTTTTTTTTTTTTTTTTTTTGGTCACAGTACATTGACCCTTCAGAATTCTCCCATAATTGTGAACAGAACCCTCAGACACTTACCGTGCTTCACCTGTTTAAGCGTGGATGCCACTTGGTAACTGAAGACGGATTCACAGAGGAATCGCTCAGAGCCATCTACAAACAAAAGAAACAAAAGTTTTAGCCTGGTCAAAGGATTTTGTTTTTGCTTTTTTGAGGTAGGATCTCACTCAGGCTGGCCTTAAACTCACAATGATCTTTCTACCTTGGTCTCCCAAGTGCTGGGATGAAAGGTGTATGTCACTACACCTGGCTGTTTCTGCTTTTTGAGGCAGGGTCTTAGTCTAGGCCGTGCTGACCTGGAACTCACTCTGGCCCAGGAACTCACTCTGGCCCAGGATGGCCTCAGTGAGCCTCCTATGTCACCCTCCCGAGTGCTGGGATTAAAGGTGTGAGCCACCATGCCCAGCTTGGTGTAAGGCTTTTACTGACTTCAACTTCTGATACAGCGAGCAAACCTGTCCATTCTTTCCTGACTTTTACATTTGAGACGTTTCCAGGGTTAACAAGAAGGTTTTGTTTCCTTTAGAACTGACATTGCTCTGTAAAAGCTTACTTCTGCCATACCTAGAATATGAAAACAGTCTTACTTGTTTAAGAGTTTAAAAATAGGGTTATATAAACAAAAACAAGAAACCTGAAGTCCACTTAACACTTGCCCCTCCCATCCTGACCGTTTCTTCATGTTCCATGTCAGGCAAACAGTGGCAGCTGACACATTCAGCTAGGTGGCACTTGAGCTATCAAAATACAAAGAGGTGACAAAACTCCAATCATATTCATGCTGAAAAACAGTTGTTGCTTTTTCATATATCAAATGACATCATACTGACCACCACAAAGCACTGCTGGGAAATTTCATTTGGTAAATGCCAATTGTCACCTTGATATCCAAATGAACTATAACACTGCAGTTTGGATGCCAAGAAGAGTGTGGTGCACGTTCCAAACCTAGTTCTGACCTGGTGCCAAGACCTGCCAACAAGAAGGTGGCTAATTTGGTCACAACACTGGGAGGATGATTGTGAAACCAAAGGTGGTTCATGTTATTCCTTCTCTAGCAAAGGCTGAGACAGCAAAACATATTCCCAGAGATCTAACATTCACGTAGGAAAATTTCATTTTTTCAGCCGGCAGCAGAAACCATTCAGGGCATGTGTTTTATTGCAAAAGTTTGAAAACAAACGGCAAGAGAGGACACAGCTGTTTCTTTCTCAAGGCCATAGATCACGCCAGTACTACTAGATGCCAGGCACTCACCTGTCAATCACAGGTTGATGTGCCACAGGTATGACATACCCTCATGCTAAGTTCTACACAAGGTAAGTCTTTCTTCACAAGTCATAGTCATGAATGGGAAGAGTAAAACTACAGACACTGTACCCAAATGGCTTGAATATGCAACTGAAAGGTTCCTTCCAACAAAACAGAGGAAAGTGTGACTCTTTTATCTTTTTTTTTTTTTTTTTTTTTTGAGGTAGGGTCTCACTCTAGCTCAGGCTGACCTGGAATTCACTATGTAGTCTCAGGGTGGCCTCAAACTCACAGCGATCCTCCCACCTCTGCCTCCCAAGTGCTGGGATTAAAGGCTGGAAAGTGGGATTCTTACAACATATACCCTTAGGATGTAGTCTAAATTCCCTCTGCTGTGTGGCTGTGCACACGCCCAGCACATATCCACCCCTGAGCTTCCCCCTCAGCCCCTGACTATCCAGTTTAAAGATCTAGACCGGTGACATCACTAGGTTGTTTCAGAAATGAGTTAGCAGCACCTAACCATGCCCTGTCTTAGGGAAGGGGGGGGCTGGGAGCACTGGACACCACTGCTGCAGCTGATTACAGCTCTTCCACGAAAATGACACACCGGCATTCCTTATCCTAGTCATAGCTCTGCTTAAAGAGTTCAATTATAAGTTGAGTTTTATTTTAAAAAGAGCAAAGCACAGAGAAGTAGAGCTGACCTCCCAGGTGGTTTGATCCTGAAGTGTAGGATCTCACACAAGCAGGATCGAGCCAGGTGTGTGGGGAAGGTCTGGCTTGCTGCCTTCCACGTAGACTTAACCACTAGGGTGAAACGCTTCAGTTGGGGCGTTTGTGTGTTTTCCTTGCTAATGAATTGCTAAGCAAAAAGATGTAGGTTCATCTGTCAGAACGACCCAGGTGTCACTTTACCACTTTCCAGACCCAAGAACACACTTCTGCTCATCTGCAGCTCCATATTAACCACAAAGTCCTTTGCTTCTCAGCCACATCCTATCAGATGTGGTATCTGTCCCAATCTAAAGCCCGGAATCTCTCCAGAAAGGAGTCAGCCTCAGGCGATGCCTTCCACTTAGAAATTGTTATCAAACGCTTTGTAACATAGTGACTAGCAATACTTCCTCTTAAGAGACAAGCAAAGGTTATAAATAGTAAAAAGTTCAGTAAATTGCCCAAACCTAACACCATCATCAACTCCAATAAATAGGATGCTAACAAATTCATTTAAAAGATTATTTCCTCACAGCAGGAAATTAAACAATGCCACATAATTTATAGTTCAGTGGCCTACAATGTCACGAAAACACAGCCCCCTCTGGGCTGAAGGCAGCCTCTAATTTGCTCACTAATGACTGGGTGAGGACAATCTTAGCCAAGGGCAGGAGAATGCTAAAGCCTACTGCATGGTGCTGCGACCAGAGAGCAGATACACCAGAAAGCTAATTCACAAGGTTAACCATGGGTTACCTGACTTACTGTCCTGTACTGAGGAGGCAACATCAAGTTGAACCTGTTAAGATTATGAACAGCACCCAACTTGACTCCTAATTGCTTTTGGACTTAGTCTCAGTAGGCAACCCTTCCTACTCTACTTCAGCCCTCCCCCCTTATTTTGATAGGTTCTTACTCTATAGCCTAGGCTGGCCTTGAACTTGCAATACTCCTGCCTTAACCTTCTGAGGGCTGGGACTACTGGCATGGGTCGTCATGTCTGGTTTGTTTTCCTTTTCTGTCACACTAATATAAATGGGTTGACACCTACACATTACATGAGTTGCACAACAGTATCACCTAGAAACATGGTGGGAAATGCTTCTGAATCTAACACCCTTATTCACATTTAGGAGTGCTGTGTGACAGGATGTTTGTAGGACTGAGGTAAATACCATGCTGTTTCATGTTGAGACCTAAGCAAGCACTTGTTGGTTTTTGTATCCATGGGGGTGAGGCGCAGGTGTGGGTGTGAGGTGGGGAGGTGATATGGTGCAACAGTGGGAGATGGAGGAGAACCAAACCCCTGCAAATACCCGGGGATGAATCTTTTCAATATCCCCCCTTCTCTCCCCATCTTCTCTCTCTTGTGAGACAGGGTCTTATATACTCTAGGTTAGCCTTCAACTCACTATGTAACCAAGGACGACCTTGAATTTCTGACCCTTCTGCCCTCACCTTCCTGTGTGATTACAGGTGTGTGCCACCATGCCCAGCTTAGGTTGTGCTAGGTAAGGGCTTTGTGGATAGAAAAACACTCTACCAGCTGAGCCACATCCCTAGCTCCTTTTTCAGTGTTCTTTTATTTCAAATAGATCACTACTAGAGGTTTCTTTCTTATTATTAATTTATTTATTTGTAAGCTGAAAAAGAGAATGAGTAGGCATGTCAGGGCCTCTTGCCACTGCAAATGAACTCCTAATGTATGTGCCACTTTGTACATCTGGCTTTATATGGGTACTGGGGATTCTAACCCAAGCGTCAAGCTTTCAAACATGTTCAGGTAAATATGTAAGATTTATATCAAAAAAGATTTATAGGCCAGCCTTTAATTCCAGAACTTGGGAGACTGAGGTAAGAGAATCACTGTGAGTTTGAGGCCAGCCTGAGACTACATACTGAATTTCAGGTCAGTATGGGCTAGAGTGAGATCCTGCCTAACAAAGCAAACAAATTAAAAAAAAAAAAAAAAAAAAAGCCCTGTAATTAAGCACAAACATGCCTGACTCAAGTAGATTTTAAGTACTTTAACAGATTCTTTGTAATGTTTTTCAAAATACATGAGAGGCCCTGGATGTTGATCAAAAATGAAGATTCAGAAGCTGAGCATGGTGGCACATGCCTTTCTTTGATCTCAGCACTTAGGGGGCAGAGGTGGGAGGATCATCATGAGTTTGAGGCCACCCTGAGACCACATAGTGAATCCCAGGTCAGCCTGGGCTAGAGTGAAATCCTACCTGGAAAAACAAAATAAATAAATAAAATAAAGACTCATATCAGATTAATCCAGAATCTCTAACCTAAGGTGGCCCCAGAAATAGGCAGTTAAATAAGAGTTCCTCAGGGCTAGAGAGATGGCTCAGTTGTTAAAAGCACTTGCTTACAAAGCCTGACAGCCCAGGGTTAATTCCCCATAACCCACATAAAGCCAGATGCACAAAGTGGCGCATGCATCTGGAGTTCATTTGCAGTGGCAAGAGGCCCTCGTGCATCCATTCTCTTTCTCTCTATGCTTAAAAATAAATATTAAGAGCTGGGTGTGGTGGTGCACACCTTTGATCCCAGCACTTGGGAGACAGAGGTAGGATCGCAGTGAGTTTGGAGTCACCCTGAGACTACACAGTGAATTCCAGGTCAGCCTGGGCAAGATCGAGACCCTACCTAGAAAAACTAAAAACAAACAAAATACAACAAAATAAAATAAATAACAAAAGTGACTAAAAGAGCTGGGTGTGGTGGTACATGCCTTTAATCCCAGAACTTGTGAGTTAGAGGTGGGAGGATAGCCATGAGTTCAAGGCCAAGCTGGGACTACAGAGTAAGGTCCAGGTTAGCCTGGGCTAGGAGATCCTACCTGACCCCCCTCCCCCCCAAAAAAAATTACAAAATAAAAGTTCCTCAAGTGATTTTTATGCTCCCTGTTCGGAATTACTATTCTAGCTCCATAAGTGGCACAGATGTGATGGGTTCCAGTCGCCACTACTGTTTCGTGCTCACTGCACTGTGTCCTCATTCTGGCCCGCCAGTCTGCAGGTGTGTGAACAAGATGGTGGGTGAGTGGGTGCCAACCTCCTCCAGTGCTTGACAAGCCACAAGCATCGTTCTGCAGCAGGCCACAGTCATCTTCCCAGGGGCTTGGTTTTCCTCCTAAAGCCTCTCTGGTGGGGTGATTCTAGCTGAAGGCTGATTACACTAGAAAATACACCAAACCTGCTAACCATAGGGAGCTGGGTGGGTGCCACGACAGATGAGGCAGACAGGAGATCTGGAGCATCTGCCTTTAACCTGATCTCAGCACTCAGGGTTTCTGGCTCTAAAGAACTCTCTACAAGGGCTGAAGGGATGGCTTAGCAGTTAAGGTGCTTGCCTGCAAAGCCAAAGGACCTCAGTTCAATTCCCCAGGACCCACGTAAACCAGAAGCACAAGGTGGTACGTGTCTGGAGTGCTTTTGCAGTGGCTGGATGCTGTGGTGGTGCACCCATTCACTCTCCTTCTCCCTCTTTCTCTCTCTGAAATAAATAAAAATATTATACATATATAAACTACCCAAATTCTGATCCTGGAGCAAGATTTGTTTTCAGACGCTACACTGAGATGAGGACAGGAGAGAAAACATGGAGCTGAAACCAGGGCAAAGTCACCTCTACTCCACTTAATAGTTCCTTTACAATTAATAGTCGTTGTGGGCCAGGATCCAATTATTCAGCAAAAAGCAGCATGAGATCACCTTCTAGCATCTCTCCAGCTCCTTTGGGGTAGGTGAAAAGGGCTTTCCGTGGTGGGGCAAGGTCTGAGACGCTGAAACCAGATCCCGTGATGGAGCTTCCACTGACCCCACCAGCTGAGGAGGAAGAGGAGGAAGCAGCCATGTCCTCTAGCAGAATTCTCTCTTCACTACAGAAAAGAAAAACAGCAGTTGAGCAAGTTCATGGACGTAAGACTGGGACTGGCAACATTTCATTTGAGCTGCCACAGAGGGCCAGCACATAGTGTGGTGAAGAGCTAGCTTCCTTTTCCCCACCCTTTCTCACACAGTCTTACTGATGCGCCAGGCCAAGCTGCCACTCAGGTTTCGAAGCAAAAACAGGTTGACAAATAGTTGGCCTGCTTACAATACTACTTCCTATCATTAGCAAGCTGTTTATGTCATTTGGGATTGACTGTGGCTGATTTATGAGTTATGAAGGGGCAAGATGGCATTGCCAAGGCAGAAATGTGACTGAGGAAGTAAGTTACGAGGATAAAACAATCGTGCTCCATAGGACAGTTTGTCTTGGATACATCCTGACTAAACCACACCACGAAGTTCACTTATAAAATTTTCCAAATGGGATTCCAGAATAACACTGTGTTCAGTTCCCAAGGAAGGGAAATCAGTTAGGAAATACACATTGGCACTTTCAATAAATTTCCATCCAAATGTAATACCACAATGAATCACTTGGTGGCGCCCCAAAACTGGAACAAGATAGTTCAGGAATCCATCTTGGAAATCATGACCTTTAGGCATACAGCAGTTGTGTGTTTAATCCTGTCACAGCAAAAAATTCAAATGCAAGTGAGGAAATCTTGCAATGGAAGACATACGCTCTTAGAAAACTTCAAAACACTGCCTCCTGAAGCTTACAGGATTTTACTGAAGATTCTAAAGTGTTTACTTTCTTTAAAATAGGTTTACTGCCATGCTGTCTGGTAGAACTTTCCATTCATGATGGGAGTGTACTAAGGGACTAGCCTTATGTTGTGGCTATGATGTGACTGACTGAAGAATTTTATTTTTAATTTTTTTTGAGGTAGGGTCTTGTTCTAGTCCAGGCTGACTGGAATTCCCTATATAGTCTCAGTCTGACCTCGGCCTCACAGCACCCCTCTTACCTCTCTCTGTCTCTTCAGTGATGGGACTAAAGGCGTGTGCCACCATGCCTGGCTGACACCGACTTTGTCTGAAGGAAACAGCGGATGAGAGAAGATGACAACCAATGTTTCACTTGGGCCTCCCAACATATACACAAGCATCTGCACACATACCACACCACGACACACATGAAGTGGAGGCTGATCTGGTTGCATGATTTTATAATGCTGTAAGGCTGTCAGAAGTAGAGCTTGGGTTCTGATTTTATCACATGTAAGTCACACTGACTAATACTAAATTGAGATGTAGGAATGGTAAGCCTATTTCTATAATTAGACTTAGCATATTAAAAATGAAAATTGAAGGGCTGGAGAGACGGCTTAGCAATTAAGTGCTCGCCTGTGAAGCCTAAGAACCCCGGTCTGAGACTCCATCCCCAGGACCCATGTTAGCCGGATGCACAAGAGGGCACATGTGTCTAGAGTTCGTTTGCAGTGGCTAGGGGCTCTGGCATGCCATTTTCTCTCTCTCTGCTCTTTCTCTCTATATCTGTTGCTCTCAAATAAATAAATAAATAACAAAAATATTTTTAAAAAATGAAAATTGAAGCTGGGCATGGTGGCGCATACCTTTAATCTCAGCACTTGGGAGGCAGAAGTAGGAGGATCGACAAGAATTCAAGGCCACCCTGAGATGACAGAGTGAATTCTAGGTCAGCTTGAGCTAGAGTGAGACCCCTACCTCAAAAAAAACAGAAACAAAAAACAAAAAAAATGCAGGGCATGGTGGCGCACGCCTTTGACCCCAGCACTTGGGAGGCAGAGATAGGAGGATCGCAGTGAGTTCAAGGGCACCCTGAGACTACATAGTGAATTCCAGGTCAGCCAGAGCTAGAGTGAGACCCTACCTCGAAACCCCCCCAACCAAAAAATTAATGACACTTTTACAGTTTGAGACAGGGTGGGGGGGGAGATAATGTACACACCAGGGCCTCTAGTCACTACAAACAAACCTCAGAGGCATGCACTACCTTGTGCACTGGGGAATCAAACCTGGGTCCTTAGGCTTCACAGGCAAGCACCTTAACCACTTGGCTATCTCTCCAGCCCTAATGACATTTTAAATTCTGCTCTTAGATTACATTTCCTATTTGTCTGAGCTCTGGTAACTTTCCAAAATGTTTTTATAATGACAAAGGTAACAACTTTCAGTTAAGAGTCATAGCCAATCCTTTGGACATACTGGCTCAGAATAAGATGGCTTAAGTTTCTAAAAGCTCTCTAAGAGGAACTGAAGTTTTAATGGACCAGAGCCAAACATTTAAATGGATTCCTGGTGTGATTCTCATGAAGCAGGGACAACTTAGCCCTTCTGGAGAATAATTTAGGCAAAACCAGTTTAGGGTAGAACCCACTGTGAGCTGTTTAATGCATCTCACTAAAGACTAAAAACATTAATCTTTTTCCTCCACCCTGATATATGCTTTATTCAGTTGCAACTGCTTTGTACTTGATATTTTGAGCTCAGCTGCTCAGTGGAGCACAATTAGGATAACTTCAAAAGCTAGCCACAGTGTGACTTCTCAACTGAAGATAATCAAAGAACTTCCTTTCATCCTTTTTCCCCTCCAATTCTCAGAACTACTAGCGCTCCACACATAAAATAGGCTTAAAAAAATGGAGCACAGAGTAAGCACAAGACAAACTGTTTTTTCCTTTTTGTTTTTCAAGGTAGGGTCTCTCTCTAGCTCAGGCTGACCTGGGAATTCACTATATAGTCTCAGGGTGGCTTCAAATTCAAGGTGATCCTCCTACCTCTGCCTCCCAAATGCTGGGATTAAAGGCATGCACCACCACGCCTGGCACAAGACAAACTTTAAATAAGCAGTTTTCTGCTGAGGTTAGAAGATACACCTAAGAATTTTCTAGCTGTGAAGATGTAGGTCATGTTTTCTTCTGGGGGAGGGGAGGAACTCCTGGAGACTGAACTCAAGGCCCAATGAATCCTAAGCACATGCTCTACTACTGAGCTCCCTGCAGTCCCTAGTTTTGAATGCTATTAGTAACAGGTAAGTGGGAGCTGAGCTAGCAATAAACCCTAGACTGTAACTGCTCTCTGGGCATAGTCATTAACCATCCAAACCAAGCAAGGTAACACCTGGCCTATCCCAGGTAAGCAGCTGCTTGTTTAAGTCAATGTTTACAGTATAATTACATACTCGAGGAACCACTCCTTCCCATCTAATCCAATTTCCTCATTTTATAGAGGATAAATCGAGGCACAGAGGTAATTTCAGTTTATTTACTGGGTCTTTTCTTGTTTTTTTTTTTTTTTTTTTTTTTTTTTCTCGAAGGAGGATTTCACTCTAGCAAGGCTGACCTGGAACTCACTATGTAGTCTCAGGGCAATCCTCCTACCTCTGCCTCCTGAATGTTGAGACTAAAGGTGTGTGCCACCACGCCTGGCACTGGGCCATTTTTGAAGCAATAACTTTTTGATGGATCATGTGCCGAGTGGTGGGTAGGTCAACATAGTGGTTAAGAACTGACTGCTATGCTGGGTGTGGTGGCGCACATCTTCAATCCCAGTACCCGGGAGGCAGAGGTAGGAGGATTGCCGTGAGTTCGAGGCCACCCTGACAGTACATAGTGAATCCCAGGTCAGCCTGGGCTAGAGTGAGACCCTACCTCGAAAAACCAGAAGAAAAGGGGGAAAAGAAAAAAGGAACTGACTTTATAGTCTGCCAGACTAAGACTGTGTTCTGGCTTTGCTTTGCTTTTTTAAATTTTTTTTTTTTGTTTATTTATTTATATGAGACAGACAGTGAAAGAGGCAGAGAGGGAGAAAGAGAATGGGTGCGCCCAAACTTCAGATGCGTGCGCCCCCGTATGCATCTGACT
Source organism: Jaculus jaculus (assembly GCF_020740685.1). Taxonomy (NCBI): domain Eukaryota; kingdom Metazoa; phylum Chordata; class Mammalia; order Rodentia; family Dipodidae; genus Jaculus; species Jaculus jaculus. The sequence continues at coordinate 13,522,865 of NC_059119.1, read as the reverse complement.
AATGTGGGTCCTGGCGAATGGAGCCTTGAACCAGGGTCCTTAGGCTTCACAGGCAAGTGCTAAACCGCTAAGCCATCTCTCCAGCCCTTAAATTTTTTTTTTTGTTTATTTTATTTATTTATTTGGGAGCAACAGAGAGAGAAAAAGGCAGATAGAGACAGACAGAATGGGCGCACCAGGGCCTCCAGCCACTGGTGCCATAAGAACTCCAGACTTGTGTGCTCCATTGTACATCTTTCTAACATGGAGCCTGGGGAATGGAGCCTTGAACTGTGGTCCTTAGGCTTCATATGCAAGCACTTAACGGCTAAGCCATCTCTCCAGCTTTTTTTTTTTTTTTTTTGAGGTAGGATCTCTCTCTGGCCCAGGCTGACCTGAAATTAACTATGTAGTCTCAGGGTGGCCTTGAACTCACGGTGATGATCCTCCTACCTCTGCCTCCTGGGAGTAAAGGCTAGCGCCACCATGACTGCTTCCCCCCCCCCCCCCATGACTGGCCAAATCACTTAACCTTTCTGTATTTTAGATGTCTCACTTGCAAAATGGAATCAATAATGGTAGCTATCTTATGGAGTGTTATGAAAATCAATATATGTAGAACAAGTAGAACAGATTCAGTCTTGGGAATTACTAAATCTTAGCTAGACAAAACAAAGCAGAACCAAAAAGCCATTAAAAGATATTTATTACTGATGATATTTTTTTTTTCTTCTTGAGACAGGATCTTGTCATATGGCCCAGGTTGGTCTCAACCTTATGATCCTTCTGCATCACTCTACTGAGCACTGGGATTGCAGGTTGTTCCACTACACTTGGCTACTTAATCTTTTTTTTTCCTATAGAAATCAGATTTTTTTTTTCCCTTGAGGTGGGTTAGGTTGGAACTCATAGGTTGGCCTCGAACTCACAATGATCCTCCTACCTTAGCCTCCCAAGTGCTGGGAGTAAAGGTGTGCACCACCACGTTCAGCCAGATTAGTCTTTTAAAAATATAATATTTATTTATTTGAGGGAGAAAGAGGCAGAGAGAGAGAGAGAGAGAATGGGTGCACCAGGGCCTCCAGCCATTGCAAACGAATTCCGGATGCATGTGCCACCTGGGCTTTGCAGGCAAGCACCTAACTGCTGAGCCATCTCTCCAGCCCCAGATCGGTTTTTTATACTTACAACCTCCCAGCCCATGTATTCATTGGAAAAGTTCTAATTCTCTCTGACATAGATATATCAGATTCATGGAGGGAAAGGGTCAGCTCAGGAAGGCAGACAACACTATCTATTATGCCATTTGCACATTCCACCACTGAGCTACGTCCCTAGTCAGTATACTCACTTTAAAGTTCATGATGTTAGCAAAAATCCTGTGACCTCAGGTCTGAGGATGTAGCTCAGTGGTAGAGTATTTGCTTAGCATGTGTGAAAATTGGATTCAATCCCCAGCACCAAACAAACAGAATCCCATGATTTTGGGAAGGGAAATTGTCTTTCTACTGTCCAGGACTAGCTTACAACCTACATCCTAGTATTTCTTAGATGAATATGAGTGATTTAGAAATAATAGAACAAGGGGCCTGGAGAGATTGCTTAGTGGTTAAGGCGCTTGCCTGCGAAGCCTAAGGACCCATGTTTGATTTCTCTCCTGATTCCATGTAAGCCAGGCACACAAAGGTGAGGCAAGCACAAGGTCGCACATGCTCACTAGGTGGCGCAAGCGTCTGGAGTTTAATTGCAGTGGTTGAGGTCCTGGTGTGCCAATTCTGTCTCTCTCTCCAACACAACACAACACAACACAACAACACAACACAACACAACACAACAAAACATGGGCTAGTGGCTCAGCAAAGAGAGCCTTAGTATCATGAAGGCTGGCCCATAATGTTTCCTCTCCCCCACTCTCATTATGTGGGTCTATTTACACAATTTTGCCTCCCAATAGGTTGCTAGGCACTAGGCACTTGTTGAATATGGGTGAGGATGTATTCTGGAATTTGGTCCTATCAAGGGGGATAGGGCTATTGACAGTAGATCCCTGATTACAGGAAAGCAATGATATTTTGAAGCACTACTTTGTGCGCTTTATGTACTATAGAAATGATCTCATGTTTTAAATCCACTTTGTTTGTTTATTTGATGTAGAGCTTCACTCTAGCCCAGGCTGACCCAGACTTCACTATGTAGTCTCAGGGTGACCTTGAGCTCATGGCGATCCTCCTACCTCTCTGCCTCCTGAGTGCTGGAATTAAAGGCATATGCCACCACAGGCAGGCTAAATCTACTAAAAAAATATCTTATTTATTATTTATTTGCAAGCAAGCAGATAAACAAACACAGGATAGTGGGGGGGAGGATAGCATGCCAGAGCCTCTTATTACTGCAAATGAACTCCAGATGCATGCACCACTTTGTGCATCTGGCTTTCTTTACATGGTACTGGGGACTCGAACTCCGGCTGTCAGGCTTTTGCAAAGGCAGCACCTTTGACCACTGAGCCATCTCTGCAGCCCTCTACTTTCACTTGAAACGAACTCCAGATGCACGCACCACTATGTGCAGCTGGCTTATGTGGGTTCTAAGGAATCGAGCCTGGGTCATTAAACTTCGCGGGTAAGCGCCATAAAGGCTAGGCCATCTCTCCAGCCTTGACTCTTTTCTTTCTATATATATTTATATATATATACACACACACATATATATATTTTTTCTCCTTTAAAGTGTCCTAACAAACTTCGACACCTTAGTCCCTATCCAGTACAAAAGCAAATTACTGACAATCGAATTCCATCAACAAATCGCCCCAGTGTGTTCCATGTAAATGACTGCATTACAGTCCAAGCCAAACAGATGCGGCGGCTCCAAACGGGAGGAGTGGAGCGGAGCCCAGACGGGTCAGGACACCCGATGTGGCCAAACTAAACTCCGAGCTCCGCTTCCCACCCAAAGAAGCGACGACGCCGCGCAGGCGCCCCACTGCGCAGGCGCCACGCCTCGGCGCGCATGCGCACTCCGAGGAAACGGCCTGTTCACACGCCCGTTGTGGCAGCCTCCCGTGAGTCCTCCCACCTCCTCCATTTTCCTAGTCCCGGCAGGTAGGCTCCCAGGGGTCAGCTCCTCGCCAAACTGCCGAAGCTCCTGGAACCTCTCTCTCCGCCGCCGGCTACTTACCTCAGCAGCCTCGGCACGTTCCCTAGCAGCCCCGCCCCCCGGAACAACCACAGCGGGCCGCGTTGCCGGCGAGGAGGACGGCGGCGTGCGCGCCCCCGCGCGGAGGGAGTCCCGGGCGGCGGCGTCCGCGCGTCCGCGAGGTGGTGGGCGTGGCCTGCGCGCGGGGCGGAGCGCCCAGCTTTCCGGAAACGCTTCCGGGCTCCCAACCTCGCTCTATTTTGGTTTTCCCGCAGCCAGTAGCTTGTTCTGTTCCCTGCCTTTGTGTATTTGGTTATTTGTTTAATGTTTATTTATTAATTTATTCATTCGTTTGTGAGAGGGGCAGAGAATGGGTGCTCCAGGGCCCCTAGCCACCCTTGTTTTTATGGTTCAGGACTTTGGTTTCTCCCAGGGTATTTGCAGAAAGACAGTAACTTTCTTCTCTGTGAAGCAAAGTGAAATTTCCTGTTTAAAAGTATTTTTTTTTTAGGGGGTTGGAGAGATGGCTTATCGGCTAGGGCGCTTGCCTGCAAAGCCAAAGGACCTTGGTTCGATTCCCCAGGACCCACGAAAGCCATGTGCACAGGGTTGCACATGGGTCTGGAGTTCGTTTGCAGTGGCGGGAGGCCCTGGCGTGCTAATTCTCTCTCTGAAAAAAAAAAAAAAAAAAGTTGGGCTGGAGAGATGTCTTAGCTCTAAAGGCACTTGCCTGTGAAGTCAGGACCTACATTCAATTTCCCAGGACCCATGTAAGCCAGATGCACAAGGTGGCACATTCATCTTGTGTTCGTTTGCAGGGGATGGAGGCTCTGGCCCATTCTCTTTCTCTCTCTTAATAAATAAAAATATTTTTATGTGAGAGACAGAGGGAGGAAGAAAGTGTTGCTGAGCCAGGGCCTTCAGCCAAGACAAGTGAACTGCAGACACATGTGCCACTTTGTGCATGTGCCCTCACCTGAGTACTGGGCAGTTGAACCTGGGCTGCCAGGCGTTTACAAATAATCTTAAACTGCTGAACCATCCCTCTAAACCCAACTTATTTCCCTTTTCCTTCTGAGTACTCTCATATCTTGGGGGCTGTACAGGAAAAGAAAGCAAAGAAATTGTGATCATACAGTTACCTCTTCCTTCATAGCTCATGGTCTGAAGGCTCAGCCTTAACAGTAAAGTCTTTTACAGAGAGCTTTTGAAGGATGGGGAAGATACTGAAGGAACAGCACACCAGGGTAGTGATGTCATCAACTATTGTCAGTTAGGTACCCAACCTCAATGTTTACCTTGTGTGTTCTTTTTTTTGGGGCGGTGGGGGCGGGGCTGAGGGTTTCGAGGTAGGGGCTCTCTCTAGCCCAGGCTGACCTGGAATTCACTATGTCCTCCTACCTAAAACCTTGCTGGGTGTGATGGTGCACAGCTTTAATCCCAGCACTCCAGAGGCCGAGGTAGGAGGACTGCCATGAGTTTGAGGCCACCTGAAACTACATAGTGAATTCTAGACCCTATCTTGAAAAACCAAACCAAACAAAACAAAACAAAACCTCACAAAACCTGCTGAGCATGGTGGCACATGCCTTTAATCCCAGCACTGGGGAAGCAGAGGTAAGAGGATCCCCTTGAGATTGAGGCTACCCTGAGGCTATAGAGTGATTTCCAGGTCAGCCTGGGCTAGAGGGAGACCCTACATTGGAAAAACCAAAACCAAAACCAAACAAAACCAAACCTCCCCTTGGTTCTTATTAAAGAGTCTTGCTGAGAGTTGGACCATTCATTAGTGTATTTAGTAAGGAATGATGTGTTTTCTTTGGAACTTGTATATTTGGAGCTTGAAGATCATCCAGGCTATCTGTGGTAGGAACATGGGTTGAACCTAACCACAGCAAGCTCATAAGGAGCCTTTATTGCCTAAATTATTGATGCATTCAGTGGTGACTAGAAAGTTGGTATCTCAGTAAGAGACGTACATACAGTTTGTTGGGTAGTGGTCTATAGAAATTGGATTCCTTCTCAGCAACATATTGTTCTGTAAACTGTGTTGGTGTCACATTTTAAACACTTTGGTTGGCAAGTGGATCTGATAACTATATATTCCTATGACATCTAAGACTACATACTCTGGGATGGAGAGATGGCTTGGAGGTTAAGACACTTGCCTGTGAAGCCTGAAGACCCATGTTCTGCTCTCCAGATCCCATGTTAGCGAGACACACAAAGGTGACGCAAGCACAAGGTTGCACATGCTCACTAGGTGGCACAAGTGTCTGGAATTCAGTTGCAGTGGCTGAAGCCCTGGCGTGCCAATTATCTATCTCTCCCTCCCCTCGTTGTGTTTCTCTCACTCTAAAATAAAAATAAATAAATAAATAAATAAAAACTACATAATCTTCTGATAGCGTATTCCTAATTGTATTAATTATATTGACTAGAGTGAGGTACTTTGTCAATGTTAACTAAACTTTAAAATTGCACAAATCATAAAAAAATTAATAAAAGGCTGGGTGTGATGGTGCATCCCTTTAATCCCAGTACTGGGAGGCAGAGATAAGTGGATCACCATGAGTTCGAGGCCACCCTGAGGTCTACATAGTGAATTTCAGGTCAGCCTGGGCTAGAGCAAGACCCTACCTCAAAAAAAAAGTTGTTAAAAATAAAAAAATAAAAAGTGGCATTAATAAGATATTTCCATTCTCTCAGAGTCATAGAGAGGCTGCATATTAATAACCCTTGATCACTTTTTGTGGGGAATAGATAATATACAAATTATTTTGATGTTTAGAGTAAGTCAGGAATGTCATAGTATGATGGAAAATGAAGCAGTTGCTCAAATAAATAAAAAAAAATTTAAAAAAGGGCTGGAGGAGATGCTACCTGGAAAAACAAAAAAAAAAAAAAAAAAAAAGAGGGGGGATGGAAAGCTGGGCGTGGTGGTACACGCCTTTAATCCCAGCACTTGGGAGGCAGAAGTAGGAGGATCACCATGAGTTCAAAGCCATCCTGAGATGACATATTGAGTTCCAGGTTAGCCTGGGTTACAGCGAAACCCTACTTCGAAAAACCAAAACAAAAAGGGGGGGTGGAGACAAGGTGGCACTTGCATCTGGAGTTTGTTTGCAGTAACTGGAAGCCCTGGTGCACCCATTCTCTCTCTCTGCCTCTTTCCTTCTCTCACCCTCTCAAATAAATAGATAAATAATTAAAACAACAACAACAACAAAAAAGGGATGGAGAGATGGCTTAGTGGTTGAGGCATTTGCCTGCAAAGCCTAAGGACCCAGGTTCAATTCCCCAGTACCCATATAAACCAGATGTATAAGGTGGTGCATGCATTGGGAGTTCATTTGCAGTGGCTAGAGGCCCTGGTGTGCCCATTCTCTATCTGCCTCTCTCAGTCTCAAATAAATAAAAATTTAAAAAATATTTAGCTGGGTGTGGTGGCATATGCCTTTAATCCCAGCACTCAGGAGACAGAGGTAGGAGGATTGTTGTAAATTCAAGGCCACCATGAGTCTACATAGTAAATTCCAGGTGAGCCAGGGCTAGAGTGAGACCCTACCTCGAAAAACCAAAAAAAAAAATTTTTTTTTTAAAGAAATAAAGCTATTGGTTTAAACCAGCTTATAAACAGGGGATGTCCAATGGAAAGTGGTATTATGTTTATTTAGGATGTATTGTGATGTCCTGTTATGTCCTTTTAGGCTTATAAAATGATCTGTCTTATTTATAATATAAAAGATAATGGAGGATTTATGTTTCAGGACTTCACTAAAATATTTCTTGGAGAAGGTGTCATGGAAGTTCTACGTCCACAAATCATCACAATTGATGGACGGAATTACCGGAAGAACCCTGTCCAAGAAAGGACTCACCAACACGAGGAAGATGAGGCCTTCTATCAAGGTAGTCCTCCTTGCTTGTAGGTCAGATTTGAAGTCAAACGTGGAAATAAACCGGGTGTGGTTGTGGCGCACACATTTAATCCCAGCACTCGGGAGGCAGAGGTAGGAGGATGGCCATGAGTTCGAGGCTACCCCCTGAGACTGCATAGTGAATTCTAGGTCAGCCTGGGCTAGAGTGAGACCCTACCTCAAAAAACAAAAAAACAAAAACAAAAGTAAAATGTTGCTGGAGTGATGGCTTAGTGGTTAAGGCACTTGCCTGTGAAGCCTAAGGACCTTGGTTTGATTCCCCAGTATCCACATAAGCCGATGCACAAGGTGGCACGTGTGTCTAAAACTTGTTTGTAGTTGCTGGAGGTCTTGGTGCAACCATTTTCTTTCTCTTACCTGCTTCTTTCTGTCTTTCAAATAAATAAATAAATAAATAAATAGAAGTAAAATATAGGATTATTTAGTTACACTGTTTCTGTGTTAACCCTGAATTTGGAGATGTTTGGCTTTTCAACTCCATTTGTGTTGATGTTCAGGGTAGTGATGAGATTGAGTTCAAATGAGTCATTCTTGGTTGCAATTCATAAGTCAGGTTCTATTTCTTCTTATAGAGAGGCTTAAATATTGCATGGAGTAATTTTAGTTGACTATCAATATTCTGTGGCAAAAGTAAACCCCATTGTCTGTGAATTTATAAAGGAATATAAATTATTGAGTTGGATGTGGTGGTACATGCCTTTAATCCCAGCTCTCCAGAGTCAGGGGTAGGAGGATCTCTGTGAGCTCAAGGCCATCCTGAGACTACGTAGTGAGTTCTAGGTCAGCCCAGACTACAGTGAAACCCTACCTCAACCCCCCCCCAAATTTTATATATATATATGTGTGTGTGTGTGTGTGTGTGTATATATATGTATAATTAAGCATATGTAAAGAAATTAATCCAGTGCTCAGTCACATTAGCTGCTATTATGTTTTTTAAAAAATAATATTTAGGGGCTGGAGAGATGGCTCAGTGGTTAAAGGTGCATGCTTGCTTGCCAAGCTTGAAAGCCTTGACTTGGGTTTTATCCCCAGTACCCATTTACAGTCAGATGCACAAAATGGTGTGTGCTGGAGTTTGCAGTGGTAGGAGGCCCTGGCATACCCATACTTAACCCTCTTTCTCTCTCTCAAATAAATAAAGACATTTAAAAAAATTAGCTGGGTGTAGTGCACACCTTTAGTCCCAGCACTCACTGTGAGTTTGAGGCTACCCTGAGATTACATCGTGAATTCCAGATCAGCCTGGGCTAGAGCAAGACCCTACCTCAAAAAAAAAAATGTATATATGAATATATATATATGTGTGTGTATGTATGTGTGTGTGTGTGTGTGTGTGTGTGTGTATATATATATATATATATATATATATATATATATATATATATATATATATGAAGAGAGAATGGGCACTCCAGTGCCTCTTGCCAATGTAAATGAACTCCAGACCCCTGAAGTACTTTTTGCATGTGGCTTTTCCCCTTTAACCGCTGAACCATCTCTGCAGCCAGAGTAAGCTGTTTTCTATAGAGCATCGGCCTTCTGAGATTTTCCCATTTTCTTGTAGATTCCATGGAGTACTCTGACGAGCCCTGCGATGCCTATGAGGTGGAGCAGACGCCGCAAGGGTTCCGGGCCTCTATCAGTGCCCCCAGCCTGCTCTACAAGTGAGTGAGTCAGGGCCCCAGCAGCTTCGTGGGGGGCTTCCAGGAAACATTCTTCCACAGTTATTACAATGCTTGATTGCTAATGAGAAGATAGTTTAGTGTTCTCTGTCCTAAAATGTCAGAGGACTACTTACAGATGAGTGTAGTCATTCCTTGTGTATAGCCATGTTCTGTTGATTTGCCTTTTTTTAAAAATAAGCAGTCCAGGTGTCTTTTTTGTTGTTGTTTATTTATTTATTTGAGAGAGACATACAGAGAAAGAGGCAGAGAGAGAGAGAGAGAGAGAGAGAGAGAATGGGTGCATCAGGGCCTCCAGCCACTGCAAACGAACTCCAGACGTGCGCCCCCTTGTGCATCTGGCTAACGTGGGTCCTGGGGAATCAAACCTCGAACCAGGATCCTTAGGTTTCACAGGCAAGCACTTAATATCTAAGCCATCTCTCCAGACTCTTGATTTGGCTTTCAAGCCTCCTTTGAATGCACCATTTACCTTTATTTTCCGTGCTACCCCTTTCTTTTCTTTTTCTTTCTTTCTCTCTCTCTCTCTCTCTCTTTTTTTTTTTTTTTTTTTTTTTGAGGTAGGGGTTTCACTCTAGCTCAGGCTATAGTCTCAGAGTGGCCTCAAACTCAAGGCAATCCTCCTACCTCTGTCTCCCAAGTGCTGGGATTAAAGGCCTTCACTACCATGTCCAGCTAATTCTGATGACTGAATGGGCACTCTAGGGCCTCCAGCTGCTGCAAATGAACTCCAGACGCATGTGCCACTGTGTGTTACCTGTGTACTGGGAATCAAACCCAGGCTGCTAGGCTTTCATGCAAGTGCCTTAACTGTCAAGTCATCTCTCCAACCCTCATATATTTTTTTTGTAAACTGGCATACTATAGTAGATGTTAAAGGAAATAATTAAGCCTGGTTATTCCACATAAAAAGATTGAAGGGCTGGAGAGATGGCTTAGCGGTTAAGCGCTTGCCTGTGAAGCCTAAGGACCCCGGTTCGAGGCTCAGTTCCCCAGGTCCCACGTTAGCCAGATGCACAAGGGGGTGCACGTGTCTGGAGTTCGTTTGCAGAGGCTGGAAGCCCTGGCGCGCCCATTCTCTCCCTCTCCCTCTATCTGTCTTTCTCTCTCTGTCTGTCGCTCTCAAATAAATAAAAATGAACAAAAAAAAAATTAAAAAAAATAGGCTTTGTCATTTAAAAAAAAAACAAACAAAAAAACAAAAAAAAAAAAACGATTGAATAAAGACAGAGTTGTAGCTCTGTGGTCAAGTGTATGCTTAGCACTTATGAGGCCCAAGTTCAATTCCAACATAGTGACCTGTGATAGTGGGTGTGTGATTGAAATCACAGAAGTTGGAATAATGTTGATCACAGGGTTCTTTCCCTGACTTTATAGTCCTGTGGGGGTCTTTTAGTGTTTTATAGTCCCCGAAACCTCTCTCCTGACATTCAGTAGTCTCATTCACTTTAACATATCTACTCACTGTGGGTTCCAGAAACTAACCTTGGGTTGCCAGTATTCAGTATACTAGGAGGCCGAGGCAAATCATAGAAATGAGTCAATAAATGATTGAAGTAGGGTAAGTGAATGATATTAGGAAGTGGTAGGGATTTTGATGAATTTGCCCTATCTTCAGGGGTAGAGAGTTGGCTCCAGACTGTGGTTGCCACCAGTCATTAGATCTTTAGTAATTTAAGAGAATCTGCAAATAACCCAAAATCTTTCCAGCAAAACACATCCATGTGCCAGGTGTGGTGACACATGCCTTTGGTCCCAGTTAAGGTAAGAGGATCATGACGAATTTGGAGCCAACCTAGGGCTAGAGTGAGTTCCAGGTCAGCCTGAGCTATAGGAAGACCCATCCTTGTAAAAAAGCAAAAACAGGGGCCGGAGAGACGACTCAGTAGTTTGATCCTCAAGTACTTACACAAAGCCATATGCACAGGGTGGTGCCTGTGTCTGGAGTTCATTTGCAGAGGCAGGAGGCCCTAGCATACCTATTCCCTCTCCCTCCCTCAGTTCCTTCACTCCTTTCTTTTCTTTATCTCTCTTCCCTTGCAAATAAATAAATAAAAACATTTTTAAAAACCTGTGCTCACTTCAGTAGCACCTATGCTAAAATTGGGAAAAAAAATCCCACCAGGTGTGGTGGTGCACGCCTTTAGTCCCAGCACTTGGGAGGCAGAGGTAGGAGGATTGCCCATGACTTTAAGGCCAGCCTGAGACTACATAGTGAATTCCAGGCCAGCCTGAGCTAGAGTGAGACTCTACCTTGAAAGAAAAAAATACTACTACTGGGCCAGAGGGATGGCTTAGCGGTTAAGGCGTTTGTCTGCAAAGCCAAAGGACCCAGGTTCAATTCCCCATGATCCACGTTGGCCAGATGCACAAGGGGTGCATGCATCTGGAGTTCGTTTGCAGTGGCTGGAGGCCCTGGTGTGCCCATTTTCTCTCTCTCTTTCTCTGTTAAATAAATTAAAAAAAAATCCCCCCCCCAAATTTCATCTATGTGCAACATTTAATTTGAAGGGCACAGTTTACTTCCTACGTCCTTTTCCCCATTTTTTATTTGAGACATGGTCTCAGTATGTAGCCCAGACTGGTCTTGAACTAGTGATCCTTGTGCCTTAGCCTCCTGAGAGCTGGGAATGTGCACTTCCATGCCCTGCCTCTTTTTTTCTTTTTTTAATTTTTAAAATCTGGGCTAGAGAGATGGTTTAGCAGATTGAAGCCCTTGCTTGCAAAGCCTGAGGGCAAGGGTTCAGCTTCCCAGTAGCCACATAAAGCCAGATGCACAAAGTGCCACATGTGCCTGGATTTCATTTGCAGTGACAAGAAGCCTAGTGTATCCATGGTCATACACACTCTCTCTCACACACAAATACATAATAATAAAAAAATTGTGTGTGTGTGTGTGTGTAAAATGTGTGTGAAGTTGATCCTCGCCTTTCCCTTTGTTTGAGGCACTGTCTCTGTTAATTCTGAGAATCCCATGCTCCATCAACTGAGCCAGCTGCGTGGCTTCTGTTAATTGTAGCCATCATCAGGTTGGCTCTTGAGCTTCCAGTTCTGCCTTCTCCTCCCTTATTGCTGTAGACATGCACACATTACAAACATGCACCGCTGCAGCTGGCTTCTGCATGGATGTGAGTTCTCATGCTGTAGCTGCAAACACTTCATTGACAGAGCCATCTCTCCATCCCAAGAGCACGTTCTCTAAAGTGAAATGACTTGTAATTTTCCCTACAGCTACTGAGCATGTACTAAATATTTTTAAATATGTTTTATTTATCTATTTGAGAGGCAGAAATGAGAGGGAGAGGGGAAAAGAGAGGAGAGAGAATGGGCACGCCAGGACCTCCAGCCACTGCAAATGAACTCCATATGCATTTGCTTATGCATATGGCTTATGTTGGTTCTGGAGAATTGAACTGGGATCCTTTGGCTTTGCAGGCATATGCCTTAACCAATAAGCCATCTTTCCAGAGCCCTAAATGTTTTTCTGTAAGGGAATATCTCTGGCCATGGGGTATTTAAATATGATAAGACTACTTAGTTTAGAACCTTGTGACTTAATCTACTTGAATGTATTTTTTTTTCTTTTATAGGCATATAGTTGGAAAGAGAGGGGATACCAAGAAGAAAATAGAAACGGAGACAAGAACTTCTATTAGCATTCCTAAACCTGGACAAGATGGAGAAATTGGTGAGACTCAGCATACATAATTTATGTTTGCATTTTTTTTTCAAGGTGGGTTTTTACTGTAGCCCAGGTTGACCTGGAAATCACTCTAGTCCTAGGTTGTCCTTGAACCCATGTGATCCTCCTACTTCTGCCTCCTGAGTGCTGGGATTAAAGGTGCCATTATGCCTGGCTGCCCATTTTTTTATAGAGAGCTTTTCCTGTAACCCAGACTGGCATCAGACTCACTGTGTGGCAAAGGCTGGTCTGGGACTGCTGATTCACCTCTGCCTCCTGAGTGCCAAGATTATAGGTTTGTGCTATCACATGGCTAAGATTCTCTATTTTTATTTTTATTTTTTGGTTTATTTTATTTATGAGAGAGAGAGTAAGAATGACAATGAATGGGCATGCCAGGGCTATCAGCCACTGTAAATGAACTTTAGATGCATGCACCACCTTGTGCATATGGCTTATGTGGGTCCTGGGGAATCGATCCTAGGTCCTTTGACTTCACAGGCAAATGCTTTAACTGTCAAGCCATCTCTCCAGCCCTCTATTTTTATTTTTATTTATTTATTTTTGATGTAGGGTTTCATTTTAGCTCAGGCTGACTTGGAATTCACTATGTAGTCTCAGGATGGGCTCAAACTAATGGTGATTCTCCTACCTCTGCCTCCCAAGTACTTGGGATTAAAGGCCTGTGCCATACTTGGTTTATTTTTATTTATTTTTTATTTTTATTTTTGTTTTTTATTTGAGGCAGAGCCTCACTCCAACACAGGCTTAACTGGAACCCACTTTGTATTCCCAGGTGACCTTGAATTTACAGTGATCCTCTTACCTCTGCCTCCCAAGTGCTAGGATTAAAGGCATGTGCCACCACTCCCAGTCTCCCAGTCTCCCAGTGATTCTCTATTTTATTTAATTACTTACTTTTTTTGTTTGTTTATTTTTATTTATTTACTTGAGAGTGAAAGACCAACAGAAAGAGAAAGAGGCAGATAGATATATATATAGAGAGAGAGAATGGGCATGCCAGGGCCTCTAGCCATTGCAAACAAACTCCAGATGCATGTTCCCCCTTGTGCATCTGGCTTATGCGGGTCCTGGGGAATCGAGCCTCGAACCAGGGTCCTTAGGCTTCACAGGCAAGCACTTCACCACTAAGCCATCTCTCCAGCTCATTTACTTGTTTTTTTGAGGTAGAGTTCAGTGTAGCCCAGGCTGACCTGGAATTCACTCTGTAGTTTCAGGGTGGCCTTGAACTCACAGTGATCCTCCTACCTCTGCCTCCTGAGTCCTGGAATTAAAGGCGTGCGCCACCATCCCTAGCTGTAACTCTCTATTTTTAAATTTATTCTGTTTAAATTGAATTAATTAGCCATTTACTTCATCTTGGTACTGTCCAGATTCATAGACAGCCCTAGAGAGGATCGTATCAAGAGGGCATTTGTAAGGGCTGGGAGATTGCTGAGTGGTTCAAGGCACTTGCTTGCAAAATCTGCTGGCTCAGGTTCAATTCCCCATCACTCAAGTAAAACCAGATGCAGAAAGTGGCTTGTGTGTCTGGCATTTGCTTGTAGTGTTAAGGGACCCTGGCATGTCTACACCACACACACACACACACACACACACACACACACACACACACACACAAATAAGTAAGTAAATTATTATTATTATTTATTTTTCTATGGTAGGGTCTCACTCTAGCTCAGGCTGTCTTGATGCTCATTCTGGAAGCTAGGCTGGTATCAGACTCATAGTGATCCTCCTCCCTCTGTTTCCCAAGTGCTGGAATTAAAGGTGTGCACCACCACGCCTGGCTTAAATAAGTAAATTTTTAAAAGAGGGCACCTATTTCACAAGTATATGAGAGTGCTTGAATGTGTTAGTCTTTTTTAAAGTTTTTTTTTTTTTTTCTGCTTCCGCTTGCAGTGATCACTGGCCAGCATCGAAATGGTGTCATTTCAGCCCGAACTCGGATTGATGTTCTCTTGCACACTTTTAGAAGAAAGCAGCCCTTCACTCACTTTCTTTCCTTTTTCCTCAATGAGGTTGAAGTTCAGGAAAGATTTATGAAGTTCCAGAATGAAGTATTGGAGAAGTGTTCCATGGTAAGCAGCAAGAAATAAAAATTTAAAGAAAATTATGTTTCATAATTCAAACAGAGGAATACAAACATATCTGCTCACAAGTTTCTATATAAGATACAAAAGGCAATTCTGTTTTTAAAGTTATTTATTTATTTATTTGCAAGGAGAGAGAGAGAGAGAGTCTTGTGTGTGTGTATGGGCATGCCGGGCCCTCTAGTGCTTCAAATGAACTCCAGACGCATGCTCACACCTTGTGCATGTGGCTTTATGTGGGTACTGGGAAATCAAACCCAGGTCATTAGGCTTTGTAGGCAAGCACCTTAACCTTGGAGCCATCTCTTCAGCCCAGGCCATTCTCTTTAAACAATAATTATTTGTATGAGTATGTGTGCATGTATGGCTATGCACATGCCTCGTGTGCGTGGCCAGAGGTATTGGTCCTCTCCTTCCGTGCTGTTTGAGGCAGGGTCTCTCTTGTGTTTTCCTACAGTCCCAAAACTTGGGAGGTTGAGAGCAGGAGGGTTTCAAGTTTGAAGGCAGCCTGGGCTACATAGTGACAACTTTAATTTAAAAAAAGTGAATTGGGATAAATTAATCATTTTTCCTGTGCATTTGTGTGCACACTTTTTCTTGTTTATCTATTTTTATTTTTCCATGTAGGGTTTCATCCTAGCCCAGACTGACCTGAAATTCACTATGTAGTCTCAGGGTGGCCATGAATTCATGGTGATGGTTCTACCTCTGCCTCCTAAGTGCTGGGATTAAAGGCGTGCGCCACTATGCCCAGCTTTTTTTTTTTTTTTTCTTTTCTATTGGCATGAGCTGACAGAAAGCAAATATTGGAAGAATTTTTTTTTCTTTTGATTTGTTGAAGAAGTCTCAATCTAGTCCAGGTTGACCTGGGACTCACTCTACAGACTAGGTTGGCCTTGAACTCACAGTGACACTTCTACCTCAGCAACCCAAGTACTGGGATTAAAGGCGTACACCACCATGCCTGGCAGAAAAATTATTTTAATTAATCCAGAATGAGATTATCTGCTATGAATATCATACTGGCCTTAATCAGTGTGAAGTATTTCCGTCCTGATTTCAGGGAGACTGCCTACTGACATAGACTTTTTCCTGCTTTTAAATAGGTCCTGATAATAGCAGGAAACAAGCAGATATAATGAAGGAAATAAGTAAGAAAGCATCATCATCTACATTGTATGGGACAGGTTTTTAGTGAGTTTCATTCTGCTGTTAGATGACAGCAGATGGCTGTATTCTGCATATGTGATTACAGTTCAGGTGAATTCTCTTCTGAAACTTGGGAAACATACCTGTTCCTTGATGTAGGGGCATTTTCTCATAGCTCTGTGGCATCCTGTCTTATATTGATTCTCTGAAACTCATTTGATATTTCTGATATTGGAAAATGGTAACCTCGGTTTATGTGGGTGGCTGGGGAATTGAACTCTGGGCCAGCTGACTTTGCAAGCAAATCCCTTTAATCACTGAGTTACCTCCCCAGCCCCCCCCCCCCCCGGCAATATTTCATGGACTGTCAAAGTTCTCTGTGATGGAGAGAGGTCCCAAAAAATTTGGGCCTGCCTTGAGTTAATTTCTTTGGATACTAAGAAATAAGGATTGAGGTTATTTTGTTTTACCCATATAGGTGTCTAGTTTCAGCCTCTTTTTTTTTTTTTTTTTTTTTTCCTTTTGGTTTTTCGAGGTAGGGTCTCACTTTAGCCCAGGCTTATCTGGAATGCACTATGTAGTCTCAGGCTGGCCTCAGACTCATTGGTGATTCTCCTGCCTCTGCCTCCCTAGTGCAGCACCATGCCTGGCTTAGCCTCATTTTATTTTTATTTCTTTTTGCTTTTTTGAGGTAGGGTCTTGCTTTAGCCCAGGCTGACTTGGAATTCACTGTGTATTCTCAGGCTGGCCTCACATGAATCCTCCTATCTCTGCCTCCCTCCCCAGTGCTGGGATTAAAGACATGCACCACCCCACCTGGCTCAGCCTTGTTTTGTGTGTTGTGTACATGCATGCTTGAGAGCTTGAGAGAGAGAGAGAGAGTGTGTGTGTGGGTGTGTGGGTGTGAGTGCGCGCGCGCGCGCCCGCATGGAGGTCAGGAGTCACTGTCTTCCTCAGCTGTTCTCCACCTCATTTACTGGGGCAGGGTCTCTTACCGGAACCCAGAAATTGCCGGTTTGCTCCTGCATCTCTGTTGCCGCCTCCCAAGCACTGGGATTATAGATGGGCCATTACATTCATTCAGCATTTACAATGGCTTTGGGTATTCAAACTCAGGTGCTTATGCTTGTGTGGCACCGAGCTATTTCCCCAGCTCTTGTCTTTTGAGACAGGGTCCTCTGTGTAACACAGACTCCTATGGTCTGAAACTCATCATGGCCTCAAACTCATGATCTTCCTAATTCAGCCTCCCAATGCTGGCCCAGCATCATTTCTTCTCTCCCTTTCCCTCCCTGCCTCTCTCTCTTTCCTTTTGGTCTTTCGAGGTAGGATCTCACTCTAGCCCTGACTGACCTGGAATTCGAACTCACAGCAATCCTCCTACCTTTGCCTCTCGAGTGCTGGGATTAAAGGCATGTGCCACCACGCCTGGATTTTTCATTTCATTTTTTTAAAGATTTTTTTTTTTTTGTAAAAATTTATTTATTTGAGAGTGAGACAGAGAGAGAGAGAAAGAAAGAGGCGTGCACACACACACAGGGGATAGATGTGCCAGGGTCTTCTGCCACTACAAATGAACTCCAGATGCATGTGCCTCCTTGTGCATCTGGCTAAGGTGGGTCCTGGGGAATTGAACCCAGATCACTAGGCTTTGTAGGCAAGCACCTTAACCACTGAGCCATCTCTCTCCAGCCCAGCATCATTTCTTGAAAAGACTGTCCTTTCTCCATTGAGTGACCGTGGTGTCTTTGTCAGATTAGATGACCTTCCATGTATAAGTCTATTTCTAGACTTCCTCCTCTATTTTGTCCTTACACCAGTCTTATGCAGTCCTGATTACCATAGTTTCTAATGCTGTGCCAGGTCCTCTAGCTGCTGTAAATGAACTCCAGATGCATGAGTCACTTCCTGCTACTGGCTGTCTGTGGGAACTAGGGAGTTGAACCTGGGTCCTTAGGCTTGACAGGCAAGTGCCTTAACAGCTAAGCCATCTCTCCAATCCCATGCCTTGCACTCTTGACTTTAGTGACCTTTCTGCCTCAGCCTTCCAAATAGCTGGGATAACAGAGATGAGCATCATGTACAACTTTTTTTTTTTAGCTTTCCTTTAAAAAGTCAAAATGGCCAGGCGTGGTGGCACACGCCTTTAATCTCGCGAGGCAGAGGTAGGAGGATGGCTGTGAATTCGAGGCCACCCTGAGACTAC
Organism: Jaculus jaculus; assembly: GCF_020740685.1. Lineage (NCBI taxonomy): Eukaryota > Metazoa > Chordata > Mammalia > Rodentia > Dipodidae > Jaculus > Jaculus jaculus. Next base: position 13,504,971 of record NC_059119.1, on the reverse strand, counting down.
ATAGTGAATTCCAAGTCACCCTGAGCTAGTGTGAGACCCTGCCTCGAAAAACTACACACACACACACACACACACACACACACACACACACACACACACGTGCGGTCAAAATGTAGACATAGTCGCTTGTTGATCAGTGTAGGTGCTTTACAGACTTCTCTAAAGCCTTTTTTAAAAAATTTTTTTTGTTGTTTATTTATTTGAAAGCGACAGAGAAAGAGTGAGTGAGAGAGAGAGAGAACGGGCGTGCCAGGGCTTCCAGCCACTGCAAACGAACTCCAGATGCCTGCACCGCCTTGTGCATCTGGCTAATGTGGGTCCTGGGGAATTGAGCCTCAAACTGGGGTCCTTAGGCTTCACAGGCAAGAGCTTAACCGCTAAGCTATCTCTCCAGCCCTCTAAAGCCTTTTGAAGGTCTGACCAAGAGCATTTTACTCCTGGACTAATTCAGCCATCCCTATTCCGGTATGACCCCTTGGGAGTCTGTGTTTATTTTAATGAAAGTGGCGCGTAGGAACTTAGGTGTTTTCCTCAGGCTTAAGCTCTGTTGTTTTCATGGCGCTCAGGAGCAAACCCAGGCCTTGCTTGTGCTAGGCAAGAGCTTGAGGCTTAAGTTTGGGGAAATGCTTGCCTCACAGCCTTTAGGTAGTTGTTTTAAATCTGTCTTGTAGATGTATACATTCTTACCAAACTAAAGTCTTTTATTTATTTATTTAGTTTTTGTTTTCAAGGCAGGGTCTCACTCTAGCCGAGGCTGACCTGTTACTCTGTAGCCCAAGCTGGCTTTGAACTCACAAGGATCCTCCTACCAAGTGCTGGGCTTAAAGGCATGTGCCATCATGCCTGGCCTAAAGCTCTTATTTTTCAACAGCACAGGTCATTGGTTTTTGGTGTTTTCACTATGTTGTACAGTTCTTACCACTATCTAATTCCAGAAGGTTTCCATCACTTCAGGAAAGAAACCTCATACCCGTTAAGCTGTCAGTCCCCATTGCTGCCTTCCCACAGCCCATGACAACTGCTAATCTACTTTCTGTCTCTATGGATTTGCTTGTTTTCAGTATTTTATATAAATGGAATCATGCAATATGTAGCCTTTTGGGTTTGGTATCTTTTACTTGAGATAATTTTCAGGGTTTATCCTTTGTATGGTGCAGTACCACCTCATTCCTCTTTTGGCTGGAAAATACTCCATTGTAGTATATAGGATGCACACTGCTTATGCAGTGTTTATAACTTGATGAACATTTGGTTTGTGTGCTTTGGTGGTGTTAAGAGGAATGCTGTTATTCATGCTTTCTGCCATTAACTTATAAAATTATAAATGAGGTTGAATTTATCCCTTTTATTCACTGGGTAGTAAAGAATTGCTGAGGTCTTGTATTGTGCTAGACTGTGTTCTAAACGCCGCCTCTGTTCGTCTTGTTTAGTCTTAGGTCCGTCCCTGTGAGGATGTTAGATGTCAGGGCTTGCTATGAAACAACCCCTGCAGGCAGGCTTATGTGTTGAATCCTGTTCCCTACCTGGTGACACTGTTTTGGGAGGTTGTACGAACCAGGAGGTAAGGCCTTACTGAGGGTGTGCCTGTGAGGGTTATGCCTGCTTCCCCCCACCCCATCTTGCTCTCTGCTTCCTGTCCACTGAGAAGCAACAGTCTGTCAGTCTGTCCCTCCACACGCTCCCATTGCCATGCTGCCTGCTTTGCCAAGGCTGAGAAACAAGTGTCCAGGAGCTGAAATCCCGAAAGTGTGGCTAAAATAATTTCTCCCTTTAAGTTGTTTTAGGCACAGCTGTGGAAAAGTAGCGACCACATAGGTATTTGCATGTTCTAGTGGTGATGAAAGGCAGGTTAGAGAGGCCGAGCAGAGGCGCCGCCACGCTGCCGTGAGCTCCAGTGTGAAAGCGCAGGTGAGCCACGCTGGGGAGGACGGAGTCTGCTGGGGGTTGCGCCCCCCATAGAGCACATAGAGGACTGCTGGCCTGCCACACACTGAGGGGAATTTGTTTGAATGTAAAAAAATCCTAGATGGAGCCTGCTGTGGCGACACATGCCTTTAATCCCAGCACTCAGGAGGCCAGGATAGAAGGATCATTGTGAGTTTGAGGCCAGTTTGAGACTACATAGTAAATTCCAGGTCAACTTGGGCTACATCAAGACCCTACCTCAAAAAAAAATCCTATTTAAATTGGGCTGGAGAGATGGCTCAGTGGCTAAGGCATTTGCCTGCAAAGCCAAAAGATCCCGGTTCAATTCTCCAGGACCCATGTAAGCCAGATGCATGTGTCTAGAGTTCGTTTGCAGTGGCTGGAGGCTCTGGCACACCCATTCTCTCTCCCTCTCCCTCCCCCTCTTTCTCTCTCTCTCAAATAAAAATAAAATAAAATAAATAAAAACATAATCTTAAAAATGTTTTTATTATTTGTAAGGAGAGAGAGGGAGAGAGAGAAAGAGTATGGGCATGTCAGGGCCTCTTGCCGCTCTAAACGAACTCCAGGCACACAGACAGACACACCACTTTGTGCATCTGGCTTACGTGGGTACTGAGGAATTGAACATAGGCCGGCAGGCTTTGCAAGCAGTGCCTTTACCTTCTGAGCCATCTCTCCAGCCCTTAATGGATGCCGTTTTGATGGTTGTTCATCTGCTAACCAACACTCACGCTTCAGGAGATATTTTGCTGTAGACCTGCCTGAGTACCTGGGTAATGATTGACACAGTATTTGAGAATTTAAGAGCCAGTTGTGGTGGTGCACACCGTCAATGCCAGCCCTCAGGAGGCAGAGGTAGGAGGATTCCATGAGTTCAAGACCACCCTGAGACTACATAGTGAATTCCAGGTCAGCCTGGGCTAGAGTGAGACCCTACCTCAAAAAAAAAAAAAAAAAATTTAAGAAAGGAGCCTGAGAGAATCCACTTTTCCTTGGGTAAGTAAACTCCCAGACCTGCTCGTCCCGCGATGGTTGAAAGGAAGCATGTGGGTCAGATATCATCTAAGAAGGACTGTTCTTTGTTGTGTTTTGTTTTATGGGGGTGGGTGGCTGTTGAGTCAGTCTTACTCTAGCCCAGGCTGGCCTTGAACTCATGGTAATCCTCCCACCTCAGCCTTATGAGGGCTGGAATTGAAGGCGTGCACCACCACACCCGGCTCTTAAATTCTCAAGAAAAAAAAAGTGCTGGGATTTAAGGCATGCATACCACGTCCGGCTCCTAAGAAGGACCCATGTCCATCCGCCTTCTTCCAGGCTCAGAACTAATGAAGGCGAGATTCTTCATCTTTAAAAAGCACTTTCCATTGGTAGTGCTTTCTGCATGTGTATGTGTCTGTGCATGTGGCTGCATGAGCATGTGGGTATACATGCATGTGGAGGCCAGAGGTAGACACATTATTTATTTTTGACAGGGTCTTTCACTGAGTCCCTGGAATCCCCTGCCTGTCTTCCCTAGTATTGGGTTTATTACACACCTAGCCGTCTTTTTTTTTTTTTTTTTTTTTTGATACAGTCTCTCCCTCCAGCTCAGGCTGACCTGGAATTCACTCTGTAGTCTCAGGCTGGCCTCGAACTCACGGTAATCCTCCTACCTCTGCCTCCCAAGTGCTGGGATTAAAGGCATGCGCCACCACTGGCATTACACCTAGCATTTTACATGGCTGCTGGGGATCTAAACTCAGGCCCTCATGTTTTCACAACAATCCCTGAATCCACTGAGCCATCTCCCCAGCCTGATAGCATTCATCTTTGTTTTATAGCTCATATCAAATATGTCAAGTGAGCTGGGTGTGGTGGCGCACACCTTTAGTCCCAGCACTTAGGAGGCAGAGGTAGGAGGATCACTGTGAGTTCAAGGTTGGCCTGAGACTAGATGGTAAAAATTCCAGGTTAGCCTGGGTGAGAGTGAGACCATACCTCAAAAAACAAAGAAACAAACAAACAAAAAATCTAATGCCAAATGCCTTGGGGGCTCTTGGAGGCAGAAGGTCCTGTTGAGTTTATATTTATGTTTGCACCTTACTGTGCAAGTTTTCTCTTGCCATGTAATAAATTATCATGTTTCTTACAGCTTAAACAACACCCATTTATCATCTCACATTTCTGTACTAGTTCTGTAATTCTGTAGGTCAGCAGACATAGTGAGCTGGACTGGGTTCTCTGCTCACAGTCTTACTAAGCTGAATTCAAGGTGTTGGGCAGCCTGCTGTATTATCTGGAGGTTTTGGGGGAAAAAATCACTTTTAGGTTCATTCATGCAGAATTCCGGTGTTTGTGGCCATAGGTCTGAAGTTCCTTGACATGTGCCCTAGCTAAAGACATAGCTTAAATTTTTTAAAAAAATTATTTGAGAGAGAGAAATAGGGAAGGAGGAAAAGAGGAGGAAGAGAAAGAGAGAACAGATAATACCAGGGTCTCTAGCCATTGCAAGCGAACTCCAGACCCATGTGCTACCTTGTGCACCTGGCTTACGTGGGTATTAGAGAATCAAACTTGGGTCCTTAGGCTTTGCAGGCATGTGTCTTAGCTGCTAAGCCTTCTCTCCAGCCCAAGACACAGCTTTTTAAAGAGCTCATGCATATAGGTCATTAGGGTAATCTTCCTCTCTTAAGGTCAGCTGCACCATATAACATAATCACAGGAGTGATGTCACACTCACAGGTTCACCCCACAGTTGAGATGGGGCCGTTGGGGTCATCATCCTGGGAATCCATCTAACACAGCTGTCAATGTCCATTGTGAATCATGGTTATAAAGGCTATGTTTTTGGTACAATAAACAACTTTTCTACACCTGTTCTTTGATCCCCTTCCTTGAACTTCCCTTCTTCTTCAAACTAGCCTTGCTTCTTTGTTTGGTAGCATGCTTTGTCCTTGACCTTATCCTTGGCACTCTAACAAAACCGCATTTACCTTTTAGAAAAGTGGTTCCTGAAATTACCTTCCTTCGTGCCCTCAGTTATAAGAGATGTCATTTGACTGTAGACATGATCGCCATCAGCCTGGGTATTTAATGTGGGATTTAGCTGCTCACAGACATCATAGCATTTTTCATCGTGTGATCTGCAGATAAACACCACCTTATGTTTTCATTCCTTCTTCTCTCACATTAAGATTCAAAAATGTCTCACTGTCTGCAGGTTCAAGAAGTATATTACAGCCCTGTATATCTCTCAATCATCTGTAGCCAGTAATGCCGCCGTAACTCCACTTTATCTCACAGCAGGGCCCAGTAGAAAGCACATCAGCAGTGAAACACAGTAATTCAGAACTGTGTGGTGCAGCATTCTGAAGGCTTATAGATCTCTGTGAAGCAGCGGGATTCCTTAGGCCTCCTAGAGAACCTGAACAGGTTATAGCTGCAGATACTACATAATTCTGCTCAAATTGTTGTGTGAAGGATGGTGCTGGGCCAAAATAGCTATGAGTCTCAGTCCTCCCAAAACTTGTCCAGTGAGAGTTTCTTTCTAGATTATTATTCACTAAAGAAGAAAATTATATGTAAAAGCTTTATGGTCTTTGGTAATAATAAAAACTGTAAACTAGAAGCTGGAGAGATGGCTTAGTGGTTAAAGCACTTGTCTGTGAAGCCTAAGACCCAGGTTTGATTCCCTGGTACCCGCATAGGCCAGATGCACAAGGTGGCGCATGTGTCTGAGAGTTCATTTGCAGTGGCTGGAGGCCCTGGGGTGCCCATTCTCTCTACCTGCCTCTTTTTCTCATTCTTCCTCTCTCAAATAAATAAATAAATAAAATTAAAAAGTTATAAACCAGACTGGAGAAATGGCTCAGTGCACTGTTTGCTATTACTTTTAAGCAATCTGGGGAAGAATAGTTGAGCTTTGAGAAAAGGCTCATGTCCTTATGGTACTCACAGAAGGTAAGTGGGTGCATCCGTTAGTGAAGGGAGATGCTCTTCTCTCCTTCCAGTAAAGATATACTTATTTTGAGGTAGGGTCTCTCTCTAGTCCAGGCTGACCTGGAATTCACTATGTAATTTCAGGGTGGCCTCACACTCACAGCAATCCTACTACCTCTGCCTCCTGAGTGCTCAGATTAAAGGTGTGAGCCACACTCAGCTCTTTGGGTAAAGATTTTTTAAAAAATACTTTATTTATTTATTTATTAGAGAGAGAGGGGGGAGAGGGAGGGGCAGATAGAATGGGCATGCCAGAGCCTTCAGCCACTGCAGATGAACTCCAGATGTGTGTGCCCCCTTGTGAAGCTGCCTTACATGGGTCCTGGGTAATCAAACATGGGTTCACAGGCAAGCGCCTTAACCACTAAGCCATCTCTCCAGCCCTTGGTAAAGCTTTAAACAATGCATGAGAAAGTTCTTTTCTCTGGTCATTGTCAAGCTGATGCTTGACTATTTGTCCTTTCTCATCAAGACCCTCTCCACTTTTTTCCTCATTTTATCTGGATGGATAGAATTCTAAAGCCAGGGACCAGCCTCTTTGCGCCTATATCATTGTGAAGCTTATACAACTTAACAAGGCACTTCATTAAAAACATGTAGAGACTCAAAAAAACGTCAGCTTGCTGAGGATGTGTGAGGACTGATGGAAATGACTCCGCTCGCGCTGCTGCGTGAGCAGGAAGAGCGCAGCTGGCAGAGGCGTGCGTGCTGCGTGGTCAGGTGGAAAGCCTGCATTTGCCATGCTGCCGTGTGCCAGGGACTCACCTGGATGCCATTTGATCTTCAGAGTGAACACAAGACAGAGGTACTATCTGTTTCACAGATGATAAAGTTGAATTTCAGAGCAGTTCAGTCACTTTGCCCCAGGTCCCGTTGCTGGTAGGTGGCAGACTGGAACTTGAACCCAGGCTTTTCTCGTTACCACGCCAGACATTCTTGTCACCACCTGGTCTTACTTGAATAACTTCCATGTGCTCATGAAGTTTCTATCATTTTCCCAGGAGAGATTTTGTGGAAGTTTGTTGTAAAATGATGCAGAAAATGAAATGAGGGAAAGGCAAGGCCTTCATGCTTACTCCTTTTTGTTTGCTAGAAGGTCAGGGAGTGGTGGCGCTCTCGCCAACACCTGTCTTGCTAGTAGGTACTGGTTTGTAGGTTTCATGGGATTGTGTGAAATAATTTTTAGGAATTTAGACTTAGAGGTAAAGTAGGGCATCTCCTCTATTTCACAGAGGAGGGAACTGAATGAAGCCTTGAAAAGTGAAATGACTTGCTTAGTAATAGTTGGCTTGTAGAACAGGTTACAACACAAGCCCTCGTTACTCCAGTAGTTCTTAAAAGATTATATATGTGTCTACACTTTGACAGTTATTTTTGTTCTTGGCAGTCAGCATGTATTGTCAAGGCAGAAGGCTATAGATTGTTTATATCCTGGGCACTAACATTTTGATCAGATTATTTGGAGTTCATTTCTTTTTTTAAAAAAAAATTATGTATCTGAGAAGGAGAGGAGAGGAGAGGAGAGAGAGAGAGAGAGAGAATGAATGAATATGGGTGTGCCAGGGCCTCTAGCCATTGCAAACAAACTCCAGATGTATACACTACCTTGTGCATTTGGCTTTACGAGGGTACTGAGGAATTGAACCTAGGTCCTTAGACTTTGCAGGCAAGTTTCTTAACCACTGAGTCATCTCTGTAGGCCCTGGAGTTCATTTTCAAAAAAAATATTTTATTTTTATTTATTTATTTGACAGAGAAAAAGAAGGAGAAGGAGAGGGGGAGAGAGGGAAAGAGAGAGAATGGGTATGCTAGGGCTTCAGCCACTGCAAATGAACTCCAGATGCATGCACCCCCTTGTGCATCTGGCTTATGTGGGTTTTGGGAAATTGAACCTGGGTCCTTTGGCTTTACAGACAAATGCCTTAACTGCTAAGCCATCCCTCTAGCCCTGGAGTTTCTTAACCATCATGTAATGGAATATGACTTTAGTAGATAGCTTCACATTGCTGGGATGAACATCCAAACCAGACACAGTTTATGGGAGGAAGGGATTTCTTTCAAGCTCACAGACCCAGAGGGAAGTTCCCTCAGTGGTAGAAGACGCTGGCTCCCATTCATAAATCCAAGCAGAGAGAGAGATCACCAGCAGCCAGAAAACACCGAAAAGTACCAAGTACCAAAAATCTGCCAGAGCTGACTGCTCTGCTCACCTTTGGGCTGGAATTCAGACTGGACCCCAGGATCTGCCCCCAGTGACACCTCCTTTAGCCAGGTGTACTGGAGACCCAAGTTATAAGCTTTAATAAAACTCCTGAGACTATGGGGACCATACATTCAAACCACCACACTGACCACTAGGTCCAGGCCTGAAGAGAGGCTTCCTTCGTGCTTGTGGGTGCTCTGGCATATGCACTGTGTCATGTCCCAGCCACATGGCAAGAGCCGTTGAGCTTTCAGGAAGCAGGGAGAATGCTCTGTGGTGGGATAATCCATTCTGCTGTTTAGGGCCTTTTCCCTATGCTTGACATTTTTTACACTACATTGCCAGCAGCTCCTGGAATGCTGGACTGAAAGTGAAATTAGTGCTCATGGGTGGGGTGGTGTCCATCTGTGATCCCAGGTACTTGAGAGTTTGAGGAAGGAGGATGGCAAGTTCTAGGCCTACCCAGGCTATATAGCAAGTTCAAGGCTAGTCTCAGTAACTTAGCAAGACCTTTTCTCCATTACAAATAAAAAGTAAAAAGGGCTAGAGATGTAGTTCAGCATGTGAGAGGTCCTAGATTCAACCCCTAGGTTGAATCTGAGATCGGCTAGTGGTCAACTCTAAACTGCAGTTGAAAGGAGAGAGTTTGGGTTGCACACTTGGGACTGCTGAGTCAGGATGTGATCTTGAACTGTGAACTCTGATTCAGGCGTATATACAAGGTTTTGGTGGAGGCAGCTTTTGGATATCCACCCCCTGTAGGAGTTCTTATTTTATTTTATTTTATTTATTATTTTTTTTTTTTTTGGTTTTTCGAGGTAGGGTCTCACTCTGGTCCAGGCTGACCTGGAATTAACTCTGTCATCTCAGGGTGGCCTTGAACTCATGGCAATCCTCCTACCTCTGCCTCCCGAGTGCTGGGATTAAGGAGTTCTTATTTTACACATAAAGAAACTAAGATCAGGGCTGGAGAGATGGCTTAACAGTTAAGGAGCTTGTCTACAAAGCCTAAGAACCCAGGCTTGATTCCCCAGTACCCATGTAAGCCAGATGCACAAGGTGGCACATGTGTCTGAAGTTCATTTGCAGTGGCTAGAGGCCCTGGTGCTCCCATTTTCTCACTATCTGCCTCTTTCTCTCCCTCAAATAAATAAAAATAAAAAATTAAAAAAAAATGAAACCGGGCTGGAGGGACAGCTTAGTGGTTAAGCCAATTACCCAGGTTTGATTCCCCAGGAACCACGTAAACCAGATGTACAAGGTGGTGGTGCATGCATCTGGAGTTTATTTGTAGTGGCTGGAGGCCCTGGCAGGCTCATTCTGCCTGTCTCTCTCTCTGTGTATCTCAAACAAATAAATAAATAAATATGGGTGGTGGTGGTGGTGGTGCACGGGAGGCAGAGGTAGGAGGATCACCGTGAGTTGGAGGCCACCCTGAGCATACAGTGTGAATTCCAGGTCAGCCTGGGCTAGAGTGAGACCCTACCTCGGGCCCCTTCCCCCCTAAAAATAAATAAGAAATATTGTAAAAAAGAAAAAGAGAAAAAAAAGAAACTTAAGATCAGAAATGTTGTGACTTAGTCATAAAGAAGCGTGCTTATTTTCATCTACACAAATCTGCCCCAGGAAATTCCTGTTACTTCACCCTTTGCTTCTCTCTGCTGGGTGGAAGGTCAATACCATTAGAAATTTCAGGCGCCAGCCTGGGTGGCCAGCCTAATGGAGCAAAATAGTTCCCTCTCCAAGTAATGGCAAACTTGGAGCAGGGCCCAGTGTAATTAAACCCCCTGAGTAAAGAATTTGATGTTGGTCTTTGTTTCAGTGAACAAGCTCCTGGTAGAAATGATAGATTCCAAACAGAGGAAAAACAATGGCTCTAGAGATTTATTCCATTGCCTCAGAGATCACTGGGTCCTACATTTTAAATGTAGATAATTCCACAGAGTGAGTTCCAGGTCAACTTGAGCTAGAGTGAGACCCTACCTTGAAAAAAAAAGCAAAAAAAAAAAAAAAAAAAAAGAACAGAATTCCCGAGGTATATTTACCTTTGTGTGTCCCCTAAGGAAAGATAGGGAAGTGAGGAATGGTGATAGAAAAGGATGACTGTATTGGGGATGGCCACCCATTGCCTCAGTGTCTCTCCAAGTTCATTACTCACACATTTATGTGTGTGGCAGAGCTTATTTCATGTTGTTTTATTGTGTAGGACTGCCAGCATACATTTCTAGTAGCTGAACTGAATTATTTTACCCTCCTGGCTTTACATGCCAGAGGCATGCTTTCTGACATCCTTGGCAGTATTTTTTCCTCTCTTATGTTGATTCGTGGGTCTCTGCTCTGCTGCGGGACTGTGGTTACAGGTGAACATGGCTATCCCCAGGCGTTTTATGTGGGATCTTGAGATTTGAACTCAGGTATCTCAGCCGTCTTTAGCCCTCATGCTTACCCCGAAAGTGCATGTAACAGTTGAGTCATCTTTCCAGCCCTTTGTTTTGATAGTGAAATGTTTTATTCAGAAGGCTTGTATTCTTTCCATTTACTTTTTTTTTTTTCTTGTTTTTCGAGGTAGGGGTCTTATTGTAATCCAGGCTGACCTGGAATTCACTCTGTATTCTCAGGGTGGCATCAAATTCATGGTGATCCTCCTACCTCTGCCTGCCCAGTGCTGGGATTAAAGGAATGTGCCACCACACCCAGCTCCATTTACTTTTTTTAAAAAATATTTTTGTTTGTTTTTATTTATTTATTTGAAAGTGACAGAGAAAGAGGTAGGTAGGTAAGTAGGTAGGTAGGTAGGTAGGTAGATAGATAGATAGATAGATAGATAGATAGATAAAGAGAGAGAGGGAGAATAGGTATGGTGTGCCAGGGCCTCCAGCCACTGCAAACAAACTCCAGACATATGCGCCCCTTGTGCATTTGGCTAACGTGGGTCCTGGGGAATCGAGCCTTGAACCGGGGTCCTTAGGCTTCACAGATAAGCACTTAACCACTAAGCCATCTCTCCAGCCCTCCATTTACTTTTTAAAAACATTTATTTGTTTGCAAATGGGTGTGTGTGTGTCTATGGGCATGCCAGGGCTTCTTGCCTGTGCAGATGAATGCCAGGTGCTTGTGCCCCTTTTTGCTTCCAGCTTACATCTCCTAGAGAATTGAACCCAGGTTGGTAGGTTTTGTAAGGAAGCACTTTTAACCACTGAGGCTTCTTTCCAGCTCCTTAGTTGTTTTATTTTTAAATTTATTATTATTTATTTATTTGAGAGAGAGAGAGAATAGGAGCGCCAGAGCCTTTGACTGCTGCAAACTCCAGATGCATGCGCCACCTTGTGCATCTGGCTTATGTGGGTCCTGGGGAATCAAAGCTAGGCTCTTTGGTTTTGCAGGCAAGCCATCTCTCCAGCCCCTTACTTGCTTTTGAGATAGAGGTTTCATTATATAGCCCAGGTTGTCCTAGAACTTGTAACAATTCTCCTCCCTTAGCCTCTCTCAACTTGGGATTACAGATGTGTACCACTTCCCCCAGTTTGTTCTTGGCATTTAATTTATTTATTTTTATTTTTTAGAGAAAGAGAGAGAATTGGTGCGCCAGGGCCTCAGCCGTTGCAGTCGAACTCTAGATGCTTGCGCTACACCTAGTGGGCATGTGCCACCTTGCTCTTGCCTCACCTTTGTGCCCCTTGCTTACATGGGATCTGGGGAGTTGAACATGGTCCTTAGGCTTTCCAGGCAAGCGCCTTTACCCTAATCCATCTCTACAGCCCTATTCTTGGCATTTTTATTTGTACAACTGAGTTTCTTGTTTCTCTTTTTTTTAATATATAACAGGATCGTGGGGTTGACAGCTCCATTTTTCAGAATCCCAAAAAGCTTCACCTAACCATTGGGATGTTGGTGCTGCTAAGTGAACAAGAGATCCAGCAGACATGTGAGATACTGCAGCGCTGTAAGGAAGAGTTCATTGAGTAAGTGACCCCCAGGAGTGGGGCGGGGTGCCCCTCCAGGCTGGAGTCTTTAGTGTCAGAGACTTGTTTTTGGACTAGAGAGCTAGACGATATGGGAACGAGGTTTATTGACTCACTCATGTAGTTCTTAACATTGGACCATCATCTGAATGGTTGAAAATGGATTGAAAGCATATATTTACAACTTTTATGGCTTTTGCTTTAAACTGTGCTTGTAAAGGGGCAAATTTTGTTCTCTAGCAGAATGTCCCTCTGTTCGATCCAGAGTAAAATGCTTCTGTAAGCTTAGTGGCTTAAACAACATGCATTATCATCTGTGGGTTTCACTGGACTGCAGTCAAGGGCTGACAGGGCTGTGGTCCCTCCTGGGGCTCCAAGGAGAAAATATGTCTCATTGCCTTTAAAGCACAGCTTTTAAGAGGTTGTCTACATTGTTTTACTAATGGCCCCTTTCCTCCACCTTCTATTCCAACAACATGAATCTCTCTGTCTCTTTTGTTGTCCCCTCTGTCTCTGAGGCCATAGCAGGAACAAGCTTTTATGTTATTGTTTTTTTTGAGGTAGGGTCTCACTCTAGCCCAGGCTGACCTGGAATTCACTCTGTAGTCTCAAGGTGGCCTCAAACTCACAGCGATCCTCCTACCTCTGCCTTCTGAGTGCTGGGATTAAAGGCATATGCCACCATGTCCAGCTTAGGAACAAGCTTTCAAGAGTCTGATTTGATCGATTTGATTGAGACCATCTATATAATCATGTTGATCTACCTATATCAAGCTCCTTAACCAAGATAGGCAAAATAGTGGGGTGTGGTTGTCTTTGGAGGGCCTCCAACAGTAACTGAGGAAAACAGCATCATTCCCTAGGAAGGTCTTCACTGTATTTCAGATACACTGGCTTTCCTCCTTCATCCATTCCCCCTCCATGTCTCACTGCCTGCCCCCCATGCTTGTGATCAGGAGCTCAAGGTCAACAATCCAGGTTGAGGCCAACCACACCTGACTAAGAATACTAGTTCTTGTTCTCTCCTCAGTGACAGATCTGTCTTCTTTCTTATCATGCCTAAGATTCAAATAATTTTGTGTTCATTATATATATAATTGTCCTTGTGTTAAATAAAGCTTTTTGCTTTATTTTACAAAGCAAGTAATTTTTGTTTGTTTGTTTGGTTGGTTGGTTGGTTGGTTTTTCGAGGAAGGGTTTCACTGTAGCTCAGGCTTGACCTGGAATTCACTCTGTATTCTCAGGGTGGCTTCGAACTCATGGCGATCCTCCTACCTCTGCCTCCCGAGCGCTGGGATTAAAGGCGTGAGCCACCATGCCTGGCAATTTTTTTAAAAGTATTTTATTCATTCATTTATTTATTTGAGAGAGAGAGGCAGAAAGAGGGGGAGAGAGAGAGAGAATGGACATGCCAGGGCCTTCAGCCACTGCAAGTGAACTCGACACACGTGCCACATTGTGCATCTGGCTTACATGGGTTCTAGGGTATTGAACCTGGGTTCTTTGGCATTGCAGACAAAGTGCCTTAACTGCTAAGCCATGTCTGCAGCCCCAAAGCAGGTAATTTTTTCTGGTTAAAATCCTTGTGCTTTGACAAATTCCTGGTTTGCTTTTTGCTAAACTAAACTGAAGGTAGTTACATTTTCCAGCTGCCATTGGGATGAACCTGCTAAGAAAAACACACAAAGCTGTGCTGGGTGTGCTGGCACATGCCTTTAATATCAGCACTTGGGAGGCAGAGGTCGGAAGATCACCATGAGTTCAAGGCCAGCCTGAGAGTACAGAGTGAATTCTAGGTCAGCCTGGGCTAAAGCAAGACCCTACCTTAAAAAATAAAGCAAAACCAAGCCTATAGAGACAGATAAAATGCTTGTTTAGAGAAGTGCTTGTTCTTCTTACCTTATGACAATCAGGCACAGTTTTTTTTTGTTTATTATTATTATTTTTAAATTTTATTTATTTATTTATTTATTTGAGAGCGACAGACACAGAGAGAAAGACAGATAGAGGGAGAGAGAGGGAATGGGCGCGCCAGGGCTTCCAGCCTCTGCAAATGAACTCCAGACGCGTGCGCCCCCTTGTGCATCTGGCTAACGTGGGACCTGGGGAACCGAGCCTTGAACCGGGGTCCTTAGGCTTCACAGGCAAGCGCTTAACTGCTAAGCCATCTCTCCAGCCCAATTATTTTTATTTATTTATTTGAGAGTGACAGAGAGAGAAAGAGGCAGATAGAGATAGATAGATAGAGAGAGAGAGAGACAGAGAGAGAGAGATTGGGAGCGCCAGGGCCTCCAGCCACTGCAGACGAACTCCAGACGCGTGCGCCTCCTTGTGCATCTGGCTAACGTGGGTCCTGGGGAATTGAGCCTGAAACAGGGGTCCTTAGGCTTCACAGGCAAGCGCTTAACCACTAAGCCATCTCTCCAGCCCAGGCACAGGTTTTTAATCACTGAAACTTTACTCTCAGCTGTGAGGCTTAGCTGAGCCCTCCCTGTTGTGTATCTGGGTGCCTCTCATGACTAAATGCCAGTCTGGGCCTGTGAGCACGTCTGTTGGTGCCTAGGGAATAAAGAGCCATCCTAATACTGTGTAAGAATCCTTGACACAACAGGATGGAGACAGTCATTGTCGTTGTTCAAATTAAGCAAAACTTTTGAAGTAGGCAAAGTTTCCCCGCCACAAACCTGCCGGGCAGGCAGGACTTGTTAGAAGATGCTCCTGTCCCTGAGCCCGAGTGTGGGCGGCTGGGAGCCAGCAAGTGAAATTCAGCCAGCACCCCGCCTGCCTCCCCAGCCTGTGCCTCCTCCAAAAAGTTACCGTGCAGAACCATCTTACTTCCCAGATGCCGTGCATCTGAAGGCCGTTTGCAGTGGCTGGAGGCCCTGGCGAGCCCCTTCTCTGTCTGCCTCTCTGTCTCACAGACAAACAAGCAAGTGTGGAGTGGTCAGCTCCAGATTCGGTGCACAGCTCAGAGACTTAGAAAAGTGGCAGAAGAGTCTGCTAGATCCCATCTGTTTGGTTTCATTGCACTGACAACCTCAGCAGGCATCACACAGGAGGGAAAATCCCGGGAAGCATACATATGAATAAAATGCCTCAGTGGAAAAAAAATAAAAATAAAAGGGGCCTGGAGAGAGGGCCCATTTAAAGACACTTGCTTGCAGAGCCTGACAGTTTGGGTTCAGTTCCCTAGTACCCATAAAAAGCCAGATGCACAAAGTGCCACATGCATCTGGAGTTTGTTTGCAATGGCAAGAGACCCTGGTGTGTCCATTCTCTCTTCTCTCTTGTTCTCACTCTAAAATAAATAAATAATTTTTTTAAAAGTGCAAAAGAGAGCTGCGTGTGGTGGTACACACTTTTAATCCCAGCCCTCAGGAGGCAGAGGTAGGAGGATTGCCATGAGTTTGAGGCCACTCTGAGACTACTAGTGAATTCCAGGTCAGCCTGAGCTAGAGTGAAACCCTACCTCAAAAAACCAAAAAATAAAATAATGAAATAATACAAAAGAAGTTAAGGTGCTTGCCTGCAAAGCCAAAGGACCCAGGTTCGATTCCCAGGACCCATGTTAGCTAGATAGATGCACAAGGGGTCGTACATGTCTGGAGTTCTTTTGCAGTGGCTGAAGGCCCTGGCACTCCCATTCTTTCTCTCTTTCTGTGTCAAATAAATTAAAAAAAATTTTTTAATGCAAAAGAAAACATTGTAACTAAATATAGACCAGTATATATGTTCCATAAGATTAACTTGATGGCATTTTAAATTGGAATATTACAACATATGTGGCTTATTTTGAGGATTTGATTAAAGCTGTAGTGCCATGTAGAGATTTAAAGAAATGGGTGGTCAAGTATATTTTAGATTTGGAGCTAGGTTTTGAGTTTAAAGGATGCTTATCTAATCAGAAACCGGATTTTCATTTCAATCCTTAAGCTTTAAGCTCATGCAGCTCTGTAGGTTTTGAATGAATTATTCAGTGTTGAGTAAATGCTGAAGCTCTGAATGTGTCCCTCGTGACTTCTTTCTGAGATGTAGGACAGAAACTACAATGGCTCTGAGTGTCGCTGACAGATACAGAACCTGCCTCAGCTCCACCGTCTCCCTGCTGGAGCCCCAGTGTTCCCCATAGGCCAGGTGTCTGGAAAGTAAGTTTAAAAAGGACAAGAAAGAGCAAAGAAAAGAGCCACAAACAAACATGCCTTGCTCACGACTGTCTCAGTTGTCACTCAGTTGGAGAGTGGAAGAGTTTGGCCAACGCTTACCAGGCAAACCGGTGGGCTTCTCTCCGGCTTGCCATCCTCCTCGATAAATCTTGTGTTAGTTTGCAGGTTTCTGTTTCGAATCACAAATCAGGCTTTGGATTCTGTTTCAGTTATTTATTTTTTTGTAGGCATCTTACCTAATTCCAAGGATTTGGTGTATTTATAATGAGCATATATAGATATGAAACATTAAAGTCAGAAACCTGGAAGGGTGCTCTGTAGTCCTAAACCCCGAGGAAAAGAGAGGGAGTGGGACGAAATTCTACCTGGAAATCAAGGCAAGATAATAGCTGAGCCTGAGTATTACAGTTTGATCCTGTTGGTTGACACCTGTACACTCGAACTAAATTCTAAAAAGAAACACACTGGTTTATTTATTATACCTGATAAAAAGCAGAATGACAAGCTGGGTGTGGTGGCTTATGCCTGTGACTTCAACCTTGGGGAGGTGGAGGCAGGAGATCAGTTTAGGTTCCAGAATAGCCTGGACCACTTAGTTAAGTTCCAGGTCAGCCTGGGGTAGATTTGAGACCCTGCCTCAGAAGAATTAAAATTAAATAAAAGCACAGGGCATGCCATGACAGATTTTCCCAGCTGGGGGACTGAGGTAGGAGGATTGCTTTAGTCCAAGAATTTGGGCTAACCCGGACCACATGGTGAGGTCCTCTCTCTCTCTCACTCTGTTTTTGGTTTTATGAGGTAGGGTCTTGTTCTAGACCAGGCTGACCTGGAATTCACTCTGTAGTCTCAGGGTGGCCTGGGACTCATGGCAATCCTCCTACTCTGCCTCCTGAGTGCCGCCGTCCTAGCTAGGGTTTCTTTCAGGAGCACTGGGGAGGTTACTTATTGGAGTGTGGTTTTCTTCCCGGTGGCTTCACCACCTCTTCCCCTAAGAGCCACTGGCTGCCAATAACTCCTCAGGGAGGTGGGACTTCATGACCCCCTACCCTCACGGCAGAATGTTGATATGCCTAATCTTGTGCAGGCAGCTACAGCCACTTTGAATCCATGAATGCAACATCCACGTACGAAGGCACACTTCCGCAGCGCTGCTCCCTGTTCTGAGCTCTTACATTCTTTCTGCCATTTCTTCTACACTGTTCCCTGAGCCTTAGGACGGGTGATGAGTGTCCTATTTAGGTATAACTCGACAGTCATTCTCAACCCTTTGAACAGTTTTGAGTTTCTCTAGTAACTGCTGCCCACTGTCAAAAGAAGCTTTGTTGGCAAAAGCTGAGAACAGCATTAATCTGTGGGCATAAGCATAGATATTTAGAAGGCAGTTTGATGAGTATAACATATCTATTAGCCAAAACAGCATTAGTAGCTTCCCTCCTAGGGCCAGTGATCACCCTATCCATGGGCTTTTGACTAAGTTTTCAGTACTAGGCATGAATTCCTTACTGTGGAGCAGTTGTCAAACTTAAGTCAGAAAGCTGTTGATTATGCCCATAACATTCATGCCACGATTGCACCACTGGGCGTATCTTTCCTGGCTGGTTGGCTGTGTAGCACACAAGGTCCACCTCTGAGTAAGACCGTTGCTGACTTTTCTCCCTTTGCAGCCTGCATAGCACCTTCTGGCAGTGTGTCAGCTACTTCACATGGAGAGGTCAGAGGACAGCTTTCAGTTGGCTCTCACCATTTCACTTTGAGGCAGGGTTTCTCTCCTCAGTCTGCTATTCTTGGCTATGCTTGCCTCAAGGTCCAGGAAATTCTCCTGTCTCTGCCTCCCATGTCACAGTTAGTGTGCTGGGATTACAGAACCCACCATGGTTTCTAGATTTTGGGCATTTTGTTTTAAGCTAGGGTTTCTACCCCAGGCTGATTTGGAGTTTATTCTATAGCTTGGGCTGGCTTTGAATTAGTGGCAAACCTCCTACCTCAACCTCCTGAGGTAGTGCTAGGCTTTAAAAAGGCAGTTCCCTCCAGGAGTGGTGGCACATGCCTTTAATCCCAGACATGGAAGGCAGAGGTGGGAGGAACAATGTGAGTTCGAGTCACCCTGAGACTACATAGTGAATTTCAGGTCAGCCTGTGCCAGAGTGAGACCCTACCTGGAAGAAAAACAACAACAAAAAAAGGCAGTTGCCAGGCTGGAGAGATGGCTTAGCAGTTAAGGCATATGCCTGCAAAGCTCCAGGTCCCAAATAAGCCAGGTGCATATGGTGGCGCATGCATCTGGAGTTTGTTTGCAGTGGCTGGGGGCCCTGGCATACCCATTTTTACTCTCTCTCCCTTTCTCTCCCTCTCTGTACCTCAAATAACTTAAATATATATATATATATATTTTCTTAAAAAGTCAGTTGCCAAGCTGAGTGTGGTGGCATATGCCTTTAATCTCAGTACTCAGGAGAGGCAGGAGGATTCCTGCGAGTTTGAGGCCAACCAAGGACTACAGACTGAGATCCAGGTCAGCCTGGGCTAGGCTATGATCCTACCTCAAAACAACAACAACAAAAACAAAAACAAAAAACCCAAAAAACTAAAACCTGAAAAAAGTTGTGTGTTTGGGGTTTCTGGAGAGATGGCTTAGTGGTTAAGGTGTTTGTGAAGCCTAAGGACCCAGGTTTGATTCCCCAGAACCCACATAAGCCAGATGCACATGGTGGTACACATGTTTGGAGTATGTTTGCATTGACTAGAGGCCTTGCATACCCATTCTTTCTGTCTCTCAAATAAATAAAAATATATCTTTTAAAAAAGGCAAGTGCCACCATGCCCAGTTTGGCTTCTAGCTTTTTTATGTGGGGGCTGAGAATTGAACTTGGTTACTCAGGCTTGAGTGGTAATACTTTATCAACTGAGCCATCTTGCCAGACCCACATGTTAATTTTAGAAAGTTCAGAGTTATAAACAACAATAAAGAATCACTTTTAATCTTATCACTTAAAGTTAATTCTCATTAACATTTTGGAGCATATAGTCCTGTGTTTAAATTTTTTCTTTTGTTTATTTGAGAGAGAGAGAGAGAAATAGGCGCACCAGGGCCTTTAGCCACTACAGACGAACTCCAGACATGCGCGCCCCCTTGTGTGCATGTGTGACCTTGCATCACTTGCATCTGGCTTACATGGGACCTGAGATTTGAACATGAGTTCTCAGGCTTCGCAGGCAAGTGCCTTAATCATTTAAGCCATCTCTCCATCCTGACTAATGCAGTTTTTTATTATTGCATTTTTGAGAAAGGTGGGGAGAGAGAAAGAGAATGAGTGCACCAGGGTCTTTCAGTTGCTGTGAATGAACTTTACACGCATGTGCCCCCTTGTGTGCATGTGTGACATTGCACACTTGTGTCATTGTACGTCTGGCTGCCTGGGACCTGGAGGTTCAAACATGCATTCTGAGGCTTAGAAGGCAAGTACCTTAACTGCTAAGCCATCTCTCCAGCCCCTCCTGCATTTTTAATGTGCGTATATGTATGTGTGTGTATGTGTATGTGTATGTATGTGTGTGTGTATATATATATATATGTATATATATATATATGTATTGTAAATAATTTTAAGTACTTTTATTTATTTTCAAGCAGAGAGAAAGAGAGAGAGAGAAGACAGAGAGAGAGACACACACACATGTATAGCTATTAAGTGTATCTTGAAAAGTTTTGACAAATATGTGTAACATGTCATTTCCCCTATATCCACACTGGAACATTGTCACCATCTGGTAAAACTCCTTCATGCCTCTTTCCAAAAGCACTTACACAGATTAGCTTTACTTTTCTTTCCTGCCCTATGCATAGAGCCATTCGCTACATACACTTCCGTATTTACCTCTTTTGCGTGTGTGTGTGTGTGTGTGTGTGTGTGTGTGTGTGTGTGTATTTTTTAGTGGTAAGGTTTCACTCTAGTCCAGGCTAACCTAAAATTCACTATGTAGCCTAAAATTCACTATGTAGTCTAGGCTGGCCTCAAACTCATGGTGATCCTCTTACCTCTGCCTCCCAAGTGCTGGGTTTAAAGTCGGGCACCACCATGCCCAATCTTTTGTATATTTTTTATTTTAACTTTTGCATAGATTTATTTAGAGCCGAGTGTGGTGGCACATGCTGTGAATCCCAGTACTCAAGAGGCTGAGGTAGATGGGTCACTATGAGTTCGAGGCCAGCTTGGACTACAGAGTGAACTCCAGGTCATCCTGCACTAGAGTGAGATATTACCTCAAAAAACAAATAAACAAACAAAAAACCAGGTGTGGTAGTGCATGCCTTAATCCCAAGCAGAGGTAGGAGGATTGCCATGAGTTCAAGGTCACCCTGAGACTACATAGTGAATTCCAGGTCAGCCTGGGCTTGAGCGAGACCCTACCTCAAAAAAAAAAAAAAAAATATATATATATATATATATATATAAGATAAAATAAAGAAACATAAATGATATTTTTTAAGTATAAAGGATGTGTAGTAATTATTTTCACCACTTCTGTCCTACTGACCATCCACTGTCCCTCAGTGGAGGCAGGCATGTCACCGTGTCGGGATAGCCCTCACACGCATGCACTGTGCATGTGAACGCGTTTTTCCTAACCCTGTCTTTGCACAAACAGCATAACATGCATATTGCTGTATACCTTTTGTAAGCTTCAAGGTATAATCATCCCATATCAGCACCTTAAAAGCTTCTCCAGGCACATTACTTATTACTCACATTATTTTAGTTTATCCAGATGCTCCCTTGTTATTGAAATTGCACATGATGATGCTACTAATTTTTTTCTCTTCTGAGCAAAATTCTGAGCCACAGTAAAACCCCTATGCACAGTACTATGGAAGTGAAATGCTGCATGTAACTTGTAAAACTAACAAAGAGAAAAAGGTCTTTGAGAGAAAGGCCACATACAGAAAGAAGGTCATTGCTGGTTGGGACTATTTCCCTGGCCTTTCCTCCCGGAGAGAGCTCATAAGTGAGTCTGGGGACATAGTGTGATGCTGGGGTACTTTCCTGAATTTTGCTACTGTATGCACTGGACACCTGTTAATTGGAAATAAAAGGACAAGTAATTACATTGTCAGAAAAACCACAGCTTTGTCCTTATACAGTTTGGCCATGTATACTAACCATGTTTCATAATATTACAGCCTTCTTTGCATATATGGTTTAATGTAAAATCTAACTTTTTTTCTCTTATGCAGTGACATTTCTGGAGGCAGACCCCTGGAAGTAGAGATGGCAGGGATAGAATACATGAATGATGATCCCGGCATGGTGGATGTTCTGTATGCCAAAGTCCATATGAAGGATGGCTCCAACAGGTATGCTTCTGGAATATTTACTTCTTTTGGTTGAGACATACAAGGCATCCATTGAATTTCAGGGTCTTGACTGGCTGGCCTAGAACTCAGTCTTCCTGCTTTAGCCTCCCAAGCACTGTGATTACAGGTTTTCAGAAACATACCTGGCCTTTGTTTTGTTTTTCAAAAGAGTGTGGGGCTAGGTAGATGGCTTCATGGGTAAAGAAAGCACTTACTGTGCAAGCTTGACGACCAGAGTGTGGATGGCTAGCACCACAGAAAGCAGGACGTTGCAGCTAGCGCCTGTAACTCAGCCCTCCTATGGCAAGACGGAGGGGGAGACAGGAGAATCCTGGAAGCCCACAGACTAGTCAGCCCGGTGTTTGTAGCAGTGGGTGAGACCCTGCCTCACACAAGGTGGAAGGCAAGGACCAGCACTCGGGATTGTCCTTTGACCTTCGTTCATGCACAGTGACATGCTTGTACTTATATTCCCATGCATGAACACACACACACACACAAAGAGAAAGATAACCAGAAAAAGAAAAAAAATATGCTAACATACTCAAAGAAGAATTTGTTGTAGGAAAAA
The DNA here is from genome assembly GCF_020740685.1 of Jaculus jaculus. Lineage (NCBI taxonomy): Eukaryota > Metazoa > Chordata > Mammalia > Rodentia > Dipodidae > Jaculus > Jaculus jaculus. Next base: position 13,482,812 of record NC_059119.1, on the reverse strand, counting down.
TGTATCAAAATTTTAGCCTGGGGTTGTGAAGATAGCTTAGCAGTTAAAGTGCTTGCCTGTGAAGCCTGAGGACCCAGATTTGATTCCCTAAGACCCACATAAGCTACATAAGGTGGCACACACATCTGGAGTTCATTTGTAGTGGCTGGAGGCCCTGGCATGCCCATTCTCTTCCTCTCTCTCTCTCTCTCTCTCTCTCTGCCTTTCTCTCTCACTCACATAAATAGATAAAAAATTAAAAATAAGAAAAATTTAGCCTGACAGCTGTTAGGTTACTTGGGAGAATGAGTATTAATAGCAATAATCAATTTTTTGTGGGACTTAGTGCTTCCTCATGCAGGAAAGATGGCCTTGTAGGATGAGGCTTCAAATAGGATGTTATAGAGATATGGGGACTACCAGGGCAAAATTAAGGATAGAAATTATACTATCATAGAATTATTAATATCAAATTAGTCTATGTAAAATGTTTGGAACAGTCTGTGGCATACACTAACATCATCAGGACATCTCAACAAGATTACTTCTTTTAAACCAGGCATGGTGGCACATGCCTTTATCCCAGCACTCGGGAGGCAGAGGTAGGAGGATCACCATGAGTTCCAGGCCACCCTGAGACTACATAGTGAATTCTAGGTCAGCCTGGGCTAGCGTGAGACCCTATCTCAAAAAAAAAAAAAAAAAAGATTACTACTTATAATTTGCATTATTAGCACATCTCTATTCCTCTTAGAAATTCTCAGTCTACTATTCAAGCTGTTTCTGAGCCTGTGCATCCAGAGCTGCTTCTGCTGTTGACAGTGCTTATTAGCTGGTTCAAGACCTTTGGCGCATGGAGAGAGAAAGAAAGAGAGAGAGAATGAGAATGAGAATGAATGTCTGTATGGTCATGTTAGGACCGCCTGCCACTGCAGATGAACTCCAGGCATGCACCACTTTGTGTAACTTGCTTTACGTGAGTAACTGGGGAATTGAACCCAGGTCGTTAGGTTTAGCAGGCAAGCCCCTTAACTGCTGTGCCATCTCTCCAGCTCCTTTGTTTTTTGAGACAAGCTCTCACTATGACTATGTAGCCCTGGCAGGGCTGGACTTACTGTGTAGACCAGGCTGGCCTGAGACTTAAGGTGACCCTCCTGCCTCCATCTCCTGTGTTCCAGTATCACAGACAGGGGCCACTGCACTTAGCCTTCCTATGGGGCTTCCTGAGAACTTTCTAATCTGCATTTGAATTGATAATCTCAATGATCTAAATTCAGCTGGAAGCATATTTTGACCTACACATGTAGTTTAAGGCCATTGTGGGCAGCATGAGACTCTGTCTCAAAACAGACAAACAAAAACAGCAACCACAACAACCAAAACCCTGGGCTAGAGTGAGACCCTACCTTGAAAACAAAAATTAGGCACAGGACTAGAGAGGTGGCTCAGCAGTTAAGGCCCTTGTCTGCAAAGCCTAACAACCCGAGTTCTATTCCCCAGTACCCACGTAAAGCCAGGTGCACAGTGGTGCATGCATCTGGAGTTCATCTGCAGTGGCTGGAGGCCCCCCCACCTATGCTTATGTAAGCAAGACCCATGTGATCACACACAAAGAAGACTTGGAAGTAGAAGAGTGGAGAAAGAAGAAGGGCTCAGTGGGAGTGGGAGGACACGAGAGTTATGGGGGTGAACATGAGCAAAGTACATGAAACACTTACAAGAAGATGTAAAAGATATTCAAGCAAGCAAACAAAAATTAGTTACATCTGGGTCCAATGGTACAGGCCTAATCCCAACTACTTGTGGAGGCAGAGGCAGGAGGATAAGTTCAAACTCCTTGGGCTACAGAGTGAGTTCAAAGCCAACCTTTTATAAGGTGACAATTTACAAGGTAAGGTAACAATTTATAGGGTGAGACCTTATCTCAAAAAAGAGAGCTATGAGCCGGTCGTGTTGGTGCACGCCTTTAATCCCAGCACTTAGGAGGCAGAGGTAGGAGGATCGCCGTGAGTTCGAGGCCACCCTGAGACTCCATAGCAAGTTCCAGGTCAGCTTGGGCTAGTGTGAGACCCTACCTCGAAAAACGAAAAAAAGAAAAAAACAAAAACAAAAACAGAGAGAGCTATGGGGCTGGAGAAATGGCTTGGTGGTTAACATGCTTCTCTAAAAAACCTAACAACCTGAGTTTGATTCCCCAGTACCCATATAAAATGAGATGCACAAAGTGGTACATGTGTCTGGAATTTGTTTGCAGTGGCTAGAGGCTCTGGTGCACCCATTCTCGCTTTCTGTCTCTCTTCTATTTCTCTTCACTTGAAAATAAAAAAATTAAAAATATTTATAAATAAATTATTTTTAAAAAGAGAGAGATGGATTTAGCTCAGTTTTAAAGTATTTGCCTAGCATGTGAAAGGCTCTAGTTTTAATCCCTAACACCTCCAAAAAAAAAAAAAAAAAAAAAAAAAAGAAAGAAAGAAAAAGCAAAGAGGCAATGTAGGATCTGACAACTTATCAAAAATCATTTCACCCGGGCGTGGTGGCACATGCCTTTAATCCCAGCACTTGGGAAGCAGTGGTAGGAGTATCACTTGAGTTCAAGGCTATCCTGAGACTGCATAGTGAATTCCAGATGAGCCTTAGCTAGAGTAAAACCCTACCTCAAAAAACAAAAAACAACAACAACAAAATCATTTCATACTCTTACATTAAAATCCATTTGTTTTGTATTTTGACTCTTTTTTTTTTTTTTTTTTTTTTGGTTTTCTGAGGTAGGGTCTCATGCTAGCTCGGGATGGCCTTGAACTCTCAGTGATCTCCCTACCTCTGCCTCCCTAGTGTTGGGATTAAAGGCGCGCACCACCATGCCCCACCTTTACTGGGTTTTTAACTCAAGTACATCTTTATAACGCTGGTCTTTCAGAAACTCGTAGTTTGGGGATGGAAGTATAGTTCAGTGTTATGCTTGCTTAGCACAAGGTCTTGGGTTTGATTCTCAGTACTTCAAAACAATAAAAAGAAAAAGAAAAAAGTAGTGGTTTGACCTGGCATAGTGGAGTACATCTGTAATACCAACACTTGGAGATTCAGGCAGGAGGATCTGGAGTTCAAGATCATCCTTAGCTACATGGTGAATTTGAGGCAAGCCTGGGCTACATGAGACCCTGTCTCAAAAAAGGAGGAGATTGAAGAAACAAGACTGGCTTGCTGAGTTACACAAATCTTCTAAATGTTGCTTCTAAACGTTGCCACGTTTCGCTGTGCAGTCTTAAAATAAGTGCTGACATCTCTACCACAGGTCATCGGAGTCTTCAAGGGCTGGATAGCCGTGAAGCTATGATGGCTGGTACATATTTTCTAAATTTCTAGTTTTCATTTGAAAGCTCAAATTTCATAATTGGCAGAAAGTATTCATAGTTGTTTTCCTTGCAGTCCTTCTTTTTGAGAAGATGTCTGCCAAGTAGCCAAGTCTGCACAATCGTAACTCGCCCGTTGTTGTTCTTCCAAGTGAAGACGCTGCTCCTCAGACCCAGGCTAGTCCCGCAGCCGTTCTTAAAGTCAGCCTCTCCTCGGCGTGCGCGCCCAGTGCCCGTGCTGAATGTCCGCCTCACTGCGAGTGTCAGCAAGATGTGGCCTTGGGATGAAATTTAACAAAGGCTTCTCATTTTTGCTGCTTTATCAAGAATAAATGAAACTGAGTCTTTTCAAGCTGTTAGTGTTTCATGAAAAATATATTGCTAATAAAATAATTTGCTGCACTGTGGTACTTCGTGGTGAGGTACCAGGAGTTTTACACACCGCTGCTCTTTGATTGGCTGGTTTGAGACAAGGTGTCACAGTGTAGCCACGACTGGCCTTAAGCTTGCCATTTTCCTGGCAAGCTGGAATTTTAGGTACATGTCACCGTGCTGGGCTATACCATTGCTTTTGTAAATGTCACCCCAGTGAAAAAGGCAAATAGTCAAATAATGTGCTGGGCTACATTTAAGCATCTACCATCAGCTACATCCCAGCTAGTGGGTTTTTTTTAATGAGGCAGAGAGAGAGAGAGAAACAATTGGCACTCCAGGGCCTCCAGCCACTGCAGTCAAACTCCATATGTGTATGTACGCAATGTACAGCCTTGCACGTTTGTGACACCTTGTGCATCTGGCTTATGTGGGACCTGGGGAGTCAAACATGGGTCCTCAGGCTTTGCAGGCAAATGCTTTAACCACTAAGCCACCTCTCCAGGCCCTCCCTTTTTTTTTTTTTGAGGTAAGGTCTCATTTTGGCCCTAGCTGACTTGGAGCTTACTCTGTAGAAGGCTGGTCTTGAACTCATGGCAATCCTCCTACCTCAACCTTTTTAGAGCTAAGATTAAAGGTATGAGCCACTACACTCAGCTCTAGCTAACATTTTAACAATAGTTTTTGAGTTGGCAAGACTGTTCAGTGGTTAAAGTGATTGCTTGTGAAGCCTAATGACCTGGGTCTGATTCTCCAGGACCCATGTAAAGCCAGATGCACAAAGTGGCACATGCATCTGGAATTTGTTTGCAGTGGCTAGAGGCCCTGGTGTGTTCATTCATATTTTCTCTTTAAAATAAATTTAAAAAAAAATTTAAGGGCCAGAATGATGGTTTTACTAGATACTAGGGAACATGGACTGGAAGGCTTGCAGGCAAGTGCCCATAACAGTTGAGCCGTCTCTCCAGCCCCAACTTTTTCATTTTTTTTCCTCCTGAAATAGGGTCTCACCATATTCAAGGCCACCCTGAAACTACATAGTGAATTCCTGGTCAGCCGTAGCTAGAGTGAGACCCTACCTTGAAAAACAAAAACAAAATAAAACCAGGCTATGCTACACATAACTGAAGGAGGTAGTCAGGAGTCAGAGGAGGGTATTTAAAAGCCATTACAGTAGTCTAGGGAGAAACAGAAAGGCTCAAATTAGAGTAGTATTAGTGAGAATCAATAATAGGATAAAAAAAAAAGAGAGCAAAATCTGCTCGATTTGGCCAATTTCTGAAGTGCAGGGTAATGGAGTAACCCACGATGCCTGGGCTGGTTCGCAAGGGTGACATTGGACTCAGACAGCTAATAATAATCTTACTTAGCAGGTCAAATTTAAAAACAGGATTGAAATACATGCACAAAGGGCTTTTGATAAAATTCAATTTATAGTTTAGTCCAGGCGTGGTGGTACATGCCTATAAAGTGGAGGCAGGAGGATCAGGAATTTAAGGCGAGGCTCAGAGAGTCGGTGACAATTGTGTAGCAGGAACCCCTGTCTGTGAAGACAGTGGTGGATGTTTATCTCCTACAGGACTTCAGTTTAACAAAGCCCAGATTTAATGCAGTCATTTCTGCTTTCGGGTTTCAAACCCAAAGCACATGATAAAGGGTAATTTGCTTAAGAATGGTTTATTTCAGAGCAACTCTGTATTGTTCTTTTTTTAATATTTAATTTATTTACTTATTTGAAAGAGAGGAGGAAGAGGCAGATAGAGAATGGACATGGCAGGGCCTCCAGCCAGTGCAGGCAAACTCCAGACATGCACTATCTCATGCATCTGGCTTATGTGGGTACTGGGGAATCAAGCCTGGGTCCTTAACCTGTGAGCCATCGCTCCAGCTCTCTGTATTGTTCTTTGTTTATTGACTTTTTTTTTTTTGAGGTAGGGTCTCACTCTAGCTCAGGCTGACCTGGAATTCACTATGGAGTCTTAGGGTGGCCTTGAACTCACAGTGATCCTCCTACCTCTGCCTCCCGAGTGCTGGGATTAAAAGCGTGCACCGGGCTGGAGAGATGGCTTAGCGGTTAAGCGCTTGCCTGTGAAGCCTAAGGACCCCAGTTCGAGGCTCGGTTCCCCAGGTCCCACGTTAGCCAGATGCACAAGGGGGCGCACGCATCTGGAGTTCGTTTGCAGAGGCTGGAAGCCCTGGCGCGCCCATTCTCTCTCTCTCCCTCGATCTGTCTTTCTCTCTGTGTCTGTCACTCTCAAATAAATAAATAAAATTAAAAAAAATTATAAATAAAAAAAAAAAAAGCGTGCACCACCATGCCCAGCTTCTGTATTGTTCTTAACTTGCTTATGAAAAGAAAAAGGCATAGGAAGCCGTAGCCAAACAGGGAAGGATACATGAAGCCAGGACTGAAAGAACATGCTGTTAGAAATAAATGTAAGCTAGAAGGGAGACTAATTGGAAAGAAGGATTCAGTGGAGGGTGCTTAAGAGAGAGAATGGGAGTGGGGGTAGGGATTGTCATGGTTTATTGTCTAAATTTTTTTTTTTTTTTCGAGGTAGGGTCTCATTCTGGCTCAGGCTGACCTGGAATTCACTATGTAGTCTCAGGGTGGCCTTGAACTCATGGTGATCCTCCTGCCTCTGCCTCCCAAGTGCTGGGATTAAAGGCATATGCACCATGCTGGGCTTATTGTCTATAGTTTATGGAAGCTGTCAATAAAAAGTTTTAAGAAAAAGAAATAAGAAATGTAATGACATAGTGCCAAATGCATCCTGACAATAGGCCTAAGATTCAGTGACTATGCCCAAGTACGCTCAAGTTCTCTCAGTAGCATTCCAAATACCGTCATCTGAGAATTCACATGTGCATGTGTGCACTGATGACGTGCCAGTCAGACGTTTCTGTGGGCAGGACAGGGGAGCCGCACCCACAGGCCCTGAATTCTGCTTCCTCTGCCCTGACTTTGGGCAGTGCAGACGTCTGTGCCCCATTTCCTCCTGTGTAAAAATAGCAAGCTAGACTAGGCCTTTATGAAGGACTTCTGTCCCTTCAAAAATCTGAGTCAATAAATTGGCAGAAATCCTAGTTCTCTCAAAGACAAGGCTGGAAACTGGTGCCTCTCAGTTAGTCTGTTTCCCTCCCTCGTTCCATGTTTCCTGCTTGCTGCTTCTACAAAGCCCAACCCGCTTGTTCTCTGCAAGGGGAGAGAGCGAGGTGTCACTCTCTTGTGTGTGCACTTGCAACAGGTGACTCTCTCTGTTCAGACTTAACTTACGTTTCATTGTTTTGCAAATATTTGAAAAGTTTATGTTTTCTTTCTCTCCCTGATATAGGATCTTGTGTAGCGGAACCCCTATGTAGCCAAGGATGACTTTTTAACTTTTTTTTTCTCAATTTTTATTAACATTTTCCATGATTATAAAAAATATCCCATGGTAATATCCTCCCTCCCCCCCCTTTCCCCTTTGAAATTCCATTCTCCATCATATCTCCTCCCCATCTCAATCAGTCTCTCTTTTATTTTGATGTCATGATCTTTTCCTCCTCTTACGATGGTCTTGTGTAGGTAGTGTCAGGCACGGTGAGGTCATGGATATGCAGGCTATTTTGTGTCTACAGGAGCATGTTGTAAGGAGTCCTACCCTTCCTTTGGCTCTTAATTCTTTCTGCCACCTCTTCCACATTAGACCCTGAGCCTTGGAAGGTGTGATTGAGATGTTACTCAGTACTCCAGTCACTTCTTTCCAGCACTATGATACCTTCTGAGTCATCCCAAGGTCACTGCCATCTGAATAGAGAAGATTCTCTACCCAAAGTGAGAGTAGCATTAATATAAGGGTATAAATATTATTAACTTTTTATTTATTTGAGAAGAGAGAATGGGTGCTCCAGGGCCTCTTGCTATTTGCAAGTGAACTTCAGACACATGTGGCCACTTGGTGCATCTGGCTTTACTTGGGCACTGGGGAATGGAACCCAGGTGTACAGGCTTTGCGAGCAGGCACCTTTAACCACTCAGCCATTCCCCATCCAGACCTTGAACCTTGTACCCTCCTGTTTGCACCTCCCAACTGCTGGGATTACAGGCGTGCACCACCACAGCTGGCTTTACATAGTGTTTAGGGTAGAACCAGGCATTGTGCTTGCTAGGCAAGCACTCTACCAACTGAGCTACGTCTGCAGTCCAATTTGATGGTTTTCACGATAGTGTTAGTTGGTCAGAAGCTTTAAACAGTATTTATTTGGCGTGTGTGTATGGGGGCGGGTGTGTGTGTGTATGTGGGTGTGGGTGTGCACGTGTGCATGGCGTCTGCTGGGAGGCCAAGGACAACTCTCAGGTTGAGTCTTCCGCTTTATTTTGAGGCACAGTCACTTCTTCGCTGCTCTGTTTGCAAACTTCTGGGAAATCCTCCTGTCTTCACTTCCCTTCTCACCACAGGACAACTCTGCAGGTCCCACGTGAGCACACGGTGACACAAGCACGCGGGGTCAGGCGCGCTCTCCCCAGTCATGTTCTACTCCTCCTTTGCCACTTTCCTCCTGCGTGTGCGTGCACGCGTGTGCGCATGTGTCTTGGTGGTGGTGGTTGCTGCCTCCTTCCACTAGGATGTAAGTTGCCTAAGAGCGGGCACTTGTTTATTCTCCCGTGTGCTCCCAGCGCCTCCGAGCGCCTTTTAGAGCTTGCGCTGCCCATTCTCGCTGTAGCTTCTATAGCCTGAAGCCTTTGTCTCTGCCGGCACGTTCTTGCCAGCGCTTTCAACTTTCCTCACTGGCAGCCATCACAGCTCCTTGTTGATTCTGCACCTTATCATTTCAAGTTTCTTTTTTTTTCTCCTTTAAAAAAAATATATTTATTTATTTGCAAGCAGAGAGAGAGAGAGAGAGAGAGAGAGAGAGAGAGAGAGAAGAGAGACAGAAGAGAGACAGAAGAGAGATAGAAGAGAGAGAGAGAGAGAATGGGCATGTTAGGGCCTCTAACCACTGCACACAAACTCCAGATACATGTGCCCCTGTGGGTCGTGGGGAATCAAACCTGGGCCCCTTTGGTTTCACAGGCAGACACCTTAACACTAAGGTATCTCTCCAGCCCCTCAAATTTCTTAAGAGTAATGTGCAATGTGCACTTGTTGACTCCCCTATCTGCTTTCTCCCCTGACCCTCTTTCACAGGCTCACAGGCTTCACTCTCCAGTGTGCCAGCGAAACTACTGACAAGATCTCCAGTGAGGAGAGGTGTTTTTTTTTTTTTTTTTTTTTTCCTGAGCTTTCCCCTAGCGTTGCCCTGTCCTGAGCATTCCCTGTGGCATCCTCCTTTCAGCCTTTCTAAAATTAGGTGTGGTGACGCCCATGTGTCATTTGTGTTGCTCAGGAAGGGGTGCTTTGACTGCTCAAGGGAATCCAGGTCTTGTGCGGGCAAGTAAGCCGTCTACCCAGTGAGCCACACCTCCAGGCTGCCAGGCTTGTAACGGCTCTTTTACACTGAGCACTCCCAGAGCTCTCTCATTTGCCCAGGTTTTTCTCAAGAGCTCTGTGCTTGCATTTCTGTCTCCCTCTGCGGACAAATGTCTGACTGGATACACCGTGCCACGTGGGCAGATGAACCCCTGTTAGACGCTCAAACACCAGCCGTTGTTTCTCCCCATCTCGGGTAGTGAGCCAGGTGGCCGGGATGCATGGCTTGGGAGCCACTCACCTTCATCCTGTCCTTGAGGCTGCCCTGAGTGTGGGGTGGGGCAGCGCCCAGTGAGTCCCCTCGTCTCAGTCAGTGCTCACCGCTTTGCCCTGCCCCGCCACAGTTTAGGTCTTGGTCATTTCCTCATTTACAGTGTCATCCTTAAGAACATGGACTCCGAGCCAGACTGCGTGCATTCTAATTTTAAAAATTGATCTTTATTTTTAAAAGTTCGTTAATATTTTTACTTATTTATTAGTACGAAGAGAGAGATAAGTGAATGAGAATGAATGGACTCACCAGGGCTCTTGCCATTGCAGACAAACTAGACGCATGTACCCCTTTGTGCATCTGGCTTTATGTGGGTACTGGGGAATCGAACCTGGGACTGTCAGGCTGTGAAGGCAAGTGCCTTTAACTGTCGAACCATATCTCCAGCCCCTTATTTTTTTAATTAATTAACAAAGGATGAGGGAACAGAGTCAAAGGAAAGTAGTAGGAAGGCAGGGTAGTAGTAGTAATAGGAAGAAAGATAATGACATACACATGTGAAAACACATGTCTTAAAGAAACCCATTATTTTGTATGCCAACTAAAAAAATTAATAAAAAAGAATGGTTTCAGTGCTGGCATTGAACTCAGGGCCTTGTGCATGCTAAGCACATATTTTTTAGCACTGAATTGTACCTCTAGTCCCTAAGGTAATTTCTGTCTCCCTCCCTCCCTCCCTCCCTCTCTCTCTCTCTATGTATGTTGGGTTGGGTTGCTTGGAATTGAACCTAGGGACTCGCTCATGTGGTGTGCCACTGAGCTCCATCCTCAGTCCCAGTTAATTTTTGGATCTGCTGCTTAGTAATCATGTGACCTTGTCCAAGTGTCATGGCTCCTCAGCGACTTAGATTCCGCCCTGGTGAACTAGAGGTAAATAATTTGTTGTGCGGGTGCAGTGGTTCAGCAGATAGGAAGGGTTGCTTAGTACCGGGCAGTGCGTGAAGGCTGGTTTTCCTCCCAGTTATAAGTGGCAGCCAGTCACTGATGCGCTGCTGCCGCTCTTCCAGTCTGCCCTCACCTGGAAGGAAGCGCTGCACCCTGCCGGTCAGCGTTCACCTGCGGCCGTGGGTCACGTCTTGCCCGCCCGCAGGCTTTTTGGCTGTTTTATGACCGCCGCAGACGTCCATTGGTGCTGTCATCTTGTACAGGCTTTTTTTTTTTTTTTTTGCTTGAAGTACCCTTTTTGTTTGGTTTTGGCTTTTCGAGGTAGGGTCTCACTCTAGCCCAGGCTGGCCTGGAATTCACTATGTAGTCTCAGGCTGGCCTCAAACTCACAGTGATCCTCCTACCTCTGCCTGCTGAGTGTGGGATTACAGGTGTGTGCCACCACGCCCTGTTGAAGTGCTCATCTTTCTCTGGTTTTTGTCTGCGAATCTTGTAGTAATCCTTCAAGACCATTCTTAAGTCCCCAGGGACAATGTGACCCTCTCCATGCAGAGTGGATCAGTCTTTCAACACCAGATTGTAGTGCGACGATTGTCCTCCTCTCCTCTCTGGAAATAGTCTTGTTTGTAAGCGAGGCTGGCCTCAAGTTTAGGATCTCCCTGCCTCGCTCCCTGGGTGCTAGGGTTACAGGTGAGCCACCACACCCGGGGATGATTTGTTTCTGTCTTCTTGACAAGACATTGTGCCCCACGGTGGTGGCGTCTCTTCCTCTGCTGTTGCCCGGCTTTGCACAGTGACTCACACTCCACACACACGCTGGATTAGCAGCCGGGGTTCAGAGTTTACTAACATGTCTGCATTTACTCATCTTCTTCAGGCTACAGGAACTAGTGGATCGAGTTTTGGAACGCTTTCAGGCACTGGGACTGATAGTGAAAGAGTGGAACAGTGTGAAGCTGCATGCTACAGTCATGAACACACTGCTCAGGAAAGACCCCGATGGTAAGTCCGTGTGGAGCGGCAGGCCGCATGGTTGTGCTCAGCGAGGCCGTGGGAGATTAGGTAGAGGTTTCAGTGAATGGCTGTCTGAGAAACTGGTTCATCTTTTGCTGTTTGGATCTGCTAATGTTTTCTCCTTATGTTTTTGAGACAGGGTCTCATGTAAGCCCAGGCTGTCGTTAAACTTGAATTGTAGCCAAGGATGACCTTGAAATTCTAATCCTGCTCAGCCTTTTGGGTGATGGCATTACGGGCATGCACCACCATACTCCATTTTTATGCAGTGCTGGGCATGGAGTCCAGGGTTTGCTTCATGTTTGCTAGGCAAGCACTCTATCAACTGAGCTACATCGAATTTCTTTGTTTTGTTTTTTCGAGGTAGGGTCTCACTCTAGCTCAGGCTGACTTGGAATTTACTATGTAGTCTCAGGGTGGCCTGGAACTCATGGTGATCCTCCTACCTCTGCTTCCCGAGTGCTGGGACTAAAGGTGTGCACCACCACGCCTGGCTCTGAATCCAATTTCTACATTTTAATTGATATTATTTGCTGTAATTTACTTTTTTCAAAACAATGTTTTCTTTTTTCTTAATAAGGAAGCAGGTTTGTTTTTTTTTTTTAAAGACAGGATCTTGTATAGCCCAGGCCGGCCTTGAACTTAGTATGTACCTGAGCATGACCTTGAACTCCTGATCTTCCTGCCTTCCCCTCTCCAGTGTTGGGATTGCAGTCATGTGCCACTGCACACAGCTTTTAGCTGCCCTGATTAGGAGAACACCCTCATTAGGAGACAGGTCTGGGGTAAGCCGTATGCACAGCTGGAAATGTATTATGTTCCTGGCGTCCCCAGAACTCTGGATAAAACATAATTTCTGACTGACACTCTGCAGACCTGTGTTGTGTGATAAAAGAACATACTCAAAGGGAGGAATATGAATACTTTTGAAGTTCAATCGTTGGGCAGGAAAGAGTTGATATATCAGAAAATATTCTGGAAATTAAATAATTCTTGACGGTGCATTGCACTTTCTATTCCCTGTACGCTTCTCTGTGTAGACTTTTTATTCCTTCCTTTGATATTCCTCCTCTTGCTGTCCCTGAAGGACATCTTTGGGACATGCAACCTAAATTAACTCCGTCAGCTAGAGCCCCGCTTTGTTTAGGCCAAGGTCATGGATTTGCAGCATCCCTGTGTAGAATGTCTGTGAGGGTAATTGGGTGGCAATAAAGAGCTCCATTTCATTTGTGGGGAGTTCTGAAGTCAACCCAAAACCTGGGCACCAACAATTTTGACCAGCTAATATGTGAACTTGTGTGTCTTTACGAATTTGACATCGCATGCAGCTTATTTTAGGATTGCAGATGGCAAGGAGCCTGGGAGTCACTTAGTCCAACTTCCAACTTCATAAATGGAGAACTGAGGTCCATGGAGGAGACATTATTTGCCTAAGATGTAGCTAGTGGAGTGGTTACTAAGGTGTATATACAGTTAGCACTTTGCGACCGTTGAGTGAGTGAGCATGCACGGATGGGATGGTGACTGCAGGCCCTGGAGGCCTGGCCCCGCGGCCCTTCCCCCAGTGAGCCACTTTACAAAACGAAAAGTTTGCTAGCTTGCCTATAGAAATTCACAAGAATGCAAACATAATTACCCAAGCCTTTCTAACGTTGTCTTTGGAATATTTATAGCTGAAGGCAGATACAACCTCTACACAGCAGACGGCAAATATATTTTCAAGGAAAGAGAATCATTTGATGGCCGAAACATTTTAAAGGTCAGTATGAAGCAGAGTGAAGTGGAAGTCCTAAATAAGGGAGGAAATAAATCAGGTGACTCACCTCTTAGCACCTCATGCTTTTCATGAAGGACTAATAAAATGTTTGTTTGTTTGTTTTTGGCTTTTCGAGGTAGGGTCTCACTCTAACCCTGGCTGACCTTGAACTCAGAGTGATATTCCTACCTCTGCCTCCCCAGTGCTGGGATTAAAGGTGTGTACCACCATGTCCAGGTAAAATGTTTTTAATGCCAGAGAGAGAAAAAGTGAGAGAGGGAGGGAGGGAGCGAGAGATGGAGGGGCAATGAAAGAGAAAAAGAGAGAGGACTCTCTAGGCTTTGATACTTGCAGAGTACTTGAAATTGGTGCTTCAACAAAGAGTAACATTTCCCAGCTATTTGAATCCTTGGAACAAGTTGATTTGAACCTGCTGAATGTTACTCTGTATTCATTTCTACAGGTTTGAGTTTATATTTTTTAATGAAAAAAAAAAGATGTGGATCTAGTAGCTTATTCTCTTCACTTACAGAACTCTTCTTCAGGGTCACTAATTTTACTCAGAGCAGTCTGTGTCCTAAAAAGTGGGTAATGCATGTCTGACTGTTGAGGCCTTGCTTTTCTGAGTTACATTAAAAATCTATGACACTTAAGAGCAAGGACTTGCCATGAGTGGTGGCATGTGCCTTTAACCCCAGCACCTGGGATTAGAGCCTCATTGCCTCCAATGATGATGTTACTCTGGAACAGCTGAGAGCTTCTCCACAGCCCAGTGGGCCATTCACTGTGGCCAGCCCTGTGGCTCCACCCTGCAGAGCTATGTGGCTCTTCCTGTCTCTCTCCTTTTGAGTGGTTTTCTTGTTTGTCTGTCAATTATTATTATTTTAGGGGATTTGTATGTGTGAGTTTAACTTTTAAAATTGGTATCTATTATTTTTTAAAATATATTTTATTTATTTATTTGAGAGAATGGGCCTGCGAGGGCCTCTAGCCACTGTAACTGAACTCCAGACGCATGCGTCCCCTTGTGCACTGGCTTACGTGGGTCCTGGAGAGTCGAACTGGGATCCTTTGGCTTTACAGGCAAACGCCTTAACCACTAAGCCATCTTCCCAGCGTGGTATCTACTATTTTGAGACTGGTTCTCACTGAGTTGCTCAAGCTGGCTTTGAACTTGGGCCTTGAATCCTCCTGTCTCAGCCTCCCTAGTAGCAGGGATTACAGGTGTGCACCACCACAATCTGACTAGGAGTTTTCTTGTTTGTGAAGTAGGGTTGGTGTGAGTGGCAGCTTGCTGATGAATTCAGTTGGACTGATTTCATTATTTCTCCTAGGCCACAACGTCTATGTGATACAAATATTTCTCTTTCTCTATCTCCCTTGTTTGGGAAATTTGCATTAATTGTGTGTGTATGTGTGTGTTGACTAGAGGTCTTTTGTAGCTAAGGATAACCTTGAATCCTGCTGTTTCACCTTCTTAGGGCTAGAATCATAGGCTTGAGAGTTTGTTTTTTGTTGTTTGTTTGTTTTGTTTTTGTTTTTCAAGATAGGGTCTCACTCTAGCTCAGGCTGACCTGGAATTCACTATGTAGTCTCACGGTGGCCTTGAACTCACAATGATCCTCCTACCTCTGCCTCCAAGGGCTGGGATTAAAGGCATGTGCCTTTGTTTGTTTGTTTGTTTATTTACTTATTTTTGAGGCAAGCCTAACAGACTGGCCTTTTTGTTTTATGTGAGAGAGTGAGAGCAACTGAGAGAGCAAGAGAAGAGAGAATTGGCACTTCAGGGCCTCAGTCACTGTTATCAACTCCAGACACATGTGCTACCTTGTGTGCATATGCGACCTTGTGTGTTTGTGTGACCTTTTGTGTGTCTGGCTTACATGGGACCTGGAGAGTTGAACATGGGTCCTTAGGCTTCTCAGGCAGGCGCCTTAACCATGAAGCCATCTCTCCAGCCCTGTTTTGTTTTGTTTTGTTCTAAAGGTAAAGCTGGTGTGATGGCACATGCCTTTAGTTTCAGGGGGCTGAGGTAGAATCGTTAGTTTGAGGCCCACCTGGGTAGAGTAAGACCTGCCTCTAAACAAAATAAACAAACAAAAAAAAAACCCAAAAACAAGAACAAAAGGCTTTTTCTCGTTTTGTTGTTGTTAATTTGAGAAAGGAAGGAGGGAGAGAGGGGAAGGAAGGGAAGAGAGGGAAGGGATGAAGGGGAAGGGAAGGGAAAAAGAGAGAAAGTTTTAGGAATGCCTTACAGCCAACCGGGTTCTCATGGAATTAAAGTGAAAGCCCAGTCAGCCTGTCATGTGAGTTGGGCGTGAGGGGCTGTGCTCGAGAACCTGGGGATTCTCACTTGCAACCGAGTTTCTCCCATTCAGACAAGCTTTTCATTCAAATACGCTTTCTGTTGGCCTGGGGTTGTAGCTCAGTGACAGAAATGATGTCTGTCATACTTCAGGCTCCAGGTTCCATTCCTAAAACCACCAAAGGGAAGGGGATGCTTTTCCTTGAAAGATCCTGAACTACCCAGTGATGACATGAATGTAGCTCCCTCTAGTGTCGGCAAGCTCAGCTGTGCCAGAGGTACTCTTCACACCTCATCAGTCCTAGAGCTGGCCCAGGGAGGGATCGGAGACCTTCTCCTGTGGTTAAAGTGACTTGCCAGAGGCTCTTGTAGTGAGTGACAGAGTCTGGAAGCAGAACAGGAAGGCCGGAACCATGCACATTTACCGTGTTCCGCTTCTCGCCTCTCGTAAGGATGCGCAGTGTTTAGGTTGAGACACTGCAGCATTTGAGGAATAGCTATCTCAACTGGGGTAACAGCCATTAAAACGTGTTTTGTAAACAGTGCAGTGGATGCATCAGCTAGTTTGAAATGGTAACTAATTAGGAATTTGTGGTTGAGAGTGTAGCTCAGTTGTAGAGGACATATGTCACATGAGCTAAGCCCTGGGTTTAACCCCCAGCACCAAAATAACAAGCAGACTTTTGTATTGGATATAAGACTGACACTAAACTAAATACTTACTGATTTTGAAGATGAACAATAATGATATAGTTGATAATGTTGAACTCTGTCTTTGAGGGGTACGGATGGTTAATGGGCAATTACAATATAAAATGGTGGCGAGACGTATGGAAAAGAAGCACCTTTAAACACTTATGTTCAGCTCTCCAGGTCCCACATAAACCAGATGCAGGGTGATGCAAGCACTCAAGGTCACACATGCGCACAAGGGGGTGCACTCGTCTGGAGTTTGATGGCTAGAGGCCCTGATATGCCAGTTCTTCCTCTCTCCCTCCTTCTCTCTCTCTCACTATTACATTAAAAAGGCAGTCTAAACCGGGCGTGGTGGCGCACGCCTTTAATCTCAGCACTCGGGAGGCAGAGGTAGGAGGATCACCGTGAGTTCAAGGCCACCCTGAGACTACAGAGTTAATTCCAGGTCAGCCTGGACCAGAGTGAGACCCTACCTCAAAAAAAAAAAAAAAACCCCCCCAAAAAAAAGGCAGTCTATTGGGCTTGCCCCCAAAAATAAAAGAAAAGGAAGGTAGTTGTGGGCTGTAGGGCTGCAATAATTACCTCCACCCTAACATATAAGGTAATAGCAATGTGTATATTATATATATATATGTATGAATTTTTTTTTTTTGGTTTTTTGAGGTAGGGTCTCACTCTAGCCCAGACTGACCTGAAATTCACTATGTAGTCTCAGGGTGGCCTTGAACTCATGGTGATCCTCCTTCTGGCCTCCCAAGTGCTGAGATTAAAGGTGTGAACCACCATGCTTGGCTAGGTAACTGTGATAGGTCACCTTTTGGAGTTTCCAAAAATGATCATGTCTCAGTCAACTAGAATACGAAGATTGCTGGCTTCTGAAACCCTTAAAAAGAGTGTGTGTGTGTGTTGGGGGGGGGTTGAGCTGGGCTGATTGCTCAGAGGTTAAAGGCACTTGCAAAGACTGCCAGCCCAGGTTCAGTTCCCCAGTACCCATGTAATGTTGCACATGCTCACTAGGTGGTGGAAGCATCTGGAGTTGAATTGTGGTGGCCGAGGCCCTGGTGTGTTCTTTGTCTCTCTCTCTCTCTCTCTTTCTCTTTGTCTGTCTCTGAAAAGAAAGAAAGAAAGAAAGAAAGAAAGAAAGAAAGAAAGAAAGAAAGAAAGAAAGAAAATGAAAAAAGAAATTTAAAAATAAAGAAAAATCAATTTCACTAGCAAGATAGGACCTGACTTGGAGTAACCAGAAAGGTTAACTGTACTGGTTGTTGAGGAGCCAAGCATGTGTGCTGCGTACTCACAGTACCAAGGCCGTGGAGCAGGAGTGCCAGTGATGGGAGGGAGCCTTGGGAAAAAGTCAGCTTAATCAACTATTCAAAGAGAAAGTCATTGCTCATTGCTGTAAGAATTTAATGAGCAGCCACCAATTGCTATTCTAATCTGTGAAGAAAATTGGTCCTTTTGGCCCAGTGGAATATGATGTGTTCTAGGTGCCTTAATAAGAAATAAAAATCTCTAATGATTTTTGAGGTAGAAGCCCCATTTTTCTTTTGTACGGCTCTTTTGAGAGTTGCAGCTGTAATAGACCAGTGTCTGGTTATTCTTAGTTCAAATATGAATTTCCTTAGAAAAGATGTTTGAAAGAAGACTCATTCTCATGTGCTTTTTCAAAGCAGATAAAGGAGCAAACACACTCAATTATGGTGTTTTCTGTGGCAGACTGACAGCTCCAAAAGGGGATGTATAAGTGAAGATGACCGAGGCCAATTGGATAGGATGACGCTCCTCCACCTCCTCCAAGAGTTTCCATTTCTAAGAGATAGCCAGAAAAAAATGCTGTTTGTGCTACCTCAGGCGGTGGTCAGCGTGTGCTTGGAGAAATCAAGCTGCCCCGAGGATGTAGCGCGGGGGCGGGGTGGGGGAGAAGGGGCGCTCAGGGAAGGAACTGCTCACCCTCTTGCTGGAAGTAGATTGGTCATTGACTGCAGCTCCTGCAGAGCCAGGCACAGTGGCAGTTGGCTTCCAAATAAAATGCAGAAGAGCTGAGTGTGGTGGTGTGTACCTTTAGTGAGAGGCAGAGGGTAAGAGTGTTGACATGAGTTCAAGGACGGTCTAAAACTACATAGTGAATTCCAGGTCAGCCTGGGCTAGAGTGAGACCCTACCTCGAAAAAACTAACTAATAAAATTAAAATATTGCTTAGCTGTGTTTATGGGGCTTATTTCTGAGCTCTCTGTTTGTGTCCCACTTACCTGTCTATTCTGTTGTCAAGACCACACAGTTGTAATTCTAAACCTTCGCAGTAGGTCTTGAAGTGGGCCAGCGTCAGTCCTCCGACTGTTCTCTTTCAATATTGATTTGTCTATTTTGGTCTTCTGCTTCTCCACAGAAACTTTAGAATCAGTTTATTTATATCCATAAGATAGCTTTTCTGGGATTTTGATTGAGATTGTTTTGAATCTATAGATCAAATTTAGAAGAACAGATATCTTGACAATAATGCATCTTTCTGTCCACAAATATGACATTATTCTCCACTTATTTAGTTCTTTGATATGTTTCAGTAGAGTTTTCACAGGTCTTACATATATCTTGTTAGATGTATGCCTTGGGGGTATCAATATGAATGATGTTTTTTAAAGCATTTTTAAAAATTTAATATATATTTATTTATTTGAGAGCAACAGAGAGAGAAAGAGGGAGGGAGAGAGAGAGAGAGAGAGAAAGAGATGCACCAGGGCCCCTGGCCACTGCAAATGAACTCCAGATGCGTGCCCCACCTTGTGCATATGGTTTACATGGGTACTGGGGAATCGAGCCTTGAACCGGAGTCCTGAGACTTTACAAGCAAGCGATTAACTGCTAAGCCATCTCTTCAGCCCTGAATAATGTGTTTTTAATTTTAAAAATTATTTATTTATTTGAAAGAGAAAGAGGCAGATAGAGAGAATAGGCATGCCAGTGCCTCTAGCCACTGCGTTGTATATAGAAGACAGTATTCTAGAGCACTGCTCTTGATCCTGTGCCTCTTACATTCTTTTTTTTTTAATTTTTTTTTAATTAATAATTTGAGAGCGACAGACACAGAGAGAAAGACAGATAGAGGGGGAAGAGAGAGAATGGGCGCGCCAGGGCTTGCAGCCTCTGCAAATGAACTCCAGACGCGTGTGCCCCCTTGTGCATCTGGCTAACGTGGGACCTGGGGAACCGAGCCTCGAACCGGGGTCCTTAGGTTTCACAGGCAAGCGCTTAACCGCTAAGCCATCTCTCCAGCCCGCCTCTTGCATTCTTTATGCCCCCTCTTCTACAGCGTTCTCTGAGACTTGAGGAGCATGAGAGCCTCCTTTAGCTCCGAGCCCTCCACAGTCATGAGAGAGAGAGAGCCTCCTTTAGCTCTGAGCCCTCTACAGTCATGAGAGAGAGATAGAGCCTTCTTTAGCTCTGGGCCCTCCACAGTCATGAGAGATAGAGCCTCCTTTAGCTCCGAGCCCTCCGCAGTCATGAGAGAGAGAGAGAGAGAGAGAGAGAGAGAGAACCTCCTTTAGCTCTGAGCCCTCCACAGTCATGAGAGAGAGAGAACCTCCTTTAGCTCCAAGCCCTCCACAGTCATGAGAGAGAGCCTCCTTTAGCTCTGAGCCCTCTACAGTCATCTGAGAGAGAGAGAGAGAGAGAGAGAGGGAGAGAGCCTTCTTTAGCTCTGAGCCATCCACAGTCACTTTGTCTCAGCACTTGGATGAGTTGTGAGTCTCCCGGTTGCCATCTCCAGCAGCTTTTAGGCAGCTGTTCTGTAACCTGTCCACATAGTTGCCAGCATTTGTCACTTATACCTCAGTGTTTCCTCCTGTTTGTTTCTCTCCTTTCTACTGTGGTAAAGTATGATTCTATGTTCCTCTGTATCTCTCCAGTTTGGGAATGTGGTGATACACACATGTAATCTCAACACTTGGGAGGCTGAGGCAGGAGGATCAAGAGTTTAAGGGTAACCTGGGCTACATAATTAAGGCCCAGTCTTAACCAGAGATGGTTCAGTGGTTGAGATCACATCCTAATATAGTGTACCGCATGTTGTTGTACACTCAGACCAGAAACTCTCTTTAGACAGTTCAGCGGTTGAGGTCACATCTGACGAAGACCTACAAGCAAGGCCTTTAATCCCAGCACTCAGCAGGACGAGGTAGGAGAACCACCATGAGTTCTAGGTCAGCTTGGGCTATAGTGAGACTGCCTCAAAAAAAAAAAAAAAAAAAAAAAGGTGCAAGCAAACAAATGAAGACTTGCCAGAGCTCAGTGGGCAGAGTGCTTGCCCAGCATGCATGAAACCCTGGGTTCAGTACCCAGCACATCATAAGGCAGGTGTGGGGGTTCATGCATGTAAGCCCAGCACTGAGGGCCTAGGTACAGGAGGGTCAGGAATTCAAGGTCATTCTTAGCTACATAATGAGTTTGAGGCTAGCCTGAACTACATAAGGTCCTGTTCCAATGAGAAGAATAAAAACCGTAGGGCATAAGATAATTATATACATTTCAAATAACTGTTATTTGAAGGCAAAGATTTAACCCAGTGGCAGAGCACTTGCTGGTGTAGAGCACGAGGCCCTGGTTTCAATCTCCAGCATTGCAAGAACCAACCTCATTTTGAATTTCATTGTATTGTATTGGAACAAAGCCATCCTCACTTGTTTATGGTCCATTTGGTACAGTTGTGGTAGAGAATATAGCCATCTGGCCCTTTACAGAAGTATATGGACCCTGTTTTAGAGCTTGGAGTTTAATTATCTTTTTTTTTGTTTGGTTTTCCAAGGTAGAGTCTCGCTTTAGCTCAGGCTGACCTGGAATTTACTATGGAGTCTCAGGGTGGCCTCGAATTTATGGCGATCCTACTGCCTCTGCCTCCCAAGTGCTGGGACTAAAGGTGTGCGCCACCACACCCAGCTTAATTATCTTTTATCTCCCCCAACACAATTCTGCTTTATGATCAGGCATGATGCACTTCTGTCTGTGACAGGGTTTTGCTGTGTAGCCCATGCTGACCTTAAACTTGTGATCCTCCTGCCTTTGCCTCATGACCACTGTTGGTACACATATTAACAGACCCTTAAGAAATACTAATAGTTTATCAATAGTTGATAATAGTTATTGAATCAATACTATTGAAATTATGTTTATTTGATTCTTTTCTAGCAGTTTTTTGTGTTGCTCTTTTTGGAGGTGCTAGAAGGATTGGGGATCAAATTCCCTTTTCTTCCTCCCTCCCTCCTTTGCTCTCTCCCTTCCTCCCACCCTTGTCCATCTTCTGCATCAACCTCCTGAGTGGATTTATAATTAGCATAACTATCAGTAAGATGTGAAGTTTAGGAAGGAGAGCATGATAAGAAAATGCTTCTCAAATATGTGTTTTTTCTTTTTAAAAAATATTTATTTATTTGCAAGGAGAGAGAGAGAAAATGAGAGTAGGTGCACCAGGGCCTTGAGCCACTGCAAATGAACTCCAGATGTATGCACCACTTTGTGCATCTGGCTTTACATGGGCACTGGGGAATTGAACCCAGATCATTAGGCTTTGCAGGCAAGTGCCTTAGCTGCTGAACCATCTCTTCAGCCCTCTTGAATGTTTTTTCTTTGCTGTGTTAATGATAAAACATGGCTCCACCTCCAATTTCCCTGATTTAAAACAAAACTCTTTTGTAATTTTTTTAAAATATTTTATTTATTTGAGAGAGGGAGAAAGAGAGAGAGAGAGAGAGAGAGAGAGAGAGGGAGAGAAAATGGGCATACCAGGGCCTCCTAGCCAAACAAACTCCAGACACATGTGCCACGTTGTACATCTACCTTTACTTGGGTACTGGGGTCCTTACGCTTTGCTGACAAATGCTTTAACCACTAAGCCATCTCTCCAGCCCCTAAAAAATTATTTTAATTTTATTTATTTCAGAGGGAAGGAAGGAGAGTGAGAGAGAATGTATCAGAGGGTGTACCAGGGCTTGTAGCCACTGCAAATGAATTCCAGACACATGCGCCACCATGTGAATCTGGCTTATGTAGGTTCTGGGGGAATGGAACCTGGGTCTTTAGGTTTTTCAGGCAAGCCTCTTAACCACTAAGCCTTCTGACCAGCCCTAAAACAAAACTCTTCCAGGGTATGGTGGCACATGCCTTTAACCTCAGCACTTGGGAGGCAGAGGTAGAAGGATCATTGTGAGTTTGAGGCCAGCCTGGGACTATAGAGGAAGTTTCAGGTCAGCCTGGAGTAGACTGAGACCCTACCTTGAACAAAACAAAAACAAAAACAAAAACAAAATACTCTTAAAAACAGGAAATAGCAGAAATTTACTAGGGCCGCTCATATTTTTCTAGTAGTAGGTATATCCTGTGTTTCAAGGGTATGAAGGACTTCTTGCTGGGCTGGGCTGCTCCTTACAGCAATTAGGGCACTCCAGCCGGTTTCTTACTTTCTTATCTGATGCTCCAAGGGGAGGGCAGTTCAAATGCAAGTAGTGCTTCAGCAGAACTTTGCCTCTGCATTTATTTCATGTGTTGCATTGTCTGGAAAGTGAAGTCTTAAGACACTAATGAAGGCACAGCTGTCAGTGAGGTGAACCATCATTAAAATGAAACTCAAAACGAGCAACTGGCTGAGTTTTGACAGAAGCCAGCATCCACTCTGGAGAATATGCAGCCCCCCTGCTCTGTGGCGGCTGTTCTCACGTGCTGCCTCTTCTCTGGCTCTCTTAAATTCACACTCACTGGAGCTGGAGAGATGGCTTAGCGGTTAAGGCACTTGCCTGCAAAGCCAAAGGACCCAGGTTCCATTCCCCAGGACCTATGTAAGCCAGATGCATAAGATGGTGCATGAGTCCATTTGCAATGGCTGGAGGCCCTGGCACACCCATTCTCTCTCTTTCTTTCCTTCTCAATCCCTGTCTGATTCTCTCAAATAAATAAACAAAAATAAATTGTGGGGGGGAGGGGGTTGAGGTAGGGTCTCACTCTAGTTCAAGCTGACCTGGAATTCACTATGTAGTCTCAGGGTGGCCTTGAACTCATGGTGATCCTCCTACCTCTGCCTCCCAAGTGCTGAGATTAAAAGCATGTGCCACCATGCCCGGCTCATTTTAGTTTATTTAAAAAAATATCTTATTATATTTATTTATTTGAAAGGGGAGAGAGAGAGAGAGAAAGAAAGAAAGAAAGATGGGCGCACCAGGGTTTCCAGCCACCACAAATAAACTCCAGAGGCATGCATCACCCTGTGCCTCTGGCTTTATGCAGGTCCTAGGGAATAGAAACTGGGTCCTTTGACTTTGCTGGCAAGTGCCTGAAACCACCGAGCCATCTTTCCAGTCCCATTGTAGGTCTTTATTTAAACACTTTTCTTATTTATTTATTTCAAGGGGAGAAAGAGACAGAGAATGGGCACACTAGGGCCTCTAGCCACTGTAGAAGAACTCCAGATGCATGTGCCACATTACACATCTGGCTTTACATGGGCACTGGAGAATTGAGCCTGGGTCCTTCAACTTTGCAGGCAAGTGCCTTAACTGCTAAGTCATCTCTCCAGCCCCACTGAAGTTTTTAAAATTGTGAACTATAGACATCATGCATAAGACTTAACCACTGTAGCCATTTTAAAATATGACTTACTGGCCCTGAGTTCATTCACACTGTTGTGTAGCAGTCACCACCATCCATTTCTGGAAATCTCTGTTGCATTTATCACATTAAAACTTTGTCTCGGGCTGGAGAGATGGCTTGGCGGTTAGGCACTTGCCTGTGAAGCTTAAGGACCCCGGTTCGAGGCTCGGTTCCCCAGGTCCCACGTTAGCCAGATGCACAAGGGGGCGCACACGTCTGGAGTTCGTTTGTAGAAGCTGGAAGCCCTGGCGTGCCCATTCTCTCTCTCTCCCTCTATCTGTCTTTCTCTCTGTGTCTGTCGCTCTCAAATAAATAAATAAAATTAAAAAAAAAAAACTCTGTCTCCTCAAACATCGTCCTCTCCTATCCTCTCCTCTGCATCCTCCCTTCTCTCAGCCACTGTTTTGACTACATAGGGACCTCATGAGTAGGACTATACATTTGTCCTTTTTGCAGAGTTCATCCATGCTGTGGATGTGCCAGAATTTCATTTCTTAGACTGAGTAGGGGCTGAGGAGCTGGCTCAGCAATTACAGGTGCTTTCTTGCAATACTACTGGCAAATTTCCATTCTCCAGCACCCATGTAAAGCCAGTCACAGGCAGGAGACCCTTGCTCAAAAAAAAAGGTGGAGTACAGACAATTCCTCTGACCTCTACATATGTGCTGTGGCATGAGTATACACACACAACCACTAAATAAATAAATTTGCACATATACACACACACACACACACACACACACACACACACGACTAAATAGCTGGGCATGGTGGTACATGCCTTTAACCCCAGCATTCAGGAGGCAGAGGTAGGATGATCTCCCTGAATTTGAGGCCAGCCTAAGACTAGAGCGAGGTCCAGGTCAGCTGGACTGGATAATATTTATTGTACATTTAGACTCCAGTGACATGGTTTTGACTGCAGCGTGAACAAAGCAGTAGCAGAACGTAAACATGGATGGTGACAGGGAGCATCCTCTCGGGAGCATCCTGCTATTTAAACACCAGACTGAACGAAAGCATTAGATAGGATGCCTTTGTGCCAACAGTGGCTAAGTGCTATTCCAGAAGTTCAAGAGTATTGGTAGAAAAAGGTAAATAGGGCTGGAGGATGGTTTAGCAATTAAGGCATTTGCCTGCAAAGCCAAAGGACCCAGGTTCAATTCCCCAGGACCCATGTTAGCCAGATGCTCAAGGGGGAGCACGCGTCTGGAGTTCCTTTGCAGTGGCTGGAGGCTCTGGTGCACCCATTCTCTCTCTCTCTCTCCCTCTCTCTCTGTCAAATAAATAAAATATTTTTTAAAAAGGTAAATAAAACAAGTAAAGTTCATAGGACCACAAAGCTATGATACCTTCTTAAGAAATGTCTAAATCTGGGGCTGAGAAGATGGCTCAGTGGGTAAGAGCTTGTCACACAAGCATAAAAACCTGAGTTTGGATCCTCAGAACATACATAAAGTGGTGGCAGTTATAGTGTGGGCTTGTAATCCCAACACTGGGGAGACTAAGACAGGAGGGAATCACTGTGACTTGCTGGCCAGCTTGTCTAGCATAACTGGTGAGCTCTGGGTTCAGTGAGGGAGATCTTGTCTCAAAGACTGAGGTTGGAGCCTAGGGAGATGGTATAGCTGGTATAAGCACTCGTGAAAACATGAGGATTATGGGTTGGAGAGATGGCTCAGCAATTAAGGTGCTTGCCTGCAAAGCCTAAGTACCTGGGTTCCACTCTCCAGTTCCCATGTAATGCCAGAAACACAAAGTGGCGCATGCACCTGGAATTTGTTTGCAGCAGTTGGAGGCCCTGGTGTGCCCATTCTCTCTGTCTCTCTCCTATCTCTCTCTGCTTGCAAATAAATAAAATACTTAAGAAACCCCCAGGAGGATCTGAGTTAAACCCCAGCACCCACCTAAAAATTGAGGTGTGGTTGCGCCTGCCTGTAACCCCTGTGCTAAGGAGGGTGGAACAAGATCTGGGGCTCCCTGGTCCAAAAAACACAGAGCTCCATTGGCAGTGAGAGAGCCTGTCTTGGGAAAATAAGGCAGAAGAGCAGTAGAAGAGGCATCAGGGTCTTTTTCTGGTGGCCTCCTATGTGTGCACCCTCACTCATATGTACCTATAGATATACCACATCCTGTGTGTGCACCCTCACTTACACGTACCTATAGATATACCACATCCTGTGTGTGCACCCTCACTCATATGTACCTATAGATATACCACATCCTGTGTGTGCACCCTCACTCATATGTACCTATAGATATACCACATCCTGTGTGTGCTCCCTCACTTATATGTACCTATAGATATACCACATCCTGTGTGTGCACCCTCACTCATATGTACCCTATAGATATACCACATCCTGTGTGTGCACCCTCACTTACATGTACCTATAGATATACCACATCCTGTGTGTGCACCCTCACACACACGTACCTGTAGATGTACCACATCCTGTGTGTGCACCCTCACTTACACGTACCTGTAGATAGACCACATCCTGTGTATGCGCCCTCACACACACGTTCCTGTAGATGTACCACATCCTGTGTGTGCACCCTCCCTCACACGTACCTGTAGATAGACCACATCCTGTGTGTGCACCCTCACACACACGTACCTGTAGATGTACCACATCCTGTGTGTGCACCCTCCCTCACACATACCTGTAGATAGACCACATCCTGTGTGTGCGCCCTCACACACACGTACCTGTAGATAGACCCCCCCCCCCCACACACACACAAAGTAAGAGGGAGAGATTGAAGTAAATGTCCAGTGTTCACTTCTGGTCTCCACATGTGTATCTGCACACACATTTGCCCACATACATATGAACATGTATACATGCATACCACATGCATACGTGCAAAAAATCCCAGCCTTGAAACAGTTTCAGAATTACTGCTGACGTGTAAGCATTATTATCCATGATTAAAAGCTAGTAAGAAAACAGTTGGTATAAATCAAGTAATATTATGATTAAAATTTTTTCCCATAATCAATAAAAAATCTTAAAAATTTTTTTGGATTTTTTTTTTGAGGCAGGGTCTCATTCTAGGCCTGGCTGACCTGGAACTCCCAGCAAACCCTCTGCCTCAGCCTCCTGGATACTGTGATTCAAGGCATGCCCTGCCGTGCTCAGCAGAGCTCTGATTCTGAGGTTACCTTGGGTTTCTTAGACTGTAATGGCCTTAAACTCCCCAAGGCATGCTTGGACATGACAGCCTTCCCTCTTTCTTCCAAATCCTTTTTGTGTTTGCTTGCTTGTTTGTCTGACATCTAGCCACACCTTCACAAAGGGGAAAGAGGCTGTCTGAGCTGGATTGTCAAGCATAAGTGTGTGTCACAATGGATGAAGCTATGGTGATGTCGCCAAAGGCTCTTGTTTCCCAGCTCCTGACAGAGGACGGAGTTACCGTGTCTTGTCTAATGAGGTGAAAATGACTTAGTTGATAGCATGCAGCAGCCTGTCTCCCTCTAACAGGGAGCTGTTCCTGGCCCAGCTATGACTTAAGACAGCTACTGTTCATATGTGTGCAGCCACTTTCTGCTGCCTAGGGACACCTATCTGCTTTTCTGGATGCCGTCCCACATTGGAAAAGTTGAAGTGGAGATGGACTGGACCTCAGTGTCTTCTCTCACCTTCTTTTTCTCACAGTCAGAGCTTGGATGCCCATCCTCCCTGAGGAAGGCCCCAGGCCAAGAAGTCACTTCGGCTGTTGTCTCTAGTGGCCGGTCTTGGCTTCACTTCTGCTGACTTGCACTTCCTTCCTGTGAATGGCAGAGATGAAGCACTTTTTCCCCTCTGTACATTTGTTTGAGGGACCATGATGAGTAATACCTGAGCCGGGGGGTGGCCAGACAGGAAATAGAAAATGAGCGTGCTAACCAACTGGAGTGAGCATTAGGACTCTTCTCAGGAAAGCTATCTGCAGAACCATGGCTTAGGTCAGCTCTGCAAAGCGCAGCTGCCCTCAGGGTTGGCTGGCACAGGCGTGGAGGTGCCTCTCTGTTAGCCTGCAGCCACTGGGCTTTATTCTGGTAAGACAGTGACATCCATGCCGCAAGCAGCTCTGTCTGGGGAAGAAACTGCAACAGATTGAGCAGCTGGTGGCCTACCTCAGATGCCAGCTCTCATGGTGCCATGTGCAGGCGGGCGGCCTGTGCCGAGGTCAGGCTCGGGCTTTCCAGCTCTGTCAGCACGGCCTCCTGCTTCCTCTGCTCCTCCCCCCTCCATGTTTTCCTCCTGCTTTTCACAGTGGAAACGTGCTTCAGGAGGGAAAGCCCCTTGGCACTTTGGATACTGAGGTGCCCAGCAGAACTGACTGGCATCCTGTTTGCATGTAGCAAACACTCTCTAATAGGTCATTTGCTTTTACCAACAGAGCCTTAAACTTGATAATCCTTATGTCAGCAGTGAGGTGCAGGCCAGACACCTAAAACTTCACCCTAAGTGATTATCTGAAGGGAGTTTCAAAGTGTCCATGCCCTCACTGTCTGTCACTGCCTAGGTCAGACCACAGTCACCCCTCAAACACACAGCAGCTGAGACAGACAGGTGACTGGGGGATGTTTCCCTCTTCTGTGCAAGAAATGTCATCACTGTCAGTGGAGGTGGAGACTCAGATTCTCGTTATGTGCAAGAGCTTCGGTATCGTTTCCGTGGATAGGCACAGAAGAGGAGTGGCATGTGACAGGGTGAACCTCACAGCTGTTCCACTGGTGACCACATCTCCTTGTAGAGGCGGCCCGTGATAAGAGCCACTCCGCCCACATACTGGCTCTGGCCTTGCTCCTTGGATCTGAGGTGCCACAGGCTTTCTATGAGTACATTATGTCCTCTTTTTATTGGCTATTATTAGCATTATTATTGACTTTCACACCACTGATCACTGTAGGCTGAGGTTTCAGATTAAAAGTGGCCATGCTGGATGGACTTAGGGTTGTATTTGGAGATGACTCAAGCGTAATAAGTATATGCCAACCACATTGTCTTTTATTCTGAAGTAGATGCTGCCATTTTAGTCTTTAAAACATTATTGCTCAATGTGGCTCAATTATGACTATCAAGATTATTAGGGTTCCTAGTAAACTTTGTGTGTGTGTGTGTGTGTGTGTGTGTGTGTGTATGTGTGTATGTTTTTGAGGTAAGATCTCACTCTAGCCCAGGCTGACCTGGAATCACTATGTAGTCTCAGGGTGGCCTGCCTCAAACTCTTGGCAATCCTCCCACCTCTGCCTCCCGAGTGCTGAGATTAAATATGTGTACCACTACACCCAGCTAACTTTTTTCTCCCCTTTTGATGAAACTTTTTGTTTGTTTGTTTCTGAAATGGCTCACTGGGGATTGTGATCCAAGAGTAACAGTAATAATCAGAGCTTGCTCTAGTTTGAGTCTAGAGTGCCCCTTAAAGGTGTGTTGAAGGCCTGGTTCCTAGCCTGTGGGAGCTGTTGGGATGTAGTGGAAGATTTAGGAGGTGAAGCCCGATTAGAGGAAGTGGGGTCATTGGGGATGTGCCTTAGAGGCTGGGATCCCAACCCCCTCTTCTCTCTCTTCACACAAAATAGCTTCCTTAGCTGCACACTCCTGCTGTGGTGCTTTATGCTTCCACAGCCCCAAAGCAAGGGTCCAGAATGACCACAATGGGCACCTCTGAAGCCATGAGCCAAAATACGCCTTTAACCCTTTCAAGTCGACTTGTATTGTTTTGCATGTGTGTGTGTCTGCATGTGTGGGGTGCATGTATGTGCTCATGCATGCTCTCCACCTGATTTACAGAGAGGAGGCTCTGTTACTTGAACCCAGAGCTTACTGCTTCACTAGCCTAGCTAGCCAACTTGCCCTGGGGAGCCCCTGTCCCTGTGTCTCCTGAGCTCTGAGATTATAGGCAGGCCGCACACTCACTTGGCACTTACGTGGGTGCTGAGGATCTGAACTCGAGTACTCACGTTTGCATGGCAAGCGCTTATCCACTGAGCCGTCTCCTCAGCTCCCAGCACAGGTGTTTTATCAAAGCAGTTGAAAACGGAGTAGCAGAGAGCTGTAAGTGCAGGTTACCTATATAGTTTCATCCCTGTTTGAAAATGAAAAGATGAGCAAGACAGTGGCTCTAGCCATTGATGGACATATTAGTTACTTTTCTCCTTGCTGTTACTAAATACCTGACAAGAGGCAGCTCAAGTGGGGGAAGGATTTATTTTGGCTTATAGTTAGAGGTCACAGTCCATCATGGTGAGGACGCCATTGGCAGTAGCAGCGTGAGGCAGCTGGTCACCCTGCATGTGCAGTCAGGAAACAGAGTGTGATGAGAGCTGGTGCTCAGCTCACTCCCCCCCACTTCTTTTCAGTTTTTCAAGGCAGGGTCTCACTCTAGCCCAGGCTGACCTAGAATTCACTGTATAGTCTCAGGGTGGCCCAGAACTTGTGGTGATCCTCTTACTTCTGCCTCCCGAGTGCTGGGATTAAAGGTGTGTACTACCATACCTGCCTCCTTTATTTTTTATTATTAAAAATGTACTTATTTATTTATTTGCAAGCAGACACACACACATACACACTGAATGGATGTGTCAGGGCATACAAACTCCAGATGCATGCGCCACTTTGTGCATCCAACATTATATGGGTACTGGGGAATCGAACCCTGTCGTTAGGCTTTGCAGGCATGTACCCTGACAGTTGAGCCATCTCCCCAGCCCCCACTTTCTCCTTTTTATTCAATCCAGGACTCAAGTCCATGTGATGGTACCACCCACAGTTAAGGTGTGTCTTCCCACTTCAGTTGACTGAATTTAGAAACTCCCTCACAGACATGCCCAGAGGTTTGTCTCCTAGGTGACTCTAGGTCCAATCAGGTTGACAGTTGAAAAAGCATTAAAGTCTGTTTTGCTCTAACAACCTTTCTGGTCCTCTTTCCAGAATTTTTTTTGTTTTGTTTTGTTTTTTTTTTTTTGGTTCTGGGAATCTGACTCAGGGCTACCTATATGTTATATGGATGATGTATCATGGAGCTACATTAAAGCCCTAAGACATTTCTAGTTTTTTCTTGTTCCAGGTGAGAGTTAAATAGGCCTACTTATGTTTTTTGACAATGATATTTAGAAAGAATCTTATGGGTACAGCCTACGTGTATGCTCCTAAATGTGCTTGATTGCAGCCACCTTGCCTTTTCTTTCTTCTTAAAAAATAAATTTATGTATTTGAGAGAGGGTAATAAAGAGGTGGATAGAGCTGGGCATGGTGGCACATATCTTTAATCCCAGCACTTGGGAGGCAGAGGTAGGAGGGTTGCCATGAGTTTGAGGCTACTCTGAAACTACATAGTGAATTCCAGGTCAGCCTGAGCTAGAGTGAGACCCTGCCTCAAAAAAAAAAAAAAAAAAAAAAAAAAAGGGGTGGGGGGCAAGAGAGAGAATGGGCATTCCAGGGCCTTCAGCCACTGCAAATAAACTCCAGATGCATGTGCTACCTAGTGCATCTGGCTTGCGTGGGCCCTGGAGAAGTCAAACTTGGGTCCTTTGGCTTCATAGACAAGTGCCCTAACCACTAAGCCATCTCTCCAGGCCAAACCTTGCCTTTTCATTCCCCTACACTGCTGTCATATGAATGGCTCCAGGGGCTGATTCCAGTTTGAGCATTGACAATGTTTAGATACCCAGGCATGCTGGGTCACTGCAGCCATGATCCAACTGCTGCTCCTTTTCAAGGGAGAGTATTTTAAATGAGCTTACATATCTATACTCTTGATGTCCTTAAGGTATCTTTCCCATTGTCCCAAAGCAAAGTACTTGGTTTCTTTTCTTTTTTTTTTCTTTTTTCAGTTTTATCGAGGTAGGGTCTCACTATAGCCCAGGCTGACCTAGAATTCACTACGTAGTCTCAGGGTGGCCTTGAACTCTTCCTACCTCTGCCTCCCAAGAACTGGGATTAAAGGTGTGTGCCACCACGCCCAGTTTGGTTTCTTTTTAATGGCACAAATTTCTAGAAACTACTTCCAACTTCCCCCCCCACCCCCGTGGGTTAGATTGAGATAGTCTCACTGTATAGCTCAAGCTGGCCTTGAACTCATGGCAATCCTCCTGCCTCAGTCTCCCAAGTGTTAGGATTATAGGATTATTCCATATGCCCAGATTCTTAGCTCCAGCTTTACACTGTATTTTGTGACCAAACTGGAAGTTTTCAGTCTTTCTGTTCTGTGTTTTGTTCCCTGACATAACCGAATGCTGAACGGCTTTGAAATCTCTGCTAGGTTAGTCAGCAAGTTCCGTGCCAGAGTGTAACATGATGGCCTCTAGTCCGACCCCTGCTAGGGTTCTTGTTCCGGGCTGAAGCCTCAGGAAGCTGGCCTTCACCACCTGCTTCCCTACCGTCACTGGTCTTCCAAGCTTCCCCCAGAATCACCCACCAAGCTGAGCTTACAGCATGCGAAGCCTTTTCTAGCTTGTTGCTCCAGTTCTTCCAAATTCCCTCACAATCCCGTTCTCAAGGCTTCTGAGCTACATTGTTATTTAATAACCACTTCTCTGAATCCAATTTTATTTCAATTTTTAAATCACTGTGACTAAATATCTGACAGAAACAACTTAAGGAATTATTACTTTATCTTACAGTTTCCAAGATTTCAGTCCCCACGCCCTTTGTTGATTGTGGATCCATTGTAAGGCAGAACATCACAGCAGCAGAAGTGTGTGGCAGAGGCTGTTCCCCTCATGACAGGAAGCAGAGTAGAGCTTGGGACTGGTGATGCAACTTCTTCCACTTGGGTCCTGCCTCCTAATGTTTCCAGAACCTCCCAAAATGGCACCATTATCTCCGGATGAAGCATTTAGCCCACGAGGCTCTAGGGACATTCCGTATTACCGTATTCTTAACAGCCTCCCAACCAAGTGGACACTCTGCTCTGACTACATATGCACAGTCCTTCCCCACTTGGCATTCTTGGCTTCGGGTTTGTTATTGCAGCCAAGAGGCGCATGCGTGCTCACCTCATCGTGGTCATGCCATCCAAGGGCTACGAGCTAGGCCTGGCCCGAGGAGCTCTCCAGTTGATCTTGCAGTGGTCTTAGCCTGTCTCTGTTTCTTATCTTTTAAGAGGGAATAATAATGCTCAGCTCTGGTTCCCTTCAGCACAGTTCTGAAGGGTTAATGAGCTGGGCTTTGTAAGATACTTAAGATCCGTAGATGAAAGGTGTTATTTAACTGCAGCAGGCTTTGTACTGGGAGCGCCTTCCCAAAGAGCTCAACATGCTTGTCAGGCTGTCTTCATTCATCCGGTTACTTCCCTGGTGGGGAGGTAGGTAGTTAAGCATTGTGATTAAGTATAACATAGTGTTATTACCGTTACTTTTATCTGTAAACAGTGTAACTGTGTGAAGTAGAAGTTGGTAAAATAGATTATGAACGCCAAACGCTGGGGAAACTTTAAATTGGCATACATTCACTGTTCTTTGTCACCTGCCTTTGGGATTCAAATGTCTAATTGCATCCATGAATATGGCAGGAAGTTTCCTTCCTTAGGGAATGGGGTCTACTCCATCTTTCTAACAACTTACATTGCTTTTAGTTGTGCCAAATAATTTATAAAGGTTAGTTTAGTTCATGGATACCAAGAATGACTAATAAAGTGGGCTGGAGAGATGGCTTAGTGGTTAAGGCACTTGCCTGCAAAGCATAAGGACCCAGGTTTGATTCCCCCAGTATCCACATAAGCTAGATGCACAAGGTGGCACATGCATCTGGAGTTCATTTGCAGTGGCTAGAGGCACTGGTGTGCCCATTCTCTCTTTCTCTATCTGCACTCCCCCAAGTAAATTTAAAAAATTTAAAAATAATGATTAATAAGGGCATAAGACTATATTTTTATTTATCTTTAATTTTATTGCTTGTATATTATCTATAATTGTATTGCTTGTGTGTAGAATGTATGAGTATGTATATGTGTTCATGTGGTTGCACGTGTGTGCAGGTATATGTGTACGTGTGTGTGTGTGTGTGTGTGTGTGTGTGTGTGTGTGTGTTTAAAAGGCTGGACCAGCTATCTTAAGTTGCTCTCTGTTTACTGAGGAGTGGTCTCTCCCTTGGGCCCAGAGCTCACCCATTTGGCTAGTCTAGCTAGCCAGCTTTCCCTGTGGTTTCCCTGTCTCTGCCTATTGAGTGCTGGGGCTGCAGGTGGGCCACATGTCCACCTGGCACTTACATGGGTGCTGGGATCCAGAGTCCAGTTCTCACCCGTGCACAGCTCAGTGCTTCATGCACTGGGCCATCTCCCCAGCCCCCACCTCCCTCTGTACCCGGGATCGAGCCCAGGGCCTTACACATGCCAGTCAGCATTCTGCCATTGAGCTACAGCCCTAACCCATCATATATTCCCATCATTTTGAACTCTTAAACTGCATTTTCTCGTACTGAAGTCAACTCCACTTGGTCTACCCAGCAGGAGAAGTAGATTCCTTAAAAGAGGGATCTGTCTGTGAGGAGTGCGGCCACTGCTTTGTCAACAGTTGACAGGAAGGAGTGTGAGCCTCATTTGGGAGTCAGGTGGTCAGGGTCCCCCAACAAGTTGGCCATTAAGTTGTTGGGATTGGCCTTCCACGTGATTTTACTGCTGGAGGTTGCAGATATGAGAAGGCTTCCCTCCCCTTCCTCCCCATCTCTCAGATTTCCAGCCTCATTGTGCAGGCTCTTTGTGTTTGGAGTTCTTTCTGGTGTTTGATGGTTGTGTCACCAGGTGTGGAAAAAAGGAGTTGAAGGTCTGAAATGAATGCAAAGAAAAATTACCACAGCTAGCCCTTAAATCTCACCATCTGTTTTCTTTCAGTGTATACTATGACATTACCAGAAATCAATGATTTCCTCCATTCTCCCTGGGAAACAAGCATGGACATATTAAAAATGATATAGCTGCATGCGCCATGAGAATGTGGGTTACCAGGATGGTTTTGTTTAGGTAGTTTTTTTGTTTATTTTATTTATGTATTTGAGAGCAACAGAGAGAAAGAGACAGAGAGAGAGAGAGAGAAAGAAAATGGGCGCACCAGGGCCTCTAGTCACTGCAAACGAACTTCAGATGAATGCGTCTCCTTGTGCATCTGGCTAACGTGGGTCCTGCGGAATTGAGCCTGGAATCAGGGTCCTTAGGCTTCACAGGCAAGCACTTAATGGCTAAGCCATCTCTCCAGCCCAAAGATTTTTTTTTTTTTTTTCAAGGTAGGGTCTCACTCTAGCCCAGGCTGACCTGGAATTCACTATGGAGTCTCAGGGTGGCCTCAAACTCATGACAATCCTCCTACTTCTGCCTTCTGAGTGCTGGGATTAAAGGCGTGCGCCACCATGCCCAGCTTTGTTTGGGTATTTTTTTAAAAAAACATTTTTATTATTTATTTATTTGAGAGAGAGAGAGAATATGGGTGCACTAGGGTCTCCAGCCACTGCAAATGAACTCAGATGCATGTGCCCTCTTGTGCATCTGGCTTATGTGGATACTGGGGAATTGAACCTGGGTCCTTTGGCTTTGCAGGAAGATGCCTTAACCACTAAGCCATCCCTCCAGCCCAGGTGTTTGTTTGTTTGTTTGTTTGAGGTAGGGTCTCACTCTAGCTAAGGCTGACCTGGAATTCACTCTGTAGTTCAGGGTGGCCTTGAACTCTCAGCGATCCTCATACCTCTGCCTCCCAAGTGCTGGGATTAAAGGCATGTGCCACCACACAAGGCTCCAGGTATTTTATTTTTTTATATATTGTAATTTATTAAAAATTTTTATTTATTTATTTGAGAGCAACAGAGAGAAAAAGAGGCAGATAGAGAGAGAAAGAGAATGGGCATGCCAGGGCCTCCAGCCACTGCAAACGAACTCCAGATGCGTGAGCCCCCTTGTGCATCTGGCTTACGTGGATCCTGCGGAATTGAGCTTTGAACTGGGGTCCTCAGGCTTCACAGGCAAGCGCTTAACTGCTAAGCCATCTCTCTAGCACTCTTTTTTTGAAATGAGAGAGAGTGAGAGAGACACAGAGAATTGGCACACCAGGGCCTCCAGCTACTGCAATCAAACTACAGATGTGTGCACCTCCTTGCCTGCACGTGCAACCTTGCATCTTGTTTTACCTTGTGCATCTGGCTTATGTGGGCGCTGGAGAGTCGAACATGGGCCCTTAAGCTTTACAGGCAAGCATCTTAACTGCTAAGCATCTCTTCAGCCCTGTTTTATTTATTGACAGAGTGATGCTGTGTAGCCCAAGCTGCCCTCAAACTTGCTCTCCCCCTACCTTCTACCTCCACCTCCCCAGTGCTATTGAATTCTAATCTAGAATTCTTTGTCAGGGAAGCCTTGGGTTTGACCTGAAACCTTTCATCAGGACAATTCTGTCTTGACTTGGTGATAGAAAAAGTGTAATTTTCTAATGACAATATGAATACCCAGCGTAGGATAGCAGCATGTGCATTGCAGTTTTCAGGTGTCACACCGACTCACATATTCAATTTTCTTCTAAATTGTCCGAGCCAGTGCTTATCACTGGCCAGAGATGAAGCGAGTCCTGGCAGTCTTACTCTGTTTTTCTTCCTTACGAGTATCAGTAGGTTTGTGTGTCGATTCATTAGTATGCTCTTTTACAGTAGATTTTTTTAAAATGCTGGCTTCTCTAACTGCAGAGCTCTGCACATATGTCAGAAAAATGTTTTCAGGAAGAAAATGGTTTAGGTTTCAAAATCCCCAAGGGGATTTTTACAAAACAACAGCCGAGAGAGAGAGAGAGAGAGAGAGAGAGAGAGAGAGAGAGAGAGAGAGAGAGAGAGAGAGAGAGACAGGGAACTCAACATGACTGAAATACCTTGACTGGATTCTTTTATCATTTAACATTTCCCTTAGATCTATTATTTTCTAAACAATAGAACACTTTACTCTTCATGAACTACCTTAGGTTCAAAAGAGCAACTGAGTTTCTTGTTTCTTTTTTTAAACTTGAAGTTTAAGCTTTTTCTCATCTGCCAGTTAGGTACCTAATTGAATGGAGCAGTTTTGCTGATTTGTGCTCATCTTTTTCCTGAACTCAATTGAAATTCTTTCTGCTGAGCTAGAGCCATCTGACTCGTAAACCACGTCTAGGGAAAGAGATGACTGTGAACATGGAAGCTCATGTGTGTATGTGTCTGTCTGTCTTTGAAAGCTGTCCGAAGTGCTTCATGGGGGCTTTCTTAAGGGGTGCTACTGAGCAGCCAAAGGTGGGCTTAAAGGTCCCAAACTCCACAGTCAGACTCCCAGAAGTGAGTCTCAACTTCCTACCTTGCTCTGTAAGAGAAGAAAGCGCTCTTTCCAGTCGCTAGGTTCTGTTACCAGGCTCTTCCCCTCAGGACCACATCCTGTTGAATAATGCAGGACATTTCTTCTTGGCCAGGAATAGGAAGATTGAGAAACAGCCTCATCAATGAGCCTCTCCAGGCATGGGTTATCAGGAGTTTAGGAATATGGGTAAGAGAAACGCAGGGGGGATATGCCACTGAAGGGGAGAGGTACTCAGGTCTCTTCTGGAATGGGTCAGCACTGGCAGGAACTGGAGCTTCACTTCTTTTCACTCTTTCCTGCTGCTGCTTTGACCTGCAGTCATCAGTGCGCTATGGAAAGGCATTTAGTGTGCAGGTGGGGTTATGATGAAGTTAAAAGTTGTTCTGTTGGCCAACCTACCTGAACGAGGCATCTTGTTCTCAGAGGTCAGCAAGATGAAGGCAGGGCCGGAGGGATGGCTTAGTGGTTAAGGTGCTTGCCTGCAAAGCCAAAGGACCCAGGTTCAATTCCCCATGACCCATGTAAGCCAGATGCACAAGGGGGATCATGCATCTAGAGTTCACTTGCAGTGTGGTTGGATGTCCTGGTAAAGAGGGTAGAGTTAGGGCTACTGGACCCCTGAAGGTAAATAGGTCAGGAAAGTTTTTCTTATGTCTTGCCTAGTTCCAAAGAACTGTTTCTCCATTCAGGACTCTTCCTGGGAGGGAAGTCTTTCATAGGATTTAAACATTGTGGTTGGTCAAGTTAAGCTGATCTCTTCCTGAGACAGCTCCTAGCCCTAACCAACCAGCTGGCCCTCTGGTTCACCTGGGCCCAAAGACAGCCCACCACCCTAAGGTTATGAATACCTTTGCAAGGGAGGGCAGGCTGTCACTCTCTGATCACTTGGGACCTTCCAGCTGTGGGTGACAGTTTAGGCCCAGCTGGGAGAGACCCCCAGCCCTTACTCTCCATGTGGGCTCTTTATCCCCTCCAGCTCCCCACATGGCAGGAGCTCCTTGAACTTTCTTTTCTCTTTGCTTTCTACACTTTTTCCCCAGATCCCTATCTGGTCACATGGACTCCTGAGCTACACGGGCCCACATGGGCTTTTGGGCTCCACATGGTGTGCGTCTCCTCTCCCCACTTTGTTTCCCCTTACCCCTCAGCCTTCGCCTTTCCACATGCCGTGGTAAAATCTGAATAAAATGTTGTATTTTAAAAATCATTCCCTTGAACCTGGAACTGCCAATTCTTTGGTTAGTTTGCACATATGAACTCAGGGCTTGGGGTTCCAGGAAATACCCCAGAACCCCAATTTCCCTGTTACACTGGCATTCCCATCCTCTCTCTCTACCCCTCTCTCAAATAAATAAAATAATGGCAGGCTGGGTGTGGTGGTGCATGCCTTTAATCTCAGCACTTGGGAGGCAGAGGTGGGGGGGTCGCTGTGAGTTCGAGGCCATCCTGAAACTATGTAGTGAATTCCAGGTCAAACTGGGCTAGACTGATACCCTACCTTGGGGGGAAAAAATGAAGGCAGAACAGTCAGCAACGTCAAATAGTCAAATAAGTGGAGTGGTAGTTCAAGGTTGGGGTCCCTCCAAGAAAAGACAAACTAATATGAGGACAAACATATGTACTTATTTAAGGTAACACAGGAGCCTTCAAAAAAGAAGACCCAAAGCCGGGCGTGGTGGCTCACACCTTTAATCCCAACACTTGGGAGGCAGAGGTAGGAGGATCACTATGAGTTGAGACTACATAGTGAATTCCAGGTCAGCCTGGGCTAGTGTGAGGCCCCACTTTGAAAAACAAAGAAAGGAAGGAAGGGAGAGAGGGAGGGAGGGAGGGAGAGAGGAAGGACTCAAAGAGACAAGTAAAGTTATATGATTTTATTCTTAAATTTGATGAAGAGTGAATAGTTGTGGAAAAATAAAATTTGATATGCTCTAATGACAATAAACTGGGGGCTCCTCTCTCCCTTTGAAGTTTAGATTCCTGCAATAATAGATGGATTTATAGGAGAAAAATACATAAATTTACTCTCATGAGAGCCATGGATAATATGAAACTCAAACAAGGGCCAGATGGTTGAAGGTTAAGTATCCAGAGGGCTGAATAATGGCAGTGGCTGGGACAAAGTCCTCAGGGATCTGGTGAGAACATATTACGTGCAGATGAAGTCTCTCAGGTGATCCTCTAGTTCCTCAGAAAGGCAGATTAAAAGTCTGTTTTGGCTGCTGGGCATGGTAGCTCACACCTTTAATCCCAGCACTTGAGAGGCAGAGGTAGGAACATTGCTGAGTTCAAGGCCAGCCTGGAACTACACAGTGAATTTCAGGTCAGCCTGGACTAGAGTGAGATCCTGCCTCAAAAAAAAAAACAAAACCAACCAAACAAAAACCCCCACAAAACTTATGTCTTGAAGCCGGGCGTGGTGGCGCATGCCTTTAATCCCAGCACTCGGGAGGCAGAGGTAGGAGGATCGCTGTGAGTTTGAGGCTGCCCTGAGACTATGCAGTTAAATCCAGGTCAGCCTGAGACAGAGTGAGACCCTACCTCGTAAAAAAACAACTTATGTCTTGGCACAGTGAAGACTTTTAGTCTTTTCTCTGACAATGAGATTCCTAGGGAAGAGGTTTAAGATGGTTACATTTCTTTTGGACAAACCTTCCAGCAAACCCATCCCTGCCCCAGTGAGGAGAAATACAGCATGGCTTTGGAGGCCTTTTGGCTATATAACAACTTCTAAGAACTCAGTTTTCTTCAGCTCAGAGTGCTCGGTCTTCCACAGCACCCTGCTGGGAGCTCACAAGTGTCTTTACAAATTAAGAATGGTATTGTTGAGTTTTCTTTGTTTGATGGATTGATTTTGAGTCAGGGTCTCACTCTAGCCCAGGTTGACTCAGACTCATTCTGTAGTCTAGTCTGGCCTGAAACACCACACCTGGCTAGGGATATTCTTTTCCTTCAGTATGAGAGGTTTTCAGCTATTCAGTGGGGATTCGTGTTTGTTGGGCAATGAAGATGCAGGCTGCCAGCATGGAGAGCCTCGGCGTGGAGTCTGGCGTACAGGCATGCCCAGTAAATGTGGTTCTTGCAAGCTTTGTTAGTGCTATTGTCAGTACTAATATATTTTATAGTTCACCTTGATCTTTTAATATGTAACAGTATTGATGTTGGGGCACTGGGTTCTGAAAATCCCCTGTTAGCAATAAATGTGAGTTCATAAAAATTTAAATTAGCATGGTGAACACTGTCATAAACAAGTCAATGACATATGGGGGTGGGGACAGGGATATTTGCAATGTGTAACCCAGACAAAGGGTTCATTTCCCTAATATGTAAAGAACAACAACGCAATAAAAAAAGAGCAGCTGTAAAGCTCTTCAAGGTGCATCTCCACCTGTTCAATAGCGCTGCAGTTTCATGTCTAATGCATATCGTTAGCACATCAGGAAAACCGTAGATCGTAGAAGAGCTTGGGGCATACACAGCTGCATATATGGCCACAGTGTAGAAACAGGCCTGCATTTTACTTACCCAGAAAATAGCTCCCACTTAGAAATGCTCTGTGAGCCTCTGTTATACTCCCTTACCCCACAGTTCCACATTTCTTTCTACCCAGAAATCTCCAGGTCTTCTCTGTGTCTCATTCCCAGCACTTTGTGTCCACTTCTGCCTTTATACCGCTACCATTTTAGCTGATATGTAAGGGACATGACCATGGTCTCCTTGCCTTTCTTGTTTGTTTGTTTATTCCTGACAGAAACAGGAAACACGTTAGGTTTATTTTTGGTTCACGGTTTCAAAGGCCTGCATTCACTCTAGTGGGGAAGGTCACCTGGTGGCAGGAGCTTGAGGAGAGATTCCTTGTACCACAGACCAAGAAACCAGAACCAGGAGGTAGGCTGAAACCTTCAAAGCCCTGTCCCCAGCACTTAGGAAGATGAGATAGGAGGATCTCTGAGTTTGAGGGCAGCCTGAGGCTACAGAGTAAATTCCAGGCCAGTCTGGACTAAAGTGAGACCCTGCCTCAAAAAACAAACAGGGCTGGAGAGAAGGCTTAGCATTTAAGGCACTTGCCTATAAAGCCAAAGGAATCAAGTTCAATTCCCCAGGACCCTTGTAAGCCAGATGCACAAGGTGGCACATGCATCTTGAGTTCATTTGCAGTGGCTGGATACCCTGGCATGCCCATTCTCTCTTTTTCTCTCACAAATAAATAAAAAATAAAAAAATAAAATAAAATAAAAAACACTTGGCAGGTGTTGGGCCCTGAAAGGCCCGGTCGTGAGGTCTAGTGGAACTTCCTGAGCCTAGCTAAAGTTTGGCGACCTGTCTCTGGCCAGCTAGGACTCAGCAAGACGCCTAATGGCCTGCTACCTTCCCGTGGCAATTGTAATTACCATTTCAATAGTTACAGTTCACTATTGGCCCTTACCTCTTCCCCCATCCTAAAATCCCCGCCTTTGTCCCCAACATGATATAGGCAACTGCTCAGAGTAATAAAGCGAGTTGTTTCTGCAAGTTCCTGCATTGAAAAGACTCCCAACTCAGTGGTTTTTCTCCGGTGGCCAGGAGAGGTTTCTGAGTCATCCGACATTCATCATCCTTCTCAACCCCCAGGGAGGAAGCAGCAGGCCTGGTCCTTCCCTCGGCACTCCCTGACCCGGAAGGAGCCCGGCAGGCAGGTACACAAGGTGGCACATGTGTCTGGAATTCATTTGCAGAGGCTAGACATGCCATTCTCTCTCTCTTTCAAATAAATAAAAGATTTTTAAAAAGATTAAAAAAAGACATAAGACAGAGCCATGCCATGTATACCTGCAGGAGAATTCCTATCCCTGGTGTGCAGATAACTCCACAGCAGGAGAGAGCCCAGAAAGGTAGCCAGGATCTGAGAGATAAGGAACAGCTAGAAATTTGATAGGCTAGGTAAGTTTCCATTACTGACTAAATGCTTTCTTGATAATCACTTAGAATTGAGCTATGCTCCCCCCAGCCTAGTTAGAGGAAATATAATTTTGGTAAGTCCTATTCAGGGATTCCATGATGGTAGTTTACAAATTGGACCTTCAAATCCTGTCCAAACAAGTACATATCCTCATTCCTTCTCCCTTATTTATTTTATTTTTATTTGTTTTTAGGAGGGAACAGGGTTTCATGTAGCCCAAGCTGGCCTTGAAGTCGGTATTAGCCAAGGATAACCTTGAACTCCTCATCCTCTTGCCTTTACCTCCTGATGCCAGGATCACTGGTGTGCACCGCCGCACCCAGTTTATACAGAGCTGAGGATTGAACCAAAGACCTCATGCAGGCTAGACGGGCACTGTATTAACTTACGCCCTCAGCCCTCATTGTTTCCTCTTTTCGGACTTGTAGACATATGCACACATCTGTGGCATTAGTTCTAGTTGTCACTTTGCCAAACCAATACGTATTAGTCATACGTGGATTAGCAAATAAATACTGCTAGAGTGAGCTCCAGCCCTTCCCTCCATGAGGGTTATATTCTGATGAGTCACTAACATAATTGACAGAACTAACTACGAGGCTAAGCACTAAAAATAAAACAATGACTAAACAATTGAATAACTGAGAAATTGTTTCTAAATCATCTGTCACAAAGTCATTAGAAGCATTCAGAGAGAACAGGAACATAGAGATAGAGGCTGAAATGAAGATTAGCAGTGTGCTGGGACTTGAGGGTAAGAAATGTCTTTAATGTGATGTTATCAAAAGGTATGAAAGAAGACAGAAACTTGTGAAGGTAAAATAAATGCAGGCTTAAGGAGAGCAGAGAGATTTTGAAAACACCACACATTCCTAATTCTCAGTAGCATTTCGCAGTTCAAAAGGTCTTTTACTCGTTTGTCATATTGGATGTCCACCCATCCTGATCTTTCACCCCTTATGGGGTTGGTGCATTGAGTCGTGGCATCTGCCCATTGTCACGCAGCTCCCATGTAAATCCAGTTTCAGCAGTGCTTCCACAGCCTGCCCTGGCCTTCGTGAAGTGTGAGAGTCTATGTTCCGTCTTCCAGCTTCTCAGTACTTGTGAACGCTGCCTTGAACTCACCTCTAGCCAGCTTCATTGTCGTCATGCTTATTGTCTCCTTGCAGCACAAATGTAACAAGGGACTCGATGGCAGGACATGCTGTGGGGGGATCTGTAGCAGGCAGAGTGGTTTCTTAGGTGGGTCACCTTGGGCTCCTTGCCATGGGGCCTCCGTTCCCTAGAATCATGGACACAGAGAAAGTAGGGCACCCCATGGCTGCAGTCCTTTAACGCCGAGCCATCTCCAGCCTGCAAGCTGCACTCCTAACAAAGTCCCCTCAGAAAACGACTGGAGCTGCCTTGTTGCTTTACTTTATCCCACCTTGTACAACCTCCTGGCTCTGTCTTTTCTGCACTCAGAAGGCCTTGGTTTGCAGATCTCTAAGTCTGTCACTTCAGGTAAATGTTCAGCAAATGACCATTTCAGCTGGCTTTCTTTACAAGACAGGGGAGTGTGGTTTGCACCGGCTGCCTGAGCCAGGAGGCAAAGGGGATTGTGTAAGTGCTCGCCTTGCAGACGACAAGACAGGGTGGCAGGGCACACCGGCTCCAAGTAGATCTTTGGGTCAAGTTGATGTCATGTGGGAGAATCAATATTCACCGGACTTTATAAAGTTAGCTTTTAATGAACCTCTGGCATTTTTCGGGGCCGTTAAATGCAGGAAGAGGGAAGGTGGCCGTGCCTGAAGTTCATGGTGTGGGAGCTGGCAGAAAAGTAAGTGAAAAGGGCTGGCAAGCTGGCTTAGCGGGTAAGGTGCTTGCCTGCAAAGCCAAAGGACCCAGGTTTGATTCTCCAGGACCTACATAAGCCAGATGCCCAAAATGGTGCATGCATCTGGAACTCCTTTGCAGTGGCTGAAGGCCTTGGCATGCCCATTCTCTTTCTCTCTCTTTCAAATAAAAT
Source organism: Jaculus jaculus (assembly GCF_020740685.1). NCBI lineage: Eukaryota > Metazoa > Chordata > Mammalia > Rodentia > Dipodidae > Jaculus > Jaculus jaculus. The sequence continues at coordinate 13,438,871 of NC_059119.1, read as the reverse complement.
AAATAATTGTTCTAAAAGGTAAGTAAAAAGACAGTCAGGGCTGGAGAGATGGCTTAGCGGTTAAGCGCTTGCCTGTGAAGCTTAAGGACCCTGGTTCGAGGCTCGGTTCCCCAGGTCCCACGTTAGCCAGATGCACAAGGGGGCGCACGCGTCTGGAGTTCGTTTGCAGAGGCTGGAGGCCCTGGCGCGCCCATTCTCTCTCTCTCCCTCTATCTGTCTTTCTCTCTGTGTCTGTCGCTCTCAAATAAATAAATTAATTAATTTAAAAAAAAAAGAAAAAGAAAAAAAGACAGTCAATCGGTTAGTTGCCAGTGTGTGAAGCTTCCTTCTTGCACTGTTGAATCGCACTCAAGCGTCGCTGGGCACTCATATGGAAAGGCTGCTTGGGGCTGGGGTGAGGCTTGGAGGTGGAACACAGGAGAGGCCCTGGGCTCTAACCTGGCACCAAAAAGAGAAAAAGAGAAAAAGGAAGGAAGGTTTTCTTAGGTCCTACTGACTTATTTATTTATTAAATATTTATTTGAGAGAAAGGCAAAGAGAGGGAGAGAGAGAATGGGCATGCCAGGGCCTCTAGCCACTGCAGTGAACTCCAGACTGAACCACCTTGTGCGTCTGGCTTATGTGGGTACTGGGGAACTGAACCTGGGGCCTTAGACTTTGCAGGCATTTGCCTGCCACTTAGTGTCTTTTTTTTTTTTTTTTTTTTTTTAAGTAGAGAAAAAGGGAAGAATATATAGAGAGAATGGGCATGCCAGGGTCTCTAGCCACTGCATATGAACTCCAGATGTATGTGACACCATGTACATCTGGCTTAAGTGGGATCTGGAGAATTGAACCTGAGTCCTTAGGCTTCACTGGCAAGTGCTTTAAATCCTGAGCCAGCTCTCCAGCCCACATTTTTTTTTTTTTTATAATCAGCATTCTTGGTGTCCTCACAGAAGGACAGTCCTCTCCTCTTTGACACTCCTGATCCAAATAGTGCTCCTTCAGTTTTCTAGGATAAGTCCCTGTCACCTCACATTTTGTCTTTTAAATGGGCTCATGACAGGGGAGGTCCCTCCCTCCTGAAAGCTTTCCTAAGGTGGAAGAGGTCAGTGCCAGTTCCGTCCATTTGAAAGTCTTGGTTGTACGTATGTTTTGTTTTTGGAAGCAGGGTCACACTGCAGCCCAAGCTGACCTGGAACTCACTCTGTAGCCCAGGTTAGCCTTGAACTCACAGTCATCCTCCTATCTCAGCCTCCCGGGTGCTGGAACTAAAGGCATGCACTACCACCACAGCCAGCCTAATTAAAGGTTTGCGTAAGCATCGTCCCGCGCACCTGTCGGCCGGTAGAAGCGTTCCTCTGGTGGCTGTGCACGTTTGGGTTGTGCCCCTCACCGTCACTTGTGTGCGCCGCTGGGAAGGTGGAGGAAGGGGTTACGTGGCGTTTCTCAGTGGTCGGAACAGAGTCGGCTCCTGGTGGTGTCACTGCTACGTCAGAAGCAGCTTTGTCATGCCCTGTGAGGCTGACGGTGGTCGTATCTCCTCAGTACTTTCCCTTTCTGGACATCTTTCCTCAGGGGAGTCAGGGAGTAATAGAAGGAAGAGCTGGCTGTTCTTTTCTCACTCCACCCCCAACCCTCCTCCCTGATCACTCTTCAGAATAAACACTGAAAAGAACATGGGAGGTCTGTTGGGAGTGTTGTGGTTTTATGTTTTTTTGAGAAACATTTTTATTTATTATTTGCAAGCAGAGTGAGAAATGGGCCTCTTGTGACTGCAAATGAACTCCAGTTGTGTGCACCACTTTGAGCATCTGTTTTTACGTGGGTACTGGGGAATTGAATCTAGGCCATCAGGCTTTACAAACAAGTGCCTTTAACCACCGAGCCATCTTAAATATTCATGATCTAGTTTAATTTATCCAGAAATGCAAATGGAGTTTTTTTTAAGCCATTTATTTATTTATTTGAGAGAGAGAGAGAATAGACACACCAGGGACTGTAGCCACTACAAGTGAACTCCAAATGCATGTGCCACTTTGTGCATCTGGCTTTACGTGGGTACTAGGGAATTGAACACAGGCCAGCAGGCTTTATAAGCAAGCTCCTTTAACTGCTGAGTCATCTGTCCAGTCCCTCATGTTTTTATTTTTAAATTTTCATCTTTTATTGTGTGTGGGTGATGTAGTATTTATGTGTGTGTTTAAGCCCGAAATTGATGTGGGGTGTCTCCCTCGACCTCCACCTGCTTATGGAGGCAGTTTCCCTCTGAGTCAGAGCTACCAACTCAGCCAGTCTAGCTAGCCAGCTCCCCTCCCCAGGAGCACAGGCCGGCTGCCACACTGGTCCTGTGGGTGGTGGGAGTCCCAACTCAAGTCTTCAGCCATCTCCCCGGCCCTTGGACTGGTGTTTGGAAAAGAAATTTTAATGCTGAACATTTTCATCTGTAATTAACTGGGTTTTTAATCTTTCCTTTTCAGTTGTTTGAGAACTTCTATTTTGGGTCCTTGAAGCTCAATTCCATTCACATCTCGCAGAGGTTCACGGTGGATAGCTTTGGAAACTATGCCTCCTGTGGCCATATTGACTTCTCCTGAGGTGGGTCTTGGAAAGCTCTGGAGTTGAACCTCCTCACAGGTGCTGTGGAAGAGAGGCTTCATTTTGTTCAACAAGGAGAGCTGTGGGGATCTCCATGTGGATTTTCCTGGAGGTGGGATGGAAGGCACATGGAGAGAAGTTATTCCTGTCACCCTTGGCTTTGTGTGTGTGTTAAGATACACATAACGTAAAACTTATCATCTTAACCATTTGTGCAGCCATTACCATCATCTCCATATCTAGCTTTTCATTTGGTAAAACCTGAAACTGCCCTTAAGCAGTAAACTCCCCTTCCACTGCTGCCTTCAGCCCCTGCACCACCCTTCTCCTTGTCTGGCTACAATTTTGATGGCTGTAATTATCTCATACAAATGGACGCACATAGTGTTGGTCTTTTGCGGCAGAAACTTTTTCTCATAATGTCCTCAAAGGGCACCCTGCCATATCATGGGATGGGATTTCCTTTCTTTCAGCATAAATAACCTTTCATTGTACGTATATACTACATTGTCTCTACCTGTCCATCCACAGCACCCACTTGGGTTGCTTCCAGGCCTGGCCGTAGTGACTAGAGCTGGCACAAACATGGCTGTGCACATTGGTGCCTCTTTCACATTTGTTTTCAGTTCCTCACTACCAGAAGTTTATCTTTAGCAAAATGACTGCGGGTTACGTGCTGGCTGTGTCCACTTTCCTTCTGTAGTTGGTCCTGAAAAATATTTGTGTTCCACTTCCCAACCTGTCCCCCGCTCCTCCCCAGCCTTGGTCGAGCTGTGGAAGTTCTCCTGTTTGTCCTCAGGACCACTGCAGACAGCAGGACGGCTTCAGGAGACGGTGTTGTTCCCTGGCCGCAGCAGAAGGCGGGACCCCCAACAGAGGAGGCACACCAGTCATCTCCCTCTCTCTCTCTCTCTCTTTCTCTCCTGGTGTTTCTCCACCCTCTGCTCTCTCCCTTTTCCTGACCTTGACTCTTACTGTGTTAAGTCTGCTCCTGTGGGTAAAGGCTGCCTCGTTGTGAGGAGGTGTCTAATACTCAGGGACTTGTTTATCAGTGGAACAGGCCTCATCGTTCACAAATAAATGAATCTCCAAGCCACTGCTTTTTGTTAAGTTTTTATTTGTGCGCACCTGTGCGCGCGTGCGTGCGTGCGTGCGTGCATGCATGTGCACATGCACCAAGGTCTTCCCTGCTGCAAACAAATGTCTGTCTTGGCTTTACATGGTGCTTGGAATTGGAACCTGAACTGTCAGGCTTTGCAAGCAAGCCACTTTACCTGCTGAGCCATCTCCTTAGCCCCAGTCATTGTGTTTTCTATTAGTATTGTCACACGGTTCTAGTTTAAACTCTTGTGTGAGGGGTGCAGTGCTGACACACCTATTCACTGGCACAGCTGTGTCATTCACCCAGGATGTTCCTGTTGCTGTCTCAGGATCTGTTTTCCCCAGAAGGTTCCGCTTTCTAGTGGTAATATTCACTGTTTCATTTTGTTTTGTGGTTTTTTGTTTTTTGTTTCTTTCTTTCTTTCAAGGCAGGCTCTCATTGTAGCCCAGGCTAACCTGGAACTCACTCTATAGTCCCAGGCTGGCCTCCAACTCATGTCAGTCATTCTACCTCAGCCCCTCAAGAGCAGGACTAAACAGGTGGACTACGGCTCCTGGTGTGATTCATATTTTAGAGGGGGGAGGGGTTTTCGAGGTAGGGTCTCATTCTAACCCAGGCTGACCTGGAATTCACTATGTAGTCTCAGGTTGGCCTCGAACTCACAGTGATCCTCCTACCTCTGCCTCCTGAGTGCTGGGATTAAAGGTACGCGCCACCACGCCCAGCTTGCATTAATACATCTTATCTGTTCAGGAATTTATGACTTATATTTTCAGGAGTCTTTAAAGTTAATACACTGGGGTTTTATTAGTGGGGGAGGGGGTTGAGGTAGGGTCTCACTCTAGTCCAGGCTGACCTGAAATTCACTATGTAGTTTCAGGCTGGTCTTTAACTCACAGTGGTCCTCCTATCTCCCTAATGCTGAGATTAAAGGTGTGTGCTACCACACCTGGCAAACTGTATTAATTTTTTTTTAATTTATTTGAGAGAGAGATACAAAGAGGAAAAGAAAGAGAGAGAGAGAATAATATGGGTATGCCGGGGCCTTTAGCCATTGCAAATGAACTCCAGATGCATGTGCTACCTTGTGCATCTGACTTATGTAGGTCCTGGGGAATCGAACCTGGGTTCTTTGGCTTCACAGGCAAATACCTTAACTGTTAAACATATCTCCAGCCCTTTATTTTTTATTTTAAACTTCCTTATTGACAACCTCTGTATATGCAAATGATATACCATGATCATAATTCCCTCCTACTACTTTCTCCCATTTCCCTCCTGAATCCCTACTCCATTGAATCCCTTCCTAGGAATTTTTTTTTTTTTCAAGGTAGGGTCTCACTCTAGCCCAGGCTGACCTGGAATTCACTGTGGAGTCTCAGGGTGGCCTTGAACTCATGGCAATCCTCCTACCTCTGCCTCCCAAGTGCTGGGATTAAAAGCGTGCACCACCATGCTAGGATTAAAGGCATGCACCACCACAGCCAGCAAATACTAAATTTTCAAAAACTTTTTTGGTTTTATTTTTATTTATTTACTTGAGAGTGACAGAGAGTAAAAGAGGCAGATAGATAGAGAGAGAAAGAGTGAGTGTGCCAGGACCTCCAGCCACTGCAAATGAACTCCAGACATGTGCGCCCCCTTGTGCATCTGGCTAGTGTGGGTCCTAGGGAATTGAGCCTCGAACCAAGGTCCTTAGGCTTCACAGGCAAGCGCTTAACTGCTGAGCCATCTCTCCAGCTCTAAAAATATTTTTATTTATTTACAAGAAGAGACATAGAAAGATAATGAATGGGCATGGCAGGGCCTCCAGCCACTGCAAACAAACTGCAGATGCATGTGCCACTTTGTGGATTTGGCTTTACTTGGGTACTGGGCAAGCGCCTTAACCACTGAGGCATTTCTCCAGCCCTCAGATACTAATTTTTTATTTTTTATTTTTGGTTTTGGTTTTGATTTTTCAGGTAGGGTTTCACTGTAGCCCAGGCTGACCTGAAATTCACTACGTAGTCTCAGGGTGGCCTCAAACTCACAGTGGTCCTACCTCTGCCTCCTGAGTGCTGGGATTAAAGGTGTGCCACCACACCCAGCTCAAATACTAAATTTTTAATAGAACTTGGAATTATTTAAAATCTACAAGTTACTATTTCCTATGCCTGTAGGCATATAATGTATAACTAGGTAGGTTTTTTTTTTAAGTTATTTGCCTTTTTCACTGTCACTGTCATGATCATACAGTGGAGGTTTCCAGAGGCTACATGGTAGCTAGTGAAGAGAGAGAGAGAGAGAGAGAGAGAGAGAGAGAGAGAGAGAGAGTATTTAGCATTTTATATATAGGTAGAAAAATTGGGAACTAAAAATAATTCACCCCCCCCCAAATGTCTCATGTAGTCTAGGTTGGCCCCCAACTTGGTCCACAGTAGAAGATGATCTTGAACTCCTCATCCTCCTGCCTTCACCTCCTGCATGCTGGGATTATAGTCATGTGTCACCATGACCAGTTTTATGTGGTTCTGGGGATCAAACCTAGGGTTTTGCACATGCTAGGCAGGCACTCTACCATCCCTAAATTCATCTTTAAAACTTTGTTTTTGAAGCCTGTAGATAAATTTTGAGAATAGTGTAGTGCTGAGGGAAACACAGTTTTAACCACTGTTGTAGAGGGAGAGAAAACGGAGTACTTTTGATGCAGAACTTTAATGAAAACACAGCAACAGGAGAAAGTATCTTTCTGTTTTTAGTTATGCTGGGGATCCCAGTATCTCACTCAAGCTAGGCAAGGGCTCTACCACGGAGATACACCCCGAGCCCAAGCAAGCACTTTCTGATGACCATGAAATACCTTTTTTTTTTTTTTTTCAAAATCAAGGGTACTGGCTGGGGCTTAATGTATAGCTCAGTGGTAGATTGTATGTATAGCACACGAAGGGTTGTGGGTTTGATCTTCAGCACACACCCACACAGAATTCAGGGTCGCCTCTCACCAAGCCGCAGTGGAAGAAATGGGAGGGTTTGCTTCTGTGCTTAGAGGCGTCAGCCAGTGTTTGTAGCACTGACTTCGTCTTCAGTCTCTCTGGGGAAAGCAGTGGAAAAATTCAAATCACTCTCTATAGTTATTTCACAAAACAATACAAGGGACCATGTTAATAGACAAGAGAATAATTTTGATTTGTTTATTTTTTTATGCTTCATTTTTTATTTTTGGTTCTTCAAGGTAGTCTCAGACTGGCTTTGAGTTCACAGCAGTGCTCCTACCTCTGTCTCGAAAAACAACATCAACAAAAAAGTTGGCCAGGGGAGATGGTTCAGCAATTAAAGGCACTTGTTTGCAAAGTCTACTGGCCCAAGTTCATTTCCCCAGTCAGCTAGATGCATGAAGTGTCACATGTGTCTGGAGTTCGTTTGCAGAGTGGCAAAAATCTCTGATGTACTCATTCTCTCTCTGTAAATCAGTAAATAAACATATTTTTAAAAAAATTTTAAAAATAGAAATTTCATCATCTAAAGGCAACTACTTTTTTTCATGTAAGCCCAGATCAAATATGACAGTTAACTTTTCACATAGTAATAGCCAATATGAGTAGAAAGCACCCACTTGGCATGTATTTGTACATTAACTCAGTCTTTAGTCCACTTAACTCAGTATTATTATCATTTTCATTTTACAAATTGAAGCTTAATAAGTTTAGGAAATTTGCCTGAGGTCATACAGCTTGTATCTTTGGTCTCAAAATGAGTGTTTTGGACTCCTGTGAATCCATGAGAACCTTTAGGGAGGACATCTGTGAGGTCCAGAAGAGCCATCAAAATACTAACATGTGGCCCTTTGTACTATCCAGAGCCTTTGTGACGTGAAGGTGATGTCACTCTGATAGTGCAACGTGTACTTGTGTGGTTTTGTGCTTTCTAGAATTTTCTTTTCTTTTTTTTTTTTTTTTTTTTTTTTTGGTTTTTTGAGGTAGGGTCTCACTCTGGCTTAGGCTGACCTGGAATTCACTATGTAGTCTCAGGGTGGCCTCGAACTCTCAGTGATCCTCTTACCTCTGCCTCCCAAGTGCTGGGATTAAAGGCGTGCGCCACCACGCCCGGCTTTAGAATTTTCTAAGTTGGTATCTTTGGTGTACAAATACCTTGAGACTCCATTTTGCCCTCAGTACTTCTGCCGTGCTCTTGCTCGCCATATCCATTTCTCCTTGCTCTTATGGGTGAATTGTGTCCCTCCAAACTTCACATCAAAGCCCCAGCCCCAGAACCCCCATGCCACTGTGTTTGAAGAAAGAACACATGGGAGGCAGAGGTAGAAGGATCACTGTGAGTGCAAGGTCACCCTGAGACTACACAGTGAATTCCAGGTCAGCCTGGGCTAGAGCAAGACCCTACCTCAAAAAAAAAAAAAAAAAAAAAAAAAGTAAACAGAAAAAAATATCATAAAGTGCATGTACCATTGAACAAATGCACCCAGAAGCCAGAAGCTTCTCATGTTAGGGGCCAGTGGTTTGAACAGCCTGATGGGCCAGTAATTCTCTCAAAAAAACAAAAAAAAAATCAGAACTTTTTCTTCTTCTTCTTCTTTTTTTTTTTGTTGTTTATTTATTTATTTGAGAGCGACAGACACAGAGAGAAAGACAGATAGAGGGAGAGAGAGAGAATGGGCGCGCCAGGGCTTCCAGCCTCTGCAAACGAACTCCAGACGCGTGCGCCCCCTTGTGCATCTGGCTAACGTGGGACCTGGGGAACCGAGCCTCGAACCGGGGTCCTTAGGCTTCACAGGCAAGCGCTTAACCGCTAAGCCATCTCTCCAGCCCTTTTTCTTCTTCTTTATAGGTTAAATTAAAATTATCGAAAAACCAAAAACCAACTATTGGTTATTTTCTATCATTCTCATACCCATCATCTGGAAATTTGGACTTGGCATCCTAAATCTCTTCACTTTGGGCTAGTATCTAAGTCTTGGGCTGCAGTCTTGCTTTCTCCACAGGGCTGACACTGACCGAGCTTGAAGGTACTGCAGAAGCCAGGTCCCCTTGGAAGAGCTGCCCACGTGTGGAAAACATCCTCACCACCGGAGGGCTGAAGACAACGGTCCTGGGACGCTGCATCAGTTCCTTCCCATACTTTACAGGGTAGCTCTGGCAACTAGAAGACCAAGGGCATCTTAAGATGAAACCCAAACCAGAGAGATGGGTCTCTACGAACCAGAGAACTGTCTCTACTATCTGTCACCCCATGGCTTTGGAGCTATGTAGCCAGCTTTACTACAAGACTAAGCTGGAGAGATGGTTTAGCAGTTAGGTGCTTGCCTGTGAAGCCTAAGGACCCGGGTGTGAGGCTCTATCCTCCAGGACCCACATAAGCCAGGTGCACCTTTGTACATCTGGAGTTTGTTTGCAGTGGCTGGAAACCCTGGCGCACCCATTCTCTATCTGCCTCTTTCTCTGTCACTCTCAAATAAATAAATAAAAATAAACATTTTTTTAAAAAAAGACTAAGGTTGAGCTGGATGTGGTGGCACATACATGTTATGTCAGTACTTGCGAGGTGGAGGCAGGAGGATCAGGAGTTCAGTTTCATACATATTAAGTTTGAGGCTAGCCTCGGCTACATGAGACACTGACTCAAAAGGCTAAAACAAGCCAGGTGTGATGGCACATGTCTTTAATCCCAGCACTTGGGAGGCAAAGGTAGGAGGATCACCATGAGTTTGAGGCCACCCTGAGATTACATAGTGAATTTCAAGTCAGCCTGGGCTAGAGCGAGAGACCCTATGTCAAAATCAAACAAACCGGGCTGGAGAAATGCTTAGTGGCTAAGGAGCTTGCCTGCAAAGCCTAAGCACCCAAGTTCTACTCTCTGGATCCCACGTTAGCCAGATACACAAAGGTGAGGCAAGCACAAGGCCACACATGCCCACTAGGTGGCACAAGCGTCTGGAGTTCAATTTCAGTGGCTGAAGCCCTGGTGCACCAACTCTTTTCTCTCTGTCTCTCTTTCTCTCAAATAAAACAAATCAAACAAACAACAAAAAACTTAACTTTTGGGATTGGAGAGATGGCTCTTAAACTTGCTTGTAAAACCAGACCACCTGGGTTTGATTCCCCAGTACCAACGTGAAGCCAGATGCATGAAGTGGCGCTCACATCTGGCAGGAGGACCTGTTGTGCTCATTCTCTCTCTGTCTGCCTTTTTCTCTGTGTCTCAAATAATTTTTTTTTAAAAAACAACTATTTGAATTGGAGGTGTAGCTCAGTTGGTAGCATGCTTACTTAGCATGCATAAAGCCCTGAATTCAATCCCTAGCACTGAATAAACAGGATGTGGTGGTATACGCCAGTAAGCCCAGCACTCAGATGGTGGAGGCAGAAGGATCAGAGGTTCAACGTTCTTAGTTACGTAGGGAGTTCAAGGCCAGCCTGGAATACGTGAGACCCTGTCTCAAAAAATAACCCAAAGCCTAGGATTGAGGTGTTGAGGAAAGTTGGCAAGTTTTGATAACATCATAGTTTTTTTTTCAATCCAAGGGAATAACTCATTTATTTTAATGTCCACTGTCCCCAGGTACTTGCTATATCATCTTGCTTGAGTTTCATAGCCATGTATGATAGCGTGTCATTTATACATAGGAAATGGGATTCATTCTCTCTCTCTCTCTCTCTCTCTTTCTCTCTCTCTCTCTCTCTCTCTCTCTCTCTCTCCACACACACACACCCTGAGCTGAGCTGTCCACTATCAAGTACCACTGTACCACCCCCGGCGGTCTCTGCATCTATTGTGAGATGAAGATATCAGTGGCCAGGGCCTGCTAACACACCACATTAAGTCCAAGAAAATAAGGAAGGGAGCTATTGTTTTCTGTTTTCCCAAGGGCCCCCAGCACAAGCCACTAAGGCATTCAGTGTTCCCAGGCACACCAGACTCAGGGTGACTGAACCTCAACTTGTGTTTTTTTTTTTAAATTTTTTTCCTACTGATTAAAATCATGTTCTTATTGCCTTTGATTTTTTTTCCCCAAAGATCATAGCAGCCAAGTCTTTTCTAAAAACACAATCTAGGGCTTGGGTCCCAGAAGTTCCACGTTTTATCCTGCCTGATTATCTGTTTCCTCTTCTTCAATTTATTTGTAATGTAAACCCATTTCTACTCTGATCCTGGGCCTGTGCCCAGCCTCCGGTCTTCGCCTGTGGTAAGTCAACACATTTCTATAGGCAGTGACGAAGGTCACAGTTTTAACAGAAACCTAAACACCTCCAAAAAAACTAGCCTCCTCCCACCTTGTCTTGACACCCCTCCCCCACCCCCACCCCAGCCCCTGGTCGCGATCAGCTCCCATGGGCCTTTTCTAGGTTTGCAGCCTCAGGCAGATGAAATGACCAGACATTAGCTTTTTAGGGATGCTCTAGAAAGAGCTAACAAAAGGGGTGACAGCCCCTAAACAGCTGCTGGGGGCGGAGGACATCTGGCCCTGTCTTACCAGCCTTTCAGCGTGCCCAGCCTCTCCTGGAAAAGTGCGCGCGGGTCTGGGGAAGCAATAGTTTGGAGTCAGCCAGTTGTTGTGTGGCTTTTGTCTTAAGGAAGCCACCCATTACCGTTAGAGCCGTAACTCGCAGGAAGCCAGCTGTCAGGGCTGTGGCGCAGGCCCCTTGGGGATGGGGGTGGGAGGCAATGGGAGAGGGAAGAAAAAAAAACTGTCTGTGGCCAAATTCCCTTTTAGACACCTGAGCCCAAGGGTGGCTTTGTAACCGGAGAGTTTTGGGTCTTCTTTCCTAGCTTATCGCCCCTGGGGAGACCACCCTCTTATGCCCCCCCTCCCAATAACCTTCTGGTCTCCACCCTTGGATAGATAGCAGAAATCTCGAGATTTTGCTTGTTTGGTCTGAAACTCCCTGAGTGCTGGGCTGGCCGGCTTGGGTGTTCGGATCCAATGCTTCGCTTTGAAACCTACACACCCCCACTTCTGGGTTTTTTTTTTTTTTTAAACCAGGTATGATGATGTCAAACGTGATGCTACAGTTACAGACACAACCCCTGCTGGCGCAGCCTCCCTGATTCCCTCTCTCCCCCTCCCTCCCTCTCCGCGTCCAGCGCTGGGCTTTTTCAGACAAGTGCATCTCCTAACCAGGTCACATTTCAGCCTCGACCCACCCCTCGGTCAGTCACCAGAGTCAGACCGCAGGAGCCGGAGCCGCCGGAGGAGGGCCGAGGAGGACGGCAGCCAGCCGGGCGGAGGGAAGCACCGAAGATCCCGCACAAGTCCAGACCCTCCAGGTCCAAGCCCGAGACCACGATGCGCGCGCCGGGCTGCGGGCGAGTGGCGCTGCTGCTCCTCGTCGTCGCCGCGGTGGCCGCCCTGGCCGAAGGCGACGCCAAGGGGCTCAAGGAGGGCGAGACCCCGGGTAATTTCATGGAAGACGAGCAATGGCTGTCGTCCATCTCGCAGTACAGCGGCAAGATCAAGCATTGGAACCGCTTCCGAGACGTGAGCGCGGAGGGGCGCGGAGGGCCCGGGCCCCGGGGTGGGGAGGAAGGTTGGGAGCCGAGACCCTCCACCACCACCCGAGCGGGCCCATTGCGCCCAGAATGAAATACTACAGACCCAGTCCTGCAACCCTCCGGGTGTCCCCGCGGACACCGGCCTGGGGGCCTCCCCATCCCCCCACCTCCCCCCTGGGTCCTGCACCTCCTGAAGAGTCCCAAGCGAGGAGACACTCCGGGTGGGGGGGGGGGGGAACGCACGCTCCGGCAGGATCTGCCCGGCGGCCTGGCACGGAGATGAGGTGCCCCGTTGCAAGGACCAGAGCCTCGGATCGTGGGCCTAGCCTGTCACCCCTCCCCTCCACCCACCCCCTACCCCGGGCCCGGCCCCAACCGGGTAGATGCTGCAGGCTCCACATTCAGGGCACTGCAGTGGGCGCGGATTTGGGTGGGGCGGGCCGGCGGGGCAGGTAGCGCGGTCTCGCGTGGGTGCCCTCTCCGCCCACCTTGGGCATTGGAAGAAGGGGACAGAAGAGAAAAGGGGACCTTGGCCCCCGGGGGTGGCTTTGAGTAGCGGAGGGGGTTGGGGGGGTAGTGTTGGCGAATTCTCCAGCCTTCAAATGGGGAAGAGATGGTGGAAGGTGTGTCCATCATGAGGTGGGGAGGGAGGGCAGGCGGCATCGGTGAAGATGCCCGAGGTCCCCCCATCCCGCTCCAGGTGACTGCCAGAGGCTAGTCTGGGGTCCCCAAGCACATGAAACCTAGGCTGAGTTTCCTGGACCAACCTTGGGGCGAGGCTGGGGGGGCGGGGAAGGGCTGGCAACCGGAGGGGACGCGTCCCCAGCCCAGGGGCGTGAGAAGCAGAAGTGAGGACCCTGAAACTGGGCTGGAGGAGGGGGAAGGTCTCTGGAGGACGCACCCCCAACCTCAGGCTTAACCTTGGACAGAACTTTGCGGGTGGGGGCGGGGAGGCGGCTGCGGACCGGGGTCACCGCAGCCCTATCTACCGGCACCTGTAGATAAGAGGGGACATCGGAGGCGTGTCCCTGCTGGGTCTCCCCTGCCCGCCTTGGGGCCGACCAGGAGTGGGGGGTGGGGGTGGCGTGGGCAGGGGTGAGGAAGGGAGGGCGGGGCTGGTCCCTGAGCACCTTGGGAGGGAGGGTGGGTGGGGGCTGGGCCCAGATACCTAGTTCACCCAAGACCTGGTGCTAGCTGCCACCCTGACCTCGGAAAGCCTGTTCTGCCACCATCAGGTTCTTCCTATCCCTCATTCTCCGGATCTCCCCTTTGGGTCCACCTGCCACTACTTCCCAAGCCGCACCGCGGCTGCCTTCACTTTCTCTCTTACCCTGCATCCACAAGTACCTTAAGAAATGTAATTTAAAACACACATGCTGTGCAAGGCACTCAGCCACACCCGGTGGGAAGAGGCAGAGAGACTCTCCAAAGTCAAACTGGGCAGGATGGCATGGGTAGAAAGAAAGGGGGAACCCACCGCTCCCACCCCTCGCCCCAGGTCCCCAGAGGCTGAGGGGCTGGGACTCCAGAATGGACCCCGTGATCTCCATCTTTGCAGGCCAGCAAGGCCTACGGAGGCACCTGCAGGCCCAGCCCAGATTAGCGCAGTCTCCTACCGCTGCTGCCTGCGGGCCAGCGGTGAGGGGGCGGCAGCAGGCTGGCCCTTCCGGGAAGGAACCGGTGTGTCACTGGTCGGGCCTCCCTCCGACTCGCTAGCTGTTTGATCTGCTCAAACGGGGACTGCTGAAGGTCAGAGGGAAAAAGAAATACTTCATTAGAAACAGCGAGGGTTTAAAAAAAAAATACGATTCCTTCCACCTTTCTTGCTCCACCTGCTTCTGGTAGCCCAACCCAGTAGGTGTAGAGAGATGACTGACTGACTTGACCCCCCCAGCTCAGAGCTGCCCATCTGTCTCCCTGTCTTAGTGCCAACAGGACCCCCACTCCCCACCCCATCAGAAGAAAGACTTGAAAATGCAGGAGCCATCTCTGCAGGATTCATGGAAAGCTTGAGGGCATGTGTTCATTGAGACCGAGCCTGAGCCTCCCACTTTTTGGACCAGCAGATTTTTCTCTAAAACCTCATCCCTGGGAGCCACGCTGTGTAGGAGGACAGGGTCAGGGAGAAGTAGGACAAAGACAGCTGGGCAGGAGGGCTGGGCCATGGGGACTCTGTTGGCAGCTTCTGCAGAAAGGCAAGAAGGAGGCTGCTAGCTCAGAGCCCCCGGGCTTGTGTAACTCTACCCTTGCCAAAGTGTGGGTGGCGCCCCCTGGAGTTGTTCGGCCCTGTATGCTGGGACTCTGCCAGGACTACGGACTTGTCTCCTCCTCCTCTGCCAGTGGACCTCTGCTTCTCACCCTGAGGACTGGAGGGCCTCCAATGGGACACCATAGCGTAGATCTTTACGTACATTCCCAACAGGCCAGCTCTTCTGAAAATACGCAGAGATCAGTTGCTCACAGAAGAGAAAAAGGATTTCTTGTGAACCCCCTAAAGGGGTTGCCGGGTTGAACTTGACCCTGCACAGATGGTGCAGGTCTCCAGCTGCCTGGGTGGGAGGGAGAAGAGCACAAGAGGTGGGCTATTCTCTTCAAGTAGGATCAGGGTGTCAGTGGAGTGGACGAGGGAACCGTTTCAGTGAATGGGAGACAGATGAGTGGGAAACCTGGAGGAGCCGTGTCGCAGGGGTCAGGGGAGCAAGGAAGAGGAAGGCATGTGCAATTGGCCTGTTGAGGAGGGCATTAGCTTAGCATTCTTGCTCTGAGCACTAGGATTATCAGGGAGGCAGGATTTGCTAGCGGAGTAATCCTCCCCTGATGGGCACAGGGCTCTCGCATTCTGGGCTTGTAGATCTCTTCTAATGCCCAGTGGTCTGTTGCCAGGGAGGATGGGATTGCGTTGGAGGAGCTGGTGGGCTGTGCCCTACGCAGGGTGGTCTCCGGCGTGTCTGAGCCTTGCTCCCCAGGTGCCAGTGCTCCCATCTCCTAATTCACTCCTGGTGGAGCTGGGTGAGACTTGGCTGCAGGTCTTGGAACACAGCGTCTCATGGAGATGGGCACTTGAGACAAGATGGCCATTCTATTACATCTTCAGGGCAGGTTCCAAAGAGCTTGGCTAGGAAGAACTTATTGTTCTCTTTCTTCCTGGCTTGACGCTTCTCCGGTTTGTACTCTGCTTCCATTCAATTTTAATTATCAGACGGGCGTGGTGGCGCATGCCTTTAATCCCAGCACTCGGGAGGCAGAGATAGGGGAATCACCATGAGTTTGAGGCCACCCTGAGACTACATAGTGAAGTCCAGGTCAGCCTGGGCTAGAGAGAGAGACCCTACTTCACAAAACAAAAAAAAAAAAAAAAAAAATTTTTTTTAAATTATGTTTGTGTCTAACATAGTGCTTGGCACCCAGAGGCACATGGCTAATGCACACTGAGTTAAGGGCGGCAGTGAGCCGTCCCAGTACACATTCACTCCTGCACCTCTCTGTGACCCATGAGAAAGCTGTTCCTTGACGGTCTACCCATCGTATGGTCAAAGAAACAGAAACACGGAGAAGGGATTACCCAAGAGCTGATAGTTAAGAAGTGGCAGGGTTGGGAACTTTTTCATTTTTTGAAACAGGGTCTCATGTAGCCCAGGCTGGCATCTAACTTGCTGTGCACCTGAAGATGACCTTGAACTTCTGATCCTCCTGACACCACTTCCCAAGAGTTGGAGCCACCACACCCAGTTTATGGGGTGCTGGAGATTGAACCTGGGGCTTTGTGCATGTTAGGAAAGCACTCTACCAAGTGAGCTAAGGCCCCAGCTGGGGCCAGGATTTGAACCCAGGGCATGCTATTCAGCCTTGATTTCAGGATACACCAGGCCTCACCAGTCATGAATGGGAGAGGAAGGGTGTATTGTGAAGAGCCCCTGTCTGTATTCTTTAAAAAAAAATTTTTTTTGTTTACTTTTACTTATTTATTTGAGAGCGACAAAGAGAGAGAGAGAGAGAGAGAGAGTGGGCACATCAGGGCCTCCAGCCACTGCAAACAAACTCCAGATGCATGCGCCCCTTGTGCATCTGGCTTACGTAGGTCCTGGAGAATCAAGCCTCGAACTGTGGGCCTTAGGCTTTGCAGGCAAGTGCTTAACTACTAAGCCATCTACGCAAGAGCAGAAACTCCTTGGAAGGGGACCAAAGCCCCCCTGTGTCTTCAACAGTGTGCTCCTCACCCAGGCCTGGCGACACTTCCAGGCAGCTCTCCCCTGGGAGAGACGCGGGGGGGGGGGGGGGTGCCTACAGAGTGCTAGGACAGCTTGGCCTGGATTCAGTCAGGTTCTGCCCATGGGATGCTGGGATGCCACGTCAGCCCTCCGAGATTCATCTTCAGGCTGGGAGGCTGATGTAAATGTGCCCGTGAAAGCCTCTTGTCTGAGACCAGAGGGTATGGAAAGCCACCCTATGAAGCATCGCTCCTGGGGCTGGCCACTAGCCCGCCTCCAGTGCCCACACTTAGGAAGTTGCTAGCTCAGATCCGAGCATCTTCTGTGTGTACGCCCGGCTTCGTGGTGAGCCCGGGGCTGCCTCAGGGATCTGCTGTCTGCGTGCCGTTCCGTGTCTATTGTGCACACCAATAGACTGGGAGCAAGGAAGGGCTGCAAAGGGGTTCCCTGGTAAGCCTCTACTCCTGTTATCCCCCATACCTAAAACCAGTGTGAGTGTGGGGGTGATCTGCACAGGCGTTATGGGGAGGTGTGGGCGTGTGAGCACCCAAAAGTGGGTCAGAAGGAATTCTTTTTAATCAAGGGTTAGGGGACGGCGGATCCTTCGCTGGCCTCCTCCATTCCTCTCCCACTGGAGGCGGACATCTTCAGGACAGTGCTGGCATGGTGAAGGGCAGAGAGCCTGGGAAAAGAGGGGCAGGAGAGGCATGCTGCCTAGAGAGGCTATGGTGTGCTTATCTTCCAGAAGTCCTTAGGGGACTGAAAACCAACACCACCCCGTTCTCTAGAAGGTCACAGTTGTCTGAGGCGTGGGAGAGCTGGCCTGCCTCCGACCCTGCTCCTGTTTCTACTGGGAGGGCGGACTAGCTGTGTGACCGTGGGACAGCTGCTCTGCTTCTCTCAACCTTGACCTTCTCATTGGTTTAATGCATCCACAGAGCCCTGAGCAGTCTGTGGCTCTGGGCAGGTGGCATAAGAACCCCTCCACTGGCACATCTCCCTCCTCCCATCCCCTGCCCACCTTAGACTAGGTGGTAAATCTTTTTTTCGGGGGGGGGGAAGGTATGGTGGCTCATGCTTTTATTTATTTTCTTTTCTTTTGAAATGTTATTATTTACTTGAGTGAGAGAGAGAGGATGGAATGCCAGGGCCCTCAACCACTGCAAACAGACTCCAGCTGCATGCACTACCATGAGCATCTGGCTTATGTGAGTACTAGCAAATTGAACCTGGGTCCTTAGGCTTCCCAGGCAAGTGCCTTATCCACTAAGCTATATTTCTAGCCCTAGGTGGTAAATCTTTTAAGTCAAGGAAGAGCTTCTCTTTTCTACTTGAGGAAGGATCTGTGGCCAGGGCAGGGTAGATTTATATTGGCTAAGGCCAGAAAAACTTGAGCTATAGGGCTTTCTAGCACCTTGGGGCAAATGTGAGGCTGGGGCTTCATAGCTGCTGCAAGGAGGTGCCATAGATGGGCTGGCTTCTGCAGCAGAGCTGTGTTTCTCACGGTTCTAGAGGCTGGGAGATCCACGACCAAGGCCCTGGCCAACACGCTGTCTGGTCCAGGCGGTCTTCTGGCTATGTCCTCTTCATCGTCTCGTGTGGAATCTGAGCCTGGCATGGGGACTGTGCCCCAATGACTTCATCTAAACCTAGCCACCCTCCAAGGGCCTCACCTCTTAATACCATCCCAGTGGAGATTAGGGTCTCCACGATATGTCTGAACGAGACCCAGACATGCTGCCTAGAACATAGTATTTGTATGTTTCTTCCCAGGGCCCACATGGGTCTTGGTTTGAGCTGTGGACAGGCAACATATGGGTGTGGAGCCTAGGCCAGATACAAAATTTAAATTTTATGTATTTTTTTAAAAATTATTTATTTATTTATTTATTTGAGAGAGAGAGAGGAAAAGAGGCAGGCAGAGAAAGAAAGAGTGAGTATGGGCACACCAGGCCTCTTGTCTCTGTGAATGAACTCCAGACACATGTGCCACTTCGAGTGTCTGGCTTCACATGGGCACTAGGCAATCAATCTCAGGCTGTCAGGCTTTGCAAGCAAGCACCTTTAACTTCTGAACCATCTCTCCAGCCCCCAAATTTTATTTATTTATTGTTTTTTTAGGGGGGTAAAGTCTCTAGCTCAGGCTGACCTGGAATTCACTATGTCGTCTCGGGGTGGCCTCAAACTCACAGCGATCCTCCTACCTCCACCTCCCGAGTGCTGGGATTAAAGGCATGCGCCACCACACCTGTCTTTTAAATTTTATTTTATTTATTTACTTATGTGTGTTTGGACATGCCAAGTCCTCTTGGCTGCTACAAACAAGCACCAGATGCTTGCACCACTTTTTGTTTGCTTTGGTTTGGTTTGGTTGGTTTTTCAAGGTAGGGTCTAGCTCTGGCTCACGCTGACCTGGAGTTCACTATGTAGTGTCAGGGTGGCCTCGAACTCATAGCAATCCTCCTACCTCTGCCTCCCGAGTGCTGGGATTATAGGCGTGCACCACCACACCCATCTTGCACGAGTTTTTGCATCCAGTTTATGTGAGTGGCTTGGGAGTTGAACCTCAGGCTGGCAGGCTTTACAAGCAAGCGCCTTTAATCACCGAGCCATCTTCGCAGCCGCTGGATACAGAACGTAGCAGACGTCACCATGCCCGGCTCAGTGAGCAGGGCTGGGCCCAGCTGTGGCCCTTGGGTCAGTGTCGCCAGCTTTATGTTTCTGGTTCCGCGGCTTGCTTGGGGTTCATTGGTCACAGGCTCATTTGGCACACATGGGTGCTGCCCCAGGGCATCACTGACACTGCAGGCTCCCCATCTCAAGGGCCCTCCTGCTGGCACATGTAATGTGTTTGTCAGTCCTCTGACAAGATCGTGAAGCCCCCTCAGGGCAGGATCTGGGCATAAACTTGTCTGGTGTGCTTTTCCATCCTGTCTATGGGCTGTCTGACGCCCTGTGGGTGCTTCCCAGAAATACTCGTGCTGTGGAAAGCGGCAGCCCGGAGGGGTCCCATCCCCTCCCACGGTCTCCTGAGCCTCTGCCGGGCCTTGCTAACCAGCAGCATGGTATGTTTAGGATACCAGGTTAAGGGAGACTGGGGCTCTGCATGGAGTTGTTATTGGGGGAATTCTCTTCTTATTGCTTTTTATAGCAATCCTACTACCTCTGCCCCCTAAGTGCTGGGATTAGAGGCGTGCACCACCATGTCCAGCCTCTCTTCCTATTTATTTTATCTTAGTTATTCACTTGAGAAGGAGGATGGGAGAGAATGGGCATGCCAGGGCCTCTAGCCACTGTGAACCAACTCCAGATGCCTGCACCACCTTGGGTATCTGGCTTATGTGGGTACCGGGGAATCAAACCTAGGTCCTTATGCTTCACAGGCAAGTGCCTTAACCACTAAGCCATCTCTCCAGACCTCTCTTCCTATTTCTGACCTCCGCCACAACCTTGGAATGGACACCGATTGGCGATCCCTTTGTAAAAGAAAGGGAGGGAATGAGGGCGGGAAGGAAGATGATCTCAAGCCTTTCTGTCCTCAGCCCCCGCCCCCACCCCCGTGTCTGCGTGTCACGTGTGTTCAAAGTCAGCCACCCACCTTCCCTCGCCCCTGGGGACACGGTGGAGGGTCTGGAGTTGTACAGGCTCCTTTTCCACTCTTCTCTCCTTTCTCCATCTGCGCGACCCACGGGGGCAGAACCCCTGGGGCATCACCAGCTGTCAGTACCCACCTCTTGCCTATGAAGAGAGCTCCTGAAGGCCCGTGCCTGAGACCCCGGCTCCTCTCGTGCTTCAGTGTTCTTCCACGCCCCCCCCGCCCCCCCAGGGCCCAAACTCCCTCAGCTCTTGTCCGAGGTCTTCCTCGGAGATCTTGGCATTGCAGTCCTGGCCACCCCCATGGTCCAGCAGGGAAACTGAAGCCCTGAGACAACTTTGAATAGAACCCCAGACGCTTCGCCCCTCGGCCTGTCTGCTGCCCTTTACGATGTGGAGACAGCAGGGGCCACTGCTAGGAGCAGGAAGCAAGGACTCTTGGTTCTGGGGTAGCCACCCAGATGCCGCTGGAGTCGTGGGAGGTCCGGCCCTGAGCCTCGTTGGGCATTGGCACGGGTGTTGGTACAGGCATACCTGAGCCCAGGCCGGTATGCAGGGAGTAATGATAAACACATTTTTTTTTACCCTCCAAGGAAATTCCTGCCAGGGGAGAAGAGGTGGGAGGCGCCAACCTCCAGATGCCTAACTCCGTTTGTTTGTCCAGGCCTCACTGCCCCTCTGAGAGAGGACATCCCTTCCCAGCCTGCCTTGAGTGGCCCTCCCCACGGAGGGAGTGGGGGTACAGGTGCTGCCTCTCAGGTGCCTTTTGTTTGGGTATGAGGCTGTGCCTGGACTCAGTAGGGAGCCCCAGGCAGCCTCCTGACCTCACCCCTCCTCACCCCTTTCTGGCTCCTTCCTCCCCATGTGTCTGTGGATGCTTTCCTGGGAAGGGCAGGAGAAGGCCCCACATAAGACACCCCCCCCCCGAAACACACACCCTGGGCTCTCTCTGGGGTGCGTGCCTCCAGCAATAGCTTCCTGGACTCCAGATGAGGTGAGAATGATGCTAGGTTTGGGGCTTCTTGGAGCGGGAGTGAGGCCTGGCTCACTTCCACTACTGGAGATTCTTGATCTATTGAGAAAAACGAGGAAATGCTATGGCAGGGTTAGAAAACCTGTGTTTTATTAAAGTCTTGCAATGGATTTTTCTCTTTGTCCTATGAATGTGCTCTGGCTTTCTCTCTCTCTCTCTCTGTCTCTGCCAAGAATATTTTTATTTATTTATTTGCAAGCAGAGGGAGACAGAGAGGAGAGAGTCAGAAATAAAGAGAGAAAATGGGCACACCAGGACCTCTAGCTGCTGCAAACTAAGTCCAGATGTCTGTGCTACTTTTTGCCTCTGGCTTTCCGTGGGTACTAGGGAATCGAACCTGGTCATTAGGCTTTTCAGGCAAGTGCCTTAACCACTGAGCCATCTCTCTAGCCCCTGGCTATGTCTTTACTGGGGGACAATGGCAAATGTCTTTATTTGAGGCTCCTTGTGACTATCCCCAGCCCTTGTGTGTGCCAGAAAGCACAGGTTTAGCGGTCAAGGTTTGTGTCTGTACATCACAGGTACCCGAGGGTTCCCTCCATCTGGGCATCTTGCTTTGCAGAACATAGTGAGGGCATCCTGTTTCCTAGACAACGAAGTTGACTGGCCCTTAGTGGCAAGGCCAGGCACAAACCCAGAGCCCTGACTTCATGCTGTGGTTGGGGGAGGGGGCTGGACTGAAGGTCAGTGTCTAGAGACCTGCCCAGGGACCGGGGGAAAAGAGGACTTTCCATCGCCTGGTTCCTTGCCTTGCCCCTGCCCACAGCAGATAGGGAGGCTGGGCGAGACCGGGTTAATTCAAGCTGTGAAGTGAGCGGGTGATTTGGGTGCTAATTAAAATGACAGGAAGTAAACAGCCCCGCAAACACCCAGCATGTGCCCCCTAAGCCCACCAGGCTTGCGCACTCCATCTCTCCCCCCCCCAGCTTGGCGCAGTGGGCTGGTCTCCATGGCAACTGAGCTGAGCCGCAGAGATCAAAGCAGGAGATGGGTTAGCTCCAAACCTGCAGAACCAGGGGCGGTGAAGGGATTTCTGGAAAGAGAAGGGAGCCACCCGCCCCCCAAGTGTCTTCCCTCCCCACTGCCAGCTCTTCCTCTCCTGGCTGCGGACTTGGGTAGGAGCCCAAGCTGCTGGGGTTGAGCTGGGACCCGCACCTCCTGGTTCCACCTGTGACATCGATTGTAAAATCACAGTCTTGGGTGCCCATATTCTTCTGTCATGCAATTGGCCGCGTGACTTAACCTCTCTGGGCCTCAATTTTATCGCCTGAGAAATAGGGATAGTAAGTTTCGCTTAGAGTTGCTTAGCGTGAAGAGTGAATAAAGAGCCGGGCGTGGTGGCGCACTCCGGAGGCAGAGGTAGGAGGATCGCTGTTTGTTCGAGGCCACTCTGAGACTCTATAGTGAGTTCCAGGTCAGCCTGGGCTAGAGTGAGACCCTGCCTTGAAAAAACAAAACGAAACAAAACAAAAAAGAGTCAATAAAGCAGTGGGTGGAAAGTACCCAGCCTAAGGCTTCCCCCAAGGAACTCCCTGAAAAGGCGTTAGCTATTGTCACTAGCATGATTATTACCACGTACTAGGTGCTGGGCAGAGAAAGGTGAAGGTTACATGGTGTTTTTCCCCTGGAAGAAACTGGTCAAGTACCTGAAGCAGAGTGAAGCAGAAACAGTGACATTGGTGGTTGTCACCAGGGCAACAACAGACTTCCCCAAGGCCAGCTAACCTGGCATGCGTGTGGGTGGGGTGCGAAAGAGGATGCCTGAGCTTGGTTTTGACAGACATCCCTGTGGGGATTTGAACGCCTGTTCCAGGTGGAGAAGGCAAAGGTCCAGCCTGTGCCTGCTGAAACCTTCCCCGATGGGAGCCTGTGGCCAGGCACAGGTGAAAAGATGGTCACCTTTTGGAGGCTTCAAGGAATCAAGGAAGAGTTGTTTTTTTTTTTTTAAATATTTTATTGATTTATTTGAGAGAGAGAGAGAAAGAGGCAGATAGAGAGAGAGTTGGCGTGCCAGGGCCTCTAGCCACTGGTGTGTGTGTGTGGGGGGGGGAATGATGATGCCTGGACATCCAACCACTGCAAATAAGCACTAGATGCAGGCTTTATGTAGGTACTGGGGAATTGAACCCAGGCTGTCAGGCTTTGCCGGTGAGTCCCTAAACTACTGAGCCATCTCTCCAGCCCCCAAGCCCCTAGTCCCCAGCTATGCATCTTCTGATACTGAGAATGAACTCCAGATACGTGTGCCACTTGGTGCATCTAGCTTTACATGGGTACTAGGGAACCGAACCCAAGCCATCAGGCTTTGCAAGCAAGTAACTTTACCCACTGAGCCCCAGTTTCCACATTTAAAAAAAATTATTTTATTTTATTTTATTTATTTGCGAGAGACAGACACAGAGAGAAAGAAGGAAAGAGAGGAGGGGAGAAAGAGAGGGAGAGGAAAAGAGAGAGAGAATGGGCACGCCAGGGCCTCCAGCCACTGCAAACAAACTCCAGACGCGTGCGCCCCTTGTGCATCTTGCTAACATGGGTCCTGGGGAACTGAGGGGTCCTTAGGCTTCACAGGCAAGCGCTTAATTGCTAAGCCATCTCTCCAGCCCCCCAGTTTCCATATTTTAATGGTGAACGTGGGAGTGCTTGGAGAGCACTTGGCGTTAAAACGTATAGTGCATTTGTCTGTCCCTGAAGTTTTCCTCGCCTGTCTGCTGTGCGGTCCTAGCCGAGTGTAGAAATCACGCAGACCAACATGCTTCCCTCTTAACTACAACTCAGGGTCCCTACCTACCTGTCCTGTGGGCTGGCCCTGGCTCCAGTGCAGGCAAGAAGGGCTTCCCGAACCTCTTCTGTCAAGGAGCTCTGGAAGCCAATCTGATTGTGCTGACGGATCCCAGGATAGAACCCCAGGTCTCCCATTTCCCAAGAAGACCCCTGTGCCCTGGTCAAACCATTTCTCATAACTGCTAATGAGCCCTCCTGGGTGCTTTAAACAGTCCTGATGCAGGGCAAGTCATCCTTCACAAGGGCCACAGCCACCTTCAGCTTATAGATGGCGGTGCGCCCCCACCCCAACCTCAGGGGCCCCTAAGTGTTCTGGCTTCACCCAGAATGGCCATTCCCATGCTGCTCACAGGCTGTCTGGGTCCTCTCTCCCCCCAAAACCTCCTGTGGGAAACAACCCTCCCTGTACCCCCACTGGTCCCCACTCTCACACAGTGCCCTTTCTCCCCCCAACTTTCAGGGCCTTCTCATCTTTCTTCTCTCACCCTCATTTTCTCCACCCAAATCTGAATGTTTTTGCTGACATGACAACCTTGATGTGGGGTGTGCTCCTATGAGCTCTTCCAGGAATGGGGGAGCATGCTTCTCCAGGCCAGGAGCATGCTTAGGGTGCTGCTGGCAAGGGGAAGGGGAGCTGCCTAGGTGAGTTCAGAGCCTCTGTCCTCATCCTCTGGCTGGTAGCTTTTACTCACCTGGGAATGAGGGGCTGGAGATCCAGAAGCACCCGGCCTTCCTCCACCCCACAGTGTGACTTGATTGTACCCCAGAATGCACTCCTATTCAGGGGCCCACCTCTGCCAGCTGAGTTAGCAAAGAGGTTCCTCCCTTCTTGGGGTGGCTGAGTTGTTTTTGTTTGTTTTTTTGAGGTGAGCCCAATAGACTGACTTATTTGTTGTTGTTGTTGTTTTTAATGAGAGAGGGAGAGAATTGGTGCACCAGGACCTCCAGCCAGTGAAGTCAAACTCCATCCACATGCTCCACCTTATGCCCGTGGGCAACCTTGCACTTGTGTTTGGCTTACGTGGGATCTGGGGAGTGGAACATGGGTCCTTAGGCTTCCCAGGCAAGTGTCTTAACCACTAAGCCACCATCAGATGCTTAGCAGTCCAGCTGCTAAGTTCTTAGAAGTCGTCTCTACTATTCCGTTTCTAATCACACGTTCTTGGTCTTAAACTTGGAGAAGCCACATTGTTGAGTGCCCGGGTGTCCACTGGCACCCCACAGGGTGAGGCAGCAGGGTCAGGTCGGAGTGTGAGAGTGAGCCCTCGACTGGCACCCCAGGGTGGGGGGAGCATGAAGGAGCATCTCGGGCCTCTCCCCCTTCAGTTCTGGGGCAGGTAGGGAGGTGATGGGAGGCATGGCTCTGGGTGGTTGAGGTCAGCAGGCTCATGTCTGTCTCCCAAACTCCAGCCACTTACTCTGTCCCCTTTGTCTGAAGTAGGGTCTACATCTAGAGATGCAGCCAAGCTGGCTTTAAACTGGTCCTCCTGGCTCAGCTCCTGTGTGCTGGAATTACAGGTTCTTCCCTCCCCCCAACTTCATAACCTCGTCCCCTTTCTCTTGCCAAGGAAGGGTGGGAGCCCATGGGGAGGCCCCTTGATAGAGGCTGGGGTCTACATTTGTCCCAATCCTTGCAAACCTTGGCCTCAGCTGCTTGTCCATTTTCCACCTTTGGTGGCATGGGCTTGGGCAGAGGACCCCAGCACCCCGAGACCCTTATGGAGAAAGGCTAGAACTAAGCTTGCCTTACAAGGCACTAGCAAGTGGGGGACACTGTGCCTGCTACCTCTGGAGTCCGCTAGCCCTGAGCCGCGGGGCTTCTCTGGAGCGTTTCCTCCAGCCAGCTGCCAGGCCCAAGGGCTAGGGAACAGGCTGTGAGGGGCCCGGCGTGGGCAGAGCCATGTGGCAGATGCAGATACACAGGGGACGGCCAGACCCTCACTCCTCCTGGGAGCCCGGTCCTCTCTGGGCCTCCACTGCTCTTCCGCCCATCCCTTTCCACCCTCCTCCTCCCTGGGGAAACGGAAGAGAGGCTGAGCCCAAGGGAGGGCCTCAGCGGCAAGTGTGAAAGCTGGAGGTTGCTCACAGAAGTGGGTTTCGTTACTTCATTTCTGGGCAAAACCCATCTGGCACTGGTGGATGGCCTCAAGTATCCTTGGTTTCAGTGCTGTGTGTACATGTGCACACGTGCACGTTCCAATGTACAAGGGATGATGTGTGTGCACATGAGTTTACACACACATATGAGACATGCTCGTAGCCACGCATGTGTGCACCTGGGCCTGCGTGAATGTCTACACGCGTGTACGCTCAGCTACACACCTCTAGGCAGGTCACCTCCCTCTGTGGTGACACGGCCTGCTTGGCTCCGCTCTGGTGGTCCTCACCCCTGCTGGGCTCATGCCTGCCAGCTTTCAGAGGAGGCTTCAGAGGTCCAGGACCTTGGGGCTTCCGAAGCCCTTGAGGGTACCCCCTCCATTGTGCCCCGCACATGGGCGCCTTTTTGTGTCAGAGCCCCACACCCTTTTCCCCAGGCCTGCCTGGCAGCTGAGCACCTCCACAGTGTAACCTCTGTCACCTCCACTGCTGTACATCCCTGATGGGGAGTGGGACAGTGCTAAGGAGGGGTGCATGCTGTGCGTGGCTTTTCATGTCCCTTCTCCCAGTAGGAGGCTAGTGGCTGGCTCCTTGGCACTACCATTCTCCAGGGCCCAGAAGCCTCCCCCTACCTGCCTATCAGAGCTTCCTTTAGACACTCTGGAAGCTATTTATGGTTTTTCAGCAAACTTCTCTACCCCAAAGGGGAAAAGGAGGAAGCCAGAGGCAGTGGGGCTTCCGTGCCTGGGAGATAGGCCCGTGGGAGACCTTGGGGTCTATGGGCCACAGGATGGAGTAGACTCGGAAGGTCCCCAGGTGTCTCAGGTCTGAGACCCGTGATGTAGCAGGATGAAAGGGCTGTGGTGGAGATGGTGGCACCTGGGTCATGTCATTTTCTACCTCTGTACTTTCCGGCCTCTTCCTCTCATGGGACGTGCAGGGAGGGTTGCTGGACTCTGCTATAGCCAGGGAAGCCATTACCATTGGCACGGCCAGCCCTCCTTTATGAGCACCGTCTGAGCTCTGCAGGAGGAGAGGGGCCTTGAGTCAAAGCTAGCTCAGCTTGGAAGAGAGGCCCTTCCTCCCACTGCCCTTGCAGGCTGGGCTGGCACAAGCAAGGGTACCTGCCTGGGAAGGGGCCCTGGCGGGAGAGACAAGGGTGCCATTGCTGGGACACCCAGGACACAGGCATGAGAATCACTCTTCCCAGGCAGTATAGGTCCCGCGACATCTGTCCTGGGGCTGGGGCTGGGCTTGAGTTTGTCACTCTCTCAAGGCCATGGGCCCTATCTTAGTGACCCCAGGACCCAGTGTAAATCTGCAGAAATATGGGCTTCCAATCAGTGTGAGCAAGGATCAGGGAGCCGTGGCATGGAAGGCTGTTTGCCTCGTGCCATAGCCACATGAGACCGTGGGGGCCCTGGGCCTTGGAGTCTGAGGATGGGCCTTGTACTGAAGCTCCCTCTCTCTGTCTCCCTCTCTCTCTCTCTCCTTCATTTCCCGTGGCTGCCATGCATCCTGTCTCCAGGAAGTAGAAGTGAGTACAGCCCACACTCAAGCCGCTCCCCGATTCCTTTTTCCTTGTGGGGGGCGGGGGAAGCCACATAGGAGAGGCTGGAAAGGGTCCCAGCTGTGGGGCTGGGGGAGAGAGGCTTTGGGGAGGCAGCAGTTGCCCCCCACCCCTGGGGGGGACACCAGTGGCATGTGGGAAGAGTGGCCCAGGCCTCTCCCATCCAGGGTCTGGCAGCTGAGTCTGGGCTCTGGGCTGACTTGGCCTTTCCCCTGTCCTTCTGTCCTTCTCCAGGATGACTACATCAAGAGCTGGGCGGACAGTCGGCAAGGAGATGAAGGTAGCGTGCCTCTCCCAGGTGGGGCATGGAGAGGGAGCGGACGACCATCTGTGAGGACGGGAGAGCTTGGCTGGAGTCTTGAACTCTGGCTTTAAAAAAATTTTTTTAAGGGCTGGAGAGATGGCTTAGCGGTTAAGCGCTTGCCTGTGAAGCCTAAGGACCCCGGTTCGAGGCTCGGTTCCCCAGGTCCCACGTTAGCCAGATGCACAAGGGGGCGCACGCGTCTGGAGTTCGTTTGCAGAGGCTGGAAGCCCTGGCGCACCCATTCTCTCTCTCCCCCTCTATCTGTCTTTCTCTCTGTGTCTGTCGCTCTCAAATAAATAAATAAATAAATTAAAAAAAATTTTTTTTAAAATTTATTTATGTATTTGAGAGAGGGCCAGGTATCTCTCTCTCTCTCTCTATCTATCTCTATCTCTCTATTATCTATCTATCTATCTATCTATCTATCTATCTATCTATCTATCTATCATCTATCTATCATCTATCTATATAGAGAGAATGGGAGCTCCAAGGCCTCCAGCGCTGCAAACAAACTCTAGATGCATGTGGCACCTTGTTAATCTGGCTTACATTGGTACTGGGGTATCAAACCTGACTCCTTAGTCTTTGCAGGCAAGTGCCTTAACCACTAAGCCATGTCTCCAGCCCTGAAGTCTGGCTCTCAAGAAGGAGAGGCTCCCAGGGGCTCAGAAGCCAGGCCCAGGGAGTCCTTTTCCTAGGTAATCAGCGTGCTGACTGTGTGTCCCTCACAGCTCTGGACACCACCAAGGACCCATGCCAGAAGGTGAAATGCAGTCGTCACAAGGTGTGCATAGCCCAGGGTTACCAGCGGGCCATGTGCATCAGCCGGAAAAAGCTGGAGCACAGGTGAGGGGGCTGGGGCGGGACCTCCACCCCCACCCTGACGCATTAGGCTTCTGCTGTTGAGAAACACATCTGTCAAAATGTAGTGGCTTACAGCAAGACCACACAACCTTTGTTTTATTTTATTTTATTTTATTTTATTTTATTTTATTTTATTTTATTTTATTTTATTTTATTTTATTTTATTTTATTTTATTTTATTTTATTTTATTTTTTGAGGTAGAATCTCACTCTAGCTAGGCTGACTTGGAATTCACTATATAGTCCTAGGGTGGCCTCGAACTCACAGCGATCCTCCTACCTCTGCCTCCCGAGTGTTGGGATTAAAGATGTGTGTGCCACCACATCTGGCTTAAGAACACACTATTATTATTATTACTATTTTATTTTTATTTATGTATTTGAGAGAGAAAGAGGTGGGAAGGGAGAGAGAGAGAAAGAGAGAAAATGGGTGCGCCAGGGCCTCCAGCCACTACAAACTAACTCCAGACACATGTGCCACCTTGTGTATCTGGATTACGTGGGTCCTGGTGAAATTGAACCATGGTCCTTTGGCTTTGCAGGCAAACGCATAAACTACTAAAACCATCCCTCCAGCCCCAAAATGCACTATGGCGCACCTTTCCAAGGTCTGTCAAGGGTCGGGGACTCAGGAGTGGTTCTAGGCTCTGGCTCAGGCTCTGTGGTGAGGTCACGATCAAGATGCCGACTGGGGTTGGAGAAGCCACTTGCAGGTCAGCTCCTGGCTGTTGGTTGGAGGCCTCCGTTTCTAGTCATTGGATGTCATGAGAGGCTTGAGTGACAGCTCGCGTTCCTTAAAGCAGGTCATCCAAGGGAGAGCAAGGGGAAGCCGCACCTTGAGCACAATGACTAAGCACTGGGGGACCCAGGGAATGCCACAGTTCCTCTCTGGACCCAAGTGTCTGGGCTTCTGAGACAAATAAGTTAGCCCAGGCAGTCCAAGGTTCCTTCATTCTCTAGCACAACAGATTGAATGAAGGTCACAGCTTCTGAGGCCTACGGGGGAAGAAGGGGGAAGGGGCATTTCAGGTAGTCTTTGCCCAAGGACAAGGTGGGCCTTGGCTCTAAGGTTCTCAGAAAAAGTCTCGTGTTCCTCCTCTCTCCCCTGAATCACAGAAGACCAGACCTGGGGTTGCAATCTTAGTACGTGAGGGGCCGGAAAGGTCCTGGGATACGTGAAGAGAGCTTGGTGTTAGGTGTGACGTCTGTTATGAAAGGCCAGATTCTGACTTTTTTTTTTTTTTGCTGCATGTGATGTGTGTATATTTTCACACGTGTGGGTGCATGAGTTTGTCATGCATGTGGAGGACAGAGGGCAACCTCAGATCCATTTTTTTGTTGTTGTTTTTTTGCTTTTTGAGGTAGGGTCTCACTCTGGCCCAGGCTGACCTGGAATTCACTCTGTATCTTCAGGGTGGCCTCAAACTCATGGCGATCCTCCTACCTCTGCCTCCTGAGTGCTGGGATTAAAGGCATGTGCCACCATGCCCAGCTTTCAGATTCATTCTTGCAGGCATCCTATCCATCTTTTTTTGAGACAGCCTCTCTCATTGGCCTGGAACTCACCAGTTAGGCTAGACTGGCTGTCCAGCGAGCCCCCAGGATCCTTCTGTCTCTGTCCCCCTACTCCTACGCCCATTCTGGAATTAATAATACGCACCACAATGCCTGGCATTCTTTTTGTTTGTTTGTTTTCTAAGGTAGGGTTTCACTCTAGCCCAGGCTGACCTGGAATTCACTATGTATTCTTAGGGTGGCCTCGAACTCATGGCGATTTGCCTACCTCTGCCTCCCCAGTGCTGGGATTAAAGGTGTGTGCCACCATGCCCGGTGCCTGGAATTCTTTTTTATAAAAAATTGTTTTTTAAAAAATTATTTATTTGGGCTGGAGAGATGGCTTAGCAGTTAAGGGACATGCCTGTGAAGCCTAATGACCCAGGCTTGAATCTCCAGGTCCCACGTAAGCCAGATGCACATGGTGGTGCATATGTCTACAGTTTGTTTGCAGTGGCTAGAGGCCCTGGTGTGTCCATTCTCACTCTCTGTCTGTCTCTGTTTCTAATAAGTAAATAATAAATTTTAAAAATTATTTATTTGCAAGAAGAGAGAAACAGAAAGAGGGAGAGAAAGAGAGAATGAGCACACCAGTCTCTAGCCTATTGCAAATGAACTCCAGATGCAGTGCCACTTTGTGCATTTAGCTTTATGTGGGTCCTGGGGAATTGAACCCAGGTCATTAGGCTTTACAGGCAAGTGCCTTCACTACTGGGCCATCTCTCCAGCCCATGCCTGGCATTCTTACATGGATTCTGGGAATTAAAGTCAGGTCCTCAGGCTTGCAAGGCAGGCACTTTACCCACTGAGCTATCTCCCCAGCCCAGAAATGTAGGGCTTTAAAAAAAATTTTTACTTTTATTTATTTATTACAGAGGGAGGGGAGGAATGAGGCAGGTAGAGATAAAGAGAGAATGGGCATGCCAGGGAATCCACTGCAAACAAACTCCAGACACATGTGCCACTTTGTGCATCTGGCTTACACGGGTGCTGGAGAATTGAACCTGGGTCCTTTGGCTTTGCAGGCAAGTGCCTTAATCTCTAAGCCATTTCTCCAGCCCCAGAAATGCAGATTTTTATGTGAGCTCTCCTATTTTGCAAATGTTAGTGAATAAACAATAAATTAAACACACACACACACACACACACACACACACAATAACCACCTTTGGTGGCCAGACAAAATGAGTCTATAGGCCAGATGTGGTTCATGGGCTATCAGTTTATAACCTCCAATGCGGTCTGATTCCTCACGTGAAATGGGACAACCTTTTGCCTCTGGCAGTCAGATCTGGCTTTGCTCCCTGCAAAAAGGTGAGCTAGGGTCTGTGTCCTATCCAGTTCATTCCTTAGGAGCTGGAGGAGGGTCTGATGAGGGGGTGGGTGATGGAATGGTGGGCAGGATGAGGGTGAAGGGTCTACTGTAGATGCTCTAGCCAGTCTCCTGGACCCTCTCCTCACTCTCTCTCTCTCATATGCACCTCCATCTCCATCCCTTTTCCACCCTTCTGCAGGATCAAGCAGCCCTCTCTGAAACTCCATGGAAACAAAGACTCTATCTGCAAACCCTGTCACATGGCCCAGCTCGCCTCGGTCTGCGGCTCTGATGGCCACACTTACAGCTCGGTGGTGAGGAGCCCTGGTCCCAGGTGGGATGGAGGAGGTGGGGTGTACCCCCAAAGTCATCGGGAGGAGAAGGACCAGTCATCTGGGACCTCCTCCAGAGTCCCCAGGACTGAGAAGGGGCTCAGTTACTGTATTTAACGGAACCAAGTTGCTGGACATAGAAGGGACCCCTGCAGCTCTAGCTAGGGGGTGACCTAACCTTAGGCAGGTGCAGGTTGGAAGAAGGACCTGGAAGAGAGACGTGGGCCCGTAGCTGCAGGGAGAGTAGGTGGCGCTGCTGAGCATATCCAGTAGGCTAGTTGCGGGGGTGAAGAGAGGGCTTCCACTCAGACGTCACCAGCCAGCAGAGGGCGCTGTGAGCAGGCGGGCACAGCCTTCCCAAGAAGACATGGTGGGAAAGGCCATGTTGGGGACTTTTTTTAGTTGGGGGGAGGCGCTAGGGTGGGTCTCACTCTAGCCCAGGCTGGCCTGGAATTCGCTATGTAGTCCCAGAGTGGTCTCAAACTCACGGCGATCCTCCTACCTCTGCCTCCCAGCTTCGGGAATTTTTGTGAGGCTAAATGAAGTGACATTTGTGAAAACATTTTACAAATTCTCGAGTACCCCAGACTTGCAGGTGACGGTTAAGAATGCTTCTAGGGCTGGAGAGATGGCTTAGCGGTTAAGCGCTTGCCTGTGAAGCCTGAGGACCCCGGTTCGAGGCTTGATTCCCCAGGACCCACATTAGCCAGATGCACAAGGGGGCGCACGCATCTGGAGTTCGTTTGCAGTGGCTGGAGGCCCTGGCGCGCCCATTCTCTCTCTCTCTGTCTATTTGCCTCTCTCTCTCTCTCTGTCTATGTCAAATAAATAAATAAAAAAGAACAAAAAAAAAATTTTTTTTTAAAAAAAAGAATGCTTCTAGTAGCAAGAAGACTGCTTAGTTAGGCGGGAGACACAGACTGCTGCCTAAGGCAGGCCCTCTTGCCTGGGTGAGATGCAGATGTAAAAGTCCCCAGCTATGATGCATGAGGATCCGTAGCTGAGGCAGTGACCCAGGGTTGGGTGGGGAAGTGGGGGATGGAGGGCAGAATGAGCAGTAGATGAGCAGAGGAAGAAGAGGAAGAGGAGGAGGGCGAGGAAGGGGCGCGTTTGTGTCTCACGCCAGGGTACGGGCAGAAGCTGTGGGTCAAGGCCACACTATGCTGTGGGGAGGCACAGGTCTTTAGTAGGTCTAGTTTCAACCTCGGCTCATTGGCCCAGGGTTGTACCCAGGGCCTCCTTGGCCTTGATGTTTCCTGCTGAGCATGAAAAATGCTATTCTCTTTCCCAGGGCTGTCAAGGCCCAAGGGTGACAATGTTTCCAAGTGCTGCAAGAACCTGACTTGCCATGACAGCCACTTCAGGAGGGGAATGTTTCAGCAGCAGGGGACTAGAAGAGGCCCTCAGAAACCAACTTCAGGAGCGTAGACAGGCAGGAGATTAGAGGGACAGGGTTTATTATCTAGAGCGCTGAGAAGACCCCCTGGAGGTGGCTGGAGGCCCCTGTGGAGAGAGAGAGAGTCTGAGAGTCCATTGCGCAGGGACCCTGGGACTGTGGCAAAAGGCGTCGGGGGCGGGGGGATAAAGACAGACCATGAGAGCCAGAGTTGGGCAGTAGATAGCCAAAACAGGGGCAGTGAAGCCACAAGGTGAGGAGAGGGAGACAGAAGGGACCAGGCAGTGACAGCTATTCTGAGAGTGCAGGGGAGGGCATGGCCATAGCCAGGACTGCCCCTCACGCCCCACAGCCCTACCGTGCATCCTTGGCTTGTACAGGAGGAGGGTTAGAAAGAGGCCACTCGTGGGCAAGGCCGCCGTGGCTGTCGTGGTGGGAGGCTTAGGGGGACCCTGGCTGCAGGGCGCATGGGCGGGCCCCCGTCATCCAGCCCGAGCTATCCCGTGCAGTGTAAGCTGGAGCAGCAGGCATGCCTGAGCAACAAGCACTTGGCAGTGAGATGCGAAGGGCCCTGTCCCTGCCCCACCGAGCAGGCCGCCTCCACCGCCGAGGGCAAGTCAGGTAAGCAAAGTTTGGGGCCACGGCCGGGCTGGGGGAGGGAGCTCAGTGCTAGGGCACTCCGGGGGCCTCCTTTTGGGTTGTGCCATGGGGAGCAGAGGTTTGCCGAGTAGGTAACCGAGCAGTAAGTTTGGACCTTCACACTCTTTTTTTCTTTTTTTTTTTCCCCCTGGTTGTCTGGGAAGGTTAGAGGGAGGGATTCCTTCCTTCCACTAGAAGCCAGGCCAGACTTTCAGTGTGGGAGATGGGGAGAGTCTTGGAGAGGAAGC
The DNA here is from genome assembly GCF_020740685.1 of Jaculus jaculus. Lineage (NCBI taxonomy): Eukaryota > Metazoa > Chordata > Mammalia > Rodentia > Dipodidae > Jaculus > Jaculus jaculus. The sequence goes on along the minus strand of NC_059119.1, from coordinate 13,404,767 downwards.
CCCTGATTCCATTTCCTCCCCTCCTGCATCTCTTTCTGTTGCCCAGCCCTCAGGGCCTGCTCCCCCATCCCCATTCATCCTCAACCCTCTCCTATGTTCTGTTCACTGCAGAGACCTGCACGGGTCAGGACCTGGCTGACCTGGGGGATCGACTGCGGGACTGGTTCCAACTTCTCCATGAGAATTCCAAGCAGAATGGCTCAGCCGGCAGCGCAGCCAACCCTGCCAGTGGTACCAAGCTGCTCCTCTCCCTGGGAGGGGGGATGAGGGAAGGGGTTGAGGAAACAGATGTTCATAGGGCCAGCCTACCTCGATCCTTTCTACCAGTCCCTGCTCCAGCGATGAGAACCTCAGGAGAGCTTCATTTGCCCCAGAAGAAGGGGAGGTCAGCTCTAGCCATAATGGGAAGTACACAGATGGCCAGCTAAGTAGGAAGACTTCCTGATATGAATACAGGAACTTACTTTCCTTAGGCAGCCAGGGAAAATCAAAGAAATATTGTTTTCTGAGTTGAGGATATAGATCAGGGAAGAACACTTGCCCAGCATTCACAAGGCTCTGGGTTTAATCACCAGCACTGAAAAAGAAATTTTAAAGGACTATAAAAATTTATTTGGGCCAGAGAGATGGCCTAGCAGTTAAGGTACTTGCCTACAAAGCTTAAGAACTCATGTTCGGATCTCCAGGTCCCACATAAGCCAGACACAGTTATGCAAGTGCTCAATGTTGCACATGCACACAAGGGGGCGCATGTGTCTGGAGTTTGTTTGCAGCAGCTGAAGGCCCTGATACACCCATTCTCTCTCTCTCTCTCTTGCAAATAAATAATAAAAAGTAAATAAAGTTTATTTATGTAGCCAGGTGTGGCGGCACACACCTTTAATCCCAGCACTTGGGAAGTCATGGTAGGAGCATCACCATGAGTTCAAGGCTAGCCTGAGACTACATAGTGGATTCCAGGTCAGCCTGGGCTAGAGTGAGATCTGACCTTGAAAAAATTTTATTTATTTATTTATTTGCACAAGTGTGTCTGTGTATATACACATTCCAAGGTTTCTTGCCACTGAAAATGAATGTCAGACACATGTACCACTTAAAAATTTTTTAAATTTATTTGAGAGAATGAGAGGGAGAAAGAAAGAGGCAGATCTATATATAGAGAGAATGGGTGCACCAGGGCCTTTAGCCCTGCAAATGAACTCTAGATGCATGCACCACCTTGTGCATCTGGCTTACGTGGGTCCTGGGGAATTGAACCTGGGCCTTTTAGCTTTGCAGCTAAGAGCCCTAATGCCTTATCCATCTCTCCACCCCATGTATCACTTTTTTTTGCAGCTGGCTTTACATGGGTACTGGGGAACTGAACCAGCAGGCTTTGTAAGCAAGTTCCTTTAACCATTGATGAGCCATCTTCCCAGCCCTAAAAGGGCTTTGAAAATGGGCTTTTGAGTGGCTCAGATGCAGTCCTATACAACAGCAGAGGCCAGGACATTGGGCTGTTCTTTTTTTATTTATTTTTTTTGTTTACTTTTATTTATTTAGTTGAGAGCAACAGACAGAGAGAGAAAGAGGCAGAGAGAGAGAGAGGGAGAGAGAATGGGCATGCCAGGGCCTACAGCCACTGCAAACGAACTCCAGATGCATGCACCCCCCTTGTGCATCTAGCTAACGTGGGTCCTGGGGAATCGAGCCTCGAACCAGAATCCTTAGGCTTCACAAGCATGCACTTAACCACTAAGCCATCTCTCCCATTGGGCTGTTCTTGAGTTTCTAGACCTCAGTGTTAGGTTCCAGGCTGAGCTGACCCTGCATAGAGGGCTGGGCTGTGAACAAAGCAGAGAGCGGAGCACAGCTGAGCCCTGGCCTGCTCCCCAGGGCTGGACAAAAGCCTGGGGGCTAGCTGCAAAGACTCCATCGGCTGGATGTTCTCCAAGCTGGACACCAGTGCCGACCTCTTCCTGGACCAGACCGAGCTGGGCGCCATCAACCTGGACAAGTACGAGGTCTGCATTCGCCCCTTCTTCAACTCCTGTGACACCTACAAGGACGGTCGTGTCTCCACCGCCGAGTGGTGTTTCTGCTTCTGGCGAGAGAGTGAGTGTGGCCCTGCCCTTCCCTCCCACTCGGGGGCTCTGCCCCGGCCTGGGGTTCTCTTTGGGTGTCATACTAGCCACCTCTCGGCCACATGCTTAGGCCTGGAGGCTTCCCAGTGCAATCACTCCCTATATCTCCAAGGACTTGGCATCTTGAATTCCCAACAGTTGGCTCTAAGCTCTCTCCCTGGGCTCCCAGACTTAGATTTGATAGATTCTGAAGTTTATGCACTTTTGAGGACTTCTTTCAAAAGAGTATAAAGCTGAGCATAGTGGTGGCGCACGCCTTTAATCTCAGCACTTGGGGGGCCAAGGTAGGAGGATCACTGTGAGTTCGAGGCCAGCCTGAGACAACATAGTGAATTCCAGCTAAGCCTGGGCTAGAGTGAGACTACCTCAAAAAAATAAGGAGTATTAAAAATATTACAGGGGTCCTAAGTGTGGGGGTACAGTTAGCATACCGAGCTGGTCCTGAGACTGCCTCTCCCCACAGAGCCCCCCTGCTTGGCAGAACTGGAACGTACACAGATCCAAGAGGCAGCCAAGAAGAAACCAGGTGAGAAGGGGTGTGGAGGCGGAGGCTGGGAGACTACCCTGAGTTACTCTGAAGCCCAGAGGTTCCAGCCAACCATAGGGCACGTGCTAAACCCACAGGAGGCTTTGGTCCAGGACCACACATGGTTTCACCCGTATGGTGGGCCAGAATCTCCCCAGCTGCCCCTCAGTAAGTTTATGTAGGTGTTTGCTTCATGGCTGGGGCTGACACTGGGGGTTCAGGAGCATCCAAGAGCCCTCCACCCCAAGCTCACGTCCACAGGCGTGTGGAATGTCAAGCTGGAGTGGGGTTCCTCTATGGGAGATGCTAACTCATGCGCTCCACCGCCACCTCTGGAGAGACAAAAGAACAAAAACACAGCTTGGGTCAGAACTGATGGGCAAGACGGTCCCCGGGTGCTGTGAGGCCTGAGCACAGGCTAACCACACACACATTCACCACATAAATTAACGCGTCCATAAGAGAGCTCTTCCAACTGAGACTGGTTCTTAGAGCTGGGGGAGAATGCAGGCGGGCATGAGCTGACCTGCGCCACGTCACAGGATGTGCTTTTGATGGGGGGGAGGGTGGCATTCTAGAGGCGTCCCAAGGGGAGAGAATGAGCCAGTTGAGTATACCATGATGGAGGGCAAGAAAAAGCTTAAGAGTCTCAGAAAACAGCATGAAAGGACACATGAAAGGCAGCTGGAGAGTGATGTGGAAGGGACAGAGGTCTGAGAGGTAGGTGACACAGGGCCTTGTAGCTACTCAACCATGGCTTGAGGGCTGGGCCAGAGACTAATGACCCAGGTTCGGTTCCCCAGGACCCATGTAAGCCAGATGCACAAGGTGGCTCATGCATCTCGAGTTCATTTGTAGTGGCTAGAGGCCCTGGTGTGCGCTCTCTCTCCCTCCCTCTCTCTCTCTCTCTCTCTCTCTCTCTACATATATATATATATATATATATATATATATATATATATATATATATCTGCTTGCAAATAAATAAATAAAATATTTAAAAAACAAACAACAACAAAGAGCGGCTTGACACTTGATTAATGAGTCCAGCACACAGAATACCCACTGCTAGAAGCACACATGGCATCACGCTGGCGAGGCTCGTGACCAGGCGAACATCGTCTTGCTGTCTCTTCCCCCAAGCAGGCCCCTGTGCCTCGAGCCCTCCATGCTACGGTCCCTTGTGTCACCCTGGTGGCCTCTGTGGATCTCTTCCCCCGTGAAGTCGCTCAGAACACATCTGGTGGGCAGGTGGAAGGGCAGAAGTTCAGGGACTTGCGCAAGTGTTTTAGGGATGTGAGTTTCCCGTTTCCAGAAATAAGCCCTGGGAGCCAGGCGTGGTGGCGCACGCCTTTAATCCCAGCACTCGGGAGGCAGAGGTAGGAGGATCGCAGTGAGTTCAAGGGCATTCTGAGTCTACATAGTGAATCCCAGGTCAGCCTGGGCTAGAGTGAGACCCTACATCAAAAAAAAAAAAAAAAAAAAAATTAGAAATAAGCCCTGGGCATCTGGGTTCCTTGGGGTCAGCACCAGCCCGGCTGAATATATCCTTGCTCGATCCACAATGTGCCAGAGTCCATGGCCTGGACCAAGGCTCTGACCCCACGGGGTCCTGTGTCCCTCAGGTGTCTTCATCCCGAGCTGTGACGAGGACGGCTACTACAGGAAGACGCAATGTGACCAGAGCAGCGGCGACTGCTGGTGCGTGGACCAGCTGGGCCTGGAGCTGAGCGGCACCCGGATGCGTGGCAACCCCGACTGCGGTAAGAGCGAGTTCTTCCCTAAGGCCCCCTGGGGACCTGCGCCGAGGAGAGAGCTGCCGCAAAGGCCCCTTACCGGCCTCCGCCTTGTCTCCGCCACAGATGACATCGTGGGTTTCTCGGGGGATTTTGGGAGCGGCGTTGGCTGGGAGGACGAAGAAGAGAAGGAGGTGGAGGAGGCCGGCGAGGAGGCGGAGGAGGAGGAGGGCGACGCCGGCGAGGCCGATGACGGAGGCTACATCTGGTAGATGGCCCTGGGGTGGGGGGGCGTGGCCGTGGCTGGCCAGGGTGCCAACGGCCAGGGAGATGGGCCAGCAGATACCTGGACAGCAGCAGGCAGCTTAGCGAATGGATCCGGAAGTCAGTGCGAAGGAGTCTGGCTTCAAGGGGAGGAGTGGAGGTGGGCGTGCGTGGCATGTGTGACTGCGACGGGTGAGTGTGAGTGTGAGTGTGTGTGTGTGTGTGTGTGTGTGTAGCATGTGCTCACAGATGTGTCCTTGATCTATCCCACTCTTGGCGGCGAGCCACCCAGAGGCCCTTTCAATCTCCTCCAAGTCCTTTTCTTTCCATTTGCTTTTGGTTTTAACGTACACACATTCACACACTTATATACATACCGACAGGCCAAAATCAGTGAAATGAGCCCTTTCCCCTAGTCCCTCCAGCTGTACCCCAAAACCCTGGGATCCCACCCTGTCCCATCCATCCCTGCCTGCCCTCCATCCCTTCCTGCCCTTCTCCCCCCTCAAAAGGGGAGATAGGGGATTCACCCAAAGTTGGGCCAATTAGGTGTGAGCACCTGTCATCCTTGGGTGACCGGCCAAGCCTATCCCTCTGCTGCGTTCCCAAGGACTAGGCACCCTTCGAACCCAAGCCGGAATGACAGAGATGGCCAAGAAGGAGCCGGGAGGCAGGAAAGGGGGAGGCAGGAAAGGGGGAGTCCCTGGATGTCGGCTGCGGCCATCCCAGCAGCTTCTGTGACCTCACGGGGGTCTGGGCTGTGGTCCCTCAGCTGAGCCTTACCAGCTCCCCTTGGTGAAGCCCAGAGTTGGGCTCGCTGCTCCCGCCTCCATCCCCTCGCTGGAGACCCCCCTTGTCCACCCTAGGGAGCCCGAGAACCAGGAGCAGCAGATGTGTGCCCACCTCCCCGGACCTCTAACAAAATGCTCTTCTCCTGCCCACACCAGTAGAAAGACTTGTCCCCAAGACCTTGAGTGGAGAAGCTTCCAGAACATGTTTTCTGACAAGGTCATCTTGCCCTTGAGCAGTGCTGTCCTGGGCCATTTGTTACACTACTTCTCTTAGCTCCTGGGGTTTCTTCTGTCTCCCCAGTCCCCAAGCGCTGCCCTGGCACGGTGGACCAACTTCCCAGGCTCAGAAGCCCTGTAGTGTACAAGAAGAGATCGGTGTGTCAGAGGGGACAGGATGGGGTGGTGCTAGGCCTGGAGACCACCCTTACTGTGCCCCAAATCTCCAGGCTAGGCGGGCTATCCTCATACCAGATGAGATGATGCCCGCGGTGGGTTTTCCTTATGGGTTTGTTGTTTTGTCCGAAATGCCCAGTTCTCCCTCTCTGAGCAAATTCCTTAACACGTGTGAAGAATTTCTTACCTGGTTTTGGGCCTCTGATGCCTTTTCTGTACATGGAGAGTGCAGTGCGTGCGTGCATGCGTGCGTGCGTGTGTGTGTGTGTGTGTGTGTGTGAACCTAGAGGCCATCCCGGTGGTTGTGGGAGAGCAAGGGCCAGCCCCTGTCTGCTGGGAACCTGGATGGCCACGCGCGGTCCGTGGCTGAGGCTTCTTGGACAAGACTCCAGCCTGGCTGTCCCCAGCATCTCCCGGTATTGGCTGGTCGCATCCACCGAGTGTTGGCTGGACTTAGAAGGAAGAGCCTCACCCTGTCTGTCCCTTTAAGCCACCCCGGAATCCACACCTTCCGAGTCTTCTCCTGAGGAAAATTTGGAAACTCCACTAAACCCCCCCAAAAGCGCTTCTCATCCTGCAGCACAGCCCCAGCCCCTTCCTCCTCTCCCTGCCTCTGCGCCCTTCCTCTGGTCCCCGGCTCAGTCACATCACCCCTCCGCTCTCCAGGGGCAACTCCTCCTCCTCCACCTGGAGCTACTGAAACTTCCTGCTCTCCCAAGAATGGGGATCTGGGGGTCCGGTTCTTCCTTTGCCCTAACTGGGCTTCAGGAGCATCCCTGGGCAGCTGGGAAGGCTGTGGGGCTCTCTGGAGTGGGAGGCCGTGCAGAGGAAGGGATGCCCTCCTCCTCTTACCACTGGCCCCCCCTCCTGGGAGGTGTGTGTATGGGGGGGTCTGTGCTCTGTGTGTCTCTGAGTCTTCCGGTTGTACACGTTTCTCTGACTTTGTAAATATCCTTCAGGGAGAAAGCAAACGGGGCTGAACTCGGCCCCTGGCGGGCTTGCAGGGGTCCAGGCCTTGCTCTTCCCTGAAGACCCCCCCCATGCTGCTTTGTGCCCCACTGAGATACAGCCCCCCCACTTCCCCTCCAAGGCAGGCAGAGCCGTGGTTCCCAGTGGGCCAGAAGGCCTCCAAGGAGCTTCTGGTCAGTCAAGTTTAAGGTTCCCTAGGGAACAAGGTCACAGGTTGGAAGGTCTGCAGCCCTTGTGCCCTCAACCAAGTTGCCTGTCCAGACCCTCCTGGCACCTCCCTGCTCCCATTCCCCTGACTTGCGCAGGGGAATTAGGGCCCTGTTGAAAAGGGTTCACCCACTTAGAGCGGACCCACTTCTTGTCAGGATCTAGACCTGCCCTCGGCTGCCCCAGGCCTGCCTTGGCCCATGGGTGCTGGGGAAAAAAGGTGTGCGAGATGGGGTAGGTCGGGGCTGGAGAAAATCAATGTGCCTGAGAGACCATTCAGAGAGCCCAGCAACGACCGGGATGGGGCCTGGCCTGGGAGCTTTGCAAGGAGGCCGAGCTGATGAGAAGGACAATGGGACATCTTAATTATCAGTCCCTCCAGTGACCCACTGGGCCTCGACTGTCTCACTCCAGCCTGCCAGGTGTCAGAGGGCAGGCCACCCATCCTGTCTTTCACTAGCTTTTTCCATGACTAGCTTCTCCCGAGTGGGTGGGTGGGAAACGTCTTTGACACCTGAGTGGCCCTGGGGCCACAAGCTGGCGGTGGTCCCCGCGGAGAGCCCTGGAGCTCCGAAAGGAGACTGGAGACGTCTGTCCCGGGCACAGCACACCGCTTCCCAGCCCGCATTCTTCTCAAACCGTCCGTCCGATGTGCAATAACTGAGCTTAGAGTTAAGAGTTGTGGTCAAGTGCTCGGGTTTCCGTCTGTAGATTTAAGTGCTGAAATTGTATCTCTCAGTAACTTTAGATGTCCTTTGAAAAAAACAAATTTGAAAAACAAAGTGTTAGACCTGTGTGTGTGTGTTGATGGGCACTCAAGCAACCCTTGGATCACCCCCCTTCTCCCCTATCTCTGCACCCCCTCCCCTCATGCCCCGCTTCCCCACCTCATGCCCCTCCTCCACCTGAGGCCCCGCCTTGTGTCGTCTTCATCTGCCTATTGCTCAGCCTAAGGAAACAAGTTCACTCTACACATGCATAAAGGAAAGCAAATGTTATTTTTAAGAAAATGGAAAATAAAAAACTTTATAAACACCACCGGCTGGGAAATTTCTGATGTTTTTCCTCTTAACCTTTTTCAGAAAAAAAAAAAAAAAAGAAAAAGAAAAAGTTGGGCTGGAGGGATGGCTTAGTGTTTAAGTCATTTGCCTGTAAAGCCAAAGGACCTAGGTTCGATTCCCCAGGACCCACATAAGCCAGATGAACAAGGTGGCACATGCGTCTGGAGTTTGTTTGCAGTGGCCGGAGGCCCTGGCGTGCCCATTCTCTCCCTCTCTCTCTTCCTCTTTCTCTGTCAGATAAATAAATAAATAAAAATAAAATATTTTTTTTTAAAAAAGAAAAAAAAAACCCAGTTTCCACAGATGACAGCCTGTGGTTCAGACTACTGTACTCAGCGTGGTTCTGTTATTTGGTCCCTTGTGAGGCCTTGGCGAGGGGGGTGGCTGGGAGGAAGGACCCGATTGATCCATAGAGAACCGGGCAAGACTTCCAAATGTTTGTATCATTCAATATCACTCAAATATACACACAATCCATAGTGACATAAATGCCGATGGATACATCTCTCCTGCGGGCACAGACCAAGCCTTAACGACCCGCCTTTCTCATCTAGCAAATTAAGGAATCTCCCTCCCCTTGTTTATAACCACAGAGCCATCTCTTCATCCCCTGGATGTTGTCTTTTTATTTGCTTATTTATTTTGGAGGCAGGGGGTCACTCTAGCTCAGCCTGGCCTGGAAGTCACTCTTTACCCCAGGCCGGCCTTAAGGTGTGTGCCACCATGCCTGGCTTGGATGTTGTCTTTTTTTTTTTTTTTTTTCTTTTTTCTTTTCCTTTGAGGCAGGGTCTCACTCTAGCCCAGGCTGATATGGAATTCACTCTGTAGTCCCAGTGATCCTCTGACCTCTGCCTTCCGATTGCTGGGATTAAAGGCTGTACCATCATGTCTGGCTTGGATGGTCTCTTTCTCTTTTTAAATTAAAAAAAAATATTTTATTTGAGAAAGGGAGAATGGGTGCGCCAGGATCTCTAGCTACTGCAAATGAACTACAGACACATGCACCACCATGTGCATCTGACTTACACGGGTCCTGGGGAATTGAACCTGGGTCCTTTGGCTTTGCAGGCAAACACCTTAACAGCTAAGGCATCCCTCCAGCCCGGATATTGTCTTTTTAATCACAACCATTCTGACTGGGATGAAGTGGCTTCTCATTGTGGCTTTGACCTGTATTTCCTGATGATTAGTGATGTTGAACAAATTTCCAAAGACTTGTAGGCCATTTGTCTATCTTCTTTTGAGAAATCTTGAGATCAGTTCCTCATTTTAAAACCAGATGTGATTGCATTATTGAATTATTTCTATGTTTTGACAATTAATCCTTTGTTAGGTAATTTGCAAATATTCTCTTTTATGTGCAAATTGTCTCTTCACTCTTATAGCTTTTAAAAAATCTTTTATTTGTTTATTTGAGAGACAGAAAGAGGCAGACAGGAAAAGAATGAGTATGGGTACTCTAAGGCCCCTTGCCATTTCAAACAAAGTCCAGACACATGTGCCACTTTGTGGCTTTATGTGGGTACTGGGGAATCAAATCTGAACTGTCAAGCTTTGCAAGCAAGTGCCTTTAACCACTGAGCATTCTCCAATCCTGGTAGTTTTCTCCCTTCCTTCCTTCCTTCCTTTTTTTTAAAAATCTTTTTTTGGAGCAGGTTTCACTCTAGCTCAGACTGACCTGAAATTCACTATGTAGTCTCAGGGTGGCCTCGATCCTCCTATCTTAAAGGTGTGCGCCACCATGCCTGGCTTCTTTGTTTATTTATTTGTTTGTTTATTTATTTATTTATTTTGAGCTAGGGTCTCACTATAGCCCAGGCTGACCTGGAATTTACTGTGTAGAATCAGGCTGTCCTTGATTTTACTGTGAAGACTCAGGCTGGCCTTGAACTCACAGTAATTCTTCTACCTCTGCCTCCCAAGTGCTGGGATTAAAGATGTGGGCCACGCGCCCAGCTGTTTTTGCCTTTTGTTTTAGACACTCTCATGTAGACCAGGCTAACCTTGCACTCACTCTGCCCCTGTGAATGATCTTGAACTTCTGATCCTTCTGGCTCTGTGATTCCATGCATGTACCGTCACACCCAAATGATGCTATGTTGGGGATTGAACCTAGTGCCTCATGCATGATAAGCAAGCTCGGGCTGGCCTTGAATTTGTTATATGTAACCCAGAATAAACTCCAGATCCACCTACCTCCATCTCCCAAGTGCTGGGGTCACAGGCATGCACCACCATGTCTGCCTTTAAAATTTATTTATTTATTTATTTATTTGAGAGAGACAAAGTCAGAGGGAGAGAGGAGAAGGAAGAAGTGGGGGTGGGGGCGTGGAGAGAATGGGCACTCCAGGGCATCCAGCTATTGCAAACAAACTCCAGATGCATGCACCATCTTGTGCATCTAGCTTACGTGGGTCCTGGGGAATTGAACCTAGGTCCTTTGGCTTTGCAGGTAATGCCTTAACTACTAAGCCATCTCTCCAGCCCTGCCTTTAATTTTTTTTATTCATTTACTTATGAGAGAGGGAGAAAGAAAGAATGAGTGTGTTAGGGCCTTATGCCACTGCAAATGAACTCCAGATGCATGCACCACTTTGTACATCTGGCTTTACACAACTGGGGAACCAACCCCAAGCCATCAGGCTTTGCATCCAAGCACTTTTAACCACTGAGACATCTCTCCAGTTCTCTGTTGTTTTTTTTTTTAAGCTTTTACTTTTATTTATTTATTAATTGGAAACAGAGAGGGAGGGAGGGAGAGAGAGAGAGTGGGAATGGGTGCGCAAGGGCCTTCAGCCACTGCAAACGAACTCCAGACTCATGTGCCCCCTTGTGCATCTGGCTAATGTGGGACCTGGAGAATCAAACCTGGGTCCTTAGGCTTCACAGGCATGTGCCTTAACTGCTAAGCCATCTCTCCAGCCCTTAAGTTTTAAAAAAATATTATATTATTTTTTCAATCCACAGAGAACCAGTTTTATTAACAAAATATTGTTGCCAGAACCTCTAGAACATAAATGCAATGGTACCATATGTTTGTAATTTAGTAATTTGAGGGAGTAGTACATTTGTGGAATGATCTCTTCTGCTTATAAAGCAGAAAAGTCCTCTATCTTCTTCCATCAAGTGATGTGTATTGCGTAATGCTTAATAGCTTGCCACAGGCTCAGTTGCCCTGGATTAGGAGCCTGAATAAAACTGTCAGTATTATGTTCTCCCATAGTCCCACAGTAGGGAACCCCTCTTAGGAAGCTGACAGCGCACCAAGCTCAACTGAGAAACGTCACTTTCCCAAAGCCCCTTGCTGCTGAACTGGCCTATCTTTGTATTGCCTTTGAGACTGTCACACCAACCCGTAGCAGGTCTGCAATTCTTTCACCCCTTGCTCGGCAACTCCTACCCCCAGGGAGGTCGTACCTCCAAGTCCACATTTTCAAATATAGCTTGAGCCTGTGGTCTTCTGAACCTTTTTCATGGGTTTGGAATCTTTAGACTCTTCAGGTGAACTCGGTGAGGCGTGTTAGCTCCACGGCCCTTCTCAAGGAGCTCTCTAGGCTTCTTCAGACTCTTGGGCCCCTCGATAGTTAGACACATGATCCACATGGATAGTTCTTCCCTTGATCTTGATCCCATTCAAATTGTCAACGGCCAGAATTGTGTTCCTTTGCTCTTCATAACACAGGAAACAGAATCCTTTGGATTTCCCAGTCTTCTTGTCTCGCACAAGGTTGATGTTAACAATCTCCCCATATTGTGAGAACACACAGGCAACGTCCCCTTCAGTCAGTTCACAGGGGAGCCCTCCCAGAAAGATCCAGGCGCTGTCCTTGAACCCCGAGTGCCACGACACCTTGTCCGCCACCCCAAGTCGAACCTCTCGCTCACTCAGCTGGTTGATCAATTTCACCTTTGTTAATGGGTTCATTTCCGCCTTTTTATTATTTGTTTATTTGAAAGAGGGAAAGAAGGAGAGAGAGAGAGAGAATGGGCACACCAGGGCCTCTAGCCATTGCAAACGAACTCCTGACACATGAACCCCCTTGTGCATCTGCTTACGTGGATCCTGGGGAGTCGAACCAAGGTCCTTTGGCTTTGCAAGCAAGCGCCTTAACTGCTAAGCCATCCTCTCCAGCCCCACTGTTTTGTTTTCTTAATGTGGTACTAGGGATTGCACCCAGGCCATTGACCTAGTAGGCAGGCACCCTACCCACTGAGCCACATCCTCAGCTCTGTCAAGCACTTGTCTCACCCAGGAAATTACAAAGGTCTTGGGATCTGATGTGGGGCACACACCCAACCTGTACTTCACGTTACGTCACAGTGTCACAGTCGGGGACAGTAACCAGTGAGGACCACAGCCCAGGCAGGACAGCCTCCTACCCTAGCTTGCCAAGCAGCTGGTTCCAGTGGGTCCTCCTGTGCTTTCTCACCCAGGGGTCCATTCATCCCAGGACGCTGAGATCCATTCTAGAGGGTCTGTACCAGCCAAGGCGCGCTGTCCTGCTCCTCACTTGCCGAGCAGCTAATAGGGGCCCATGTACTGTCTCCACACGGGTGAGTGGGCATGGAGTGGTGGGAGGATAAAGAGATGGAGAAAGACACAGATACACACACACACACACACACAGCCCTGCTCATCAGGGCTGGGAAGCAGAGTGGGAGCTGGGAAAAAAGAAACAGGTGAAAAAAAAAAGCCCAACCTGGCTTAGGAAGGGCCTGGGGACATGGCTCAGTTGGTAGAGAGAGTGCTTGCCCAGCATACCCAAAGTCCTGGGTTTGATCCCCAGCCCCGCATAAGCAAAGTGCGGTGGCGCATGTCTGCAATCCCAGCACTCGGGACATGGAGGCTGGAGGGTCGGAAATCCAGGATCATCCTTGGCTCCATAGTGAGTCTGAGATCAGCCTGGGGTACACGAGGCCCTCTTGGGGTGGGGAGTGGGGTGGAGGGAGAAAGGAAAGGAGAGAGAGGGAGAGAGAGATAGAGAGGAAAAACATCCTAGAGAGCCAGTAAGGGGAACAGATTGGCCTACAGGAACGCATGTGTCAATGCGGCTTTGTTTGTTTGTGATAGAGCTCATCTCACCACTGGAGCCCTGGCTGGCCTTGAACTCACTATGTAGCCAGGCTGACCTAGACCTCGCTATGTAATTGAGAATGACTTTAGACTTGTGATCCTCCTGCCTCAGCTGCCTGAGAGCTGGGATTTACAGGCATGCACCACCGTGCCCAGCTTGTGGGTGGGCATCTTTCTTTCCTTCTTTCTCTTTTTCTTTCTTTTTATTTATTTATTTATTAGAGAGTGACGGACACAGAGAGAAAGAGGCGGCCGTGCCAGGGCCTCCAGCCACTGCAGATGAACTCTAGATGCGTGCGCCCCCTTGTGCATCTGGCTAACGTGGGTCCTGGGGAATCGAGCCTCAAACTGGGGTCCTTAGACTCCACAGGCAAGTGCTTAACCACTAAGCCATCTCTCCAGTCCTCTTTCTTTCCCTCTTCTTTGTTTCTTCTTCTTTTTTAAAATTTATTTGAGAGAGAGAAAGAGGGGGAGAGAGAGAGAATGGGCTCACCAGGGTCTTCAGCCACTGCAAACAAACTCCAGACGCGTGCGCCCCCTTGCGTGCTTGTATCACTGTGCATCTGGCTTATGTGGGTTCTGGAGAGTCGAACATGAGTCCTTAGTCTTTCACAAGCAAGCGTCTTCACTGCTGAGCCATCTCTCCAGCCCCTTATTTCTTTGAGATAGGTTCTTGCTATGTAGCTCACACTGGCCTTAAACTTGGGATCCTCCAGTCTCAGGTGCCCAAGTGCTGAGATGACAGGCATGTGCCACCTCAGCTGGCCATGTATGTGGCTCTTGCCCGTGCCGGGTGGTGCCCCCTCAGGCCATGCACACTCACTGCAAAGGGCTGATGGAGTCTGGGTGACAGTGGAATGGCGATGCAGAAAAAGGCTTGCAAAGGCTGACAGCAAATTGGGGTCTGTCTGCCAGGGTTTTGGCCTTTCATTATTGAGATGGGGGTCTCATGTAGCTCAGGCTAGCTTCAAACTTACTGTACAGCTGAGGACGACCTTCAACTTTTGATCTTCCTGCCTCTGCCACTCGAGTGCTGGGATTACAGGTGTGCATCTCACCTGGTTTATCAGACCCAGGGCTTTGTGCACACTAGACCAACCCTACCAACTGAGCTAGAGCCCCAGCCCCTAGTTCCTGACTTTTCAGACCAAGACCCAACGCCACCTCCTTGGGAAGTGCACAGACCAGGTAGTAAAGTAGACCTGACCACCTTGACAGGCCTGCTTGGGAACCTGGCCCTTGGCAAGTGTTGCTGTAAAGTTCGTGTTGCTGGCAGAAATCACCCGACCAAGAGAAGCTTTGGGGTGAAAAGGGTTTCTTTTGGCTTACAGACTTGAGGGGAAGCTCCAAGATGGCAGGGGAAAACGATGGCGTGAGCAGAGGGTGGACATCACCCCCTGGCCAACATTAGGTGGACAACAGAAACAGGAGAATATGCCAAACACTGGCAAGGGGGAAACTGGCTATAACACCCATAAGCCCGTTCCCAACAATACACTCCCTCCAGGTGGTGTTAATTCCCAAATCTCCATCAGCTGGGAACCTAGCCCTCAGAGCTCCTAAGTTTATGGGGAACACCTGAATCAAACCACCACAGCAGGTGTCTGGCATCTTGGATTTCAGGACAGTTCCCATGGTTCTCTGAGAAATGTGGCTCCGTGGCCTCCAGTCCTTCAGGCAAGCAGTGTGGCTTGTGGTGATCACCTGCTTTCATTCAGGAAGTCTGGAATTTGGGGACATGCCAGCGGAGTGCCTGTGTGATGGGCCCTGACACGCCTCATCGTCAGTGAGCTTCCCGTAAAAAAGCATTTCAAGTGTTCTCAGAGCTCCTTGAAGGAGGAATTAATCACGGCCCGAGTGACTCCTCTGGCTTTGCCTGGCTGTTTGTTTTCTTTTTTTACTCCCTATCCTTTCCATTAAAAAAAAATCTTAGCTGTGAGTACAGATAAATGTGGACTCCTGAAAGCCCCTTAAAAAAAATATCTTTATGCTGGAGAGATGGCTAGTAGTTAAGGTGTTTGCCTGCAAAGCCAAAGGACCCAGGTTCAAGTCCCCAGTACCCACATAAGCCAGATACACAAGGGAGCACAAGTGCCTGGAGCATTCTCTACCTGCCCTTTGCATGCTCTCTCTCTCAAATAAGTAAAATAAAAAATAAAAATATTATTTATATTTATATATTATAAAAAATATCTGCACTCCAGCACCCAGGCCAGCATCTGCCTCGAGGTGGTTTAATAAATACTGTTGAGGGATAACATCCAAGCTCAGCCCCATCAGTAGGTCAACTGCAGCCAGTGACCTGGACTTCTAGCCCTTTCTTCCCAGCACTCCTGACCCATTTTTTATTTTTTTTATTTTATTTTATTTATTTTTTATTTTTGGCTCTTTTCAGTTTATTGCATGAAGTTACACTAGTCCAAGTTAAAAGCGGACCCCAAATGGTTACATTATACAAGCTGTGAGGTTTTTAAACTTGTGACAAGGGACAGGAGGGACATTCTACTCACTGCAAGGAAATCCTCACTTATACTTCAGAGAGCCACAAGCACTTAAAACCCATGAACCTTCAGCTGATCGTCCTTAGCCAGTCCAATCTCTATTAGGAACTAGCATATGTTCTTGCGCTGGTCACCCTGTAGCTGAATCACTTCTCCATATTCTGGATGTTCAATTACAGTACCATTGCAGGCAAATTTCTTCTTGAACGCCTTTACTAGTTTCTTTTTATCGTAATCATCAGCGATCCCTTGGACAGTAGTCAGGGTCTTCCTGCCGTTCCTCTGTTGAATTCTTATATGGATATAATCCTCAGTGCCGGCAGGAAGCAGGTCATCACCCTTACTTGCATCAGCAAAGGGGTCGAAAGAGTGGAGGTTCTGGATAGCGGACTTACGATACGATTCCTTTTCCTCGGTGGAAACGGCCTGCGGAAGGCGGCTGCGGGAGAAGGCGGGCAGGGGGGACGGAGCATCGGGAAGCGAGGGGGCTCGAGGGGGAGGCAGCTGAGTCCTCGGCGGCGGCTCACTGACTGGGCCTGACCCATTTTTTAAAAAGATTTATTTTTATTTATTTATTAGAGACAGAGAGAGAGAGAGAGAGAAGGGAAGAGAGAAGGAAAGAATAGGCACGCCAGGGCCTCCAGCCACTGCAAATGAATTCCAGATGCATATGCCACATTGTGCATCTGGCTTATGTGGGACCTGGAGAATCGAACCTAGATCCTTAGGCTTCACAGACAAGCACCTTAACCGCTAAGCCATCTCTCCAGCCCCCTGACCCATTTTAACTGCCAGACAGTAGGGTCTTCCTGTGCATACAACCCTTAATAAGGGCTGGAAAGATGGCTCAGCATTTGTGGAGCTTGCCTGTAAAGTCTAGTGATGGGTTTAGTTCCCCAGTAGCCACATAGTACCAGAGGCACAGGGTGGCGCGTGCATCTGGAGCTCATTTGCAGCAACTGGAGGCCCTGGTGCACCCATTCTCTCTATCTGTTTGTCTCTCTGTGCTTGCAATAAATAAATACTTATTTATTTTTATTTATTTATTTGAGCATGACAGAGAAAGAGGCAGATAGAGAGAGAGAGAATGGGTGCACCAGAGCCTCCAGCCACTGCAAACAAACTCCAGACGCATGCGCCCCCTTGTGCATCTGGCTAACGTGGGTCCTGGGAAATCGAGCTTCGAGCCAGGGTCCTTAGGCTTCACAGGCAAGTGCTTAACTGCTAAGCCATCTCTCCAGCCTTAAATAAATACTTAACAAAAAATCTTCAGTAATTGGGCTGGAAAGAGGACTTGGCAATTAAGGTGCTTGCCTGTGAAACCTAAGGACCCATGTTCGACTCTTCTGATCCCACATAAAGTACAAAATTACAAAATTACAAAACTCACCTAACATGTTGAAATTTCTGACAAGAAGCTGTAACTGGAAGGTGGGAAGAGGGGCATGCAGGCACGGGGCTGCACACCACGTAGTCCGGGCATTCAGTAGGTAGAGGCTGGAGGCTCACAAGTTTGAGGCCAGCTTGGGCTACATGGTGAATGCTTACCTCAAAATTTTAAGGAGTTGGAGGCATGTGGTGGCCTCCTGAGTGTTGGGATTAAAGGTGTGGACCACCACCACTTTCTAACACACTGTAATACATAAACGTGTTCTTACAGACTACATCTATGGATCAAATTTGGCCTGTGACACTCCAGCTGTGACCTGTAAACTAAAATGCTCAAGGAGCTTTGGCCTACGTAATTCTACTAATAGCCACAAGAGGGCGCTCCAGGACTTTGTGTTAATCTAGATCTTTGGCAACCAGCAGGGATGGAAGGTATCCGGTGAGTTGTTGGCCAGCGAGGTCCCTGTTGCCTCCAAAACATTACAAGCTATTGCCAAGGTCCTTGATTTCCCACCAGAAACAGATGGCAAGACCCTATTGCTGAAGACTACACATGCATGGGCGGCAAGGTCACTGAGAAACCAAGCTGGGGCTGAGCTAAAAACCTTCTCCCTGTAGACCAACTGACTGAAAGCTGGAAAAAGCTGCACTGTATGCAGCCCTATGGGAGACAGAAGTCATCAGCGGTGAAAACAGGGGACACTGGAAGCCTCAGGTTTGGCCAGACAGGCCAAATGACCAAACGGGTGCAACAGTGGCATGTCTGTTCTGGGGGAAACCAACTGCTCTCTAATTGGACTGGGGAGACCTGCTCTATAGGAGGGAATGCACGCCTGGTACTGAAAACCTAATCAAAAGCCTATGGCAGGGGAGGTCATGAGCCTTAGGGGTATAAAGCCTGATCTTGTCTGGATAGATGCATATATTACTCTCACCAAATTGCCCTGTGAGCACTACACTTAATGTTCATATTTATATATGAATGCTACTCTCATTTCTGGTTAGAGAAGCTTCTCTTCAGATGGTGGTGACCACTGGAATGACCCAAAAGGCATCATGGTGCTAAGAAGGGACGGAGGAGCGTCCAGCACTGAAACATCTCTATCACACCCTCCAAGGCTCAGGGTCCATTGCGGAAGAGGTGGCTGAAATAATGTAAGAGCCAAAGGAAGGGCACCACTCCTTTCATACAACTGTCCAGAAAGAACTTGGCCTCGATATCCATGACCTCACAGTGCCTAGCTAGCAATACCTTCACAAGAACTGCATAATAGAAGGAAAAGATGATGACATCAAACAAAAGAGAGACTAATGGAGAGAGGGAGGGGATATGGCGGAGAGCAGAGTTGTGAAGGAAAAAGTGGGGGAGGGGAGGGAAATACCATGGTTTGTTGTCTGCAAGTATAGAAGTTGTAAATTAAAAAAAAAAAATCACACATTACAAAGAAAAAGATCTCTGGCAGCCAAGCCCAGAGGTGTCCGGGGACTGGAGGTTCAGCAGCAAAGGTTTCTCAAGTACCAAGGGGGAGACACAAGGAAGGGTTGGGATGAAGCTAATGGCAACTGTTTTCCCTCTCCCCACTTTTTCTTTTGTTTCCCCTCCATTCTCTCTCTTCCTTTTTCTTTCTCTCTTCATCTCTCCTTCCCTCCCTTCCTCCTCTTTCTTTCTTTCTTTCTTTCTTTCTTTCTTTCTTTCTTTCTTTCTTTCTTTCTTTCTCTCCCTCTCTCTCTCTCTCTCTCTCTTTCTCTCTCTCTCTTTCTTTCTTTCTTGGTGTTTTGAGACAGGGTCTCATGTAGCCCAGGCTCATCTCAGACTTGCTAATGTAGCTAGGCAGGACCTTGAAACCCGGATCTTCCTGCCTCTGCCTCCCAAATGCTGCTATTTCCTGGTAAGCACTGCACCTGGCTTTTAAATTTACTCTCCAACCATGACACCTGATAGCCCGTCATGATATTTGAATCTTTGCTGGGCAAACAAGTCCAGAGGCAGCACAAAAGTACTGCAAAACAAAGAAAGAAATAGTCACCAGTAGCTGTTTGATAGCTTTTTCATAAGATTGTGCACATTTGTGTGTGCAGATTCAGAGGCCAGAGGACAAGCTCTCCCACTTGCTTCTTTGAGGCAGAGTCGCTCACTGAATCTGGAGCTGCTGTTTTCAGTTAGACTGGCTGATCAGAAAGCCCTGATCATTCTCCTGTCTCTGCACCCCCACCTCCCACAGGACTGGGGTAACAGACAGGCGTGGTCCTGCTTGGCATTTTACATGTCAACAAAGGCTCTCTCAGGCCCTCGTGCTTCTGCAACAAGCAAGGTTACTCTCAGCCTTACTTAAAGATATTTACAGGGCTGAAGAGATGGCTTTGTGCTTGAGGCACTTGCCTGCGAAGCCTAAGGACCCATGTTCGGCTCTCCAGGTCCCATGTAAGCTAGATGCACAAAGTGACATAAGGTCGCACATGCTCACAAGATGGCGCACATGTCTGGAGTTCTACTGCAGTGGCTGGAGGCCCTGGCATGCCAATTCTCTCTCTCTCTCTCTCACTGTTGCTCTCTCACATAAGTAAAGGCCAGTCTGTTGGGCTTGTCTCAAAAATAATTAAATTTTTTTTTAAAAAAAAAGCCAGGGGCTGGAGAGATGGCTTAGTGGTTAAGTGCTTGGTTGTGAAGCCTAAGGATCCCGGTTCAAGGTTCGATTCTCCAGTACCCACGTAAGCCAGATGCACAAGGTGGCACATGCATCTGGAGTTCGTTTGCAGTAGCTGGAGGCCCTGGTGTGCCCATTCTCTTCCTCTCTCTCCTTCTCTCTCTCTGCCTCTTTCTCTCTGTCTGTCCCTCTCAAATAAATAAATAAAAATAAGCAAACATTATTTAAAAATAAGCTAGGCATGGTGGTGCACACCTTTAATCCCAGCACCCTGGAGGTAGAGGTAAGAGGAGTCTATGAGTTCAAGGCCACCTTGAGACTACATAGTGAATTCCAGTTCTGCCTGAGCTGGAGTGAGACCCTACCTCAAAAAACTAAAGATAATTAAATAAATAAAAATAGTTACAGGGCTGAGGGGAAGGTTTACCGGTTAAGGAACTTGCCTGCAAAGCCAAAGGACCCAGGTTCAATTCTCCATTACTGTTAGCCAGTTGCACAAGGGGGCGCAAGCATCTGGAGTTCATTTTCAGTGGCTGAAGGCCCTGGTGCACCCATTCTCTCTTGCTCTCTCCCTCTTTCTCTGTCAAATAAATAAATAATAATAAAAATATATATTAAAATATTTACAGATGTGAGCTGCAGTGATGGCTCAAGAGTTAAAGGCACTTGTTTGCAAAGCCTAATGGCCCGGGTTTGATTTCCCAGTACCCAAGTGAAGCCAGATGCACTAAGTGGTGCGTGTGTCTAGAGTTCATTTGCACTGAATGGAGGCCCCGGTACGTCCATACTCACTTTGTCTCTTTCTCTCTGTTTGTGCCTCTCAAACAAATAAATTTTTAAAAAAAGTTTTAGGGCTGGGAAGATGGCTTAATGATCAAGGTGCTTGCTTGTGAAGCCTAAGGACCCATGTTTAACTCCCCAGATCCCATGTAAGCCAAATGCACAAGGTGACAAAGAAGTTCTTTTTGTCTTTGTTTTCCCCCTGAGTCAGGATCTCTTGTAACCCAGGCTGGCCTTGAACTCACGGTGTAGCTGAGAATGGCTTTGAACTCCTCATCACTCCTCCCCACCTCTACTTGCCAAGTGCTGGGACTGCTGCTACGTGCCAGGCTTCTTTTCCCCTCTGCACCTCTCGTGGAGTCATAGTGAAGCCTGGCTATGCCTTCCCCCTTGGGTCAGCCTCAGCAAAGCTGCAGAAAGCTGCAGCAGCCCCCCCACCCACCCAAGAGTTAATTCTCCAACATGTGAAACCACAGGGGCATGGGTCCTGGGGAATCGAACCTGGGTCCTTAGGCAAGTGCCTTATCTGCCAAGCCATCTCTCTAGCCCTATTTTTTAAATTTAACTTTACTATTTATTTTCAAGGAGAGTGAGAATGGGCACACCAGGGCCTCCTGTCAATGCAAATGAACTCCAGATGCATGTGCCATTTTGTACAACAGGCTTTACCTTGGGCCATCAGGCTTTTTCTTTTTTTTAAAGCAATCACTTTAGCCACTGGACCATCTCTCCAGCTCTTAAATGCAATTATCAGATTACTGTTTGTTGTTGTTTTTTCATTTTTCAAGGTAAGGTCTCACTGTAGCTCAGGCTGACCTGGAATTTAGCAAGATGGCTAAGGTGTTTGCATGCAAAACCAAAGGACCTCGATTCAATTCTCCAGAACCCACGTAAGCCAGATGCACAAGGTGTCACATGCATCTGGAGCTCGTCTGCAGTGGCTGGAGGCCTTGGTGCGCCCATTCTCTCTCTCTCTCTCTCTCTCTCTCTCTCTCACTCACTCTTGCTCTTTCCCCTTTCAAATAAATAAATTATGTAAAAAAAAAAAAGAAATGGCAGCTTTTGGCTGGGGAGAGATGGCTTAGTGGTTAATTCATTTGCCTGCAAAGCCTAAGGACCCAGGTTCCATTCCCAGTAGCCACATAAGCCAAATACACAAAAGGGGCCCATATGCCTGGAGTTCATTTGTAGTGGCTAGAGGCCCTGGTGTGCCTATTCTCCTCTCTCAAAATAAATAAATAGGAAAAAAACCAAAAAAGTGACAGCTTCATCACTGGAACTGCCCCCAGCTGTGGCACTGGACAGGGACCCAGCGTCCATCTCCCCATGCCCAGGGCCTTTGGGAGCAGAGGTTGACCACACTTCCAGGCAGCAGGGTGCCCGCGGTGCCCGCAGTGCCCATGATGCAGGCTGTGGGGCTCTGGCTGTGGCCGGCCTAAGGAGCGCTGATTTACGTCGTGGGTGGAGAAAGAACCGGGGCTGTGTGTTCACTTCTGGAATGTGGCTGGTCAGGGGAGGGTGGGGGGCAGGGGGGCCCCATCCCAGGCTCCTCTGGGTCTTGTTTACCTCCCGAATGAGCAGGAGACTGGAAACAGCTGGCTTCCAGGACCCTGGGCCCGGACTGCTCATCTTTCCACCCACAAAGAGAGCCCTTTAGCCATGGCCAGCAGCCCTGGCCTCTCCTGTGTCCACCAACAGTGGCTACAGTCTGCCCTGGCAGTGAACAGGGCCCAACACAAACAGCCACCAGAAAAAAAAAGGGGGCCTTCATAGGCCATGGAGGACGACTGCCAGACTGCCAGGGGGTGCCAGCTCCATGTGGCTGGGGAGGTGGCAGGCAGGTGCTGGGCTGTGCCAATGCTCCCTGGTGTGGGCCTGAGAGGGGTTTTGGCGAAGCTGGGTATTAGGCTAGGGATGGGGGCTCGTCTCACCAGACAATCCTTCCCTCTCTTCCTTCTTTCCTCCCTCTTTTTAAACTGAGTTTTGGTGTTTTTTTTTTTTTTTTAAATATCTTATTTATTTATTTATTTGAGAGAGAGAGAGAGAATGGACGTGCCAGGCCCTCTAGTCCTCCAATCGCTGCGAACGAACTCCAGACGTATTCACCCCCTTGTGCGTTTGGCTAACGCAGGTCCTGGGGAATCGAACCGGGGCAAACGCCTTGACCACTGAGCCATTTCCCCAGCCCCTTTCCTCCCTCCTTTATCCCTCCTCTTCTCTCTTTTCTTCTTCCCTCCTCACCTCTCTGCCTCTTCTCAGGTTTTTTACTCTTATGCTATTTTTCTTTCTTTAATTTAAAATTGCATTTTTTTATTCGCAAGGAGAGGAGAGGAGAGAAAGAGGGAGAGAGAGAGAATGGGAGCGCCAGGTCCACCAGCGGCCTCAAAGGAACTCCAGACGCATGCACTGCTTCGTGCAGCTGCCTTTCCGTGGGTGCTAGGGAATCGAACCTCGGTCCTTAGGCTTCACAGGCAAGCACCTTAACCACTGAGCCATCTCTCCAGCACCACTGTTTCATGTAAGAGGATCTTCCGTTGATTATTTTTGCTGGTTATAAGAGCCGCACATGCGCATTCACCGGTGTGTCCTGCAAGCTTGGAGGCAGAACGGAGGTTCCGTCGTCACTGGCCTCCATCTCTCGAAGCTGTCCTTTGACCTTTACATGCATATTGTGGCACGTACACACCCACAGTCACACACGTGAACACACACATCACACACACAGACATGCATGCATAAATATGCCAAAAAGCGACCTTAACCAGTAAGCCATCCTTCACGAAAAAACCCTATGTTTTTTCTTTTTAGAGATCTCAGGTAGCTCTAACTCACTATGTAGCGGAGGCTGATCTTGAACTCCTGATCCTCCTGCCTCCCCCTTCGGAGTGCTAGGATTGTAGATGTGCTGCTTTCTTGGCTGCCGCCACCACTGGGTGCAGAAGCGTTCTACCACTAGAAGGGCCAGGGATGTTAAACCTGCAACGTGGGGGACAGTCACCAGCAAATGTCCTGCCTGCAGTTCCCACAGTGCTCCAACCTTACAGAGCGCCTTTCAAATGCAGCCACATGCTCTCACTTCTGGTAGAGAACCTTCTCTTTTCAGATGGCAGCGGCCTTGGGATGACTCAGGAGACATCATGGTGCTGGGAAGAAGTGACAGGAGTGCTCAGCACTGCAATGTCTCTATCACACCTTCCAAGGCTCAGGGTTCATTGCGGAAGAGGTGGCGGAAAGAATGTAAGAGCCAAAGGAAGGGTAGGACTCCTTACAACGTGCTCCTCCAGACACAAAATGGCCTGGATATCCACAACCTCACCGTGCCTGACACTACCTACACAAGGCCATCATGATAGGAGGAAAAGATCATAACATCAAAATAAAAGAGACTGATTGAGGGGGGAGGGGATATGATGGAGAGTGGAGTTTCAATGGGGAAAGTGTAGGGGGTGGCAGGGAGGGTATTACCATGGATATTGTTTACAACCATAGAAGTTAATAAAAAAAATATTGAAGGCCGGGCATGGTGGCGCACGCCTTTAATCCCAGCACTCAGGAGGCAGAGGTAGGAGGATTGCCATGAGTTCGAGGCCACCCTGAGACTCCATAGTGAATTCCAGGTCAGCCTGGGCTAGAGTGAGACCCTACCTCGAAAACTCAAAAAAAAAAAGAAAACCAAAAAAAGAAAAAAAAATTGCGAAGAAAAAACCTTAGCCATATGCCCCCTTCCTTCCATGGAGAGGCTGGCTCCCATCTATTCTTTTTAGAACAACTTCACCAGACATGATCAGTGCCTGGCAGGGGAGAAGGGCCCAGGGGACCCTCAGCCCTGCTCCATGGGACAGGTCAGGGAGGCCATCTGGCGATGGTGACTTTTTATTTATTTAAAAAATATTTTATTTATTTATTTAAGAGAGAAAGAAGCAGATAGATCAATGCAGAGAGAGAGAGAACGGGACACACCAGGACCTCCAGCATTGCAAATGAACTCCAGGCACACTCTGTGCGTCTGGCTTTCCGTGGGCACTGGGAAATGGAACCCGGGTCCTTTGGCTTGGCCGGCAAGCAGCTTAACCGCTAAGCTATCTCTCCAGCCCAGGAAGGTGACCTTTGGCTTTGACCTGACAGGGAGGGGCAGGAGGGCTCCCAGGCAGAGGAGATGGTAGCTGAAGGTCACCACCTTCAGGGTGACAGATCTCTCTAGAATCATCTCACTGCCGCCAGCCCGCTCTGAGGACCCCAGGTACACCTGCGGCTAGTAGTTGCCCGCTTGCTGGCCGCCATCTCCTCCCGTGGGACAGAGTGGGCAGCTGGGCCCGTCCGGCCACTCCACCCTGTAATTTTCCTGTCCTCTCTGAGAGCTCATTTGAAACCTAACCAGAAATGGTCTTCCCTAGGGGGAAGAACACAGTCCTCAGCTTTTCCTCAAGACAGAGTGGCAGCCTGCCCACAGCCATCACTTCCTTTTGAGGCCTGGGCCATGGAGGTGCGGATGAGAAAGCCTTGGATCAAAGGCAGGGGACCCAGACTTTGCCTGCTGTGTATTATTAGGGGACTCCAGGCACATTCCTGATCCTCTCTGGGGCTTTTAAATTTTTAATATTTTATTTTTATTTATTTATTTGAGAGACTGAGAGAGAGAGAGAGAGAGAATGGATGTGCCAGGGCTTCCAGCCACTGCACATGAACTCCGGATACATGTGCTGCTATGTGCTTACGTGGGTCCTGGAGAATTAAACCTGGGTCCTTAGGCTTTGCAGGCAAGCACTTTAACTGCTAAGCCATCTCTCCAGCCCTATTTTTTAAAAATTTATTTATTAGAGAGAGAAAGAGAGAGAATGGGTGCACCAGGGCCTTCCGCTGCTGCAAACGAACTCCAGATGTGTGCGCCCCCTTGTACGCAAGAGTTCTTAGGCTTTGTAGGCAAGTGCATTAACTGCTAAGCCATCTCTCTAGTCCCAGCCCTAAAACTTAATTTTTGGTGTGTGTATAAATTGTGTGTGTGTGTGTGTGTGTGTGTGCACGTATGCATGTCATATGCACACATGTGGGGTGGGTGGGGAGGCCACAGCAGGATGTCACATGGCCTCTACTTTGTCTTATCGAGTCAAAATCACTGAACCTGGAGCTCATCATTTTCCCTTAGATCTCCTTGCCAGTGAGCTCCAGCAGTCCTCCTGTAATTATAGGCACACCAGGCTTTTTAAAAATTTGTTTTTATTTTAGAGAGAGAGAGAGAGAATTGGAGCACCAGGGCCTCAGCCACTGAAATCTAACTCCAGACGCTTGTGCCACCTAGTGGCCATGTGAAACCTTGTGCTTGCCTCACCTTTGTGCATCTGGCTTATGTGGGATCTGGAGAGTCGATCCTGGGACCTTAGGCTTTGCAGGCAAGCACCTTAACCACTAAGCCATCTCTCTAGCCCCACACCTGGCTTTTGATGAGGGTGCTGGGGGATCAAACTCAGATCCTTACGCAGGTACAGCAAGCACTCTTACCCTCTGAGCCGTCCCTCCAGCCCCCTTTCTTGGCTCTTCCCACACTGATAGTAGTACAGAGTTCAATTGAAGGGAAATTAGAACCTCCCTGGAAATCTCGAATGACAAGGGGCCTGGATTTGTCCCATGCTGCTGGAAGGGGAGACTGAGGCTGTGTCAGAACCTGTGAGGGCTTCAGAGATGGCCTTGGGGTGAGGCTGTCACCCTCGTGTCCAGTTCAGAAGCTTCATGGCACGGGGACAAGCCAAGTGTGGTGGTTTGATTCAGGTGTCCCCCATAAACTTAGGTGTTCTGAATGCTAGGTTCCCAGCTGATGGATATTTGGGAATTAATGCCTCCTGGAGGGAGTGTATTGTTGGGGGCGGGCTTATGGGCTTTATAGCCAGTTTCCCCATGCCAGTGTTTGGCACACCCTCCTGTTGCTGTGGTCCACCTTCTGTTGGCCAGGGGGTGATGTCCACCCTCTGCTCATGCCATTGTTTTTCCCTGCCATCATGGAGCTTCCCCTCGAGCCTGTAAGCCAAAATAAATCTCTTTTTCCCAGAGGCTGCTCTTGGTTGGGTGATTTCTAACAGCAATGCAAACCAGACTGCAACACCAAGTCTACAGCTGAAGACCTGTGTTCTAGTCCCATCTCTGACCTCTCTCAGCTATGAGACTTGCCCATGGATGACCTTCAGAGCCTCAGTTTCCCCATCCACAAAATGGAGCTAAAGCTGTCTTTCCTGAGGGTGTTGTAAAGTTCAAAGGAGAGAAATGACATTTAGAGGCCTTGCATAGAACACTTCCTGGGTCAAGGGTCATGCTGTCTGTGGTATGAGTCTCGGGCCTGAGCCCTGCTCAGCTTCTGCACACGGGAGCCTGAGGCAGGAGGCACATCCTCCTCAGCGGGCAGCTCGAAGTAGAAGAGATGATTTGATGGGGACTGACCCCTTCACTGGCTTCTATGTGACAGTGGCTAGCTTTACAGGTAGGGAAATTATAGTTTCTTTCTGTACCTATGGGTACAGATTCATACATTGGTATTTTTTTTTTCTTTCTTTTTGGTTTTTCGAGGTAGGGTCTCACTCTAGCCCAGGCTGACCTGGAATTCACTGTGGAGTCTCAGGGTGGCCTCGAACTCTCAGTGATCCTCCTACCTCTGCCTCCCAAGTGCTGGGATTAAAGGTGTGCACCACCACGCCAGGCTACCTTGGTACTTTTTGTAAGTTGAAAACTCCCAATTTTTTACATTGCTTTTTAAGTGTGTGTGTGTGTGTGTGTGTGTGTGTAGACCTTTGGTGTCATTCCTCAGGCACTATCCATCTTTATTTATTTATTTATTTATTTATTTATTTATTTATTTATTTTTGAGGCAAGGCCTACAGACTGGCCTTTTCCCTTTCTTCCTTTTAATTTTTTTAAAATTTTTTTAGCATTTTCCATGATTATAAAAAAATATCCCATGGTAATCCCCTAAAAATTTTTTTGTTCATTTTTATTTATTTACTTGAGAGCAACAGACAGAGAGAGAAAGGGGCAGATAGAGAGAGAGTGAGAGAGAATGGGTGTGCCAGGGCCTCCAGCCACTGCAAACAAACTCCAGACGCGTGTGCCCCCTTGTGTATCTGGCTAATGTGGGTCCTGGGTAATCAAGCCTTGAACTGGGGTCCTTAGGCTTCACAAGCAAGCACTTAACCTCTAAGCCATCTCTCCAGCCCCTTTTCTTTTTATTAGTAGTGTTTTTAGCCAGGCATGATGGTGCATACCTTTAATCCCAGCATTTGGGAGGCAGAGGTAGGAGGATCACCGTGAGTTTGAGGCCACCCTGAGACTACATAGTGAATTCCAGGTCCGCTTGAACTAAAGTGGGACCCTACCTTGAACAACCAAAAACAAAACAAAACAAACAATGACAAAAAAAAACAAATTTTTTGTTTTTGGTTGTTCAAGGTAGAGTCTCACTCTGACCCAGATTGACCCGGAATTCACTGTGTAGTCTCAGGGTGGCCTCGAGCTCACAGTGATCCTCCTACCTCTGCTTCCTGACTGCTGTGATTAAAGGTATGTATTGCCACGCCCAGCTAAAAAATAGGGTTAAAAAAAAATGACATCTACCAAAAAAAAAAAAAAAAAAAGCCGGGCGTGGTGGCGCACGCCTTTAATCCCAGCACTCGGGAGGCAGAGGTAGGAGGATCGCCGTGAGTTCAAGACCACCCTGAGACTACATAGTGAATTCCAGGTCAGCCTGAGCCAGAGTGAGACCCTACCTCGAAAAACCAAAAAAAAAAAAAAAAAAAAAAGACATTTATTTATATGCAAGCAGGTTGAGAGAGAGAATGAGAGTGAGAGAAAGAATGGGCATACCAGGGCCTCTTGCCACTGCTAATGGACTCCAGACCCAACTGCCACTTTGTGCATTTGGATTTCCATGGGTACTTGGGAATCGAACCCAGGCCGGCAGGCTTTGCAAGCAAGTGCCTTTAACAGCTGAGCCATCTCTCCAGCCCCACTGTCCTCCTTTCTTGAAACAAGTCGTTCATTAGCTTAGAGCTCACCAATCGGGCCAGCAAGACACAGAGATCCGCAGTCTCTGCCTCTCCAGCCCTGGGATCACAGGTGCACGCCGTCACGCCTGGCACTGGTACGCGGGCTTTGCAGCTCGAACTCAGGGCCTCATGCTTGCGAGACGGGCACTTTACCCACTGAGCCGTCTCCCCAGCCCCCACCTAGCTTTTTTTTTTAATCTATGAGGGAGGTGTGAGGCTGGTGTGAGCCCCCATTTTGCCCATAGAGATGACAGAGAGGGCAGTGCCAACCTCACACTCTCGGGGCACACCGTCCAGTGTCGAGGATGAAGTGCCCCGGATGGTGGGTTGGGTTGCCATCTCTGAAAACTCAGCTCAGGTCACTGAGGGACGTGGCACTCTGAAGAGACAAAAACAAGCCAGACTATTTCCTGCTGGGCACCGAACACCAACGCCAACTCTGTTTTGCTCCATAAATAAATTTCATATTTAAGTAAATATAGACCAACACAGCATGTTCTTTTTTCTTTTTTTTTTTTTTCCTTCTGGAGAAGAAAAGGACATTTATCCATCTCCAGAAACTCCTTCTCCATTCCCAGCGCCTCTGGGAGTCCCTGGGGAAAGGCCTGGAAGGAGTTTGTCCTTCTCGGATGGTGGCGCTGGGGGCCAGGCAGAGAAGCCCTGGGCAGGCTGCGGGCCACGATTCTCCTGAAGTTCCCTGCTGCCAACCCACACTGGGTTTCCCTCTGAAGCAATACATCAGGGTTTTTTGTTTGTTTGTTTTTTCGACATAAAGTCTTCTCACTCTGGCCCAGGCTGACCTAGAGTTCACTATGTAGTCTCAGGGGGCCTCGAACTCATGGAGAACCTCTTACCTCTCTGCCTCCCCAGTGCTGGGATTAAAGGCGTGTGCCACCACGCCCGGCTGGTTTTGTTGTTGCTCCTGGGTCTTTTGGTTTGTGGGTTAGACCACTGTGAAGACAGAAAGGCACTGGAGTCGGCTTAGTCCTCGCTGTGTGACCCTGCGAAGGAGACTCGGCTCCTTAGCACCTCACTTACTGGTGATCTGGAAGAGGCTCACGGGGCTCTTGGCACTTCTGTGTGTCTTAGGATTTTTTTTTTCCCCCAAGGTAGAGACTCTGTCTAGCCCAGGCCGACCTGGTATTCACTTTATGGCCTCAGGCTGGCCTCAAACTCACAGTGATCCTCCTACCTTTGCCTCCTGAGTGCTGGGGTTAAAGGTGTGTGCCACCATGCCCAGAAGAACCTTTTTGTTCTTCTAAACATGTTTCTTGTTTATTTTTATTTATTTATTTGAAAGCGACAGACAGAGAGAGAAAGAGGCAGAGAGAATGGGCACGCCAGGGCCTCTAAGCCACTGCAAACAAACTCCACATGTGTGCGCCCCCTTGTACATCTGGCTAACATGGGTCCTGGGGAATCAAGCCTTGAACGGGGGTCCTTAGGCTTTCCAGGCAAGCGCTTAACTGCTAAGCCACCTCCCCAGCCCCAGATAATCTATGTCTTATTTTTTAATTTATTTTGAGGTATGGTCCTACGTTATCCCAGGCTGATCAGGAACTCACTATGTAGTTTCAGGATGGCCTTGAACTCACGTGATCCTCCTTCTTCTGCCTTCCTGGTGCTGGGATTAAAGGTGTGCACTTGGCCCATCTTTAGACCAGCAGTAAGTTCCCCAGAGGGGGTGCACCATTCCCGGAGGTACTGCAACACCAGGTCGATGTGTGGAGTGGAGTGGATGGAGCAAGCTCCTATGAGGACAACTTTTTTAAAAAATATTTTATTCATTTATTTACTTGAGAGAAAGAGAGTCAGAGAGAGAGAAAGAGAGAGAGAGAGAGAATGGGTGTGCCAGGGCCTCCAGCCACTGCAAACAAACTCCAGATGCATGTGTCACCTTGTGCATCTGGCTTACAGGGGTCCTGGCGACTCAAACCTGGGTCCTTAGGCTTCACAGGCAAATGCCTTAACCGCTAAGCCATCTCTCCAGCCTGCCTGTTTATTTTTTTCAATCAAGAAAGGCTCCATTTCAGATAGCACTGGAGGAGTGAAGGAGATGCCCACTGTAGCTAACAATGGGCTGGTGCCTTGGTGCTTTGATGAAAAGTGCCCCATAGAGAGATGTGAGGTGAGAGCTGGGCACCCTTCAGACAGGGGCATGGAGTGCCCAGAGCACCCCGACTGCTAGTCTGTGACTGGAGCTCTCTGAAGGGGGAGGGCGTAGACAAGAACTTCTTTTCTTCTCTCTCCTCCCCTTTCTTCCATTCTCTTTTGTTTTTTCCTTCCATCCCTTCCCTTCCCTTCCAATCCCTCCCTTCCTCTTCCTCTGTTTTCTTTTCAGTAACAACAAAGGAAGCCTTTGTGTATCAGACACAACAGCCGCTGGTCTCCGCTCCTAGCCTCCCCCAAGTCTCACGGAGGCCCTTCCCAACGTTTGTGAGCCGTGCCCTGGCACAGGGCAGCACAGGCTGTGCCAGGCCAGAGGAAGCGGGCAGGGGCTTCTGGAATGAGGCTTTCATGCTGCGGCCCCAGGGACTCGGAGTTCCCCGGCTCTCCACTCCTGGCCTGGGCTTTACGGGACCTGGGTGGGGGGCTCATGTGTCATTATCTACTGATTCACTCCACTATGAGAGAGATGGTCATGCCTGGACAAGGAAGGCCTCCTGCAGTCTGTGAGAATTTTATACTCTCGAAACCCATCCCTGCACTAACATTTAAAAAATATTTTTAAGCCTTTAATCCCAGCACTCAGGAGGCAGAGGTAGGAGGATCTCTGTGAGTTCGAGGCCACCCTGAGACTACAGAGTGAATTCCAGGTCAGCCTGGGCTAGAGTGAGACCCTATCTCGAAAAACCGAAATAAATAAATTAATTAAATATTTTGTTTTTGTTTTTTGGTTTCTTGAAGAAGGGTCTCACTCTAGCAGAGGTTAACCTGAACCCAGGCTGGCATCAAACTCACAGTGATCTCCCTCTCCCTCCCTCAACCTCTCCAGTGCTGGGATTAAAGGCATGCACCACTGCACCTGGTTTAGCTAGCCTTTTTTGTTTGGTAAGTGCATGCATGTGTGTGTGTGTGTGTGTGTGTGTGTGTGTGTGCAAGTGTGCGTGTATGTGAGTGTGTGTGTGCTGGAGATAGAAACTGGAGGTCTTTCTCTCTACATTATTATTATTTTAAATGTTTATTGTTATTATTTATTTTGAGAAAGACAAAGAGGCAGAGAGAGAGAATGGGCACACCAGGGCCTTCAGCTGCTGTGAACAAACTCCAGAGGCGTGCGCCCCCTTGTGCGCATGTGTGACATTGTGCTTACATCACTGTGCGTGTGGCTTACATAGGACCTGGAGATTCAAAATGAATTCTTAGGCTTTGTAGACAAGCACCTTAACTGCTAAGCCCTTTCTCTAGCCTATGATTATTATCATTATTGTTATTTTGTTTTTCAGTGTAGGGTCTCACTCTAGCTCAAGCTGACCTGGAATTCTCTATGTAGTCTCAGGGTGGCCTCGAACTCATGGTGATCCTCCTACCTCTGCCTCCCCAGTGCTGGGATTAAAGGTGTGCACCACCACACCCAGCAGTTCCCTACCTTGTGTTTTTCGAAAAGGTCCCTCACTTAACCCAGAGCTCATCGATTTGGCTACACTGCATAGCCAGCAAGTCTGAGGGATTATCCTATGGTCCGCTTCCTCAGTGCTGGGATTCCAGGCACTCACCACCATGCCTGGATTGTATGTGGGTGCTGGGAACCCACACCCGGGCCCTCACACTTGTGCAGCAAGCGCTTTGCTGACCGAGCCATCTCCCCGACCCCATCAGCGAGCCGTTCCGAGGGCTCTCTCTGAATACTCAGCTCTCTTCTAAGCTCTTTGCCTCCATTATCTCACAATATTCACAACCCAGAGAATTGTGTGTGTGTGTGTGTAATGTCCCTCACTGTGGGTGGTCACAGATTCTGGGGTCTACGCCCATGGCTCCAGCCTGGCCCCTCGTGGATCTGGGGCTGAGAAAGAATGCTCTGTCTGCAGAGGTTTCCCCTTCGCTATCTCCCCGCACCCCATCACCCCTGATCTAGCCCTGGACCTCACTCGTGGTGCCAGGGCTTGGGTAAGAAAACAGCGACCGTGGGGGAGACCTGGTGCACTGTTACAGGCACGGCTGTTTTTTGCTCCCAAATGAGGTCTCTGAAAGTGAGGCCCCCGAGTCCCCAGAAACCAGGGAAAAGGAGTTCAAAGAACATGGTCAAAGCCATGCTCCCCACCACCTCACCCACCCCCCATAGATGGCCACTGTCCCCTTGTGGGGGGAGCCCTGAGCCCTTCGGGTGAGGTGGGGCTGTGAATGAACAGACCCTAACCAGGTGGGGCGAGCTGAAACTTGGCACCACGGGCATGGCGTGGGGGACGCCAGAGACCATGTCTCGGCCAGTGCCCCATAGAGCTGTTCTCAGCTGGAAATGGAGGCTGAGAGCGGGAGACTTAGTTGAGCCCAGGAGTCTAACTCAGCCTGCTATGGTGGCACATGCCTGTAACCCCAATACTCAGGAAGCTCCGACAGGGGGATTGGGAAGATAGGATTATCTTTAGCTACATTCCGAGTTTAAGGCCAGCCTGGGCTACACGAAACCCATCACATGAGCCAGATATATTGAGTTACAACTGTAATCCCAGGAAGCTGAGGCAGAAGGAGTTTGATTGTGATCCCAGCCTCAGTTATTTAGTGGTGAGATCTTGTCTTAAACAAACAGCAAAAAATAAAGAAGGGGGCTGGCTGGAGAGATGCCCTGGTGGTTGAGGCACTTGTCTGCAAAGCGCAATGACCTGGGTGACCCTGGTTTGGTTGCCCAGTACCCACGTAAAGCCAGGTGCACCAAGAGGTACATGCATCTGGAGTTCATTTGCAGCAGCTGGTGGCCCTGGCACGCCCATTCTCTTTTTTTTTTTTATTTTTTTGAGGTAGGGTCTCACTCTGGTCCAGGCTAACCTGGAATTAACTCTGTAGTCTCAGGGTGGCCTTGAACTCACGGCGATCCTCCTACCTCTGCCTCCCGAGTGCTGGGATTAAAGGCGTGCGCCACCACGCCCGGCTAGCACGCCCATTCTCTATCTGCCTTTCTCTCTTTCTCTCAAATAAATAAAAAGTAATAAAATTTTTAAAAAGAAAGAAAAAAAAAGTGGGAGATAAGGACCGACTCCTGAAAGTCATCCTCGGACCTCCACGTGCAGGCTGTGGGCACACGTGTGCCCACAGTCACACATATGGACACACGTCACACACATATACATACATCGAAACGGTAAGCATTTTGAAAAAGAGAGTCTAAGCCAGAGCATGCATTACTGGTGGCACACGCTTAATCCCAGCACCCGGGAGGCTAAGGCAGGAGGATTGCCATGAGTTCGAGGCCATCCTGGGCCCATAGAATGAAAGCTAGAGTGAGAGCCTACCTCGAACAAAAAAATTCATTAAGTCCATTAGATTCAATGGATATTTCTACCTCAAAGATCCTCTTCTCCCCCATTCACTGTTCTTTTAATTTCATTCCTTCCCACTTAGGCGTCGTAGCTTCTGCCTCTTCTTTTTCTTTAATGATGCCTCATTGATCTCTGAAGAGAATAAACATACTTCCTTTTAAAGTTTTATTTATTATTATCACTTTATTTTGCCAAGATGGTCTCACTCTAGCCCAGGCTGACCTAGAATTCACTATAGAGTCTCAGGGTGGCCTTGAACTCACAGCGATCCTCCTACCTCTGCCTCCCCGAGTGCTGGGATTAAAGGCGTGCGCCACCACGCCCACCTAACATACTTCTTTTATTTATTTATTTTTCCCCCCAGTAAATCTGTTTTTGCTGAATTTGCCAGGTGTCTTAGCATCACGTTTCTTCATTTGATTTGGAATGGTAGCTTCTAGACTAACTGTGAACAGGAAGCTGGTTTGTATTTCGTTCTCCCTCTCCATTGTTAGACCAGGCTTGGGCTTTGTTCTCTGAGGAGCTCACCATTCAGGCGTTCTGTCGCCACCCTGGGGCTCCTGGTTGTGAGACCAGAGGACCCGGGAGGTTCACGGACTGAAGGCAGACGTGGGTTCTGAGCGGAGAGGCGCCTGGCTCTGGCACTGGCAGCAAACACCCGATGCCTGGTCTGAATGTTCGAGCCTCCGACGTCATAGGCTGAAATGTGACCCCCCAACTTGGTGGTATTAAGAGGGAGACTTTGGGGACGTGGTTATGTCATGAGGATCGAGTCTTCATGATTGTGGCTCCTGCCAGAGAAGCGCCAGAGCTCGTCTGTCCCTCCCCCATGTGAAGACACAGCTCATCTGTGGGGACACTTTGCTCTTGCTCTCAGCCTCCAGAGCCAAGAGTAATGCACGTTTCTGCTTTATAATCATACCACCTTATAGTTTGAGGGTGTTTTGTTTTTTGATTTAATTCCTTGGCCTTTTGAAGGCAGTGTCTCACTCTAGCTCAGGCTGCCGTGGAACTGACCTGTGACTAACTCACTGTGATCCTCCTGCCGCAGCTTCCTGAGTGCTGGGATTCAAGGCCACCATGCCTGGCCTAGGGCACATTTGTTACAGCAGCTGAACGAACTTGCAGCTGGCTTTTGACCATGGGCCCAGCCAGCCTTGGTGTTCCAGCCATTTTTATACTCGGAGCTGGTTCCCAAGGCTTTCAGTGTGATCATCTCTTTTTTTTTTCTCTTTTTCCTTTATTTATTTATTTATTTTGTTGTTGAGGGAAGGGGCTTAATTTTTTTTAAAACCATTTTACCCATTGTTGCTATTTCTGGAACAATGGGACTCTCAAAGCAAGGATGGGAAACAAATGTGACCAGATGCCCTCCTCTCTCCTATTGTGTGAACATTAAACATGGGAAAACTGGGGCTCGGAAAGCGATACCCTGGACTCATGACACGCTGACCACAGAACTTCCTGACTAATCTCCTCCTCTGGGGCTAAGAGGACCCTGCCCACCTCAACCTTCGAGCATAAAGATGAAGACTGAGGGCTGAAGTGATGGCTTAGTGGTTAAACGCTTGCCTGTGAAGCCTAAGGACCCTGGTTCAAGGCTCGATTCCCCAGGACCCACGTTAGCCAGATGCACAAGGTGGCGCATGCGTCTGGAGTTCGTTTGCAGTGGCTGGAGGCCCTGGTGCGCCCATTCTCTCTGTCTCTCTGTCTCTCTCTCTGCCTCTTTCTCTCTCTCTCTGTCTGTCTCAAATAAATAAATAAAAATAAACAAAAAAAAAGATGAACACTGAGACAACACGATGTGGCGAGGTGGGGAAGAGCAGGGATGGGGGGAGGAGAGGCGTGTGAGTGCACATGCGTGAGTGTGTGTACACGCATGCACACGCATGTACACACATGCTTCTCCAGCTCTGCTTGTTCAGTTATTATTTATTTATTTATGTTGAGGTGAGGGGGTCGCACTGTAGCCCAGGCCGACCTGGAACTCCCTCTGTAATCCCAGGCTGGCCTCAAACTCCCAGTGATCCTCCTACGCCTGCCTCCTGAGTGCTGGGATGAAAGGCGGGCGCCACCCCGCCCCCGGCCTCGCTTGCTCATTGCCCGCAGCAGGGGGCAGAGGAAGCCAGCAGCCAGTCACCCCTTCCACACAACCAGCAAAGCTGGGCGGAGCAGAATTCTCTCCTTTCTGGGCCAGGCCTGCGGTGGAACCACACGAGCAAAGGGGTGCCCCACTGGCTCTCCCAAAGCAAGTGCTGAGTCCTGTCTGGGGAGAGGAAGTGGAGAAAGGGAGGCACTTTAATTCCTCCGAGGTTTCAACAAGCACTTTGGATCCTGGTCTATTGGATGCTGAGTGGTTGTCTGTTTCTCCTCATGAGCAAGGCTCCAGACCACCCAGGGGGTCATGGTCACCCAGTCCACAGGAGTCCGTCAGACCTGGGTTCACGCTGTTCTGCTTACTGGCTACATGAGGACTGAGGCAAGGGTTGTCAGGCTTTGCAGGCACGCACCTTAACCACTGAGCCATCTCTCCACCCCAACACTTCCCTTTTTTTTTTTTGAGTGGACCCTCAAGCTCTCCAACTTCTCACCTCAGCCTCCAGGGTGCTGGGATTGTAGCTATATACCTTATTGATAATCCTGTTTTGAAGATGGAGCTCAGGAAAGTCAAGCATGTGTCTACGATCACACAGCTAGTTTACTGGCAGTTATTGCTCCCTTAGTATGTGCCAGATACTGCTTTATTTATCATACATCCATGGACTCATTTGATCTTCAAAGCAATCCATGAGGTATGTATTAGAAGTCAGCATGTTACTGTGCTACAGTAATAACCAAGCCCCAAATGTTCAGGGTCTGGGCTGGGGAGATGGCTCAGCAGCTAGAGGTGCTTGCTTGGGGCTGGAGAGATGGCTTAGCAGTTAAGGCTCCACTCCCCAGGACCTACGTAAACCAGATGCACCAGGGGGCGCATGCATCTGGAGGTCGCTTGCAGTGGCTGGAGGCCCTGGCACTCCCATTCTCTCTCTCTCTCTTTCCCACATTTCTCTCTGTCAAATAAATAAATAAATATCTTTTAAAAATAAAATAAAAAAGGTGCTTGCTTGCAAAGCCTGTCAGAATTGGTTTGATTCCCCAGTACCCAGGTAAAGCCAGATGCACAAAGTGACGCACCCATTCTCTCTCTCTCTCCCCCCTTTCAAATAAATAAATAAAATATTTTTAAAAAGAGACGTGCAGTGTGCCTGCCCTCTTGCCTTGCTCCTCATTGTGGCTGCAGATGATCGTGGGCTGTGGATCGTGTTTGCCAGCTCTCTCTCTCTCATTCTCGGAGGCTCCCCTGAGCAGGACATAGCCTTCATGCACTGCTTGTCCCTTCCCATGCGAACGGAGTGGCCTCTCTGTGGTGAAGTCATTGTCTGTGGCATCTGTTCTTTGTTTTCTCAATCTTCCCACGGTGAACGGGAGGTCCACAGTGCCCTCCCCCCATCGGGTAGGGCCATGCTCTCCTTGGGCACAAAGTGGTGTATGCATTTGAAGTTTTTTTTTTTTTTGAGACAGGGTCTCCCTATGTAGCCCAGCCTGACTTAGAATTTATGACCTTCTTGCCTTTGCCTCCTGAGTGCTGGGATTATAAATCTGCACCACCATGCCCAGCTCCCTGGGTACTTTTTAAGCAACAAACCACAGAATGCTCTGCTGAGGGCCTGGGGAGGGTGATGGGGCCCAAAGCTGACCCCAGGAGCATTCACACCACTGCCATTCAGGCCTGGCCCAATCTGCTGGCCAGAATCTCCGGGGCGGGGAGGAGCCATCTGAGCTTCATCAGAATCCTGGGAAGACTGGAGTATTTGGCATTATGAGAGCCAGAGAGAGAGATTTAAAACTGAATCCAGGGCTGGAGAGATGGTTTAGCTGTTAAGGCACTTGCCTACAAGGCCAAAGGACCCATGTTCAGTTCCCCAGGACCCACATAAGTCAGATGCACAAGGTAGCACATGCATCTGAAGTTAGTGGCAGTGGCTGGAGGCCCTGATGTACCCATTCTCTCTCTCTCTCTCTCTCTCTCTCTCTCTCTCTTTCAAATAAATAAATAAAGGGCTGGAGAGATGGCTTAGTGGTTAAGTGCTTGCCTGTGAAGCCTAAGGACCTCGGTTCAAGGCTTGATTCCCCAGGACCCATGTTAGCCAGATGCACAAGGGGGCGCACACATCTGGAGTTTTTTTGCAGTGACTGGAGGCCCTGACACGCCCATTCTCTCACTTTCTGCCTCTTTCTCTCTCTGCCTGTCACTCTCAAATAAATAAATAAAAATAAACAAAAAATTAAAAATAAATAAACAGAAAAATTAGAACCCAAACAAATGAATAAAATCTTTTTTTAAAACCTGAACCCAGATAGCCTTCAGCTGCTGATCTGAAGAACTAACCAATGAGCTGGGCCGTGCCCACGGCGCACCAAACAGGGAGCCAGATGGGTGGTCACTGGGCTGACTCAAAACTCATCAAAGTGCTGAGAAGAAGACACAATCAAGGCTCAAGGACCATTGCAGGAGGTGGAAGAAAGAATATAAAAGTCAAAGGAGAGGGGAGAGGGCTTTGCAGTGCTGTCTTCTGGACACAGAGTGGACGTGGCACTCATGACCCCAGAGCGGCTGACGCTGCCTATGCAAGACCGGCGTAACAGGAGGGGCGGGGGGAAGTGATGTCACCAAAATGTAACAGGAGCAAGTGAGAAAGAAGATTCGATGGGGGGAAGGAGGCAAATCGGGAAGTGGGAGGGGATTAGGACCATGGTATATTTTTTGTATATATATATATATATATATATATATATATATATATATATATATGGATGGAGAACATCAATATGAAGTCTAAAAAGAATAAAAACAAGGGCTGGAGGTTAAGGTGTGTGGTGGTTTGATTCAGGTGTCTCCCATAAACTCAGGTGTTGTGAATGCTAGCTCCCCAGCTGATGGATATTTGGGAATTAACGCCTCCTGTAGGGAGTGTATTGTTGGGGTGGGGTTTTGGGCTTTATAGCCAGTTTCTCCATGCCAGTGTTTGGCACACCCTCCTGTTGCTGTGGTCCACCTTATATTGGCCAGGGGGTGATGTCCACCCTCTGCTCATGCCATCATTTTCCCCTGCCATCGTGGAGCTTCCCCTCGAGCCTGTAAGCCAAAATAAATCTCTTTTTCCCAGAGGCTGCTCTTGGTTGGGTGATTTCTAACAGCAATGCGAACCGGACTGCAACAAGGTGCTTGCCTGTAAAGCCTAAGGACCTAGGTTTGACTTCCTAGAACCCATGTAAGCCAGATGCACATGATGGTGCCTGAGTCTTGAGTTCCTTTGCAGTGGCCAGAGGCTCTGGCTCACCCGTTCTTTCTCTCTAATACCTAAGTACAAATTAAAAAAAAAAAATGAATCCAAGCTGGATGTGGTGGCGCACGCCTTTGATCCCAGCACTTGGGAGGCAGAGCTAGGAGGATCGCTTTGAGTTTGAGGCCACCCTGAGACTCCATAGTGAATTCCAGGTCAGCCTGGGCTAGAGTGAGACCCTACTTCAAAAAACCATTAAAGTAAAAATGAGCTGGGTGTGGTGGCACATGCCTTAAATCCGAGTACTTGGGAGGCAGAGGTGGAAGGATTGACGTAAGTTCAAGGCCACCCTGAAACTACATAATGAATTCCAGGTTAGCCTGAGCTAGAGTGAAACCCTGCCTTGAAAAGGAAAACAAAACAAACAAATAAAAAAAAGAATCCAGAGTGGAAAGTCACTTTGTCTTGTCTTGTTTAGAAGCAGTGAAAGGGTGAGCGTTGAGCCTGGCATCTCCTTCAACAGCCGCCAGCTCATCTCCCGACAGGCCCAGAGTTCTGACTGGAAAGGCTGTCTCTGGTCCTTGCGGGGAGCTGGTATGATCTTCCCATTCTCTGGATGGCTTTTACACCCACGAGAAACAGCAAGAAAAACACTCCTGTCCCAAGGGGTGTTTCTGCCCACTCTGCCCTCCTCCTCCCAGCCCAGCCTCAGAGCAGGCCGGCTCTGCCCTGCGCAGCCTCTTGGCCAACAGTGTGACATGCAGGGAAGCCCCTCAGCTCGTGGCCCTCAGCTGCATCTTAATGTTCACACCCCACCGACATGAAACCCTTTTCTTGGCTTTTGGCACCTGCCCAGTGCGGATTCCGGAGGAATTAATTTCTTGTTCTGGAGTAAGAGAATAACTGTGAGATGTGGGCGGTGTGAGAACTTCTAGGAATCACAGCTTCCTTTCTACTGATTTCTTCTTGTTCTTTCTTCTTCTTCTTCTTTTTTTTTTTTTTGAGGCAAGCCCAACAGACTCCTTTTTGTTTTATGCGACACTGACGGAGACAGAGAGAGAATGGGCGTGCCAGCGCCTCCAGCCACTGCAACTGAACTCCAGCCGCGTGCAACCCTTTGTGCATGTGTGACCTTGCACGCTTGCATCACCGTGCATCTGGCTTATGTGGGACTTGGCGAGTCAAACATGAGTCCTTAGGCCTCATAGGCATCTCTCCAGCCCTTTTTCCTTTTAAAAAAAAAAAAAAATTGATAGCTTCCGTAACTTTACTTTTTAAATAAATATTTATTTGAGAGAGGAAGAGTGTGTGAAAGGCAAACAGGGAGAGAGATTGGGCATGCCAGGGCCTCTAGCCACTGCAAATAAACTCCAGACACATGTGCCACTTTGTGCAGCTGGCTTTACGTTGGTATTGGGGACTTGAACCTGAGTCCTTTGGCTTTGTAAGCAAACGTCTTAGCTGCTAAGACATCTTTCCAGCCCTGTTTCTTTTTCTCCTTCTTCCTTAATCTAGGGTCCCATGTAGCTCAGGCTGGCCTTGAATTCCATAATGCAGCCAAGGATGACTCTGAACTTCTGATCCTCCTGTCTGTACTTCCTGAATGTTGGGCTTACAAAAGTATACCACCATGCTTAGTCCATGTGGTGCTGAGAATCAAACCCAGGATTTCATGCATGTTAGGGACACACTCTACCAAATGAACTATGTCTCCAGCCCCATAGTCTCCTTTCTTTGGGTGGATGAGGGGACAAGGGTTTCATTCTAGTTCAGACCTGTAATTCATTCTGTAGTCCATGCTGGCATTGTTTTACTTTAATTAATCAATTTGAGAGAGAGAGAGAGTGTGTGTGAGAAAGAAGTGGAGAGAGAGAGAGAATGGGCGCTCCAGGGCCTCCAGCTGCTGCAAATGCACTCCAGATGTATGCACCGCCTTGTGCATCTGGTTGACGTGGGTCCTGAGGAACTGAACCTGGGTCCTTAGGCTTTGCAGGCAAGTGCCTTAACCACTAAGCCATCTCTCCAGCCCCATCTCCACTTCTGAAAACACAGGTTACAAGCCCTGCCTTGGTTCCCAGCCTTTACCTCTCAGCGTTCCTGCCGACAGAACTACGAGGTTTCAAACTGTTGGCTTCTCCCGAGTCTGCTGGGCTGAGGGAGATGTCTTGGATTTATTAAAATCGGCCCCATATTGGAGCCAGATGTTGTCCCTCAAACGAGTGGTCAGGCCTGGCTGGGAGGGAGAAACAAAGTGGGAAGACAGGGGGCCGCAGCAGTGAGTCGGTCTCAGCTCAGGCCTTCCAGAAAAGAATGCCTCTACTGTCCTCACCTCGGCTGCGCCTGTCCCGGATCAAACACGCGGGCCGGTGTTCCTGCAGACTTCCGAGTCTCATTCCGGGGCCAGCAGACCTTACTGGTGGGTTCTGTCTTCCAAGCCTTCGCGAACGTTTCAGAAGAGAGCTGGCAGGGGCGGCTGTCGTGAGGCCGCGTGGGCAGAGACGTGAGCTTTTCCCCATTTTAATTGCAAAAGCTATGATAATAATCCTAACAGTTGGTCAGAGTGACGACGGGAATGCTAACGAGAAGTGGCTGTGAACAGCGTGGCACTGGGAATCCGGGATGTGTGGTGGAATCCCAGCCTCCTCCTGCCCCAGGGCCAGGCTCCGGGCAGTTGATTGCCCTCCGATCATACTTCAGGAGAGGTCGCAGCTGCTCGAGGACAGGGTTTGACTTTGAACCTGGACAACCTGGTTCTGGAGCTACATTCTTTTTTTCTTCTTCTTCCTTGTCCTCCTCCTACGACTTCATTTTATTTTATTTTATTATTTATTTTTGAGATAGAGTCTTGCCCTAGCCCAGGCTGACCTGGAATGCACTATGGAGTCTCAAGGTGGCCTAGAACTCACAGCAATCCTCCCACCTCTGCCTCCTGAATGCTGGGATGAAGGGCGTGTGCCACCATGCCTGGGAGAGAAAGAGAGAGAATGAGAACGAGAATAGGTGTGCCAGGACCTCTAGCTGCTGCAAACAGACTCCAGATGTGCCTCTTTGTGCATCTGTCTTTACATGGGTAGTGGGGAACCAAACCTGGGCCATCAGGCTTTGCAAGCAAGTGCCTTTAACCACTGAATCATCTCAACCCAACTTTTACCAGTATAAAAGGCTATAGTTGGGCTGGAGAGATGGCTTAGTGGTTAAGGCGCTTGCCTGCAAAGCCAAAAGACCCAGGTTCGACTCCCCAGGACCCACTTAAGCCAGGTGCACAAGGGGGAGCACACATCTGGAGTCTGTTTGCAGTGGCTGGAGGCCCTGGGGTGCCCATCCATTCTCTCTCTCTCTCTCTCTTTATCTCTCTACCTGCCTATTTCTGTATCCCTCTCTCTCAAATAAATAAATAAAAACAATTTTTTAAAAAGGCCGTACTTGGTCAGCTTGCCTTTCTTTCATCTCTGTTCCCGGGTTTTCTTGGGGCTGGCATCTGGAGGGGGGCAGGAGGCATTTTTGTCTAGGAGCCTTTTGCACGTTGCCTCCCTGCCTTTTGGGCTGCTTACTGACATCAAAAGCCAAGTTCTAGCTGGGCGTGGTGGAACACACCTTTAATCCCAGCCACTTGGGAGGCAGAGGTAGGAGAGTGGGAGAATTGTTTTGAGTTCAAGGCCAGCTTGAGACTACATATGAATTTCAGGTCAGCCTGGGCTAGAGTAAGACCTTACCTAAAAAAAAAAGCGCCTTA
Source organism: Jaculus jaculus (assembly GCF_020740685.1). Taxonomy (NCBI): domain Eukaryota; kingdom Metazoa; phylum Chordata; class Mammalia; order Rodentia; family Dipodidae; genus Jaculus; species Jaculus jaculus. Next base: position 13,361,753 of record NC_059119.1, on the reverse strand, counting down.
ACCTCTAAGCCATCTCTCCAGCCTCTTTCTAACCCTTTTAATTTCCACTTCTGGCCGAGTGTAAGCAGGATGGCCAACATTTGGGATCACTTAGTGGTGCCACACATTTCCACATGACAACTTTACCTCAGCCTCACGAAGCCCCTGCGAGGTAGACTCCATCCTTGCCACATGGTACAGGTGAGGGACCTTGGCAACTTTAGAGGTCATGGTTGAAAGCTTTGCCTAGGTTTCCCCAGAGTCACCAGCCCACAGGTGTCTCTACATTCCCTCATCACCCTCCATGCTGCCCAGCGCCAGCATTTTAAAAGATGGTGGCTCTGTGCCTGAGTGAGGGAACGCGTCCGCTCTCTAAGAGGTCACATATGTCACTGTCCCAGCCGGGCCACTGTTCCCACGGCTTCTGCGTCCAAGATAAGATAAGTCCTACTGCAGGGACATTCCTGGGCCTCTTGGGTGGCTGATAAAGTTCCCTCAGGAGCTATTGCCACAGAGACATCTGAGTGCCACTGTGTCGTGAGCAAGAGGAGGTGAACCGCCCTTGAACCACAGAGGCCCAACCCACTTCCCGCCAGACATCGAGCCAGGACGTGCAGGGAGGGGCTACCATAAACCCAGGTCTGACGGCCAGTCTCACTGGGCTCCATTTGGGACCTTATTTGTACAAGTGATTAGAAATGAGGCCCCGTTCACATTGTTGATGGATTTTCTTTCCTGGGCAATCTGACGTGGGACATCTGTTCCCACGGGGATGCTGGGAGCTGAGCCCCAGGGACTGTGCTTTGCTTCCTGCGTCCTGCATCCAGTGTGAGTCCTGTGTACATTAGGCAACTCCAGGCAGCATTTGTAGGGCTGAAATGTTTCTGGTGCTTTCCGCGTTGGTACCAGGGAAATGGAGACTTTCTTTTAAAAAAAAAAAATTATTTTTATTTATTTATTTGAGAGTAAGGGAAAGAGCGAGTGAGCGAGAGAGAGAGAGAATGGGTTTGCCAGGGCCTCCAGCCACTGCAGACAAACTCCAGACACATGCACCACCATGTGCATCTAGCTTACGTGGGTCCTGGGGACTCAAACCTGGGTCCTTTGGCTTTGCAGGCAAGAGCCTTAACCATTAAGCCCATGTCTCCAGTCCTGGGGCCTTCCTTTTTATTTAAGGGTGATTAAAATGGTGTGGAACCAAGCAAGCCAAAGGATTGCACATTCTAGCTGGGTGTGGTAGTGCACACCTTTAATGCCAGCGCTCAGGAAGCACAGCTAGGAGGATCACCGTGAGTTCAAGTCCACCCTGAGACTCCATAGTGAATTCCAGGTCAGCCTGAATTAGAGTGAGACTCTACCTCGGAAAACAAAAACAAAAACAAACAAAAAACCCCAAACAAACAAACAACAACAACGAAAAGGAGTGCATGTTCTGAAAAGACCAGATGTCACTGAGAATGGATTCCATGTTGTATTCATCATAGTGAAAAAAGAGACAGACGTGTTTCTCCCAAGCACTTCTTCTCCGTTATCTTTGTGTGTATGTAAGGCGCCCGCGTGTGTGTGAGTTTATTCATGTGCATGTGGGTACATGCCATGACATGCATGCAGAGGTCTGGGACAACTTGAGATGAGGCTCGGATCCTGCCCTCATTTGAGGCGGGTCTCTTGTTCAGTGCTGTGTATGCGGTTGCGGCGTTAGGATAGGGAGACTGTCTAAGGAGACAGTTTCATGAGTTTAAGACTTTATTGTACCCGGTGAGAGAGAGGGAGAGAGAAAACGGGAGATAAGAAAGGAAGGGGGCAAGAGAGAGGTGGGGTACCAGGGATAGAGCAAGAAAACTCCAGAGAGGGAGAGAGGGCCAGATGGGGGGGATTTAGGGGAAGAGAAGGGGAACTGCCCTTCAAGGGAGGGGATCTGTGGTGATAAGTTGAAGTAAGGGGGTGGAAGGTGGCTTCTCTTCTCCTCATCCCAGAGGTGTCCTCAGTTACCAAAACAGGAGGTGGTCCCAGCTTCCCAGCCGTGGCCAGATGGGAAGATGGTGGTGCACTATTTACAGCAGGCTAGCTGGCCCCGGAGCTCCAGGAAGACTCCTTTTTCCACTTCCCATCTCCCGGGCGGAGGGCTGGATTCGACTGTCGTACTGCGGCCTGCGTTAACAGCAAGCCCTCTTTCTCACTAAGCCTTGTCCCCAACCTGCCCCCACCCCCAGGGCTTTCTGACCTTCATCACGGTCAGTCATTCATTACTCACTACCTGGTTCACCCACTCATCTGGCTGGCCAGGCCCGCCGGCGTCAGTGGCAACGTGTAAGATGTCAGGTGCACGTTCCTCTTGGATTCTTGCCCCTATAGGCAAGCCCTGACATAAATGTCGCCTCCTCAGCTCTTCCCCAGCCAAGAAGACATTGTCAGGAAGCAGTGGACTTCTGGCAAGAGTGAAGGTGGCTCCCCTTGGAAAGGTCAGATCCCCAAAGTGTCAGGGAAGGTGAGAAATGCTGCCTGCCGTGGAACTGATGTTTTCTTTTAAAATAATTAATGAATGAAAATGAAAGAGAGGGAGGGAATGATCATGACAAGGCCTCTAGCCAATGTGAACGAACTCCAGATGCATGCATCACCTTGTGCATCTGACTTTACGTGGGTACTGGGGAATCGGACCTGGGTCCTTAGGCCTTGCAGACAAGTGCCTTAGCAACTGAGCCATCTCTCTAGCCCAGGGAGGGATGTTTTGAATGAACTGATTTTGTCCAGCATCTTCCAGATTCTCAGACGCCACCTGCTCCATTCAGAGACAGAAGGCAGAGCCCCTCCCCCTCTTTTTTTCCTGGAAGAGAAACTGCTTAAACAAATCAACATCATCATATCAAGAGAAAGAGAGTATTTGGGTTGGAGAGATGGCTTAGTGGTTGTGGTGATTTGATTCAGGTGTCCCCCTTAAACTCAGGTGTTCTGAATGCTAGGTTCCCAGCTGATGGAGATTTGGGAATTAATGCCTCCTGGAGGGAGTGGATTGTTGGGGGTGGGCTTATGGGTATTAAAGCCAGTTTCCCCTTGCCAGTGTTTGGCATACCCTCCTGTTGCTGTAGTCCACCTTATGTTGGCCAGGGGGTGTTGTCCACCCTCTGCTCATGCCATCATTTTCCCCTGCCATCGTGAAGCTTCCCCTCGAGCCTGTAAGCCAAAATAAACCTCTTTTTCCCAGAAGCTACTCTTGGTTGGGTGATTTCTACCAGCAATGTGAACCGGACTGCAACAGTGGTTAAGGCACTTGGCTATAAAGCCAAAGGACCTCGGTTGGATTCCCCAGGACCTACATAAAGCCAGTTGCACAAGGTGGCGCATGCGTCTGGAGTTCGTGTGTAGTGGCTGGAAGCTCTGGTGCTCCCATTTTCTCTCTCTCTCTCTCTCTCTCTCTCTATCTGCCTCTTGCTCTGCCTCTCTCTCTCTCTCTCTCACACACACATAAATAAATAACAATTTTAAAAAATATTTTTTTAAAAAAAGAAGGGGCGGTCGTGGTGGTGCATGCCTTTAATCCTAGTACTTGGGGGCAGAGGTAGGATCATCATGAGTTCGAGGCCACCCTGAGACTACATAGTGAATTCCAGGTCAGCCTGAGCCAGAGTGAGATCATACCTCAGGAAGAAAAAAAAAAAAAAAAAAAAAAAAAAAGGGGCTGGAGAGATGGCCTAGTGGTGAAGCGCTCGCCTGTGAAGCCTGAGGACCCTGGTTCGGGGCTCGATTCCCCAGGACCCACGTTAGCCAGATGCACAAGGGGGCGCACGCGTCTGGAGTTCGTTGGCAGTGGCTGGAGGCCCTGGCGCGCCCATTCTCTCTCTCTCTCTCTCTCACTCTTTCTCTCTCTCTCTGTCACTTTCAAATAAATAAATAAAAATAAACCAAAAAAAAAAAGGAGAAAAAGGGGAATTACTGAGCACTTCCAAAGGAAAAAGAAAACCCATTGCTCCTCGGGCATCTGGGCTGGGCTTGGAGGGCATATTGGGCATCTTGGCTTTGTGCTGAGGCCCTGGATCCGGTTTTCAGAATGCTGCCTGCCTGCTGGGGGCAGGAGCTCAGAGCTTTCCTCCCAGCTTTTGTTCTTATTTATTTTTTGGCTTAGTCCTTGGGATTAAACTCAGAGCTTTTGGTCTGTTAGGTAAGCGTTCTACTACTGTTACATCACAACATTTTTTAAAGTTTTAGTTTTTTTAAAAAAAATGTTTTATTTATTCATTTGACAGAGAAAGAGGGAGGGAGGGAGAGAGAGAGAATGGGCGCATCAGGGCCTCCAACCACAGCAAACGAACTCCAAACGCATGTGCCCCCTTGTGCATCTGGCTAATGTGGGTCTTGGGGAATCAAACCTGGGTCCTTTGGCTTTGCAGGCAAATGTCTTAACCACTAAGCCATCCCTCCAGCCCTAAAGTTTTAGTTTTGAAACAGGATCTTAACCTGGTGTGCTGGCTCACATCTGCGATCCTATCGCACTCAGAAGGCTGAAGCAGGAGAATCAAGGTGAGTTTGAGGCCAGCCTGGGCTACAGAGTGAGACCCTGTCTCAAAGCTAACAGAGAAAAAAGAGAAATAAAAACAAGGAAGGAAGGAAGAAGATAGGAAGGAAGGGAGGGAGGGAAGAAAGGGGGAGAGACCCTTACTGGCTAGAGAACTTTTCCAATTCACTTTCACGTTCTTCTTTAATAAATAGAGAGAGAGAGAATGAGCATGTCAGGGCGTCAGGGCCTCCTGCCACTGCAAACGAACTCCAGACACATGTGCCATTTTGTGTATCTGGCTTTATGTAGGTTCTGGAGAATCAAATCCAGGCCATCAGGGTGGCTACAGGTCCCAGGCCTGCAGATCATGCTGCGTCCTCGGCCGGGTCCCAGTGACTGTCACAGTCTCAGGGTCTCGTGGTGCCTACACTCCTCCCAGGAGTGTTGGGGTGTCGGGGTGTCGTGGAAGAAGAATCCGGAGGCCTGAAGGGGTGCGAGGAAGAAAGCGGCTCTGGCCTGGGCTGGTGGATAGGTGGGTGTCCAGGCTTTCTCTGCTCTGTGATTAGGCCAATTTGTTTCTCCAGGGGGGTGATTTGTGGCAGGAAGCCCGGCCCGAGGTTAAGCTAATTATATCCAGTCCCCAGAGCAGAGGGGGACAGCCATCGCCCCCAACTGGAGTGACCGAATCCTGAGGCTGGCATGTCGCTGTTCAGGCCCAAGGACTTGTCTTGAGGGCTGGCAGGGAAATGGTTTGCCAAGGCCGGGGTTGAACGAGGAGGCGGAGACTGAGATAGGGTTTTGAGGAAGGAGTTCCCACCACTGAAGTGATGTCTCCTGGTCCTCCCTCCCTTTGGGAGCCACTGTCCTCAGGGCTCGGCAGTCCTTTTCCCCCAGTGTCCCTAGACACACACAGGATTCATATTGTCCCAACATGAACTCACCCTTCTCCTTGGGGAATCTCCCCATTCCACCCAGAAGGTTCCTAGGAGCAAAGAAGGCCAGTTGCAGTCTCCATCTGGAATGTTCCCTGAAAGCCCATGAATTAGGGCTGGAGAGATGGCTTAGTGGTTACGGTGTTTGCCTATGAAGCCAAAGGACCCAGGTTCAGTTCTTCAGGACCCACATAAGTCAGATGTACAAGGTGGTATATGTGCCTGGAGTTTGTCTGCAGTGGCTGGAGGCCCTGGCATGTCAGTTCTCTCTTTCTCAAATAAATAAATAAAAAATGCTTTTTAGAAAGGCCATGAATTGGGCTGGAGAGATGGTTTAGCGGTTAAAGCACTTGCCTGTGAAGCCTAAGGACCCAGGTTTGAGTCTCCAAGCCCCATATAAGCCAGGTGCACAAGGTGGCACATGTGTCTGGAGTTCATTTGCTGTGGCTAGAGACCCTGGTATGCCCTTCTCTCTGTCTCTAATAAATAAATAAGAATAAAAACAAAAATTTTTAAAAATGCCATGAACTAAAGGGTTACTAGGAGGAGGTGGGATGTTTAAGAGGTGGGGCCCAGTGGGAGGTCTTCAGGTCCTTGGAAGCCTGCCTTTGAAGGGGACGAAGGGCCCAGGCACATTCCTCTTCTTTTCTTCTCATTTCCTGGCCTGCCCCCTTCCCACCAGAGGCCTAAAAGGTTCAACACTGTGGGCTAAAACACATCTTTTCTCTTTTTTTAAAAAAATATTTTTATATTTACTTCAGAAAGAGAAAGATGCAGATAGATAAGAAAGAAAGAGAGAGAGAGAGAGGAGAGAGTAGACCCACCAGGGCCTCTAGCCACTGCAAACAAACTCCAGATGCTTGTGCCACCTTGTGCATGTGGCTTTCTGTAGGTCCTGGGGAATTGAACCTGTGTCCTTTGGCTCTGCCATTTCTTCAGTCTACCCTTTCTTTCTTTTAAAATATTTTTACTTATTTATTTAAGACAGAGAGAAGGAGGGAGAGAGAATAGTGTTCCAGGGCCTCCAGCCACTGCAGACTCCAGACACATGTTCCACCTTATGCATCTGGCTTACGTGGGTCCTGGAGAATTGAACCTTGGTCCTTTGGCTTTGCAGGCAAGTATTTTCACCACTAAGCCATCCCTCCAGTCCCCATCTTTTCTCTTTTTAAGTTGATTGCCTTAAGAATATGTTATAGTAGAGCTAGAAAGATGGCTCAGCAGTGAAGGCACTTGCCTGCAAAGTCCAAGGACCCGTGTTCAATTCCCCAGTATCCACTTAAAGCCAGATGCATAAGGTGGCGCATGTGTCTGGAGTTCTTTTGCAGTGGCTGGAGACCCTACCACACCACTTTTTTTCCCTCTCTCTCTCATACACACTCTCTCAAATAAATAAAGAAAATAAAAAAGAATATGTTATAGTAACGGAAAATTGACTAACACTGGGCTGAAATCTAATTCACACTGATGTAATTATGAGAGACAGAACAATGCAGTTGCAGCTTGAAAAAGTTCAATTCCTTCTTTTTTTCTTTAAAGCTGTCTTTAGCACTCCTATCATGTCCTTTCCCTCCCCACCCCCCCCCCCCCCCACCAAGGTAGGGTCTCACTCTAGCCCAGGCTGACCTGGAATTCACTATGGAGTCTCAGGGTGGCCTTGAACTCATGGCGATTCTCGTGTGGTTTTTGAAGCTTGGCTGGGGGCTGACCGAAAGCTCAAGCAGCATCTGTCTCAGCACAAGAAACAGATCCGGACACGTTGCAGCTGGCAGCAGCATATCCAGCGATGCTCGCGTAGGAGAGGTGGCCTTGCCAGGTCCCTTGATGGCCTTTTTTTTTTTTTTTTTCTGAGGTAGGGTCTCCCTCTAGCCCAGGCTGTCCTGGAATTCACTACGTCATCTCAGGGTGGCCTCGAACTCATGACAATCCTCCTACCTGTGCCTCCCCTGGGATGAAAGGCCTGCGCATCGCCAGACCAGGCCCCGGATGGCATTGTTATGCCACTGTTCCTGCGCCACGATGCTTGAGCAGTTCCGGCTCATGCTTGCAGCTGGCTCCTCTGAGCACAGGCAGTGACCCTGTCATCCTGTCATCCATGGTCCCATAGAGAACATGCTTTTACCCTGAAGCCCCTGGCACCTACCCATACTCCTCTTGGGCCTATTGCCTTCTGGGAATGGGTGGGGCCAGCTCCGTGTGGGAAGCTGTGTCTTCTCTACTGCTGTTAGTAGTTTGCTTTTTTTTTGTTTGTCTGTTTGCTTGTTTGTACGTTTTGTTTCTGCATGTGTATGTGCGAAGTGTGCACGAGTGTTTACATCTATGTGGGTGCCTGGGTGCAGGGAGGAGCGTGTATGTGAGGGCAGAGGTTGACATCGATTTTGTGTGTGTGTGTGTGTGTGTATATGCGTTCATATGTGTGTAGGCATACATGTGGAGGTCAGAGGTCAATGTCAAGTGTCTTCCTCAGTTGCTCTCTCTTAGTTTTGAAAAAAGAGGATTTAATATTTTTTAATTTAATCTTTTTATTTTTTTGGTTTTTGAGGTAGGGTTTCACTCTAGCTCAAGCTGATCTAGAATTCACTATGTAGTCTCAGGGTGGACTTGAACTCATGGCAATCCTTCTACTTCTGCCTCCCAAGTGCTGGGATCAAAAGCACGTGCCACCATGCCTGGCTTTATTATTTTTATTTTTAATATTTATTGATTTATTTGACAGAGAGAGAGAGAGAGAGAGAGAATGAATGGGTGTGCCAGGGTCTCCTGCTACTGCAAACAACTTCCAGGCATATCTGGTTTTATGGAGTGCTGGGGAATTGAACTCAGGCCAGCAGGCTTTGTAAGCAAGTGCCTTTAACCACTAAACTGTCTCTCCAGGCCCTCCACCTTGGTTTTTGTTGTTGTTGTTGATTTTTCGAGGTAGGGTTTCACTGTAGCTCAGGCTGACCTGGAATTCACTATGTAGTCTCAGGTTGGCCTCGAACTCACAGTGATCCTTCTACGTCTGCTTCCCGAGTGCTGGGCATCAAGGTGTGCACCACCATGCCCGGCTCCAACTGATTGTTTGAGATGGGTCCGTCTCTGAATCTATAGCTCAGCATTTCAACGAGCCAGCCAGCCCAAGGGAACCTGTCTCCGCCTCCCTGGCGCAGTGATGACGGGTGCACGCCACACCACCCAGCATCGGACTTAGATGCTAAGAATCTGAACCCAGGTCCTCAGGCTCTCACGGCAATCACTTTGTCCACGGAGCTCCAATGCGTATCGATGACACAATTGCTACTGAGAAGAAATGCAAAAACACCGCAACATTTGTTGTGAGTTCTCATTTTTAATTAAATAAGTCAAGTAAGCCACCAGGTGAGGCCTTCACATTCTATTCCACAAAGCAGACCCTGAGCACCGGAGCTGCCAGCTCTCAGAAGGGCAGCCCTGGCATTTCCAGGAGACAGGAGATGGTGGCTGTTTGTGGCCACGGTTAAGTACATCTTGGACATGTGTGGGGGGGGTGGGACCATGTGGAGTGGTGCCACAGGCAGAGCAAAATGCACCACGTACACGCGCATGCATGAACACATATGTACACGTCACGGCCGTGCAGGCCGGGAAGGAGGTGCCCTGTTCTGTGTGGCCATGAAGCATGACCCAGGGTCCAGGTCTTGGTACCAACGCAACATATGTGGAGCCCACAAGGAGGTGGTCTCCAGGCAAACTGGAGTTAGAATATACAGGTAAAATGGAGACTTCACAGAGGCCAAGTTGAAGCGCAAAGATATAGGAAATAGACGACACGGACTTTGTATCCCCGCGGGAAGCAGCTGGTCTAGATCACGAGCTGGCGGGTGAGGGCAGCACCACATCCGTTCTTTGGCAACACAGAGAATTCATCCTCGGGCAGTGACAGGTACCAAAGGACACAAGTCACAGGATCTTGATGATCTTAAGACATCACAAGTCACGGGCAGAATGTGGTTTCTACTATTTGTGACTCTGGGTGGTTGGGAGGGCATCTGGCTGGTCTCAGGAAACCTGTATCCAGCCCCCTTCCATCTACCTGGAATATGTCCACCTCAGTGTCCCCACAAACCAGCCACCAACTTGGGGGCCCAACTTTTTTTTTATTAACTTCCATGATTGTAAACAATATCCCATGGTAATGCCCTCCCCCCACTTTCCCCTCTGAAACTCCATTCTCCATCATATCCCCTCCCCCTCTCAATCAGTCGCTCTTTTATTTTGATGTCATGATCTTTTCCTCCTATTATGATGGTCTTGTGTAGGTAGTGTCAGGCACTGTGAGGTCATGGATATCCAGGCCATTTTGTGTCTGGGGGAAGCACGTTGTAAGGAGTCCTACCCTTCCTTTGGCTCTTACATTCTTTCTGCTACCTCTTCCTCATGAGACCCTGAGCCTTGGAAGGTGGGGGCCCAATTTTTATGATGCTCCTTCCTTCAGCGTATATAGATAGGCAGGAACCCATTTGGCTCTGGCAAGTGGGGGAGAGGCTAGTCTCCATCACCCGCCCCTCTCCTGCCACCGGACCACCCCTCTGCCTTTTGAGGTGGGGACAGCAGCGCCACCTGGAACACTTAGCTGCCGCATCTTCCGCTCCTGTCCATCAAAGTCCAGGATGCCTCAAGGGGCAGACCGTGGTCAACTCAAACAGGTTCTGACATGGGAGAGAGCCAAGAGCCTTCAGCGCTAGGATCAAACCATCTGTTGCCTTAACTCCTCCCTACAGCTGGGACCTGGTCCCTCCTTGAGGACAGGGAACCCACAGCCTCCTCCTGGAGACCCTTTCTGCCCTGGGACTGAAGGCAGAGATGGGGAGAGAGGGCACTCTGCGATGGGCGGTCCGGGGGCCTTGGCTCGCTGGAGTTCTTTCAGCAGCTCCCTCCGCCCATTAGAAGGGCCTCTTTCTCCACCCCAGCGCCATGCTGAAAGCCCCCGAGCATGCCCCCAGAGTAGAAAACCAGTAGTTCCCTCCTCCCCCCCCCAACACACAGCTGATCCCCACAGAGATGTGTTTCACAGCCACCCCAGCCACTGAAGCTGTTTGGTCCAGACATCTGGGCGAGAACACAACAGGGTCTTCACGTGGTACGCTGAGATGGCGAGAGAAGTCATGGAACCTCCTTGCACAGCCTGGGTTATTCTACCTGGCCTTCAGAACAGCCCTCGGGGGTCCTGATAATGTGTAGGAGCGTGTTTGAGATGAGCGAACCATTCCTGTCGTTATCTGTTCTTTTGGACTTGGGTACAGCTCTGAGTCCCTGCAAATAATACTATCTATCTCTTCCCTTTCACAAAATAAATAAAGTTAACTTGCAGTATAGACAACATTGTCAATGTCCTGAGAAGTCCCAAAGGTCCAGTCCGAGACCGTCCTCCAGGAGCCCAGAGACAAAGGCCTTATAGGCCCCCTGGGGTCAGGGAGGAGGCCAAGGTCTCCTGTCCAGCCAGGAAGTACCTGGGCCCAGCCCTTCTCACCCACAAGGAGAAAAGACGAAGAAGCACTGTGGGGTCAAGATGCCAGCACTCGGGGACCTGCCTGCCACAAACTGCCCCGTGTTCAAGTTCCCAGGGGTGGTGTGTCCCTTTAGCCTCAAACAGAGCCAGTTTTCTGCACAATCTGCCCATATATACTGTCAAAGGCCAGAGCTGAGGCGTGCTTGGATGACTGAAGTTCATGGTGTCTGGGACCCTGCTGTTAAGCGGGGGCGGGGGGCTGTAGTGAACCCCACAAGGTGAATACAAGATGGCCAGGTCTTCAGGACCCAAGCCGACTGCAGTGTCCTGCTGGGTGATGCTGCATTTCCCTGGGTCTACCCGACTCACAGCCAAGTCTGCCCCGGGGTCTGACAGCGCACCTGGGTGAGCAGTGGTCCAGGAAATAGAGTGTGTGGTGGCAACAGTCCCAGCTCCCTGCAAGCAAGCTCTGAGGCTGTCGTGGGCTTGCAGCGGAAGTGGGGGAAAAGCATCCACGAAGGGGGGAACTCATTGCTGGGTTGACGGGTCCCTGGCGCCCTAGGGCTTCAAGGGTTGGGAGCTGGGAAGGATTTTTCAAACCCAGCCTGCTCCCTGAGAGGGGGTGGACTGCTACTTTACTCTGCTTTAGGCACTCAGAAAGAATGCTGGTGGCCTCTGAGATGTCCCGATAGAGTTCCCACAGAACAGCTCATGGGGCCCTGGGGGCTCCGTGTGACCGATCGTCCTCCCCATGGGGGGAAGACCACCCCGTCCTATCTTCTATCTGCCAGCGGCCAAGGACGGGCTCCCGGCAGGTCTTCCCAGCTTCCCAGGCCCTCAAGCTCAGAGGTTTTCAAGCAGCCAGCCCTCCTACAGAAACAAAGCTGAAAACAGCCACACAACAAGAACAGCACCAAGCCACAAATAACTTTTAAAAACCTCAAATAAGACACCCAGCCCATCCTGAGTTGTGCAATCCTCTTCCCAGAACCCTAAAGGAGGTATGTCTCGAAGACACCAGTTGTAACCATGGCAACTCACTGGCTGACCCCTGTCCTCTAGGAGGGAGAAGGCAGGCTGCTGAGGAAGAGAAGTCGCATTGTGATTTCTCCCCCCACCCCAGAGCACGCTGATCTTCTTCCTGGCCTGGTCCCCAATGCCTGCGTGGAAATGGCAGGGCCTCTAGGGACTGGAGCTCTGTCTGCCAGTCAGACCCAAGGCGACCTTCAAATATGGGCATAATGCTGGGTGGTGAGCTGGGTGGGGCCTCTGGACAGTGGTGGCTGGCCATGCCATCTCTGAACACCCGGCCTGCCAGCTGTGCCACATGGATGGGTCAGAGGAGGTAGCCACGAGAATCCCAGACCCTCGGGGGTGACCAGTCCCAGCTCTGGTCAGGGAATGGTGTCATTAAACTTGAACGTGTGTCCTTCCTCTACCCCTCCAAATAATCCTAAAACTAATATATAAATAAGAGGCTCCTCTTTAGGCGTGTGATACAGAGAAATTCCGTAGACATAAAGCGGGGAGGCATTTTTCGCACCTGCGTGGATGCAGGTGCGTTCCCTTTCTATCTCTGTGCAGGGCGTTACATGTATATATGTCTTTTTGTTGTTGCCGTTGCATGCGTGTCTTGTTTTACTTCTCGTTTGTGGTGCTGGGGATCGAACCCAGGGCCTTAAACATGCTAGGCAAGCCCTCTACCACTGAGCCATACACCCTTGCTCTACACAGGGCTGATATTCATAACCAGCATGGCTAGTCAAATCATTTTGTGCTGATTGGAGAGCTTCAAATACCCCCTTCTTCACTCTGGGCTGCCCTATCCTCTTGCAAAGACGCCCCCCATCCCAGGCTTCTATGCACTCAGAGAGGAAACGGTTAAGGCTGAGAATAGCGGGGTGTCTGAGTGACTGGCCAGGGTTTGTACGTCTTGTGGTTATTAAATCTTCAGTCTCTGGACTCCGGCCCACATAGCCTGCAGGCCTTACTGTGTGTTTCATGTATATTTCTGTGTGTTAGAGAGAGGGAGAAAGAAAGAGGGAGAAAGAGAGAGAGAGAGGAGAGAGAGAGAGAGAACGTGCCAGGGAGTTTTGTTAATAGGCAGGACTGCCCAGGCCTGCTCAGGACATTGGCAGACCCTAAGGTGGGGTGTGAACCACGCTGTGGAGAGGACAGGGCACAGCCCCGTTCTTGGAGGAATCCCAGCTCCACTGGCAAGCTAGCTGGTTGGGAAGGGGTCTGCTGCGCCCTCCCCACCCCCACTCACCTCCCCAACCACAGCTTCCCCACTGCCCTGTGCCAGGGCTGTGAGCTCACTGCCAGCCTAGGTTCTGTGAGGAAGGCAGGGTGGGCTTTCCACAGTGGTCCCAGACCCCACTACGTGACCCAGAAGGTGCCCCGTTCCTCCAGCAGGCTGACGGAGCGGTTGGTGAGCGAGGCGGCGTCCCTGGCCAGCTTGTAGCCGAAGAGGCGCATGGTGGCGCCGCATGCTGTCTGCACGACCTGGGCCAGCTTGAAGGGCATGCTGAAACGCCACTTCTCGAACTGCTCCGAGGAGTTCTTCTGCGTGGAGTAGATGCCGCTGCCGTCGCGGGCCGCCTGGGTGTTCTTCTGGATCCAGTCCTCCACCTGCTGGGTCAGGGGGATGCCCGCGAAGCGGTACATCTCGCGCGCCTTCTGCAGCGGCCTGCGCGCCACATCCTCATAGCGCACCAGCATGTAGCGGCCGCGCAGCCAGGCGGGCTGCCGCAGGCCCAGCTCGGCCGACAGGCGGATGCTCTCGCAGTTGCCCCGCAGCCTCTGCACCTCCTCTTCCCGCAGCCGGTCCCGCCCGTCGTCGTCGGACAGCCACTTCTTCCAGCTCTCGTACTTGCCCGCGAAGGCCACCATGCGGGAAGCCAGCACGGCCCGGGGATCGCGCACCAGCTGGATGACGCGCAGGTCCAGCCTCGGGTCCTCGGCCAGCGGCTGCAGGAACTCCAGCTGGCGGATGCGCACGGCCTTGAGGGCCATGTGGTCCTTGCGGCGGCAGGCCTCGGCGGCCAGGGTCACGTTGAGGGGCCCGCAGCGGCGGCTCTTGCAGTGGTACTTCTCGAAGACCTTCTTGACGAAGGGCGTGCACACGGGCTCCTCGCACAGCGAGCGGCTGGAGCCCCGGCGGAACAGCACGGGGGTCAGGTGGTCCTCGGGCTGCGGGCTGATGAAGGGCTCCAGCACGTACAGGTCGCAGAGGAACAGCTGCTTGAGCACATCGCGGTAGACCAGCGCCGAGCCCGCGGCGTTGGCGCCGCCGCCCCCGGCGTCGAAGGACACCGTGCGCTCGATGTGCCACAGGGGCTCGAAGAGGTAGAAGATATTGCCCTGCTGGTTGAAGAACTCGCCCACGAACGACGAGCCCGTGCGGGTAGTGGCCATGAGCAGCACGTGGCGTCGCTGATGCCCAGCCAGGGCCGGCTGGGACGGCTCTGCGGCCACCTCCTCCTTCCTCCCCCGGGCCTCTCCCACCGCTGGCTCCACGCCCAGCTGCACGCTGAGGTTGTGCAGACGGCTCCGCAGCTCGGAGAAGGCCGAATCCAGCTCGCTCAGGGACAAGAGGGACGCGTTGTCAGCCAAGAGCAGGCCTGGGTCGGTGCTGTTGGCGTCTGTCACTGGCTGGGGGATCTGCTTCAGCCTGTCGGAGACCCTGATGGGAGCAAAAGGGACACCAAGGGTGAACGGCTGATCTGGGGAGAATGCCACACACCCCTCCCCCCAACCAACCCCAAGTAGTCTTTCATGTTGATCGCTTAGAGCCTGGCCCTCCCGCAACAGACTGAGGCTAAGGGTTTGCATGTAGTTTATTTGGGACATAAACCCAGGGAGGATTGAGTAGAGAAGTGAGGCAGTCCTTGAAGGGGGCGCCGTTATGGGCAGGTCACCCCTGGTACCCATGAAATCCACACTCACTGGGGAATTCAAATGCATCTGCCGCCCTGGCACTGCTGGCTTGGGTGGGTGCAAGTGGACTGTGGCTCTCAGGTGGAGAGCTGCAGCGATTTGCAGCAGGCAGGAGCTGACCAGTCCGTGCTGGGGGACTCAGGTGGGCATGACTGTGTCGGCATCCTACTCGTCCTGCTGGTGGCTTTCATCAGGGCTGGTGCCTGGGAGGCGATCGGGCCTAATAAACAGTTCTGTGACTAGCAGATCCACTGTACACAGCAGTAGCTAACAATTCAAGAGGCGTGTGTGGAGGCATTCCCAGGGTAGCCTGTGGGCAGGGCACTCCCCAGGAGGGATATACATCTTGGGCAGCTGCTCAGTGCAGCCCTGCCGACCAACACCCTGCCTTCCCGTGTCTCACCCTAACCCATGGCATCAAGCCTTGCAGAAGGGATGTGACGCTGTTAGTGGGAGCCATCATTCTAAGACAGGAAATAAGGTAATAAATCGGGTGTGCACGCCTTTAATCCCAGCACTCAGGAGGCAGAGGTAAGAGGATCACTGTGAGTTCGAGGCCACCCCAAGACTACATAGTGAATTCCAGGTCAGCCTGGGCTACAGTGAAACCCTACTTGGAAAAACCATAATAATAATAATTAATTAATAATAATAATTTGCAGCCCCAGCCAGCAAAGACCAGGCATCAACTATGTCCCCTGCTGTGGGCTAAATGTGCTTATGTTTTCTCATTCAATCTATCCAACAAGGCAGGTGCCATCACTTACAGACATGTTTTCCCTTCATACCATTTCAGAAGAGGGAAGTGTTTTCCTCGGCTCTCACAGCCGGGAGATGTTAACATGGGGACGCCTGACCCTGGAGCCTGTCTTTCCACTGTACACGTGACCCTCCGCCAGATGACTGTTGAAGGGATGGACTCCCTGGTCCACAAGGAACCCTAGAGTCACTTCTGTCCCCAACCGCCCCACCTTTGATAAGGAAGATTTCATTCTGAGTCCCTCACCTGGATATGATTTTATTTTCCTTTTCAATGAAGACAAAAACTACCACCACGAAGGCCAGGAAAAGGGCATATTTGCTCCTCATCTTCAGGCTGTTCACAAAGTCCCGGCAGTCCTGGGGCAAAGTGACTCCTTTCTCCATGGGGACGGAGGGTGTCTTGAGGCTCCTCAGGGTGGCCGCCAACTTTCAGCTCTGGGGCATCACACAGGACCCTGTTGTCCCCTTCAAGTGGGAGACACTCTCGTCCTGTGGAGAGAGGAGTGGTCAGGGCACCTTGTCTGCAGATGGGTAACACACGCACCTTTCCACCAGATGTTTTTGTGTGTTGTGTGTGTGGTGCGTGCACACGTATGGACACGTGTGTCATGGTGCACATATGGAGGTCAGAGTCGAATCTTGGGCTGTCAAGTTCTCTTCTTGTTTTCAGTCGGGGTCTCTTGTTTGCCACTGCAAATGCCAGACTAGCCAGCTTGCAAGCTGCGTGGTACTCCAGCCCACCGCCCATTGCCTTAGGCGTATCTGGGATTACAGATGCATTCTGTGGTAATTCGAATGTTTGGCTCCAAAGACTCAGTCACTTATTTTTATTTTTTATTTTAGAGAGAGAGAGAGAAAGAGGCAGAGAGAGAGAGAGAGAGAATGGGCATGCCAAGGCCTCCTTCCACCACAAACAAATTCCAAATTCACATGCCACCTGTGTATCTGGCTTACGTGGGTACTGGGGAATCGAACCTGGTCCTTAGGCTTCACAGGCAAGCGCCTTAACCGCTAAGCCATCTCTCCAGCCCGGACGGACCCAGTTATTTTTTTATTAAACTTTCTACTTGAACGCCTAACAGGCAGATCCCTGCTAGAGGAGGTGAGTCATTGAGGTCAGATCTGAATTCCAGACCAAAGGAGTAGAGAGCATGTTAAGTAAGCTCTAGAGACTCCTGCTTGCTGGTGGTGCTGGTTGCTGGTGGCGTGTGTCTGCTTGGATCTGTGAACATCACTGGCGGTGTTCCCTTGGATCCCTTCCTCCCACAAACTGTGTCTGGTTGGATGTTTGTTCCGGCAACATGGAGCTGACTGCAACACACTTGCTACTCGCCATCAGCTTCACGTGGATGCTGGAGATCCAAACTCCCATCACCAGGCGTGCAGAGCACGTGCTTTTAACCACTGAGCCATCGCCCCAGCCCTTCCACCCGACTTTTGAGGATCCAGCTCTGCCTAGCAGTCAGAACCCCAGGCACGCTCAAAACATACTATGCCCAGGACACTTTAGGTCCTCCAACCCCCTTTTTTTGAAAAGTTTACTTATTTATTCATTTTCTTTCTTTTTTTTTTTTTTTTGCAAGCAGGGAGAGAGAGAGGGAGAGAATGGATATGCCAGGGCTTCCAGCTGCTGCAAACAAATTCTAGATGCATGCACCGCTATATGCATCTGGCTTCACATGGGTGCTGGGGAATCGAACTCGGGCCGTTAGGCTTTGCAAGGCAAGTGCCTTAACCACTGAGCAATCTCTTCAGTTCCCTTTTTTTTTTTTTTCCCTGAGATAGGGTTTAACTCTAGCCCAGGCTGCTTGTTTTTGAAATCTATACAATACTTTTATTTTATGTGCACGTGTGTACGTGTGCATGTATGTGCACCAGGGTTTCTGGAAGCTGCAAACAAACACCGGGCACATGTGCCTATTTTTGCATCTGGGGCATTGAAGCCTGGCCAGCAGGTTTTGCACGAATAGCCTTTAACCACTGCATTATCTCCCTGACCTCTCCACCCCTTTCTGAGACAAGATGTCACTTTTTAGCTCAGGCTGGCCTAAAACTCCTGAGGTGGGATATCTGAAAGACAAGGAGGGCTGGAGAGATGGCTGAGCAGTTACAGCACTTGCTTGCAAAGCCAAAGGACCCAGGTTCGATTCTCCAGGACCCACAGAAAGCCAGATGCACAGGTGCTGCATGTGTTTGGAGTTTGTCTGCAGTGGCTGAAGGCTATGACATGCCCATTCTCTCCCTATCTGTCTCTTTCTCTCTCTCAAATCAATAAAATTTAAAAAAAGACAAGGAAAATGTATGGGGACTAAATAAGGGGAAAAGAGTCCTTTCCCCAGGGGTCTGATGAAACACCACACTGGCTGAGAAACAAGAATTCCAGCACATGCAACTGAGCTGATAACCTCCTCCATGTAGACCAGCTGACAGAAAGCTGGAAGAAGCCATTCTACATGTAGTTCAATGGGAGAACGAGAAATCACCAGTGAAGATACTCAATAGTGGACACTGCAAGCCTTATAATTGGCCAGCCAGCCCAAATGAGCCAACGGGTGCAATAGTGGCACGTCTGTCATGGTGGAAACCAACTGCCTTCCAATCGGACTGGAGGCCCACTCCATGGAGGGAAACACATCCCTGATACTGAAAACTTAAAACAGGAGTAGTCATGAGCCCTAGGGGTGTAACATCTGCTGATGTCTGGAAAAATTATATACTATGCTTATCAAACTTCCCAGTTAGCACTTCTCTTAATATTTATACCCTCATATTAACGGTACTTTCACTTTCGGTAGAGAATCTTCTTTTCAGATGGCAGTGACTTTGGGATGACTCAGAAGGTATCATAGTACTGGAAAGAAGTGACTGGAGTACTGAGTAACATCTCGATCACACCTTCCAAGGTTCAGGGCCTAATGCGGAAGAGGTGGCAGAAAGAATGTAAGAGCCAAAGGAAGGGTAGGACTCCTTACAACGTGCTCCCTCCGGACATAAAATGGCCTGGATATCCATGACCTCATAGTGCCTGACACTACCTACACAAGACCATCCTAAGAAGAGGAAAAGATCATGACATCAAAATAAAAGAGAGACTGATTGAGATGAGGAGGGGATATGTTGGAGAATGGAATTTCAAAGGGGAAAGTGGGGCGGGGGGAGGGTATTACTGTGGGATACTTTTTATAATCATGGAAAATGTTAATAAAAATTGAGAAGGGGGCTGGAGAAATGGCTTAGTGGTTAAACACTTGCCTGTGAAGCCTAAGGATCCCAGTTCGAGGCTCCATTCCCCAGGACCCACATTAGCCAGATGCACAAGGAGGCGCATGCATCTGGAGTTCGTTTGCATTGGCTGAAAACCCTGGCATGCCCATTCCCTCTCTCTCTCTGTCTGTCGCTCTCAAATAAATAAATAAAAATGAGCAAAAAAATTAAAAATTTTGAGAGGGGTTGGAGAGATGGCTTAGCAGTTAAGCGCTTGCCTGTGAAGCCTAAAGACCCACGTTAGCCAGATGCACAAGGGGGCGCACGCATCTGGAGTTCGTTTGCAGTGGCTGGAGACCCTGGTGCACCCAATTTCTCCCTCTCTCTCTCTCTCTCTCTCTCTCTCGCTCCCTCTTTCTCTCTGTCTGTCGCTCTCAAATAAATAAATAAAAATAAACAAAAAAATTTTTTAATTGAGAAAAAAAGAATTCCAGCAAATTAACATTTGCTGTGAAGGTTGTTGACATAGAAATCATATTCCTAGGTGGGCGTGGTGTCGCATGCCTTTAATCCCAGCACTGGGGAGGCAGAGGTAGGAAGATCGCTGTGAGTTCGAAGCCACCCTAAGACTACATAGTAAGTTCCAGGTCAGCCTGGTCTATAGTGAGAGCCTACCTGGAAAAACCGCCAGGCCAGGAAGAGGGTACCAGGTTCTAGGGGTGAGTTGAGAGGTGCACAGAGGTGGGAGGTCACAGGGTCATGAGGGAGAGGGACAAGACCCAGACTGAGGTCACTCGGCAAAGGTCCGGGCAGAACCTTCCCCTCCAGAAGTGGAGTGGGGTGTCTGTGACATGGGGGAACCTTCTTCCCACCTCTCTCCCAAGGCTCATGGGGCAGGGGGCTAGCAAACTCCCTTCCTGGCCTAGCTTATGGCACGAACTGAAGGTCTCTGCCGTCCCCAGTCGTAATGCCCCATCCCAACCATACCTTTAGCATGCCTAAGTACTGAAGAATGCCTGGGCACATGCCAACCCAGTTCTGCCTGGGTGCAGCCAGCTGCAAGACAGCACTCTTGACCCATCTGGACCAGCTCTCTTGTCTCCTCCCAGCAGACACCAGGGCCAGGAAGAGAAGGCTGAGGGCTGAGTTCTTCCAGGGCAGCCGCCACCATCTGGCGGGTGTGACCGTATGCCAGGCCTGCCCAGATGCTGGGAGTCACTTGACGGCGCAGTGTCCAGGCCAGCCCTCCAGGAGGCGACACCAGGCATCGGCTGAGAGACAATCACACTCGACACCAATGAAAGTCGATCACAAGAGCGTGGTCCACTTGGCTCCCATCCTCCCCTATCTCCTGTCCTCTCCTGGCTTCCTCAATTGTCCGGCCCCTGGGTAACCCCCTAGGGAGGGAGTATAAGGGTGCCCATTGCTGCTTCTCATCCTGGGGACCAGTCTGCCTGTTCTTTCCTTTTCCAAACCCTCCTCTGCTCCCTCTTGCCCCTCTGCCCTTGCTCGGCATCCTCTGGGATCCCACGAGGAAGTACTCTTCTCCCGCTCGGTACCGTCTCCCTAGACATGGAGGCCTTCATCTCACACCTCCGCTCTTCCCTCCTGCTGTCAGCACAGCTGCTGTCCACTCATTCGCCGTCCATCCTCCCCTCCCTCCGGGACTCTGCCCACCCCAGCCCGGCGGACAGCTCCTCAGCCGGTGGGAGCCTGCTGCTTGCCCCATCTCTTCTCATGCACCTATCCTCTACCCGCTCCTGCCATCTGGTCGAGCCCGCCTTGCCACGCCCCACCTGGGTGCGCTGCCGGCCGGGTCCTATCTCTACTGACCCCCATCATCCAGGATGTCTATGTCCTATGCCTACGTCTATGGCTTTATGTCTCTCTGTCTGTCCTTTCTCACTCAAGAACTACATGCAACTGACAAAAGTCAGGAAAGACTGCCTGCATAGAGATAATCCTCGTGGGCTGGACAGATGGCTTAGTGGTTAAGGCGCTTGCCTGTGAAGCCAAAGAACCCAGGACCCACGTAAGCCAGATGCGCAAGGTGGCACATGCGTCTGAAGTTCATTTACAGTGGCTGAAGGCCCTGGCGCGCCCATTCTCTATCTGAAATAAATAAATAAAATGTTAAAAACCACCGATTTTCACACACACACACACACATCTCACAGATAAATTGTGTTTGCTTAGGGCTCTATGATTACATGACCTTTCGCTTGAACCTAAGCACTCCTCTTCCATTTGCAGACCTCATAAATCACGTGAAAATTTCGCCAGGTGTGGTGGCACACGCCTTTAATCCCAGCACTCGGGAGGCAGAGGTAGGAGGATCGCCGTGAGTTCAAGGCCACCCTGAGACTACACAGTGAATTCCAGGTCCAGACCCTACCTCAAAACGAACAAACAAACAACAAAAGTGTGAGGAGAAAAAGCACTCTGGACGCGTGCTCCAAGCACGTGCTAGGGACATTGCTAGGAAGGTTGTCAGAGCACAGGGGACATTCCTAGGAGCACTGCTATGGCCACGGGTAGGGCAGGTGGACAAGGGACAAAGCTTCACGTGCGGGGTTTCATATGCCTCGGTGTAGGATGCTCTCTGATCGCGGGCTTTCAGCTCGAGCCTCTCTCTCGAGGCTGTGCGCTCCCCAGGGAGTCAGGAACGCCAGGCAACAGGTAGTTTGGAGAGGAGAGGAAAATGCGGTGCCAGGAACGTAGGCAGGCAAGCCCTAGCAAGCTGGACACCAGTTTCCCTGTTCTTCCCAACCTCCCAGGCTGTCTTTCTGCTCAGGCCTCCCCCTGGCTTGGCAAAATGCCTCACTGGAGAACCAGTTTAAGGCCTGGATGGCCTGCAGCCCAGCCTTTCCATGAAGCCCCCTAATGGACCGCAGCCCGGACAGGCCTGCCTCCCCCTGGGAAGGTGGGGAGTCCCAGCAGGCGGCAGGGAGGGGAGCTCTGATAAAGAGACTGCACCTTGCCAGACATTGCATCAGGCAACAAAACTCCACTCTCCTCTCTCAGGGCCGTGGGGACAGGGCCTCAGCTGGTCCAGGCCATATGGATAGCCTTTCCCATGTTGGGGGAGGAGATACACGGAAGAGTGGGATGGAAGAGTGTCCTTGGGCAAGGTGAAAGGGCAGAACCCACTGTGGGGAAGCTCCGAGTCTGCCCACGGGACCCAGGAGACTGACCCTTTTGTATTCCCTAACACACCTAGGAGGGGACTTCTGTGAGCTGTCCCTGGGTCCCCAGAGAGGAGACAGGAAAAGGCAGGTAAGGTAAGGATGTCCCTGGGCCACTGGCCAATTAGGATGGGGAGGAACACAGAGGTGACCTTGTCCATCCACTGGCCTGTTCCACTTGGGTCCTATTTCACATGGGGGCATCCAGAGATGGATTGGGGAGTCATGGACCCCAAAATATTGAACTTAGGTTTGACAGGAAGGTAAATTCTCAGGGGCTATTTGCCCAGTGAGCAAAGGAAGAAGAGAAAGAATAAAAGAATGAGGGGCTGGAGAGATGGCTTAGTGGTTAAGCGCTTGCCTGTGAAGCCTAAGGACCCTGGTTCGAGGCTCGGTTCCCCAGGTCCCACGTTAGCCAGATGCACAAGGGGGCGCATGCGTCTGGAGTTTGTTTGCAGAGGCTGGAAGCCATTCTCTCTCTCCCTCTATCTGTCTTTCTCTCTGTGTCTGTTGCTCTCAAATAAATAAATAAAAGAATGAGAAGGTGAAAGCATATGGGGTTGGTACTCATCCAGCATCCAGCACCCCAACATCCCAGCATCCCACTATTCACAGCATCCAGCATCTCAACATCCCAGCATCCAGCATCCAGCATCCCATCACATAGCATGCCAGTACCCCAGAGCTCCAGCACACTTGTTTTTATTTACTTATTTTTTATTGGCAGGGAGACTGACGCACCAGGGCCTCCAGCCACGGCAACCGAACCCCAGATACACCAGGCACCCTGCGCACCTAGGTCACCTTGCACTTGTGTCCCCTTGTGCGTCTGGCTTATGAGGGGCCTGGAGAGTTGAATGTGGGTCGTTAGGCTTCACAGGCAAGAGCCTTGACTGCTAAGCCATCTCTCCAGACCTCTTTATTTTTATTTTAAATTTTGATTTGGTTTTTCATGGTAGGGGCTCACTCACTCTAGCCCAGGCTGCCCTGGAATTCACTATGTAGTCTCAGGGTGGCCTTGAATTTATGGTGATCCTCCTACCTCTGCCTCCTAAGTGATGGGCTTAAAGGCGTGTGCCACCAGGCCCGGCCTCTGATTTATTATTGAGGGCTTATTTCAGGTTTATAGTTTCAAGGGAAGCTTCATCATGGTGGAAGAAACTGGTTCACTTCATCACACATCCCCAGCAGAGAGAGGACAGTGCAAGCTGGCCCCTATTACCAGGCTTGGGGTACCCAGCCTCCTCTTTATGGGTCTCTCTGCATCAGTAGGCCATGCAGGCGACAGAGGCCACAGCAGAAACTCCAAGGCCTCCTGAGCAGAGCTCAAATGTAGTGACTGCTTCCAACATGATGGTATAGAGACCAAGGCCCGACACAAACTCTCCATTATCTGTACTAAGAATGAACGTGGCTTAACGGTTAAGGGGCTTTCCTGCAAAGCTCAAGGACCCAGGTTTGGTTCCCCAGAGCCCATGTAAGCCAGATGCACAAGGTGACACATGCATCTGGAGCTTGTTTGCAGCGGCTAGAGGCCCTGGTGTGCTCTCTCTCTCTCTAATAAATAAATGAAAGTAAGAAAGGAATGGAGAAATGACTCAGCGATTAAAGGCACTTGCCTACAAAGCCTGATGGCCCAAGTTTGATTCCTGAGTACCTGCACAGAGCCAGAGGCACACAGTGAGGCATGCTTTCTGGGGCAGGAGGCCCTGGTGCACTCATATTAACTCTCTCTGTCTCAAATAAATATTTCTCTTTAACAAAAGAATAAACCCATGTCCCTGAGCACAATGGGATACACCTGTCATCCTAGCACTTTGGAGGGAGAGGAAGGAAGATCAGAGTTCAAGGCCAGTCTGTGTTGCATAACAAGTTTGAGGCCTGGGCAACATGAAACCCTCTCTCAAAAGACAAAATAGAGGCCCGGCGTGGTGGCGCACGCCTTTAATCCCAGCTCTCGGGAGGCAGAGGTAGGAGGATCGCTGTGAGTTCAAAGCCAGCCTGAGACTCCATAGTGAACTCCAGATCAGACTGGGTCACAGTGAGACCCTGCCTCGAGAAACAACAACAACAACAAAAAGACAAAATAATAATAATAATGAACTCATCTCCTAACTTTCATTGTGTCTAACCTCAGCCAAGACAGAGGAGCAAAAACAGTTGAAGGAGAAGGTGGTGTCACTGGTGCATCATCAGATGTCCATGTACCCATGAGGGGCAAGGGTCAGAGCTATGAGGTAGACTATGGAGCTGAAAACCAACCTGACAGGGCCTCAGGCCCAAATTAAGCAAGTCTTGGCCAGGGCAAGCTCCAGCCACCCCTCGGCCCTTTCTCCCTGTGGGGGACACTCTTTCACCACCCCATTGGACAATCACTTTCCACAGCTGCATGGAGCACAGGTCCCCCATTCCCTGGCGCTGCTTCTTGCCCTTGGCCGGCCAGCAGCTGCGTGGGGACTGGTGCCCAGTTCGTCCATAGCCAAGCAGCCGGCAGCCTGGAGAGCTGCCGCCATTCAGGACTGACCTGGACCCAAGCCCAGCGCCAGCCATGGAACTCCACCCCATGAGAAGCAATGGACTGTCCTACTGGGCAGCTAGACAAGGGTTCAAAGTGCAGATGCAGCTACAAAATTATAATATTAAGTGGTAATTTTCTTCATTTTATCCCTTTTTGGGTGGCTTGAATGTTCAACAACTGTGCACTTGTATCATTTTTTTTTAAATTAAACTTCACTTGAAATTTCAAAAAGAGAGGAGTGGCAGAGCATTTTGGAAGTGGTATGGAAAAAAGACATGAAGGATGGGGAGAGATAGCTGAGAGGTTAAGGTACTTGCCTGCAAAGCCAAAGGACCCAGGTTCAATTCCCCAGGACCCACATAAGCCAGATGCAAAAGGTAGCGTATGCATCTGGAGCTCGTTTTCAGTGGCTGGAGGCCCTGGCATGCCCATTCACTCTCTCTCCCTTTCTCTCTCTCAAATAAATAAATAAAATTAAGAGGCCTGGAGAGATGGCTTAGCTATTAAGGTGCTTGCCTGCAAAGCCTAATGACCCTGGTTCAATTCTCCAGGTCCCATGTAAGCCAGATGCACAAGATGGTGCATGTGTCTGGAGTTTGTGTGCAGTGGCTGGAGGCCCTGGCATGCCTATTCTCACTCATTCTCTCTCTCTCTCCCTCTATCTGTCTCTAATGGTCAGCCTGAGCTAGAGTGATACCCCACCCTGAGACTACATGGTGAATTCCAGGTCAACCTGGGCTAGAATGAGAACCTGCCCGGAAAAACAAACAAAAAAAGATGAAGTGATTGAGGAAAACACCCAATATCAGCTTCTGACTTCCACACGGACCTGCATACACATGCATGCACACCTGCGCACTAAAAGAGAACGGCTGCGGCCCACATCTTTAATCTCAGTACTTGTGAGGCTGAGGCGGGAAGATTGCTTTGGTAGAGAGAGAAAGAACGAGAGAGAGGGAGGGAGGGAAGAAAGGAGGCAGGGAGGGAGAGACTATGAATATGATGCACCAGGGCCTCTTACCTTCATTACTCCAGACATATGCACCACATTATGCATCTGGCTTTACGTGGGTACTAGAGAACTGAACCTAGGCTGACAGGTTTTGCGAGCAAGTGCCTTTTAACTGCTGAGCCATCTTTCCAGCCCTCCACACAAGTGTTAAACATCTGTGATGAAGTTATGCTGTGTTGTTTTTGCAGCACTGGGGATTGAACCCAGGTATAGGCTAGTTGAATACCACTGAGCCACACCATAGCCCAACATGTGTTAAGAGGGAGTCGGATAGCTTTGTTAGGCAGTTAGGGTGACTGGGCCCCTGAAAGTAAAGGCGTGAATGTCCGCACTGATGATCTGCATTTGCTAGAGGTTAAAGGATCAGATTTCTTATCACTTGCCTAAAGGAGTTCTGCAGATCAGTTTTTCCACCAAACAACCTGAGCCCCACCTGGGAGGGAGGTCCCCTTTTCCTAGAATTTAAAATCTCATCCTGACATTGTGGTTGCTCAAGTTCAGCCCCCAGAACTTGGTGGCATGGCTGGCCTCTTCCCCAGCCCAGACCACTGGCCCCTCACTCTGGCTCTCCTGAGCAGGAAGGAGAGACCTTCAAGAATAAGGTTATAAACAGCTGTGTGCCAGAGACGAGGCTCTCTCGGGCTGCCTGACCATCGCTCCGGAACCTCTGGGCTCTGGTGAGTTTCCTCCATCTCGGCTCTCCACCCCCTCCCTACCCCCCCTGCCC
This sequence comes from Jaculus jaculus, assembly GCF_020740685.1. NCBI lineage: Eukaryota > Metazoa > Chordata > Mammalia > Rodentia > Dipodidae > Jaculus > Jaculus jaculus. The sequence goes on along the minus strand of NC_059119.1, from coordinate 13,335,533 downwards.
ATGGCAGAAGCTCTTGGCACTTTCTTTTTTCCCCCCTTAATTCCCTTCTCACGTTTCCTCCAGACCTACCACGTGGGCTCTCAGTCCACGTGGGTGTATTCATTTTCCTTCCCTCGGTTCTGTACAACCCTCAATAAATGTGGTAATTTAATAACGATCCTTCTCAGTTTGGTTTGCCCAATTCTTTGGTTAAATGCAAACATGAACTCAGGGCTTGGGGTTCAAGGACTTTCCTGGACTAGCCACAGACCCCGTATCAGTTTTAAAGTATCTGTACATACGAAACAGTGTTTCACGGTGTGGGATTTTTCCACTTGTGATGTCATGCAGCGCTCACAAGGTTGTGGCTACAGAGCATTTCAGACTTCAGATCCTTTGCATCCAGGGTGATTAACTTGATTTTTTTTTTTTTCTCTCAGTATGCAAGTCTGAGAGGTTCAAGTGGAATCTGTCCTGTATACCACCCAATGAGTCATGAGAACACAGGGTTCTCACCCCCAAACTACAGAACGTCAGGGCTGGGAAGGGCTTACAAACTTTCATATCCACTCCTTCACACTTTGCGTTTATAGCCACTCAAGATCAGACAAGAAAATTTTCTTATCAGGACTAGAAAGATGGCTTAGCGGTTAAGGTGCTTGTCTGAGAAGCCTAAGGACACAAGTTCGATTCCCCAGTATCCTCGTAAGCTAGATGTACAGGGTGGCACATAATTTGCAGTGGCTGGATGGAGGCCCTGGTACATCCATTCTCTCCCTCTATCTGACTCTTTCTCTCAAGTAAATAAATAAACAAATAAATAAAATTTTTTTGTTTTTTTTCAAGGTAGGGTCTCACTCTAGCCCAGGCTGACCTGGAATTCACTATGTAGTCTCAGGGTGGCCTCAAACTCACAGTGATCCTCCTACCTCTGCCTCTCAAGTGCTGGGATTAAAAGCGTGAGCCACCACACCCGACTAGTTTATTTTTAAATATCTTATTTATTTGATAGAGAGAGAAAGAGAGAGAGAATGGACACACCAGGGCCACTAGCCACTGCAAATGAACTCCAGACCCATGCGCCACCTTGTGCACCTGGCTTACTTACAGGGGTCCTGGGCAATCAAACCTGGGTCCCTGGGCTTCTCCAAGCACCTTCACCGCTAAGCCATCTCTCCAGCTGAAGATTGCAAGCCCCTAAATCCCTTTCCTGGACAATGACTCTAAGTCACAGTAACTATGAAGCTAAGAATAGTTAAAGCTCCAAAGTTGGTAATGCTTTGGCTTTGGGGAGGAAACAAAAACAAACAAATAAAAAGTCCCAGTGGGCACAAGGTTCACCTCTGCCCCTTGCTTGGTTCATGTCTCCATGAAGGAGAGAAGATACGGGGTGACAGCAAGCCCAGGCAACTGAAGAGACGGCTGTTGCCAATCCGGTCCACACTACCCACAGCTGGCAGAGAGCTCAACACTGCTAATTTTATATTATTATATTCACATGCCTGTATATATTTTTGTGAATAACAGACTACTTGAAGAAAAAAAAAGTCTTGGGGACTTCCCCACAGAAGCCTTTTAGGCTTAGGGAAATATTGGACGAGGCCACTGGGGTGTGGCTTGAGTGTGAACAAAATCTGCTATGAGAATTCCAGTAGAGAATAGTGGCAAGCAACTGCTAAAGAAAGCATGCGGGTGCAAATTGGAACCATACGCCATGTCGTTTCTTCATGTAGTCGACCAGCAAAGAACAAAATGTCCTGTAACATTCTGACTGGCAGAGAGCAACGGTGTCCACCGAGTGCCCGTGTGTTCCTCCTCACGGCCCCGCCTCTTACAGTGAAGTCGAGGCCAGCTGACCAGTTCAGGGCCTGGGGATGTGGGATGTATTGTAAACCACTTCAAGGACTGGTCCCTAGAACAATTCCACACATTCCGTGGGGCCTGTGTTATATGGCTGGCCACATGCTACACCCACATTAGTTCAAGATGGAAACATCTGGATGGAGGATGTCGTGTGGATGGCCAGATGTGATGTGAGGGGAAAACAAGGCTTTGCCTTGTTAATACACTTAGATCTGGACCTAACTGTTTTAACAGCAGAGCCTGTCCTGTCCTGGCTAATACAAACGATTCTCCCACAATGCTGATGGAGTTTGACCAAAACATCATGGTATTATTATTATTATTATTAATTCATTAATTTACTTTCAAGCAGAGAGAGAGACAGAAAGAAAGACAGACAGCATGGGCACACCATGGCCTCCAGATGCTGTAAATGAACTCCAAATGCATGTACCACCTTACTGGTCTGGCTTTACCTGGGAACTGGGGAATTGAACTCAGGTCATTAGGTTTTTCAAGCAAGTACCTTAAATGCTGAGCCATTTCTCTAGCCCGGATGAAGTAGGAATTTTTTTTTTTCAAGGTAGGATCTCACTCTAGCCCAGGCTGGCCTTGAACTCACAGCAATCCTCCTACCTTTGCCTCCCAAGTGCTGGGATTAAAGGTGTGTGCCACCATGCATGGCTTGTATTATTTTTGATACATGTCCTTACTATGTCGGTCATAATGACCTTAAGTACAACAATTTAGCATATGCATATTCTTTGCTATAGTTTAAATGTTGATATCTCTCTGAAATTCTCTTTTTCTTAATATTTTTAATTTGTTTGCAAACACAGACTGAGAGAGAGAGAAACAGAGAGAGACTGGGTGCACCAGGGCCTCTAGCTGCTGCAAATTCCAGATGCATTCGCCACTTTGTGCACTTTGTGGGATGCAAGGGTATGTGCGTGTGAAGGTCAAAGGTGGGCATCAAGTGTCTTCCTCAATGGCTCTCCACTGTTGCTTTTCATTTATATTTGAGAAAGAGGCATGGGGGGGGGGCGCAGATAGAGAGAGAGAGAGAATGGGCATGCCAGGGCCTTCAGTCACTTCAAACCAACTCCAGAATCATGTGCCACCTTATGCAATTGGCTTATGTGGATCCCGAGGAATCGAACCTAGGTCCTTTAGCTTGGCAGGCAACTGCCTTAACCACTAAGCCATCCCTCCTGTAATTTAATTCAGGTGTCCCACATAAACTTAGGTGTTTTGGATGCTCGGTTCCCAGCTGATGGAGATTTGGGAATTCACACCTCTTGGAGGCAATGTATTCTTGGGGGCGGGCCTATGGATGTTACACCCAGTTTCTCCTTGCCAGAGTTTGACACACTCTCCTGTTGCTGTTGTCCACCTGATGTTGGCCGGGGGTGGGGGTGATGTCCACCCTCTGCTCATGTCTTTGTTTCCCCCTGCCAGCATGGAGCTTCCCCTTGAGTCTGTAAGCCAAAATAAACCTCTTTTCCCACAAGGTGCTCTTGGTTGGGTGATTTCTGCCAGCAATGTGAACAGGACTGCAAAAGTCCTCACCCCTCCACACATTTGTACATTTGTTTGTTTTGAGATAAGGTCTTTCACTGACCCTGGAGCTCACCCACTGGGTAGACCAGCTGTCCAGTAAGCGCCAGGAAACATACAGCCTCCACCTTCCACTACCAGGATAACAGATGTGTACCACCATACTTGCCTTTTCTGTGGATCCCTGGGATCTAAACTCAGGTCCTCATACTTGAGTGTCAAGCCCTTTATTGCCCAAGCCATCAATCCTAAGTGATGATCCAGAAACTCTTTGACCCAGAAATGCTGCTTCTAAGAGTTAATCTTGCAGCCACACTTACACAGTAACAGTAAGGACCCACACAACGGGAAAATGTTCACAACAGCAAAAGACGGGCTGTGACCTTACGCGTGTTGGTAGGCTCGCCTCCAAAATATGCCTGCCTCGTTAGGTAAATATTAGATCCGTTGATCAATGTAATACTACACGGTGATTTTTTTTTTTTTTTTTTGGTTTTTCGAGGTAGGGTCTCACTCTGGTCCAGGCTGACCTGGAATTAACTCTGTAGTCTCAGGATGGCCTTGAACTCATGGCAATCCTCCTAACTCTGCCTCCCGAGTGCTGGGATTAAAGGTGTGCGCCACCACGCCCAGCTCTACGCGGTGATTTTTAAAAGAAAGTGTCAAAATGCCTTGGGATTCTGTTCAAGATCCAAGTGGTAAAGGCGCAGGCCAAAGGGGTGGGTAGTCTTAGAGCACCAGCTGTAGAAAAAAAGAAAAGGAAGTAGAGACAAACCTTGGTACATGCTTGGGATATCTGTAGAGCAGGCAGCAAGATGGTAAGGATTGTGGGGGAAGCTGGGCGTGGTAGGGCACGCCTTTAATCCCAGCACTCGGGAGGGAGACAGAGGTAGGAGGATCACTGTGAGTTCGAGGCCACCCTGAGACTATAGAGTGAATTCCAGGTCGACCTGAGCTAGAGTGAGACCCCACCTCAAAAAATAAAATACCTGGCTGGAGAGATGGCTTAGCAGTTAAGGTGCTTGTCTGCAAAGCCAAAGGACCTTGGTTTGATTCCCCAGTACCCAAGTAAACCAGATGCACAAGGTGGCGCATGCGTGTGGAGTTCATTGCAGTAGCTGGAAACCTTGGTGAGCCCATTCTCTCTCTCTCACTCTGCCTCTTTACCGCTTTCAAATAAATAAATAAAAATAAAATATTTAAAAAAAAGAATCATTGGGCTGGGTGTGGTGGTGCACGCTTTTAATCCCAGCACTCAGGAGGCAGAGGTAGGAGTATTGCCGTGAGTTCGAGGCCACCTTGAGACTCCATAGTGAATTCCAGGTCAGCCTGGGCTAGAGTGAGACCCTACCTTGAAAAACCAAAAAATAAAAATAAAAATAAATAAATAAATAAATAAAAGAATTGTTGGGGGGACTACGGAATGGGGGCAAGAATTGGGACCATTTTAATTAACACCATCTATTGTTCAAATTTGTTACCATGCTTGTTTTACTGCCCCTTTCAGAATAAAAGGAAGTAGCTGTAGCATAAATTGGAATTAAAAGACTATCTGGAGCTGCAGTCACAGTCCATCAGCCTGAACACAGTCAGTATTTAATATTGACTTGAGAGGCTGGGCGGGCCGGGGTGGTGGTGGTGAGCTCAGTATTGAGCAGTTTCATACAACCAAGTCTATTTAAGAAGCTTTCTGGTCAACCTCTAACCCAGAGTAAGCAAGAGTGGGTTGTGAAGATGGCTCTGTGGTCAACAGTGCTTCATTACAAAGTCTGTTGGCCTGGGTTCAATTCCCCAGCATTCACATAAAGCTGGATACAAAAGTGGCACATGTGTCTGGCTGTAAGAGACCCCGGTGTGCCCCAAAACACACACACAAAATCAATAATCAAATATTTAAAAATTTATATTGCATTTAATTACATGCAGGGAGGAAGAGAAAAGGAGAATGCCAGAGCATTTAGCCACTGCAAATGAGCTCCAGATACATGTGCCACCTTGTGCATCTGACTTAATGTGGGAATCGAACCTGGGTCCTATGGGTTTGCGCACAAGCACCTTAACTGCTAAGCCATCTCTCCAGACCAAGAGCTTTCGTCACTTGAACAAGTCAATCATTTGGTATTGGCAGCCTAGAGCATTGTGAAAACAATACTGAAGTCAAATTTCTTCTCGGTGGAAAAGAATACGGTGGTTGAGAGCTGGGCCGGGCATGGTGGTGCACGCCTTTAATCCTAGCACTTGGGAGGCAGAGGTAGGAAGATTGCCGTGAGTTCGAGGCCACCCTGAAACTACATAGTGAATTCCAGGTCAGTCATCCTGGGCTAGAGCGAGACCCTACTTCAAAAAAACAAACAAAATAAATAAATAAATAAAATAATAATATAGGAGCCTTAACCAAAAAGCCATCTCTTCAGCTCCATGGCAGAATTTCCAAGATAACTGGGTAGAGGCAAACTCCACGCATTACCAAGCCTCTCAATTCCTGCTCTATGCTACGTAATGACTTTTCTAGGCTGACTCGGAGCCTTTCTGCTCCTGGAGAATGTCCGAGTGAGGCTCAGGATACACAGGAGAATTTCTCTTGTTCAACCTTGCTCAAAGTGCTTCCTCTGTCTTCAACGCCAAGGGAACAATTGGGGACCCTCCTGTGGGAGTCTGCCATCCCACAGCTCCGAAGCCCCAGTTAACAGCCTTGCTGACAGCAGGAAGGGATTAGAAGGGGAATCTCAGAACAGCCTGTTCTCTTTTAATCTTTTTTAAATTTATTTATTTATTTATTTGAGAGCGACAGACACAGAGAGAAAGACAGGTAGAGGGAGAGAGAGAGAATGGGCGCGCCAGGGCTTCCAGCCTCTGCAAACGAACTCCAGACGCGTGCGCCCCCTTGTGCATCTGACTAACGTGGGTCCTGGGGAATCGAGCCTCGAACCGGGGTCCTTAGGCTTCACAGGCAAGCCATCTCTCCAGCCCTCTCTCTTAATTTTTTTCTTCGAGATAGGGCTTCACTCGCCCAGGCTGACCTGGAATTTACTATAGTCTCAGGTTCACCTCAAACTCGCTAGTGATCCTCCTACCTCTGCCTCCGGATTTAATCCTTTAATCCTCTGGGTTTAAAGGCGCGCACCACCACGCCCAACTTCAGCCTCTTCTCTTTTTCAACACCCTAGCCTGAGATCTGTGAGGGCACTAGGGGTAGGCTGTTTGAAATAATCACAAAGGGGACCATCTTTACCTGGCTTGGAATGGGAGAATTGATACCTGAGGCGAAGACAGAAGGTCGAAATGGTCAAGTGTCTGCACTTGGATTTGGAATCAGACTTAGGAGCTCATGTATCCCAAGCTGGCCTCAAACTCACTATGGAGCTGAGGGATGACCTTGAACTTCTTGTTTGTTTGAGGCAGGATCTCAGTGTAGCCCTGTGCTGACCTAGAGCTCACTCTGCAGCCCAGGCTGGCCTCGAACTCATGGCGATCCTTCTATTTCACCCTCCTCTGTGCCAGGATGAAAGGTGTGAGCCATCCCACCTGGCTATGCCCTTGATCTTCCTGTTGCTACCCCCTAAGCGCTGCGGTTACAGGAGTGTGCCACCATGCCCAGTTTATGCAGCTCTGGGATCAAACTGAGATCCAGACAAGCACCGTGCCGACTGAGTTAATCCTGCAGCCCTCACTCTCTTGAGCCTAGTACTGAACCGAGCCTAGGTTAGTCCAAACAGGGCTGGTCTGAGCATTCTGGAAGTGTGTGTGAAGCTCTGAAAATAGAGAAGACCACGTACAAGCCAGTCATTAGTGCTGGTCTAGACAAATGTTAGCCAGAGCCCGTCTGTCCCTGTGCCACCTCTGGCTTGCATTCCTTGGCGTGTCTCTCCAAGCCGGGCTGCAAATCACTGCAAGGAAAGGGTGTTCACTGACTCATGGTGACCCAGCCTAGACAGTCCTTTACTGGTTGAGGATCCAGCGCCGTTATTTCTAGCAGTATTTAAGGGAACTTTCATCCCAACACACCAAGCCCCTGGCCCAGATATATCTTAACCTATGCATGGCCCTCGCCTGACGATTTCAAGCTTGTCAGCTAGGACAAGTCAATTTCAACTCCTCAACAAGGCTGACCAATCAGAGGAGCTGTGATTGTTTAGTGATGTCTGCTTAGGTAGGTAGAGGGGAAGCATTGTGGTTATGAATTTTCAGGGCCTGTTTTTTTTAAACTATTTTAAAAAAAATTTTTGTTCATTATTTATTTATTTATTTGAGAGCGACAGACACAGAGAAAAAGGCAGATAGAGAGAGAATGGGTGTGCCAGGGCCTCCAGCCACTGCAAACAAACTCCAGATATGTTCACCCCCTTGTGCATCTGGCTAACATGGGTCCTGGGGAGTCAAGCCTCTAACTAGAGTCCCTAGGCTTCACAGGCAAGTGCTTAACCACTAAGCTATCTCTCCAACCCTGCTTTTTTTTTATTGACAACTTCCATAATTGTAAACAATATCCCATGGTAATGCCCTCCCTCCCCCCACCCTCCCTTTTGAAACTCCATTCTCCATCATATCCCCTCCCCCTCTTAATCAGTCTCTCTTTTATTTTGATGTCATGATCTTTTCCTCCTATCATGATGGTCTTGTGTAGGTAGTGTCAGGCACTGTGAGGTCATGGATATCCAGGCCATTTTGTGTCTGGAGGAGAACGTTGTAAGGAGTCCTACCCTTCCTTTGACTCTTACATTCTTTCTGTCACCTCTTCTGCAATGCACCCTGAGTCTTGGCAGAGGTAGGAGGAGCGCTGTGAGTTCAAGGCCACCCTGAGAATACAGAGTGAATTCCAGGTCAGCCTGGGCTAGAGTGAGACCCTACCTCAAAAAACCATTAAAAAAAAAAAAAAAAGACAACCAAGATCTGGTAGGGACAAGGTTGTACCTTGAGTGGCTCACGGCTAAGATCTTGTAGGCCATTTGGACCAGAGTGCTGCAAGAAGTTACCACAGGGGCACACAGGGAAATGGGTTCAGGGTTGCTTCCTTCTTTCCTTCCTTGCTCCACATTTTTTTTTTTTTTTTTGTCATTGTTTTAGGTTTCTTTGAGACAGTTTTCCTCAGGAGCCGAGGCTGGCCTTGAACTTGTGATTCTCCCACTTCAGCCTTCCAAGTGCTGGGACTGCAAGTGTGCATAACCACACCCAGCCTCGTGATAGGTTATTCTTTAAAAAGGTTTTTTTTAATATTATATTTTATTTTTCAGGGCTGGAGAGATGGCTTCGTGGTTAAGGCACTTGCCTGCAAAACCAAAGGACCCAGGTTAGATTCCCCAGGACCCACGCAAGCCAGATGCACAAGGGGCGCATGCGCCTGGAAGTCATTTGCAGTAGCTACAGGCTGGCGCACCCATTCTCTCTCTGTGTCTGTCTCTCTTCTCTCTCTCTCTGCTTGAAAATAAATAAATTTAAAAAATTAAAATTAAAAATATTTTATTTTACAGAGAATGAGAGAGAGAAAGAATTGGCATGCCAGGGCCTCAGCCACTGCAATTGAACTCCAGAAGCTTGTGCCACCTAGTGGGCGTGTGCGACCTTGTGCTTGCCTCACCTTTGTGTGTCTGGTTTACATGGGATCTGTAGGCAAGTGCTTTAACCACTAAGCCTTCTCTCCAGCCTTTCTTTTTCTTTGTTTCTTTTTTTTTGGTTTTTCAAGGTAGGGTCTCACTTTGGCCCAGGCTGACCTGGAATTTAGTATGTAGTCTCAGGGTGGCCTCGAACTCATGGCGATCCTCCTAACCTCTGCCTCCTGAGTGCTGGGATTAAAGGCATGTGCCACCACGCCCGGACTTTTTTTTTTTAGAGGTGGATGTATGTGTGTAGTTTGTGGTGTGTGTGTGTTGTGTGTAGACGAACACATGTGTGCACGGTCCAGAGGAAGACTCTGGGTGCCTTAGATCACTCACCTGCCTTATTTTCCAGAGATGGAGTCTCTCACCGATCCTGGCGCTCCCTCCCTGCTTCTCATTTAGACAGCTGACCAGGGAGCTACAGTGACCCTGTCTCAGCTCCCAACATGGGGTTACAGGCCTGCAAAGGCGTGTCTGGCTTTTTATGTGGGTGCTAGGAATCGAACACATGTGCTCATGCGTGTACAGCAAGCGCTCTTGCGCACTAAGCAATCTCCCAGCCCCCATGATGTTTTAGTCTCCTCCATTAAAAAATATTTATTTCAATGGTTGAGATGGGGAGGTAATATGATGGAGAATGGAATTTCAAAGGGGAAAGTGTGGGGGGAGGGAATTACCATGGAATTTTTTTTTTATAATCATGGAAAATGCTAATAAAAATGAAAAAAAATAAGTATTTATTTATGTATGAGAGGGAGAGAGAGAGGCAGATAGAGAGAATGGGCACACCGGGCCTCCAGCCACTGTAAACGAACTCCAGACACATGTACCATCTTGTGCATCTGGTTTTATGTAGTTATGGGGGAATCGAACCTGGATTCTTTGGCTTTGCTAGCAAGTGCCTTAACCACTATGCCATCTCTCTCCAGGCCTTCATTCTCCATTTTTGTATCTTCTGCCTCTTTCTTGTAAGGACCCTTGTGATTCTCTTTAAGGCCACCCTGCTAATCCAGAACACTCTATGTGGTGATTTGAATGGGAATGTATGTCCCATATAACCACAGAAATGTTTTGATTAATATTAAACTTCCTGCTTCAGTCTCCAGCAGCTTGCTGATCTGATTCCTGCCCAAAGGGGTGGACACAGCAGTTTGAGGCCTGTGTTTGCTGCTGTCTTGGTGTTTTCCTCTCTCTGCTTGGATCTGTGAAAAGGATCCAGGATCTTTTCAAACTTCCCTTGGATCTATAAGCTTGAAATAAATCCCTTCCTCCCATAAACTGTTTTTGGTTGGACGTTGGTTCCAGCGACATGGAGCTGACTACAGCACTCTCCCATCTCAAAATCCTTGGGACATCTGTAAAGCCCCTGTCCCTTTTTGAGGTGATGCACCCATGGGGGCTTGAATCTGGGCTAAAAATGTGGTGCTAAGGAGTCACATATGGACATCTTTGGAGCCATGTTTGGACCTCCCACAAGCATTCATCAGTAAGTACTGAGGCGCCATGGTGACGTTCTTAGCATGGTATCTGTTAAAAAGCCAGGGATGCTTAATCCCGGATGGGCAGGAAAATCCCTTCGTTTAAAAAATACATACCCACACCCTGAAGATCCACTGTGAGGAGAGAGTTGGTATAAGCTCCCTGGGCTCTGTGGGGCAGCCAGGGTGGGGCCGACTGAAAAAGCTCTGAATTCATGCTAGTAGCTATTCGCATAACCCCCCCCCCAAGCCACTTAGCACCAAACCTCAGGGCCCAGGGACTGCTCAATGCATGCTTGTTGAATTGGACAGAACTGAATCACTCTGTGGGGGGGGGGGGGGAGTGCGGGGCGCACAGGGCTGCCCCTGGTATGGTTGGAAGGGGGAGACATGGGAGTTTCTTGCTGCTGCCTCAGGGCTCAAAGAATGAAGAAGAAAGAGATCCCGTGGGAGGACAGAGGCTGAAGCCTCAAGTCAGCCTCACGCCCAGAAACAGTTGCCTGTGGGGTTGGCCTCCTCTCTCCTCCCCAAAGCCCTGTCGAGGGGGCGAGGGGACCCAATCTAGCCATCAACGGGCCATTGTTACCGGAACAGAGGGTCTCTGTGCCCACTTCACGCTCTCCTCTTAGCTGAGCTGCTCCCAGCTGAGCTGGCTGCTGGCTTCAGGAGGGCTGCAAGCTAAGCAGGGCAGGGGAGGGGACCCCAAATCTGCAGAGGAGAACCAGGGTGATGGCTGAGAGCTCTATAGGCCAGTCTCGGAAGTGGATGGGCTGCAGTGGCAGGGAAGGGTTCCCAGTAAAGCTGGGAAGCCCAGGGACAGCCAGTGAACGCCACCAGACCTCAGGAGAGCCAGAGGGATGGTCTTCCCTAAGCTGTGGTCACGCCTGACCTACCTTCTCCCCCTAGGAAAACAGAAAGGTGAAATCGCCTGGTAAATGGGCTCTTTCATGGGCTTCAAAAGAGCAGTGTTTTCCACAAAGCTGGGAAGGTTTTATGTTCTGTGGGTTGGGGATTTGAAAGGCAGGTCATTTAACTAGGGCCGGTGCTAAGAGACTCTTTGCAGAGCTTTTCTGTGTTCAGAAAAGCTGGATTCCGGGACAGTGTTATAAGTCACACACACGGTGCCGGCTGGGCCACCTTGACAATCTGACGTCCTCCCCGCTCTTGTGCAAGCTGCCATCACTGCCAGCTGCTCCAGAAGCAAACTCAGGACGGGCCTTGCCAGGGGGCATAATGCCTAAAACATAGTCAAGAGGAAGACTGGACACGGCGGCACACACGTGAACCCAACACCTGAGAGACTGAGGCAGGAGGGCTGCTATAAGTTGCAGCGCTATGTAACAAGTTCCAGGCCAACCTCAGTTTCATAACCAAACACTGCCCGCACCCCAAATGATACTCATTCCCCACACACCTAAGGTCATGGGAGGGGGAGCCAGGACACTCCTGGAGCTCTTAGGAGCAGCTAGGGTCTTTCCTACAGCAAAAATTTCAAGACAGACACTGTCTCCTAAAAGGGTGGAGGGGATGGGGCTGGAAAGGTTGCTTAGTGGTTGAGGTGCTTGTCTGCGAAGCCTAAGGAGCTAGGTTCAATTCCCCAGGACTACGTAAGGCAGATGCACAAGATGGTGCATGTGTCTGGAGTTCGTTTGTAGTGGCTGGAGGCCCTGGCGTGCCTATTCTCTCTCTTTCTCTCTCTCAAATAAATAAATAAATAACATTTTTAAGATGGAAGGAGAAGATCTACACCCTGAGGTTGTCCTTTGACCATGGATGTGTGTCCCATCACCACACACAGGTATGATTAAGGTTTTTAAAAATATATTTTATTAACAGAGACTGATTGAGATGGGGAGGGGATAAGATGGGAAATGGAATTGCAAAGGGGAAAGTGGGGGGGAGGGTATTACCATGGGATATTTTTTATAATCATGGAAAATGTTAATAAAAATTGAGAAAAAAATATTTTATTTATTTATTTATTTGAAAGAGAGAAAGAGGCAGAGAGAGAGAGAGAGAGAGAGAGAGAAAGAATGGGTGTGCCAGGGCCTTCAGCCACTGCAAACAAACTCCAGACGCATGCACCACCTTGTGCATCTGACTAACTTAGGTCCTGGGGAATTGAATTGGGATCCTTTGGCTTTGCAGGCAAATGCCTTAACCACTAAGCCATCTCTCCAGCCCCACAGGTAAGATTAAAAGAGAGCAAATGAGAGCACCAGTCATGGTGATACATGCCCATCACCCCAGCGCTTAGAAAGTAGCAGCAGGAAGGTCAGGGATTCAAGGTCATCCATCTTCCATCATGTAGTTCCAGGCTAGCCTGAGCTACAGATCTCCTCAAACAACCGAGGGAATTAAAACAACAACAACAACAAAAAGTAAGTAACGTCTAGCAGAGGCCAATGTCAAAGTGGGGTCTCAGGGACAGTGGTCCCGAGGGGAAGCCAGGTAGCCATTAACCCATCCATCCCCAGAGCCAACCTGGATCCCACCATAATCGATCCCCCAGGGACCAACACTAAACCCCTGGAACCCTACCCGTCACCTCCAATCCCTAGAAAGCCCTTTTGTTCCCTCTTAATTCTCACACTAGCCAAGTGGGTGGGCTACATCCTTCCCACAACCCCCTCCTTCATTATCCAGAGAAACAAGCTTCTAGGAAAGTTAAGAGACCTGCCCAAGGTCAGCTGGAGATCTAAGGCCTGAGCCCTTGAAGGGCAGGATCTCATGACTGCACAGTCCTTTCCTGGAGCATTTCTTATCAGGGATAACATTGCATAGACCAAAGACCAACAAACAAGAACCTAACCAAAGACCAGGACAGGAAAACTGAGCGAAATGTGCCTGACATGTGGTTGAACTTCCTCTTCTGACACTACATCCCCAAGATCGACCACACATGAGGAAGACAGCCCGAGCAAGGGCACAGATGTCACCTCTCTGTGTCTTGGCCACTCTTAACTTTGGCCCCTCATAGGCCGTCTCTAAAGGTTCCACGGAGAAGTGTCAGGACAGCTGTCCTCTTGGGAGGGAAGAGTCCTCACCTGTCCCCACAGGCTGTCCCTTAAACCTGGGAGAGGGGGAGTCACCACTGAGCTCCCAAGCTTCAGCCTCATGCAATAAGGGTCCCAGGACGGCCCTGTCTGGGCAAGGCCCTCGGGACTGCCAGTGGCCACGAGTGAGCTCCTGGAACAATACCCACCTCACAGAAGAAGGAGTCATCTGCTGACATGTTGAGGAATGTGAGGTCAACTATGGAGGAAGTGAGCTGGTGGTTGAGCCAAACACAGGGACCTAACCCTGGGAAGCCTGGCCACAAGGGTTAGAAACCTCTGAGCCTGAAGAGTGACAACGCCTAGGTCCTTCTGTGTGACATGCAAGCCCTGCTGACTTCTCTGGCCTCTTCCCCCTGCCCTTTTTTTTTTTTTCAAGATAGGTTCTTCCTCTATCCCTGGCTGACCTGGAATTCACTCTGTAGTCTCAGGGTGGCCTTGAACTCATGACGATCCTCCTACCTCTCTGCCTCCTGAGTGTTGAGATTACAGGTGTGCCCCACCACGCCTTGCCTCTCTGTCAACTGGGGACAGCAATGCACATCTGACAAGGATGACATGAAGACAAAAATGGAGTGATGGGCTGGAGAGATGGCTCAGCAGTTAAAGGGCTTGTCTGCAAAGCCTAACAATCGTGGGTTCGATTCCCCAGTACCTATGTAAAGCCAGATGTACAAGATGACTCATGCATCTAGAATTCGTTTGCAGTGGCTAAAGGCCCCAGCACACCCATTCTCTCTCTCCCTCCCCCTCTCTGCTAATAAATAAATAAATAAAATGGAGCGATGTCTGTAAGCTAGGCTGCAGGTGCAGAGGCCAAAGTCATTCCCAAGAAGTGTGTTACACTATAGAGCATTCTAGAATTCTCATCTCAACAAAATGGCTGGGAGCCAGCTGGTAGGTGGGAATGTTTCAAAAAAGAAATAGGGCTGGAGAGGTGGCTTAGTGGTTAGGCGCTTGCCTGTGAAGCCTAAGGACCCCAGTTCAAGGCTTGATTCCCCAGGAACCATATAAGCCAGGTGCACGAGGTAGCACATACATCTGGAGTTCGTTTGCAGTGGCTGGAGGCCCTGGCACGTCCATTCTCTCTCTCTATCTGCCTCTTTCTCTATCTATCTATCACTTTCAAGTAAATAGATAAATAAATAAACAAAAAAAATTAAAGAAGGAAAGAGAGAAAGAAATAGCAGGGATAGAGTGATAGCTTAGCAGTTAAGGCACATGCCTGTGAAACCTAAGGACCCTGGTTCGATTCTCCAGGTCCCACGTAAGCCAGTTGCACATGGTGGTACATGAGTCTGGAGGTCGTTTGCAGTGGCTACAGGCCCTGGCACGTCCATTCTCTCTCTTTCACTCTCTCTCTCTGTCTCTATTAAATAAGTTAATTAATTAAAATATCTAAGATGATAAAATGTTATGGTTCACGCCTTTAATCCCAGCACTTGGGAGGCAGAGGTAGGAGGATCACTGTGAGTTTGAGGCCACCCTGAGTCTACAGAGTGAATTTCAAGTCATCCTGTGCTACAGGGAGACCCTACCTTGGGGGAAAAAAAGAAAAGAAATAGTAAGCTTAGGGGCTGTGGAGGTGGTTCAGTCAGTAAAATGCTGGCTTTGCAGGCAAGCACCTTAACCACTAAGCCATCTCTCCAAGCCCCCAGGCCCTTTTTGCAGAAAGGCAGTGCCAGGGGGCACAGAAGGGACCTGCCCCAAAAGCCTGTAGAGCATTGAAGAGCTTCAGGAAAAAATGAGAGATTTTTTTTTTTTTTTTTTTTTTTGTGCCCAGACAGTCATGGGCATAAAAACACAGGTGCCCAGCGACTAACAGAATGACTCAGAAGTGTAAGAACTGACAGTCAAACAGGCCAGGAGGCTGGCTCCAGCCTCCTCCAGGAAGAAAGTGACCCTCTGTTCCTCCCTCCACAGAAAGAACTTGGGTCTCAGTTATTCCAGATGCAGGAGTCCAGGTAGCCAGAAACTTCTCCCAGGCTCAGGATCCTTCCCGCCCTGCAAAGGCTGCAAGGGAGCCATTCCGTTCACAGCCAGCACCACTCCGTCTCCCCCCAACCCTATCCCCTGTCCCACCCCAACTGCCTGGCTCTAGGCATCAGGAGCAGAGCTCTGAGTTGTGACAGCAGCTGCAGCGGCCTGGCATCCTGTGCCCACAGCCTGGGCCAAGGGAGCTGGCATCCGGCCCCAGCCTGACTCACCCTCCTTTCCTGTCTGGCCCATGAAACCGGGGACAGGAACCCTTCTAATCCCCCATGTTCCTTCCAGAAACGAGTCAGCTGGGGTCTAAAGACACCTCTCACACCACACGGCCGCACCCACAGAATTCAGACTGCCCACGGGAGCCAATGCTCTGGGCCACCTCCTACATGGTTCTAGACTCCAGGAAGCCCAGGGCTGAGACCCACCCAGAGATGGGCGCTACCCGCACTTCCCGTCTGCAGTGCTCAGTGTCCCGGGCATCGTTCAAAGAGCCCACCTGCTACTGTGGCTAAACGCACATCTGGAGTTAGAAGACCACAGGTGTGAATGCTGGCTGTGTGATTGTGGGCAAATCCCCTAACCTCGTTTTGTGCATCTGCAAAACGGAACTACGGCCTTCATGCAATCAGACCGCTAATACAGCCCTTTGCCAAGGAGGCTTCAACGAAGCGTTCTCAGATGCTCAATGTGTATCCTTGGGAATCGGGACCTGTTTACCAGTTTCTGAATCCCCTTGAAGACACGGCTGAAGCTGGGCACACAGTTCAGCCACCCTCTCACTGTACACAAGGACTCCAGCAGGACAGCAGATGCCATTCTCAAAGGAAAAAAGTGGCTCTAAAAACCCAGTGTGGGGCTGGGGAGATGGGCCAGTGGAAAAAGCGCTTGTCAAGCAAGCACAAGGACCTGAATTTGGTTTTCCTTTTTTCTTTTTGTTTGATTTCTTATTAGTTTTGTTTGTTTGTTTGTTTGTTTTTCTCAATTTTTATTAACATCTTCCATGATTATAAAACATATTCCATGGTAATACCCTCCCTCCCTCCACTTTCCCCTTTGAAACTCCGCTCTCCATTATATCTGCTCCCCCTCTCAATCAGTCTCTCTTTTGTTTTGATATCGTGATCTTTTCCTTCCCTCATGATGGTCTTGTGTAGGTAGTGTCAGGCACTGTGAGGTCATGGATATCCAGGCCATTTTATGTCTGGAGGGAGTTTTGTTTTGTTTTGAGATAGGGTCTCTTTCTAGCTCATGCTGACCTCTAGGGAGTCTCAGGATGGCCTCCAACTCACGGCACCTCCCACCTCTGCCTCCCAAGTGCTGGGATTAAAGGCATGCGCCACCACACCCGGCTGGGACCTGAGTTTGGATCCCCAGTGCCCTGGTACAATGCCAGGTACGGCAGCACATGCCTGTCACCCTAACCCTGGGAAGGTGGAGACAGGGATCCGAGCCTGGAGTTCACCGGCTAGCTGGCTAGCCAAATCGGCAAGCTCTAGGTTCAGCGAGAGACGCTGTCTCAGAATAAGGTGGAAAGAGCCTGGGGGGAGAAAGATCTTGAGGTCGACCATTGGCCTCCATACACGCATGCACTCCCCACAAAGTGCGCCGATGTGAATACGTGCACACACACGCAAGCTTGGTATGGAAGCCGGGCATGATGGAACATGCGTGTGATCACATAGTCGGAGAAGAGGTAGGAAGGTCGGGGGGGGCGCCTGAGACAGGATGTGAGGGACTGCCCTGCCCCTGCCCCCTGGGAGTGGGAGCCCCTCGCAGGACTGGGGACAGATGCCCACAGAGGGCGGATTGGCAGGTAGGCGGCAGACAGGGAGACTCTGATGTCAGTTTTTCCTCCAATGACTCAATGGCTTCCCGGCTATGAATGGTGAGTTGTGTGCTATATGGCCTCCAGGCCACCTTGTCCTCTGAGCTGGCCTGGCTTCCCCTGTCACCTTCCTGCCCTGGGACCCACAGTTACAGCTTCTTTACTCTGTCCCTGGCTGGACCCTGGCCTTGGGCACAGCCTCTGGCTATCTTGGCTAACCTCTCTAATCTCCACTGAGAGGGAAGACCCGTGGGTGGGTCAGGTCGGCCTAAATCCCCTCAGGCTAAGCGACCTTGGAAAGGTTACTCCAACTCTTTGGGCCTCAGTTTCTCCATCTGGAAAATAGGAACATTGATAACACCCTTGCCAGATTGATTGGAGCTTAGTGAGGGCATCAAACACTTGGCACAGAGCAGGAGTATAGTTTCCAGGGACTGCTCTGATATGGCATCAATTTACTTTTCTATCTGTTATATACATACACACACACACACACACACACACACACACATATATGCTAGACAAGCATATATATGTAGTGTATGTATTTATATGTGCATATATATATACTTTGATACATATATATGTATGTATGTATATATATATCTCTTTCTATGTGTGTGTATATATATATATGTATGTGTGTATGTGTGTGTGTGCATATATATATATATATATATATATAGAGAGAGAGAGAGAGAGAGAGAGAGAGAGAGAGAACCAGGTGTGGCACTTGCCTATAATCTCAGCACTCAGAAGGATGGCCACATGTTCAAGACTAGTCTACATGGTGAGTTTTAAGCCAGTCAGTGCTACAAAGGGATATATGGAGGCTCTTGGGTATTCTAGTTCAAGTAGACTGCTATTCCCTTGAAGCATATCTGATCCAGTACCATTACTTTAAATAAAATTTCTAGCTGTTTAAAGGAGAATATGAAAGGAGGATATATAGATATGTATGTATATGTATATAGATGCGTCGTGTGTGTGTGTGTGTGTGTGTGTGTGTGTGTGTGTGTGTGCATGTGCGCGCGCACATCCCATTCCCAGGATCAAAACAACACACACACACAGTGTTTATAAACTAGACCAGCTTGTCTGATGCTATGTGCTAGGTACTGCTCTGAGTGCTGTACAATACAATTTTATTCTCATATCACCCCCATGTGACAAGTACCATCAGTCACAAAACCAAAGCGCAGAGAGGTTAAGCATGTGGCCCCGAGCACACAGGCGGTCAGGTAGAGTGGGGTTCCCAGGCAGGCAGCCTGGCTCTAGACCGTGCATGGATAACCACGCTGCACCCTGCGCCACCTCTTTCTCTCCTCCAAACTACTGCTCTGTCCATCTGGACCCCTCACCACCCCCACTTTTCGTCTGAACTTCCTCATGTCTGTGACGTTCTCGGGCTTCCCTCACAGAGCCTTCCCAAGTCCTCACACAGCTTGGCTCAAAGGTGGCCCCCTCCCCACCTCTCCAGCATAAGACTTGTTATCACCAACCTGGACTCAAGCATGTAATACATGGGGGCTGGAGATTAAGGCACTTGCCTACAAAGCCTAAGAACCCAGGTTCGATTCCCCAGTACGCATGTAAAGCCAGGGGCACCAAGTAATGCATAAGTCTGGAATTCATCTGAGGTGGCTAGAGGCCCTGATGCGTCCATTCTCTTCCTCTGTCATCACATAAAGAAAATAAAATGGGGCTGGAGAAGATGGCTTAGCTGTTAAGGCATTTGCCTGCAAAGCCTAAGGACCCTGGTTCGATTCCCCAGGACCCACGTAAGCCACATGCGCGAGGTGGTGCATGCATCTGGGGTTCATTTGCAGTGGTTAGAGGCCCTGGTGCTCCCGGTCTCTCTCTGCCTCTTTCTCTCTATCTCAAATAAAGAAATGAATAAAAAGAAAAGGAAAAAAGATTCCAGCACATAGATCCCCATGACTTCTAGAAAGACAAATGAAGGGCTTCAGTGGGTTTCTCCCACCACCAGGCAAGGCTATGAGTGGGACACACGCGGGCACCAAGACCAGGACCACGAGCCAGGCTTCCAGGAGGAGGTGACACCCATGCCAGTGGGTGCCAGGTCAGGTCTTCTCCCACGCTGTGTCCACAGCGGGACGTGTGACACCACATCCCCGGAGCCTCCCAACCACACCACCAGCCACCTCCTCTGCGTGTGACCACAGCTGGATGGAAACACACACAGGTGGTGCAGCGCAGTGGTTACAGTCCCGGCTCTGCCGCCTGCCAGCTATGAACACGAGCAGCTTAGCCTGTAAAACGAGGGTGACGACCTCAGGGGCTTCATGAGAAGCCAGTGAGGGGGTGCGGTAAGGGGCTGGGGCAGTGCTGTGGACCCTGCCCCCCCGACACCATGGGCAGGCGCAAAAAGGACTTAGCGACATGAAGAAGAGACGGCATTTCCCAGAATGGACTGGCTCTCCAAGCTGGGTGCCCAGGAGGCTTCTGATGTCTGTGGAGGTGACTTCCTCCTGGAGACCCACACAGGCTCTAGTTTTCTCATGTGGGGCCTCTTCAGACATGGGCATCAGTCATTGGTCTGAAGGCCCAAGACTCAGGCCTCTCAGCCTCCTGGATGTTTCCAGAGGGGAGCCAAAGCCCACAGCCAGCCTAACCCGTGGCACTGTGTTCCAGGCTGTGAGATTCCTTGCTGAGAATCAGCCGCAGTCATAGCCAGGGGGCTGGGCCCATTGGTTCTCAAAATGCTTCCTCAGATATCGCTGCTCTGGCTCTGACACGCTGGTGCTTTCCAGAACCCTGCAGATGGTGAAGCAGCTGGGGAGGGAGGAGACAAGGAAGAGAGGAGGAGGATAAGAGCTGTCTCAGGTAGTAGTGGGTGGCTGGCCCGGGGGGGCTTGGGTGTGTCCCTGTAAACACACACACTCACTCACATGTACACATGCTAGCTCACACTCAGGACCCAAAGCTCATCAGCCTGGAGGCATGCTCTCAACATCTAGCTATATGCCTCTTTCCTTCTTCCTTTCCTTTCTTTTCTTTTCCTTTCCTTTCCTTTCCTTCTTTCTTCCCTACCTTCCTTACTTCCTCTCTCTCTCCCTCCTTACATTACCCTCCCTTTCTTCCTTCTTTCTTTTCTTCTTCTAATTGTTTAAATTTTATTCTTATTTATTTGAGAGAGAGAAAGAAACAGATAGAGAAAGGGGGGAGAGAGATAGAGAGAGGGAGAATGGGTGCTCCAGGGCCTCCAGCCGCTGTAAATGAACTCCAGGTGCATGTGCCCCCTTGTGCTTACGTGGGTCCTGGGGAATCGAACCCAGATCATTGGGCTTTGGAGGCAAGTCCCTTAACCGTGAATCCATTTTTCCAGCCCCCTTCTTTCTGTTCTTCTGAGACAGGGTCTCAGGTAACCCAGGCTGTCCCTGAACTATCTATTCTATTCAAAAATACCTTGAATCCCTGATTTTCTTGCCTCTGCCTCTCAAGTGGGAGATGACAAGGATGAACCGATACGCCGTCACAGGCGCCCACCTGAGGACCTCCCCATGACCCAAAACCAAAACCCGCTTGGAGGTCCAAATGTAGACCAGCAAATGGAAGTGAGGCCTGCACACCTGTCTGCATTCAGCCTCAGCTGCTTCCCTTGCAAGACCGGGACCTCCAGGTCTCCCAGCTTAAAAACTGTTGCTAGTAGATTTCTGATCTCAGGGGAGTTACTTCCCATGTTTTTAAAATAACGAGCTTCCCGAGGGAAGGCATGATTGTCTTCCTAAGAAATGCTAGTGGGCGTCTAGCACAGGGAAGTGCTCCTCCCAAACTGGACAACAGGGCCTCACAGACTGTAGAAGATAGATCCTGTTCACAGACACATCGTGGGTATCCCCGAGATGTCTTGTACCCTCAGCTCTGTGGATAGCTCGTACGGGGAGTGTGTAGTAGATAACAGGGAAGGATATGTACCCAACACTCCCTTCATCCACTTCTTTTTTTTTTTTTTTTTGGTTTTTTGAGGTAGGGTTTCACTCTAGCTCAGGCTGACCTGGAATTCACTATGGAGTCTCAAGGTGGCCTTGAACTCACGGTGATCCTCCTTCCTTTTCCTCCTGAGTACTGGGATTAAAGGCGTGCGCCACTACGCCTGGCTTTTTTTTTTTTTTTTTTTTTTGTTCATCCACTTCTAAACACTCTGCATATTTTAACTCACAATAGTAGGCCACGGTGGGGTACTGTTACCAGCTCTCTGCCTTGCTCTCTCTCTCTTATAGCCTGGGAAACAAAGACCAGGTTAAGTAACACTTAATCATCCCCAAAATTGCCTATTAAATGAATATGTCCTCCTCGACTTTGAGGATCCAAGTGTATATGCCTGCACCTATGTCTTTAAATGTTGCATTTAAAGGTATTGATCTACACGTCTGGCATTTACTGTGACATCTGCGTGGGAGAGCTCATCTGTGTGCGCACACATGTATGTGTGTGCGTTTCTTCCTGGGGCTGGTCTGTATGTGGTCGTGTCGTTTACCAATCCGTCTCTGGCCAAGACTGCAGGACGGGGCTGTGGTGGTGGCTCAGAGGCAGAGAGCTTGCCTAGGATATACAAGGCCCTGGATTCCATTCCAATACGGGGGGAAGGTCTACAGAATGTGGGACTCACCCCACGACTTCCTTCTCCCGAAGCCTAGGCATAGCAGGACTACGTGGCAGGACCCAGAGCCTTCAGGCAGGGACCTTCTCCTAGGCTCCACATGGGTTTCAGGATTTGTAGACCCAACGCAGAACAGCCATACACGGGAGGGCCCTTGGGCTTCTCCCTGGCCATGAGGTGGGGCTCCAGGGCTGTCTAATCCACTGGGAAGCTGAAGCCTGTCTCCCCTTCTCACTGCTTGCTGTGTTCAGTTAGACATACACACACACACACACACACACACATACACACACACACACACGACTTGTCCTCAAAAAGCATGCTTCCTATCTCACAGAAACATACATCAGTGTTTGGGTCCTATAAAGCCATCAGTGACCTCACACCACTATCCTTGCCTGAGCTAACAGATTCCAGCCCAAAGCATACAGTTCTGTTAGTCCAAAAAAGAAAGAAAGAAAAAACCTACAAAGGAAGGACTAGAGGGATGGCTTAGTGGTTAAGACGTTTGCCTGCAAAGCCAAAGGACCCAGGTTCAATTCCCCAGGACCCACATTAGCCAAATGCACAAGGTGGCACATATATCTGGCCTTTTGTAATGGCTGGAGGTCCTGATGCACCCATTCTCTCTCTCTGTCAAATAAATAAATAAAAATAAGAAAAAATTTTTTTAAAACCTAAAAAGGGAGCCAGGCGTAGTGGTGCATGTCTTTAATCCCAGCGCTCGGGAGGCAGAGGTAGAAGGATCACCATGAGTTTGAGGCCATGCTGAGACTCCATAGTGGAGTCACCATAGTGGGCTAGAGTGAGACCCTTCCATGAAAAAACAAAACAACAACAAAACCACAAAGGAAATGAATGCATGATATTTGATGGTTCCTTCACAGGTGAGCCCCATCTTGGAGGCATGAACCCCCAGCCCCAGTTATGTATAAGAAGCAAGATGTCCAAAGCACCCTGCCCCCCACCCACACACCCGTTCTCCACCATCCAAGTCAAACTGGCAACCATACGGCTTCCCAGTTCTGTTTAAGGACCAACTCACCCAGACAGAGCTGATTCGGAGCCTGGGAAGGTCATGACCATCTGTCCCACAAGTTCTGCCTGACCTCAGTCACCAGTGTCCAGTCCTCCTGCACGAGGTCTGGCCGGCAGCGGGTGCGCTCCTCGGCTTTTGAGGCTTTCAGAGTTTACTGGGCGAGGCCAGGCGGGGCAAGGCAGGGCGGGGAAGGGTAGGTGAAACCTGCCAAAGCCAAGAAAAAACATCCCAGGCAGGCTCCAAGGGTA
The DNA here is from genome assembly GCF_020740685.1 of Jaculus jaculus. Classification (NCBI taxonomy): domain Eukaryota; kingdom Metazoa; phylum Chordata; class Mammalia; order Rodentia; family Dipodidae; genus Jaculus; species Jaculus jaculus. The sequence continues at coordinate 13,312,302 of NC_059119.1, read as the reverse complement.
GCTGTTTACTTGTGGCCTTCAGAGTGACACTGAGTTGGGAATGGGTTTGCCGATTTTCCATTTTCCCTCCAAACCCTTCTCTCAGAGTCCTCTCTGGCCCCAGCGGAGAATTTCCCAGAGCCCAAAGAAACCCTGGTGTCTCAGCACACAGCCATCTTTGTCAATAAATGGGGGCACACAAGAGGGACCACGAAGGCTAGAGGGATCACTTAGCAGTTAAGGAGCTTGCCTGCAAAGCTGAAGGACCCAGGTTCAATTCCCCAGGACCCTTGTAAGCCAGATACACAAGGTGGCATATGTGTCTGGAGTTCAGTTGCAGCAGCTGGAGGCTACGCCCATTCTCTCTCTCTGTCTCCCAAATAAATAAATAAACAATTTTTTTTTTTTTTAAAAAAAGAGGGACCACGAGAGAGCTGGGTCTGGCTCACGGGGTCCCATGGTGCACCACCCCCTCCTTCCACATTGGCTGGGGGCCAGAAGTTGCCAGCCCAGAGTTGGGGTTGGGGCAATGGCGACTGAGGATGCCTGAGCCGGTAGGTTCAGATGCCTGTCCGGACTCTCCCCCACCCACACTCAGCTGTGGATCCGCATGCTCAGAACCGGACAGGCAGCTCCCTATCTTCTCCTTAGGCCTGGGAGAAGGCAGGAGGGAACAAGTCATCTCTGTTTAAGGAGTGAAGCAGAGAGCCGCCTCTCTTGCCACTGCGTGACTCCACGAGGCCCCAGAACTCTCTGAGCACCAGCCCCCTGGTAACTAAGGCACCCGCAGCCAGCCGGGGTGCAGTACGACTTCCCAGCACAGGCCCTCCCAGGCCCCCCATCACCTGGCAACCTTCCCCAGACTGCCCCCCACCCCAGATGCCAGGCCCTGGGAGGGAGCCAAGGGTACCAAGATGAACAGCCCTTGCTCTCCAGTCTCCCACTACGCTTCCTGGACAGTGTGCCCATTCTGCCACGAGCTAGGAGAGGACTCCGGAACCTTTGAGGGCTCTTGGCTCTCACCCAGGTGGGATTCTGGTGAGAGAACGGTGGCGGTGGGTGATATGGGTGGGCGCACCAGCGGCACAGACATTTGACTTCTTTTTTCTCCCTTTTCGCACATGTATGCGTGTGTGACCACAGGTCGCCACTGAGTGTCTTCCTCCATCACGTTCCACTGCGTTTTAAATACACATTTTGCTGTTGTTTGTTTTGGAGACAGTGTTTCGCGTAGCCCCAGGCTAGCCTGCAACTCCCTATGCAGCAGAGGAGGACCTTGAACTCCTGATCCTGCTGTCTCTACTTCCCAAGTGCTAGGATTCCAGGCCTGTGATACCCCAGCCAGTTTTTAATCCAGTCCTGGGGTCTCACAGGGAACCTGAAGTTCACCCTTCAGTTAGACCAGCTGGCCAGCAAGCCCTGGGATTCTCCTGTCTCCACCTCCCCTGTGCTGGGATTACAAGCTCAGCTCTGTGTGTGTGTGTGTGTGTGTGTGTGTCTGTGTGTGCATGCGCACGCACATGCCAGCCAGAGTCTCTGCCACCGCAAACAAATGCTGGTCTGGCTTTATGTGGCTGGGGAATTGAACGCCAAGCCTGCAGGCTTTGCAAGCAAGCCCCATTAACTGCTGAGCCATCTCCCCAACCAAGCCCAGCTTTTATGTGAGGGCTGGGGATCTGAACTCAGGTCCTCATGCTTGTACAGGAAGCGCTTCACTAACTGAGCCATTGTCCCAGAGTCCCACCACACTTCCTATATTTTTTTTTTTTCCCAAACCATGGACCCTGTTTAAGAATCTCTGAGTAGGGGCTGGTGAGATGGCTCAGTGGTTGAAGCGTTTGCATAAAGCCAGATGCACAAAGTGGCTCACGCATCTGGAGTTCCTTTGCAGCAGCTGGAGGCCCTGGTGTGCCCATTCTCTCTCTCTGATTGCAAATAAATTAATTAATTAAAAAAATAATTTTAAACAAGAATCTCAGCTGGGCACGGGCATGGTGGTGCACGCCTTTAATCCCAGCACTCTGGAGACAGAGGTAGGAGGATCGCCGCGAGTTCGAGGCCACCCTGAGACTACATAGTGAATTCTAGATCAGCTTGGGCTAGAGAGAGAGAGAGACCCTACCTCAAAACAACAACAACAACAAAATCTCTCCCACCTCAGCTAGAGTGACCCTTCCTAGCCTTCAGAGGTTAGACAAACAGGAAACCCAGCTTCCCGGCCTAGGTTCCTTTCAGGGGCTCCAGAGGCCCTGTGGCTGCGACCCCCAGCTCCATGAGCTTGGGCACCCACAGGAGCTCACGTCTTCCTATACTCAGTGGTGCCAGACGGCTGGCCCTCTGCAGGGTGCGTCTTGAAGAAGCACAGATGGGGCCAGGGTGACTTGACCCTCCTGAGAAAGGGTGACTGGAAATTTGCCCAACGTGCAGCTCCAAGAGTTAACGTACCATCTCCCTGCACTCACCCCCAAACCTCCAATTTCCTCACTCCAGAAGCTTAGTGCACCCACCCAACCTTTGAGTCCCATCTCCCATGGGACAACCCAGGCTCCGCAGAAAGTGCGGAGAAATGACAGGGAGGCAGTCAGAGGCCCCAGCAGCAGGTTAGGAAGTAGCACCAGTGTTGTTACGTTGTTGCCATGGATACCTGGTACCAACCATCTACAGAGCCTGGCATGGTAAAGTCAGTACAATTCTGAAGTCAGACTCCAGGTTCAAATCTTTCCTTGTTTTCTCATCAGCTGTGTGGCTTTGTTCTTGTTTGTTTGTTTGGGGGAGGGGGTCAAGATAGGGTCTCACTCTAGCCCAGGATGACCTGGAATTCACTATGTAGACTCAGGATGGCCTTGAATTCATGGTGATCCTCCCACCTCTGCCTCCTGAGTGCTGGGATTACAGGCATGTGCCACCACGTCCGGCCATAAAAATATATATTTTTAAAATTTTTATTTATTTATTTGAGAGTGACAGACACAGAGAGAAAGATAGGTAGAGGGAGAGAGAGAGAGAATGGGCGCGCCAGGGCTTCCAGCCTCTGCAAACGAACTCCAGACACGTGCGGCCCCTTGTGCATCTGGCTAACGTGGGACCTGGGGAACCGAGCCTCGAACCGGGACCTTAGGCTTCACATGCAAGCGCTTAACTGCTAAGCCATCTCTCCAGCCCCAAAAATATTTTTTAAAAAGCAAAATCAGTGGGGAGGTAATATGATGGAAAATGGAATTTCAAAGGGGAAAGTGGGGGGGGGAGGAAGGGAATTACCATGGGATTTTTTTTACAATCATGGAAAATGTTAATAAAAATTTAAAAAAATGCAAAACTCAAAAAAAAAAAAAACAAAATCAGGGGAGGGAGGGAATTACCATGGGATTTTTTTTTTATAATCATGGAAAATGTTAATAAAAATTAAAAAATTAAAAAAAAAATCAGCCAGGTGTGGTGGTACACACCTTTAATCCCAGCACTCAGGAGGCAGAGGTAGGAGAATCTCCATGAATCCAAGGCCAGCCTGAGACTACATGGTGAATTCCAGGTCAGCCTGAGCTAGAGTGAAACCCTACCTCAAACAACAACAAAATTTATGGGCTGGAGAGATGGGTCAACAGTTAAGGCACTTGCCTGCAAAGCCTAACAACCCAGGTTCAATTCCCCAGTAACCATGTAAAGCCAGATGCACAAAGTGGCAGATGGATCTGGACTTCCTTTGCCATACCCCCTGCATCTCTCTGCTTGCAAATAGATAAGTAAACTGCATATATATTTGGTTTTTCTAGGTAGGGTCCCACTCTAGCCCTGGCTGACCTGGAATTTACTATGTAGTCTCAGGGTGGCCTTGAACTCACAGTGATCCTCCTACCTCTGCCTCCTGAGTGCTGGGGTTAAAGGTGTGCATCTGGGGCTGGAGAGATGGCTTAGTGATTAAGTGCTTGCCTGTGAAGCCTAAGGACCCCAGTTCAAGGATCGATTCCCCAGGTCCCGCGTAAGCCAGATGCACGAGGGGGCACATGCATGTGGAATTCATTCACAGTGGCTGGAGGCCCTGGCGCACCCATTCTCTATCTGTCTGCCTCTTTATCTCTGTCTGTCGCTCTCAAATAATAATAATAATAATAATGGTGTGCATCACCACACCCAGCTAAAAATACTATTTATTTATCTGCATGTATATGTGAGAAAGCTGTGCAATTTTGAAAGTTATTTTTTTAATACTTTTACTTATTTGTTGGGAGGGTGTGCATAAAGAGAGACAGACAGACAGTATGTGTATTCCAGGACTTCTTTATTTATTTATTTTGTTTTTTCAAGGTAGAGTCTCACTGTAGTCCAGGCTGACCTGGAATTCACTATGTGGTCTCAGGGCGGTTCTGAACTCACAGCGATCCTCCTAACTCTGCCTCCCTAGTGCTGGGATTAAACGCATGTGCTATTTTTTAATTTTTATTTATTGATTGATTAAGAGAAAGAGGCAGAGAGAGAAAGAGAGAGAGCGAATGGTCATGCCAGGCCATCTAGCCAGTGCAAACAAACTCCAGACACATGCGCCACCTTGTGTATCTGGCTTATGTGTATACTGGGGAATTGAACTTGGGTCCATAGGCTTTGCAGGCAAGTGCCTTAACCGCTAATCCATCTCTCCAGCCCCAGTATTCCTGGGCCTCTTGATGCTGCAAACCAATTCCAGACACACATGTCACTTTGTGTGTCTGGCTTTACATGGACACTGGGCAACTGAACCCACATGAGCAGGCTTTGCAAGAAAGCACTGTTAACCAGTGAAGCATCTCCTTATCCCTCTTGAAGCGTTGCTTAACTTTTTAGAGGGCCAGTTTCCCAATCTCTAAAAAGGAGATGACATGGAAATCTCAGGGACAATGCCAGCAGAGGCCCTGGCTCTGGAAGGCCTATGAAGTAAAAAAAAAAAAAAAGGGGGTGGGTGGGTGGGATACAAGCAGAGATTGGCTGCAGCTGTCTACCTGGAATTGGGGGTAGCCACGTCCAGGTCACCTCTCTGTCTCCTCACGGGCCCCAGTCCCTGGCACTGCCCACCCGCTTTGCTGGTCCTGGCATTGAGAAGCTTGGAGAGCACTCTGCTCCCAGTCATGAGTTCTTCAGGAACAGAAAGGGGAATGACATTTCTTTTCCACGACAGTCCACCCCCTTCCCCCCCCCAGGGCTGGCCACCTCCACATCGTTGAGCCTCCTCAGTCCCCGTATGTAGCTGGTGATCCCAGTTCTAGGAACGAGCCTGTTTCTGCTCCTCGGGGAAACCTGCGCCAGCTGGAAGTGGCACAGACACTCAGTACAGACGCTGTGACCGCCCCTCCACCTGCTGCCCAGTGGAGCCAAGACCCCGCTCCTAGGCTCTCTGCGACACCCACTTCCAGCCAGGCCAGCAGGAGCCAGCAAGGGCAGAACAGATCCCCTCACTCTACGCGTCCTGGGCTGGAAGTCTTTCTCCCAGCTCCTGCTCACCAGCCTGTTTCTTCTCTTGCTCCCACTTGCTCCCGTGGCTCAGGCACGGGAGGGGTGTGGAATGAACTCTTCCCCTCCACCTCAGAGCACCCCCCCATCACCCCCTAGGAGACAGTCAGAGAGCACACCACTTCCCAAACCCACTCCACCCTCAGCTTAGCCAGATACAGACATGGAACTTTCCAGTTACCCCTGGGGAGGGGACGAAGTGGGGGGAGACCTCGGAGAGGCTCAAGACCCTAATGCCAGCCCACAGGCACAGGGGCACACAGCGCTCGGGGCACCTATCCAACCACATGAAGCAGGGCTCTCTGCAGCCCGACAGGGCCTCTTCCTCTTCAGGAAACCCCATTTCAACCTGGCTGAAGCCCACTGGAGTGGGCTGGGCTCACAGCAGGTTCCTAATACCTATTCATTGTTGCTGACATGGAGGGTAACAGTCCCTTACAGAGTACAGCCGTGTCCTGCACTGCCCTGAACTACAGGGAGACCCTTGGAACATCCTCAGGCTAGCATTCCACACATCAGACATCAAACAGAGCTTCAGGTGCAAAGAAAGCCAGTCTTGCAAACAGGCCTTGTTTCGCCCTCACCTTGGAGTCTTAACTACACCCATGTCTCCATGGACGTCTAAAGCTCAGGGCTGGGATCGCCCCACCAGTACCCCTGGAAATCCCTCAGTGGACGCTTGTCTGTGAGTGTGTGTGTGAGTGTGTGTGTGTGCGCGCGCGTGTTTCCTTCCAAGATCCAGCCACCACCACCGCCCAGCAAGGGCCTTATGCAGTCTGCTGGCCTCCCCAGCACACCAGAGTTTCATGAATCACGGGCTCCAGTCTTCGGGGCCTCGCCTCCGGAAGGGCTGCACACACCCAAGACATCACCCAGACACCGAGTTTCCACATCAAATCCGCTTCTGCGGGCCCCTCAAAGAACCCACTGAATGTCTGCTTTCTCATCGCCACTCCTGGGCCTCAGGGGATCCCAGCCACGACTTTCTAAAGGCCCCAGGTAGCTTCGTCCTCCCCTGGGCTTTAGAAGTGGCCACTTCTGAGGGCCTTCTCTTTCATGGTGGAGGGAGCTGCGAGGGCAGCAAAAATCAATTAACAATAAGATAAAAAAAATAAATAAATAACTTGAAAGCATGAAGATGAGTCTGGTTTCAACACCCTAGCCTCCCGCACCCCCCCCACCCCAATCCCGCACGATCCCAGGAAAGTACTTTTGCAGTTGTGTGTTCCTGGTGGTGTGCTGATGGTCACGGTGTGCGTGCGTCCGTGTGTGTGTGTGTGTGTGTGTGTGTGTGTGTGTGTGTGTCAGAGAGATGAGAATCTAACCGGCAACAATTCCCATCCTCCGCCAGGTCCCCTTCTCCTTCCAAAGTTTGGCGCGCGCCAGGACGCGGAAGGCGCACGGGGCCCCCGGGGAGGCGGTGCCGGGGCTCCTGCGCTTCACTCACTCACCCGGGCCGCCGAGCTTCCTCCTCCTTCTCCTCCTCCTCCTCCTCCGCGCGGGCCGATCCGATTCTTCCCGGAGGGTGTCCAGCCCGAGCAGCATCCGCCCCCAACTCCGCCGCCCCGACCCCGGGACGCCGCGAGCTAGCGAGGGAAGGAGGCGCGGCCGGTCCGCTCGGCCCGAGCGGCGCAGCGCCAGGCGGGCGCCGTCCTGCGCCGCGAACCGGCGAGCGGTCCAGCCCGCGCCTCTCCTCCCCGCTCCCGCCGGGCGGCGGATTCCTGAACCGCGGCCAAGACGCCCGGGGAGCACCCCCTCCCCCCGCCCTCCTCCTCCTCCTCCTCCTCCTCGCTGCCTTCCACACCCCACCCAGATCCCACACCCCGGGCGCACCCGGCAACTTGGGGACCGTTGGCGAAGTTGGCGCAGCCCCGGGGGCTGCTGCCCTCTCGGGGAGGATGGGAGTTGGGGGGGGGAGGGAGGATGGAGGGAGGAGCCCCGGGGAGGGAGGGGAGGAGGGAGGGAGAGAGGGGGACCCGCCTTCCCCCGGGAGCTGAGCTGGCCAGGACCCCTCTGTGCGTCTTTTGTTCGGGACTTTGCAGCTCCGGGGGCTCGCTGGGCACTGCTGGCATCCCCACGCCCTCCGGATGAGGGTAGGGGGAGCTTCTGGCCCCAGGGAGGGGAGATGGGTGGAGTGGCTGCGTGGAGTTCCCTGGGGATTCACCCTGAGTCCCACACACACCCAGGCTGTTACCCACGCCCACAGAGAGACCCTGGGCTGGGCGAATTACCCAGCCATCTCGCTCCCCCCCACCCAGCCAGGGGAAGTTCTTCCTCTTCCCTTGGGACTGGCTGGAACCTGAAGGATGGCTCCTGGGACCTCTAAAGACCACAGTTGCGTTGTCTCCAGGCGGCCATATGCCCTCCAGGAGCCCTTCTGCAGTTTCTCACGTTGGCAGAGTGTAGGACTCAGGAAGGTCCCCTGCCCTGCAGCTAGCTGGAGCCCAAGGCATTTGACATTATCTTGGTATACCCCCCCAAAAAAAAACCGCACACACACCTAGACTGCTGGAATCCTCTGAAGGCTGCCAGGTAATTGGGGTCCCCACCCCTCCTGGGCATGGGTCAGAGGCCGGCTGGGTAATAACAACTGTACAAGGGCCAGCTTTTGCTAGTGACACGGTAGAAGGGTCCACCTTGGAACCCGGACCGAACCTCCAGGATGTCCCAATCCTGGTGAGCCCAGAGTGGGTGGTAGACTAACCAGCTCCCCTCCCCAGACTTGCTAACACTAAGCTTCGTGAGCTACGACATTGCATGGCATCCTATAGGGTTAGACAAAATGAGTTATTTCCTGTTAAAGAGGAAGTGGGGAAATTTAAGGGGGAAGAAAAGGAAATTTAAACATCTGTCCTTGGCCTCCCTCAACATTTACCTCAGAGAAAGAAGGCCACATGGCTGAGGGGCAGACGCAGGGCCACGCACTGAGCGGGACACAAGTGTTCCCAGCACCCTTTTCACGGGCGGCCATGGGAAGGCTGGTGGTCTGCCAAGGCAGCAGGAGTCTGGGCAAAGTGCCCTGGCCTATGACGGGAGACCTCCAGCTCTCTGTCGCTTGCTCTCTCCCTGGTTTTTCAAGGCAAGGTCTCCCACTAGCCCAGGCTGACCTGGAATTCACTATGTACTCTCAGGGTGTCCCTGAACTCATGGCGATCCTCCTATCTTTGCCTTCTGGGTGCTGGGATTAAAGGCGTGAGCCACCACATTTCACTGGAGAGATCTTTTCCAAGGTAGAGTGTCACTCTAGCCCAGACTGACCTGGAATTCACTATGGAGTCTCAGAGTGGCCTCTTACTCACAGTGATCCTCCTACCTCTGCCTCCCAAGTGCTGGGGTTTAAAGGCATGCGCCACCACGCCCGGCCTTCTTTCTTTTTAAAATGAATCCCTCAAATACAATAGAATGAAATGATGCTTTTTTTTTTTTTTTTTAAGGCAAGCACAACAGACTGGCCTTCTTTTATGCGAGAAAGGGAGAAAAAGAATTGGCAGCTCAGGGCCTCCAGCCATTGTAATCGAACTCCAGACGCGCGTGCTCCCTCTTGCGCATATGGGCTACTACGCTTGCTTGCATCACCCTACGCAGGACCTGAAGAATCGAACTTGGATCCTTAGGCTCTCAGGCAAGTGCCTTAACTGCTAAGCCATCTGTCCAGCTCCTCCATCTCTCTTTTAATGGAAACCCCTCTCTGGCTTTATTCATTGAAATTATTAACGGTTTGGTGGCCTGTTGTAGGGAGCACAGAGTTAGAGATAATTCAGAACATCAGGGATCCCCCCCTTCTACCCCACATTTCCCCCAGTGTAGCCTAGGCGTGGGAGTTTGCCAGCAGCCCCTCCAACAGGTTTTGAGTGCACTTGGTCCTTTCCCCCTCTCCCCTACCTGCCACCCCTGCACCCCACAATGTGTCTTTTCCAATGGGAGGTTCCCCCCGTGAGTCTCACAACACTGTCACGAACATCCAGTGAATTGTACCTGCTGTCTCCATGCAGAAGGCTTTCTGGTAGTCACCGGGAGTTTGTGACGTACTTCAGAGGATACAAAGGCCACAAGTTAGAACTAGGTCAGGCTGGTGGTGTAGTGCTGTGGGAAAGTGCTTGCTTAGCGTGCACAACATCCTGGGTTCAATCCCCAGAACCACGTAAAACGAATGTGAGCTGTGCACATCTGTAATCCCAGCACTTGGGGGGCAGGACACTGGAAGCTTGCATCCTAAAGTAGTTTCAAGACCCAACTTCTTATTACAATTGTTTGAAACAAGGAAATGAGGAGCTTTTTGTTTGTTTGTTTTTTGGTGGCTCGTGCCTGTCATTCAAACACTCAGGAAGCTGATGCAGGAGAATTGCTATGAGTTCTAGGCTGGGAAGAGCTACATTGCAAGGCCCTGTATCAGAAAGAGGGCTGGAGAGATGGCTTAGCTACTAAGGCCCTTGCCTGAGAAGCCTAAGAACTCATGTTCAAATCTCCAGGCCCCACGTAGCCAGACGCAAAGTGATGCAAGCACGCAATGTCGCACATGCACACAAGGGGGCGCACGCGTTGGAGTGTGTTGGCGGCAGCAGAAGGCCTTGGTGTACCCATTTTTTCTCTCTCTCAAACTAAAAAAAGAAAGAAAGAAGGAAGGAAGGAAGGAAGGAAGGAAGGAGGCCTGGAGACGGGCCAAAGTGAATAAAGCACCTGCCACGCAAACATGGGCACCAGAGTTCAAACACCCAAAGCCCACATGAAAGGTGGGGGCGTCTGTCATCCCAGTCCTCCTGTGGTGAGATGGGAGACACAGACAGGTGGACCCTGGAAGCCCATGGGCCGGCTAGCCTGGTGAGCATCGCGGTGGCAACATGCACCCTCCTGGAACCATGGAAGGGGAGACCCAGCACCCCAAGTTGTCCTCTGACTGGCACACACGCACTGTGGCACACGCGTGCCCACACATATGTCATATGCACAGGAAGGGAGGGAGGGAGAAAGAGGAAAAATGGCTGAATAAAGAAAAGAAAAAAGGAGTAATCTCAGCGTTTGGGAGATTCAGGCAAGAGTATTGCAAGTTTGGGGCTAGCCTGGGCTACATAGTAAGTCCTGGTCTCAAAGGAAAAGAAAAGGAAGGAGGGAAGGAAGGAAAAAAGGAAGGGATGAACAGGGAGGGAGGGAGGAAGAAGGAAGGAAAGAAAGAAAGTAAAAAAGAAAGAAAGAAAGAAAGAAGGAAGGAAGGAAGGAAAGAGGGAGGGAGGGAGGGAAGGAAGGAAGGGAGGAAGGGAGGGAGGGAGGAAGGGAAAATAGATAAATAGATCCTGGCATGGTGGCGCAACACTTGGGAGGAAGAGGTAAGAGGGGCACCGTGAGTTCAAGGCCAGCCTGGAACTGAAGACTGAGTTCCAGGTCAGCCGTGGCTAGAATGAGACCTAACTTCGAAAAAAAAAACCAAAGAGAGAGACAGAGAGAGAAAGAAAACTTTCTAGGCTAGAGGCAGAATTGCCCAGAGGGGAGCTGGGACTCCTGGTGGGTGATCTGAGGGTGACAGTGAGTATGGATGCCATTGCCCCAGGACAAAAGTCAGAGTCAAGGGAGACAGAGACCCATTCCAGCAGAGGAACACTGCATTCTAACTGAGGGCCATTTACAAAACAACCAACCAGCAATTTTTAAAAAGTCAGTGACAACGCAAGGCCAGGCCAGGCTGCTCTGGGACACCAAGAGAAGAACTCTGTGACAACAGCAACCCGGCTGCGGCCCCCGAGGAACGGCAGAAAACCAGCTGTCCTGCTAGAATTTTCTCTGTGGCTCTTCTCGGCTTACTTGCTTTCATGAAGCAAGTTGTCAGACTGCAGGATGCCCTATGAGAGGACCCGGAGTTTGAAGAAACTGAGAGAGGTCTTTTGACATCAGCCCACAAGGACGGAGTCCCCAGGGCCACTGTGAATTCTGTTCACAAGCTTATTTAAAAAATATTTTTATTGTTGGGTGTGGTGGTGCACGCCTTTAATCCCAGCACTAGGGAGGCGGAGGTAGGAGGATCGCTGTGAGTTTGAGGCCAGCCTGAGACTACACAGTGAATTCTAGGTCAGCCTGAACTAGTGTGAGACCCTACCTCGGGGGAAAAAAAATATGTATGTATGTATGTATGTATGTATATGTATATTTGAGAGAAAGAGCATCATGGGTACTTGGGATTTGAATCCAGGCTGGCAGGCTTTGTAAGCAAATGCCTTTAACCACTGAGCCATTTCCCCAGCCCATGCCCACAATCTCTTCAATAAGGATGAAATACAGGCTGAGCTTATTTTTTTTAAATATTTTATTTTTACTTATTTATTTGTGAGACACAGAGTCAGACAGAAGGAGAGAGAAGGAGAAAGAGAATGGGCGCACCACAGCCTCAAGTCACTGTTAACAAACTCCAGACACATGCGCCATTTTGTGCATTTTGCTTACACGGGTCCTGGGGAATTGAACCTAGGTCTTTTGGCTTTGTGGGCAAGTGCCTTAACCGCTGAGCCATCTCTCCAGCCCCTGAGCTTATTTTTGTCTTTCATTTCCCTTCCTTCCTTCTTCCCTCCCTCCCTTCCTTTTTTCTCTCCCTCCTTACTTCTGTCTTTCTATTTATATTGTGATTCTAGGCAAGGAACCCGGGGCGTCCCACATGCTAGGTAAATTCTACCACTAAGCTACACTTCCAGCTCTTTTTTGATTTTATTTAGAGACAAAGTCTCACTAAGTTGCCCAAGGTGGTCTTGAACCTGTGATCCTCCTGCTTCAGTCTCCAATGAGCTAGAAATACAGACGTGGACAATCATGCCCAGCTCCAGGGAATGTTGTCATGACCACAGCCAACCACCTTAGTTGCTGTACTGCCAGGGACCCTGGGCTAAAGAGCCCTGCTGAGGTGTGTCAGGACTCCTGGCCCATAGATGCCGAACACTTTAAAGCCACTGAGTTAGGAAACTTCTTATGCAGTGATTTGTAACTGATCTAACCATGGGGTGACATGTCACTCCCAGCTGGGTCTTGGAACAACAACAAAAAAAAATTACATTATGAGCTGAGGAGATGGTTCCGTGGTTCAAGGCACTTGCTTGCAAAGCCTTTGTACCCATGTGAAGTCAGATGCACAAAGTGTCGCACGTGTCTGGAGTTTGTTTGCAGTGGCACGAGGTCTTGGTGCACCCATTCTCATTTTCTCTCGCTCGCTCGCTCTCTCTCTGTTTGCACATAAATGAATAAAATTATTTAAAAATTACATTATTGGGCTGGAGAGATGGCTTAGTGGCTAAGGCGTTTGCCTGTGAAGCTTAAGGACCCACGTTTGATCTCTGTCCACATAAGTCATACGCACAAAGGTGATGCAGGTGCAAGGTCACATGCACGCACTAGATGTCACAAGCATCTGGAGGTCAATTTCAGTGGCTGAGGCCCTGGCGTGCCAATTGTCTCTCTATCTCTCTCCCTAAAAAAAATTACATTATTTATGGTCGGGCATGGTGATGCATACCTTTCATCCCAGCACTCGGGAGGCAGAGGTAGGAGGATCTCTGTGAGTTCAAGACCCTGAGACTACATAGTGAATTCCAGGTCAGCCTGGGCTAGAGTGAGACTCTACCTCGAAAAACAAAAACAGACCAAAAAAAAAAAAAAATCACATTAGATATGAATAGAAACTGAATAAATAATCATATTGTAAGAATGTCAGAATCTCCTAGGTGGTAACTACACTGTGGTTTTGTGAAGGGAAGTTCTGTTCCTTAGAGAGGTTCAGGAAAAGACTAAGGGTCATGATTTCTGCCCACTTCCTCTCAGGAGGTTCAGAAACACACGTAGTAATTAATAATAACACATATTCTATATAACAAATACAACATCAGAGAATGTTTCATCTATCTACACATTATCTGTTACATAACAAAATCACCCCAAAACTTAAAAGACTAAAAAAAAAAAACAATAAAAATCCTGCGTCTGCTATCATTTCTCACAGTCGTGTGGTTTTCTGCATGGAAGATTCCCTTGACTCTGGCATTCACCGAGAGGGCTTTGCATTCACTGGTGGCCAGGTGGGGCTGGGACATCGGAGGGGAAGTGTGGGGCATTTCTGTGGCCCTCTCTCTATATTAATAGCTTGGGCTGCCTCATATGGTGACCCGGAGAGACAGCACATGCCTCCCCTATGCTGTAGATGGAAGCCAGCAGACAATCGCTGAGCTACATTCTCCAGTCCTGTGAGCGCACGTGTGTGTGTGTGTGTGTGTGTGTGTGTGTGTGTAAGGGGGATGTACATGAAGAAGCTAGAGGACAGCCTTGGGTGTTGTTCCTTAGCAATGCCATCCTTTTTTTTTTCCCCTGAGGCAGGGTCTCTCACTAGCCAGGAATGCACTCAGAGAGTTCGCTAGACTGGCTGGCCACTGAGCCCCGGGATCCTCTTCTCCCCCCTGGCCCACTGCTGGGGTTACAAATGCGCTACGGCCACTTTTTTTTTTTTTTTTTTTTTTTGCATTTTTCCAGGTAGGGTCTCACTCTAGCCCAGGCTGACCTGGAATTCACTATGTAGTCTCAGCATGGCCTCGAACTCCTGACAATCTTCCTACCTCTGCTTCTAAGTGCTGGGATCACGTTTTGCTTTTTTATTTGAGACAGGGTCTCATGAAAGTTCCCCAGGCTGGATTTGAACTCACCTTGTAGCCCAGGTAGGTCTTGAACTTTCAATCCTCCTATCTCAGCCTCCTAAGAGGCTGGGATGACAGGCCTGTGCCACCAAGCATACCAGGCACTCTGAGACTTCCTTTATTTAAACATATATTTATATATATATATAATTTACTTGCATGGAGAGAGAGAAGGAAAGAAAGACAACTCCAGGGCCTCCTGCATTACAAATGACTCCCAGATGCATGAGCCACTTGTGTGTCTGGCTTTATGTGAAAACTGGGGAATTGGAGCTGGAGAGATGGCTTGGTGGTTAAGCGCTTGCCTGTGAAGCCTAAAGACCTCGGTTCGAGGCTCAATTCCCCAGGACCCACATTAGCCAGATGCACAAGGGGGCGCACACATCTGGAGTTCATCTGCAGTGGCTGGAGACCCTGCTGCACCCATTCTCTCTCTCTGCCTCTTTCTCTGTCACTTTCAAATAAATAAAGAAAAAAATTTTTTAAATGAAAAGAAAACTGGGGAATTGAACCATGGTTGTCAGGCTTTGCAAGCAAGCACCTTGAACCACCAAGCCCTCTCTCCAGCCCTCTCTAAGACGTCCTAGTAGCAGCTGGCTTCCAAGAGGGAGAAAGCACAAGAGAACAGGCTGCCCCATCCCATTAGGCCAGCGGCAGGGAAGCCCCGCGTCATCCGCAGATCCCGCGAAATCCTCTTCCCTTGGCAAGAACTGCTCAGTAAGTACTTCTCTTAATGTTCATACCCATATATCAATGCTATTCTCACTTCTGGTTAGAGAAGCTTTTCTTTTCAGATGGTGGTGACCTTGGGATGACTCAGAAGGCACCATGGCGCTGAGAAGTGACAGAGGACAGGCTCTGTCCTTCTTCTGACCCCAACTCAGCTCCCCTGCATTTCGACTTAAGACTTTAGGTAAGGACATCGTGGACTATAGAGAGAGGGAGGGGAGAAGAAACTTTCACGGGTTTAACACAGTGTTAAGACCTCCATCCTGCAAAGAAGCCATCGTTGTCCCCTTTGAAAAGAAGAAGTGACAGTGGTCCAGGACAGATGAAGTGTTTGCTTGACAGTTTTTGGTTTTTTGAGGTAGGGTCTCGCTCTGGACCCAGGCTGATAGGGGACTCATGCTATAGTTCTCAGGGTGGCCTCGAACTCACAGTGATCCTCCTGCCTCTGCCTTCCGCATGCTGGGATTAAAGGCATGCACCACCACGCCTGGCTTGTTTGTCTATTATGAGTCAGGGTCTCTAATCCAGGCCAGCCTCAAACTTACTACATAGCCAAGGCTGGCCTTGATCACCTGATCGTCCTGCTTCCATGACTCAAGTGCCAGGATGCAGGCATGTGTCACCGTGCCTGGCAATTCTCTCTCAAGTGCTGGCATTATGGGCATGCACCAACATGCCTGGCCAGCACTGTTAAAATGATATATAATGCAGACTGTGGGAAAATCTACAGAGAAAAGATTCATGGTTGGGGCTGGAACGATAGCTCAGTGATTAAATGCTCTGGCTTGCAAAGCCTGCCTGCTGACCCAAGTTTGATTCCCAAGCCACTCATGTAAACTGAACATACACACCAAAAAAAAAAAAAAAAAAATGGTACAAGCATCTGGCATTCATTTGCAGAGTCAAGAGGTCCTGGTGTGTCCGTCCACGCACACACACACATACACACACACACACACACACACTCAAATAAATATTTCAAAAAGAAAGATTTAAGGTTTTTAGCAATCAACAAAATTTTGCAAGAGGGAAGACAGAGAGAAGAGGAAAGAGAGGAGACAAGAATAGGGAAACTGATTAAAAGACATTGATACTAAATATGTCCATACCTAATTTATACACACACTCACACACACACACACACACACACATATGGACAGACATTTGGAGTCAGGTGTGGTGGCATATGCCTTTAATCCCAGCAGTTGGAAGGCAGAAGTAGGAAGATTGCTATGAGTTCAAGGCCACCCTGAGACTATATAGTGAATACCTTGAAAAACCAAAAAATAAAAAAAAAAAAGAGAAAGAGAAAGAGAGAGAGATTGGAAAAGCCGGGTACAGCGGTGCACACCTTTAATCCCAGCACTCTGGGAAACAGAGGTAGGAGGATCTCTGTGACTTAGAGGCCACCCTGAGAATATGTAGTAAATTCCAGGTCATCCTGGGCTAGAGTAAGACCCTACCTCGAAAAATCAATGATTATAATAGTAAAATAAAATATTTTTAAAACCAAGATACACAAAGAGGCACATGCAACGGGAGTTCATTTGCAGTGGCTGGAGACCCTGGTGTGCCCATTCTGTCTGTCTCTTATCTCTCTGTGTTTGCAAATAAATAAATAAAAATATTAAAAAAGAAGCCAGGCATGGTGGCGCATGCCTTTAATCCCAGCACACAGGAGGCAGAGGTAGGAGGATTGCTGTGAGTTCGAGGCCACCCTGAGACTCCATAGTGAATTCCAGGTCAGCCTGGGCTAGAGAGAGACCCTACCTCAAAAAAAAAAAAAAAAAATTAAAAAAAAAAAGAAACAAAACTTAAGAGGCATTACAAAAGTGTTGTATTGTTTTTTCCCCAGTGCTGAGATCAAACCCAGGGCCTCTCCCTGGTGGCCAAGCCCTCGGCCATTTGGTTACCATTTTGTAAGTTGTCGACACAAGGTCTCATTTAGTTCCTCAGGCTGACTTTGAATTTGCTCTGTAGTCCGAGCAGGCATGAAGTTGGTGATCCTTCTGTCTCAGCCTTCCTGCAGTTACAGCCTGGGCCACCCCCGCCCAGTGGTATCAGAAACTTTAAAGGCGTCATTGTTTCGCTGATGGCCTCAACATCCTCAGAGCAGACTGTGTGCCTCCTCCCCAGGTGCCTCCGTGTGACAGGGCTGGCCCCTGTGACAAGTCGCCTTTCTTAACTGCCACGCTCCCCTAACTATGGTCTAGTGTCCTCACCACTGCCCTAAAATCCCTACGGACTTGACCAGGGGCCTCAGGTTTCTCCTATGGGCCTATGGGAAGGTGGGCCCTTTCCTTTTCAAATTTATGTTTATTTTAACAATTATTTATTTATCTGGAGAGAGAGAGAGAGGATGACAGACCAGGGCTTCTAGACTATAGATGCATTCACCACTTTATTGTGCATGTGGCTTATTTATTTAAGAGAGAGATGCAAAAATAGGCAGGGAGAGAGAGAGAGAAGGAGAATGGGTGCACCAGGGCCTCCAGCCCCCCGCGAACAAACTCCAGACACGTGCGCCCCCTTGTGCACCTGACTTGCGTGGGTCCTGGGGAGGCGAATCTGGGTCCCGTGGCTTTGCAGGCAAGCGCCTTAACCCCCAAGCCATCTCTCCAGCCTTCTTTTGATCTATGGTGGGACTTTCCTATCCAGAAGTGGGCCAGCTGTTTCTGGAAGCAGAGCCTAAGGGGCGGAGGGCTAACTCTGGGGTCTTCACCCCTGCAGTGGGCTAGCTGTCTCTAGCAGCAGCCTGAGGAATAACGAAACCGAAGTTCAGCTTAAGTCATTCGTCAGCCCGCTGCCTCTGCTGTCGCCACAGTTCTGATGTCCCTGAGGCTGTGGCTTCCTCCCTCCCACCTACGGGGACTCATTTGCACTTGCGCAGAGCGCACAAAACCCAGCCATGCGGGAACAAGTTAGTACCTTGTATGAGCAAAGGATAAGGAACTTTCGACACTGGATAATCCTTAAACATTTGTTAAAGGAACGGGTTTAGGGGTGTGACCTGCCAATCCAGGACACACACACACTCGATCGCAATTGTAATCACATCAAGCCCACCTGTTGTCTTTGGTGCTGTGACCTGACGCTGGTGTGTTGGCTCAGAGAGGAAGTGAGGCCAGACCTCAAGGAGAGCAGCATAAGCCCCTCTCAAGGCCAGTCAGCATCTCTAAACATTGCTTGTCAGTATCTGTGCTGTTTGGCCCAGGGGTTCACCAAGGCAGGGGAAACCTAGTCACGTTGCTTTTCAGTGGGTGAGTTACACAGCTGTAAGATTAACTTTTTACAAACAGGTAAGGAATTTGGCGTCTCGCAGCAATAATCTCAGAAAAGCTATTTGTAAATCCTTAGGATCTAGCCCCGCAGGGCGTGGTGGCGCACGCCTTTAATCCCAGCACCCGGGAGGCAGAGGGAGGAGGATCACTGAGAGTTCAAGGCCACCCTGAGACTACATAGTGAATTCCAGGTCAGCCTGGGCCAGAGTGAGACCCTACCTCAAAAACTAGTCCCCGGTCTTTCCTGTATTGTTTATTCCCATACTACACCCCAACCAATAGCCTTTCTTCCTATTTACTTACATGTTCATTCATTCATTTTCCTTGTGTGTCTATGATGTTTAATTTTATTTATTTGAAAGAGAAAGAGGCAGAGAAAGGCAGAGAGACGATGGGTGTGCCAGGGCATCCAGCCACTATAAACAAACTCCAGATGTATGTGCCACCTTGGGCATCTGGCTACGTGGGTCCTGGGGAATCAAACCAGGGTCCTTTGGCTTTGCAGGCAAGCTCCTTAACCACTAAGCCATCTCTCCAGCCCTGAACCAGGGTCTGATGCTAAAGCTCGCTGTATTTTTTTGTTTTGTTTGTTTTGTTTTTGCAAGCTCAGGGACTGGGGTTACAGATAAGGTTGGCCTCACACAACCATTCATGGTGTCCTGGGAACCCACCTCCAATTTCCCAGGTCTCGTTGGGTCCTCAGTCTTGCCCAGGAAGTTTTTTTAACTGCTGAACTCTCTAGCCACCAAGTCCTTTTTTTTTTTTTTTTTTAAGGTAGGGTTTCACTCTGGCCCAGGCTGACCTAGGATTCACTATGTAGTTTCAGGGTGGCCTCAAACTCAAGACTGTCTTCCTACCTCTGCCTCCCAAGTACTGGGATTAAAGGTGGACAACACCATGCCTTAACACCCCTTTTTTTTCACATGCCTCTGAGTGTGAATTTTGTACCCATGTTAGAATGAGCCTTAACGACCATCCCCAGAAGGATTTGCCCCCATATTTACCACATAGAATATGAACCGCATTCCGTGGATTGACATTATCAATTTCTGACTTGAAACAAAAACCTACTTTTTAAAACTTTTTATTTATTTACTTTTTTTTTTTTTTTGAGGTAGGGTCTCACTCTAGCCCAGGCTGACCTGGAATTCACTATGGAGTCTCAGGGTGGCCTCAAACTCACAGCAATCCTCCTACCTCTGCCTCCCAAGTGCTGGGATTAAAGGTGTGCACCACCACACCCGGCTATTTATTTACTTTTATTAACAACTTCCATGATTATAAACAATATCCCATGATAATCCCCCCCATTTTTGCCTTTGAAACTCCACTCTCTATCATATCCCTTCCCCCCTCAATCAGTCAAAATTTACGGTTTTTTATTTTTTTGGTGGGGGGGGTCAAGGTAAGGTTTCAGTCTAACTTACACTGACCTGGAATTCACTATGTAGTCTCAGGCTGGCCTTAAACTCACTGCGATCCTCCTACATCTGCCTGTCCAAAACCTTACTTTTTCTTTTCTTTTCTTTTTTTTTTTTTTTTTGAGGTAGGGTCTCACTCTAGCCTAGGCTGGCCTGGAATTCACTCTGTAGTCTCAGGGTGGCCTTGAAATCCTGGCAATCCTCCTGCCTCTGCATCCCAAATCCTGGGATTAAAGGTGTGAGCTACCATGCCCGGCCAAAATCTTACTTTTATTATTTATTTTTATTTTTTATTGACAACTTCCATAATTGAAACAATATCCCATGGTAATTCCCTCCCTCCCCCACTTTCCCCTTTGAAACTCCATTCTCATCATTTCCCCTCTCCCCTCTCAATCAGTCTCTCTTATTTTGATGTCATGATCTTTTTCTCCTCTTATGATGGTCTTGTGTAGGTAGTGTCAGGCACTGTGAGGTCATGGATATCAGCCATTTTGTGTCTGAAGGAACACATTATAAGGTGTCTTGCCCTTCCTTTGGCTCTTACATTCTTTCCACCTGCAATAGACCCTGAGCCTTGGAAGGTGTGATGGAGACATTGCAGGGCTGAGCACTCCTCTGTCACTTCTTTCCAACACCATGATGCCTTCTCAGTCATTCCAAGGTCACTGCCATCTGAAAAGATAAGTGAGAATAGCATTAATATATGGGTATGAACATTAAGAGAAGTGCTTACTGGCAGTTTGACGAGCACAGTATATATATTTAGCCAGACACCAGCAGATGTTACACCCCAAGGGCTCATGACTACCACCATTGTGGATTTTCAGTATCAGGGATGCATTCCCTTCCATGGAGCAGGCCTCAAGTCAAATTAGAGGGTGGTTTGTTTCCCCCATAACAAACCTGCCACTATTGCACCTGTTGGCTCGTTTGGCCTGGCTGACCAAATATAAGGCTTGCAGTGTCCACTGTTGAGGATCTTCACTGGTGATTTCTTTCTTTCCCATTGAACTGCATGCAGCATGGCTTTTTCCAGCTTTCTGTCAGCTGGTCTACACAAAGGTGGTTTTCAGCTCAGCTCCAACAGGATTTCTCAATGACCTTGCAGCCCAAGTATGTAGAGTCTTCAGCACTAGGGTCTTACCATTTATTCCTGGAGGGAAACCAAGAGCCTTAGCAATGGCCTGTATGTTCTGGAGGCATCAGGGACCTCCCTGACCAACAACTCACTGGAAGGTGTTCCATCCCTGGCATTGAAAAATTTCTAGTAACAATCTATGGCTCCTGAGTGTTCCATTGTCCAAAAAAGTAGGTTTCCATATGAGTAATTTATATAGTCTTAGATTTTGATTAGCCCTCCCTCCACCTTTCCTTTACTCAATCTTTTCCCCTGATCTCACATAGGCCTTTTCACCCCCATTAATCTGTTCTACTTACATGTATACAATACCATCCTATTAAGTCCCCTCCTCCCTTCCTTTCTATTCCCTTTATATCTCCTTTCTAGCTTACTGGCTTCAAAATCTTACAATCTTACATTTAAAGATTAATAAGATGGAGTTGGGGGGCTGGAGAGATGGCTTAGCGGTTAAGCGCTTGCCTGTGAAGCCTAAGGACCCCAGTTCGAGGCTCGGCTCCCCAGGTCCCACGTTAGCCAGATGCACAAGGGGGCGCACGCGTCTGGAGTTCGTTTGCGCGGCTGGAAGCCCTGGCGCACCCATTCTCTCTCTCTCCCCCTCTACCTGTCTTTCTCTCTGTGTCTGTCACTCTCAAATAAATAAATAAAATATTTAAAAAAAAAAAAAGCATTAAAAAAAAAAAAAGATGGAGTTGGGTGTGGTGGCACATGCCTTTTATCCTAGAAGGCACTTGGGAGGCAGAGGTAGGAGATCACTGTGAGTTTGAGGTCACCCTGAGACTACATAGCAAATTTCAGATCAACCTGGGCTAGAGTGAGATCCTACCTTGAAAAACAAAAACCAAGCCAAAACAAAACAAAAGATTAATTAGATGGTTGTGGGTGCTGGAGAGATTGCTCAGTGGTTAAGGCACTTGCCTGCAAAGCCTAATGATAGTGGTACAAGCATCTGGAGTTTGATGGCAGTCCCATTGCAGTGGCTGAGGCCCTAGAGTCAATTCTCTCCCCCTCCCCTGTCTCTTTCTCTAAAAAGAGTGCTTGCTGCAAAAAGCCAGGTGTGTCCATGAATGCATGTAACTCCAATACTGAGGGGGCACTGAGACAGGAAAATCACTGTGGCTTGCTGGTCAGTCTGTCTCACCAAAAAGTGAGGAGATTCGGGGAGACTCTGTTTTGGGGATGTAAGGCAGATCAATAGAGGAGGGCACATAACACCTTCTTCTGGCCTCCGCGTGCAGGCAGCCAGGGTGTGCACATCTGCATACACCAGGCTTAGACATACATCACACACACAAGAAGCGTAGCATGGATACAGAGGGCAGGATGCGCACCAGCCACATTGAGGGGGCTGGAATGGAGGGGCCAAGAGTAGAGGCAGGGAGAGGTGCCTAGGGTCCTGTGCTCATCTAGAAACAGGTCTGAGCCTTGGCAGGGCCAGAATATGGAGAGGAGGCGCCATGTGTTATCTGCCTTGAGAAATAACCAAGCCAGTGCTGTGGATCAAAGGGTAAGGTTACCACAGATCAGGCTCTCATTCATTCATGAGTCTATGTAGCCTTGGGCAGTCATTGGCCCTTGGAGTCTCAGTTTACCTTTGTACAGGACAAAGAGTGAGTGCCATTGTTCTGAGCCCCTTCCAGCATCCTGAGCCTGAAGCTAAGAGCCAAGCTGATGGCTCTGGGCTCCAATGTCACCTTCATCCTGCTGACTTCTACACACACTCTGGGCCATCTGTTACTTTGGTAAGCTTACATCTGCTTGCACCCTCTCTGAGCTCTTCTAGAATGCCTCCTGTATGCAAACCTGTCCTTCGCTTGGCTCTAGACATGGCACAGCTCGTCCTGGCATTGCCTGCTTGCTCTTGGCTTCAGCCTCTCTCCTCCACACCTCTGTGAGTCTGTAAGAAATATCCGAGTAGGGCTGGAGAGATGGCTTAGCGGTTAAGCGCTTGCCTGTGAAGCCTAAGGACCCCGGTTCGAGGCTCGGTTCCCCAGGTCCCACGTTAGCCAGATGCACAAGGGGGCGCACGCGTCTGGAGTTCGTTTGCAGAGGCTGGAGGCCCTGGCGCGCCCATTCTCTCTCTCTCCCTCTATCTGTCTTTCTCTCTGTGTCTGTCACTCTCAAATAAATAAATTAAAAAATTAAAAAAAAAAAAAGAAATATCCGAGTAAAGCAGACTCGGGACCACGGGAGTCCACCCCAGGCCTGGCCCTGCCATGACCTAGCTGTGTGGCTTTTTAAATGATTTTTTTTTTTTTTTGAGAGAGAGATAATTGGCTTTCCAAGGCCTCAACCACTACAATCAAACTCCAGATACGTGTGCCACCTAGCATGCTTGTGCCACCTTGCGCTTGTATCACCTTTGTACATCTGGCTTACATGGAATCTGGAGAGAGATCAAACATGGGTCCTTAGGCTCCATAGGCAAGTGCTTTAACCACTAAGAAATCTTTCCAGCCCTTGATGATGTTTTATATTATTTTTTTTAAGTTGAAACAGCTTCTGTGGGACTCATATTCATATAAGAGCCCATCTATTTATTTATTTATTTATTTGAGAGCGACAGACACAGAGAGAAAGACAGATAGAGGGAGAGGGAGAGAATGGGTGCGCCAGGGCTTCCAGCCTCTGCAAACGAACTCCAGACACGTGCGCCCCCTTGTGCATCTGGCTAACGTGGGACCTGGGGAACCGAGCCTCGAACCGGGGTCCTTAGGCTTCACAGGCAAGCGCTTAACCGCTGAGCCATCTCTCCAGCCCGATTTTTTATATTATATTTTTATTTGTTTATTTGAGAGAGAGAGAAGGGGAGAGAGAGAGAAAGAATCCAGCCTCTTTCCATCCTGACTCATGTCTGTCTAACTGTGTGTAGTTACTGCCCCTCTCTGGACCTCAGTCTGTCTGGACAGCTGGGACATTACACTGGTTCACGCTCAAGGTCTCTCATAGCTCTGGATCAGCCACTCTTCTATCCTTCTTTGTTGAGTCCAGAGCACAGGGTTGAGGCCACTCAAACCTTCAGCCTGATGATGGGTGACAGATCCTAGAGTTTGTTCTTTTCCTGGCACTCTCAGGCCAAACCCAGCCAATAGGTCAGAATCCCCCGCCCCACACACACACCATTTGGAGACCTCAGGTCACTCCCAGCCTCTCTTCAAAGCCAATGTGGGTTAGCAGGGGCTCACAAATTGGTATGAAGCCCTCCAAAGATGACATCCAAAGAAAGCCAAGGGGCTAGGTCTTCATGGTGCTCAGAATGTACCAGGAATGGGGAATAGCAAACAGGCCTGGTTGACTGTGGTCATAGCCTGGCAGCTGGTGTAAACTTCACTCTAGCTGGTGGAAGAAGGGTCTATTCTTGGCTATGAAAGGGCAGCCACAGTACCAGGCTCCAAGCCGCTGGAGCACCTTGAATGGTTTTGCTGTTACACTCAGAAGTATACCAGGGGGCTGAAGAAATTCTTCAGTGGTTAAGGTACTTGCCTGCAAAGCCTAAGGACCTAGGTTCAGCTCCCCAGAACCCACGTAAGCTAGATGCACATGGTGGTGCAAGCAACTGGAGTTTGTTTGCAGTGGCTAGAGACCCTGACTCACCCATTCTCTCTCTATCTAATAAACAAATCAACTATAAAATTAAAAAAAAAAAGTATACCAGGGGGTTGGGGAGATAGCTTAGTGGTTAAAGGTGCTTACATGCAAAACCTTCCTGCCCAGGTTCAATTCCCAGGCCACCCACATAAAGCTGGACACAAGAAGTGGCACAAACATCTGATGTCCCATTTGCAGTGGCAAGAGACCGTGGTGTACTCACCCACAAACCCTGACACACATGCAAATAAATAAAATATATTTTAAACTTAAAAAAAAAAAAGAGCCAGCTATGGTGGTGAATGCCTTTAAGCCCATAACTAGGAGGCGGAAGTAGGAAGATCACTGTGAATTTGAGGCCAGCCTGAAATTACAGTTAGATCCAGGTCAGCCTGGGCTAGAGTGAGACCCTACCACAACCAAAACAACCACAAAACAAAACAAACAAACAAACAAAAAGCCCAAAATAAATAAATAAATAAACAAGTAAAAAGAAATAAATAAAAGAGCTAGGGACATGAGTCAGCTGTTAAAGGCTCATGCTTATAAAACCTTCTTGTCTAGGTTTAATTCCCCAGCGCCCACATAAAGCCAGATATACAAAGTGGCCCATATATCTGGAGTTCTTTTGCAGTGGCAAGAAGTCCTGGATTGCCTGTTCTCTCTCTCCCTCTCTCTTTCTCTTTCTCTCTCCTTGCAAATAAATAATATTAAAAAAAAAAAAAAGAATGGAATTTCAAAGGGGAAAGTGTGGGGGGGTGGGGAGGGAGGGAATTACCATGGGATTTTTTTTATAATCATGGAAAATGCTAATAAAAATTTTAAAAATTAAAAAAAAAAAAAGCACATCAGGCATCCACTATCCCCACCCATGTCCTTGATTGATCATCCAACCAGAGTCAAGGGGAGGAAGGCACATGGCTGGCCCATACTCCTCCTGGGGCACCTTCAGGCCATCCTGGCTTTGGACAGCCTGGGTTCAGATCTGTAGCTGGCTCCAGTGGGCTCGGCAGCCTTGCATGGACGTCTGAGTATCTGCTAAGGATTATGAAAGCTAGAAAAGAGATATAAAGGGGAGAGAAAGGAAGGGAGGGGGGTACTTAATAGGATGGTATTGTATATATGTAAGTAGAAGAATAGATTAATGGGGGTGAAAAGGCCCAAAGTGAGGTCAGGGGAAGAGATTGAGTAAAGGAAAGGTGGAGGGAGGGCTAATCAAAATCTAAGAGGATATAAATAAATCATATGGAAACCTACTTTTTTGGACAATGGATCACTCAGGAGCCATAGATTCTTGCTAGAACATTTTCAGTGCTAGGGATGGGTTACCTTCCAGTGACTTGTTGGCCAGGGAGGTCCCTGATGCCCCCCAAACATCACAGGCCATTGCCCAGGCCCTTGGTTTCCTACCAGGAACAAATGGTAAGACCCTATTGCTGAAGAATCCACATACTTGGGCTACAAGGCCAATGAGAAATCCTGCTGGAACTGAGCTGATAACCTCCTCCATGTAGACCAGCTGACAGAAAGCTGGAAGAAGCCATTCTACATGCAGTTCAATGGGAGAGTAAGAAATCACCAGTGAAGATACTCAACAGTGGACACTGCAAGCCTTATATTTGGCCAGCCAGGCCAAATGAGCCAACAGGTACAATAGTGGCATGTCTGTCATGGTGGAAACCAACTGCCCTTTACTTGGACTGGAGGCCTGCTTCATTGGAGGGAATACATCCCTGATACTGAAAACCTATAACAGGGATAGTCATGAGCCCTAGGGGTGTAACGTCTGCTGCTGTCTGGCTAAATGTATATACTATGCTCGCCAAACTGCCCAGTAAGCACTTCTCTTAATGTTCATACCCTTATATTAATGCTACTCTCACTTCTCTTTTCAGATGGCAGTGACCTTGGAATGACTCAGAAAGCATCATGGTGCTGAGAAGAAGTGACAGAGGAGTGCTCAGCACAGAAATATCTCCATCAACCTTCCAAGGCTCAGAGTCCATTGTGGAAGAGGTGGCAGGAAGAATGTAAGAGCCAAAGGAAGGGTAGGACTCCTTACAACGTGCTCCCTCCAGACACAAAATGGCCTGGATATCCATGACCTCACAGTGCCTGACACTACCTACACAAGACCGTCATAATAGGAGGAAAAGATCATGACATCAAAATAAAAGAGAGACTGAGAGGAGGAGGGGATATGATGGAGAATGGAGTTTCAAAGGGGAAAGTGGGGGGAGGGAGGGTATTACCATGGGATATTGTTTACAATCATGGAAGTTGTTAATAAAAAAAATTTTTTTAAAAGATTTAGATTACCCTTAAAAGGGAGGGGGAATCCCAGAGGCACTCCTTGAAACCAACAATTTTCTTGCTAGGAGTTTGTCCTAAGAGGTGATTGCCACACAGAGATGTCTTTTCAACACCATTGTTTATACACGGAAATGGGATTGGGAAAAATAATCACAGGTATCTGTGGGAAACAGCAGTTATTAGAAAAAGGTGATGTGGGGCTGGAGAGATGGCTTAGTGGTTAAGTGCTTGCCTGTGAAGCCTAAGGACCCAGGTTTGAGGCTCAATTCCCCAGGACCCATGTTAGCCAGATGCACAAGGGGGTGCACGCATCTGGAGTTTGTTTGCAGTGGCCGAAGGCTCTGGTGCGTCCATTCACTCTCTCTCTCTCTGTCTGTTTCTCTCAAATAAATAAATAAACAAACAAATTTTTTAAAAAAAGGGTGATGTGGAGCTGGAGAGATGGCTTAGCGGTTAAGTGCTTGCCTGTGAAGCCTAAGGACCCCGGTTCGAGGCTCAATTCCCTGGGACGCACATAAACCAGATGCACAAGGTGGCGCATGGATCTGGAGTTCGTTTGCAGTGGCTGGAGGCCCTGGTGCACCCATTATCTCTCTCTATATCTGCCTCTTTCTCTGCCTGTCTGTTGCTCTCAAATAAATAAAAATAAAAATGTATTTTAAAAAGGGGGCTAGAAAAAAGGGTGATACCAGTGTGGTGATGTGAAAGGCAGGATGGAAAATTTTAAAGTAAACTTAGTGAAGAAACAGCTGGGGGACAGCCTGAACTGTATATTCAGGAAGGAGTAAATCAAAAATAGGCTAAAAGATATGGGTTGGTCGGGTCAACCTAAACTTTATGTCCCGGGAAGAGGAAAAACAAAAATACAGTTTTGAGAAAAACCAAAATAATAAAATAGTTTCCCAAGACAGCCTGACCAAGGACTTAAACTCTGGTTATGCACAAATAAGATATGTAGACATAACTGTACAAGCTTTGCAAATGCCCTTGTGAAACCCCCCCTTTCCCTTCCTTGCTAAAAACCCTATAAAAAGAAACACCCAATAGGGCTCAGGGTCAACTCCTCTGTCTCCTGCATGAGATATGTGCCGACCCCAGAGCTCTGGTTTCCCGAATAAAGCCTCATGCTTTTGCAGCAAGTTTGGTCTCCCATGTGCCTTTGGGTGCATGCTATCCCAAGACTTGAGTGAAGGTCTCCGTCTGGGGGTCTTTCAGATGCACCCCTTTAGACCCAGCACTCGGGAGGCAATGGTTGGAGGATCACTGTGAGCCGGAGGCCAGCCTGGGACTACAGAGTGAGTCCCAGGTCAGCCTGGGTTAGAGTGAGACCCTCCCTCAGCGAAAAGGACAATATTGGGTCAGTATTGAGCAGAATAGGCATGTGGCACATAGCTCCAGACACGTGCGCCACCTTGTACATCTGGCTTTAGTAAATAAGAAAAGAAAAGGGGGGGAGGGTATTACCATGGAACTTTTTTATAATCATGGAAAATGTTAATAAAAATTGTGAAAAGAAAAAAAAAAAACAAAAAAAAAGAAAATCTATCTGGCAAAAAAAAAAAAAAAATTATATCAAGCCAGGTGTGGTGGCGCACGCCTTTAGTCCCAGCACTCGGGAGGCAAAGGTAAGAGGATTGATTGCCATGAGTTCCAGGCCACCCTGAGACTCCAGAGTGAATTCCAGGTCAGCCTGGGCTAGGGTGAGACCCTACCTTGAAAAAAAAAAAAAAAACCAGATTATATCACTAGCTAAGTGTTGTTGAATTTATATTAGACTTATTATATTAGAGACTAAGCTTTGTGTTGGGGGAAGATTTTGCGGTTCCGGTTGTATGTGGGATAGTTATACCATGTTAGGTGGAATTATGAGCTTGTTACTGCTTTCATCTGGAAATTAAGTATGATGTAAGGAGATATGGTTTGGTGTCAAGTTGACAAGGGTTGGACTTGTGATGAATAAGGGGATGTCAACTTGATCTGTTTAGTAATCCATAGGAATCCCTTTCGGGTGGGTCTCTGAGGTTGCTTCCAGGAAAGATTCACTGAAGGAGGCATCCTTCCCCCAGGGTGAGCCCTGCCCCAGAGCAGGTGGCCCCGCTCAGAGAGGACTTTATATAAGGAAGCTCTGGGTGAAAAGAGCCTCTTCCTCCCCCCCCCTCCCTCCCTCCCTCCCTCCCTCCCTCCCTCCCTTTCTTCCTTCCACTTGGCTGCCAGAGCTGCTTGCTGCCTTCCAGAGCGGACTGAAGATCAATGCCACTGAAGACCCGAAACTGCTGAGTCATCTGGCCATGGGGACACACCTTTAATCCCAGCACTCTGGAGGCAGAGGTAGGATAATCACCATGAGATCAAGGCCAGCTTCCTGAATTCCAGGTCAGCCTGGACTAGAGGAAAACCCTACCTCCAAAAGCAAAAGATATGTAGTTTGTTTTGTTTATATATATAATTTATTTATTTATTTGTGAGAGAGAAAAAGAGAAAAAGAGAGGCTTCACAGACAAGCTCTTTAACCACTAAGTCACCTCTCCAGCCCTTATTTTTTTTTAAAAAAATATTTATTTATTTACTTTTGAGAGAGAGAGAGAATGGGTGTGCTGGGTAGCGCCTCCAGTTACTGCAAATGAACTCTAGACGCGTGCAGCACCTTGTGCTTATGTGACTACTGGAGAATCGAACCTGGGTCCTTTGGCTTTTCAGGCAAGTGCCTTAACCACTAAACCATCTCTCCAGCCAGCATTAATTTTTTTTTTTTTTTAACTCTTTCCGGAAGTGTTTCTTTTCTCCCTATCCAGGGCTCAATTTAGTTTCACTGCTATATCCATTGTTAGTCTCTGGTCTGGTGAGAGCTGAGCTTGCCCCGCCCTTCCTTGTCATGACAGTGACTTTGTGGAGTCTCTGAGCTCTTGAGTTTTGTTCCTTGTGGCACCTACCATACTCGGGCCTTCCTTCCCACGACTCCTGAGTTCCGAGTTTGGATTTCCCTGGCTGCAGAGCCTGGGACTGGGATTGGGTGGTGGTGGTGGGGAGGGGAAGGGATGGGAGGGGCCTTAAATTCTCTAGGTAGCTGAGGATGACCTTGAACTTCTGAATCTTCTGTCTCTGCCTCCCCAGAGCTGGAAGACAGTAATTGTAAACACTCCTCCCTTTTCTCTGGCTCTCACTTTTTTCCAGGCTGACCTGGAACTCACTATTCACTATGTCGTCTCAGGGTGGCCTCCAACTCACGGCGATCCTCCTACCTCTGCTTCCCAAGTGCTGGGATGAAAGGCATGGACCACCATGCCCGGCTGGCTCTTAAATTCTTTCTGTCACCTCTTCTGTAAGGGTCCCTGAGCCTTGGAGGGTGTGACAGAAATGTCTCACTGCTGAGCACCCCCACACTCCTTGACTTCCGGGGTATTGGGGATCCATTCATAGGTTCTGCCTCAGCCTCTCACCAAACTCTCTCGGTGGTTGTATATGCATGTTTGCATGTGTTGGGATGCATGTGTGAATGTGTGTGCAAATATGGGCATGTAGTCGCCACAGGCTGGCATTGGATGGCTTTTTCAGTCACTTTCCACCTAATCTTTTGAGACTGAAGCTACTGACCCAGCCAGATTAGGCAGTCAACCTTAGGGGCCTGCCTGTCTCTGCCTCCCCAGCGCTGGGATTATAGGCACAGACCACCACGCTCCACTTCCTGTGGGTGCTGGGGATCTGAACTCAGATCCTCCTGCTTTTGTGGCAAGTTCCTTCCTGACTGAGCCATCTCCCCAGGCCCCAAGTCTATTTAAATGTTTTCTTCCCCACTGCCCCGAGGTAAGGTCCCACTCTAGCCCAGGCTGACCTGCAATTCACTCTGTAGTCTCAGGCTGGCCTCAAACTCACAGTGATCCTCCTACCTCAGCCGAGTGCTGAGATTTAAGGTGTGTGCCACCACGCTCGGCATCTTTAAATATCTGTTATGCCTCTCCCACTAGATTAGAAGCCCCATGTGGACAGGACCTGGCCCAGTCCTGCTCAATACTGTGTGCCCTAGGGTACTAGTAGTGTGGCACCTGGTATTTTGCAGAAGCCCCATTATCTTCTCTCAAGTGTTCTTACTACAGAGATGGCTTAGAAGTTAAGGCATCTGCCTGTGAAGCCTAAGGACCCAGGTTCAATTCCACAGTACTCCCATAAGCCAGATGCACAAGGGGGCACATGTGTCTGGAGTTTGCAGTGGCTGGAGGTCCTGGTGTGCCTATTCTCTCTCTCAATAAATAACTTAATAAATAAATAAACAAACAAATAAATATCTACTTTCAAATGTTCTTAATAGAGACCAAAAGCATTATATGTCGTTTGCCCAGAGCCAGGCACAGTGGTAACCAGAGCTGGCATCCCGAAACTTGCGACTTGCTCTGGTCTTCCTCGGTCTCTGGACGATGAGTCACGGACACGTCCCTCTCTAGAGCTGCCCGTAGCCAGAGAGGAGGCAGCTAAGCCTCCAAGCACCACTTCAAATGCCATCACTGTGGAGAGCGCGACTGGCTCACTCCTGCCCAGTCCAGCTCTCCTTCATCCCCTGTCCTGGCCCTGGGCACCAGACTGTATGTGAGGCTTACCCAGGACCAGCCTGGAAATTGTGGGGGTCCACAAGGGGCGGGAGAATGGCTGTTAGCAAGTAAACGTTGTGTTCTTCTGCCCTCTTGTGGTCATCATCAGGATAGCAAGTGACACATTCTCACCTTCACGGGGCTATGTTCAAAATGGCCACCAGAGGGCAGTGTTGCCGACACTTAACCATCTTAAATTATATATATATATTTACGTGGGGAAGGTGGGGCGCGCTAGGACTTCTTGCCACTGAAAACAAATGCCAGATGCATGCGTCATCGTGTGCATCTGGTCTTTCACAGCTACTGGGTACTTGAATATTGGCTTAAGGATTTGCAAGCAAGTACCTTTGGCCTCTGAACCATCTTCCCAGATCTGAGATTTTTATTTATATTTACCACATACATATGTGTTGGTTTCTTTTTTTTCGAGGTAGGGTCTCACTCTAGCCCAGGCTGACCTGGAATTCACTATATAGTCTCAGGGCAGCCTTGAACTTATGGCAATCCTCCTACCTCTGCCGTGATTAAAGGCATGCGCACCATGCTCAGCTATATTGGTTTCTTTGACATAGCGTCTTGTGTAGCCCAGAATAGCCTTGAACTTCTCTCTGTAGCTGAGAACTTCAGAACTCTCTGTGAGGCTGGTTCTGAACTCCTGATTCTCCTGCCTCCAGCTCCCAAGTGCTGACTTTACAGGCAAGTGTCTCTAACGGAACTTTTTATTGTATTTATTCATGTATTTGTCTATTTACTCTTGCTTTGTATGTGTATATGTGTGTGGTGTGTGCTCACATATTTACACATGTGAGTGCATGTGGAAACCAGAGGGGGTCTTCCTCATTTATGCTCCCCCTTACTTATTGAGATGGGATGCCACACTCGAGCCAGGGCTTGCCAACCCAGCTAATCCATCTACCCAGCTTGCCCAGGGGATCTCCTATCTCCACCTCCTGACGGAGTGCTGGGATCCATGGCTGCCTGGCATTTGTGCGGGTGCTGAGATCTGAACTCCATGCCTCATGATTGCACAGCAAACACTTCACTCAACCATCTCTCTAGCCCTAGTTGTTTTTGGATATAGGGTCTCTTAGAGCCCAGGTTTGTCTTGAATGTAGCAGATGGCCTTGAACCTCTGGCCCTCCTGCTTTCCACCACCCCAGAGCTGGGATGATAGGGGTGCGTTGTCACCCTTGGTTCCCAATCTTAACCGCTATGTCTGTCTGCTGGTCATTGGTTTGAGTGAAAATGCTGCTTCCTGGAAAGAAGTCATGGTTACCTCAATGCCAAGCAGCGCACAAGCCCGTCCTGGTGATAGCTGCTTCCTTCGCCCAGTGAGCGTCTGTGGTGGTTTGATTCAGGTGTCCCCCATAAACTTAGGTGTTCTGAATGCTAGGTTCCCAGCTGGTGGATATTTGGGAATTAATGCATCTTGGAGGGAGTGCATTATTGGGGGCGGGCTTATGGGTTTTAAGCCAGTTTCCCCATGCCAGTGTTTGGCACACTCTCATGTGGCTATGGTCCACCTTATGTTGGCCAGGGGGTGATGTCCACCCTCTGCTCATGCCATCGTTTTCCCCTGCCATCGTGGAGCTTCCCCTTGAGCCTGTAAGCCAAAATAAATCTCTTTTTCCCAGAAGCTGCTCTTGGTTAGGTGATTTCCACCAGCAATGCGAACCAGACTGCAACAATAATGTTGGTACTGAGGAGTGGGATTGCTGCTAGACACCTGACTGTGTGGCTTTAGCCTTTTGGAGTTGATTTTCAAGAGGAATGTGGGAAGATTTGAAACCTTGGCCTAAGAGATGCCTTGCAGTGATGTAAGTAAGTACAGCTTGATGGACTATTCTGGTCAGAGTTGAAAGGCCTGAATGCAATAAGAACTATATAGACTGTGAGGTTTGGCTTGTGAGGGTGAGAAAGAGCTGTGCCTGGATTGGGCTAGCAGTTTGTGTGAGAAGCTTGCTCTTATGCCCATGTCCTGAGAAGTTGTGCAGGGTTGCTTTGTGTGGAAATGAACTGGTGTGAGCAGAGGGATATGGCACAGAAAGAAAAATCTTTGGGTGAACTGTTGCCCATTTAGCTGCAACTGAGAGATTACAACCTTTGAGACTGGGCTAGCTGACCTGTGCTGGGGCAACAGGAAGAACATCGATTCTTTTGAAGGGGTCTGGGTGCTCAAGGAGTGTCCTGTTCCTCAAAGTCGGCTTTATTCCTCCCCTGGATTAACAAATTGGCACCCTACCTGGTATTGTGGAGTATAAGAAATGCTGGAAAGAGGGCCATTGAGTTTGCAACATGGTCTTGTGTTTTGGAAATGGCCATGGGCAGTGTGAAGCAGGTTTGCTGGTTGCCTGCATGGAGACCCCATGGAGCCATGAGGATGAACCGTGGCTTGCAGTGGAGACCCAGTGGAGATGCCAGGATCATGAAATGGCTGCCAAGGAGCTGCCGGCCCCGATGAAGTTTCCCAGGACTGTGAGTAGCCTAGCTGGAGGGGCGGAATTGGAATGCCAGAGACTTGTTGCTGGTTAGATTTATCGCACTTGGAGACTTGTCGCTGACTAGAGTTGTTGGACTTAGAATTTGAGTTTAATGTCTGCCCTGGTTGTTTTAAATCTTTTATTGGTTGAACGTTTCTTTGCTATGCCCAGTGCCATTTTTTGCAGTGTGAATATTTGTTCTGTACCATTCTGGGTTTTTTGAGGTTATTTTTTGGTATTATGGCTCAGTTAAAAGATCTTGGACTATGGGGATGTTTGAACATCATTGGGATTGATAAAAACTATGGGACTTTTAAAGTCAGACTGAATGCACTGTATTTTACATCATGTATGGATATCAGTTTATGGGGTCCAGGGATGGAATGTGGTGGTTTGATTCAGGTGTCCCCCATAAACTTAGGTGTTCTGGATGCTAGGTTCCCAGCTGATGGATATTTGGGAATTAATGCCTCTTGGAGGGAGTGCATTGTTGGGGGGCTTATGGGTGTTATAGCCAGTTTCCCCATGCCAGTGTTTGGCACACTCTCCTGTTGCTATGGTCCACCTTATGTTGGCCAAGGGGTGATGTCCACCCTCTGCTCATGCCATCGTTTTCCCCTGCCATCGTGGAGCTTCCCCTTGAGCCTGTAAGCCAAAGTAAATCTTTCTTTCCCAGAAGCTGCTCTTGGTTGGGTGATTTCTCCCAGCAATGCGAACCTGACTGCAACAGCGTCCATTGTAGAGCTCGCTCCCCACTTGCTCCGTGGACACCCCAAAGCAAGGCCTGGGTGTGTAGCTCAGTGGCAGAGCACTGGGCTAGCATTGCAAAACCCTGGGTTCAGTCCTCAGCACAAAATAATAATAAAACTGAAAAGACCATCAGGGAAATGCAGATTAAAACTACGCAGAGGGCTGGAGAGATGGCTTAGCAGTTAAGTGCTTGTCTGTGAAGCCTAAGGACCCCAGTTCAAGGCTCGGTTCCTCAGGACCCACGTTAGCCAGATACACAAGAGGGCGCACGCATCTGGAGTTCGTTTGCAGTGGCTGGAGGCCCTGGCGCACCCATCCTCTCCCTCTCTCTCTCCCTCTCTCTGTTCTATCTGCCTCTTTCTCTGTCTGTTGCTCTCAAATAAATAAATAAAAATAAACAAAAATAAATTTAAAAAAATAAAATAAAACTACGCAGACATTCCATCTCACTCCTGTCAGATTGGCTACCATCATGCAAACAAATGACCATAAATGCTGGCGAGGATGCGGAAAAAGAGGAACCCTTCCACACTGTTGGTGGGAATGGAATCTGGTACAGCCATTGTGGAAATCAGTGTGGAGTTTCCTAAAACAGCTAAAGATTGATCTACCATATGACCCAGCTATAGCACTCCTAGGCATATATCCTAAGGGCTCGTCTCACTACCTTTGAGATATTTGATCAACCATGTTTATTGCTGCTCAACTCACAATAACTAGGAAATGGAGCCAGCCTAGATGTCCCTCAACTGATGAGTGGATAATGAAGATGTGGTACATTTAAACAATGGAGTTCTCCTCAGCAGATAAGAAAAATGAAATTTGCAGGAAAATGGATGAATGTGGAAAGGATTATACTAAGCGAGGTAACCCAGGCCCAGAAAGCCAAATGTCACATGTTCTCTGTTATATGTGGATCCTAGCTACAGATGATTGGACTTCTATGTGAGTAGGAAGAAAACTCAGTAGCAGAGGCCAGCAAGCTAGAAAGGGGATATAAGGGGAATATAAAGGGAGGGGGGACTTAATAGGATGGTATTGTATATATGTGTGGTGTTTGATTCAGGTGTCCCCCATAAACTTAGGTGTTCCGAATGCTAGGTTCCCAGTTGATGGAGATTTGGAAACTAACACCTCCTGGAGGTTGTATATTGTTGGGGGCAGGCTTATGGGTGTTGTAGCCAGCTCCCCCTTGCTAGTGTTTGGCACACTCTCCTGTTTCTATTGCCCACCTTATATTGGCCAGGGGGTGATGTCCACCCTCTGCTCATGCCATTGTTTTCCCCTGCCATCATGGAGCTTCCCCTTGAGCCTGTAAGCCAAAATAAACCTCTTTTCCCTACAAGCTGCTCTTGGTTGGGTGATTTTTACCAGCAATGTGAACCTGACTGCAATACCTTGGGCTGTAAGGTCACTGAAAAATCCTGCTGGACTGAGCTAAAAACCTCCTCCTTGAAGACCAGGTGACAAAAAGCTGGAAAAAGCTACATTGCATGTAGATCAAGGGGAGAGGGAGAAGTCACCAGCGAAGATACTCAACAGTAGACACTGCAAGCCTTAAAGTTGGCCAGCAGACCAAATGAGCCAATGGGTGCAATAGTGACATATTATGGGGGAAACCAACTACTCTCTAATTGGACTGGAGGCCCATTCATGAGAGGGAACACATCCCTGATACTGAAAACTTAAAACGGGGGTAGTCATGAGCCCTAAGGTTATAACATCTGCTGCTGTCTGGCTAAATGTGTTTACTATGCTCACCAAACTGCCCAGTAAGCACTTCTCTTAATGTTCATACCCATATATTAATGCTACTCTCACTTTTGGTAGAGAATCTTCTCTTTTCAGATGGCAGTGACCTTGGGATGACTCAGAAGGCATCATGGTGCTGGAAAGAAGTGACAGGAGTGCTCAGTATTGCAATATCTCTATCACACCTTCCAAGGCTCAGGGTCCATTGCAGAAGAGGAGGTGGGAAGAATGTAAGAGCCATAGGAAGGGTAGGACTCCTTACAACGTGCTCCTCCAGACACAAAAGGGCCTGGATATCCATGACCTCACAGTGCCTGACACTACCTGCACAAGACCATCATAATAGGAGGAAAAGATGATAACATCAAAATAAAAGAGAGACTGACTGAGAGGGGGAGGGGATATGATGGAGTTTCAAAGGGGAAAGTGGGGGGAGGGAAGGAATTACCATGGGGTATTATCTATAATTATAGAAGTTGTCAATAAAAAAGTAAATTAAAAAGTAAAATAAAAGATTCTTTAAAAAAAAACTGAAAAGACAAGGAGAACAAGAACGCCCAATAGACTGTATAGATGGCTCAGCAGTTAAAAGCATTTGCTTGCAAAGCCTGATGGCCCAGGTTCAAGTCCCTAGTAAGCATATAAAGCCAGATGGGCAAGAAGACCCATGCATCTGGAGTTCATTTGCAGGAGCAAGAAGCCCTGGTGCATCCAGTTCTCTTTTTCTCTCTTTCCTCCTCTCTTCATGCAAATAAATTAAAAAATATATTTAATGAAAATCAAAAATGTGTTATAAAAAAGGTCAATAAAACAAAAAAAAAACACAAAAAAAGGTCAAAGAGTAGAAAAAGAACACCAGAAAGAAAGATGTGGCCTCAGGCTCAACTTGCAGGGCATTGCCATTCTGCTGCTGCATTGATTTTTTGAGGTAGGGTCTCACTTTAGCTCAGACTGACGTGGAGTTCACTATGTATTCTCAGGGTGGCCTCGAACTCATGGCAATCCTCCTACCTCTGCCTCCCGAGTGCTGAGATTAAAGGTGTGCGCCACCTCACCCGACTATATTCGTAAATATAAATAAACAGCTAGGGTTGGACCCGTCTTCGCAAGTTCGCGTTGAGAACACTGCCACCTGGCGGTCATTTTGAGAATAGTCCAGTGGAGGTGAAGGCGTGTCACTTGCTATCTGGATGCTGACCGCAAGAGGGCAGAAGAACACAACGTTTACTGGGCCAAGATCCATTCTCTCTGCAGAACCTGGTGACTGGGCCTGTGTGGATGGGGCCTGCAGAACGCAGCGTGCCCAGGGCTGTTCATATTGGCACCACGTCTCTGTCAGCGGTCCTAGCTCCACACTGCTGCCCTCAGCGTCCTGAGGAATCATTTTTAGAGACCTCCACTAATGTGAAGCCGGGATTCTTGACTGGGTTGCAAAAATAAATAAACAAAATAATTTCAGGGCCTGGAGAGATGGCTTATGGTTAAGGCGCTTGCCTGCAAAACCTAAGGACCCAAGTTTGATTTCCCACGACCCATGTAAGCCAGCGTCTGGAGGTCATTTTCAGTGGCTGGAGACCCTGGCACATCCCTCCCTCCCTCTCTCTCTCTCTCTCTCTCTCTCTCATAAATAAATTAAAAAACATTTTTTCAAAAAGAAGTTCAGGGGTTGGAGAGATGGCTTAGCAGTTAAGGCAATTGTCTGCGAAGCCTAAGGACCCAGGTTCGATTCCCCAGTACCCATGTGAGCCAGATACACAAGGTGGCGCATGCATCTGGAGTTTCTTTCCAGTGGCTAGAGGCCCTGGCAGGTTCATTCTCTTCCTGTCTCTTGCTCAATAAATAAATAAAAACTAAATTAAAAGTGTTGTTTAAAGAAATGACTTTCGGGACAAGACAGGGTGAAGCAGAATCGGCGTGTGTGTTGGGGGGGATGCAGGTATGCGCGCACCATAGCACGCATGCGCAGTCAGAGGACAACTTCAGGCTGAGGCAGGGTCTCTCTCATTGCTCAGTGCTGCATTCACTGACTAAACTTCTAGAAGGTTCTCGCCACAGGCATGCTGGGATTACATCCTCCAATTTTACCTAGACTCTGGGGGACTGGACTTGGGTACTCATGCTTGTGTGGCAAGCACTTTATTCACTAAGCCATCTCCCCAGCCAAGTTGGAGTTTATTAAGGAGTCCCCCCTTTTTTTGTTTGTTTGTTTTTTGAGGCAGGGTCTTGCTCTAGCCCAGGCTGACTTGGAATTCACTATGTGGTCTCTAGTCTCCGGGTGGCCTTGAACTCAGGGCGATCCTCCTACCTCAGCCTCCGGAGGGCTGGGATTAAAGGCGTGTGCCACCGTCCCTGGCTTGAGTTTTTTCTTTTTTAAAAATATTTGTTTTCATTTATTTATTGAAAGCAGAGAGAGAAGAGAGACAGACAAAATGGGCTCACCAGGGCCTCCAATCACTGTAAACTGACTTCATACGCATGAACCACTTTGTGCATCTGGCTTTACACGGGTACTGGGGAATTGAACTTGGGTCGCTAGATTCTATAGGCAAGCGCCTTAACCATCATCTCTCCATCTCAAGAAGAGGTTTTTAACCTAGATTTCAGCTCAGGAGTTAATGGAAAGGGTGGTACTTCAAAGAGTAACAAACACCCAAGTGAGGACGTGTCACTTAGCAGTAACCTCATAGGTGATTTTGGTGGCTTTCAAGTTATATCCCAAAGAGTCACTAGGAAACTTGTTTCTCCCCATTTCCATTTTGCATTAAAAGAGGGAAGCTTGGCGAGGGGATGGTGTTGGAGGAATGGCTAAGTGGTTAAGGTGCTTGGCTTGCCTGTAAAGCCAAAGGACCTAGGTTTGATTCCCCAGGACCCACGTTAGCCAGATGCACAAGGGGGCACATGCATTTGGAGTTTGTTTACAGTGGCTGGAAGCCCTGGTGCTCCCATTCTCTCTCTGTCAAATAAATAAAAATTAAAAAATAATTATTTTTTTGGGCTGGAGAGATGGCTTAGCGGTTAAGCGCTTGCCTGTGAAGCCTAAGGACCCCGGTTCGAGGCTCCGTTCCCCAGGTCCCACGTTAGCCAGATGCACAAGGGGGCGCACGCGTCTGGAGTTCGTTTGCAGAGGCTGGAATCCCTGGCGCGCCCATTCTCTCTCTCTCCCTCTATCTATCTTTCTCTCTGTGTCTGTCGCTCTCAAATAAATAAATAAATAAAAATTAAAAAATAGAGGGAGGCTTGAGCCGGGCGTGGTGGTACACGCCTTTAATCCCAGCACTGGGGAGGCAGAGGTAGGAGGATCGCTGTGAGGGTATCCTGAGACTCCGTAGTGAATTCCAGGTCAGCTGGAGCTAGAGTGAAACCCTACCTTAAAAAAAAAAAAGAGGGACATTACGTTCTGCAGGTGCCTTGGGGAGGACTGCGGTCATAATACTGTGGGACGCAGCGCGGCACAAGGCAGTTGGACATGTCCTTTACTCTACACGAGGTTTCTTGGTGTTCTGTTCTTTTTTTTTTTTTTTTTTTTTTTGGTTTTTCGACCTAGGGTCTCACTCTGGCCCAGGCTGACCTGGAATTCACTATGGAGTCTCAGGGTGGCCTCGAACTCATGGCAATCCTCCTACCTCTGCCTCCCGAGTGCTGGGATCAAAGGCGTGCGCCACCACGCCCGGCTACACGGGGTTTCTTAACAAGATTGGTAGAAAGTTGCTGGTTGCCCGTGGGCCAGAGGGAAGGCTGTATTCTTTCAGACCTAAGCATGACACTCTGCTGCTTCCAACATCCTGACTTGACAGGAACATAATCTGTGTAAAAGGAATATGGTCTGTGTGCAGGCAGCCTCAGGCAATGCTAATTGTTGCTGGAATTGACTCTCAGCTGGAAGAGGCTTCAACCAGACACCAGGATGAGGGACTCCTTCACATGTCCCCTTCATTTAACACCTTCCTCCTTCCTTCCCTCTTTCCTTCCTTCCTCCCTTTCTCCCTCCTTCCTTCCTCTTTCTTTTTTCTTTTTTGGTTTTTCAAGGTAGGGTCTCACTCTACCCCAGGCTGACCTGGAATTCACTTTGTAGTCTCAGGGTGACCTCGAACTCACAGCGATCCTCCTACCTCTGCCTCCTCGGTACTGGGATTAAAGGCGTGCGCCACCGCGCCCGGCTCTATCTGATGTTCTATCCTGTCCCATCCCCACTTCATGGGCGGGGACAAGGGTGGAGGAGATGACCCCTTCCAAGCTTGGGGCCAATGCCAGGAACCCAGCGTGGCCTCGGGGCGAATGCTGGTCGATCAGGGAAGGAGTGACCTCTTGGAGCCGATGACCCTGAAGGCAGGCCTGAGGACGGGAGTGGTGTGGGTGCGCTCACGTGTACCTGAGCGATCTGAAAATCAGCTACCGCTGGAAGGCTGTGAAGCCACAACAGAGTCCTGACAGCCACACCCATGCCAAGGGCACCACGATCTGCATGTCCACAGTGTCCCCAGGCTGAGTATCCCAGGTGCGGTCACCTGCAGGCTGGTCAGCTCCTGCCCCAGCCAGGCAAGCGCTCTGGGTCCTGCCCAGGTGAACCCCCTCATACCTGTCCCTTGGGTGAGTCTAAATCTTCCATCTCTGTCGAGTGCCTTCCCCGCCCTCTCTCACTTCGCCTTCTGGAGAAACCAGAAACGCGGCCCTATGGAGTGGCGCACGGTTGCATTTCGAAAGCCAGCGAGCTGCGCAGGGCCCGGGGATCCGCGAGCCCCGATGGACTTGTGCAATACTGAGGTCCAGAAGGGGGGCCGGGTTTCCCCCAGCACCCCAGAACCCACTCACCCACCCCAGCCGACTTACCACTAAAAATGAGATCATGACTGGGACAAAAGTCAACCTGGAGGTCTCTGCTTTTACAGGAGGTGGGGACTGTCTGCTGCCTGGGGGGGGGGGGAGCAAGGACTTCATTCATTCATTCATTCATTCATTCATTCATTGTCTCACATTGTAGCCCAGGCTGGCCTGGAACTTGTGGTAACCCCAGCACTCCAGGGGCAGAGGCAGGAGAATCTGCCATCATTCTAGCCTCAGAAATTCTTCTTATCCATTGTTTGCATTTTGGAGTTAAGCCATGTTTTCTGTATTATATTTTACAATCAGAATACGTTTTAAATTTTTATTTATTTATTTACTTGAGAGAGAGAAAGAGATGATGGAGAGAATGAGGGCACCAGGCTCTCATTCTCTCTCTCTCTCTCTCTCTCTCTCCCTTTTTCTCTCTATCAAATAAATAAGCAGAAATAAAAATCTGTTTTAAAAGGAGCTAGAAGCTGGGCGTGGTAGCGCACGCCTTTAATCTCAGCACTCGTGAGACAGAGGTAGGAGGATTGCTGTGAGTTTGAGGCCACCCTGAGACTACATAGTGAATTCCAGGTCAGCCTGAGCTAGAATGAGACCCTACCTCGAAAAACCAAAATAAATAAATATTTAAAAAGGAGCCAGATATAGGGGCACAGACCTTTAGTCCCCGCATTGAGGAGGCCGCGATAGGAGGGTTGCCATAGGTCCCAAGGCAGCCTGGGGTGTAGATGGAAATCTAGAGGGAACTGTGTCTCAGGATATTCCTGTCTACACCGTGGCCCTGGTACACCCATTCCCACTGTCTCAAATAAATAAATAAAACATTTTTAAAAAAGACATTAGGGGCTGGAGAGATGGCTTAGCCATTAAGGCCTTTGCCTCAAAGCCTAAGGACCCCGGTTTGATTCTCCAGGTCCCACATAAGCCAGATGCACAAAGTGGCGCACGCATCTGGAGTTTGTTTGCAGGGGCTAGAGGCCCTGGCGTGCCCATTCTCTCCCTCTCTCTCTCTCTCCCTCCCTCACTCTCTCTCTCTCTCTCTCTCTCTCTCTCTCTCTCTCTCTCTCTCTCGCTCTTGCTCTCACTCTCTCTCTCTATCTCTCCCCCTCTGTGTGTGTCTGCCTCTTTTCCTCTCTCAAATAAAATAAAAAATTAAAAAACAAAACCAAGCATAGTGGGGTGCTCCTGTATTCCCAGCATGCAAAAGAGGGGCATTAAGGAGTTCCAGGCCAGCCTGGGCTACATAGGGAGAGAACCTCACAAAAGGGAGGAAGAAAGGTTACAAGAATCAGTTAAAGTCACAAATGTGAAATTCCTCAAACTCATTTTCGTTTCCTCGTTCCTCCCTCCCTCCCGCCCACTTCTCTGCTGAGTCATTTCAACCCCACAGAAAAGTGATCTGATACTGCTGCAATCTTTGGGTTTTAAATGTTAGCAGCTAACAGATTGTTGTTCAAGGAGGAACATAACCCCCTGGAGACTGGGCATGTTCCCTGCCCTTCTCCTTACTACGGAAATACCCAGAGTGATGACTTGGGGCCCTTCCTCCAGCAATGGGATCGAGGGACGGGTGCTGGGGTACAGGGAGAAAGGAGGGGGTCAGTGAAGGAGCTAGGGCCTCTCTCCTCTCCTTTCTTTCCTTCTCTCAACAGAAGTTTCTTTTTCTTTCTCTGACTTTTGTTTTGTTTTTTTTCTGGGTAGGGTCTCACTCTAGCCCAGGCTGACCTGGGATTCACTATGGAGTCTCAGGGTGGCTTCAAACTCACGGCGATTCTCTCACCTCTGCCTCCCGAGTGCTGGGATTAAAGGCGTGCGCCACCACGCCTGGCTTGTTTGTTGTGTTTTAAAAATATT
Organism: Jaculus jaculus; assembly: GCF_020740685.1. Lineage (NCBI taxonomy): Eukaryota > Metazoa > Chordata > Mammalia > Rodentia > Dipodidae > Jaculus > Jaculus jaculus. The sequence goes on along the minus strand of NC_059119.1, from coordinate 13,269,472 downwards.
TTATTTATTCATTTGAGAGAAAGAGAGAGAGAGAATGGGGACACCAGGGCCTCTAGCCACTGCAAATGAACCGCAGATGCACGTGCCACGTTGTGTGTCTGGCTTACATAAATACTGGGGAATTGAACCTGGGTTCTTAGATTTTGCAGACAACCACTATAACCACTAAGCCAGCTCTCCAGCCCCTGTTTTTTGTTTTTCGAGGTAGGGTCTGGCTCTAGCCCAGGCTGAACTGGAATTCACTATATAGTCTCAGGCTGGCCTCAGACTCACAGCGATCCTCCTGAGTGCTAGGATTAAAGGCATGTGCCACCATGCCCTGCTAAATTCTTATTTTCATTTATTTATTTGAGACAACGGAGAAAGAGAGAGAAAAAAAAGAATGGGTGCGCCAAGGCTTCTTGCCACTGCAGATGAATTCCAGATGCACCACTTTGTGCATCTGGCTTTACGTGGGTGCTGGGGGATTGAACCCAGGCCGTCAGGTTTTGTCAGCAAGTGCCTTTAACCATTTGGCCATCTCTCCAGCCCATGCCCGCCACCCCCCCCCCCCTTGCTTTTCTTTTTATGCAGGGTCTTACTCTAGCCAAGGTTGGCTTGGAATTCACTCTGTATCCCCAGGCTGGCCTCAAACTCACAGTGATCTTCCTACCTCAGTCACCTGAGTGAGTGCACCACACTCTGGCATCTTTCTTTATCTTCCAAGAAGCATTTAATAACAAACAAAACATTGACATGCATTGTTTGCCCCAGCAATTCCACTTCTATGAAATACACATGTGCCAAGAAATACATTTATTTCAGAGTTCTATGTCAGATTTAAATAGTAGGAAACAGGACTGGAGTGATGGCTTAGTGGTTAAGGCACTTGTCTGCAAAGCCAAAGGACTCAGGTTCTACTCCCCAGGGCCTATGTAAAGCCAGCTGTGCAAGATGATGCATGCAACTGGAATTCATATGCAGCCACTAGCGGCCCTGGCACACCCACTTTCTCTATCTGCCTCTTTCTTTCAAATAAATAACTATAATATATATAATATATAATACATATTATATATAATAATATAGTATAAAAATTATTACAATAATAGGAAGCAGCTGGGATTGGGGCTCAGCAGTAGAGCGTTTGCCTCCCAGGTGTAAGGCCCTGGGTCTCATCCCAGTACTGCCCCCTCCCAAATGACAGTTGTCTAGATACTTATTTATTTGTTTATTCACAAAACTTATCACAAATTAAGCATTATTATATTGCAAAATATTTATTATAAAAATAAGTATTCTGAGCCAGGCATGATGGCTCACACTTACATACAATTCCAACACTTAGGGTGGTAGAGGCAGGAAGATTAGGAGTTAAAGACCAGCCTCAGCTACATGAGACTCTGGTCTCAAAAACCATCACAAGGGGCTGGAGAGATGGCTTAGCAGTTAAGGTGCTTGCCTGCAAAGCCAAGGGATCCTGGTTCTATTCCCCAGTACCCACGTAAGCCAGACGCACAAGGTAGCACATGCATCTGGAGTTCGTTTGCAGTGGCTGGAGGCCCTGGCATGCCCATTCTCTCTCTCTCTCTCTCTCTCTCTCTCTCTCAAATAAATAAATTAATTAAATATATTTTTAAAAAATAACAAAAGCAGGGGGTGGTGGTGCATGCAGAGATAGGGAGGCAGAGGTAGGAGGATCGCCAAGAGTTCAAGGCCACCCTGAGAATACAGAATGAATTCCAGGTCAGCCTGGGCTAGAGTGAGACCTTACCTCAAAAAAATAAAAATAAATAAAAAATAAAAAGCAAACTGTATTTGCAAGTAGAGAGAAAAAGAGAAAGAGAGAGAGAGAGAGAGAAATGACACACAACAGGGCCTCTAGCTGCTGTGAACTCCAGACGCATGCACCACCTTGTACATCTGGCTTTACGTAGGTACTAGGGAATAGAACCTGGCCATTAGGCTTTGCAGGCAAGTACCTTAACTGCTGATCCATCTCTCCAGTCCCTATGCCCACTTCTTCTTTTTTGAGGTAGGGTCTCACTCTATCCCAGGCTGACCTGGAATTCACTGTAGCCACTTAAGATGGCCTCGAACTCATGGCGCTCCTCCTACCTCTGCCTCCCTAGTGAGCTGCCACTCCTGGTTGGTTGGTTGCTTTTGAGACAAGATTTCCTGAAGCCCAGCTAGTCTCTGACATTGTAAATAAGTGAGGCTGGCCTCAAACTATCTAGCCCAGGCTAGTCTTGAACACCTGATCATCTCTCAAGTGCTGGGATTATAGGCATATGCCACACACCTTGGTATCAATGTCACTCATATCAACTGCGTAATATTGTATGAATGGCTGTCTCAATTTCTGTGGTAACGATCTACCTGTCAGACATGAGGACCACTTCCTGTCTCTTACCATTTTTTTTTTTTTTTGAGGTAGGGTCTCACTCTAGCCCAGGCTAATGTAGAACTCACTCTGTAATCCCAGGCTGGCCTCAAACTCACCACGATCCTGCTATCTCTTCCTCCCTGGTGCTGGGATTAAAGACGCGCTCCAGCACACCCGGCCGTGACTGCACGTCGTGACAAACATTTCTGTACCTGACGCTGTCTTGGCCTTGGAATCCACTGCCGGCAGTGGCATGATTGATAGGACTAAAGAGAAATAAAACACAGCTCCGTCCCTGATGCCACCTGACAGATGGCTCTCTGCAAGGGCGAGGCCCCACCCCAGAGGCAATTGCCTGTCCCCCGTTCTGGAATGGCTGGTTTCTTGTTTCAAGCACTCAACTTACTCCAGGCTCCCCTAGGAACTGATAATGCTTATCTTTGACCCAAACTGGATCTAAATTCTCACCATCTACCTGCTTTTCCAGAACAGTGTTGACCCTCCCTTTTTTTTCCTCCAGAGCCCCATCTGCAAAAGAATGTTGATCCAACTTGTCCTGGGCAGGGCCCGGGGTGGGGGTGAGGCTGGACATGTGGGGACCCTGTGTAGGAAGGGGCCCGTCCAAATGCCTGGCTGATTATATAAGCCTATGGACCCAGATACACAGGAAGACAGTGTTTTTTTAAAAATATTTTAATTTTTGAGCTGGGAGTGGTGGCGCATGCCTTTAATCCCAGCACTCGGCAGACAGAGGTAGGAGGATCACCATGAGTTCGAGGCCACCCTGAGAACACAGAGTGAATTCCAGGTCAGCCTGGACTAGTGTGAGAACCTACCTCGAAAAACCAAAAAACTTTAATTAAATTAATTTATTTATTTGAGAGAGAGAGAAAGAGGCAGAGAGAGGAACTGAGAGACAATGGGCGTGCTAGGGAATCCAGCTGCTGCAAACAAACTCCAGATGCATGTGCTACCTTGTGCATCTGGCTTACATGGGCTCTGGGGAATCAAACCTGGGTCCTTTGGCTTTGCAGGCAAGGGCCTTAACTGCTAAGCCATCCCCTCCGGCTCAAGACTGTATTTTCCTTCCTTATGCTTTTATGTTTTCTAAATATATTTTTTTCCAGTAAGTATAGTTTTATGAATCATATTAGCTAGGTGTGGTGGTTCATGCCTATAATCCCAGCACTCAGGAAATAAATGCAGAATGATCAGATTCTTTTTTTTTTTTTTTTTTTTGGTTTTTCGAGGTAGGGTCTCACTGTAGCCTAGGTTGACCAGGAATTCACTCTGTAGTCTTAGGGTGGCCTCAAACTCATGGCAATCCGCCTACCTCTGCCTCCCAAGTGCTGGGATTAAAGGCATGCACCACCATGCCTGGCAAGATCAGGGTTTTTAAAATTATTTTTATTTATTTGACAGAGAAGGAGTGAGAGAGCAAGAGAGAGAGAGAGAGAATGGGCATGCCAGGGCCTCCAGCCACTGCAAACAAACTCCAGACATGTGCACCCCCTTGTACATCTGGCTAATGTGGGTCCTGGGGAATCGAACTAGGGTCCTTTGGCTTTTCAGGCAAATGCCTTAACCATTATACCATCCCTCCAGCCCAAGATCAGGTTTTTTAAGGCCAACCTGGGCTACATGAGACACTGTCTCAAAAAAAAAAAAAAAAAAAAAACAGGGCTAGGGATGTGGTCCAATTGGTAGAGTATGTCCCTAGCATACAAGAAGTTCTCTGAATTCAATAACCAACAGCAGACGTTACACCCCTAGGGCTCATGACTACCCCTGTTTTAAGTTTTCAGTGTCAGGGATGTATTCCCTCCCATGGAGTGGGCCTCTAGTCAAATTAGAGGGCAGTTGGTTTCCACAATGACAGATGTGCCACTATTGCACCTGTTGGCTCATTTGGCCTGGCTGGCCAAATATAAGGCTTGCAGTGTCCACTGCTGAGTATCTCCACTGGTTATTTCTCTCTTTCCCATTGAACTGCATGCAGAATGGCTTCTTCCAGCTTTCTGTCAGCTGGTCTGCATGGAGGAGATTATAAACTCAGCTCCAGCAGGATTTCTCAGTGGCCTTGCAGCCCAAGTATGTGGACTCTTCAGCAATAGGGTCTTACCATCGATTCCTGGTGGGAAACCAAGGGCCTCGGCAATGGCCTGTAATGTTTTGGGGGCATCAGGGACCTCCCTGGCCAACAACTCACTGGAAGGTAAATACATAATTTTTGTTTGTTTGTTTTTTTGAGGTAGGGTCTCACTGTGGCCCAGGCAGACCTGGAATTCACTATGGAGTCTCAGGGTGGCCTTGAACTCACAATGATCCTCCTACCTCTGCCTCCTGAGTGCTGGGATTAAAGGCGTGCACCACCATGACCAGCTAAACTGTATTTTTTTTTTAATTGCTAAAAATTATATATTTAAGCCGGGCGTGGTGGCACACGCCTTTAATCCCAGTACTCAGGAGGCAGAGGTAGGAGTATCACTGTAAGTTCGAAGCCACCTTGAGATTACATAGTGAATTCCAGGTCTGCCTGGGCTACAGAATGAGACCCTACCTCAAGCCACCCCTCCAGCAAAACAAAAAAAAAAAACAAAAAAAAAAAAAACCCAACAGTTTAAGCTGTGTACATTGGCACACACCTTTAATCCAGCACTAGGGAGGCAGGGGTAGGAGGGCCACTGGCTGATGCCACCCTGAGACCCCATAGTGAATGTCATGTCAGCCTGGGCTAGGGTGAGACCTTACCTTGAAAACCCAAAAATACATAAATAAACAAATAAAGGCTCCAGATTACGTCTGTGTCGCAGTGTGTGTGTGTGGGTGGGTGGGGGGGAGGGCTCCTCATATTCCTTGCTCACGGGGGACCCCGAGTAGTCTGCCGAATGAGCCAGGGCAGGGCGGGCTGCTGTCTCCTCCCTCACTGCCGCTGTTTGTCCACGAAGCATTTGTTAAGAATCTGTTATGCACCAGGCCCCTCAAAGTCAAGGTTTCTGGGGTTCCCAGGCTGGTGAGGAGATGGCAGACAGTCTCTGGACACCACGTGGACACTGGACGCGACACTGGACACCAGCAGGGCTGTGATGCTGGGTACCTTGGCATGGTTGTCATGGGTGGAGGGAGCTCTCGTCAACGGGGGCTGGGCTGCACAGAGTGGAGCAGGCCTGTGGACCAGCGCTCAGGAGGCTGAGGCAGAAGGATCGCTGACAACTGGAGGCCAGGGCTGGAGAGGTGGCTTAGGGATTTGTCTGCGAAGCCAAAGGATGCACGTTTGATTTCCCAGTACCACGTAAAGCCAGATGCACAAGGTGGCACATGTGTCTGGAATTCAGTTGCAGTGGCTTGAGGCCCTAGAGTGCCCAATCTCTCTCTCTCTCTTCTCTCTGAAATAACTAGAGTGCCCAATCTCGCTCTCTCTCTTCTCTCTGAAATAAATAAATTAATTAATTTAAAAAAATTGGAGGCTGGGGCTGCAGAGATTGCTCAGTGGTTAAAGCATTTGCCTGCAAAGCCTAATGACCCTAGTTCAATTCCCCAATGCCCACGTAAAGCCAGATGCACAAAATAACTAATGCACCTGGAGATCCTTTGCAGCGGCTGGAGGCTCTGGCGCGCCCATTCTTTCTCTGTGTCTCCCTTCTCTCTATCTCTCTCTGCTTGCAAATAAATAAATAAAAATATTTTTTTAGAAAATAATCTGGCGAGGTGGCACATGCCTTTAATCCCAGCAGTCTGGGAGGGAGAAGGAGGAGGAGAAAATAGTAAAAACAAAAGAGAGGTGATGTTGGATGGAAGGTGCGGGTGGTTCCAGGCCGTGAGCCCACACTCCTCCGCTGTGGCGCGTCTTCAAGCCCTCAGTCAGTCTGCAAACACCGTGGCCCCAACTGGATCCAACCTGGGTCCACTTCACCTGTTTCTGGAGACAGTTTCCAGAGCATGTTCTGTGTGCCCAGCCCTGACCTAGCCAGTGGCTGGAGATTCCGCCAGATTATCTCCACCGTCATCACACCAGCAGAAGGCCAGATAACAAGCTGACAACAACTGCTGGATGGCAAGGATAGATGACCTCCAGGACAGAGGGCAGGCGACAGACCCTCAGCGAGGAGGAGCTCAATCCCCCAGTATCCACAGAGAGCCAGGAGCACAAAATGGTGCGTGCATCTTGAGTTCGTTTACGGTGGCAAGAGGGTCTGGTGCGCCTGCTCTCTCTTCCCCATCCTCCACCTCTCTCTCCCAGGTGTTCTGGTGCACGCTTTTATTTATTTAAGATTTTTTTTGTTTTTTTTTCTTTTTTTTGGGGGGGGGTGTTTCGAGGTAGGGTCTTACTCTAGCCCAGGCTGACCTGGAATTAACTCTGTCATCTCAGGGTGGCCTTGAACTCATGGCAATCCTCCTACCTCTGCCTCCCGAGTGCTGGGATTAAAGGTGTGCGCCACCATGCCCTGCTTTTAGATTTTATTTTTCTTCATTTATTTACTACATACAGACAGAGGGAGAGAGAGAAAGAGAGAAAACAGGTGTGCCAGGGCCTCTAGCCACTGCAAACGAACTCCAGACGCATGTGCCACCATGTACATCTGGCTTACGTGGGACCTGGAGAATTGAACTGAGGTCCTTAGGCTTCGCAGGCATGCGCCTTAACTGCTAAGCCATCTCTCCAGCCCCTGGTACACGCTTTTAATCCCAGCATTCAGCAGGCAGAGGTAACAGGATCTCTGTGAGTTTCACGCCAACCTGAAACTGCATAGTGAATTCGAGGTGACTCTGTGCTGGAGCAAGATTCTACCTTGAAAAGCCAAAATAATAATAATAAAAAAATATTTTTAGGACTAGAGGGATGGCTTTGTGGTTAAGGTATCTTCCTGTAAAGCCAAAGGTCCCAGGTTTAATTCCCCAGCACCCACGTTAGCCAGATGCACAAGGTGGCGCACACATCTAGAGTTTGCAGTGGATGAAGGCCCTGGGGTGCGCCCATTCTCTCTCCCCACCCACCCCTCTCTGTCAATAAATAAAATAAATAATTTTTTTAAACTTAGCTTCCATCTTTTTTGTTGTTGTTCATTTTTATTTATTTATTTGAGAGTGACAGAGAGAGAAAGAGACAGATAGAGAGAAAGAGAGAATGGGCACACAAGGGCCTCCAGCCACTGCAAACAAACTCCAGACATATGCGCCCCTTTATGCATCTGGCTAACATGGGTCCTGGAGAATCAAGCGTCGAACCAGGGTCCTTAGGCTTCACAGGCAAGTGCTTAACCGCTAAGCCATCTCTCCAGCCCATAAATTAAAAAAAAAAAAAAAAATTCAGTAGTCAGGCATGGTGGCCCACGCCTTTAATCCCAGCACTCTGGAGACAGAGGGAGGAGGATCACTGTGAGTTCCAGACCACCCTGAGACTCCATAGTGAATTCCAGGTCAGCCGAGTGAAACCCTACCTTGAAACCCCCCCCCCCAAAAAAAATAATGATAATAATATTTTTTTTTTAGGGAAGGAAGCATCTGGATTCATTGTAAACATTCAGATATGCATGTGCCCCTCTGGCAGTGCCATTGCTTCTGAGCTCATCTAGGCTGAATGGGCATTGTGCCCGCCCAGCGCTGGGAGATTGGGGTTATAGAACCACCCCTTGGGTGGATGTAGGAGATTGTCAGTGGGCCCTATGAAGGCTTGTGTAGGTGGGGTGCCTTTCCTGTGTGCCAAGGGGACATGAGGGGAGGAGACATGGGGCAGCAATGCTGGCTGTGTGCATGTTTCTGTGCAACCCAAGGCTTGGCATGGGTAGCTTGAAGGGAGAGGTGGGCAGACTCTGACCCTCGGCCTTTAGGGAGAGAACCGGGAGGCTCACCACTCCTCCGAGGCCGACGGTGGCCAGGCTTAGGGAGGAAGTGGTGGAGGCAGAGTGGCATATTTCTTGGGCACGTGGCTGACCTCAGGCTCAGTGGGAAAACAGAGTCCCAGGAACTGATGGAAGGTCTAACGCTACTGCTAAGCTTCCGTGTGACCTCGACGCGTCACCTGACTGCTCTGGAACTTAGCCGTCCCGTAGAAAAAGCCAGCCTGGCCTTGCGAAGCCCTCAGTGGCTGTGTGGATGGCATGGGTGAGGGCACAGGCTTGGGAAGGGAGGACATGCTGGGCTTGGGAGACTCTATGGTCAAGCTGACCCCCCCAATCCTCACCCCAGGGGGGATCAAGGGCTCGGAGAGGGAGCTCAGCTGGTTGACAAGTTGGCTCCTACTTCTGGTGCCGTTCGAAGTTCCTAGACTATTGTGGACCTGTCCTTATTTGGTAATCTGGCTGGGTTATGAGCCAAATGCCTCAACCCACGGAGCAGACCCCAAAAGCAAAGAGAGGGCCTTCTTGCTCCCACAGTGTCACCTCTGGCCTCAGTTTCCCCTGGGGAGGTCACGCTGGGTTCCACACTGATGTCTGAAAGCCTGCTGCTAAGGGTGTCATGGGGAAGATACAAACCCACTAAGCATCCAGAGCCCTACTGTGCGCAGTAAGAAACCCTGTGTAGCAGTCTTCCCAAGTGTGGGCCCCGCCTAGGTGGTCAGGGGTTCGGGTGGGAGATGGACTCTCGCACAGCGCACTCCAGGCTGCAGGGAAGAGGCAGAACTTGGGCTCTGGATCCCTGTCGGGGAACCCCTGGAAGACCACAGGCAGCTGAGGAGCGGCCCACACCCCGTCGGTTCAGCAGGGCCATAGTTCAGACCCGTGTCAGGCTCTCGAAGGGCGTTTGCAGCCCGGGTGGTTTCGGTTCTGCTTCCCTGGGTCACCGTGCTGTGGGTGTTCAATCCCTCTGGGACTGCAGTTTCACAGGACCATGACGTGGCTCCTTTTCTTGCCAGGTTGGGGCCCCACGCAGTGGGTCCTTCCCCCCCCCACACACCGCATCAATGACCTCCGGGATCACCACGATGCTCGGGGTATTGGTGGACGGCATGCAAAGTCTCCCTGGCCTCTCTCCAAAGCATCCTTGGTAGAGAGAAGGGATCTGAAAAGACAGTTCAGGCGGTCAAAAGGCTCTTGCCTCAGGAGTCCCAGGACCTTGCTGGGTGTGGGGCCCATGTCTTTACTTCTAGCACTCAGTTGGCTGAGGTAAGGCCTTGAGTTGGAGGCCAGCCTGGGCTACAGAGTGAGTTCCAGGTCAGCTTGGGCTACAGTGAGACCCTGCCTCAAAACAAAAGACAAATAGCCGGGCGTGGTGGCGCACGCCTTTAATCCCAGCACTCGGGAGATAGAGGAAGGTGGATCGCCGTGAGTTCGAGGCCACCCTGAGACTACAGAGTGAATTCCAGGTCAGCCTGGGCTAGAGTGAGACTCTACCTCGAAAACCCCAAAACAACACAAAACAAAAAAACCCAAAACAACAACAAAAACCCCAATCAATAAATCAGCCAGGCATGGTGGCACACACCTTTAATCCCAGTGCCAGGGAGGCAGAGACAGCTGAGTGAGCTCGATGCCAATGAGAGACCCCCTCTGCAAGAGACGGACAGCAGACGAGGAACAACGACACCCAGGTTGTCCTGTAGTCTGCACATGCATGCATATACATGCGTGTCCCCACACAAGCACATATATGCACATACGTTTACCCCCAGGAAGAGGGCTGGAAGGAAGCCTAGTGGTTAGGGAACTTGCCTGCAGAGCCTAAGGACCCAGGTCGGATTCCTCAGGTCCCATGCAAGCCAGACAGATGCTCAAGGTGGCACATGTCTGGTGTTCTTTTGCAGTGGCTAAAGACCCTGATGCGCCCATGCTCTCTCTCTCTCTCTCTCTCTCAAATAAATAAATAAAAATCAAATAAAAGTAAAAAAAAAAAATCTGAGCTGGGAGCTGGAGAGATGACTTAAGGCACTTGCCTGCAAAGACTGAGGATCCAGGTTCAATTCCCCAGTACCCACATAAGCCAGATGCACAAAGTGTCTTGTGCATGCACCTGGAGTTTGTTTGCAGTGGCTGGAGGCTCTAGCTAACCATTCATTCTCTGTCTGCCTCTTCCTCTCTCTCTAAATAAATAAATAAAATATTTTAAAAAATATCTGAGCTAGCCAGGCGTGGTGACGCACGCCTTTAATCCCAGCAGTGGGGAGGCAGAGGGAGGAGAATTACCATGAGTTCGAGGCCACCCTGAGACTACATAGAGAATTCCAGGTCAGCCTGAGCTAGAGTGAGACCCTACCTTGAAAAACAAAACAAACAAACAAAAATCTTAGCTGGGCCTGGTGGTGCACGCCTTTGGTCCCAGGATCCCAGCATTTAGGTCAAGAGGCTGAGGTAAGAGGATCACTGAGTTTGAGGCCCTCCTGGGGTTACAGAGTGAGTTCCAGGTGACCCAAGGCTATAGTAAGACCCTGCCTCAAACAACAAAATCATTTCCACTAAGGGGCTCTCTGCTTGCTTGAGGCTTCTATTTTAGCAGGTTTTTTTTTTTTTTTTTTTTTTTTTTTTTGAGGTAGAGTCTCACTCTAGTCCAGGCTGACCTGGAAATCACTATGTAGTCTCAGGGTGGCCTTGAACTCATGGCGATCCTCCTACCTCTGCCTCCCGAGTGCTGGATTTAAAGGCGTGCACCACCACACCCAGCTGGTTTTCATGTTTTTGTGTCTCAGCCAACACCTCTTCAGGCCGATCCTGTGCCTAGATGATTGCCCGTTCTCCATAGCTGTTGCTTTATATTTGAGTTAGAGTCTCACTTCCTTGAACTCTCTATGTGGCCCTGGTTGGCTTCAAACTTGCCACGATCCTGATCTTTCTGCCTCAGCCTCCTGTGTGCTGGGATTGCAGACCTGAGTCACCACACCCCGAGGTTCTTGCCCCTTTCTCAAGAGTGGCAGTACTTGGCTGGAAGGCACAGATCCTGTGGCTCACTCACACGTGATCCTGCTGAGTCATGTGGCTTCTCAGGGCCACAAGCCTGGCCGGGCTCTGGCTTGGCACCCCCGCGGGCATGTGACCAGGCAGCTGCAGGCTGTGGCTTACCCGGATTGTGAGCTAATGTGGGACCTTGAGGTGCCAGGTGGGGATGGCAGGGGGTGCATTCCTGTCGGGGAGAGTGGGTACTAACCAACTGACTTCCGGGCTCCTCTGAGGGAGCCTGACTTAGAATGGGGGGTGGGGCATTCTTCCCTTCCAAGGGGGAAGCAGTTACTCTTTCCTTATATTTTCCATGATTTCCTCATTATTTTTCTTTTCTTTTGTTTTTTGAGGTAGGGTCTCACTCTAGGCCAGGCTGATTTGGTGTTTACTGTGTAGTCTCAGTGTGGCCTTGACAGTGATCCTCCTACCTCTCCCTCCCAAGTGCTGGGATTAAAGGTGTGCGCCACCACGCCTGGCTTTTTATTGTGTGTGTGTGTGTGTGTGTGTGTGTGTGTGTGTGTGTGTGTGTGTGTTTTCCTGAGGTAGGGTTTCGCTCTAGCCCAGAGAGCCCAGAGCAGGGAGGTGGAGGGAACTTTGGGGTAAGACAGACCTGGGGTGAAGTCCCAACCCCACCATTTCCTTGCCGTGTGTCCTCAGGCAAGTCACGTAGTCTCTTTGAGTCTCAGGATCCTTATAAAAAGGGGAGAATAGGGCTAGAGGATGGCTTAGTGGTTGAGACATTCATTGTGAAGCCTAAGGACCCAGGTTCAATTCCCCAGTACCCATGAAAGCCAAATGCACAGGTGTACTTGCGTCTGGAGTTTGTTTGCAGTGGCTAGAGGCCCTGATATGTCCATTCTCTCCCTCCCTCTCTCTCTCTCTCTCTCTCTCTCTCTCTCTCTCTCTCTCTCTCTGCCTCTTTCTCTCTCTCCCTCTCTCTCAAATAAATAAATAAACCTTTTTTTTTTTTTTTAAGGGGGAGAATAGGGGCTGGAGATATGGCTTAGTGTTTAAGGCGCTTGCCTGTGAAGCCTAAAGACCCAGGTTCAAAGCTGAGCATGGTGCCACATACCTTTAATCCCAGCACTTGGGAGGCAGAAGTAGGAGGATCACCATGTGTTTGAGGCCACCCTGAGACAACATAGTGAATTCCAGGTCAGCCTGGGCTAGAGTAAAACCCTACCTTGAAAAACAAAAATAAATAAGTAAGGAAATAAATAAATAAAAGACCCAAGTTCAATTCTCCAGGTTCCACATAAGCCAGATGCACATGGTGGCACGTGTGTCTGGAGTTCCTTTGCAGTGGCTAGAGGCCCTGGTGTACCCATTCATTTTTTTTTTTCCTTCTCTCTCTCTCTTTCTGCCTCAAATAAATAAAAAGAAAAAGAAATGAAGAAAAGGTGGAGGGGGAGAATAATTGCCAGTCAGCCTTACTGTGCTTGTCCTGTGTACCAGGCTGTTCTAATTACCTTACTTATGTGTATGAAGCCCGTCACTAAAAATAATGGGATAAGGAAGGTACTGTTATTATTGGCTCTATTTTGCAGATGAGGAGATTCAGGCACGGAGAGTTTGATATCCTGCCTCGGGCACTCAATGAGTCCATGGCAGAGCTGGGACATGAGCCAGGCTGTCTGACCTTAACTGCAGAGCCATCTCTCCAGCCCTAGAATGCATATTTCATACTTGGGCAACACTCACCATAATCAATTTGAAGAGTCTTTTTAAAAATTTTTTGTTTATTTTTATTTATTTATTTGAGAGTGACAGAGAGAGAAAGAGGCAGAGAGAGAGAATGGGCATGCCAGGGCCTCCAGCCACTGCAAACAAACTCCAGACGCGTGCACACCCTTGTGCCTCTGGCTAATGCAAGTCCTGGGGAATTGAGCCTCGAACCAGAGTCCTTAGGCTTCACAGGCAAGCACTTAACCGCTAAGCCATTTCTCCAGTCTTGAAAAGTCTTTTAAAAATGGTATTTACTGGGCTGGAGGGATGACTTAGCCATTAAGGTACTTGCCTGCAAAGCCAAAGGACCCAGGTTTGATTCCCCAGGACTCACATAAGTCAGATGCACAAGGTGGTGCATGCATCTGGAGTTTGTTTGCAGTGGCTGAAGGCCCTGACATGCCCATTTTCCCTCTCTCTATCTTCTTCCTCTTTCCCTCTCTCTCTCTCTCTCTCTCTCTCTCCTTCTTTCTTTTTTAATTTTTCGAGGTAGGGTCTTACTCTGGCTCAGCTGACCTGGAATTTACTATGTAGTCTCAGGGTGGCCTCGAACTCTCGGCAATCCTCCTACCTCTGCCTCCCGAGTGCTGGGATTAAAGGCGTGCACCACCACGCCTAGCTTCCCTCTCTCTTTCTTAAATAAAATGAATTCAAAAAAAATTTTTTTTAATAAATAATATTCATTAATTTGAGAGAGGAGCTCAGAGCGTCAGTGTAAGCATTCTGGGCCTCCTGCTGCAAATGAACTCCAGACATGTGTCACTTTGTGCATCTGGCTTTATGTAGGAACTGGGAAAATCGATCTTGGGCTGGCAGCCCTTGCAAACAATGCCTTTAACTGCTGAGGCATCTCCATAGTCCTACTTGGGTTTCTGAACTTCCTGTCTCCTCTTCCCGAGTGCTTGAATTATAGGCAGGAGCCACCACACCTGGCTTATTCAGTGATGGGGATCCAACCGAGCCCCCACATTGTTTTAACCTTTTCTTGTGTATGTTCATGTGCTTTGGTGCTGGTACTTGCATGCATTCAGATTTGCTTTCTTAAATTTTTTCTTCAATTTTATTTACTTACTTGCACATGTGTGTGTGCACGCCACAGTCTCTTGCCCCTGAAAACAAACACCAGCGCATGTGCCACTTGGCATCTGGCTTTACCTGGGCACTGGGAAATTGAACTCTGGCCAGCGCTCTTTCCAAGTGCATGCCTTTCAACACTGAGCGTCTCTCCAGCATCCAGTTGTTACAGATTTTGTTGTTGTTGTTTTTGTTTTTCGAGGTAGGGTCTCACTCTAGCTCTGGCTGACCTGGAATTAACTCTGTAGTCTCAGGGTGGCCTCGAAGTCACGGCAATCCTCCTACCTCTGCCTCCCGAGTGCTGGGAGTAAAGGCGTGTGCCACCATGCCTGGCTTTGTTGCAGATTTTTAAAAAATATATTTTTAAATTATTTTTATTTTGCAAACAGAGAGAGAGAGAAGAGGGACAGAGAGTATCCAGCCACTGCAAACAAACTCCAGATGCATGTGCCACTTTGTGCATCTGGCTTTATGTGGGCACTGGGGAATTGAACTCAGGTCATTAGGCTTTGCAGGCAACTGCCTTAACCACTGAGCCATCTCTCCAGCCCAGTTGATACAGATTTAACCATGAAGATGATGAGAAGTAAGCAAAGGAAGGGGGATTTACTGAGGAACCAGTAAGAAAGCCCAGAAGATGAGGACAAGCGTGCATAAGGTCTTTTATTTTTTATTTTTTATTTGAGAGAAATAGAGAGAGAGAGAGAAGGACGAGCGCACCAGGGCCTCCATCCACTGCAAACGAACTCCAGATGCGTGCACCACCTTGTACATCTGGCTAACATGAGTCCCTGGGGAAGCGAGCCTCAAACCGGGGTTCTTAGGCTTCACAGGCAAGCACTTAACTGCTAAGCCATCTCTCCAGCCCAGGGTTTTTTTTTTTTTTAATAAGCATTGACTCTTTAATATTTTTATTTTTATTTATTTATTGGAGAGAGAGGAAGATGCAGACAGAAAGAGAAAGAGAAAGAGAGAATGGGTGCTCCAGGGCCTCCAGCCACTGCAAACAAACTCCAGACGCATGCGCCACCTTGTGCATCCGGCTTACATGGGTCCTGGGGAATCAAACCAAGGTAGGTCCTTTGGCTTTGCAAGCAAGAGCCTTAGCCACTAAGTCATCTCTCCAGCCCAAAATATTTATTTATTTATGAGAGTGAGAGAATGGGCATGCCAGGGCCTCTTGTAAACAAACTTCAGACATATGTGCCACTTCGTGCATCTGGTTTTATGTGGGAACTGGGGAATCCAAACCCACGCCATCGGGCTTTGCAATCCAGTGCCTTTAACCGCTGAACCGTCTCCCCAGCCCTGCTTAGGGGTGTTTTGAGGTCAGGTGTCATGTAGCCCTGACTGGCCTGGGATTTGCTCTACAGCTCAGGGTGGCCTCCAACTCACGGCACTCCTACCTTAGCTTCCCAAGTGCCACTCACCACAAGGGATGGTATCTGACATAGCACGAATTTGCTTTGGTAGATCTTGTCAGACAGATGAGACGTTATTACCAGAATTATCAGGAATATACACATATTTTGTTTGCAGTTGGGAGAAGCATGAGACTCCTTTAATCTGATTATGGCTGGGATGGCTATGACTGTTTTAGTTAGCTCGTCTGCAGCCCATACTCAGGGTTTTAATGGGGCCTCAGGTAAATACTGATCATTCCACTCTGGCTATACGCTCCTGCTGGGGGTTTACAAGAATTAGCCTTCTTACTGTGGAAGTCAGCGGAGACTCGCCAGGATTTATTCTGGGGACCTGGCTCCTTTTGTTTTTCTCTCCACATGTGCCTTTGAGTCCTAAGACTGGCAGCCATGCAATTTGCTCTCTCTCTCTCTCTTTTTCCTTGGTTTTTCGAGGTAGGGTCTCACTCTAGCCCAGGCTGACCTGGAATTCACTCTGTAGTCTCAGGGTGGTCTTAAACTCACGACGATCCTCCTACCTCTGCCTCCCGAGTGCTAGGATTAAAGGTGTGCACCACCATGTCCAGCTATTTGCTCTTAATTGACTGACAGAGACCTAGTATTTTGTTTTAAAATATATTGTAAAGTTTTTATTTTTATTTATTTATTAGGGACAGTGAGAAGGAGAGAGAAAGAGTGAGAAAATGGACATCCCAGGACCTCTAGCCACTGCAAATGAACTCGAGACACATGTACCACCTTGTACATCTGGCTTACATGGGACTTGGAGAACCAATTCTGGGTCCTTAGGCTTTGCAGGCAAACACCCTAACAGCTAAGGCATCTCACCAATCTCTCCAGCCCAAGACCCAGTTTTTTTTTCAGGGTAGAGTTTCACTCTAGGGCAGATTGACCTGGAATTCATTATGTAGTCTCAGGGTAGCATTGACCTTATAGTGAACCTTCTACCTCTGCCTCCTGAGTGGTGGGATTAAAGGCGTGTGCCACCATGCCTGGCTAAGACCCAGTATTTTGGTCATGAAGAATTATGGTGGTTGGATTTAGGTGTTTAACCCACCCCCCATCCAAAAAAAAAAAAAAAGCAGGAGCCAGGTACACACCTTTAATCCCAGCACTGGGGAGGCAGAAGTAGGATAAATGTGAGTTACAGGCCAGTCTGGGATAGAGTGAGACCATATCTCCAAAATAAATAAATAAATAAGCAAGCAAACGAACGAACAAAAGCAGGAAAGAGTCAGTTTTAACTGCCGTTCTGTAGTATCTTGGTAGGAACTCCAATTAATATTGCAGATTTTCTGTCGAGTCCTTGTCTCATGACCATGAAGAATTAGGCAAATGGAAGAAGAGGAGTAAAGAAAGGAGATTCATTGAAAAAAATAAATGGTGAGAAAGCCCAGAGCGTCAGGGAAAGTGTGCTTAGGATTTTGACCAGAATGAAAAGAAGAGATGGAGAGCTGGACAGGTGGCGAGGTGGCTAGGGCACTTGCTTACAAAGCCTGCCAGCCCTGGTTGAATTCCCCAGTACCCATGTGTGGTGGTTTGATTCAGGTGTCCCCCATAAACTTAGTTGTCCTGAATGCTAGGTTCCCAGCTGATGGGGATTTGGGAATTAATGCCTCCTGGAGGAAGTGTATTGTTGCAGGTGGGCTTATAGGTGTTATAGCCAGTTTCCCCTTGCCAGTGTTTGGCACACTCTCCTGTGGCTGTTGTCCGCCTTATATTGGCCAGGGGGTGATGTCCACCCTCTGCTCATGCCATCATTTTCCCCTGCCATTGTGGAGCTTCCTCTCAAGTCTGTAGGCCAAAATAAACATTTTTATTTTCCCACAAGCTGCTCTTGGGCAGGTGATTTCTGCCAGCAATGCGAACCTGACTGCCATGCCACGTGAAGCCAAATGTCCAGAGGTACATTCATCTGGAGTTTGCCTGCAGCAGCAGGAGGCTTTGCTATGTTCATTCTTTCTCTTTTCTCATTCTCTCTCTCTCCTTGAAAATAAATAAATTAATATTTTTAAAAGTTCAAAAAAAATAAAAACAAGAACCCACTTCAAAAATTCTCAAAATGGCTGGGCGTGGTGGCACATGCCTTTAATCCCAGCACTCGGGAGGCAGAGGTAGGAGGATCGCCAAGAGTTCGAGGCCACCCTGAGACTCCATAGTGAATTCCAGGTCAGCCTGAGCCAGAGTGAGACCTTACCTCAAAAAACCTAGCTTGACCAAAAAAAAAAAAAAAAAAAATTCTCAAAATGAAGCTGGGCGTGGTGGTGCACGCCTTTAATCCCAGCACTCAGGAGGCAGAGGTAGGAGGATCGCAGTGAGTTCAAGATCGCCCTGAGGCTATGTAGTGAATTCCTGGTCAGCTTGGGCTAGAGTGAAACCCTACCTCAAAAAAACAAAAATAAATAAATAAATAAATAAATCTCAAAATGAACAAGGCATGATAACACATGCCTTTAATCCCAGCACTCGGGAGGCAGAGGTAGGAAGATCGCTATGAATTCAAGGTCAACCTGAGACTACATAGTGAATTCCATGTCAGCTTGGGTTAGAACAAGACCCTACCTTGAAAAGCCAAAAAAAAAAAGGTGTGTGTGTGGGGGGGGGGCGCTGGAGAGACAGATGGCTAAGAAGCGCCTGTGAAGCCTCAGGAGCCAGGTTCAATTCCCCTGTTCCCACATTAAGCCAGTTGAATGCGGCGCATGTGTCTGGAATTTGTTTGCAGTGGCTGGAGGCCCTGATGTGCCCATTCTCCCCTCCCTCCCTCCCTCTCTCTCTTTCTGCCTCCTTTTCTCATAAATAAATAAATGAAATGAAATACTTAACAAACAAACTCTACCTCTCGAGTGCTGCAATTAAAGACTACGCCCAGGCATTTTGCTTTGAAACAGGGTCTTACTCTATAGGCCAGGCTGGCCTCAAACTAGCTTGACCTTAAAACTCCTGGGATTGTTTTAATCAATAGACTTTATATGCTGATTCACGCCTATAATCCCAACACTCAGGAGGCCATGGTCAATTCTGGTCGAGCCTGGGCCACAGAACGAGACTGTCTCACCCTCTACCCCAACCCACGCAAATAAGCTTTTTTTTTTTCCCCCACAGTAGTTTTGTTGGCCTTGGGAAAAGTGAGTAGATAACACAGTCCGCACTCCCTTCCTGTCCGGGTCCAGCTAGAGTCCGGTGTGAGCATCATTGTTACAGTTGACGGGTGGATGTTGGTAGATTACTAACTAGTAGATTACTCACCGGTCCCTTTGTGTTGTATCCACAAGGGTTTAGAACAATGTATACTGTCCCGCTGCATCGCCACTGTAGCATCAAACAGAATGGTTTCCAGGCTGGGTCCTTTGAGCCCTGCAGTCCCTCTGGTTCAATTTCCATCACCCCTCCCCCTCAATAAGTTCCTGGAATAAAGGGTGGAGAGATGGCTTGGTGGTTAAGGCACTTGCCTGTGAAGCCTGAGGACTCATGTCCAACTCCCCATGTGCCACGTAAACCAGACACACAGGCGATGGAAGTGTGCCAGGTTGCACACGTGCACAAGGTGGCGCACACATCTGGAATTCCAGTACGGTGGCTGGAGGCCCTGGTGTGCCAATTCTCTCTCTTTCTCTCTCACTTTCGCTCTCATCCATTGGAGAGGAAAACAAAAAAAGAAAAAAGAAAAAGGCCAGTCAGTTGGGCTTGCCTAAAAAAACAAATCCTGGAATACCCCCCCACACCCACCTGTCATCCTTCCTCCTTCCTCTTCCACAGAGGACCACTGCTGACCTTCTCCTGTTTCTCCATTTCCTACTGCAGAGTTTTTTTGGGGGATTTTCAAGGTAGGGTCTTGCTCTAACCCAGGCTGACCTGGAATTCACTATGTAGTCTCAGGGTGGCCTTGAACTGAAGGTTATCCCCCTACCTCTGCCTCCCGAGTGCTAGGATTAAAGGCGTGCGCCACCACGCCCAGTGCTGGTAGATGTTTGTTTTTTATAAATTTTTTTGTTCATTTTTATTTATTTGAGAGCGACAGAGAGAGAAAGAGGCAGAGAGAGAGAGAGAGAGAGAATGGGCGCGCCAGGGCCTCCAGCCACTGCAAACGAACTCCAGTCACGTGCGCCTCCTTGTGCATCTGGCTAAAACGTGGGTCCTGGGGAATCGAGCCTCGAACCGGGGTCCTCAGGCTTCATAGGCAAGCACTTAACCGCTATGCCATTTCTCCAGCCCCTGGTAGAGGTTTCTGACCTGGAACTCACTCTATGGTCCCAGACTGGCTTCAAACTCCCAGGTATCCTCCTACCTCAGAAGTGCTGGGAGTAAAGGTGTGCACTACCATGCCAGACTCCTGTGGTAGAGCTTTCATCCCAGCACTTGGGAGGCAGAGGTAGGTGGATTGCCATGAGTTCGAGGACACCCTGAGACTGCATAGTGAGTTCCAGGTCAGCCTGGACTGGAGTGCGACCCTACTTCAAAAAAAAAAAAAAAAAACAAAAAAAACCAGTGCCCATTTTTACAGCTTCCTATTCTTGTTTTTAATAGGAAAGACCTAATACAAACATTCTAATACACGTCTATTCAAATAGTTAACTAGCAGTCCTGCCAGGACACAGGCCTTACTGCTGGGGAATGGTCTAGAAGGCTCAGCTGAGCCAAGCTGACCTGAAGAGCTGAGTGATTGCTGAGGGCAACCCAGCAGGAGGAGTGGCATCAGGGGCCAGTAGCTATTTGCCAGCTGGTTTGGAAGAATTTCACAATCTAATTACTGGTGTACACTTAGGTAAGCACAAGCCTGGCTATAGCCTTGCTTCTTCACGAAGTCCAGATGCCAGACATGATGGCCGGCGCCCAAGCTTTTGTTCTGGACCAGGAGATAGATAGATTGAGGATGACAAAGCAAGAAGAGAGAAATCTGTCCCAAGTACCCTGGAGCCTGGAGGCTGAGGCAGGAGGATTGGTTGATCCCTAGAGTTCAAGGCTGTGGGGTTTTGCTATGTATTTCAGATTGGTCTTTTTGTTTATTATTATTACCATTGGATTTTCTTTTTGTTGTTGTTGTTGTTTTTTGAGGTAGGATCTCACTCTAGCCTAGGCTGACCTGGAATTCACTATGTAGTCTCAGGGTGGCCTCGAGCTCTCGGCGATCCTCCTACCTCTGCCTCCCAAGTACTGGGATTAAAGGCGTGCGCCACCATGCCTGGTTTTACTATTGGTTTTTCGAGGTAGGGTCCCACTTTAGCCCAGGTTGATCTAGAATTCACTTAGTCTCAGGCTGGCCTTGAGCTCATGGCGAGCCTCTTATCTCCACCTCCTGATTGCTGGAATTACAGGCGTGCGCCACCACACCTGGTTTTATTTTATTTAATAAATAAATAAATATTTTATTTAATAATTTTATTTATTGGTAAACAGAGAGAAAGAGAGAGAGAATGAGCATGCCAGGGCCTCCAGCTACTGCAAATGGGCTCTAGATACATGCATCACTTTGTGCATCTGGCTTTATGTGGGTACTGGAGAATTGAACTCAGGTCATTAGGCTTTGCAGGCAGGCGCCTTACCTGCTGAGCCATCTCTCCAGCAGGGTTCAGGCTGGCCATTAGCTTCCCATGCAGCCAAGGCTGACTGCTGACTCTGCAGCCTTCACTGGCCATGTGCTGGCATTACAGGCGTGCACACCACCATACCCAGCACCCCAGGTAATCTTTCTATCGCAGATAGAGAGAGAGAGAGAGACAATGGGTGCGACAGGGCTTCCAGCCATTGCAAACGAACTCCAGATGCATGTACCCCCTTGTGCATCTGGCTAATGTGGGTCCTGGGGAATTGAGCCTCGAACCGGGGTCCTTAGGCTTCACGGGCAAGTGCTTAACCGCTAAGCCATCTCTCCAGCCCTCTCTCTTTCTTTCTTCAAGGAAGTGTCTTGCTGTAGCCCAGGCTGACCTGGAATGCAATATATAGTCCCAGGCTGGCCTCAAACTCACAGTGATCCTCCAACTTCTGCCTCCTGAGTGCTGGGATTAAAGGCGTGAACCACCTGGTCCCATGCTAGTCTTTTAAAAATATATTTCTTTTCTTTTTTTTTTTTGTTTTTTTGAGGTAGGGTTTTTTAACTTTTTAGTTTTTATTTTTATTTATTTATTTGAGAGAGAGAGAGAGAAAAGGGAGTGGGCATGCCAGGACCTCTAGCTGCAAAGGAACCCTTGATGCATGTGTTACCTTGTGCATCTGGCTTACGTGGGTCCTGGGGAACTGAACCAAGGTCCTTTGGCTTTGCAGGAAAGTGCCTTAACCGCTAAGCCATCTCTCCAGGCCCCACCTCCTTTTTCTGAGGCAGGGGTCTCTCACTGAACCTGGAGCTCACTGACTGAGGTAGACCATATAGCCAGGAAATGTCCCTGTCTTACTTCTGCAGTGCTGGGGTCACAAGCATGCGTCACCACCCCTGGCAGTTTGTGTGGGTGCTGAGGCTCTGGACTCAGGTCCTCATGTCTGTGTGCTCGTCACTTTACACCCAAAACCTTCACTGAGCTATCTCCCCAGCCTCTGGACCTTTGTAGTTCCTTATTGTCTCAAGCTGGGCAAGGGCACGCAGACATGCAGGAGCCCATCCCGTTCTTTCTGGAGGTGTACCTCATGTCAGAAGAGCACGTTGATTTTGCTCTCAGAATGATAGGTCATAGCAAAACCACAGAACTCAATTCCAGATTCTTCATGGTCAAGGGACCTGAGCTGCAGGGTTCCGTGTGCAATGTGTCACACAGTGTCCGTCGGTTACAGCTGCCTGGGCCACATCTAGGGATGTTTTCTTCTGTCTTCCACTCCTGAGGTCATCCATCCTGATGTCCTGGTCCCCTTCCAACACAGGGAGCCCACTTCTGTGATTCTCAGGCTGCGCTGGTGGAAGCGAAGAAAGGAGCTCATGTCATGAAACAGGCGAGTGCAGATCTGGTGGCCCTCAAACTTCAGGAGAATCCTCCTGCCCCGGGTTCCGGAGTGCCAGGATGACAGATGACAGATCTGAGGCACAAGGCTCCGCGGAGTGTTGCCATCTTGGGGGAGGCAACTTGGACTCAGAGTAGGGTATAAGCTTCCAAGTCTAAGGCCAGCAGAGACATTATGATGGAAATCTCTAGGCAACATAAAGATTCAGAGTACCCCAACTCCCAGCCTCCTTGACTCCAAGGATATTTACAGCTGAAATCTATGACCAAAGCAGGGGATTTTCTCAGTCCGCTGCCCCGAGGGTTGGGATAGGTGATGTTGTGGTGGCCAGTGATCTGCTGAGATGATGTATTCATCATCCTGAGGAAGTCAACAGATCTGGAAACCTACATGGTGACACACGTCGATAATCCCAGCACGGGCGGGGGGTGGGGGCGGTGCTGGAGAGATGGCTCAGTGGTTAAGGCAGAAGGATCAGGAATTCAAAGTTAACTTTGTCCACATAGCAAGCTCTAAGCCAGACTGGGCTACACAGACCCTGTCTCCAAGCAAAGCAAAGCGAAACAAGACAAAATAAAGCAAAAACAGAAAAATCCTATCCACAACCCAGACTAACAGAACCTCATGGTGAGCACCAGCCTGGCCACTCGTACAGAATTATCTGACCGAACAGTGACCAGACAGGTCCAGCAAGTCATAGAGTGTACTCAGGGTGGTGGCCTTGACACAAAGAGGTGTTATGTGATGGCATCAGAACTAGAGGGCCCCAGGGCAGCTCTGTCCCTGATGGCTGTCTGCCTTGGGCACTGGGGACATTCTTCCAGCCAAGACATGGCCTAGACTTCAACTGAAATGGTCTTAAGATAGAATCCTGGTTCTGCCGGGGTGAGGGGAGACCCCAGGTAACTCAGCCTTGCTGAGACTCAAGTTTTCTAGTCTGCAGAGTAAGGATGATCCAACCTCATTATACTTGACTTTAGCCAAAAGGTTGAGAAGCGATGATCAAACCTAATTTAACCTTATTTCAAAGATCAATGGCATATGCCAGACATATTAACAGGCAGTCAGATTTTATTTTATTTTATTTATTATTATTGTTGTTATTATTTTGGTTTTTTGAGGCAGGGTCTCACTGTTGCTCAGGCCAACCTGGAATTCACTATGTAGTGTCAGGGTGGCCTCGAACTCATGGTGATCCTCCTACTTCTGCCCCCCGAGTGCTGGGATTAAAGGCGTGCGCCACCATGCCTGGAGAAATTTTCTTTTTTCTTTTGTGGTGTTGCACATGATAGGCAAGCATTCTACCACTGAACCACATTCAGCACTGTTTTTTGGGTTTTTTATACTCAGCTATAAATTTTTTAAAAAAATATTTTATTTATTGATTTGCGATTAGAGATTGAGAGAAGAGAGACAGAAAGAAAGGATGTGTACACCAGGGCCACCAGCCATTGCAAACGAACTCCAGAAGCATGTGCCACCTTGTGCACCTGGCTTTATGTGGGTACTGGGGAGCTGAACTAAACCAGGTTGTTAGGTTTTGCAGGCAATTGCCCTAACCACTGAACCATCTCTCCAACCCCAACCAGGACTTTTCTTTGGTATAAAGATTAAAGCAAAAGCACTTTATTGTTGATTCAAACTAGTGTGTTTGGGAAATGGGTCTATGTTTTATTTCTCTTGTGTTCTCGAAGGCCAGACAGATAGCAGAGCTTTAGTTTAGTGACGTGGAGCATTAGCGTAGTGACTCAATTTTGCATTTTTTTGTTTGTTTGTTTTGTTTCTCCAAGGTAGGGTCTCACTCTGCCCAGGCTGACCTGGAATTCAGTATGTAGTCTCAGGCTGGCCTCGAACTCGTGGAGGTCCTCCTACCGCTGCCTCCGAGTGCATGCACCCCCAATAGTATGCGCCACCATGCCTGGCTTTCATTTTGCTTTTTGTTTGTTGGGATTTGTGTGTGTGTGTGTATACAGTATGTGTGATGTGTGTTGTGTGTATGTGTGTGTGCAGATGTGTACACCCTGTGAGCACATGAAAGGACGAGACCAGAGGAAGGTCACTTATGGCCCTTGCCCTTATTTTCTCTCACTCAACCCAGCTCACCATTTAAAAAAATATATTTACTTATTTGAGAGAGATAAAGAATATAGGTGTGCCAGAGGCTCCTGGCCCTGCAAACTAACTCCAGACACATGTACCACTAGACGCATGTGCCACCTTGTTATCTGGCATTACGTGGGCACGAGGGAACCAAACCCAGATTGCCAGGCTATAGGCTGTGTAAGCAAGTACCTTTAACCACTGAGTCACCTCTCAGGCCTCTAGCTCATTATTTTTTGGTTAGACTGGCTGACCAGTAAGCCCCAGGGGTATATGGCTGGAGGTAGCCATGTATTCCTACAATCCCAGTGTCGAGGGGGTGGAGGCATGAGGCTCACTGGGGCTTACCGGAGCTCAGAGGCAACCCCTGCTTCCACCTCCCTCCCATTAGCTTCCAGGGACACTGCCCAATGCCAGGCAGAAGGCATTCAGTGAGCCTGGCACCAGGCAACAAGGCTGCTGAGAGGGTATGTATAAAGGTACCAAGGTCTGGCCAGGACGGAAGTAGACGTGCCACACACAGGGGAGGCTTTCAGCACCGTCTCCCTGCTGTATCCATGACCAGGGCACAGGCGCACTCTTTGTTTAACTTAAAAAAAACATATTTTTGCCACTACTTGCTGCGGGGGACTGGACTCCGCCAGGGTCGGTGAAGGATCCCAAGATGGCTGGGTGCAAGCTTGCTCTAAAAGCTATTGAGGGGCTGGAGAGATGGCTTAGCAGTTAAGCGCTTGCTCGTGAAGCCTAAGGACCCCAGTTCAAGGCTCGGTTCCCCAGGTCCCACATTAGCCAGATGCACAAGGGGGCGCACATGTCTGGAGTTCGTTTGCAGAGGCTGGAAGCCCTGGCGTGCCCATTCTCTATCTCTCTCTCTATCTGTCTTTCTCTCTGTGTCTGTCGTTCTCAAATAAATAAATAATAATAAAAAATTTTAAAAAAAAGCTATTGATTGGGTAGCTTTTGGGGAAATCATACCCCAAAACCAAAAGGCTATTGCCAACTCCCTGAAGTCCTGGAATGAGACCCTCAGCACCAGGTTGGCTGTCCTGCCCAAGAACCCACCAGCATTTGACCGGGCTTACTACAAGGCCAAAGTG
This sequence comes from Jaculus jaculus, assembly GCF_020740685.1. Lineage (NCBI taxonomy): Eukaryota > Metazoa > Chordata > Mammalia > Rodentia > Dipodidae > Jaculus > Jaculus jaculus. Next base: position 13,243,899 of record NC_059119.1, on the reverse strand, counting down.
GCCAAGGCAGGCTTGGTGGATGATTTTGAAAAGAAGTATAACGCCCTGAAGGTTCCTGTGCCCGAGGATAAATACTCTGCCCAGGTGGATGCTGAAGAAAAGGAAGATATGAAGCACTGTGCTGAGTTTGTGTCTCAGTCAAAGATCAGGATCCAGGAACTGGAGGCCCAGCTAGAGAAAATGAAGAACATAGTTCCCTTTGATCAGATGACCATCGAGGATTTGAATGAAGCCTTTCCAGAAACCAAATTAGACAAGCCAATTGAGAACTTATAAGTTTTGAGTCCCGTGGGACACTCTGCTCTGACCCTTACAATACAAATTCTGGACATTAAAAATAAAAGAGGATTATATATTAAAATATATATATATATTTCAAGGTAGGGTCTCGCTGTAGCCAAGGCTGACCTGGAATTCACTATGGAGTCTCAGGGTGGCTTCAAACTCATGGTGATTCTCCCACCTCTGCCTCCCGAGTGCTGGGATTATAGGCGTGCACCACCACTCCAGTCCCTTAACTTTTTTTTTTCTTTTTTTAAATTTAGAGAAACATTATTCGTATAAGAGGAGATAGTTTGAAGAGCTCCTGCCCATGAGAAGGCAAGTGGGGTCAAAGCCCCTTGTTTTAACATTTGATCGACAACCTCAATACATATAGGCAGCATGTGACGGTCAAAATCGTCTCCCACTGATCTTATGCTTTTTTGTGTGTTTGGTTTTTCGAGGTAGGGTCTCACTCTAGCCCAGGCTGACCTGGAATTCACTACGGAGTCTCAGGGTGGCCTCGAACTCATGGCGATCCTCTTACCTCTGCCTCCTGGGTGCTGGGATTAAAGGAGAGTGCCACCACACCCAGCTCTTTAAAAAAAATATATTTTGGGGCTGGAGAGATTGCTTAAGGCACTTGGCTGTGAAGCCTAAAGACTCATGTTCGACTCTCCAGGTCCCACATAAGCCAGACACACGAGGTAACACAAATGTGCAAGGTTGCACATGCTTACAAGGTGGTATATGCACCTGGAGTTTGATTCTGATGGCTAGAGGCCCTGTAGCACCAATTCTTTCTCTCTCTTTCTCTCTCTCTCTCTCACACACACATAAAAAAGACTAGTCTGCGAGCCAGGCCTGGTGGGCTAGAGCAAGACCCTACCTCGACAAAAACAACAACAAAAGGCCAGTCTGTTAGGCTTGTCTCAAAAATATATTATTTTAGTATTTTATTTATTTATATGAGAGAGAGAGAGAGAGAGAGGCACATAGAGAGAATGGGTGCATTAGGGCATCTAGTCATTGCAAATGAACTCCAGATACATATGCTAATTTGTGCTTCTGGCTTTACATGGGTACTGGGAACCGAACCTGGATCCTTTGGCTTTGCAGGCATGAGTCTTAACCACTAAGCCATCTCTCCAGCCCTACAAGAATATTTTTACAAGCAGAAAGAGAAAGGGTGCATTAGGACCTCTTGCCACTGCATGCGACACTTTGTGCATCTGGCCGTTCATGGGTACTGGGGGAACAAAGGAATCAAACTTGGAATGTCAAGCACTGGAATCAAGTGCCTTTAGCCATGGAGTCATCTCCCTAGCCCTGACCTGACCTTACACTCTTTTTTTTTTTTTTTAATATTTATTTATTTATTTGAGAGAGAGGGAGAGAGAAATGGGCATGCCAAGGCCTCTCGCCACTGCCAAAGACCTTCAAATGCATGCACCACCTTGTGCCTCTGGCTATACATGGTTACCGGGGAATTGAACCCAGGTTCTTAGACTTTATAGGCAAGTGCCTTAACTGCTGAGCCATCTTCCCAGCTCTGATCTTACACTATTGATCATCCTGAGTCCACCTCCCAAGTACTGTGATCACAGACATGCCTCACATGCCAGGACCAAGTTTCTTTTTGCTTCTTCTGCATACCTCACCCCACGGGCAGCTGTCTCAGGAAGCTTCAGACTTTGGAAACAGTTGTCTTCTAAGCAGTGGGATAGGGCCTCTTGCTTTCCCTTCAGGCCCAGGAACCACTGAATTTCTTCTCATTTTTGTTTTCCTTCCCTGATGCCAACTTGGCTCAGAACAAGGGAAGGGCTCTAACTGCGAGGTGCTAATGCTAGAAGGAAAAGCAGACACCAGAGGCTAGGGGGAGTGAAGCTTCCAGAAATTGTTAGCCCAGGGCTCAGGCTGGGCCTGAGATGGAGACAGGGACTGGAATTCACAGGCCTGGGTCTCTGGTCCTTGGTCCTTATCTGTGATCTCCGGCTCACGTTTCCTCTATGGTGAGCTAAGGTTTTTCTAACTCACACGACTGGACAGAAGTCTATATCCCTGCCCCCCCCCCACCCAAGGCAGTGCTGTTTGTGTGTCTCAACATTTTTTCTGGGGGCCCTCACAGCCTCACAGTGTCCTTTGACCTCACCGACTACGGGCCCTCCAGAGTGACTCAGCAGCCCTTAAGTGCAGTGTGTTGTTGGTCTGCCAACGCCCCATATTCTCAGGGGAACAGCAGTGAATGGGTTCATCAGGATAATGGGTGACGCTGTGGGCAGAGCTCTGTGCTGGCTCCAGCTAGCTTCCAGCGTAGACTGGCAGCCAATCTGCTCCTTCCTAGCCCGGGGAGGGACAGGGCCTCAAGGTGCCAAATGGAACCCCAAGGGAACTGTGGGCCCGCTGGCCTTGTAAGTGGGTGCAGGATAAGGTCTCCTTTCTAGTCGGCCACTATTGCACTGCCCAGTCTAGAGCAGGGCCTGGCTTCCTCGCGTGGCTTGGGAATTGAACCTTGGCTGCCAGTAAGCAAGTAAACCCCCTGAGCCCCCAAGCCATCTCCCCAGCCCCAGGGACGCGTTTTCTGAAGCCTTGGAAGGGTTCCCCAGCAGGGAATGTTGCTCAGTGGTATGCACGTGGCCCAAAAAAGAATGGAGGGACAGGGGACTGTGGGAAGACAGGGATAAATAAATATATCAAGGGCACAAGGGTTTGATTCTCCAGGTCCCATGTAAGCCAGATGCACAAGGTAGCACCCGCGTCTGGAGTTCGTTTTCAGTGGCTAGAGGCCCTGGTGCATCCATTCTCTCCTTCTCCTTCCCTCTCTCTCTGTCTCTAATAAATCAATAAATAAAAATAAATATTTAAAAAATAATCAAAAAGAAACGAGATTGTAGACAGGGTCAGTATTTAGCTGATTGTGAAATTGGTCCACACCAGCTGGTAACTAGCTGCTGGCCCCAGATGCCATTCCCTCTGCTAGTTCGCTCCCAGGGGTCACTCACCCAGCTGTCAACCATGTGGCTCAGTTGTCATGCCTCCCCCCAGGATGTCCTGTGTCCTGGCAGGACCAGTTGTTAGATATGTGAAAATCGCATTATATTTCTTATCACCTAGTGAGAAAAAGGCTGCCAAGGTCACAAAATGCCCACTTGTTAAGTCTCATGTCTGTGAGGCAGGCTGGGAAATGTAGTCTTTCTTCTCGGTGGGCCTCTGCTCAGCTCAAGTAGGGGTTGACTGATACTGATTGTCAAGGACCAGGAGCAGAGGGGAAGGAGCTTGGGAGAGTGTCGCAGCCCCATGACCAGGAGGCTGCGTAGGTGCTGAGGGGGGTGCGGCACGGGGTGGAGGGGTCTGGGCCTGAGCATGCTGTTGACATATCAGTGTCCCAGGGCAGGTGGCAGGGTGCCTAAAGTTTGACAGGAAGAGGCATTTGGGGCATGGCCAAGTCTACATTTATTTACTTATTTTATTTATATTATTTTTTTTTAGTTAGGGTCTCACTCTAGCCCAGGCTAATCTGGAATTCACTCTGTATTCTCAGGGTGGCCTTGAATTTAAGGCGATCCTCCAACCCCTGCCTCCCAAGTGCTGGGATTAAAGGCATGCACCACCATGCCCAGCTATTTTAATTTTTTAAATACTTTTATTTATTTATTTAAGAGAGAGAGAGAGAGAGAGAGAGAATGGGCATGCTAGGGCCTTAAGCCTCTGCAAACAAACTCCAGACGCATGTGCCACCTTGTGCATCTGGCTTACGTGGGTCCTGGGGAATCAAACCTGGGTCCTTTGGCTTTGCAGGCAGGCACCTTAATGACTAAGCCATCTCTCCAACCCTTATTTACTTCTTATTCTTTTGGGGGGAGGTTCAAGGTAGGGTCTTGCTCTAGCGCAACCTGACCTGGAATTCATTATGTAGTCTTACGGTGGCCTCAAACTCACGGCGATTGTCCTACCTCTGCCTCTCAAATAGTGGGATTAAAGGTATGCACCACCACACCCAGCTGACATTAAAAAAAAAAATTATTTATTACTTATTTGCAAGGAGAGAGAGAAGAGAGAAAGAGGATGGGTGTGCTGGGGCCTGTATCCACTCTAAATGAGCTCCGTATGTGTGTACTACTTTGTACATCCAGCTTTATTTATTTATTTATTTTGGTTTTCACGGTAGGGTCTTGCTATGTAGCCCAGTCTGACCTGCAATTCACCATGTACTCTTAGGGTGGCCTCGAACTCACGGCAATGGTCCTACCTCTGTCTCTGGAGTATGTGGAATTGAAGGCGTGCGCCGCCACCCCTGGCTCCCATCTGGCTTTATATGGGTACCTGGGAACTGAACCAGGGCTGTCAGGTTTTGCAAGCAAGTGCCTTTAATTGCTGAGCTGTCTCTCCACTCCCAAATCTAAATTTATGGCCACCCAGGTCCGAGTACCAGAAAGTCCAGTCCAGTAAGGAGAGGCTGAGGTTGGGGTTTTAGAGTGAGAGCCTGACTTTGTTGGAGACATGTTGGGGGGAATCCTTCTAGGGAATGAGGGGACTCCAGGAGGCCCAGAGCTGCTTATGGGCTCAGCATGCTCCACTGTGGCTTGGGCTGTTTTAGCAGGTGGAAGTTTTTCGAGGCCTTGGGGGACTTCTACATGGGAACTAGCACTTTTCTTGGGGCCTCATGGGGAACTGGCATCCAAAACTGAAAGCCGTTGGGAGCTCGGTGCCAGTGTTGCCCACTGTTCTGAGGAAAAATATGTTTTCAGTTCCCTGAGAACTTGAGCTCCCAATAGGTAGGGATGAGGAGATTTTCTTTTCTTTTTTGTGTTTCCCTGTACACATGTTAACCTTTTTTTTGGGGGGGGGGGTTTCAAGGTAGGGTCTCACTGTAGCTGAAGCTCAGGCTGACCTGGAATTCACTATGTAGTCCCAGGGTGGCCTCGAACTCACCGCAATCACCCTACCTCTGCCTCCCCAGTGCTGGGATTAAAGGTGTGCGCCACCACACCCGGCTTTAACCTTTTCCTTTTAACTGCCATTAAGTAATGTGGGCATTTTAACGAGAGAATTGATCTAGTTAAAATCAGCAGGCTCCCCACATCCAGTGCTCGGTTCCTCTCCTCATGGAAAAGCCCTCACTTCATGAACTGGGCAGGGTGTGCTCCACATAATCCCAGCCCTTGGGAGACTGAGGCCAGGGGATAGAAAGTTCCAGGCTGACCTGGGTTACACAGTGAGACCCTGTCTCAAACCCTCACAAACAAAACCTCACGTTCTGGGAGGACAAGGCAGCGGGGCTGACCGCCCTTGTTTGTGGGGACTCAGTCCCAGGGGTTGCCAGCTCTGTGGTTCTCAGGCCTGGCAGGGCAGGAAGGCCTTGACTGGAAGATAATGGCATGGGGCCCGTGGGCCTCCTCTGCCGGGGGTCTGGCTTTCTCACGGCCTGGCTGCACATGGGCATTGCTGCTTCAGCCTCCTGCTCAAGGCCGCTGCTGCCCATTTTTCTCTTTGGCCCAGTTTTCTTATCACCCCAGCACTGTTCAGCATTTGGGCTCCTTTCATACTTTCTTATAAAGGGCCCTCTGTGAACACTTCTGATAAATGCTTCCCTGTGGGCTCTGAGCTGGAAACTGTATGTCAGGACCAAAGGCGTAGAAGAGCTTCACAATTCTTGGTTCCTGTAGGCAGATCAAAGAGGGTACTTTTTAAAAAATATTTTTAAAAAATATAGTTTTAAAAATTTTAGTTATTTAGGGCTGGAGAGATGGCGTAGTGGTTAAGCACTTGCCTGTGAAGCCTAAGGACCCCGGTTCGAGGCTCGGTTCCCCAGGTCCCACGTTGGCCAGATGCACAAGGGGGCGCACGCGTCTGGAGTTCGTTTGCAGAGGCTGGAAGCCCTGGCGCGCCCATTCTCTCTCTCTCCCTCTATCTGTCTTTCTCTCTGTGTCTGTCGCTCTCAAATAAATAATAAAAAAAAAAAAATTTTAGTTATTTATTTGAGAGAGAGAGAGAGAGAAAGAGAGAGAGAGAGAGAGAATGGGTATGTCAGGGCCTCTAGCCACTACAAATGAACTGCAGACGCATGTGCCACCTTGTATATCTGGCTTTATGTGGGTACTGGAGAATGGGACTTGCGTCCTTTGACTTTGTAGGCAAGCATCTTAACTGCTAAGCCATATCTCCAGCCCTTTATTTATTTTTTTTAATTATTATTTATTTGCAAGCAGAGAGAGAATAGGTACACCAGGGCCTCTTATCACTGCAAACAAACTCCAGACACATGTGTCACTTTGTGCATCTGGTTTCGCATGGGTCCTGGAAAAGTGAACCCAGGTCATCAGGCTTTACAGACAAGTACCTTTAACTGCTGAGCCACCTTTCCAGGCCCAAGAAGAAATCCATATATCTCATGTAGCCCAAACTAATTTTTTTTTACAAGATCCTTTTTTGAAATTTTTGTTTCTTTATTTATTTGAGAGTGATAGACAGAGAGAGGAAGAGGCAGAGAGAAAGAGAGAGAGAATGGGTGCTCCAGGGCCTCCAGCCACTGCAAACGAACTCCAGATACATGTGGCACCTTGTGCATCTGGCTAACGTGGGTCCTGGGGAATTGATCCTCGAACCAGGGTCCTTAAGTTTCACAGGCAAGCGCTTAACTGCTAAGCCATCTATCTCTCCAGCCCTTATTTACTTTTTTGCTAGAGAGAGAGAGAGAAAAAGGGAGAGAAGGAGGGAGAGAATGGGTGGGCCAGGGTCTCTTGCCATTGCAAACAAACTCCAGATGCATGCGCCATTCTGTGCATTGGTTTTTCTGTGAGTACTGGGGAACTGAACCCCAGGCCTGCGGTCTTTGCAGAGAAGCAAGCACCTTTAACCACTGAGCCATCCTCTCAGCCCAGCCACTGTTTTTATACTACTTATTAAAGCTCTGTCTTCATAGGGCTCAGAGAAGGTTGGTGAAGTGACATATTACCAGGGAAATGAAGGGGCATAGATGCCCATCTCACAGTCCTCACAGACGCGTTCATTCTTCCGGCTTCCGAGGAGAGTATTGGGACCGGGGCCTCACTGGCTCAGGCTCCTGCAGCCCTGGCCCTGGGGTCTCAGTAACTCTAGTAGATGGGGGCTCATCCCAAGCACTCAAGCTTTCTTTTTTTTTTTTTCTCTCTTTTAAAAATATTATTTATTCAGGGCTGGAGAGATGGCTTAGCGGTTAAGCGCTTGCCTGTGAAGCCTAAGGACCCCGGTTCAAGGCTTGGATCCCCAGGTCCCACGTTAGCCAGATGCACAAGGGGGCGCACGCGTCTGGAGTTCGTTTGCAGAGGCTGGAAGCCCTGGCGCGCCCATTCTCTCTCTCTCCCTCTATCTGTCTTTCTCTCTGTGTCTGTCACTCTCAAATAAATAAAAAAAAAAAAAAATTAAAAAAAAATATTATTTATTCATTTGAGAAAGAGAGAGAATGAGCAGACCAGGGCCTCCAGCCACTGCAAACGAACTCCAGATACATGTGCCACCTTGCGCATCCAGCTTACATGGGTCCTAAGGAATTGAACCTGGGTCCTTTGGCTTTATAGGCCAACACCTTAACCACTAAGCCATCTCTCCAGCCCTGGGAGTCATTTTTTTTTTAAAATTTGCTTGGAAGGAGAGGGCATGAGAGAGTGGGCATGCCAGGACCTTTACCCACTGCAAATGAAGTCCAGATGTGCCACCTTGTGCACCTGGCTTTACATAGGTATTGAGGAATTGAACCTGGCTCATTAGGCTTTGTAGGTAAGCACCTTAACTTCTAAGCCATCTCTCCAGCCCCTCAAGCTTCCTTATTTATTTATTTATTTATTTATTTATTTATTTATTTATTTATTTATTTCAAGGTAGGGTTTCAATCTAGCCCAGGCCAACCTGGAATTCACTCTGTAGTCTCAGGGTGGCCTTGAACTCACAGTGATCCTCCTACCTCTGCCTCCTGAGTGCTGGGGTTACGCCCGGCCTCAAGCTTCCTTTTTGCTTGGGGTGTTGTAACCTTTGCAAGAATTCGTATAGCCAAGGGCCAAGATGGAGAGGTATGTGCCACCTGGCCTGGTGAGAGCTAATCTTGTCTCAACTCAATTCAGGTACCCTGTGTGCTGGCTCCGGGCACACTTCCTCAAGGGAAGGGGGAGCAGCTGGGCGGATGCGGCAGGCGGATGGAAGGGGCGGTGAGGCCTGCGTGGCTGTGGGCTGCTCTGGTGAGCGGGCGGTGGGTTGTAGGGGTCAGAGGAAGGCCGGGTTTCTCCTTCAGGTCAGAAGACCTGCTTCCAGACAAGATGTGGCCCAGTGGGCTGCATGTCCTCTCCCCAGGCCTCAGTTTCCCCCCTGGTAGGTACAAAGATAGAATGGGAGCTAGGCATGGTGGCGCACACCTTTAATCCCAGCACTTGGGAGGCAGAGGTAGGAGGATTGCTGTGTGTTCAAGGCCACCCTGAGACTCCAGAGAGAATTCCAGGTCAGCCTGGGCTAGAGAAAAAAACAAAAGCAAAAGCAGAATAGGATTGGATGACTTTTTTTTCTCTTTCCTCCACCCTTTCCAGCTCAGCTGACAAGCAGGGTGAAGCCCCGGGAGGGATCCGTGCATCCAGTACTGCAACCAAGCCCACCTGCGTGTGATGGGGAGCCCCAGTCTCATGAAAGGGTCTGTAACTATGAAACACCAGTAGGGAAAAGAAGCAGCTGGAACAAAGTCTCACGCAGACCCCTACTAGGCAGGGCTTGCATACGAGACCCAGTGGACAGTGTGGAACGAGGAGAGTCTAAATTCTGATTGTGAAAATGGAGAAACATTGTTTTTTGATATTCTGTGAAAATAAAGTTATGATAAAACACATTTTTTCTTTCTTTTAAACTTTTTCAGACAGTCTTATAACACAGCATAGGGTGGCCTAGAACTTGAGATCCTCTTGCCTTAGCCTCCTAAGGGCTGGGATCACGTGCATCAGCCACCATACCTTTTTACTTTTATTTATTTGACAGAGGGAAAGAGACAGAGTGTTTGTGTGTATGACAGAGAGAGAGAGAGATACAGATATAGAGAGTGGGCGTGCCAGGGCTTCCAGCCACTGCAAATGAACTGAAGATGCGTGTGCCACCTTGTGCAACTGGGTTACGTGGGTACTGGAGAATCAAACTGAGGTCCTTTAGCTTTGCAGGCAAGTGGCGCCTTAACCGCTAAGCCATTTCTCCAGCTCAACCATGCCTTAAAAAATTTTTTTTTGTTGTTTTTAAGAGAGAGAGAGAGAGAGAGAGAATGGGTGTGCCAGGGCCTTCAGCCACTGTGAATGAACTCCAGATCAAACTCCTGAAATGTGCACCCCTTTGTGTGCATGTGTGACATTGTACGCTGGCATTACTGTGCGTCTGGCTATGTGAGACCCAGGGATTCGAACATGCATTCTTAGGCTTGGAGGCTAAAGTGCCTTAACTGCTAAGCCATCTCTCCAGCCCCAAGCCTTTTTTTTTTTTTTTTTTTTTAAAAACATTTGTTTTTGTTTCTTTTTTATTTTTATTTGAAAAAGAGGCAGATAGAGAAAAAGAATAGGCACACCCGGGCTTCCAGCCACTGCAAAGGCACTCAGGAAGCACACGACACCTTGTGCATCTGACTAATATGGGTCCTGGGGAATTGAACCTCAGTCCTTTAGCTTTGCAGGCAAGCACCTTAAGTGCTAAGACATGTCTCCAGCCCTGTTTTTTGTTTTTCTTTGTTTTTTTTTTTTTTGAGGTAGAATCACACTCTAGTCCAGGCTGACCTGAAATTTACTCAGAAGGCAGAGGCAGGAGAATCGCCATGAGTTGGGAGGCCAGCCTCTGCCTTCTGATTGCTGGGATTAAAGGTGTGTGCCACCCTACCCTGTCAGCTTTTTTAAAAAATACATTTTTATTTATTTATAAGGAAAGAGGGGAGAGGGGGGATGGGCATACCAGGGCCTCCTGCCACTGCAAACGAACTCCAAACCCATGCACCACTCTGTGTATCTGGCTTTATGTGGATACTGGGGAATTGAACCCAGGCCATCAGGATTTGTACCTTGTAATTGTGAGCCAACTTTCATGCCCCACCCCCCTGCTTATTTTTTTTAAATTTGGGTTTGTTTGTTTTCAAAGTAGGATCTTACTCTAGCCCAGGCTGGTCTGGAACTCATTCTGCAGTCCCAGGCTAGCCTCCAGCTCACAGTGATCCTCCTACCTTTGCCTCCCAAGTACAGGGATTAAAGGCAATATCTCCATGCCTGGCCTTTCTTTAAATTTTTTTTTTTTTATTGACAACTTCCATACATATAGACAATATAACATGATTATAATCGTCTCCCACCCCCTCCCCTTTCCCCTTTCCCCTACACTTTTATTTTTTATTTATTTTATATATTTTTTGTTGACAAGTTCCATAATTGTAAACAATATCCCATGTTAATGCCCTTCCTCTCTCCACTTTCCCCTTTGAAACTCCATTCTCCATCATATCCCCTCCCCCTCTCAATCAATCCCTCTTTTATTTTGATGCCTTGATATTTTCCCCCTGTTATGATGGTCTTGTGTAGTAGTGTCAGGCACTGTGAGGTCATGGATATCCAGGCCACTTTGTGTCTGGAGGAGCACGTTGGAAGGAGTCCTACCTTTCCTATGGCTCTTACGTTCTTTCCGCCACCTCTTCCACAATGGACCCTGAGCCATGGAAGGTGTGATAGAGATATTGCAGTACTGAGCACTCCTCTGTCACTTCTTCTCAGCACCATGTTGCCTTCTGAGTCATCCTAAGGTCACCGCCATCTGAAAAGAGAAGGTTCTCTACCAAAAGTGAATAGCATTAATATATGGGTATGAACATTAAGAGAAGTGCTTACTGGGCAGTTTGGAGAGCATAGTATATACATTTAGTCAGACACCAGTAGACATTACACCCCTAGGACTCGTGATTACACCTGTTTAGGTTTTCAGTATCAGGGATATATTTCCTCCTATGGAACAGGCCTCCAGTCCAATTAGAGGGCAGTCAATTTCCCCCATAACAGATGTGCCACTATTGCATCTGATGGCTCATTTGTCCTGGCTGGCCAAATATAAGGCTTGCAGTGTCCACTGTTGAGTATCTTCACTGGTGATTTCTCTCTTTCCCATTGAACTGCATGCAGGATGGCTTCTTCTGGCTTTCTGTCAGCTGTTGTACATGGAAGAGGTTATCAGCTCAGTTCCAGCAGGATTTCTCAGTGGCCTTGCAGCCCAAGTATGTGGAGTCTTCAGCAATAGGGTCTTACCATCTCATCTATTCCTGGTGGGAAACCATGGGCCTCGGCAGTGGCCTATAATGTTTTGGGGGCATCAAGGACCTCCCTGGCCAACAACTCACTGGAAGGTATCCCATCCCTGGCACTGAAAATTTTCTAGCAACAATTTATGGCTCCTGAGTATTCATTGTTCAAACAAGTAGGTTTCCACATGATTTATTTATATCCTTTTAGATTTTGATTAGCCCTCCCTCCACCTTTCCTTTACTCAATATCTTCCCCTGACCTCACTTACGCCTTTTCACACCCATTAATCTATTCTACTTACATATATACAATACCATCTGTGCTGGTTTGATTCAGGTGTCCCCCATAAACTTAGGTGTTCTGAATGCTAGGTTCCCAGCTGATGGATATTTGGGAATTAATGCCTCCTGGAGGGAGTGCATTATTGGGGGTGGGCTTATGGGTGTTATAGCCTGTTTCCCCATGCCAGTGTTTGGCATACTCTCCTGTGGCTATGGTCCACCTTATGTTGGCCAGGGGGTGATGTGCACCCTCTGCTCATGCCATCGGCTTCCCCAGCCATCGTGGAGCTTCCCCTTGAGCCTGTAAGCCAAAACAAACCTTTTTCCCAAAGCTGCTCTTGGTTGGGTGATTTCTCCCAGCAATGTGAACCAGACTGCAACAGTAAAGTGGTACTGAGGAGTGGCATTGCTGCTAGACACCTGACTGTGTGGCTTTGGCCTTTTGGAGCTGATTTTCAAGAGGAATATGGGAGGATTTGAAACCTTGGCCTAACAGATGCCTTGCAGTGCTATAAGTAAGTACAGCTTGATAGACTATTCTGGTCAGAGCTGCAAGACCTGAATGCAATAAGAAGTATGGACTGTGAGGTTTGGCTTATGAGGGTGAGAAACAGCTTTGCTTGGACTGGGCTGGCAGTTTGTGTGAGAAGCTTGCTCTTATGCCTATGTCCTGAGAAGTTGTGTAGGGTTGCTTTATGTAGAAATGAACTGGTGTGAGCAGAGGGATATGGCACAGAAAGAAAAATCTTTGGGTGAATTGTTGCCTGTTCAGATGCAATTGAGAGATTACAACCTTTGAGACTGGGCTAGCTGACCTGCGCTGGGGCAACAAGAAGAATGTTGATTCTTTTGAAGGGGCCTGAGTGCTCAAGGAGTGTCCTGTTCTTCAAAGTCTGCTTTATTCCCCCCCTGGATTAACAAATTGGCACCCTATCTGGTATTGTGGAATATAAGAAATGCAGGAAAGAGAAGGTCATTGAGTTTGCAACAAGGTCTTGTGTTTTGGAAATGGCCATGGGCAGTGTGAAGCAGGTTTGCTGGATGCCTGCATGGAGACCCCATAGGGCCATGAGGATGAACCGTGGCTTGCAGTGGAGATGTCGGGCCCACGAGATGGCTGCCAAGGACAGCTGCCAACCCTGATGAAGTTTTCCAGGACTGTGAGTAGCCTAGCTGGAGGGGCAGAATTGGAACTTCAGAGACTTGTTGCTGGTTAGAATTATCAGACTTGGAGATTTGTCACTGGCTAGAGTTATTGGACTTGAAGTTACAGTTTGATGTTTGTCCTGGTTGTTTTAAATCTTGTATTGGTTGAATGTTTCTTTGCTACGCCCAGTGCCATCTTTTGCAGTGTGAACATTTATTCTGTGCCATTATGGTTTTTTTTTTTTTTTTTTTGAGGTTATTTTTTTGGTATTATGGCTCAGCTAAAAGATCTTGGGCTATGGAGATTTTTGAACATCATTGGGATTGATAAAAACTATGGGACTTTTAAAGTCAGACTGAATGTACTGTATTTTACGTCATGTATGGATATCAGTTTATGGGGGCCAGGGGTGGAATGTGGTGGTTTGATTCAGGTGTTCCCCCATAAACTTAGGAGTTCTGAATACTAGGTTCCCAGCTGATGGATATTTGGGAATTAATGCCTCTTGGAGGGAGTGTATTATTGGGGGCGGGCTTATGGGTGTTACAGCCAGTTTCCCCATGCCAGTGTTTGGCCCACTTAACTGCTGCTATTGTCCACCTTATGTTGGCCAGGGGGCAATGTCCACCCTCTGCTCATGCCATCGTTTTCCCCTGCCATCGTGGAGCTTCCCCTTGAGCCTGTAAGCCAAAATAAACCTCTTTTTCCCAGAAGCTGCTCTTGGTTGGGTGACTTCTACCAGCAATGTGAACCGGACTCCAACACCATCCTATTAAGTCTCCCCCTCAGGATTCTTTTTTTTTTTTTTTTTACAAATATTTTCTTTTTTTTTTTTTTTTTAAAGAAATTATTTCTTTTTTTTTTTTTAATTTATTTATTTGAGAGTGACAGACACAGAGAGAAAGACAGATAGAGGGAGAGAGAGAGAATGGGCACGCCAGGGCTTCCAGCCTCTGCAAACGAACTCCAGATGCGTGCGCCCCCTTGTGCATCTGGCTAACGTGGGACCTGGGGAACCGAGCCTCGAACCGGGGTCCTTAGACTTCACAGGCAAGCGCTTAACCGCTAAGCCATCTCTCCAGCCCTACAAATATTTTCTTTGAGAGAGAGAGGTATGTGTGTGTTTATATATACATACATACATATATATGTGTATATATATATATATATATATGTGTGTGTGTGTGTCTCTCTCTCTCTCTCTCTCTCTCTCTCTCTCTATATATATATATATATATATATATAGATAGATAGATAGATAGATAGATAGATTGAGAGATTGAGAGAGAGGCAGAGGCAGATAGAGGGAGGGATATTTTTACTGTGCATAGACATTGTGTCTTGAGATTGGCTCTTGATAATCTGTTCATGCTGGAAAACACATCTTTCAATCCTCCTGCCTCGGCCTCCCCAGCGCTGGGGCTGTAAGCATGAGCCGCTGTGCCTGGCCTGGGTTCTCTCTCTTGTCCTTATCTTTTTGCCATGTGTTTCTGCCAGGCAGCACGTGTCCTTTCCCCAGTCACTTAAAGTTCCCTGCAGAGAAGTTTTTATTGCTCTTTCCTGCTTGCACATTCCAACTCCCACTCTTCCCTGCTGCCTTTGGAATACTGGTTCGAAGATATCTGAGCCTTGGTTTCCCAATTTGCAATTCCTAAATTCCAAAAAAAAAGTCTTTGCCAGATTCTGAGTCTGGCTGATTAACAGAGGCGGGGTGGTGGGCCCTGGGTGTGAATCATCCTGAGTGTGACAACTTAGTTAAAGTCTTTACCTGTCTGCCCTTGAATCTCTCTCTCTCTCTCTCTTTTTTTTTTTTGGTTTTTCGAGGTAGGGTCTCACTCTGGTCCAGGCTGACCTGAATTTACTATGTAGTCTCAGGGTGGTCTTGAACTCATGGCAATCCTCCTACTTCTGCCTCCCGAGTGCTGGGATTAAAGGCGTGCGCCACCACGCCCGGCTTTGAATCTCATTTTTAAAAAATATTCTATTTTTATTTAGAGAGGGAGAGGGAAGAGAGGGAGAGAGAAGCAGAGAGAATGGGTGAGCCAGGGGCTCTTGCTACTGCAAATAAACTCCAAAAGCATGAGCCACCTTGTGCTTCTTGCTTTAAGTGGGTCCTGGGTAATGGAACTTGGGTTCTTTGGCTTTGCAGGCAAGTACCTTAACCGCTAAGCCATCTCTCCAGCCTGAATCTCTCTATCTCATTTTTAATTTTTTTTTGTTTTTTTTTTGAGGTAGGGTCTCACTCTGGCCAGGGCTGACCTGGAATCCACTATGTAGTCTAAGGGAGGCCTGGAACTCATGGTGATCCTCCTGGGTGCTGGGATTAGGTGTGTGACACCACGCCCAGTTTATAAATCTCATTTTAAAAATGAGACTAACAATAGTAAGTGAAACCTCAGAAATAATGTGAGGTGGGTGGTAAATCCTGGGTCCAAAAGCCCTGGCATACATGGCCAAACTGTTCAAAGCAAAGGCTAAAATAGTCATTGCCAGGCTGGAGACGTGGCTTGGTGAGTAAAGGCACTTGCTTGCAAAGCCTGATAGCCTGGGTTCAATTCCCGGGTACCCACATAAAGCCAGATGCACAAAATGGCTCACGTGTCTGGAGTTGTATGCAGTGTCAAGAAGCCCTGGCATAACCATAGTCACTCACTCTTTGTCTACCTCATTTTCTCTCAAATCAATTAAAATAGGGCTGGAGAGGCTCAGCGGTTTTGGCGCAAAGCAAGATGCACACGGTGCCACATGTGTCTGGAGTTTGCAGTGTCTGGAGGTCCTGGCGTGCCCATTCTCTCTCTGTCTCTATCTGCCTCTTTCTCTTAAATAAATAATAAAGAAAATTAGAAAACCGGGGACAGTGCTCAGTGGTTAAAAGGTGCTTGCTTTCACAGCCTTGATGACCTGCGTTTGATTCCTCAGTAGCTGTATAAATCCGGTTGCACAAGCGTTTGGAGTTTGTTTGCAGCTTTCACAGGTGCTGGCATTCTTTCTCTGTCTCTCTGTATTCATTTCCCTCTCTTTCAAATAGATAACAACAAAAACAAAAAGATAAGTTTTAGGGGCTGCAGACTGCAGCTCAGTGTCTGTTGCTGGGAGAGGCCTTAATTTAGGATTTCATTCCTGAGAGTGCAAAGAGAAAAAAAAAGTAATGTTATAGATAGCGAGGTAATGGGTGACCTTGATTTGGTGCCTGGATAAAGGTTTTCTCTGAATTTTCCTCCCTCCCCCCTCCCCTCCCCTCCCCCCTCCCCTCCCCCTTTGCCCCGCCCCTCCCCGCAGGCGCGCTGCGCGCCGCTGAGTCAGGCTGCGCCCCATCCGGGCGGGGCCCGCGCCTGCGCACTGGCGTCGGCGTCGGGGTGGGGGGCAGATTTATATCCGCCGCGATCAGCTGACGATCTGCATTGCAGACTTCGGGAGTCCAGCGGCGCCATGTACGCTTTCCTGCTCCTGGCCAGCCTGCTGGGCACTGGTGAGCCTCGCCTTCCCCCCCGGAGACCCGGGCCAGGGAACCCGTGCAGTGTCCACTCTTCCCCGCCGGCGTCCCCGGGAGCGGGCTGGGCGCGCCTCCGGCCCTCGAGCTCCGTTGGCCCGGCGGCGGCGGCGGCGGGCGGCGGGCGGGCGGGCGGGCGAGGGAGCGCACTGCGCAGGCGCCGGCGGGGGTGGGGGTGGGGGGGTCGCCGCTCTGGGAACCCCTAAAAGACGGGCGGGGAGGATCCGGGGAGGTGGCGAGTCCCCCCTCCCCAGGCCCCGGTGAATGCGCACGCAGCTGCGGCCTCGCGGGTGTCCCCTGCGACCTTCCCGCCGGCGGCCCTCCGGGGACCCTTGGCCGCGCGTCCTCGACGTGGCCTGCAGCCGCATCCTGCAGGTCCGGGTGGCTCCTGCCCTCGGGTGCCCTGCTTTGTACGGGCGTGGGAGTCTGTAGGAAGCACACCCGTTGTGCATTGTCTGCCTGGGGTTTACCTTCTCACGTGTCTGTAGTCCGGGAGGGTCCTTCTTGAAGGGGACCGTGCGTGTGTGTAGGGGGAGGGGGTGCTGGGGGGGGGAGTGGCTTTCTGGTTCTTCATTGTTTCCCAGTGGAGTTCTTAATGTCACCTGCTTGGGGTATGTCTTGCACGCCCATGCCCTCCATTTTTATTTGGGGGCAGGTAGGGTAGTGAATGCCTGTGAGCATTGTGCCGAGAAGTCACCCCAAAGTGGTAGTGGGAATTGTTAAAAAATAACTGCAGAGGCCTGGAGAGATGGCTTAGTGGTTGAGGCTCTCTTTGCCTGCAAAGCCAAAGGACCCAGGTTCAATTCCCCAGGATCCACATCAGCCAGATGCACATCGTGGCCCGTGCCTCTGGAGTTCGTTTGCAGTGGCTAGAGGCCCTGGCGCACCCATTCTCTGTCTACCTCTCCTGTCTCTCTCTGTTTGCAAATAAATAAAATTAAAAAAAAAATAACTGCAGGTTAGGTAGGCTGTATCACTTTTTTTCCCCCTGAGGTAGGGTTACTAGTCCAGGCTGACCTGGAACTCACTATGTAGTCTCAGGGTGGCCTCACTGCAAGCATCGTACCTCTGCCTCCTAAGTGCTGGGATTAAAGGCGTGTGCCACATGCCCAGCTGTACCCTCTTCTTGATACAAGGAGGGGCTTCCTGCTGTCCCTGTGTCACTGTGACCTGATTGTGTGTGTGTGTGTGTCTGTGTCTAGGGGATTGAACCTAGCCCGGCAAGTGCTCTGTGGCTGAGCTATATCCAGAGCTCTCCCTTTAAAAAAATTATTTTTATTTACTTATTTGAGAGTGACAGAAAGAGGCGGGGGGGGGGGAGGGAATGGGCACGCAGGGCCTCCAGCTGCTGCAAACGAACTCCAGACACGTGTGCCCCCTTGTGCATCTGGCTAACGTGGGTCTTGGGGAATCAAGCCCTGAACCGGGGTCCTTAGGCTTCACAGGCAAACACTTAACCGCTAAGCCATCTCTCCAGCCCCAGAGCTCTCCTTTGTACTTTTACTTTTTGTTTTGAGGCAGACTCGAGTTAAGTTTTGCCCATTGCTGGTGGTAAACTCACTCAAGATAGGCTTTCAGTGTGGATCCTTTTGCCTCATGGGACTATCGGCCTGCACCACCTGGCCCAGCTTGCTCTTCCATTTTAACCTCGTTTAAGTGGTCACAGGGAAAAGAAAGGTGTGAGGTTAATTTATCTAAAGTAGGGTTTGATGTGGAGCTTGATTATTTAGGTTTATTTACTTAGTTACTTAGGTTTTTTGAGGTATTATCTTTTTGATTTTTTTTTTTTTTCTAAGGTAGGGTCTCACTGTAGCACAGGTGACCTGGAATTTATTTTGTAGTCCCAGGCTGGCCTTGAATTCACAGCGATCTTCCTACCTCTGCCTCCCAAATGCTGGGATTAAAGGCATGTGCCACTATGCCCAGCCTTTTTTTTTTTTAAGGTAAAGTCTTGCTTTAGCCCCGGGACCTTGAATTCACTATGTAGTCAGGGTACCCTGGAACTCAGTGATTCTACCTCTTCCTCCCAAGTGCTGGGATTAAAGGTGTGTGCCACCGTGTCTGGCTTAGTATCTTTCTTTCTCTAGCCCAGGCTGACCTGGAACTCCCTGTGTAGTCCAGCCTGGCCTTGAGCTCATAGCAATCGTCCGGCTTCAGCCTCCTGAGTGGAGCCAGATTTTAATCTCTTGTCACTTTAGATGAATTCCAGATGCATGTGCCACTTTCTATATTGGGCCCTAACTTGGGTTCTGGGGAATCAAACATGGGTCAGCAGGCTTTACAAGCAAGCACCTTTAACGACAGATGTCTCGCCAGCCCACGTTGGCCAGATGCACAAGGGGGCGCACGCATCTGGAGTTCCTTTGCAGTGGCTGGAGGCCCAGGCGTGCCCATTCCCTTCCCCCTCCCTCTTTCTCTGTCAAATAAATAAAAATTTATTTATGACCTGGAATTCACTATGGAGTCTCAGGGTGGCCTCGAACTCATAGCAATCCTCCTACCTCTGCCTCCTGAGTGCTGGGATTAAAGGTGTGCGCCACCACGCCCAGCTGGTTTTCGTTTTTTAATGAAGGAAAAAAACCCAATTGATCCTGTTGGCACAGAGTCATGAGTTCTGATTCTTGGACATCACAGAAAACAGAATTGGATCCCACCCCCCCCACCCCCCGTGCTGGGGATTGAACTTGATTTGAGGGCTAACTCATTGTAGACAGGCACCCTGCCACACCCCAGCCCTTAATTGTTTCTTTGGAATGTAAAACCCATTTCTAAAACACACACACACACACACACACACACACACACACACACACTTCTGTTTCTTTCTTTTTTTTTTTTTTTTTCTTTTGGCTTTTCGAGGTAGGGTTTCTCTCTAGTTTAGGCTGACCGGGAATTCACTATGTAGTCTCAGGGTGGCCTCGAACTCAGATTCTCCTACCTCTTCTTCTTCTTCTTCTTTTTTTTTTTTTTTTTTGAGGTAGGGTTTTATCTTAGCCCAGGCTGGCCTTGAACTCAAAGTGATCCTCCTACCTCAGCCTCCCAGAGTGCTGAGATTAAAGGCATGCACCACCATGCCTGACTTGTATGTATATATTTCTTTGAAAAAAAAATTTTTTTTTTTTCTGAGGTAGGGTCTCACCCTAGCCCATGCTGACCAGAAACTCACTCTGTAGTCCTAGGCTGGCCTGGAACTCATAGTGGTCCTCCTACCTCTGCCTCCCTAGTGCTGGGATTAAAGGCGTGCTCCACCATGCCCGGCTTTTAATAACCAGTCTGCTTTAAGCAAGGGACCTGCTTCCCTGAGTAGTTGACTTTGTAGGAATGTGTTATAACGAATGGCCTTAGTTTGACTTTGCCAAGGTCATACTGATAAGCCACTAGCTTGTCTAAACAGCTCCCTCTCATTGTGGCATTTCTGGAAATGCTCTTCCTAAATTCCAGAGAAAGCATCCATGCTGAGTTGTTTAGTAGGGTCCCTGATGTCCACAGCCCTCCTCTGTTTCCCCAGGCTCTCGGGACCCAAGATTTCCCTGTGGCTCTGCTGTAGTCCGAGATGCCATCCTGACTCTTAAGAGGCTTCACGGCTTGTGTTTTAATGATGTCCTTGGTGGCCCAGGCTTCACGCAGCTCTGCTGTGGCCCGTGCTCCCTCCTTAGCCCTGCCAAAACAACACAAATCCAAAACAAATGTCCTGGGGATGAAGACGCTTGTTTTGGCTCACTTTTCTGCCTGTCCAATCGCTTGCCTGTTTGTGTGTTTTCCCGTTAAAGAGAAAGGGATGGTAACTGCTAGAACTGGGGACCAGTGGCTCTCTAGGAATGAAGACAGGTGCCCTGAGGTGGCTCCCAGGTGATAGGCTGCTTACTGGGGATGCTAGGCCCCAACCCAGGTTTTCTCTTAAGTGCCTGCTCTTCCCGTGCCACTGCAGCAGACACAAGCCTCCTAATAAAACCTCAGGTGGGTGTAATGTCTGCGCACCCTCAGGTGCACAGCTTGGTGACTTGCCAGGGGTGAGCTATCCAGAGAGGAGCAGTTTTCTGTTTCGGCCTGCCCAGAGGAAGCAGCCCCGCTCCCAGGGGATCCTAGAGTCAGGGCGTGCTGTTGGGGGACGGTGAGTCAGTGGGCAAGGTGAGTGAGCTAGCAGAATGTCACGGTGCTGGGACGGGGGGAGGCACGCTCACCAGAGCTTCGCTCCCGTTCATGCTGTCACTTGGGTCAAGGTTAACCCCTGAGTGGTGTGTGACTGCTCTCTGAGGATGCCAGACCATATTGAGTAGACATGCCCATTTGATTGCTTCTTGCTCTTGTAATTGTTCTGTGATTCAATACATGAGTTTATAGACTGTCAGCTTGGGACAATGCAGCATGAATCCCCTTTAGCAAGTCTTTTTTTTTTTTTTTTTTGTGATGGGGTGGGAGGTGCAGGTGTGTAACCTAGGTAGGCTGCCCTTGAACGCAAGTCTTCTGGCTTCAGACTCGGGAGTGCTGGGACCACAGACATGAGCCACCATCCCAGCTTCTGTCCAGTTGTTAAAATACATTGAATACTGTGAGCTTGAAGTGTGAGTTGGATGGAATTTTCTAGGTGGAGTGACTAGGCCTTCATTTTTGTCTTAGTTTTTTTTTTTTAATATTTTTTGTTCATTTTTTATTTATTTATTTGAGAGCAACAGACACAGAGAGAAAGACAGGGAGACAGAGAGAGAGAGAATGAGCGCACCAGGGCTTCCAGCCACTGCAAACGAACTCCAGATGCGTGTGCCCCCTTGTGCATCTGGCTAGTGTGGGACCTGAGGAACTGAGCCTTGAACCGGGGTCCTTAGGCTTCAAAGGCAAGCGCTTAACTGCTAAGCCATCTCTCCAGCCCTGTCTTAGTTTTTTTTTAAAAGATATCTCGAACTTGTGCAGGCCTCCTGCCCCTGCCTCCAGAGTGCTGCGTTTACAGGGAGCACCACCCCACCCCACCTTGGAATCTGTAATTCTTTAAGTTGAGTGGTGGTTAACATTATCACAGTGCTGACGCTTAACTGTGTGACCTTGGGCAAGTTTCGTAACCTGATTTCCTCACCTGCCAGACGTCCTCCTTACTCCCTGTTACTCCAGTCACTGGGTTGCTCTGAGGATTTAGTAACACAAAAGGGTTTAGTGAAGTTCTCTTTGTTGGCCTATCTAATAAAGATGATGTCAGCTTGTTAGTGTCCCTGTCCCACCAGCGTAGTGACCCTCCTCTGCTCCTGGTTTGGCAATTCTCTTAGCATCTTGCATTTCTAAGGACATGAGTTAGCCGCAACTTCAAACTGACTTATTAAAAGTATATGTGCTGGGCATGACTACCGAGTCAGGAGGTCAACCGGTAGGCAGCGAGGAGGGAGCTGGGCTAGGGTAGCTACTGCGTCAGCCTTCCTGTCCCAGCTGCTGTCTGGCTACCTGTCACTAACTCGACCACCCGGGCGAAGTCCCCGCCCGTGCAGCTTTTGGCCTGGATTCAGCATCCACAAGGGTCAGAGAAGTACCAAGAAAGTTCAAAAAATGGTGAAAAAAAAGTACGTCTGGCGCGGTGGTGCACGCCTTTAATCCCAGCACTTGGGAAGCAGAGGTAGGATTGCCGTGAGTTCAAGGCTTCCCTGAGACTCCATAGCGAATTCCAGGTTAGCCTGGGCTAGAGTGAGACTCTACCTGCTTTGTGGGGGGGAGTATGTCTGTCCTCCCCACAGCCAGCCCCGCCCCTGCCTTCTCTAGGCAACTTAAAACCACAGTGCACTCTTTGTGTATCTTCTTTTCTGTTTAAAACTTGTGCTGGGGAGAGAACTCGGGACCTCACACGGGCTAGGCAAGTACTTTACCGCTGAGGTAGGCCTGCAGCCCCCCCCCCCCCCATGGTTTTTCTTTTCTCTTTTAAAACAGATAGCTCATTAGACTTCCTGTTCTTTTTAGAAAAAAGAAAAGTGCAGAAAAGTGGAAGAGTAATCACAGTGGGCCCTCAGGTATTCAGTGTGCAGATTAGCAAGTGGGCCCTGACACCCCTGTTGATAACCACTGCTCTGGACTGTTCTGTTCAGTTTTGTTTTCTTGTGTTGGTGATTCTCTTGCCTTGGGCACCCAAGCAGCTAAGTCATGGGCCTGCGCCCACATACTGTCAGGATTACATAGAGCATTATTATTTCCCTGAAGTTAGCATTAGGAAACTGTTCATAGCCAGGCATGGTGGCGCACACCTTTAATCCCAGTACTCAGGAGGCAGAGGTAGAGGAGGATGACCAGGAATTCGAAGCCACCTTGAGACTACAGAGTGAATTCCAGGTCAGCCTGGGCTAGAGCGGCACCGTACCTTGAAAAACAAAAACAAAACCCCACAAACAAACAAACAAGCTAGGCGTGGTGGCACACGCCTTTAATCCCAGCAGAGATAGGGCTTGGCAGTTGAACCATGTGACTTTGGGTTAAAGTGAAGAGTTGACCCACATAATTGCTTGTGTTCAGGTTAAAAGGACTTCCCCTTTAGAGCCCGTTGGAGAAGATGTCTGTGTAGGGAGTAGGGACCAGGGACCCTCACATAATTGAGGTGTCCCTGGTAGATCTGAAGGAGGTAAATCTGTGAAGGGAGCCAGCTATAGTTGGAGGAAGTGACTAGAAGTCGCTTGCTCTTCAAGTGTTCGGCTGGAGGTTGTCAGAAGTTGTGGTCTGCGGAGGATTGTGGGGGAGGCAGTGAGCAAACTGCCTTGCTAGCAAAGTGTCAGCTCAGACACAGTGCTGCCCACCTTGAACCCCAGCCCTCAGGAGGCAGAGGTGAGGAGGATTGCTGAGTTCGAGGCCAGCCTGGGACTGCAGAATGAGTCCCAGGTCAGCCTGGCCAGAGTGAGACCCTACCTCAAAAACAAAACAAAACAAAATAAAAAACAAGTGGAAAGCAAGTGTCATAATGAACCCACCAAGAAAAGATTCCTGGGTCGGGGGAAGCTCCGCTGCTGGGATGGCGGATACAGTGAGAGCTGGCCAAGGACTGCAGAGCCCCTTTGCCCCCGTGGGTGGCAGCGTGGGCACTGGTGCAGGAAGTGAAGCGTCTCGGGGTACTGACGGTGCTGTGCACGTGTGGCAGGTTGCACTCTGCTGAAATCACATACGGGCGTGTGCACGTCCAGCGCGAGGCGTGTGTGTGGTGGGTGTGTGTTCTGGGATGGACCCTCGGGCCTCTGAGGGCCAGCCAAGCGCTTCACCATAGAGCTGCGACTGCAGCCCCTCTTCTTTTCTTTTAATTTTCAGTCATCTTGCTGCTGTTACTGTAACACACAGCTGTTGTACCACATACCCCATGCTTCCGGACAACACACCTAGGAGAGAGACAGCTGGTGTCTGCTGTGACTGTGAGGCCCTCACCCCACCTCCCTCCCCAGTGTCCTGGGAACCTGGTCCTTTTGGGATCACAGCTGCGGTGTCCTGTCTGTTGGGCAGGAACTGCAGGTGTCAGAGCTCTAACCCTTCCTTCCATAGCTTAGTCCCCCCCATTGCTGTGGGAGGTCAGGGCAAGCAGCCACCATGCTGGGACGCTCTAGTCACCCGCCTTAAGCCAGGCCGTGGTCTGCAGATGTTAGGTGTGTTTCCAGATGAAGGTCGCATTCCTATTCAGTGTCAGCCAGAGGAGGCCGAAAGTGACATTTGCTGTGGATGGACGCACATTGCACCTAAAGCATTTTAGTGTAAGCATTTACGTAAGCCAGTTCAGGTGAGATTGGGGGCATTCGGGGTGGTAGGGCTGTGGACTGTGAGTCAGTTCTGAACACTGAATTTGTTTTGTTTTCTGAGAGGTAGGGTCTCCCTCTAGCTCAGGCTGACCTGGAATTCACTATGTAGTAGTCTCAGGGTGGCCTCGAACTCACAGCGATCCTCCTATCTCTGCTTCCCGAGAACTGGGATTAAAGGCGTGCGCCACCATGCCCGGCTTTCTTTTTTCTTTTTTGAAAATAAATATTTATTTGCAAGCAGCAAGAGATAGAAAAGAGACAGGCAGGGCTGGGGAGAATGCTTAGCAGTTAAGGCACTTGCCTGCAAAGCCGAAGGACCCAGGTTCGATTGCCCAGGACCCATGTAAACCAGATGTACAAGGTGACACATGCAGCTGGAGTTTGTTTACAGTGAATAGAGGCCCTGGAGTGCTCATTCTCTCTCTCTCTCAAATAAAAGTAAAAAAACAAAACAAAACAAAACAAACACACACAACCAGGAAAAAAAGAGAGACAGACTGAATGGGGTTCGAGGGCCTCTAGCTGCTGCAAACAACTCTAGGTGTATCATCTTACCTAAGTGTATTTGAGTTTATCTCTCACCCATCATCTGATATGTGACCATTTGGAAGAACTTCATTGGCAGACCTGTCCTTGTTTTTGAGAGGAGGTCTCAGTGTAGGCTAGTCAGGCCTTGATCTCCTGGTCCTCCTGCATTCCCCTCCCAAACGCTGGAATTCCAGGGGTACGCCGCCATTCCGGGCTGGGTTGGCAGGGCATTTGATTGGACAAAAGTGCTCTCAGATTAAACCAGTTAGAAAGTTTTTTCTTTTTTTGAATTTTTATTTATTAGAGATAGACAGAAAGAAGCAAATGTAAGAGGAAGTGTGGGTGCACCAGGACCTCCTGCCACTGCAAATGAACTCCAGACGCATGTAGCAGTTTGCATCTGGCTTTACATGCATGCCGAGGAATCAAACCTTGGTGGTTGTTAGGCTTTGCAAGCAGTGCCTTTAACTCGGAGCCATCTTTCCAGCCGCCCCCCCCCCATGTTCATTTATTTGACAGACAGGGAGAAAGAGACAGTGCAGATGAGCTCCAGAAACACGAACCACCTTGTGCATCTAGCTTCACGTGGGCACTGAGGAGTTGACCCTGCGCTATCAGGTTTTGCAAGCTGGCACCTTTAACCACTGAACCGTCTCTACAGTCCTAGTTAGGAATTTCTGCCCCCGGAATTGCATCACTCCTGTATGACCTAAGAATACTGTCTCCTGTTAACCTTTTTCATGATCACTCCCCACTTGCAGATTCCTGTTTTCTCCTCCCCCATTTTCCTCCCCCTTCTTTCTCTCCTCTCTCTCTCTCTCTCTCTCTCTCTCACCATTCTGAGGTCTCATCCATGTTAGGCAAGATCTCTGCTCTTGAGCCATTTCCCACTGCTGTCCATAGATTTGTCTGTGTGTGTGTGTGTGTGTGTGTGTGTGTGTGAGTTTTTCGAGGTAGGGTCTCACTCTGGTCCAGGCTGACCTGGAATTCCCTATGTAGTCTCAGGGTGGCCTCTTCCTTCTACCTCTGCCTCCTGAGTGCTGGGATTAAAGGCTTGTGCTACCACGCCCTGCTAGATTTTTTTTCTTTCTTTTGTCCTGGAAATAACTGGCTTGTGAGGAAAAGTAGGAAATGATGCAGTAGTGTGAGTAGAAGCAAGGAAGAACGAATCTCTCTCTTTCTCTGTCTCTCTCTCTCTGTCTCTTTCTGTGTGTGTGTGTGTATGTAAAATATATTTTAAATCTGTTGACAAGCTTCATACACATAACCCTGTGCCCTGATTGTGACGAATCCTTTGTCTTAAACAAACCCGCAGTTGCACTGATGGTGTCTGTATGTTGTAGAGTGCTTACAAGCTTTCTTGCTGCTCATTATTTATTTTATTTTTATGGGGGGACAGGTAGAGAATGGGTGCACCAGGACTTCCATTCACTGCAAATGAGCTCCAGACACATGCACCACCTTGTGCATCTGGCTTTACATGGGTCCTGGGGAGTCGAACCTGAGTCCTTTGGCTTTGCAGGCAAGCATCTTCACAGCTAAGCTATTCCTCCCTCCCTCTCTCTCTTACTTATTTGTGGTTTTTTGAGGTAGGCTCTCACTCTGGCTCAGGCTGACCTGGAATTCACTATTCCTCCTACCTCTGCGTCCTGGAGTACTGGGATTAAAGGTGTGTGCCACCATGCCCGGCTTTCCGCTCTCATTTTTTTTAAGTCTCTTTGAGGTAGTGTCCTAAACTGGCCTGGCTGGCCTTGGATTTGCATCAGTGTCTCTGCCTCAGCCTCCCCAGTGCTAGGATTACAAGGGTGAGCCACTGTGCCAGGCTACCTCTGATGCTTATGTGTTACAGGGAGTATTTGGACCTTACTGTCTCAGGATCAAGGCAGACTATGTCGGAGGTTAGCTACTGTGAACCATTAAATAGCGGGTCTACTGTGAAGGTTTTTTGGTGTAGAACTTTTTGCAAGAGCAGGGTTCTGGAAGGAAGAGGCAAATGCTCTTTGCCAGTGAAGGTGTCTGGAACCCCAGCTGTGTGGTGGTGTAGCCTGTGTGGAGAGCACACCATGACCTCCACCTTTGGAGC
Source organism: Jaculus jaculus (assembly GCF_020740685.1). Lineage (NCBI taxonomy): Eukaryota > Metazoa > Chordata > Mammalia > Rodentia > Dipodidae > Jaculus > Jaculus jaculus. Next base: position 13,217,103 of record NC_059119.1, on the reverse strand, counting down.
CTGTTAATTCCTCTGAGAAGTGTCTGAAAGGAGGGGACCTAGAGTAGATGCCATCTCTCCTCTCAGTTTCTTAGCAACTTTGCTGTTGCCATGGCGACGCATTTCCCAAGCCCTGGGTGCAGTAAGCTCTGGAATGTATGCTCTGGGAAGCTTCCTGTGTTTTCTGTTACCTTTTTTCTGGTAGCTAGGCTCAATAGCGTTTAGCAGTTACCTAAAATTTTTAACAGGAGCAGTACATGTATGGTTAAGATAATGAGACTGAACAGAGGTCAGGGGATGCATTCTAGGAAAGATGGTCTCTGCCATGCTCTGGTGATTGCTTTCTTTTCTTTGAGGCTGACCTGGAATTCACCATGTGGTTTCAGGGTGACCTTGAACTTGAGATCCTTCCATCCCTGCCTCCCAAGTGCTGTGATTAAAGGTGTGCGCCACCACACCCTGCTTTCTAAAAAATAATATAAACAACCTTTGATACTTACATTGCGTTCATGGCTTCTTTGTACCCTCAGTGGGGTCATAAGTCTTCCTTTTACTGAAGACTGGTTTGGAGATGATTCTGTTAAGCAAAGTGGCTGGTTCAGCATGTGTCTTACTGGTTGCATTTAGGTTTCACTGCAAAGCAGAGACCTAGGTTCAGAACACTTGAGCCCAAACCGCTCCTGCTGCACGCAGTTCCTGAGTCGCCGTCTCCTGGTGACGCGTCTCCGGCATGGCTCCCAGACAGGCTCCTCCAGCTGCATGCTCAGCATCCTTGATGTCTAGCCTGTTTCTTCTCGTTCCAAGCTGGGCAGCGGTTCCAGCTGTCACATCTGAGTTTAAAGGAAGATGCAGTGGCCTCTGCTTATGTCCCGTCAGCCACGGTGTGTCGTCACAGGATTCCTGGAAAAGGTTTTCCGTATTTGCAGGTGGTGGTTGTCAGCAAGTTGTCCACGGTTAGCACCCAGCAGAGCAGGGGCTGTGGTCCTGGCCTGTCTACCTTCTCGGCCTTCTAGTCTCTTCTAAAAGATGGGCTCCAAGTGCAAGCCGAGCAGTGACAGCCCGATCCAGGGTGTTCTCGTGGGGTTATCCCTGAGGGAGGGAAGTGTCTCACCTGTGGCTCTTGTTTCCTGTTGGGCACCATGCAGACCATGGACACGCAGGTGTTTTGGCACCCTGGCTCCTAGCAGGATAGCCTGGTGTCCACTCCCATCTTGTGACCCTGGGTCTTGTTTCAGTAGCTGGCAGCCTCAGGTTGCTGACAAGAGCAACAGGCTCTCTGATCTCCCAGGTTGCTGGGAAGTTCGTAGGGTGCCGCAGAGAGAATGGCCTTGGTCTACCTGTTGGCAGACCCTGTTCTGGGCAGGAGAGGGACACGGAGAGGTCCTGTGGCCATTGCTGTTGCCGATGGGACAGCGGTGCTATTCTTGTGTGGTGTGCCAACACCAAAGCATACATTTCACACCGTCCAGTCATGCTTACAGACCCCTTGGAGCAGGTTCCAGTAGTAGGCCCCTGGTCAGACCTCACAAGGCCCAAGTCTCCGGGCCTATGACTGGAAGTGCTGAGCACCACATGAATCTGAATCCTCTGCAGAGCTCAGAGCTAGGCGGGTGGGGGAGCTGCTTACAGTCTGGAGGGGCGGGGCGGGGCGGGACTGGCAGCTGGAAGGCTCCTGTGCTTAGCTCATTTCCATTCTCCGCAATCTCCTGACACCACTGCCTTCATCTTCATTTTCCAGATGCAAAAACAAGCTCAGAAGGACGGCAATTTGCTTAAGGCTGTTTGAACAGGAAGTGGCAGAGCCAGACTGGGGATGCTGGTCATGCGTTCTGTTCCTGTGCCCCAGCTAATTACATTCCTCAGCGGTGGTGATGGGTCTTAGGCTAAGGCTTGTAATTCCTTGCAGGAAGTCACAAGAGCACCTAAATCTCCCAGTTCTGTGAGCCTGCTGTGTTTTGTTTTTGAGATGGTTCAGTCATGTCCCACAGTGCCTGGCTTTGAAACCTATTCCGTCTTGATACAGTGCTGGCTTTCCAAGTGGTTTAGAATGTGTGCCTCTGTCCTCTTCTTTCGGAACATTTCTGTGTTAGGCTTGGAGTGTACAGGTAGCTGCTGCTGGGCGTGGTGACATGAGTCTCTGCACTCAGGAAGATGAGGCAGGAGGGTCACAGGTTCGAGGCCAGCATGGGCTGCACAGAGACACGCTGTCCCCCCAAAAGCCAAAGGGCAGACAGAAAGGCAGCAGTGGCCTCCCCTTCCCTGAGCAAGCCCCAGCTTCCATGCTCAGCATGGCCCGTGTCTCCTGGCGTGGGTGCCAGGCTCTTGAGCCGAGAAGTGTAGCGCTTGGCCTCCCCACTGCTGCTCACCTCTGTGAGGACATGTTTCATCAGACCCCGCCAGCGGCTCAGGCAGATCTTCGAAGAACTCTTCTGGCGGTCGGCGTCCACCAGAAGAGGAAGTTGTACTTAGAAGCCACGTGGAAGGAGGAGAATAGAGGCTGAGCTTCGCTGGGAACACATTTTGAGAAATAACTTATTAGAAAGTGGTTTGAGGTTATGGTATAGTGGAGATACATAAACACCGCAGTACCATCTGCGTCGTTACTGTGAGAACAGAGGCCTGTGGTCCGGAAGGCCTTCCTGTTCAGTTCCCCTCGCACGAACCCCTGGAAGCTGGGTATCTTTTTTTAAAATTAATTTATTTTTATTTAATTAGTTGAGAGAGAGAGAATATGAATATGGGTGTGCCAGGTCCCATAGCCACTGCAAAGGAACTCCAGGCGCATGTGCCCCCTTGTGCATCTGGCTTATGTGGGTCCTGGGGAGTTGATCCGGGATCCATTGGTTTTGCAGGCAAGCACCTGAACTGCTAAGACATCTCTTCATCCCCCCCCTTTTTTAGGTAGGTTCTTGCTCTAGCCCAGGCCGACCTGGAATTTACTGTGTAGTCTCAGGGTGGTCTTGAACTCATAAACTGAGGGGAATTCTCCTGCCTTGGCCTCCCAAATGCTGGGATTACAGGAGTTAAGTCACTACACCTGTCTTTCCAGTTTTTGTTTGGAAGGCTTTTTTTTTTTTTTTTCTTTAGTCATTCGCTTTGCTGTTTCTGGCACATGGTTTCCTTGTATTTCTAAAATATAGTGGCCATTCCCTAAACACCTGTTCCCCTCACCTGTGTCTGTTCAAATATTTACTTGAGAGAAAGAGTGAACACACATGAGAGAATGGCTGTGCCAGGGCCTCCTGCCACTCACTGTAAGTGAACTCCAGACGCGTGCCCCACTGTGTGTGTCTGGTTTTTAAGTGGGTACTAGGGAGTGGAACCCAAGCCATCGTGCTTTGCAAGCAAGGGCCTTAACTGCTGAGCCATCTGCTCGCATCTCTGATGCCATGCCGAGGGCCAGCTCCTCTTAGGAGGGAAAGGTGTTTTAAATTTGTTTTTGTTTATTTCAGAGTGACAGAGAAAGAGGCGGGGGGGGCGGGGCGTAGAGGGAGAGGAGGAGAGAGAGAATGGCTGGGCGCATCAGGGCCTCTAGCCCCTGCAAACGAAGCCATCTTGTGCATCTGGCTAATGTGGGTCCTGAGGAATTGAGTCTTGAACTGGGGTCCTTAGGCTTCACAGGCAAGTGCTTAACCACTAAGCCATCTCTCTAACCCCCCCTTTTTTTTTGAGTAAAGGTCTTTACTTAGCCCAGGCTGTGACCTGAAACTCACTCTTGTAGCCCAGGCTTCCCAAGTGCTGGGATTACAGGTGTGAGCCACCACACCTGGTTAGGATGCACTTTTTTGGGGGGGAGGGGTTTCAAGATAGGGTCTCACTCCAGCCCTGACTAACCTGGAATTCACTATGTAGTCTCAGGGTGGCCTCAAACTCAGTGATCTTCCTCCCTCTGCCTCCAGAGTGCTGGGGTTAAAGGTGTGCGCCACCACGCCCAGCAGGATATACTTTTTTAAGTTTGGCTTTAGGCTGGGGGTAGTTGGGAAAGTAATAAGAACTGAATTTGTAGGAGTGGAGAGCTGAGTTTGATTTTCAGTGTCCCTGGAGCCTGTTTCATGCTGGATCATTGACTGTTGTGTATCCAGTAGCCACCAAGCAGACCGTCCTCAACCTCTGGTTTGGGGGTGGGAGCTTGCTTGCACCGTTGTGGAGGTCACTGGAAGTAACCTTTGGGCTTGACTGCGACACTGGGTTCCGGCTAGGCAGCTGGGTCGGTGTCGGGTAAAGGGGCTGCCTCACTTTGCAGTCCAGAGTCACCGGGCCACAGTAAACAGCGAAGCCATGATGGGTGACTGGAGATGCTGGTTCTGTCAGCTTCCTAGAGAGAAGACACAGCCGCAGTCTGCTTGTCGCCAGGGCCTGGGACAGTGAGCCTTGCTCCTAGAAACCTGCTTGATTTGGTCGGGTGTGCTGGGATGGTTGAAGAAGATAACTGCATTAGAGTTGTGCTGACGTCATCGTGCAGTGTTGGGGTCTGTGGGCTCTCCTCAAGCAGAGCACCTCGCTGGGTCTTGCAGGAGCCCAGAGACCTAATGTCTAGAAAGGCCTGTGGGCAGGTCTTGGAGCTCCCTTGTGTGCGGCCTCCTTCACGCTCCTAGGACCCCTACCTCATTCCCCTCCTCCTCCCTGCACCTCGCTCCAGCCTAGCTCAGCCTCATTGTGGTTTGAGTAATTTCTGGGAGCCCTCGGGAGCCTGGCATGATTGTGCATCTGGCACGTGCGTTTCCACAGACAGCAGAGTGGAGCTGAGCGGTGGTGGTGCTGGGGCCCTTGAGGTTGAGGACTGGTTGGACGTGTTCGTGGTTTGGCTCCAGGGGCCAGGGAAGGTTGGAATATGGGGTACAGGTGATCTGACCTGAGCTTTCTGGGGAGTATCAGTCTTTGTGTAGCTTTTGGGAGCAGTAATGGGGAATAGTTCATTCCCTCGTCTACCTGCCGTGGGGCTTCGCGTATGCGGGTGTGTGCGCCCTCACCGAGCTTCAGGGTGAGGCAGCATGGTTTTCCGTGGGTCCCCGGGTGGCTGCAGGCTCGTCCGCCGTTGTCACAGAAGCTGACTCAGCGCTGCTCTGCGGTCTGCTGGGGTCCGGCCCCACACCATCCCATCTTCCTCTGCATGTCGTCTGATGGAGTCTGGTGGTGTTTTTGTTTTTTTTTTTCCTCACTGTGTAACCCTCAGTGGCCTCCAACTCAACCATCCTCCTGCCTCAGCCCCCTGAGTTCTGGGATGGCTAGAACAGAAGGTTCGAGGGCATCAGAGGCTTGGTACTGCTTACAGTAGCTGGCAAGGACACACAGTCCTCCTCCGTCCTGCGACTTGATGGCAGCCCTGCCAGCCACCCGGAGATGCAGCTGTGTGTCGTGGGCTGCTGGCGGCCAGGCCGGGGCTCATCCTCGGCCCTGGGCATGGCGTGGGGTGGAGCTGGTCTGTGGTCGAGCGGCCTCTCCTCACGCTGCTTCTCCCTTCAGCTCTAAGCAGCCCTGTCCAGGACCTGAGAAAATGCTCCAAGGGCTCCGCGGTGCTGTGCCGGGACCTGAAGACGGCGGTGGACTGCGGCGCCGTGAAGCACTGCCAGCAGGGGGTGTGGAGCAAGCCCACCGTGGTGAGCGCCCGCCGCCGCCTCCCCCCGCCAGCCCTGCGCCCCCCGCGGCTCCCCACTGTCCCCGGAGCACTGTCTCTGCTGCTGGATGTGCCCAGTTCCCTGGACGCCTGCCCCTGCGGGCGCCCACCCTCCCGTCTGCCCCTTCCTGCAGGTCCCACTTCCCACCCACGATGAAGGGCCAGCGGGTCTGCCTGTGCCCGCCCAGCCTCTGTCGTAGCCGCAGAGCGCTGCTCAGCTTTGCAAACCCATTTGCTGCCGGTTCCTCTCATTCCTCTGAACCAAGCAGTTCCCCGATGGAGACCTGGTTAGCTGTTTCAAACTTGGTTTCCAGCTGTAACCATGCTGGAGAAGATGGCGCTGTCTTCGTGGGGGTGGTGTGAATGTGGCATGTTAACGTGGGGGTCCGAGGGAATACAGTGAGATAGCAGACCTGGCATGCGTTCTTCACGTGTTGTCCCAAACCCGCTGGAGACCAGGCTGTGCTGACGAGGGTGCTGCTGCTGGCTCGCTCTGTGACAAGCTGGTCGTTCCGTGTGACAGCCTGTGCTTGACCAAGTAGTTTCAGTTCTGAACTTGTCAGTGGCCGCTCGTCCCCCCTCAGGAAGAGCAGACGACTCGATTTAACAGAGCCGCTGCTTTAGAGTCCGGTTCCGAACGGCTCACTGGAAAGTTTCCTTTGGTGATTAGAAGGTGGACGAGTGGCCACTGACCCCTGGGAGGAGAAGACTGCCCTACAAATACAGACCCCCCCTCCCCCGTTCTTTCCTCTCAGAAATCTGTTTCATGCACTGTATGCACGAAAGTCGTCAACGTAGTCGGCAACCTGCTGAAAGACAACACCACGGAGGTACGCTGCCGTGGGGTCCCAGGGGATGGTGGGGGGCTGGTCCAGGGAGTGGCAAACCCTGGAGAGGGCTGAGTGAGAAAGAACTAGTTCAGCTCTGTGGGCACATGTGGTCGCAGACAAGCCAAGTTGGCTTCTTTTTTCTCTCTCAAGGGTAGGGTCTTGCTCTATAGCCAGGCTGACCTGGGATTCACTGTGTAATCTGTCTCAGGGTGGCCTTGAACTCAGCAGTCCTCCTGCCTTTGCCTTCTGAGTGCTGAAATTAAAGCATGTGCCTCCATGCAGGGCTCTTTCTCTCTTTGTTTTTTGAGACAGAGTCTTACTGTGTAGCACAGGCTGGCCTTGAACTTAGCATTCCCCTGCCCTGTCTTCTTAAATGCTGCGATTATAGGCCTGTATCACCACATCTTGCTTGTGTAGTTTTTTTTTTTAAAAATACATTTTTAAAGTGTTTTTAAAAATGACTATGTGTGTGTGTGTTTCAAGGTAGGGTCTTGCTGTAGCCCAGGCTGACCTGGAATTAGTGTCTCAGGCTGGCTTTGAACTCACAGTAGTCCTTCCCCCACACCCCGCTTACAAATGACCATGGGGCCCAGCTGTACAAAATAGGCCAAGGGCCTGCTTGGCTGACCCCTAGGCTAAAATACCCGAGTTCAGTGCCACTTCATGTCGTGCTTCTCGGTTTGCCCATCTGCTCAGCATTGCCCATGCCTGTGGGTCTCTCTTGCCTGTTTGACTGGCAGCCCTGGGAAACCACTGTCTCCCTCTCTCGAGACTGGCTGGTTTCCCAGCTGGCTTTTGCTAGAGTTGCTCACGGAGGGCGTCTCGCCTCGTATCCCCCCTTGTAGGAGGAGATGTTTGGTTACCTGGAGAAGGTCTGCAGATTGATTCCTGTGCCCAGCCTGTCGAACACATGCAAGCAGATGATCGACTCCTACCTCCCCGTCGTCTTGGACATGATCAAGGGGCAAATGGTAGGTGATGGGACACGCTCTGCCTTTGCTCTAGGCACTTCCAGGGCACAGAGGAGGTGACAGCCCAGAGCAGAGCGATGAAATGGAAAGGTCTGTTTTTATGTGGTTTGTGTTTCCTGAGCAGCTCTTGATAGGGCTCTGTGAATAGAGTAGCTTCCGTACAATAGGCTGCCTGCTTAGTGACCTGCTGGGTTGAGAGGGTGGTGATCTTGCACAGGACTACACCATGGTTACAGACGCCAGCTAGTTAACTCTAGTTGGGAGTGTCTTCCTCGTCTGGGGGGGGGGGGGGTCTGTGGTGGTGGCTGGAGATGTCCATGAGATGGCCATGTGTATGTGAGTCATGCTAAGAGATGGGAACTTGGGACAGAGCTGTGTGGAAGGCGTTTGAAGCTAGCGGGTTGTCTTAGCTTCTTGGTGGGGCTGTGCCCATGACTCAGTCTCTGAAGTCTCTGTCCCTTGCCCTTCACTCTGAACCTTTGAGGAAGAGCTGATGGTGAGCAGAGGTGACATTGGGGTATCTGGAGGCTGAGGTGCAGGTCAGGTGCCTGGGTTGTAATTTCCAGATTCTTTGTGGATATGCTGTGCAGCGTGGTGTTCCCTCCCTCTCTTCCCTCCCTCCCTCTCTTCCCTCCCTTTCCCCTCCCTCCCTCCTTCTCTTCCCTCCCTTTCCCCTCCCTCCCTTCCTTCCTTCCTCTCCCCCCTCCTTCCCTCCCTCCCTCCTTTTCTCCCTCCTTCCCTCCTTTACCCCCCCCCTTTTGGAGGCAAGCCCAACAGATTGCCCTTTTCCTTTCTTTAATATGAGAGTGAGAGAGAACTGGTGTAGCGGGGCCGTCAGCCACTGCAATTCTGGATGCATATCCCCCCCCCCTGTACACGTGAGACCTTGTGCCCTTGTGTCACCGTGTGTCTGGCTTACATGGGACCTGAGAGTCAAGCATGAGTCCTTAGGCTTCGCTGGCAAGCACCTTAACCACTAAGCCATCTCTCCAGCCTGTGATGTGTCTTTTTTAAGAAACGTGAGGAGAAGGACTGCGGGGAAGGCAGCAGTAGTACCTGTCCCCCTGAGGAAGGACTCCCTGTGTTTCCCTCCAGAGCCGTCCTGAGCAGATCTGCTCTGCGCTCAACCTCTGCAAGTCTCTCCAGAAGCACCTGGCCGAGTTGAGCCACCAGAATCAGATCGAGGCCAATAAGATCCCCGAAGTGGACATGACCAACTTGGTGGCTCCCTTCATGGCCAACATCCCCCTCCTCCTGTACCCTCAGGATGGCCCCAAGAGCCAACTCCAGCCCAAGGTGAGCTGGAGGCTGCGGAGTCGGGGTGAATGTGAGGCTGGTGATGGCCTGCCCGTCCGTGCACAGCGGCGGGGCCTGTGAGGGGCCAGCATGCTTCTGAATGAAGCTCATCCATTCCTTCCTTTGGGTAGAGTTTCTGAAGGATGGGGTATTTAAAATACACCTAGTGGTTTCTCTGCTGGAGTTGGAACCCAGACTCTCCACACACTAAACATGACTTCTCCCGTCTGCAACTGGAGCCGCTGGGCTGGAACTTTCAGACCACCACTGCGACGGGGCACACGCTGTGCTTCAGAAACACACTAAACGTGACTTCTGTCTGGCTACACCCCAGTGCCACCCCCATGCAGTATCATTATCATGATGCGTAATCGGGAGCTCTGGAGCCAGCCTTGCAGGGGCTGGTGAGTGCCGCGGCCCCGCTGCAGGGGGCGCGGCGCCCCCTCACTCGGAGGCGCCATCCTCACTGTCGTTCTCTCGTAGGACAATGGAGATGTCTGCCAGGACTGCCAGCAGATTGTGACTGACGTCCAGAGTGCCGTGAGGAGCAATGCCACCTTCGTCCAGGGCTGGTTGGAGCATGCCAAGAAGGAATGTGACCGCCTGGGGCCTGGCATGGCCGACATGGTGAGCCTCTCCTCCGCACGCCTTGGGTGATGGCCTGGACTGGGGCCGGAGCAGAGCGTGTGCCCCGTCGCAGCGGTGGTCCGAAAGTTCCAGCCCAGCAGCGCCAAGGAAGGGGCTCTTAAAGTGCCCCTCTTCCCCGCCGCTGTGTGTGGGGCCTGGCTAGATTTCGGTTTGGAGATATAAAACTCTTGAATAGACAGAGAAAACCACTTTTCCACCTTTGTGAAGGTGGAGTTTTTTTTTTTTTCCTCTTCCTCTCACCATATGTATCAGAAACACCCCAGAACCAGTCACCCATTTTTAAAGTGGGGCAGGTGTTGGAGGCTCTCAGTTCTTTTTTTTTTTTTTTTTTTCCTGAGGTAGGGTGTCACTCTAGGTCAGGTTGACCTTGAACTTATAGTGATCCTCCTACTTTGCCTCCCAATTCTTTTTTTTTTTTTTTTTCTTTTTCAAGGTAGGGTCTCATTCTAGCCCAGGCAGACCTGGAATTCACTATGGAGTCTCAGGGTACCACGCCCGGCTTCCTGCCTCCCAATTCTTAAGTGTGTTTCCTATAGGGAACAGCCTCCATGTAAGCTACCTTTTAGGACATTGACTTGGGAATCTTCCTTGTGTGGCTACAGAAACACATTTCTCTCACTCACTCACTCACTTTATTTTTTTTTTATTTTTTGGTTTTTCGAGGTAGGGTCTTGCTCTAGCCCAGGCTGACCTGGAATTCACTATGGAGTCTCAGGGTGGCCTCGAACTCACCGTGATCCTTCTACCTCTGCCTCCCGAGTGCTGGGATTAAAGGCGTGTGCCACCATGCCCAGCTCTTTCTATTTTTAAAATGTTTGTTTAGGATAGATAGAGAATGGGTGCACCAGGGCCTTAAGCTACTGCAAGCTGAACTCCAGATGCATGCACCTCCTTGTGCATCTGGCTTTATGTGGGTACTGGGGAATCAAACTCTGGTCCTTAAGCTCTGTAGGCAGGTGCCTTAACCTCTGAGCCATCTTTCCAGCCCCACATTTTCTCTTTAAAAATATATTTTTACTTATTGAAGGGAGGGGGGAGAGAGAGAGAGAGAGAATGTGGGCATACTAGGGCCTGTTGCCACTGCATACGAACTCTAGATGCATGTGTCACTTTGTGCATCTAGCTTTACGTCAGTGTGGGGAATTGAATCCTGTCTGAAGGCTTTGCAAGCAAGTGCCTTTAACTGCTGAGCCACCTCTCCAGCCTATGAAATCCACTTTTGTAGTTCCTTAGTGATTTCATTCCTTGGACCTTATTCCTATTAATCATGTTTATGAAATGGGTGTGTAAAACCAAAATGCTAGCTTTGAGCCTGAGCACCCGCAGAACCTGCCTGGCCACGTGGTGGAAGCAGCACAGTAACTCTTGGCTTGGGAGCGCACAGAGGCCTTTCCCATTGCGCGCTGCTGTCCCCGGGAGCGTGGGACTCTTCTGTTCTCCTCCTCTTTTTGTGGTTGTTCGTTTTGTCATGAAGGCCTGGGACCTTATATCCTCACTGACGGGTTTTCCAGGCTGACCTGGAATTCACTGTGTGGTCTCAGGGTGGCCTCAAACTCTAGGTGATCCTCTTACCTCTTGCCTCCTGAGTGCTGGGCTTAAAGGTGTGTGCCACCATGCTGGGCTTGTAAGTGCTGTTTTTTTTTTTTTTTTTTTTTTTTTTTTATTATCTGGGAGAGAGAGCAAATGGGCGTACCAGAACCTCTAGCCACTGCAAATGAACTCCAGATGCATGCACCACCCTGTGCGTCTGCTTTATTTTACATGGGTTCCTGGGGAATCAAACTGTGGTCCTTTGGCTTTGCTGGAAACTACTTTAACTGCTAAGCCAGATATCTCTCCAGCCCGTGTTTGCTATTTAAATTGTTTTCACTTAAACCCTCTCTGAGGACTATTGGATTTCCTTCTCCTGGGGACGCCCTTGAGTATGACAGGTGCTGCTCTCTGAGGGTCTGCTAGAAATAGCTAGGTTGAATGAAAACAGGCCATTACAAGCCATTCTAACTGAACCTGAACCTGTAGGCTTTACATTTTTACAACCCTGTCCGAGAGCATGTGAGTGGGTCTGAAAGGCATTCTTGGTTTTCATAAATGTAGTATGTCTATAACTGTTGTATCTAGAGCTCTCTCTGGCTCATAACTATTGTATCTGGATTTCTAGTGAGTTGTTGTGTGGCTTTCACACAACCTGAGCTGTGAGGTACGGAGAGGACAGAAGTCCTGGTCATGAGTGGCCCTCTGAGGTGCCACTTTGGCTTTTTTTTTTTAATTCTCTCGGTGGGTCTCGTTTGCAGTAATGAACAGCCTTTCTCTCTGCAGTGTAAGAACTACCTTGAAGAGTATTCTGAAGTCGCCATCCAGATGATGATGCACATGGTAGGTGGCATTTAAGTATATGTCTCTGGGAAGTTTAGGAATTCCATAGGTTAGCATTCCCTCTTCCCTGTGTTCTGACTTGGGACCATACAACCTGTCTGCCAAGCAGGCTTCTGCTCACAACCTAAACCCCTCCCCCCTCCAGGGAAGGCTGCCTTAGCTGACCCTAGGCTGCGCTGCTTGTGGCTTGGGGCTGTCTGCCTGCGCACGCGTGAGCTGGCCATCAGTTGCTAGAGTCTGTCTTTCACACTGAGATTGGTACAAGCAGTCCCATCACGGAGCTGGGCAACCTCATTCAGGGTATGGACGAAAGGACCCGTAAGTGGCCGTGGTGGCCCTGTGTCCTCCGTGGGGTCTCATGTGCCCCAGCATTCGGCCCATTCATTGCCTGTGAGAGGTGGGGCATGCCGGTCACGGGAGATGACTGGTTCCTTCGGGTCATGCTGGGATGGCTGGGGGGGGGGGCGGTCCCTGGGGCTAACCCGCGTGGCTGCAGTAGGTGGGCTTCTCTCTGATGCTGGCTTCCTGCGCTGAGGCTGTTGTGTAGTCCTCGAGTTGGTTCTTTAAACCCTTATGGTCGGTAGTTGTCACCAGCTGCTGGGCTCGCCAGCCCAGTCAGGCAGCCTGCCCTGCCCCGAGCACGGTGGGGGGTTGGTGGTGTTATTCATAGCCTGCTTGTAAAAACATTTAATGAAGGTTTACAAAGCCTTCGCCCAGAAGTAGGTAAAGATGATCCTTGGATGCAAGGTGACCCAGTGAAGTGCTTCCTTACAGCTAATTTCTAATAAATGTGGCTAGGATTTAAAAAAAAAAATTCCCGTACTAGAGATATTTGGGTTTGTAAAAGCATCAGTGGGATCATGTTGTATATACTGTTTTGTTCTTAATTTGCATTTTACCCTGAAGTTAATAGTGGTTATTTTATTTTTAAAATTTATTTGTGGTTTTTTTTTTTTGAGGTAGGGTCTCACTCTAGTGCAGACTGACATGGAGTTCACTATGTAGTCTCAAGGTGGCCTTGGACTTATGGCAATCCTCCTACCTCTTCCTCTAGGGTGCGGGGATTAAAGGCATGCGTCACCACCGGTTATTTTTGTTTTTTTCGAAGTAGTCTTGTTCTAGCTCAGGTTGATTATTGTTTTTAATGAAACGTTTGTGTTTTTTATTTGTTTTTATTTTATTATAATTAATTTTTTTGAGGAAGGGTCTCACTGTAGCTCAGGCTGACTTGGAATTCACTATGTATCCTCAGGGTGGTCTCAAACTTGTGGTGATCCTCCTACCTCTGCCTCCCGAGTGCTGGGATTAAAGGCGTGAGCCACCACACCTGGCTATTTGTTTTTACTTATTGATGAGAGAGAGAATGGGTGCACCAGGGCCTCTAGTCACTGCAAACAAACTCTAGACACTTTCACCAACATGTGCATCTGGCTTAACATGGGTTCTGGGGAATTGAACCTGGGTCCTTAGGCTTTGCAGGCAAGCTCCTTAATTGCTAAGCCATCTTTCCAGCCCTGATCATTTTTGTACACACAGTTTACCTGGCTGCATATTAATCCGTGGCATGAGCAGAATATAATTTATGTAACCAACCAACTGTGGATGCTTTAGATTTTTTCAGGTTTTCTCTTCAAATGATAAGTGTCCTTACTGCCACATACATACATACCCCCTCCCCCCACCCACCCGTGTCCATTCCCGTCTGTCCCTTAGGTTGACTGGAGGTGGAATTCCTAGTCAGAACTCCGAGCTTTGGACTCACTGTCACCTCTGCCTCGCAGGCCAGCATCTGGCCTTGGCTTTTTTGTCCCCAGGCTGGGCAGCGGGAGTATCTCCCAGTTTGGGCAGCCTGGCTCCAGCGTCATCACACTGAGCTGGGGGAAAGCTGGGGTGGAGTTAGGCTCTGGGGACAGAGGCCTCTTCCGGGGTGGGTTCTGGGGCCCGTGTTGCACATGGTTTCGCCTCGGGCACACCCCACCTGCACAGTGTCATCTGCCCCTTGGGGGCTGGACTAGCTTTCTGGGCCCCGTGTGGTTCCCTTAAACTTTGTGATGTCTTTACTCCTGATTAACTGCTTGATGGTTGTTTTAATTTTCCTTAACTGTTGTGTCCTTTCCTTTCTCTTATTTTCACCTGATTTCCCGTTTTTTTGTTCAACAACAGGATCAGGTATGTGACGGACACCGTGCTTGTGGTAGTGGTCTGCTGCTTCTAGTCCCTTCGCTGTTCTCTGTTGTTGTTTGTGGCCTGATGTGGTCAGCCTGACAGATCCAGGGAGTGCCTGCACAAGGCACGGGTCTCCCCTGCGCTCCAGGCCTCCTTGCCCTGAGATTCAGCACTTCGGGTGGTGGGGCTCACCTCTTCTGAGGGGCCGGGGAAGCCAAGCCAGAGAGCCTTGTGCTTGCCACACACTGGGGAACCTTGGGTGGCTCCTTCAGTGGAGGCATGGCTCCTGGCAGGACACCTTGTGTCTGTCACGATGTGAGCGGCCGTTGCATGTCTTCTGTGCTGTCTCCACAACGCCAGAAACGCTTGTGCTGCATGAGCCAGGAGGTGTGAGCAGCCTGCGGACTGACGGTCTGTTGGATTCGGGGAAGGCAGCATCTCTAGCCTGCGGCTTCGGCCCCTGGGGGCTGACTCCTTTGGGACCTGGAGCCACGCCGGGTGGCAGGCTGTGGGGACGGTGCTTCGTGTGTGCCGCCTGAGCTGGAGTCCCCGTGGGGCCTTCTTCCCGGGGATTAGAGTTTCAGATTTCTTTTTCTTTCTTTCTTTTCTTTTTTTCCTGGAAAGCTTGCCATATTTTCAGTCTCATTCTTAACTACCCCCCTTGCCCTGGTCATAAGATGTGCCAAAGACTGGCAATTTGGGCCATGACTCCCAGGCCCCGACCTCACCTAGCGCTCTTCTGGGCAGTAGAGTGGCCGTGGCCGTGGCCTGGCACTTCTGCTTCTTGCCGCAGCGCTCCCCCTCCCGTCAGCGTGCTGGTGAGGATGACCACGTGCCCATTCTCTGGCGTGGCATCTCCGTGGTTAAAGCCGTCTTGTGGCTTAATGACTTGTCAGCTTGGGGTCGGGCTCTCACGTGAGCTGTGTGCATTCGCAGACTCCGTAGGACAAGCCACCCTGACCCGTCATGCACGCTTTTCACTGGCGTTGCTGCCGAAAGACCCCATGCGCTTTCCTTTCTAGCCTGGTGGGCCGGAGAGCACTCTCCTGAGGGCGAGCTGAGATGCAGGGCGCCAGGGTGCGAGTCCCGGAGTTGGAGTCCTGCGGGAGGGCGAGGCGCACGCCGCTCCATGCCTCGGCTGGCTCTGGCCAGAGCTGGGGAGGCTTTGGGGGCCAGGCGGCTGCCGCCTCCAGACGGAACCATTTTAAGCTCCGTCTTCAAGTTGAATCTGGATGGAATGCTCTGCCAGTAAGGGTGGGAGGCGTGAGCTTAACCCGGGGTCAGGGCGCCTTGCTGCGCCCAGCCTTGGTGTCCAGCGGGGTGTCCAGCGGGGGCGCATGAGGGCGGAGGGCCCAGGCTGCGCCTGACAGTGGCTGTGTCCTCTTCAGCAATCCAAGGAGATCTGTGTGCTGGTTGGCTTCTGTGAAGAGGTCAAGGAAGTGCCAATGAAGACCCTGACCCCTGCCAGCGTGGCCAGCAAGAATGTCCTCCCTGCCCTGGACCTGGCAGAACCCTACCAGGTGTGTTCCTGTGAGCTGCCTGCCTGCTGGACACCCTGCTGCCCCCTGTTGGCCATGTATTCTGAGTCCTGCACTTTGGCGTCCCTGCTGGCTCCTTAGGGAGTTGGACGTTGAGACTTTCAGGTGTCCTGTGGGTAATCCCATAGTAACATGGCTCCCAAGTGTTTATGGGAGCAGGTCTACTCCCCCCTCCTCATCCCGAGGTAGGGTCTCACTCTAGCCCAGGCTGACCTGGACTTCACTATGGAGTCTCAGGCTGGCCTCGAACTCACAGCGATCCTCGTACCTCTGCCTCCTGAGTGCTGGGATGAGAGGTGTGTGTCATCGTGCCCAGCAGGTCTACTATTTACCGTGCCACCGACGATTCGGTGCCCTCCCACCTTTGCTCGCTTGCTTTCTGAGTCCTGCCCCCCACAGCACAAGTCCCATGTTCCCAGGCCACGCCGCCTCAGCCTCACCGGGCCTGCTGCTGCCTAGACGTGTGTGTGTATATCCCAGCCGCAGTCCATCGTGAATCTGTGCTTAGCTCGGCTGGGGCTCAGTGATGCTCTGCGAGGCCCTGTGTGCATAGGCTTGCCATCTGACTCCTCAGGGCCCTGGTGCCTTCATACTTGGTGTGCGTATGCTCGTTTCATTCTGAAATGCTGGTGGCTTCTGATCTGCGACTGTCTCATGTGTTGTCTCCTGTGTGGCCACAGGAAGGCTAAGAGGTACCCCATGGAGTCAGGGAAGCACCATGAGGGGCTCTTGGGCCCCATCCTATCCCACCACCCCACTGATCCACTTGATGGCAGGAGAAAGCTGATAGGCTTAGAGCTGGGACTCATCACCTCATGTGACTTCTTAAATTCAGTTCAAGTGCCCAGTAGATACGGTACAGGATGTTGGCGCTGGCTGTGGACAGCGGGGATGGGTGAGGCTTGTGTTAGAGGCCCCTAACAGCCTTGCTGCGTCAGCGCTCTGAACAGCAGTCTTGGGTGGACACAAGGCCTCAGCAGGTCAAGAGCAGACCCCAGGCATGTTGTCAGCTAACGTCTAGGATCTGTCACTGTGTTCCTGCCATCCAGCTGCCTAGATGAACGTAGAGTGGTGACACGATGTCATTCTTGAGGACAGCCCTTCAGAGCAGGGAGGGGGCTGCTTCCAGTTCCTGACGTGTATATTTCTGGAGTGGTTTTGGGAGTGGAGATACGGCTCTCAAGGATTGGGGAAAGAAATCCCCCCTAAGTACTGGATTTAGCACCTGGGCGTTAGGACGCCCCTGTCACTTCACAGTTGGTAGGAATTGGCCCTTGGTGTGATGCTGCCTGCCTTGTCCTATTGGACCCTGTGCTCCGGGAGCGGGCACAAGGGGCTCAAGTGCTGGTATTGAGGCACTCTCCTCTGCCCCTCACAGAAGGACCTGGTACAAGCCCAGAATGAGGTTTTCTGCAAGACCTGTCAACTCGTGGTGAAGTTGTTTTCTGAGCTGCTTGCTAACAACGACACTGAGGTACGCAGCCTTGTTGAAAGAGGCCCTCAGAATAGGCGAGCTGTGGAAGGGCTGGTGCGGCCTTTGCTTCCCCCTTCCCTCACCCATGTCTGGCAAGAGCTGGGCCACTGAGCCCCCCTGGCCCATGGCGGGGGCTCAGCCCCTGTGCAGACATCCTGGTGGAAGTGGCTTCCCTCAGCCCTCCCTGGGCTCCAGGCTTCCTTTTGCTCTGGCTCTGGTTCCCACCCCCCGGGAAGACTAAACAGCACCTTGCTGCCGTTAGCTGATTTCCTAGTCGTTTCTCTCTCTCCCATCTGACATCCTCCTCTCGTCTTGTTGCAGCAAAAACTCATTGATGCTTTGGACAGGGCGTGCTCACTGTTGCCCCCCAGCATGTCCTCCATGTGCCAGGAGGTGGTGGATACATACGGCCCCTCGTTCCTGGACGTCGTCGTGAATGAGCTCAGCCCTGAGGTGCTGTGTGATGCCATCCATCTCTGTTCCTCCGATGGGGACCAGGTCGTGACGCTTGACATGGTGCTGGAGAGGATGAGCCAGCCCCAGCAGTCTGTGCTCCCCAAAGAGTCTGCGCTCCCCGGTGAGTCGGAGCGCGGGAGGCAGGGGCGGTCTGGGTCTCTAGGGCCGCGGAGAACTTGAAGGCATCAAGTCCTCTGTTGTCTCCTGCAGCACCTGTGACTCCTGTGAAGGCCGATGGTCTCTGTGAGGTGTGTAAAAAGCTGGTCGGCTACCTCGAGCACAACCTGGAGAAAAACAGCACCAAGGACGAGATCCTGGCGGCTCTGGAGAAAGGCTGCAGCCTCCTGCCTGACCCCTACAAGAAGCAGGTAGGGCACGCTCAGCCTTGGCTGCCGCGGAGCCACAGGAGAGAAGGGACCTAGGCTTGAGGCCGTGTGGGTGGGAGGGGGTCTCTTAGGTCGGGGACTCTGGTAGAAGTTTCCAGCACTGGCCAGCTTCAGTGTGTCCTCTGCCCACACGGAGTCCCCCCCCCCGCCCCCCTTTTCTCGGCAGTGTGACGAGTTTGTGGCTGAGTACGAGCCTTTGCTGTTGGAGCTGCTCATGGAGGCGATGGACCCTTCCTTCGTGTGCTCGGTGAGCCCCTGGGCCCCCCTCGTGCCCCTGGAGCGTGCGAGGGCCTGGAAGGTTCCTGACGTGACTGTGAGGCAAGAGGGCACAGGCAAGACCCCCTAGGCCCAAATGTGTGGTGATGCAGGTGTAGCTGCTTCTGGAAGCGGGCAGTCTCAGGTCTGAGGGAACTGGCTGCACAGCTGATTCTTCCTTTGGTCTTCGGTTTACCACACAGAAACTTGGAGCCTGCCCCTCGGCCTCTAAGCTGCTCTTGGGAACTGAGAAGTGTATGTGGGGCCCCAGCTACTGGTGCCAGAACGTGGAGACGGCAGCCCGCTGCAACGTGAGTGGCTTGGGACTTGCCGCAGCCTGCCTTCAGCTGGGTGGTTGGCAGGAAAGCCTGCCCTGACGGCTTGGCAGAGGGGAGGGAGGGAGGCGGTGCCCGGTGCAGATCACACTGCTGACACGCTTGTCTGCGGGCTGGGAAGGCCTCAGTACCTTTCATTTCTGCTTTTGTCTCCGGTCTCTTGTGAAAGTCACCAGGGAGCACACCAGGCAGCCCTGACCTTTGTGCACATACTGGTGTGTCCCAGGAGCACTTTGGCTCTGGGCAGCTCACGCTGTTCTTGAGTAGCTGCCTGGTCGCCCTGGAGCCATGGCACTGTCCTGGCTGGGCAGCCACATTTTGGGACCTTTTGCTTTCCGGGGTGGGGGTGTGTGGCCCGGCCACTGTTGCAAAATGTTTTTTGCACAATTTTTCCTTCCTCGTCGTGGGGCCTTGTGACTCTGTCAGGTGATAAGTCATCCTGCGCCATTGCAGGGAGAGGCCCACCCTCAGCTCCTTCCTCACCCATCTGGACCCCCCCCCCTCCTCCCTGCAGGGCTGTGGTTTCGGCTGTCTCTGTGCATCGTCCAGGGGCTGCTTAACCCTAAAGCTGAGGGACACAGCCCCTGGTTTTGAGCTACTGTCCTGCATCCTTTCAAAGGACAAGAGCCAGCTGACAGCGTGGGGTGGTATCTAGCTGATGGGCAGGTGGCCAGGAATGAGTTTTTTTTTTTTTGGGTAAAAGGAAATTGGTGCGCCAGGGCCTGTAGCTGCTGCATTTGAAATCTAGATGTGTGCATCACCTCGTGTGTCTGGCTGATATGGGTTCTGGGCAGTTGAGTCTGGGGCCTTAGGCTTTCCAAGCAAACACCGTACCTACTCAGTCATCTCTCCAGCCCTGGGGTTTATCTCTGAAACTGTCTCCTTCCCTCTCCCAGGCTGTTGACCATTGCAAACGCCACGTGTGGAACTAGGAGTGTTCCGGCTTGCCGCAACCACAGCCGCCTGTGGGTCTGGGATAGTGAACCCAGCTCTCTCCCTTGGCTATGACTAGAAGAACCTCCCTGCCCTTCCCCCCACCCCCCTTCTTGTAGCGCTGCTCTCACGGGGGAACTGCTGGCTGTCCATTGACAGCTTCCTGCTGGATGAGGACGTGGGGCCGGCGGGCCCCAGCTGCCCTTGCACCCACTGGTAGGAGAATGAGCCAGAGCTTTGTCCTGAGCCCCAACAGAGGCTTGGGGACTTCAGAGGCCACCACTTGCTCCAAGGAGGGAGCTCCCAAGGTAGTTTTATATGGAAAACTAGCAGCTCCGAATCATTAGGTTTCTAAAACAATGGAATGGGCCCTGTTGTAGAGCTTTTGGAAGCTCCTGCTCGCCCATCCGTTCCTGTCCATGCCTTGTCTGGGGAAGGGAGCCTCCTCCTGAATGTAACCTCCCACCCCTGCTCTGTGAAGGGTCTGTGGGCCCGCTCGTGTGCGCCGGCTGCTGGGGCTCTGCACGCATGCCGCTGCCCTTTCCCTTGCCAACAACCGTGGGTGACGAGCTGAGGGTCTGTGGCGTGGGTGAGTGCCCACGAGCCAGCAGAACCAGCATGTGCTGTTAAATGGACTAGATTTTCATGTGTCTGTTTTGCACTAAAGTTTCTGTGACTTAATAAAGTTCTGTTAACTAGACCCAAGCCTTGTGGTTCTATAACCTGTCAGAAGTATGTGGTTGAACCTCCCAGGACAGCACAGGGTACCAGAGCCAGGGTATTGCTGGTTCCTTGGGAGTTGCTTTTCTTTTTAAACAGAGCATTCCAGAAACTCTCAATGAGTTAAACAAAACTGGGGGAAAAAATAACTTACAAAAGGAATACACACAACACTATGTTCAAAACCCGAGGGAATGCCAGTCATGTCTCTAAGCTGGGCATGTCCGGAAAGCCAGTGAGATGCAGCGAACGCCCAGTGGTCCAGTTAGGCATTTTGGAGGTCAGCGAGCACCCGGCTGTCCAGCAGGCACGTGACAGAAGTGCAAGGTGTGGAACGTGAAGTCTGTGGAAGGTCTTGGCCTGGCCAGCCTCCTGGGCCCCCAGTGACCCTTCTTACCTTGTCCTTAGATGCTTAGTATTTTTGTTTGGTTTTCTTAAAAAAATAACAAATTTATGAAGGAAGAGATCAGATGCCAAATTGGGCACCTGGCAACTGTAGAACCCGGTCAGCTGCCAGTGCCAGCCCCGGTGGCCCACACACGGGCCTGGGGCAGAGCCTTGCCTGTGTTCCTGCCCTGGAGGCAGTGGGACTGTCATCCGCTCCTGGTCGCGAGGCCCATGGTCACAGCTCCGTGATCTCCAGGGGACTCTCCATGATCACGTCTCGAAGCTTGTGCAGAGGTGTGGACTTGGCCGACTCGGTGCGCGCGTTGCGCTCGAAGGCCGTGGCCTCAGCAGCCGTCAGCGTCTCCAGCGAACGCCCCAGGCCCTTCTGGTCGTCCTCCGGCAGGCTGTTGAGGTCAGTGGCCAGCAGAGTGCCCGTGCTACCGTGCACCACGTGGATCCCATCCGGTCCCTTCAGCTCCATGGGCGGCTTGTGGCGGAAGCGAAGGCTGCCCTGGCCTGGGCTACGGTCACCGGGTTCCTCTTCGAGTTCGGTCTGGATTAGCTGTAAGAGGTCAAGACACTCCCTGTCACTCAGCAGCCCAGGGTGGGAGGTGGTGGGTGGTCTCAGAGTCACACTGGCTGTGTGCCCTCCCATGCTGCTCAGATGGGGTACAAAGGGCAGTGAGGGACAGGTGTTGATAACGTGGGGAATCTCTGCTCACATTGTAATACTCCTGTGACACCCCTTGGTGTCTGGATTTGTAACCAAAATAGGTGTCAAGCATGATCAACTCTTAACTGCAGCAAGGTGAAATGTGTCTCCAGAAGCAGATCACTAGGTACAATAGGCACGTAGTAGGTTCTGCTTCAGCCATTCCTCCTTGGCAGTTTTCCCCTGGCTGCAAATCGGTTTTTACGTGGACACTTTGGAAAACGCTCCTGACCCAGATTCCTAAACCAAATCATCCTTCAAAGGTAGTTTGGGGTTTCGAGATTGTGGAAAACCACATCCCAAAGAAGGAAGCTATCAGAGCCCTTTTTCTGACTTC
This sequence comes from Jaculus jaculus, assembly GCF_020740685.1. Lineage (NCBI taxonomy): Eukaryota > Metazoa > Chordata > Mammalia > Rodentia > Dipodidae > Jaculus > Jaculus jaculus. Next base: position 13,195,693 of record NC_059119.1, on the reverse strand, counting down.
CAGAAGCTACCCTGAGCTTGGGCCTTGGGCTTGGCTGCTGGGCTCCAGAGAGGCAGGATGATGGCAAGAGAGAGCGAGAGAGAAACACCCCCAGGAATGGGGCACGGCACACGGCACACAGCTCCCTCGGGCCCATGGCTACCTCGCTACCTCAGAGATGGAGGAGTGGCAGGAGGACGCTTTTTGCACCATCCGCTGGGCAAAGAGCTTTTTGAGCCGCAGGTAATCCTCCAGGACCACCTTCAGCAGCGACCCCTGGGAGACGGAGAGGGTTAGCCCCGCCCCTCATCGAGACCCATCCCTGCCCTGCCCTTCCTTGCCCCTTTGCTCACTCCCCTGGGAGTCAGGGGTACACGGGCGCAAGAGCCCTAGAGCAGAGGGTGGCCATCGAGCCCTGTGACTGGCCAGTCCCAACCCCACATGGGCTGCCTAAGCCCCCACCTTGAAACCACCGCAGGCTGGCACACTCCTAACCCACACCCCCGCTCTGGCCTCTCTCTGGACCCTACTGTTCTCATTCCCATGGAGGGCAGGTCTGACTGAGCCTGGAGTTTCCACCTGCCTGCCCTTCCAGCGGGGAGGGGCTGGGGGGAGGAGTGCGGGGTGGTGGCAAGTTGAGCCAGGCCTGAGTACGGGAATGTGCAAGGAGGACTTGCCTTGATGGGTCCCTCGCGGATAATCTGGCCCAGCTTGGCGATGTTGTCATACTCCTGGATGGCTGCCCGCAGGTAGCGGTCATCCTCAGGCTTGACTGCTGCTGGCTCGCGCCCAAAAGTTCCCTGGGGAGAGGGGACATTGGCCGGGAGCAGAGCACGTGCACACAGGGGTAGGGGGCCACCCCCACAAAGACCCCAAGCTCACGTGGGTGCGAGCGGGGCTGTTCCACAGGTCGGCGATCTCGCTCAGGTCCTCCGGCAGGTCGTCTTCACGCTCAGCCTGCGCGGCCAGCTCCAGGTTCCGGCAGAAAGGGTCCAGCCACACGGGATTGGCTCTGCAAGATGGGGAGCGGGGATGGGGACGGGGGCAAGGCGGAAAGATGAAGCCAGACAGTGCCTTCCACAGGCTTGGGAGATGCAGAACCCTGGTCACGGTACCTAAGGCTTTGCGAGAACGCAGCTTTGGTGCGGGAGGCTCCGCCCCCACCTTGCCCTTTACCCACAATCCCACAATGGAACTGGGGAACCCATCAGGCTGGAAAGCCCATCCACTCATTGTTTCTGAGGCTGCAGAGCGGTGATCTGACCGCTTGAGGGCGCCCGTGCTCCAGGTTTCAGCAGCAGCCACACGGAATGTTCTAGCGGGGTGGTCTCACTCACCCATCGAAGGAATACTTGTTGGTATTGGGCATGTCCATGATATCGATGAAGCCACGGTTCCCTAACAGGGAGAGGGTTGGGATGAGGCGGGGGGGGGGGGGGGGGAGGGCAGCCACTTGAAGTGCTTGTGTCTCCTCCTGGCCCCTTGCAGCCTTTACTCACCGGCAGAGCCAGCCACAATGGCCTTGAGCTTCCTCTTGTGTCTGGGGAGAGGCAGAGAGAGGGGAGAGATATAGAGAGAGAGAGGGAGGGAGGGAAGGGGAGAGAGGGGGAGATGCCCATAAGGGAGGCTGACCACTTGTCTCCTGACCAGGGGCCTTGTTGCTTAACTGTCCGGGAACAGGGTGGCCAGCCTGGCTCAGGGCAGGGGGAGGCGACACTCACACAGTCCTGTAGTACCAGTTCATGAGGACAAAGAGCATGGCGGCCAGAAAGAGGAGGATGGCCAGGACAATGATCGCCATCTGTGGGGACAGAGGGCCGGCCCTGAGCAGATGGACCTGGGGGTACAGGCTGGACCCCGGGGCCGGGACGTACCTGCAGGGCCGACATGTCATCGGGCAGCCTGACAGAGATGGCGGGTTGTACGTCGAGGACGTTGTAGTTCCGGAAAAGGTTCCTCAGCTGCTCCTTGTTCTCATCGATTATCTGGATAACCCTGGACGAGGGCAACGACCTCCGTTCTCAGCCACCCCGACCCCTGGGCCAGTTGGCCGGGCTCCCGCCGTCAATCCCCAGGGTCACCCCCTGTGCCCCAAAAAGCCTTACAACCTGAAAGCCGCTCAGCTAGAGGCAGCCCTGGGCCTGAATGTTGAGTCCTGCTGCACCCCAACAGGAGGTGCGCCCTCCCTTGTACAGACTGGGGGGGGGGGGACGGGGGGAGTAAGGCGGAGGGACGACCTGCTTCTGCTGTCCCGGTGTTCTTTCTCCTAGCTCTGCCCACCTCAAGTGGGGGCTCCCAGAGTGGGCCTGATGGTGGAGTTTTGGGGAGCCTCCCAGAGTGGGCCTGATGGACTTTGTGCTTCCTTTTTGTGGGTGGGGGAGAGAGGTGCCCTTTCCAACTACAGGCAAGCCGTCAGAACACAGGCCTCCAACCCACCTCTCCACATCCAAGATGCGGTTGGTGTCGCGATTCACCACGTGGATGAGCAGCTCTGTCTGTGCAAAGTTCACTCGCCCCTTCTTGTCCACGTGGAACTAGGGGAGAAGGCAGGTGGGGGGAAGTAGTGAGGTGTGGCTTCCTGGGAAAGGGATAGGATGGGCAGGCCCAGCAACAGTGTTAGCACAACTGAGTCTCCCTGACCACCAGGCATGGGGCCCCTCACGTCACTGTGCAGGGGCCAGGGCGATTCACTGTCAACCCTATGTTATAGATGACATGGTGGCCTAGAGACCTGGGAGAACCCTCCTCAAAATCATTCAGCCAGCAAGTGATGGGCCTTCTACCTCCCCTGGCCCCTCCTCCCATTGCCCCAGTCCAAGGGCCCTGGGGGCACCTGCACGTCATCAGTGTTGACGATGGCGCCAGTGATGTTGGATAGCAGGCGGATGAACTCTTCCTCGAAGCCTCGCACACGGTCGGGGATCTCGTTGATGACAATCTTGACCCGCTGGTCATCCCTCAGGATGTAAATGCCGATGATGGCTGTGTCATTGTGACCTGCCAGATCTCGGGCCACAATGTCCACCACAAAGTAGCCAGGGCTGTAGGCCATGAAGAGGTCAAAGGTACGCAGGATACCGTCCACACTCCCTGCAGAAGAGCCCAGGGTTTGCGGCACAATGCATGAGCCAGGTCTCACTGTGTGGCTCAGACTGGTTAGGGTAATTCAGGCTGGCCTCAAACTCATTTTCTTTTTTAAATTTATTTTATTAGAGAGAGGCGGAGGGGGGGGGGAGGGAAAGAAAATGGGCACACCAGGGCCTTCAGCCACTGCAAACAAACTCCAGAGGTATGTACCACCACCTTTTGCGTCTGGCTTTATGTGATGTGGGTACTGGGGAATCGAACCTGGGTCCTTTGGTTTTGTAGGCAAGCGCCTTAACTGCCAAGCCATCTCAGCAGCCCTGGTTTTGTTTTTGCGAGGAAGGATCTCTAGCCAAGGCTCAGGTGGTACTCACTCTGTAGACCCAGGCTGGCCTCAAACTCATAACAATCCCCCAATCTCTGCCTCCCAAGTGCTAGGACTGAAGGTGTGCATCATCATACCTGGTGATGGCCTCACACTCTAGATTCTCTTGCCTTTGCCTCCTGGGTGCTGAGATTACAGGAGAAATCTCACCACATTCCTTGCAAAATCCCCTTGAACTATTGCCCCTTTTTTTTTCTTCTTTATTTTTTTCTTTTTTGTTTTTTACTATTGCCCCTTTTTATGTTAATATTTTACACATTGAACAAAATTTAAATGTGGGCTGTGCTGGACCAAAGATGACCAGTTTGGGAATCTAATGTTTTATGTGTTCTTTCCATGTACTGTACACACATGAACATCAAAATTCCACAGGTAGGGTCAGATGGATGGTCAGCAGTTAAAATACTTGCCTGCAAAACCTAATGACCTGAGTTCGATTCCCCAGTACCCATGTAAAGTCAGATACACAATGTGGTGCATACATTTGGAGTTCATTTTCAGTGACTGGAGACCCTGGCTCATCCATTCTCTCTCTCCCCTCTGCTGGGTGTGGCATCGCATGCCTTTAATCCAAGGACTTGGGAGGCAGATGTAGGAGGATCACTGTGAATTTGAGGCCAGCCTGAGACTACGTAGTGAGTTAGCCTGGGCTGGAGTAGTGAGATGCTACTTCAAAAAACAAACAAACAAACAAACAAAACAAAACAACCCCCCCAAAAGAACTGGAGAAGTGGCTTAGTGGTTAAGGCACTTTCCTGTAAAGCCAAAGGACCCAGGTTTGATTCCCCAGGACCCACGTAAGCCACAGGCACAAGGTGGTGCATGCACCTGAAGTTCATTTGCAGTGGATAGAGGCCCCGGTATACCCATTCTCTCTCTCTCTCTCTCTCTCTCTCAAGTAAAAAAATTAAAAAAATTGAAAACAACAGCAACAACAAAAATTCCACAAGTGTAGTAGAGAGATGATCAGAGATACTACAGCCTAAGACTTCTTTAAGAAGACAGTGGACCTGGGTTTAATACCTGCTGCCTTGTAGCCGTGTGGCCTTTAGCAAGCTCCTTAGGCCCTCTGTGCCTTGGTTTATTAAGATAACAGCAATGAGGAGCACAAATGTAAGCTCAGAGGCAATGCTTGACCTTCGTGCATGAAGTCCTGGGTTTGAGCACTATGACATTAAACAAAAAGAAGCAGAGCTGGACGTGGTGGCGCACGCCTTTAATCCCAGCACTTGGGAGGCACAGGTAGGAGGATCACTGTGAGTTCAAGGCCACCCTGAGACTACCTAGTGAATTCTAGGTCAGCCTGAGCTAGAGTGAGACCCTATCTTGAGCCCCCTCCCCCCAAAAAAAAGCAGGGCTGGAGAGATGGCTTAAAGGTTAAGCGCTTGCCTATGAAGCCTAAGGACCCTGGTTCGAGGATTGATTCCCCAGGACCCACGTAAGGCAGATGCACAAGCTGGTGCATGCGTCTGGATGGAACACATTTGCAGTGGCTGGAAACTCTGGCGTGCCCATTCTCTCTATCTGCCTCTTTCTCTCTCTGCCGCTCTCAATTAAAAAACAAACAAACAAAAAACCAGTGACAGCTCAGAAGGCAAAGGGATGACAGCTGTGTAACTGGAGCAGCTGGCATATGAGCTGGACCTTGAAGGCCAGGGATGGCATATCTGAAGTAGAGATGGGGTTTAGGATGGCATTCCAAGAAATGAAGGCAGAGAGGTCAAAGGTCCATGGGTAGGTGGGGAAGGGGCCAGTTGAAACTGTTCAGCCTGGCTGGATACAGATCCTTTAAGGATAATAAAGGGCTTTGAGGTTAGAAAGAGGGGCTAGGGGCTGGAGAGATGGCTCAGCGGCTAAGACGCTTTCCTGCAAAGCCTAACGACCCGTGTCCAATTCCCCAGTACCCACATAAAGCCACATACACAGTGGCACATATGTGTGGAATTTGTTTGCAGTGGCTGGAGACCCTGGTGTGCGCGTGTTCTCTCTCACTCGCTCTCTCTCTGCCAGGTGTGGTGGCACACACCTTTAATCCCAGCACTTGGGAGGCTGATGAAGGAGGATCGCCATGAGTTCTAGGTCAGCCCAGATCAGCCTGGCCTAGAGCAAGACCCTACCCTCAAAAAAAAAAAAAAAAATTAAAAAAAAAAAATAAATGAAAAAGAGGAACTAGAAGAAAAATCTGAGGAGCCTCGAATACCAGGACAAGAAATCTTGCTGGCAGTCAAGGTGCATGCAGGTAAGGAGTCGGTAGAAGGGGGAGTAAGGGAACAAGGGTACCTCCTGGGACCTTCCCCGAGTCTCCGCCATCCACACAGGCAAAGGCTCCAGCAAGCATGTGTGCTTAGAGCTATAATGGTGGATGGGCAGTGCCAGGCACACAGGAGTGTCAGGGGCACGGATGGACAGGTAGACTGTGGAATGGGAATAGGGAGAAGGATGAAAAAAAAAAGGGCAGATGGAAGAGCAGGGATAAATGAAGGAAGAATGGGTAGGTATATGCAACAATGAGCAAATGAACAGAACCGCGACAGACGGATAAACGGAAGGGCTGACGTGGCTAGCTGAAGGCCACCCGGGTCCTGTGGTGGTCACACAAACCCCAAGTCCTCCAGTGTACAGTGCCCGCAGCCGCAGGGCCACCTACCCATGGTGAAGACCTGGCCCACATCCTCCGAGTCATTGGCGAGGGCCCGGAAGTAGTGGATGGCCACGATGCCGTAGAAGACCAGGCTGTTGTTGCCGATGTCCGCGTCCAGGGCCAGCACCTGGATCAGCTCTGAGCCCACCTTGGCATCCGTGGCCACTCCTGCGGGAACAGGCAGACCGTGTCAGCGGCAGGAGACAAACCAGTCGCGCCCCCGGGCCCCAGCCAGTCCCTGCACCTGCAGTGTACTCAGCCTTGGTGAAGCGCGGTGGCTGGTCGTTGATGTCCTCCAACACGACGCGCACCTCCTGCAGGGAGAGGTCGGCCAGCGGGTCGAGGGCTGGGGAGGGTCCCCGGGGAGGTGTCCAGCTGCGATTGCTGGATGCCTTGACGATGAAGGAGAAGACGGCCTCCTGCTCGCGATCCAGGTCCCGCAGCACCAGCAGGCGGCCGTCGGGCTGCAGGCGGAAGTTCTCCTCCTCGTCGCCGGCTGTGGGGGGACACGGCACAGGGTGAGGCACTGGGGGTCCTCTCCAGCTCCGGGGCAGGTGGGGCACCGGGTTCCGTGGGCCCCACCTGCAATGAAGTAGTATACGACGGCGTTGGGACCCTCATCTGCATCCACGGCGCCTGTCACGTTGCCCACGAGGGTGCCACGGGGTGAGTGCTCAGGCACCGTCAGCAGCTGGTACTGGGGGCTCCCCTTCTGCAGAGGACGAGGTCGTTATAGAGGGTGCCAGCTCAGCCCTGGCCAGAGAACCCAGCACCAAAAGGGGGGCAACCAAGTCAGTCTCTTGGTACTGAGCTCTGTTCTGAAAAGTGTCCCTCTGGAGCTGCTCTGAGGACCTAGCTGGGCTTGCCACCTTTCCTGGCCTATCCCTAGCACATGTGACTGCATGTTTGAACTCTTATTATTTTGGTTTCTCGAGTCTCACTGTAGCCCAGGCTGACCTGGAACTCACTATGGAGTCTCAGGGTAGCCTCGAACTCACAGCGCTCCTCCTACCTCTGCCTCCCCAGTGCTGGTATTAAAGATGTATGCCACCACGCCCGGCTTCTTTTGTATTTTTTTTTTGGGGGGGTGGTGGTTGAAGATAAGGTCTCACGCTAGCCCAGGCTGGCCTCGAATTCACGGCGATCCCCCTCTTGACCTCTGCTTCCCAAGTGCTGGCATTAAAGGCCCGTGCCACCACACCCGGCTGTACTTTTGTGTTTTGAGGCAGGGTGCCATGCTAGCCCGTGCTGTCCTTGAACTCATGGCGACCGTCCTACCTCAGCTTCCTGAGTACTAGGATTTTAAGGCGTGAGTCGCCCCACCCGGCTTCAAATATTTACACACTTAAACGTGCATAGCTTCCAGGGAACATCCCTTGGGTGCACGTCACAGAAGCCACACTAGGGGACCCTCCGTCTTGCAGCTCAATACCTCAGAGCTGTTTTTCATAATAAATAAAAGAAAAAGAAAAAGAGGAACTAGAAAGTCTGAGGAGATATATATATATATATATATATATATATATGTATGTATTGTTTTCATCTGCTTTTTGGATCACTGGGTAATATGTGGAAATACTGCTCTACTTAGCACGCCTTAGACACTCATAGAAGGATTCCTACAAGTGCATGTAGACAGAGGCTGTGTGTTAACCAAACACGACCAGGGCGGCATGTGCCTCTGTGGGGAGTTGCAGATACTGAGTCCCTTTGGGGGTGTGGCTGGTGTGCGGGGGAGGGGGGGTGGGCCAGCTCACGGGAGGCCTCACGAAGAGGGGCTCGTTATCATCGATGTCCTCCAGGGCCACCTGGAGCGGCTGCATGGTCTCATAGGGCACTGGCTGGCCCAGGTCGCTGGCCACCAAGATGAGCTGGAGGTAAGAGAAGTGCGGTCAGAAGGGAAGGATGGGAAGGGTAGGGGGTTGGCCAGGGACCTCAAGGGAGCTCCCGGGGAGCAGTCCGCTTGGACCTGCCCCATTCCTGCCCCTTACGCTGTACAGCGCTTGTTTCTCCCGGTCCAGCCGCTGTGCTGTCTGGATGAGCCCACTGACGGGGTCGATGGTGAAGAACTCCCAGTCCCGGTTGCCCGCTGTCTTCAGAAAGCTGTAACGCACGGCCCCGTTGAGGCCCTCGTCCTTGTCTGTGGCATAGACCTCATACACGTTGGAGCGAAGCGGGATTTCCTTTATGGGTGGGGTGGGGAGGAGATGGCTGCACATCAGGAATCTGGGAGCCAGGCCCCCCGTTAGAAGTCTTGCCCCTGGGCTAGAGAGATGGCTTAGTGGTCAAGGTGCTTGCCTGCACAGCCCAAGGACCACGGTTTGATTCCCCAGGGCCCATGTAAGCCAGATGCACAAGGTGACACATGCATCTGCAATTTGTTTGCAGTGGCTGGAGGCCGTGGTCCCATTCTCTCTCTCTCTCTCTCTCTCTCTCTCTCTCTCTCTCTCTCTCAAATAAATAAATATTTTAAAAAAGAATTCTTGCCCTCTCTCCAGCTATAGAGGGGCATCAATGCCACCTACCAGGACTCTTAGGGTACACCTGCCTGCCTTGGCTCTTCTGGGGTCTCAGCATCTTCTGTTTCCTTATTTTGTGTTGCTCCCCCCCCCCCACACCCGTAGGGTCTTGCTCTGTCTCAGGTGGACCTGAAATTCACTACATAATGCTGGATGCACATTCGTTTACAATGTAAAGAGAACCTGGTGTGGTCATGCATGCACATACATGCAAATAAGAAAAAAGTTAAGGCTGGAGAGATGGCTCAATGGTTAAGACACTTGCTTGCAAAACCTGGCAATCCAGGTTCGATTCCCCAGTACCCCCATAAAGCCAGATGCACAAAGTGGCACATGCATCTGGAGCTCATTTGCAACAGCAGGAGACCCTGGTGTGTCCATTCTATCCTTACCTCTCTCAAATAAATAAATACATCTTTAAAAAATATTTTTTTCTAAACCCCGAGGTCTAGGGAGATAGCTCAGCAATTAAAACATATAATCAGGATGCAAAAAAAAGCCATACGGGTATCTGGAGTTTATTTATAGTGGCCAAAGGCCCCACTGCCCACTGCATGTGCACAGACACATACAAATAAGATATATAAAAAAATTAAAAACCCTAATTGAGGTCATACATTGGCCACCCCAGGCAAATGAACAAGAGTGTGGTTCTTCGCTGTTAGTTAAAAAACTCTTGCTCAGCACGGTTTCATTGTTTAGTCATTGCTCATGACAACCCGAAACTCCAATGGCAGTTTCATCTAATTAATAAGAAGCCGGATGACAGAGAGATAATTACTTTCTAAACACTGGTTGTTCAGGAGACAGGGATCTCCCCAAATACAGAGCTCTTGAAGGGAAGACTTAGTAAATGAGGCCTTTGGTGTGGAAAAGAATTAGATTATTATTAATTTATGCCTTGTCTCCTTCCAGAAGAGAGATTTTAAACAGCTGAATATATGAATTATAATAACATTGGAAGTGTGCAAAAATTAGGGTAAAGTGAAAAAGAAAAACATGGTTGGCAGGAAGATGGAAGCTGAGAGCAGGAGCGTGTGCCCAGAGCCTCTGGAGGGCCGTTTGAGGTGAGCCGACCGCTCTGGGCTCCCTAGTGGGCGAAGCACAGAGGATCCCCAGATCACCACGGACGTGATGCCAGCTACAAGGCGAAGACGTACAATGTCAGCCCTGGGAACATTTTTGCAAAGAGGAGACAGAGTGACCCGATGGCCTCCACACTGACTTCTCAGACTCAGAGACTGTTTCTCGGATGTAGAGACTGGCTTAAGTTAGGGGGCCAAAGGGACAAGTCAGACACCCCAACTATACCAAAGGACATTTGGGGGCCTTAGGAGAAAGAGAGGAAAAAAAGGGGCATTTCCCGATTTTACAGGGCCATTGAGACCAAGAAATATGAAGAGAATTTCAGAGGTTCTAGAACCTAGACTACTCCATCTTCCCCCACTGCCCCCCGCTTGTTAGGAGAGGGGTCAAAGCCAAAGGTCCAATCAGGAAGCTCATCACCACATCCAGGAAGCCCACACTTCAGGGTCAGCCAGGGGCAGCAGACAGATGGCAAGGCCAGGGGTTTATTTTGAGATAAGTCTGGGGGAAGTGGGTGGTACGGTGATGTTCCTTGGTCTAGGAACAAGAGATGGGCACATACTATTCTTAGACCCGTTTGCGGGTGAAAAAGACTCAGACAAGCCACTTGGCTCAAGGTCTTTTGCTAGCCTAGCCCACATGACCCTTGGGCAGGTCTGCTTCCTTGTGTAGCCTTGGTTTTCTAACCCAGAAAATGGGGTCTTTTCAATTTCCTGGGTCGTGACTACATGAGGAGGCAGCAGGCAGGAAGTGGTAAGGGGGTGTCAACGGGCAGCAGGCTGGGGGGCCAGGATTACCTCTCTGATGTGCAGGACCGTACCGTTGGGTGGGCGCACGAAGACGGGGCGGTTGTCATTGACGTCGATTACCTCGACCAGGAGCATGGTGGTACCCCAGAGTGGAGGCTGCCCACCATCTGTGGCCACCACGGTCAGGTTGAACCTCTCGTAGGACTGCAGTGGCCGCTGGGTGGTCACCAGGCCGGAGTCCACGTCCACGTGGAACGCCTCTGGCAGGACAGGAAAGTGTGGATGGCTGAGACGTCCTCCTTCCTGTCTCTCCTCCGCCCTCTGGCTTGGGGCTGGAGATACGGGAGCCTGCCTCCCCACGCCTCCCCCCCCAAAAAAGTCCTTCTGGGTGGTCAGGGCAGGCTGCCTACCCATGCCAGGGCCTTCGAGCGAGTAGGCCAGCTGCCCATTGGAGCCCTCATCCTGGTCAGTGGCCTGCATGGTGATGACCGAGGTGCCTGCCGGCTCGTTCTCGTACACGCTCGTGCTGAACTGTGGTTTGGAGAACTGTGGTCGACAGTCGTTCACATCCAGCACTTGGATCACCACCTTGGGGGCGGGGGTCAAGGCCAACTTTCAGAAACATGACAGAGGCTGCCCCAGGGGGCCCAGCCACACAGGAGTAGGGAGGCAAGTATGTCTTCTGCTTTTTATTTTTATTTGCAATAATTTACTTGCAATCAGAGGAGAGAGAGAGAACATTAACATGGAGAATGGGCATGTGCTCCAGGACCTCCAGCCAGGGCAAACAACTCAAGATGTGTGCACCGGGCTGGAGAGGTGGCTTAGCGGTTAAGCACTAGCCTGTGAAGCCTAAGGACCCCGGTTCGAGGCTCGGTTCCCCAGGACCCACGTTAGCCAGATGCACAAGGGGGCGCACGTGTCTGGAGCTCATTTGCAGAGGCTGGAAGCCCTGGAGCGCCCATTCTCTCTCTCTCCCTCTGTCTTTCTCTCTGTGTCTGTCACTCTCAAATAAATAAATAAATAAATAATTTTAAAAAAATGATGTGTGCACCACTGTGCATCTGGACTTTAAATATATAAAATATTTGAGGTAGGGTTTCACTCCAGCCCAGGCTGACTCAAATTCACTATGTAGTCTCAGGTTGGCTTTGAACTCATGGAATCCTCCTACCTCACCCTCCCAGTGCTGGGGTTAAAGGCATGAGCCACTACAACTGGCACCTTAATACATTTTAATAGTGATAAATAAGGGGCTGAAGAGATGGCTCAGTGGTTAAGGTACTTGCCTGGAAAGCCTAACAACCTGGGTACAATTCCCCAGTACTCACATTGGAGTTTATTTGCAGTAGCTAGAGACCCTGGTGCACCTATTCTCTCTCTTCCACTGCAATTGAACTCCAGACACTCGCGCCACCAAGTGGGCATTGTGATCTTGCGCTTACCTCACCTTTTGTGCATCTGGCGTATGTGGGATCTGGAGAGTCGAACATGGGTCCTTAATTTTCTCAGGCAAGAGCCTTAACCGCTAAGCCATCTTTCCAGCCCAATAAAAATATTCTTAAAAGTATGTCAAATAAGCCAAGTGTGGTGATTCATACCTGCGGTCACAGTATCTGGGAGGATGAGGCAGGAGGCTTTCAAGTCATGAGCAAAGATGGCTACAGTTATCTCCTGTATTTGGTGGATCGTTTCTTTAGGTGGGACACCTTGGAGATGCAGGGCCACGGAGAGCCCCGGGCTTCGTCTGGGTCACACTGAGAGGTATTTGGCCGTCTAACCAGCAGATGAAACAGGCCCTGCCTTCCTGAGCCACAGCCGCTGGGACCCATCAGCCAGCCGCTCACTGTCACTCTGCCTCAGCCATCACTTTCCCTGGACCTGGCTTGCTGTCTCCACAACCCCAATCTTTGGCATCCCTGGTCCAGGTTGGTTCCCCTCACCTGTACTGAGTTTTCTCGACGGTTACTGGCTATGTCCCCAGGATTGTCTTTGGCCAGGGCAGTGAGGATATAGTGGTCCTTCTTCTCCCGGTCCAGAGAGGACAGCACGTAGATGTCACCCTGGCAGGGGGGAGGGAGGCTCCATCAGTTCACCGTGTTGACCGGGCATCTGCCACGGCCAGGTCCTTTTGGGGTCTGGATATGGCACTGAAAAGCACTGGTCTGATGTGGCCCTCCCATTTGCGGGTATTTTCTTGCCCTTACCACCCGAGATGTGGGATCATCAGCCCCAGGCAGGCTACAGCCAGATGCCTGACTTTCCTAAAAATAAGTGTTCTCAATGCCAAGCACCAGCTTCTATTGTTTACGCCGAGCAGGGGACGGGGCAGAGAGCAGTAGGGTGCAAGAAAGCCCAGTTGCGGCAACTGAGGAACAGCCTGCTGGCCAAACCTCTCCCCCTGGGCCACAGGACTCTTTCCCGATATTGAAAATACAGCGTAGGGCTGGAGCGATGCCTCAGCAGTTACAGGTACTTGCTTGCAAAGCTTGTTGACCAGGGTTAGATTTCTCAGTACCCACGCGAAGCCAGATGCACGAAGTGGTACATGAACCTGGAGCTCATTTGCAGTGGCGAGAGGGCCACTCATATTCTCCCTCTCTTTCTCTATCAAGTAAATAAAATATTTTCTTAAAGAAAATACAAGCCAGGTGTGGTGGCACATGCCTTTAGTCCCAGCACTCATGAGGCAGAGATAAGAGGATTGCTATGAGTTCGAGGCCAGCCTGAGCCTACAGAGTGGATTTCAGGTCATCCTGGGCTAGAGTGAGACCTTATCTCAAAACACACACACACACACACACACACACACACACACACACAAATATACAGGGCTGGAGAGATGGATTGGTGGTTAAGCCATTTGCCTGAGAAGCTGAAGGACCCAGGTTCAATTCTCCTGGTCCCACGTAAGACAGATGCACATGGTGGCGCATGTGTCAGGAGTTCATTTGCAGTAGCTAGAGGCCCTGGCATGCCCATTCTCACTCACTACCTCTCCCTCACTCTGTCTCTAACAAATAAATAAAAATAAATAAAAATGTCTTTAAGAAGTCCTATTCTAGGGCTGGAGAGATGGCTTAGCAGTTAAGCACTTGCCTGTGAAGCCTAAGGACCCCGGTTCGAGGCTCAGTTCCTCAGGTCCCACGTTAGCCAGATGCACAAGGGGGTGCACGCATCTGGAGTTCGTTTGCAGAGGCTGGAAGCCCTGACACGCCCATTCTCTCTCTCTCCCTCTATCCGTCTTTCTCTCTGTGTCTGTTGCTCTCAAATAAATAAATTAAAAATGAACAAAAAAATATTAAAAAAAAAAGAAGTCCTATTCTAAAAAGAAAAAAAGAAAAGATGAAGCTGGGTGTGGTGGCGCACACCTTTAATCCCAGCACTCAGGAGGCAGAGGTAGGAGGATCCCCATGAGTTCAAGGCCACCCTGAGACTACAGTGTGAATTCCTGGTCAGTTTGAGCTACAGTGAGACCCTACCTCAAAAGAAAAGAAAAGAAGGGAAAAGAAAGGAAAAGAAAAGATGGATGGCGCCTGAGGGGCCTCCAATGTCCTCCAGCTTTCACATATACATGCACACATGTACACCTGCAAACACAAATGCACTCCCCCCACATACACATGAACACACATATGCACTCATGGTACCATGGATCTGCATCAAGTTTGGGACCTGTAAGAATACATTTTGGGGCTGGGGAGATGGCTCAGTGGCTAAGGCACTTGCCTGTGAAGTCTGAAGACCCAGGTTCGATTCTCCAGTATCCACCTAAGTCAGGTGGGCGCATGCATCTGGAGTTGGTTTGCAGTGGCTGGAGGCCCTAGTGCACTCATTCTCTCTCTTTCTATCCACCTCTTTCTCTCAAATAAATACAAAATGTTTTAGAGCCGGGAGTGGTGGCACATGCCTTTAATCCCAGCACTCGGGAGGCAGAGGTAGAAGGATTGTGGTGAGACTACATAGTGAATTCCAGGTCAGCCTGAGCTAGAATGAGACCCTAACCTCAAAAAAAAAAAAAAAAAAAACACCAAAAAACAAAAAACAAACAATACATTTTGCTCTACAAAGGGGCCAGCTCCCAAAGAGAAAAGCCAGCTCCTTCAACATGTATGCACTGGGACAGAAAGGCCACGTCATCATGTTGTCTGGAATGCCGAGAAGCTTGCAGGCTCAGATAAGGAACTCCTGAGGCCGACAGATGTTTGGGTGGCAGGACGCAGGAACAGGGCGATGACAGGAAAGCCCCGGTGGCTTCTCAGCCCGTAAGCCTGGGCCTTCCCGCCCTCGGGCCCTCCGTGGGGTCCGCTTACCGTGGTGGGGTTGATGGCAAACTTGCCCTCGCCGTCGCCGAGGCTGTACTCTATGAGGGCAAAGCTGCCCGAGTCGGCATCGGTAGCAGTGACGGTCAGGATGACCGTGCCCACGGGCACGTCCTCAAAGATGGCCTCCTGGAGGGAGAGCACGCATGGGCGGCTTGGAGTGGTGCCTTGCCCGGGAGTTCACCCGGGACAGCAGGCTGCTCATGGAGCAGGGCACTCCAGGCTGGTAGGTGGGTGTGTGAAAGACACATGACCTGAGGCAAGGGGAACACAGGTCCCGCCCAGCCACCCACCTGGTAGGAGGGCTGGTCAAAGATGGGGTTGTTGTCATTGATGTCCACTATCTCCAGGTAAACGGGGATCTCAGCCGCTCGGGGTGGGGAGCCATTGTCCGAGGCCCTCACTGTGAAGTTGAGCCAGTGGACCTCCTCATAGTCCACTGTCCGGTTGGCAATGACCTTCCCTGAGACAGAGAGGCACTTTGCTGAAGCTTTGGCCACTCCACACCCATGGCACCACCTCTCCCCCCACCTCTCTCTCTGGTTTCTCTGAGATAGGCTCTCACTTCAGCCCAGGCTGACTGGCAACTTGTTCTGCAGCCTCAGGCTGACTTTGAACTCACAGTGAGCCTTTTACCTTTAGCCTCCAAGTGTTGGGATTAAAGGCACGCACCTCCACGGGAAGCTTCAGCCCCTCTAAATCTGAGAAGAAACTGGGGCTCTGAGGGGCAAGTGGGGCCTTTAAGAAAGAAGATAGGCTGGGTGTGGTGGCGCATGCCTTTAATCCCAGTACTCAGGAGGCAGAGGTAGAAGAATTGCTGTGAGTTCGAGGCCACCCTGTGAGTACATAGTAAATTAAGGGTCAGTCTGGGCTAGAGTGAGACCCTACCTTGAAAAACAAAAATAAAAAAGGGGGATAGGCTGGAAGAACTACCCTGATCCCCTGAGGCAGTCATGCCCTGGGATGAACCTCAACAATCCCGTGGCATCCTCTGAGACACCTTCCTCTCAGGGTCCCCACTCCCAAGGGATATGAATTGCAGGAGCTTGCGTGGTTGATGTGTCAGCCATCTCGGATTTGGCCCAGCCCATCGTGAGGCTGGGATAGAACCCCAGCTAGATGGTGAGCAGCAGACCTCAGTTCTGCCAGGAGGCGGACAGGCAGAGGCTCCCAAACCGCCCCTGGTGGATCCACCACTTACCTGCTGAGGAATCTTCCAGCTGGACGTAGCCTGGGGGCGTGAGGTCCAAGAGGGTGTAGGTGACCAGTCCATTCAGGCCCTTGTCAGGGTCGACAGCTGCCACGGCAATGAGGGTGGTGCCCGGCGTGGCCCCCTCCAGGATGCGCTCTGTGTAGTAGGTGATCCCCAAGGGCTTAAACTGGGGCGTGTTGTCGTTAACGTCCAGGATGTTGACCGTGAGCTTGGCTGGGATGCAGGTGTGGGGTGAGGACGAAGGAGGGGACACCAGGGTGACTCAGCACAGCCAAGAGGAAAGCTGGGTCACACACCCTCTTGGGATGCCGTGAGGAATGACCCAACCCTCAGATTGTGACAGGTGACTCTCTCGTCTGGTTTGTTCACCACCTTTCCGTGAGAGGAGGGGGCTTGCACTCTGTCAACCAGCTGTGTCCTAGGCGGACCCCTTGGCCCTTCATGTGCCTAATTTTTTAAATATTTTTATTGTTTATTTATTTATGTTTTAGGTAGGGTTTCTCTCTAGCCCAGGCTGACCTGGAATTCACTACATAGTCTCAGGGTGGCCTTGAACTCGGTGATCCTACCTCTGCCTCCTGAGAGCTGGGATTAAAGGCATGCGCCACCACGCCCGGCTTGCCTTAATTTTTCAGCATGCCCAATGAGCCAGGACGAAGATGATCTTCCAGACCTTTCCTCTAATAGAGCCTGCTTTAGCCCTTGTGGGCATCCTAGCCACGCCCTGGCTACCAGCTGAGGTCAGACCTTAGTCTCTGCCGCCCTGGCCCCTGCTGCATCCCTTCCCAGCTCACCAACTGTCCTTTCTGATTGGAGCACATGAGTGTGGACCGCCCATTTTAGGGGTGTAGCCCCCGCCCTAGCCTGCTGGTGGCTGTCACTTCCTTACCACTGAGCCCTGTTGATCCCTGCTTGGACCCAGGCCTGCACCTGTTTTCCGGCCTGTACTCTTACCATTTGGCACGCTGACGGAACGCTCTGGTAGGTCGCTGGCATTGTCAATCACTGAGAGAGTGACCTCATAGGTGGCAACCAGCTCCCGATTCAGTGGGGACTTCACCATGACAGACCCTGTGGACCAGACCAAGTTAGGTTCAACTTGAGGGAAACCCCCTAAAATTCCAAGAGGAAGCCTCGCCCTATCCCGACAGAGGGTGGTCGTCCCTCATGGACCTGGGGCTTGCTGGTGCCATTCATGGTGGCTCTTACACAGCTCTTCTTGACTGGTGACTCTGGGAAATTGGCTAACCTCGCTGTTTTTCCTCATTTGTGGAAGGGAAAAATTTATACCACTTACTGCAGACACTCTTTTGAGAATAGGAAAAATTAAACTTGATTCCATCTACAAAGTATTCAGAACTTTGCCAAACACACAGGAAATGCTATGTAATTTTGTTTGGGGAAAAAAGGACAAAAACCAAAACCACTCAGGCTGGGGAGATGGCTCAGCAGTTAAAGGGGCTTGTTTGCAAAGCCTGCTGGTCTAGGTTGGATTCCCTAGAACCCATGTAAAGTCAGATGCACAAGGTGGCACTTCTGGAGTCCATCTGCAGTGGCAGGAGGTCCTGGCACGTCCGTTCTCTCACCCTCTCTTGGTCTTTCTCTTGCTCTTTCTAATAAAATGTGGGTTTTTTTTAATGCTTGCATTTCTCAACAATGTGGATGCACTTGGCACTACTGAACCACGCACACTTAAAAATGGCTGAGGTTGGCTGGGTGTGGTGGCGCATGCCTTTTATCCCAGCACTCCAGGGGCAGAAGTCGGAGGATTGCTATGAGTTCAAGGCCACCCTGAGACTACATAGTGAATTCCAGGTCAGCCTGGGCTAGACAAAGACCCTCCCTTAAAAAACCAAAAAGGGGGCTGGAGAGATGGCTTAGCGGTTAAGCGCTTGCCTGTGAAGCCTAAGGACCCCGGTTCTAGGCTCGGTTCCCCAGGTCCCACGTTAGCCAGATGCACAAGGGGGCGCACGCGTCTGGAGTTCGTTTGCAGAGGCTGGAAGCCCTGGCGCGCCCATTCTCTCTCTCCCTCTATCTGTCTTTCTCTCTGTGTCTGTCGCTCTCAAATAAATAAATTAAAAAATTAAAAAAAAACCAAAAAACCAAAAAGGCTGAGACGAGCCCTTTGTGGCTGTGCACACTTGCGATCCTGGCCTTCAGGAGACTGAGGCAGGAGGATCACAAGTGAGAGCCCGTCTCAAAATGAAGCAAAAGGACTGTGGGAGTATAGCTCACTGGTAGGTGCTTGTGTAGCATACATACACAAGGCTTGGGTGCAACCCAATACCTCAAAAACAAGCACCCCCTCCAGTACAGAAACCCCTAAAATGGTACATTTCTCATTCTATGTCACAGCTTTACAAATGCTTATATCCCAAGCAGATCAAAGACAAAGGCAGGCCTCAGCAGCTGGAAAGCCCTGAGGGGCAAAGCCACCCTGAAGAGGCAGGCTGGGGACCCTGGATGTGGTCCTGTGTCTTCACTGGGTGGACCGCGGCATCGTGCTGACTTTGGGCAGGACATTGGTCCAGCGTCAGCACGAAGCAGTTTTCTTGTCTTTCCCACTGCCTTTCAGAGTCTCTGACTCCTTCCCAAACCAGGAGAATCCTTCAGAAGCTTGGGTTTGGCTGGCCAAGACATGTCCTATCTCAACCAGGGTCTTTCCCCTCTTCCTGCTTATAGGGGCCTTAGTGGCTCCTCATCGCTTCCCCTCACTGGGTCTATCCTGAGTCCTAGTCTCCCTCTTCAGCACTGGGGACTTGGGACATCCTTCCCCTCAGAGGACCCCTTGCTGGGCTGTTGTCCTCCGCGGGTCCACAGGCGTGGGTGGTCACTTACCCCGAGTGGCCGCCGCCTCCTCCTCCTCCTCTTCCTACTCTCGCTCCCCGTCCCCCAGGCTGGGGAGCGAGGATGGGGAGAGGATGGCTGCGTTCAGTCTGCAAAGGCTGTGGGCATGGCCCAGGCCGGCCCCTGGGGCAGGAAGGGTAGGGTCCGAGGCATGGAGGAAGGCAATGGGGGATGGAGCAGAGAGATGAGGCGGGAAGTGACAGAACAGGGCTCAAACCTGCGGGCCTGCCAGCCGTGAGGAGGAGAGAAAGGGTTAATATCGGTTAGTTCAGGGTGCAGCGGGGAAGGAAGGACCTGGCAGGGCAAATGGGACTGGGGGGGTGGGGTGCTCAGAGCTGGGCAGGGCAGGGCAGGGCAGGAGGAGCAATTACAGGGAGGTCGGAAGGTAGAGGGGAGAGGGGCTGAGGGTCTGGGAATAAAGGGGAGAGAAAGTGAGCAAGGGGCTGGGAGACCTCAGAGGAAGAGGGACAGGGAAGACACTGGAAAGAAAAATAGAGAGAAAAGAGTCAGTGGGAACAGCAAAGAGAAGAGTGGGGACGACTTCCAGGCATCCCTGGCGTAGGGCACGGGGCAGCTCTCCTTGGTCCTGACCAGCTAGACCTGTCACCTAAAGGGACTTGGCAGGGGCACGATCTTACCCACTTCCTCCTCCCCCACATGATATTTATTTCTTCTCTTTCTCCCTGGATACCAAATACAGAGAATGTGAATCTGACTCTCTGGCACCTCTCTTAGCTTTTCCATCCTCCCCGTCTTATTCTGCCATGTCTCTCTCCTCAGACGATCAAGAGGTATTCTTGTCTATGGAAATGCTATCGTGGTGTATATCCCATCCATTTTTTGCTCTTTCCAGTTAGCACCCCATCCATTACTGTCGGTGTTTCTAGTCCACGGCGAATGCTGCTTGACCCAATGGCATACCAATCACTTTTTATCCTCCATGCTCCCAGAGGTAGAGAGATACCTGCGAGGCCTCTAACTCCCACTGACTCGGCAGCAGTGAACCTCCCCAGACAGCCGTTTTGCCCTGAAATTGTCTCCGAGTTTGCTCTGAGACGTATCCAAGAAAGTACAAATGCTGGGTTCTTGGTGTGCTTTGTGCTCCAAATGCTGGGTTCTTGGTGTGCTTTGTGCTAGAAGACCGTCTTGACTCCTAGCGCAGCGTCCAAGGGTTGCAGCGTCCCCTCATTGATCAACCATGTCCACATCCAGCATCTTAATGTTGCTATACAAGTTTTGTATCTCAATGCTATTGTACTGTATATTTCTCTGCATAGCAATGATTTTTAGAATTTTTGTCATAGCTACGTTAATATTTCATTATTACTGTGGGCTTTCCATGAAGACCTATGTCCCTTCCCTAACTCCCCAGAGGATCCAAACTGTCGAACTTTTGGCAGACATAATAAGCCATCAAAACTACAAGAAACTGGGTTGGAGAAATGGCTTAGTGGTTAAGGCATTTGCCTGCAAAGCCAAAGGACACAGGTTAGATTCCCCACGACCCATGTAAGCCAGATGCACAAGGTGGTGCATGCATCTGGAGTTCATTTTCAGTGACTGGAGGCCCTGGCATGCCCATTCTCTCTCTCTCTCTCTCAAATAAAATAAAATTTAAAAACTACACGTAACTGCATAAATTGTGAAAGATAACAAAGAAAAAATATCCAAGGTTCTCTTTGTTTCATGGCAGTGGATGAATATCATTAAGGTTATCTACAAATTTATAGAGAATTTAAGTGGGGACTGGGGATATGGCTCAGTAGTTAAGGGCACTAGCTTCTTGTATAGCTAGACAGCCTGGGTTCAATTTTCCAGTACCCACATAAAGCCAGGCGCACAAAGAGGCACAAGCATCTGGAGAATTTAAATGGCCAATATACACATGAATAAAGTGCTTGGCAGAATGCAGTTATTGAAGAAATGCATATTAAAACAATGTTCCTTTATAAATCACAAACATGAGAAGTGCGTAGCACATGCTGGCAGAAATGTGGTGAGATTGGCACCCATGGGACGCTGTAGAGTTACAGGAGCCAGAAGGGTCTAAGGAGCTTGTCCAGGGAGGTGGATGAGGAAGGAGAGAGGGCCGAGGTGGGGGGCGGGGAGGCAAGGAGAAGATCACATGTCAGTAGAGGAAGTGAGAGAGAACAAAGAGAAGAGCAGAGAAAGAAAGAAGCAAGGAGCAAGGAGGATTCTGGGCCCGAGTCAGGAAGGGGTGGAGGGGCATCAGGCCCTTGTACCTGTGTTGACATTCACAGCAAAGGCATCTTCCTGGCCGGGCACCAGGCGGTCCGTATCATCCTTGGCCACGATGCCGATGATGTGGTACTCCAGCTTTGGGTTGAGGTCAAGGTCGACGGCGGTGACGTTGGCAATGATGGTGCCTGGCTCAGCAGACTCCAGCACACTCACCGTCTGGATGGGGTTGATGAACTCAGGACGGGAGTCATTGACGTCGTCTATCAGGACCGTGACAACGGCTGTGCCTGACAGGGGCGCGGTGCCTCGGTCGGTGGCCACCACGGTCAGTCTGTAGGACTCTTGTTCTTCCCTGTCGATGGTGGTGTTGCCCACACGGATGACTCCAGTGACCGGGTGGATGAGGAAGCGGTCCTGAGCCCCGGCTTCGATTCGGTACACCAGCTCCCCATTGAGGCCACTGTCCTCATCTGTGGCCATTACTTGAAGGACCGAGAATCCTGTGGAAGGAATCAGAAGAACCAGGTACTCTTCCAGGAAGATGCACCAGGACCCTTGTTTGGTGCTGAGAAGAAGTGACAGAGGAGTGCTCAGCACTGCAATATCTCTATCACACTTTCTAAGGCTCAGGGTCCATTGTGGAAGAAGTGGTGGAAAGAATGTAAAAGCCAAAAGAAGGGTAGGACTCCTTACAACGTGCTCCTCCAGACACAAAATGGCCTGGATATCCACAACCTCACAGTGCCTGACACTACCTACACAAGGCCATCATAAATAGGAGGAAAATATCATGACATCAAAATAAAAAAGAGACTGATTGACAGGGGGAGGGTATATCATGGAGAGTAGAGATTCAAAGGGGAAAGTGGGAAGAGGGAGGGAATTACCATGGGTTATTGTTTATAATCATGCAAGTTGTCAATAAAAAAAATAAAAGGAGTCTGGGGCAGGTGGATCGATATGAGTTTCCTAGGCTACACAGTAAGTTCCAAGCTACCCTGGGTTAAAAAGTGAGAGCTGGGCTGGAGGGATGGCTTAGCAGTTAAGGCGTTTGCCTGCAAAGCCAAAGGACCCAGGTTTGATTTCCCAGGACCCACGTTAGCCAGATGCACAAGGGGGTGCATGCATCTGGAGTTCGTTTGGAGTGGCTGGAGGCCCTGGCCATGCCCATTGTCATTCTCTCTCTCTCTATCAAATAAATAAAATATTTAAAAATGTGAGAGCTTTGGGTTATGGAAGTGGCTCGGTGATAAAAGATGCTTGCAAAGCCTGTTGACCTGATTTCAACTCCCCAGCACCCACATAAAAGCGGGTGCAACTGGGAGCACACATCTGCTGTCCCAATGTGCCTGCAGCATGGGGAGGCAAAGTTAGGGGCATCTGAGGCTCGCTGGCCAGCTACTGGCCTCCACTTGCAGTGGCAACAGACCCTATTTCAAAGAAGACAGAAGTGCACAGGCCTCCACATGTGGGCCATGGCACACACGCATCTATACACATACATGCAAATTATATATTTAAGTTTTTTGTTTATTTTTTATCTATTTATTTGAGAGAGAGAGAAAGAGGCGGGGGGCGGGAAGCAAATGAGCGCACCAGGGCCTCCAGCCACTGCAAAGGAACTCCAGCTGTGTGCGCCCCCTTGTGCATCTGGCTAACGTGGGTCCTGAGAAATTGAGCCTTGGAACAGGGTCCTTAAGGCTTCACAGGCAAGTGCTTAACTGCTAAGCCATCTCTCCAGCCCTATATATATATATTTTAAAAATATTTTTATTTTTATTTATTTATTTGAGAAAGAGATGCAGAAACAGGTTGGGGGGGGGAGAGAGAGAGAGAGAGAGAGAGAGAGAGAGAGAGAGAGAGAGAGAGAGAGAGAGAGAGAGAGCGCGAGCGAGCGTGCACACATGGGCGCATTAGGGTCTCCAGCCACGGCAAATGAACTCCAGATGCATGCACCCTCTTGTGCAACTGGCTTATGTGGGTCTTGGGGAGTCGAACCTGGGTCCTTTGGCTTGGCAGGCAAGCGCCTTAACCACTAAGCCATCTCTCCAGCCCCCTATATTTTTTTCTTTTTTTTTTTAATTTTATTTAATTTTATATTTTTTATAATTTTTTTTATTTATTTTATTTGAGAGCGACAGACACAGAGAGAAAGACAGATAGAGGGAGAGAGAGAATGGGCGCGCCTGGGCTTCCAGCCTCTGCAAACGAACTCCAGATGCACTCCAGACGCGTGCGCCCTCTTGTGCATCTGGCTAACGTGGGACCTGGGGAGCCTCGAACCGGGGTCCTTACGCTTCACAGGCAAGCGCTTAACCGCTAAGCCATCTCTCCAGCCCTATATTTTTTTCTTAAAGAGAAAATAATTTTTTTTTTAAAAAGTGATATATCTCTCTATTACAGGTTCTGACCATATATGACTTAGGTATCCACATAGCATGTGGCCTTCCATGTTCACGTGACCGTGACTGCACTAGACCCTACCTCAAAGAAGATAGACGTGCACAGGCCTCCATGTGTGGACCGTGGCATATGAGCATCTATACACATACATGCAAACAATATGACTTTTTTTTTTTTTAAAAGAGAAACAAATAAATAATAAATAAAAAGAGCGCCTGTCTCAAAGAAAAAACAAAAACAACCAAGTTAGACTTTCTATTTAGGAATATGGGTGCTTAAACATCGCAGCGCACAGAGCTCCGGAAACCTAGAGGCAGGTCTCCCCATTCCCACTCCAACCCTGTTTTCCAGAAGAGAACTACATCTCCTTAACCCGCCCCACCCCCATCACCACTCAGCTCCTGGCGGTACAGGAAGCAGGCTCCGGGGCCTGGCCCTTGTTACCTGGTGGGCAGTTCTCCAGCAGATGGACAGTGAGGACAGCGGGACTGAAGGTGGGCCAGTTGTCATTGTCATCGAGGATGGTGACGAGCAGATAGGCTGTGCCATTCAGCAGCCCAATGTCCTCAGCCAGCAGCAGCAGTTCCAGGACAGGAGGCGAGAAGGCCTCCCGGTCGATGATGGCACCGGAGCCGCTCACAGTCACCACGCCTGGCACCCCATGCCACCAGCCAGGGCGCCATATAGCAAAAGAGACACAGCGCAGAGACAGGACAAGAGCCAGTCAGGTGGGGAACGAGAGGGAAAAAAAAAAAAAAAGGACCAGAGAGAGAATCACAGTGATTTTCTCTCTCACAGGTTTAGCCAGCCATATCCAGGTAGGACCCCACATGTCCTTGTCCTGTGTGCTTATCCCTCCACAGATGTGCCCTGAAGGTCTCAGGAATCTGCCTGAAGTGACCAGGGAAGATGACTAACAGGCTTCTTGAGAGGTTTTTTTTTTTTTTTTTTCTTTTTTTCTTTTTTGAGGTAGATTCTCTAGCCCAGGCTGATTTGGAATTCACTACATAGCCTCAGGGTGGCCTCCAACGTAAGGTGATCCTCCTACCTCTGCCTCCCGAGTGCTGGGATTAAAGGCGTGCGCCACCACGCCCGGCTTGAGGTGTGTGTTTTAGATGGCACGCATCACTAGACCGGCTTGGAATGAGGACAGGGAAATTGCAATGGCTGCTCCCGGCTGACCAGGGGTGAGCTCTAGCCTGGGGCTTGGGCACGGGGGGGGGGGGGGTGTGGGTTGTCTGCTGAAGGGTGAGTCTATGCAGCAGGAGGTCCCTCGTGTCATCTCTAAGCTTCCCCTTGGGTCCTTGCACCAGGGCTCGGAGGGCCAGATCTGCAGCAAGGGATGTGAGCACCCAGGGTCCCCATAAGAGTCTGGGTCCCACACCGAGAAGGCCTGGTGAGGCCAGTCCCGCTCCAGGGCTGCCCAAGCTCTTACCCGTGCTGTTGTCAATATCAAAGAGGTCACTGTGGGTCCCCAGCAGCTGGTAGGTGACCACGGCGTACACATCCTGGTCGGCATCCAGGGCCACAATGGGCCCATTGAGCACTGTGAGGGGAGTCCCTGGGCCAGGGAGAGAGGAGTCAACGCAGGCCAATGGGGACCCTCCCTCCCCCCTCCCTGGCCGAGTCCCCAGCGAGTCATGGCTGACAATGGATGAGAGGGGACGGAGGTGAGGTGGAGGTGGGACAGGGGAGGGAGGCCCCAGGTGGGCCTGCGGCAGCCTTAGCAGACTGAACGCAGATACTTGGGAGCGGCCTCAAAGCCCTGCTGGGGAGAAAACACAACAGCAGTGAGCAGCCCCCTCCGGCCCGCCCGGACCGCACCTGCTTCCCAGCAGTCTTTGAGGCGAGCCACTCCTTAGGAGGGTCTAGGGGCTTTTACAGGTTCTGACCATATCTGGCTTAGGCATCCACACAGCGTATACACTGTATACACATGCTTGTCTGCCTCTGCTGGGGGGACACTTGTATAGTACATCAGAGGGGCACCCCGTGTGTGCCTGTGCACATGAGTTAACCCATGCCTGATGCAGACTTGTACTCACACCCGTGTGCACATGCACCTGGCAGATGTGAAGGTCAAGTCTGCACAAAGGCAGGTGATGCTCAGCTTGAGGGGAGCAGTATCATAGCTCATCTCTTTCTGACTCGGAAGCCAACCCCTGGAGGGACTGGGGGAGGCTGGACAGGAGGGAAGGTGTCACCTGGGGCCATTGAAGGACAGATTCTCTTATTATTATTATTTTTAAACGGGCACACCAGGGGCTGCAGCTGCTGCAAACAGACTCCAGACGCATGTACCACTGTGTGCATCTGGCTTACGAGTGCACTAGGGAATCGAACCTGTGTCCACCAATGCCTTAACTGCTAAGGCATCATCTCTCCAGCTAAGATTCTTCTTTCATTTATTTGTTTACTTTTGGTTTTTCTAGGTAGGGTCTTGCTCTAGCCCAGGCTGAATTCACTATGTAGTCTCAGGGTGGCCATCCTCCTACGTCTGCCTCCTGAGTGCTGGGACTAAAGGCGTGTGCCACCACGCCCGGCAAAGATTCTTCATTCAAAGGGGGTCAGGGCTGACCAGATGGGGGAAAAGGTTATACTGGGCACCCAGGCCCCCTGGCCTCTACCTCTGATGACAGAAGCTGCCTGGAACTTTCACGCAATGGGGCTGGGGAGCAGAATGGAGTGTGCTCCAGTACCCCCTTGAGAGACAATGGGGTTACTCTCAGACCCTCCCAGGGACCAATGACTAACAGTTGGCAGTTCACCCTCACCCTGGCAAGACTCTGGTGCCCACATTAGGCCCCCATCCCTTAAGTGCTCAGAGGATGGTGCTCCCAGGTACCAGGGAGGGGGGGGGGGTCTATGGGAATGGGTGCTGCTCAGACAAGACCCGTGGCCTGTTTAGTGGCCCCATACTAAGCTGGGCAGCCCAAGTCCTTCAGCCTTGGCACTGTGCCCTCACCGTTCACCTTCCCATGGGGGCTACATCTGACGACGTCACTATACACACAGGGCATCCTCAGCGCTCGAGGCGTCTGGCTGCGGTAGGAGCCCCTGGGTGGGCCCAGCACCTACCAGCAGGCGAGTTCTCCATCACCTCTGCCTGGTAGGTGTCCTCGGTGAAGAGGGGGTGGTTGTCATTCTCGTCCGCTAGAGAGATCAGCAACAACTCAAAGTCCTGTGGGGGGCGAGATGGGGGGCACAATGCAGGCTCTATGTGCTATGGCAGGGTCACAGGCAGGACATGTGGGGGTGAGGAGGGGGATGGAAAAAGCTCACAGCAGTGGTACAGAGCCCCGGAGTCAAGTGCCAACTCTGCTAGCCATGCCTGAGCCTCAGCCTTCCAGTCTGACAATGGGGCATCTTCACGCCCTGACGGAGGCGGCCGTAGGCCAGCGTGGGAGTGGTGGCTAGCTTCCTCGTGAGGAAGGGCTTCAGGCGGGGAGTTGAGTGCCTGGTCTTCAGACCCTCACACCTGCCTGGTGTCTCTCAGAGCTCCTCCTCAGCCTCACACAGTGCTGTGCCTCGGGCCTCTCTCACCACAAATCCTCTCAGGGCTCCTGGACACCATTTTTTTTTGTTGTTGTTTGTTTCTCAAGGTAGGGTCTTGCTCTAG
Organism: Jaculus jaculus; assembly: GCF_020740685.1. Taxonomy (NCBI): domain Eukaryota; kingdom Metazoa; phylum Chordata; class Mammalia; order Rodentia; family Dipodidae; genus Jaculus; species Jaculus jaculus. The sequence goes on along the minus strand of NC_059119.1, from coordinate 13,168,644 downwards.
CCCAGACTGACCTGGATTTCACTCTGTAGTCTCAGGGTGGCCTCAAACTCATGGTGATCTTCCTACCTCTGCCTCCTGAGTACTGGGATTAAAGGCATGCAACACCATATCCAGCTTTCAGACACCATTCGTGTGTGTGTGTGTGTGTGTGTGTGTGTGTGTGTGTGTGTGTGTATACATATATATTTAATAATTTTATTTGACACAGAGAAAGAGGGAGGGAGGGAAAAAGAGAGAGAAAGAAAATGGGTGCATCAGGGCCTCTAGCCACTGCAAATGAACTCCAGATGCATGTGCCACCTTGTGTATCTGGCTAATGTGGGTCTTGGGGAACCAAACTTGGGTCCTTTGGCTTTGCAGACAAATGCCTTAACCACTAAGCAATCCCTCCAGCTCAGACATCATTCTTCCTCCCCGCCCCCACCATTGGTAGGGTTTCACTCTAGTCCAGCATGACCTAGAATTCACTAAGTAGTCTCAGGGTGGCCTGAACTCAAGGTGATCTTCCTATCTCTGCCTCTTGAGTGCTAGGATTAAAGGCATGCCCCACCATGCCTGGCGCAGACACTGTTCTTTTTAAACGTTATTTTGTTTGAGAGATAGAGATAATGGGTGTGCCAGGGGCTTCAGCCATTGCAAATGAGCTCTAGACACATGCACCACCTTGTACATCTGGCTTACATGGGTCCTGGAGAATTGAACCTGGGTCCTTTGGCTTTGTAGACAAATGCCTTAACCGCTAAGCCATCTTTCCAGCCCTCAGACACCGTTCTTAAGGTGACAGAACTGTATAGAGAATGTGTGATCTGTTTCAAAGCTGTGTGCAGGGGCTGGGGAGGCAGCTCAGCTGTTAAAAGACGGGGTTTGACCCCTCAACACTCATGTAAAGCCAGGTGCAAAAACTGATGAAAGAGCCAGGCGTGGGGACACACACCTTTAATCCCACTGCTAGGGAGGCTGAGGTAGGAGGATCATGGTGAGTTTGAGGCTGCCTTGAGACTACATAGTGAATTCCAGGTCAGCTTGGGCTAGAGTGACACAATATCTTGACAAACCCAAGAAAATGAAACAAAAAAGTGGTGAAAGCATCTGGTGTCAGTTTGCAGTGACAAGCGATGCGCCATCATGGGCAGCCTCAAAATACATTTTTAAAAGCTGCATGGAGTTAGCACCCCAACTTTTCCATACCCCGACTCAGTGCTGTGCTTCCCAGGAAGACCCCCCAACCTTGCAAGATACCTGGGGAGGGTGAGGAAGAACAAAAGGGGGGAGGCAGGAAACAAGACCAAGGGGACAGCAGACATCTCAGTGACTGAAGCAATAGTGTATGACGCCCTCAGCCGGAGGCCTCCTGCATAGATGGGGAGACCGAAGCTCTGAGGAAGCAGTGTCGCGTCTGGAGAACTTAGCTAGTCAGAAGCAGAGCTGAGCTGAGAGGAGCTGGGTCCAAGGAAGCCTTCGACCTCAGGGGCAGAAGCAAATGATCCCCAAAGGACTGTCACATAGCGCCTTTCAGTAGAGTCCCTTACTTTTGCTCCCCCCCCTGCCCCCCAAGGTAGGGTCTCGCTGTAGCCCAGGCTGACCTGGAATTCACTGTGTAGTCTCAGGGTGACCTCGAACTCAAAGCCATCCTCCTACATCTGCCTCCTAAGTGCTGGGATTAAATACATGCGCCCCCATACCCGGCTTTGGCTCTTTGGAAATATTTTATTGGGTTGGAGGGATGGCTTAACGGTTAAGACGTTTGCCTGCAAAGCCAAAGGACCCTGGTTCAATTCCCCAGGGCCCATGTAAGCCAGATGCACAAGGTGGTACATGAGTCTGGAATTCATTTGCAGTGGCTGGCGGCCCTGGCCGTGCCCATTCTCTCTTTCAAATAAATAAAACTTAAAAAATATTAAAACTATTACTAATGAGGGAGGGAGGGAGACAGAGAGAGAGACAGAGAGAGAGAGAGAGAGAGAGAGAGAGAGAGAGAGAGAGAGAGACAGACAGACAGACAGACAGAGACAGAGAGAAGGAGATAGAGAATGGGCATGTCAGGGCCTCCAGCCACTTCAGATAAACTTCAGGTGCACCAACTTGTGCACCTGGCTTATATGGGTACAGGGGAATTGAACCCGGGTCCTTAGGCTATGCAGGCAAGTGCCTTAAGCCATCTCTCCAGACCCCCTTTCTTTGACTTTTGAAGGCAATGCAGCCCTATCTCAGAGTATGTGTCCCAGTGCCCAAATACAGGTCCCCATTCACACACTGCTGTCGTGTGTGCCCAGATATCCACAGTTTGGGGGGGAAGGCATTAGTGTGTGTTGTGTGATAACCTCCTCATCACCACAGCCCGGCAGAGGAGAAAAGAGAGACTGAGAGAAATTAATTTGCCCAAGAGGGGCATCTATGGTCAGGCAGAGTTGAGAACTCAGCATTTGCTTGGCACCAAACCTGTGCAACTAAGTCCTGACTAAACTCTGGAAGGGCAAGGCTCTCTGGTTCTGACCCTCCGGCACCCCGCCGTGTCCCCAGTGTCCCCCAGCCTCACCCTCCTGGCTATGCGTGGGTTCTCCGGGTTGTCCTTCACAGAAACGGTCAGCTTGTACTCTGGGATCCGCTCGCGGTCCAGGGGCCGGTTCACGGTGACGACCCCTGTCTGGGATGGGCAGGGCTGGTGAGCTGAGCAACACCTGTTTCCCGCAGGAGGCAACTGCCCTGTGGTCAGCTCTGGGTTTGGCTAGGAGTGGCCTCCCCAAAGCACCTAAGAGATGAGCGCCAACATGTGGGCACCTGCGTCTTGCCAGGGTGAGGATGAACCACCGACACTCAGATCTGTCTTTGTAAGAGGTGGCTTTGGAAAAACCGGGCTGTCAGAAGTCTACAGACATTTCAAAGGACCAGGCAAGGACTTCTGGGACATCTTAAATAAAATAAAATTGAAAGAAGCTGCTGATCTTGGACTAGGCTCCTACACCAGGTATCCAGCAGGCCAAGTTTACACAGAGTTAAGTCAGGGGAACAGTGCTGTGGTCAAATGAAAGGCCCTGTTTCCAATTATCTAATCTGTAACCTAATGAGTGGCTGATTGGTTAAGCCATATCCAATTAAGTGGTTTCCATGCCTCCCTTCTGTTGTCCAATGAACTCTGATAGCTCACATTGTTGGCTGGAATTCCCAGCACCTGCTCTGCTTCTTGATGCTGCCTGGTTTGTAAATATTTTGATTTATTCATTCTATTTTCTGGTTTTGAGAGAGAGTCTCACTTGGAAGCCCCGGCTGGCCTTGAACTCACAGCAATTCTCCTGCCTCAGCCTCTCAAAGGCTGGGATTCAGGTGTGTAGCATTATATATGGCTTTCTTTTAGTTAACTATTTGTTTATTTGACAGAGAGAGAGAGAGGAGAGGGAGAGAGAATGGGCGCGCCAGGGCTCCCAGCCACTGCAAACAAACACCAGACACGTGTGCCCCCTTGTGCATATGGCTAACGTGGGTCCTGGGGAATCGAACCTTGGTCCTTTGGCTTTGCAGGCAAACGCCTTATCTGCTAAGCCATCCCTCCAGCCCTCCCTAGGAAGTTTCTAAGGGCATCTGCCCAGACTGAACGCCATTCCTCTACTTGGGGACGGGCAGGCGTCTGCAGCAACGTGGAATGCCGGAGTCCCCAGTGACCTTCACAGGCAGGCCCTGGGGCTGACGGGCAGCCGTGCCTACCGTGGCATTGATGAAGAAGGACCGCTCTCGGTTGCCCGCGGTGATGTTGAAAGTGAGGAGTGCGTTGCAGCCACTGTCGGCGTCGCTGGCCAGGACGTGGGCGACGAAGCTGGAGACGGGGCTGTTCTCGCTGATGGTGACATTCATGGGCAGATTCAGCAGCACTGGGTCGTTGTCATTGATGTCCAGCACGCGGATGCCCACCAGCATCTAGAGCCAGCCAGAAGAGGCAGGGGAAGGAGAGCCAGGGGGTAGATGTGACCATGGAGGAGGAGGAGGACGGAATGGGGAGGTAGCAGGGTGTCAAAAACATTGGGGAAGGGAAGGTGCAGGTGGCCACAGAGAAGAGAAAGGGGGAAAGTAAAGGGAGAAAAAGGTCAAACAGAGCCAGGCATGGTGGCGCATGCCTTGAATCCCAGCACTCGGGAGGCAGAGGTAGGAGGATCGCCACGAGTTTGAGGCCACCCGGAGACTACATAGTGAATTCCAGGTCAGCCTGGGCTAGAGTGAGACTCTACCTCGAAAAACCAAAAATAAAAAAGTCAAAGTGAGGATGAAGAGGAAGAGAAGGGGAAGTGCTCAATAACAGGCCTGGGCCAAAGACGCCTGGCGGGAGAGACAGCCTCTTGGGAGGAGACTGTTCAGGGGCCTCCGGAGGTGAGCCCAAGAGGCATATGGAGGCCTGGGCTGGCTTTGTAGCACCTGTAGCCGCGATGAGCCAAGGGTGATGATGCTTTCTGGAGTCTCTATGGAGAGGGCAGGGGACAATGAGAGAGGCCACTCACCGTGGAGCTGAGCGGGGGTACGCCCCTGTCGCGGGCACAGATGGTCAGGTTGTAGAAGGCAATGGTCTCCCGGTCCAGCTCCACGTCCTTGCGGACCCGCAACACCCCTTCCACAGGAGAGATCACAAACTCCCCTGGGAGACATCAGGTGAGGCTGGAGTTAACAGGAGGGCAGCCCTCATGCCCTACGTGCGAGCAATTCCAGACCAATCGGCTTTCTTCCTCGGGGCGTGGGCTGGCCAGAGACCAACCCAGGTGTGATGGAGGTTGGACTTGTTTTTTTTTTTTTGATCTTTTGAGGTACGGTCTCATGCTGGCTCGGCTGACCTGGAATTCACTATGTAATCTCAGGGTGGCCTTGAACCCTTGGCAATCCTCCTACCTCTGCCTCCCATGTGCTGGGATTAAAGGCGTGCGCCACCGTGCCCGGCTGGTTGGACCTATTTTTGAGATAGGGTTTCATATAGCCCAGGTTGGCCTCAAAGTTGCCAAGTCTCCAATGCTGTCCTTGAACTCCTGATCTTCCTGCCTCCACCTCCTGAGTGCCAGGGCTCTAGGCATGTACCACCATGCCTGGCTGGCAGGACTCTCTTTCCATGTAACATGTTCCTCCTAACCACTCGTGAGGGTAAGAAACTGATTAATGAGGGTATCTGGCGCTTTGGAAGGCATTATCTCAAGGCGGGCTGGACAGGCATAGGACACATAAAGACAAATTTCTTGGTGGCTGGAGACGGGCAACCGCAGGCTGTCAGAGTAGGAGGACATCATGTGGCCGCTCAGTGAAGGCACAAGACCCTCAAAGCTGGCTGCAGCCAACATGGCCGAAGGACAGAATCACGCCCTGTCCTTTGCTATATTATAATGACAGCCTGACAGGACTGATGGCCCCCATCATGCACCTGGCGCTATATAACACTGGAAAGCCTCATACGAGGGCAGAAAAGGAAATAAACCTTATTATAGAAAAGTCCTGATGTTGTTTTCTCCGCCTTAACTCGTGAATATTTCTCTCCGCTGTGAAAGTTTGCCATAAGATGCTCATTAAAATCCCTGGTGATGGGCTGGAGAGATGGTTTAATGGTTAAGGTGCTTTCCCGGAAAGTCCAAGGACCAAGGTTCAATTTCTCAGAACCCACGAAAGCCAGATGCACATGGTGGCACATACATCTGGAGTTCAGTTGCAGTGGCTAGAGGCCCTGGTGTGCCTATTCTCTCTCTCTCTGTGTGTAATAAATAAATGTTTTAAAAAAAACCCTGGGGATGAGGAGCTGCTTTTAGAGAAATCTATGTTTCTCTAAGAAGAGGTTCAGTGGGTGCCTTTGCCTGGTAATAAATGTCCTCCCAATTCCTTTGTCTCATCTCTTTCTTGGATGGTGACAAGAACCTGGACACACTGGGCAGAGGTCTTTTTTTTTTTTTTTTTAAAGGTTTTCTTTATTTATTTGGTGCATGTGGGAGGAGGCAGATAGAGAATGGGCACGCCAGGGCTTCCAGCCACTGCAAACGAACTCCAGACACATGCGCCCCCTTGCTCATCTGGCTTACATGGGTCCTGGAATATTGAACCGGCATCCTTTGGCTTTGCAGCCAAACGCCTTACCCTCTAAGCCATCTCTCCTCCTCCTTTTCTTTTCAAGACAGGGCCTCACTTTGTAGCCTGGATTGGCCTCACCTCACACTCCCAGCCATCCTCCTACCTCTGCCTCCCGAGTGGTGGCAGCAGAGGCGTGTGCCACCACGCCAGGCCCCTCGGGACACTTGTGGGAGCAGGCGCGGCGTGGGGCGCTGACTTCCTCAGGGACACACAGCACACAGGCTGGGCAAGGACAAAGACACTCATCCCCGTGGCACTGTGCCCACCCCTGGCTCCTGCCATTGTTGTTGACAAAGACCAGCCCCCGCTCACCTGCGGCTGGGTTTTCCCACCAGCCCTTCCGCTTGCAGGCTCCCCTCCGCCCTCCAGGCCTCTCCCCGCCAGAGCAGGATTTCCTGTGCCCCAGGCTTCCAGGTCTCTAAAGAACCGGGGGTTCCCTCTGGAGGGGTTTCCCAACCCTGCCCACACTCTGCCTTGTGCTAATGATGACTTCCCACAGGGAGACCCGATCACCGTTGCTTGGAAGCCTTATGAGACGCAGGCCTGGGGCAAGGGGCTGGGCCCTGGGTTAGACTTCCAGAAGCTCAACTGGAAGATGCAGGACAAGTGGGCAGGCTCATGTCCCCCACACTGGGTCAGCCCGGTCTGAAATCTCCATGCTGAAAGTTCCCTCATGGGCAGGGGTTCGGGGCCCTATTCCTTCAGGGACACCCCTGAAGAGGACCCCAATTCCTAAGGCTTATTTATCCCGTAATGTGTCTGGATTTAACCCTGGAAGTGTCTTCCCTCTACTGACTATGGTCTGTGCTGTGTTGGCCACAGGCGTGACCCAGATCCAGGGCTGGGTGTGGAGAAGGACTCTATGTGGGTGGGCTCCACTGCTCCCCAGAACCCAGCAATCAGCCAGGTATCCCCCGTCTGAGACCAGGAAACCCACCGAATACCTAACCTCATGTGTGCGTGCACGTGCGCGTGTAGAGCTGGGAGAAAGACCTGGTGGTGTTGGTTTTGGAAGAAGGCCCCAACACTTGGCCAGAGAGGAGACTTTGGGCCATGAAACGTGGCATGTCACCAGAGTGACCTGCCGTTGCAGCTACGGACAGGAGGCTCCAAGTTGGATCCTCCAGAAGTACGCTGATTTTCTTTCCACGACCTTAACTGCCTTGCCTGTGTAGCCGAGGATCACCGTGCAGTTACGTCCCATGTAGCCCACGTTAGCCTTGAACTTGCTATGTAGCCGAGGATCACCGTGCACTTCCGATTCTTCTGCCTCCACCCCGCAGTGCCAGGATTATGGTCTCGCACCTCTGTCCCTGGTTTATGTGTTGCTGGGGGTTTGACCCAGGGCCTAATGCATGTTGGGCAAGTGCTCTACCCATTGGGCCACACCCCCAGCCCTGCAGCTCTCCTTGTTGAAATCTCCTCTGGTTCACAATTCACCTATGTCCAGCTCCAGCCTCGACCTCTCTTTCACTCTTTTATACCCAGCATCTCACACCTGAGGGCCACTTCCCCTCCACATCTTGTCCCAGAACCCAAGTCTCCAGCTGTGAGTGAAATGCTTGACATCTTCCCCACTGCTCAGGCCTAAGCCTGGCTTCCTCATGCATTCACATCCAGTCAGGTAGCAGCCTGGTTGGGGGGGGGGTGTCCATCTTTGGAAAATGTCAGAGCGAGCCACCTCTCACCACCTCCACTGCCACCACACTGGTCCCAGCCACCTCCCCCAAATCTCTAACCCAGGTACGCACCAGTTTCCAACTGCTGGCCTCTCTACTTTTCCCTCAGCACAGTAACCCCAGTGGCCCCCTTACTACTGTGTCTAGTCATGCCCTTCCCCTCTGGAAGCCCCTAGGATGTCCACCTCACCAAAAGCCAAGGGCTGGAGAGATGGCTCAGAGGTTAAGGCACTTGCCTGCAAAGCCTAAGGACCCAGGTTCGATTCCCCAGTACCAAGGTAAAGCCAAATGCAATGGGTAGCACATGCATCTGGGTTCATTTGTAGTGGCGAGAGGCCTTGGTGTGCCTATTCTCTATCTAGATATATTTGCCTCTTTCTTTATTAAATAAAAAAGTAAACAAACAAATAAAAATAGTCTTCAGAACCAGACAATATCATCTCTTCCTGCTCATCCTATTTCTCAACTTCATACTAGACACAGGGTCTTTTCACAATCATGAGTCTATTGGGGCATGCTGTGACCTCATGACCTTTGCCCTTGCTGCCCCCTCTGTCTAAGCTGATTTCCCTCCTGTCTACTGGCTCAGTTTTCTTCTGTATCCTTCAGTACCTGCCACATGTCCAGCATATCACAGTTACTCATAAATAATCATGCAGGGCTGGAGAGATGGCTTAGCGGTTAAGCGCTTGCCTGTGAAGCCTAAGGACCCCTGTTTGAGGCTCGGTTCCCCAGGTCCCACGTTAGCCAGATGCACAAGGGGGCGCACGCATCTGGAGTTCGTTTGCAGAGGCTGGAAGCCCTGGCGCACCCATTCTCTCTCTCTCCCTCTATCTGTCTTTCTCTCTGTGTCTGTCGCTGTCAAATAAATAAATAAATAAATAAATAATTAAAAAAAAATAAATAATCATGCAATGACCAATTACAATGGTCACAATGGTTCACAGAACTTTGCATGTTTGCTTTCCTTTTTAAGAATGGGCAAGGCGTGGTGGTGCGGCAGAGGTAGGAGGATTGCTGTGAGTTCGAGGCCAGCCTGAGACTACATAGTGAAGTCCACATCACCCTGGGCTAGCGTGAGACCCTACTTGAAAAAAAAACAAACAAACAAGGGGCTGGAGAGATGGCTTAGTTAAGCGCCTGCCTATGAAGCCTAAGGACCCTGGTTCAAGGCTCGATTTCCTAGGACCCACGTAAGCCAGATGCACAAAGGGGCACATGCATCTGGAGTTCGTTTGCAGTGGCTGGAGGCCCTGGCATGCCCATTCTCTCTCTCTCTCTCTCTCTTCTGTCTGTCTCTTTATCTCTCTCAAATAAATAGATAAATAAAATATTAAAAAAAACAAACAAACAAGGGCTGGAGAGATGGCTTAGCGGTTAAGCGCTTGCCTGTGAAGCCTAAGGATCCCGGTTCGAGGCTTGGTTCCCCAGGTCCCACGTTAGCCAGATGCACAAGGGGGCGCACGCGCCTGAAGTTCGTTTGCAGAGGCTGGAAGCCCTGGTGCGCCCATTCTCTCTCTCTCCCTCTATCTGTCTTTCTCTCTGTGTCTGTCGCTCTCAAATAAATAAATAAATAAATAATTAAAAAAAAACAAAAACAAACAAGACAAGTAAAGAATGGGAAGGATCAGCTTAGCAGTGGGAAAGCCCCCCCCCCCCAGGCCACTATGGGGTGACCACTGCTGCCAGGGTTCCCACCATTCCCTATTATGTTTCCACGGTCCCTCCTTCTCCACATGTCCCCTGACTTCCTGACTCTTTGGGGTTGGGTCTCCTGACCTACTGAAAGTTTCCTTCTGGCCAGGGCATATGCTGCATTCAGATCTAGGAGAGCAGCCATAGCAGATGTACTGGCTGTCAGTGGGTGGCACCTGGGGACCTTGGGCTGGGCTGTGCTCTGCACATGTACTGAAGACATTTCCTACCCACTCCCAGTGAGGCGCGTGACCCTTCAAGGCCACTGGTCCCTGCCCCAGATGTCAGGGCGTTTTCACCATATCTGTGATGAAAGGGTGGGAGATGACCCTCACCATCATCTTATGGGGGGGGGAGTACAAGGCTGAGGCCCAGAGAGGGCAAGGTCACACAGTGGTGGGGCCAGCTATATGGACACCTCCCCCACCCTGCTCCTGAGACCTCAGAGCCATGCCTGCCTCCACCGCCCGGTGCAGGCCCCACTTACCCAAGGGGTCTCCATCCACGATGCTGTACTCCACCTGCCCATTGGGGCCCGAGTCTTGGTCACGGGCCAGGAAGGTCCACACTCTGGGCCCTGGCTGGCCCTCGGTGACGTCAAAAGGCCCTTCATAGTCCCGGGGGAAGGTGGGCACGTTGTCATTGATGTCGTTCACGTTCACAAGCACCTGAGACAGTGGACAGCTAAGCTAGGGTCTGGGACCAACTGCTTATGGGTGCCTCAGCAACTTTTCCTATGAACCCCGTCTGAGGGTGAAGCCCTTGGGGCCGAGGCAAGAATTACACAGGGTCACAGAGGTGGAAGGCTCTCTTAACCTGTGCCTGTGGGTCAGTTCTTCTCTATCTCCTCTCTGTTCTTTTTTTTAGTGTTTGTTTATTTTTATTTATTTATTTCAGAGCAATAGAGAGACAGAGAAAGAGGCAGAGAGAGAGAGACAATGGGCGCACTAGGGCCTTCAGCCAGTGCAAACGAACTCCAGACGTGTGTGCCCCCTTGTGCATCTGGCTAACGTGGGTCCTGGGGAATCAAGCCTCGAACCGGGGTCCTTAGGCTTCACAGGCAAGCGCTTAACCGCTAAGCCATCTCTCCAGCCCTCCTCTCTGTTCTTTGTAGTGCTGGGGATCAAACCCATAGCCTTGCACACGATAGGCAAGCACTCTACCATGGAACTGGTAGCTCTAAGGTCTTATTTTATTTTATTTTATTTATTTATTTATTTTGGTTTTCTTGAGGCAGGGTCTCATTCTAGCCCGGTTGACCTTGAACTCACTCTGTAGCACTAGGCTGGCCTCAAACTCATGGTGATCCTTTTATCTCATCCTCCTAAGTGCTGGGATTAAACGGTGTGCCCACTATGTGTGGCTCTAGATTTTTTTAACATTAAATTTGTTTGTTTATTATTTGTTTATTTGAGAGTGACAGAGAGAAAGAGGCAGAGAGACAGAGAGAGAATGGGAGCACCAGGGCCTCCTTGGCTCTAGATTTTTTCAAAAATATTTCATATTTATTTATTTGACAGAGAGAGAGAGAGAGAGAGAGAGAGAATGGACACACCAGGGCCTCTAGCCACTGCAAATGAACTCCAGATGCATGTGCCCCCTTGTGCATCTGGCTAACATGGGTCTTGGGGAATTGAACCTAGATCCTTTGGCTTTGCAGGCAAGAGCCTTAATCACTAAGCCATCTCTGTGACACAAGGTTCTGCCTTGAATTTGTAATCTTCCTGCCTTTGGCTCCTGTGTCCTGGGATTATGAGTGCGTTCTACTGAGACAGAGCTCTTACACTCTGGCCAATTTCCTGCATACCCGGTACCTCGCCCCCCACCACTGGAGCCATTTGGTTTTTGTTTTATTTTTTTTTATTTTTATTTTTTTTTCGAGGTAGGGTCTCACCGTAGCTCAGGTTGACCTGGAATTCACTATGGAGTCTCAGGGTGGCCTCGAACTCACCACCATCCTTGTATCTCTGCCTCCCAAGTGCTGGGATTGAAGGCGTGTGCCACCACGCCCGGCTTACTGGAGCCATTTGGGAACCTCCCCGTCCTTTCCCACCCCCACCCCCTCAGGGCGCCACATCCCACCCACGCACCGTGGTGGTAGAGGTGAGGCGGTGAGACAAGATGGGGCATTGATCTGTGGCTGTGACAATCAGGGTGTAGCGACCATGACTGATCTCATAGTCCAGCTCCTTGGCAGCAGTGATGATGCCCTGGGGACATAGAAGGTATGAGCGGAGGCCATGATGAGCGGTGGGCCTGGCTCTGTGGTCAGGCTCTGACACCCTGACCACAACTGCTTAGTCTTTGTTCATGGCAGACATTACTAATCAATCTCGGCCCAGCTGAGGCCACATAAGGCTCTATCCTAATCCAGGTTGTCCACCTTCATCACTAAATTTTTTTCCCCAGGCTCTGTTTTTGCTCCTTGTGCCACATGGTGTCACCAAGCTCTCCACCAAGCCTTGGAAGAGCTTTGTCCCTCCCCTTCCCTCCTTTCTGCACCCCACCCTCAGCCGCTGACCGTGTGCCTGCCGATCCGGAAGGTGTTGATGATGTTGCCCGCGACAATGGCGTAGGTGACGGTGCCGTTGGGCCCCTCGTCCAGGTCCAGAGCCCGGATGGTGATGAGGCTGGCATTGACCGTGTCTGGGCCTTCATCCAGCACCACCTCGTAATGAGGCTGCTGGAAGACGGGGGCGTTGTCGTTCTCGTCCACGATGGTCACGTACACGTGGGTGGTGGCCTGGGGGAGAAAAATATGGTCAGGCGACTCCGTCAGGGGACCAGAGAGCCTGAGATCGATCCAGATGGCTGTGTTCCTGGGATGAACTCACTCTGTGTGAGCGAACGCGGGGAGGGAAAGACGGGAGACAGCGTGGGAGGAGGAGGAGGAGGGAAGTCACAGGGAAGAAGGAAGCTCAGAGGCTATTGAGGGGTGGTGGTGCAAGCCTATAATTCCAGCACTTGGGAAGTAGAGGCAGGAGAATCACTTGAGGCCAGCCTGGTCTACATAGTGAATCTGAGGCCAACCACCGCCATATGGAGAGGCCCTGTTTCAAACAAACACCAAAAAAAAAAAAAAAAAAAGAAACCCAAAAAACAACAAAAAAAAACCCCCACAAAACAACCCACCTCCCCTCAAAACAGGCATATTGGATGAAGCCAGACATCTCCTGAACTCACAGCCTTGTCTATACCAGAGTCTTACCTACCCGATTGCAAGAGGCAGGAATGTGAGGTACTGGGCCCATCACAGTAATTAAACGTCACCTATGGCTTATGTACATGAAAGAAATACTTATTCCCAGACTTGAGAGAGGGTGAGGCTTGGGATTGGGAGCAAGTTCATGAGCAGACTTTGTGAATCCACGAAACAGTCAACTCACGGGCCACGATGGCCTCCCTGTGACACGTTGCTGCAGTCCTGTGAAAGGCCATGTCTAGCCAACACTTGGATCAATCAGACCACGAGTAATATTCAACCAGTCAACACCCAAGAATCCATCACAGCCAGCTGATTGGCTCTGCATAAACAGAGCAGGAAATGGAAAAAAAAAAACTGGCCATGTGCTGCTATTCATTTTTTTTTTTTTCTTTTTCTTTTGGCTTTTTGAGGTAGGGTCTTGCTCTGGAATTCACTATACAGTAGTCTCAGGGTGGCGTCGAACCCACAGCAATCCTCCTATCTCTGCCTCCCAAATTCTGGGATTAAAGGCGTGCGCCACCACATCTGGCTGGCTCTCATTTTTTCCTTGAGCCAACCCCATCTCCATCATTTCTCTTCCTCCACCAGGATTATCTGGGCTTCCGGGGAGCCTGGCCCATGTGGAGGCCTTGCAGCCAGGCATGGTGTCACATGCCTTTGATCCCTGCACTTGGGAAGCCGAGGTAGGAGGATTGCTGTGAGTTTGAGGCCAGCTTTGGGCTACAGAGTGAGTTCCAGGTCAGCATGGTCTAGTGTGAGAACCTACCTTGAAACAAACAAAACAAACCAAAAACACTCCAAAACAAACCAGGTGGACAGCACCTGAGAAACCAGGTTGCCCTCTGGCCCTCGGCCCTTCCTGTGCCCACACTCAAAGCAAGCACACAAGGTGGGGAAACCATCATGTTACGTTTCTCAGCCTTCAGTGGAGAGTGGAGAGGAGAGGGAACGAGCACATGATCAGCCTCAGTGCTCATCTCCAGAATGAACGACCGGGCTGGGGAGATGGCTCAGCAGTTAAAGGTGCTCGCTCACACCTTTTTGGGGTCTACCGTGAGTGACCCCATCTCACTTCTGCTGAGGCTGGGGAGGGAATAGGACCCAGTGCCCACCTCATTCATCTCTGCTGGTTTGGACCCTCTCCAGGAGAACAGAATGCACACTCTACCACCCAGAAGAGCCCAGGCCTGTCTTGCCAGGTGTGTGTGTGAGGGGGCGGTTGGGGGGGTTTCAAGATCTCAAGCCACCCATGTAAGCGGGACACAAAAAATGAAAAATTGGCATGAGCATCTTGTGTTTATTTGCAGGGATGAGGGGCCCTGGTACACACACACACACACACACACACACACACACACACACACACGTGCGCGCAAATGAATATGTAAATATTTTTTTGAGGCAAGTCCAACAGACTGACCATTTTTTTTAGTACAAGAGAGAGTGAGTGAGTGAGAGAGAGAGACAGAGAGAGAGGGAATTGGCACACCAGGACCTCCAGCCACTGCAATCAAACCCCAGACGTGTGCGCCCCCTTGTGTGCATGTGCGACCTTGTGCATTTCATCACTTTGTGCATCTGGCTTATGTGGGACCTGGAGAGTCGAACATGAGTCCTTAGGCTTCTCAGGCAAGCGCCTTAACCACTAAGGCATCTCTCTAGCCTGATTTGTTTTTAAATAAAAAAAAAGAATGAAATGTCTCCAACATCTCATGCACCCTTTGCAGCTCAGGTGGGCTTACATCTCTTTTTCTAATGGACTGTGTTTGTGCAATGGTGACTGCCAAGGAAGAGGTCACCACATGCTTTGCACAGTCCTGGTGGTAGCTGTGGGCACTCATTCCCCAACATCCACCCATGAGCCTATCTTGAGCCCCCCTGGGTTCCAATACCAGCAGGAGCACAAGGGTGCCACCCTCTCCTGGCCTCTGTCCCAGGTGCACCTCAAAGACTCCCTGGAAGTGTCTGGCCACCCACGGTACAGGCTGCTGGGGCTGGAGTCGGGGCTCCCACCAAGCTGTCCCTTGTAGCCATCCTGCCTTGACTCAGACCTGCGTGTAGGTGATGGGGATTGTCAAGGAGGAGGCCAGCATATGCTCTGCACGGTCCTGGTGATGGCTGTGAGAATCATTCCCCAGCACCCACCCACTCTTGGAGGAAGTCAAACTCCTGTGTCTTGCTCTGTCTTGTCCTAGCACTGGGGAAAGGTGGCTTGAGGTTTCTAGGTGACGCCCACAGCTTGGGCAATGCCTGTGTCTTCCCATGCTCAACGCTGGGCAGCGTGGTGGGGGAGGAAGGAGGGAAGGAAGGGAGAGGTGCTTTGAGGTCTACCCTGGGTGGCCCCATCTCACTTCTGCTGAGGCCGGGGAGAGAAACAAGCCTAGTGTCCACCTCATTCACCTCTGCTGGTTTGGTCCCTCCGCAGGAGAAGAAAATGCACACTCTGCCACCACGAAGAGCCCAGGCTGTCTTACGAGGTGGTGTCCCAAGGTCAGAATCACATCTAGGTACCTGGGTTGTGTCTTGACAGCTTCTGGGGCTCCCATCTCAGGGCTGCTTCTGGCTCCAGGTATATTAGGCTTGCATAATATCCCCTAACAAGAGCAGGACACTCTGGGACAGGGAGATGGCTTGGTGGGTAAAGTGCTTGTCACTAAAGCAGGAGGACCAGACTTTGGATCCCCAGAAGCCATGTCAGTGTTGTGGAGTACGCCTGTAGTCCCAGCGCTGGCGAGGCAGAGACAAGTGCATCCTTAGGACTTGCTGGCTAGCTAGTCTAGTTGAATCCGTGGGCTCCAGATTATGTGAGAGACTGAGAGACCCTGCCTCAAAGAATAAGGGGGACAGAAGCTAAGGAGGACACCTGACGTTGACCTCTAGCCTCCATACCTGCAAACGTGCACATGCATCTGCACACACGTGTGCCCACACACATATGAACAAACATACACATACAAAAATTGACAAGAATAGTGAGCTGGAGAGATAGCTTGGTGATTAAGGCATCTGCCTGCAAAACCTAAGGACCCAGGTTTGATTCCCCAGTACTCAGGTAAAGCCAGATGCACAGTGTGGCACATGCATTTGGAGTTTGTTTTGCAGTGGCTGGAGGTGCTGGTATGCCCATTCCCCTACCCTCATTGCATATATATATATGGCTGGGCATGGTGGCGCACGCCTTTAATCCCAGCACTCGGGAGGCAGAGGTAGGAGGATCGCCGTGAGTTCAAGGCCACCCTGAGATTCCATAGTGAATTCCAGGTCAGGCTGGGCTACAGTGAGACTCTACCTTGTAAAATAAATAAATAAATAAATAGAGAAAGAAAGAAAGAAAGAATAGGACCTGGGTGTGGTGGCACACACCTTTAGTCCCGGCCCTCAGGAGGCAGAGGTAGGAGGATCTCCATGAGTTTGAGACTTCATAGTGAATTCCAGGTGAGCTTGGGCTACAGCGAGACTCTACCTCGAAAAACAAAACAAAACAAAAGAAACAAAAAAAGAACAAAACCAAAATAGGATTAATTCCTGGCTCTCAATCTGTCCCGCCACTCTGATTCCTGGAACTCTGGGTTCTGACTGGCCTGTGTTCTTCAACCAGGGAACCTCTGGGAACTCACAATCCCTACAGGGTCAGGAGCACCCCTGGCATCTTCAGCTGGGCTGGGCACAGCTACGCCCTTCCTCTCCTGCAACCCGTGCCCTTGTTGGGGTCACCCCTGTCATAGCCACTCCATAGCTCCATTCAGGCAGCCCTGTGCTCACTCCAGGTGGGCCACTTAGGGGACAGTGCAGTAGTCAGCCTCTTACGCCTGGCCTGTACAAAGGACTTAGACTCATCAAGGGAGTAAACGCCTCATGACATAGGCCTGTACTCCTACCTAATCAAGAGGCTGAGACAGCAGGATTGCCAGTTCAAGACCAGCCTGGATAACTTAGAAGTTTTTTTTTTTAAAAAGGAGCTGGTGGCAGAAGTATTCTGGGGAGGTGGATAATGGTGTGCCCAGAAGCCATTGATTGTTAATTAAAATTTTTTTTTAGTGTCAGTGGTAGGATACCTTCCAGTGAGTTGTTGGCCAGGGAGGTCCCTGATTCCCCCAAAACATTATAGGCTATTTCCAAGGCTCTTGGTTGCCCACAGGAACTAGATGGTAAGACCTTATTGATGAAGATTCCACATGCCTGGGCTGCTTGTCACTAAGAAATCACGCTGCAGCTGAGCTGGAAGCCTCCTCCCTGTGGACCCTGTCGGGATGCTGCAAAGCGCTGTGCAGCATGCAGCCTTTTGGGAGCGGAAGTCATCAACAGTTTTAACCAGCAGCGGACCCCGAGAGCCTTATGGCTGGCCAACCACGTGAAATATGCCAACAGGTGCAATGGTGGCATGTCTGTTTTGGGGGAAACAACTGCTCTCTGACTGGACTTGAGGCCTGCTTCATGGGAGGGAATTCATGCAGTACTGAGAACCTAGTCAAAAAAAAAAAAACAAAACAGCCTATGGCAAGGGAGGTCAAAAGCCCTCGGGGGAAACTATTCTTGTCAGCTAAATGGATATATTATGCCCACACCAAAACTGCCCTCTAAACATTTATTCTTATGCTCATATATTAATGCTGCTCTCGCTTTTGGTTAGAGAAGCTTCTTTTCACAGATGGCGGTGACCACTGGGGTGACTCAAAACTTCCCACCGTGCTGAGATGTGACAGTGGAGTGTTCAGCACTAGGTGTGACATCTCTATCACACTTTCTGTGGCTCGGGGACCATTGCGGAAGAGGTGGCAGAAAGAAGGTGAGAGCCAAAGGGAAGTGCTGCTTACAAAACTGTCTTCCAGACACAAAGTGGCCTTGATGCTCATCACCTCACAGTGACTGGCATTGCCAACGCAAGACCAGCATTGCAGGAGGAAAGAAATGTTGCCATCAAAATAGACGAGAGACTAGCTGGAAAGAAGAGGGAGTCAGTGGAGGGGGATTTTGGGGGGAAAAGTAGGGGTGATGGAAGGGGATTACGATCATGGTATACTGTCCATACAAGTTGTTAATAAAAAGTTTAAAAAAGAAGGGGGCTGCGATTGTAGCTCAGTGCTGGAGTGCTTTAGGCTCAGTATAGGGGTGGGAGAGATATAAAAAGAATCCCTGGGGGAGGGAGGCTCTGGAACCCAAAACTTATCCAGGCTCTGGAGGGCAGAAGAGGCCAAGCAAAGGACCAACTAGTTGGTATGTTGGACCTGGTGTCATCCTCAAAGGGGGCGTGGACAGAAAAGATGGGGGATCCTTAAGGGAGGTGGGGCCTGTTGTAGAGGGGATGACTGAGCTGTTTGCTTAGTGATCACAAGAACCTGGATGAGGGCTGCATAGATGGCTTGGTGGTTAAGGCACAGTTAAGGTGTTTGCCTGCAAAGGCTAATGACACAAGTTTGGTTCCTGGGTACCCACGCAAACTCAGATGCACAAAGTGGTGCCGGCATCTAGGTTTTCAGTGACTAGAGGCCCTGGTGTGCCCATTCTCTCTGTGTGTCTCTCTTCTATCTTTCTGTTTGCAAATAAAATTAAAAAAAAAAACTAAAATGAAGAGCCTGGATGACATCAGGGGAGAGATGTGCTATGGAGCCATCAGGGCTGGGAGGAGAATACAGGAGTCCTGTGGGCCAGGCGTGGTGACACACACGTGTAATCCCAGTGCTCCAGGGGCAGGAGAATGGTGAGGCCAGTCTGAGCCACAGGGCAACAGCAAAGCAAAACAAAACAAAACAAAACACCAAACACACCCTCAAATCAGAACAGCAAACAACTGCACCCAAAACTAAACGAATCAAACAATTTAAAAAAAGACAAACACATTTGGGGCTGGAGAGATGACTTAGCGGTTAAGGTGCTTGCCTGCAAAGCCAAAGGACCCTGGTTCGATTCCTCAGGACCCACGTAAGCCAGATGCACAAGGTGGTGCATGCGCCTGGCATTCGTTTGCAAGGGCTGGAGGCCCTAGTGCGCCCATTCTCTCTTCCTCTCTATGTGCCTCTCTCTGTCACTGTCTCTCAAATAAGTAAAATGTTTTTTTTTATTTAAAAAAACACATTAAATAAGTAAACAAAATTGCAGTGAGCCTGTGACTACTCAGGCACCAGGGAGGGAGGAAGGGGGGCTCTGGGCACACGGACAGATGCCACACAGTATGTCTTGAGGTTTCAGGATTTGAGCCTGCCGTCTCCCACTGTTTCAGGCCTGTTTGCACCTGTGCGCAGCTGCATGTACCAAGGGTCTCAGATGCAGAGTCAACAACGATGTCAGATTTCACTCCCCCATTCATCCCTGCGTTCCTTCAATCCCGCACCTGGAGTTAGGCCCTGGGTATGCCGGGGGCGTGGAGGGCACAGGGTCTTGGCCCAGGTCGGTGCATGAGGACAAGGTACAAGCGCTGAGAACCACAGGCATGATGCTAGGTTAGAAGGAGCTCCACTTCATGGGCCTTGCAACCATCATGATCTCCGAAAAGCACGGGGACCAGGAGGGTTTTACACGCGGGGCCCTGGAGGGAAGCTTATCTGCAGGACGGGGCGCCGCCGCAGGCCTCCCCCCCCCCCCGCCCCCGCCGGGCCCCGGGGGACGCAGTGCCTCCCGCCGCCCCTCGGGGGCGCTGTGGGGTCTCCGAGGCGCCCGGGTCAGCCGCCCGCCCGCCGCGCTGCAGGCTCAGGCACGCGCGGGGAGCAGCAGCGTCCAGCCAGCGCTCCGCGCGCCCCGCGGCTCCCCTGCGCTCCGCTCCTCCGTGCCCCGACTGTGCTCGGACCCCGACGGCGACATGGGTGTCCCTGCAGTCCCCGAGACCAGCAGCCAGCGCTGGGCGCCCCTGCTCCTCACTCTCTTCCTGGCTACGTCTAGAGGTAAGGTCCGGGCGGTGGGGTGGGGGACACGGGGGGGGACAAGTGCCAGTGAGCGAGCGAGCGAGAGAGAGCGAGAGAGAGAGGGAACACAGCCGTTTGAGGTGTGGAACCCAAGCAGGATGGGAGTGCCTCGGGTCCCCCCTCAACCTACTTGTGATCTCCACCCTAGCTGCTGGGACAGCTGTGCAGGCAGGGCACAGTGCCAGCTCAGCTTCGTGTCCCCAGGGGCCACATCTGTACTGGGTGACAGCTGCCCAAGCTTCAGTCAGGTCTGTCCCCAGGGGACTGCTATCGAGGAGACCCGGACCCGCTCCCTGCCCTACACAGCTCCCCTGGCAACAAGTGGCTTCTGCCAGGCAAGAGAGGGACAGGGTGGGGGCAGCTCCTGTATGTGCTTTCAACAGCTGTGGCATCGCTTTGCCCCTCTGGCCCCAGAATCTCCAAGCGTTTGTGTGTGTGTGTGTGTGGGGGGGCAGGTGATACTAGAAACCTGCGCTGGCACCTTATTCCTTGGGCACACTCCTGGCTGAGCAACAGGTGGACGGCTCTATCACTCTGGTCCCTATTCTGAGGGTCCGTAGCTCAAGGACCAGCCTGGGGCACTGAGGACGCTGTGGGACGCTCCCCCAGCTCAGGCACAAGCCCATCGTAGGGGCTTGGATAACTGAAGGCACCTCTCTGCCCTTAGTTTCCTTAGCTCACACACAGAAGTCCCAAACAAGAGGTACCACTTTCCAAAGTCCAGAACTTGGGTCCTGTCTAGGCTCGGAGAGAGAATCTGGTGTTTTCCTTGCCCCGAGCTGAAGAGGGGGGTACTTTCTGACAGCTGTTCATGCAGCAGGCAAGGCTGTCCCCTGGAAACAGGGGACCCCTAGCTTCTTGAAGGCAGCAGAAGGGCAGTGTTCCGAGCATGCTAGTGAAGATTGAAGGTTGACGGGGAGGGCCCAGGAAAAGTGTCAGTCATGGAGCCAGAGGAAGGCAGGATGGAGGTGGAGGGCTTGGCAAGAGGGTGCCGGTGGGCGGGCCAGCAGAGAAAGAAGGGGGGGGAGGCAGGATAAGAGGGAGGTGGAGACAGAACCTGTACGAGCCTGTTATCTGCGCATTGGGAAGCTGGCCGGGGCCACCGATAAGGCGGCGGCACCCATACCCCAAGACAGAGCGGCCTAAGCCTCAGACTGGATGCTCCCCCAAAGGGAGGGAGGGACAGAGTGGGGTGTGACGGGGGGGGGGGGGGGAGCAGGGTGGTCCCAGCACCCAGACCACGGCTTCTGGCAGGGCAGGGCTTCCAGGACCATGGAATGGCAGCAGGCAGAGAGGCCAGCACCGCACCCAGCACGGGCCACTGTCCCCACGCTCACGCGACCCCGAGCAAACCTCCCTGGTTCCTTACCCCTTCCCTATGCTCCCTTGGATGGTCTCTTCCTGCTCCAGTGCCCCACTTCGGGACACTGAGTCACAGGGCTCCAGAGCTGAGGGATTCAGCTTGCAGAGCAACTGATGGGGCCCAAGAGGGCCCCCGGGGAGTTTGGGACCCTTACCCTACTTGGCTTCCACAGCCAGGAGTCTCCGGCACCCAGAGCCCTTGGCTATTCAAATGACTTGCTGAGCTGAATGCTAAGTGCTCCTGGCCCAGGTCATTAGGACTCTGTGTGGCTTGTCCGTAATGGAGTCAGACATCCTCCTAGCCTCCAGCTGCTCTCCTCTCAGCATCAGATGAGACACGGGCACAGTCGCTCATGGATAGCCTTCCCTCTTCCTAGAGCTTTGTGGGATGAGGGAGGCCACAGGCGGGGGGATTGAGAATGTTCACCAACTGGCCAAGGTGCGGGTTGCTCAGGGTAGCAGTGAGTCAAGGTTAAAGCCTTTGCTTTTGAGTGGGTGACCACTAGTGGTCAGAGCTCAGAAGCCTAGGACGTATGGAACGCAACCTTTTTCTGGGTCTGATGGAGGCTGGGTCAGGGGGAGGGTTGCCTTGGGGGCCAGAAACCAGGAGACCCCCGAGGATGTGGGAGACTCTTCTCCACAAGTATTCTTAGGACTTGAGGAAGTTACTGCCCTTAACTGTCCTCACAGGGTGACCCAGAAGCCCCAAACTCTGAGGCCATCATACCAAAGAGGGTGTCCTGGCGTGAGGGCGGGGTAGCCAGCCATCTTCCCCTTCATAGTAAACAAGGCTGCAGGGCCCTGTTGAGCAACTCAGTGCTGTAAGCTTCTGAAGCAGTAGTTGTCACCTCTTGGGAAATCCATGACCCCCCGCCTGGAGGCCCTGTAGTGGAGAGATGCAGCCCGAGGCTAGTCTGTGTGCATGAGGAAGATGGCCTTCCCAGCAGGAGACACCCAGGGGCCAGCAATACTGAGGCAGGCTAAGCTAAGCTGGCTTCAGGAAGGAGGTTTCTTGCTGAGATCTGGCCTCCCTGGCGAGTGGACCCAGGGGGTGCTTCTAGGGACCAGTGACTTTCCATCTGAGCTCTTGCTGCCTACAGAACCCTGCCGAATGCCCAGGACCCAGGAAAGGATGGCTCGTTCAATGGGACTGGACTCTTCAGACTCCTGGCTTCTTCTGGAGTCTGATGAACACCCTGGCTGGATCCAGCCACCTGTAGGTACTAAGAGTCTGAAATGCTCACAGAGCTACTTGCATGGTCTTCCTCCCAAAGTTCCCCCAGAGATGGAGCCATTGCCGCTTCAAAGCCAGCCTGGCCAGCATCTGTGCCTCTCCATGGGACCTTCCTTATACCAGGTCTCCACATTTTAGTCTGTTGATCGTGTTTAAAGCAGCTACTGTCTTGCCCACCAGCTGCTGGGCAATGAACTTGCTCTGCTACGGACAAAGACTTTCTACATCGCGTCTCACTTCCCACGGGGACCCGGGGTCCAGTCCTGCCTCTGCTTCTTCGTCACTGTGGTGCCCCCACACTCCTTCCCCTCCCCTGAATATGAAGTGGGCAGGCGGGGTGACATGGTCGCCTAGAAGCCACTGGTCTCCACAGGGATTAAGTCCCACGTGGTGCTTTCTGGGCCCATTTGCTCATCACCTGTGTGCAGTGTCTGACGGGTATCTACCGACTTGTTTTTCCTTTAAATATACTCATGAATTTTTTTTTTAAAGAGTAAGTCGATTTTAAAAGGAAATTTTATATCACTGTTACAAGTGGAAAGCCTCTATCATCAACTATAAATAGAACAGATCCTAACAGTATAGCATTGGCAAACCAAATAAGGGTACTAAGTGCTGGCTGGAAATTTTACCCTGGGGAAGGCTGAGAGTGTGCAACCTGCTGCTGTCTCTTGTCAAAGTAAATTAATGAAAAAGAATAAAAAGGACATTAGCAAGTGGCTGAGACATAGTGACATCAATCCAAAACTTACTTTTTTGACATAGTCAGGACTGAGAGAAAACTGAAAAGGGAATAGCCTTCTCCCTGTATGATTCGATGTTGTTTAATGTTGTAAAACCAAAAGTAAAACTACTTCCCAAGGCTGCCACACAAGCTGCGCTCTCATTGGCCAGGCCAGCTGTCCATCTGTGGGATGGAGATGGGGCCTCCAGCCAATCCTCTGCTCTCTGTAGAGACTGTTTGTCTAGAGGGAGAAGATGTCAGAACTGGGGGTTCAAACTCAGTATGCTGGGTCTGCTGGCACTGGTGGAGCCCAGCATAGTGAGCTTGAGTCCCCCCAGGCCCAAGTGAATCCTGGCCTGTCTGTCACTCTGTGAGACTCTCAATACTTTGGTTGCTTCATTCTAGTGCCTGCCTCGCAAGGTTGGGAATTAAATAAAGTGAGTCCGTATCCAAGTGCTTAGATACCTCGCATGAAAGAACTGAGTCCCCGTGTGGATGGAATAAGAGCTGCAGGACACCTCCCCGGTCTGGCCCGGACCTTGAGGGACTGGCTAGGGCTGGTCATCCTGCAGGCTCATTTTCAGAGAGGCCTGGAGTCTGGGATGGACCCATCCCCGGTGGCATCTTTGGGCCGAGGCACTGGCTTGCTGCCCAGACCCTCCCGAGGAGGCTCACTGGCTAGAACACGGGCCTCCGGACACAGGACGCTTTCCCAAGGTGCTGGAAGCACCACTTCCTCCCATAGAGCCTGCTTCCCCTTCCCGGCCTCCGTGGTCCCTGTGAATGGACACTTCCTGCTGGGGCAGGGATCAATAAACACATCTGAGATGCCCTTTGTCCTCACTGGCCGGAGAGCCTTCTGCACAGACTTGCTGGCTTCCTCCCGGTTCTGATGGAGCCCTGCCTCTGTTTCCCTCTACGCCCCACATCTTGATTAAGACAAGATCTCAGCCCTTTCCTTCTGCACCTGGGCACTAGCCCATGGAACGGGCTCTGGCAGGGAGCTGGGAGGCCAAGGAATGGCACTGTGGGGCCCAGCGAGAACAGGAGGTTAGTGACTGTTTACTTGGCGACCTAGCAGCTGGAGAGACTTCAGCTGACTGGGTGGGGCCTTCCTGGCCAGGCCAATCAAGCTGGGGAACCACCACCACCAAAGGCTGAGGTGTCGTCTTGGTTACTGTGGGCAAAGCTCACGCTTGTCAGGGAAAATAACAATATGACAGCCCGTCCACACCCACCCACGCCCATCCCGTCCCGTGCACACCCACAGGAGGGATGCTGGGGGGCAGGAGGTGACAGTCATGAGAGCAGACCTGAGATGATGCCATGGAGAACTCCTTTGAGCACCCTCCCCCCAAAACTGCACCCCCACTTGTAACCGAGCCATAGCTAGGAAGGGCAGTAACCGGACTGGATTTCCTAACACATGTCCCTCCAGGGCCCTTGGTTCTCCACAGTCTTTCTGCCTTTGGGTCTGACTCATGTGGAGATCTTGCTAAGTATCTGTGGAATGAAAGAATATTTTCAGTGTGGGTCCCAGGCGGGGCAAAGACAGTTGTTCAGAGTACAGGGGTCACCTTGGGGTCAGTTCCTTCTCTCTGGATAGCTGAGAGATGAAGTGTTAGCTCTGCCGGCTGGAGGAGGGGCTCCTCTTGTCTGCAGGGCCCGCGGTCCAGGCAGGGCGGCTGTGTGGCTCTGGACAAGTCACTGCACTTTGTCTGAGTCTGTGCCTCCTTTTGTGTGTTGTGAGGGGGAGGGAGGTGTTTGCGTATGTGTGTGGGTGTGTGTGCACACGCATGTGCAAGGGCATGTGGTGGTCAAGACAGTCTCAAGTGAGGGTCCTCAGGTACCTTCCATTCTTTTTCTTTTCTTTTCTTTTCTTTTCTTTTCTTTTCTTTTCTTTTCTTTTCTTTTCTTTTCTTTTCTTTTCTTTTCTTTTCTTTTCTTTTCTTTTCTTTTCTTTTCTTTTCTTTTTGGAAATAGGGTCTGATTAGTCTGAAACTTACCAAGTAGCCTAGATTGGTTGGCAAGTAAGTCCCAGGCATCTACCTGCCTCCCTGGATATAAGATTTAAAGTTTTTGCCACCACACCCAGCATTTTATTTATTTATTTTTCATTTAGGAGGGGGAGGGAGAGAGAGAGAGATAATGGCTGCATCAGTGCCTTCAGCTGCTGCAAACAAAGTCCAGATACATGCGCCACCTTGTGCATCTGGCTTACATGGGTCCTGGGGAATAGAACCTGGGTCCTTTGGCTTCACAGGCAAACACTTTAACCTCTATAAGCCGTCTCTCCAGCCCCACACCTGGCATTTAAAAATGTGAGTGCTGGGCAATCTGTCTTCATGCTTGCAGAAGCTATTTCTGCAATACCAGCAGAGCTATTTCTCCAACCCTTTTGTTCTTTACAATAGGGGTGAAGCTGGGTGTGGTGGTATATGTCTGTAATCCTAACACTTGAGAGGCAGAGTCAGAAGGATCACAGGTTCAAGGCCAAGCCTCAGTTACACAAGGAGTTACGAATTTCAGGCCGGCTTGAGGTGCACAGTGAAACCCTAAGTCAAAAACTAATAACAGTTGGACTTGGTGGCTCATGCTTTTAATCCCAGCTTCCAGGAGGCTCAGGAAGGAGGGTCACTGTGAGTTGAGGCCAGCCTGGGACTATAAGTGAGTTCCAGGTTAACCTGGGCTAGAGTGAGACCCTGCCTCAAAAAAAGAAAAAAAAAAAAAGTAGGAACTCCATCCCACAAACATAATTACAGGGCACCATGCCCGGCTTTGTGAGATGCTAGGGATCAAACCTAGGGCTTTTTGAGTGCTAGGTAAGCACTGTAGCAACTGAGCTATATTACCAGCTCCTAATAGTTTAAAAAAATTTTTTTTAGACGAGAGAGAGAGAGAAAGAGAGAGAGAGCATTGGTGCACTAGGGCCTCAGCTATTGCAGTCAACTCCAGATGCTTGAGCCACCTAGTGGACATGTGAGAACTTGCACTTGCCTCACCTTTGTGCGTCCGGCTAATGGGGGATCTGGAGAGAGATGGGACACGGGTCCTCAGGTTTCTCAGGCAAGCACCTTAACGGCTAAGCCATCTCTCCAGCTCTCCTAATACTTTTTAAAATTAAAACCAAGTGAATAAAATGGAGATGATAATGTCCACATCGGGGTGTGTTAGGAGACTTATCAAGTGAGTGACACGTAAGAAGCAGACACAAGGCAGCCCTCCCCTCCCCCACAGCTTTCAGAGCTGAGGGGTCCCGGGACATCTTCAGTGACGGTGAAGACAAGTGGGCCTCAGAGACGAGTGGGACACAGCCGAGGAGGCCCCTGACTCTCGGGTACCTTGCTGCCCAAGCTAGAGCGGTCGTCCCTAGCTCTGGAACTTTCCTGGCTCATCCCTACTGTGGGTGTGCTGTGGCCTTGCTCAGTAGCCAGGTAGGTTGAGGAGGGGGCCGAGGGCCTAGCTCCCTCCAAGCGTAGAGCTTCCTGCCAGAGTTTGCTCCGGCTCAGACCCGGGTCATTGTCCTGCCCCACATGGACTTGGCCATTCTGGAGCCAGGGGCTTCCTCCCCACCTACTTTCCCTGCGCCTCTGACAATGACCCAGGTGGCCCAAGGGATCTGCAGCTGACAATGAGCAACATCCTCTCACCAAGTAATTGTAATTCCAGCCGGAGCCCCCACAGCGTGCGTGTGCATTTGTGAGTGTGTGCAGGGCCCCGCGCGTGCCCGTGTGCTCATCCCCCTTGCCCAGCCCCGCCGTGCTCTCCCAGGGACTGCCAGCTCTGCGCCTCACACGCAACACAGGGGTGCTTCTGACCACCGAGTCTTCCCCTGGCTCACTGCTATCTGGCCCTTGGCTGGAAGACTAAACACCCTCCCCTGTCCCCCAGCTGAGACCTAGGACAGCTTTTCCTTTCCTCTCAAAGGGGACAAGGTCCTTGAAGAAACTTTGGGGTGGGAGAAGAGTGGGCGGTGTGGGGGTGGCACAGTGCCCTCTCTCTTGCTGTCCTTGAACCTCTGCTTTCTCCATGGGATCATGATTGCAAACTGGTGTGGTGGTGCACACCTTTAATCCTGGCGCTTGGGAGGCAAAGGTATGAGGATTGCTGTGAGCTCGAGACCAGCCTGAGATTCCATAGTGAATTTCCAGGCCAGCTGGGGTTACAGCGAGATCCTACCTCAAAAGACCAAAAATAAAATAAAAATTAAGAATAATAGTAAAATAAAAATAAATAAATAATTACTCTTAAAAGAAAGCAGGGGAGGAATTGTGTCTCTCACCGTCACGATGGTGAACCGGGAATGGCCCAGGGCTAGAAACCTTCCCTCGCTGCTCTCTGGTATAGCCTCGAGTTTAAAATACCATTGCTTGGACCTTGGCGGCTCTCGGCCTGGGATGTTGTTCTACCTCCCTGTTCAGGCGGCTTCCAGCCTACATGTGGGCTCCTCCGCATCCACATTGCTGTCTAATGCCCCACCTGCCCTGTCCTGCTGGTCCACCACACACTTGTGGCTTGGGCCTCTGCTGAGTCCACCTTCCTGGCAGCCCTCCAGTGGGTGGGCACTGGGGCAGAGGCTGATGAACTGAGTTCAGCATTGAGTCTGGGCATGGCTGTGGGTCGTAGGCCATGTTAAGCAAAAGGTGGCACAGGTGCCATATAACCACAGGGACAGGAGCAGCACAGGGTGGAGATACCACCCCTGGCCATTCTCTGGGTAGGTTTGGCTCTTCCTGGGAACTCCTTTCTCTGGGAACAGCTCCCTTCCTGTATCTGGTACAACCGTAGTTTAGTGGCCACTTCGGGTCTACACAGACCTGCGAGGGGACACCTAGCCTTGCGTGGACAAAGCCAGGGTCCAGCCAGCTCTCTGGAGCTCCTCTTCCCTCCTCTGAATAATAGCAGAGGAGAGCTGGTTAGTCCCTGCACTGCCAGACTTCCCCTGGAGACCCTGGATCACCTCCCACTGCAAGCCAGAGGGTCCCATGTGTGAGGGTCCTACACACAACGGTGGTATATAGTTCTTAGCGTGGCTAGCCCAAGGGGTCATGCTCCTGTGCATAAGCTCCATGCCAGACGCAGGCAAATACCCCAAGAGCACGTCGCAGGTGGCACCTTAGGGGACCGCAGGAATGGTGACAATCCTATGCATCAGGGTCCCCGTGAGGGGACTGGCTGTCACGTATCTCAGTGGCTTTGTGGGAAGCTAGGAGTCAGAATGTTCCTATCAAATCCCCCAATTTTTTTTAATGTTAGTGATCTTCATCTTAAAGTAAAAATTTAGACCACCCGAGGGTCAAATAAAAGGCCTGAAGGATAAAAGTGACCTGTGGCTTCCAGCTTTCCTATGGCGCGCCGACCAAGGGCCTGGATGAAGTCTGTCTCTAGTGCTTGAGTTACCGAACCGCGCTGTGTGCTTGGCTTCCTCCTTGGTGGGTAAACCCAACCTGCCCAGCCCAAGGCTCAGATATACCACAAATCCCTCGGCCCAGCGCACCACACCTCACCACGCCGTGGCTTTGGAATGCTCATGCCCCGGTCTCTGACTTCAGACCCCTCTGGAACTTCAGCCAAACCACTTTCCCTTTCTGAGCCTCTGTCGCTGCCTGGAAGGGAGTCTGGTAACTTGCCAAAGGAGTTGTGAAATCTCTGCTCACCTTGGCAGTGATTTTCCAGACACCTGGAGCTTTTAGACAGGGCTCCCCCTCCTGATGTAGGCAGAGTGAGGGGTGACTCGCATCGGTCTGAAACTCCACACTCGCTTGTTCAATGGGCTGTGGCATTGCTGCCGCTGCCCCCAGACTTTCTTTTAAATACACACAAAGCCCAAGTTCGGATCATAAGCTGCTACCAAATCATTCACACCCTAGTGGGAAAGAGTTTGAAGCTAGCTTCCCTGTTCCATAGTTTCCCTGACTCCCAACCTCATAGGAAATAGTTCCCGAATTGCTAAATGCATCAGAGATCTCTCTAGCTTTCATATATCAATCACTAACCATAGCTAATCCCTTCAGAAAATTTGTGTAAATCATTATTGTCTTTGCCTCAACTCTACCAGGTTCATGTTTTAATTTCTATTTTCTTTTTAAAAAATATTTATTTATTTATTGGAGGCGGGGGAGGGAGAGACGCAGATAGAGGGAAAGAGAATGGGTGTGCCAGGGCCTCCAGCCACTGCAAATGAATTCCAGTTGCACCTTGTGCATCTGGCTTTATAAGGGTACTGGGGAATCGAATCTTAGTCCTTAGGCTTTGCAGGCAAATGCCTTAGCCTCTAAGCCATCTCTCCAGAACTCCTTCCTTTCTTCCTTCATTCTTTCTTTCTTTTTTTGGTTTTCTGAGGTAGGGTCTCACTCTAGCCCAGGCTGATCTGGAATTCACTATGTAGTCTCAGGGTGACCTCGAACTCATGGTGATCCTCCTACCTCTGCCTTCAGAGTGCTGGGATTAAAGGCATGCGCCACCATGCCCGGCTCTCATTTCTATTTTTTTTTAATTATTTTTATTTATTTATTAGAGAAAGAGATAGAGAGAGTGAGAATAGACACACCAGGGCTTCCAGCCACTGAAAACGAACTCCAGATACAGGTGCCATCTTGTGCAGCTGGCTTACATGGGACCTGGAGAATTGAACCTGGATCCTTAGGCTTTGCAGGCATGTGCCTTAACTGCTAAGCCATCTCTCCAGCCCCTCATTTCTATTTTTAAAAAATATTTTATTTATTTAATTGAGAGAGAAAGGCAGAGAGAGAGAGAGAGAGAGAGACAAGAGAAAATGGGTGTGCCAGGGCCTCCAGCCACTCCAAATGAACTCCACACACATGCACCACCTTGAGCATTTGGCTTATGTGGGTCCTGGGGAATTGAACCTGGGTTCTTTGGCTTTGTAGGCAAGCACCTTAACTGCTAAGCCATCTCTCCAGCCTTCATTTGTATTTTCTAATGAGTCTGGGGCTGAGAGGCTAACAATTCACTGGACTCAGGGCAGGATGGTCCAATTCCAAAAGCTGTATCAGGCTGCCGCCCCGTGGACTGGGCCGGGCTTTCAGTTCATTGGGGGTTCCCAGCCTGGCACTGAGGGTCCTGGGCTCTGAAGGGCAGCAAAGGGAATCAGAGGAGGAGGTTTGGGGGGGGGGACTTTTGACTGAGGCAATGGACAGGACACATTCATTTGAATTCTCTACATATGTCTCAATTATCCTTCCCCATCTGCCAGACTTGCAGCTTCTGTGATGAGAATTAAAATCAAAGCATCGCTAAGGTGTGATGGTCGAGCTGCCTTCCACAGGTCTGCAGAGGACATTAGTGCTCTCTGCATCTGTGTCTCTCCTCCACGCTCGCCCCTCGCAACCAGGCACCGTAGTTAGTATGCGTCTCATTGCACAGGGGAGGAAACAGGCTCACACAGCTAGATAGAGGATTAGGGTCCCAAAAGGCAAGAGCTCTGGTAAGTACACATGCTAAACAACAGGAGAGGGCTGGAAGGATGGCTTAGCGGTTAAGGCGTTTGCCTAAAAAACCAAAGGACCCAGATTCGATTCCCCAGGACCCATGTTAGCCAGATGCACAAGAGGGCATATGCATCTGGAGTTCCTTTGCAGTCGCTGGAGGCCCTGGCGTGCCCATTCTCTCTCTCTCTCTCTGTCAAATAAACAAATAAAGATGTGAAAAAAACAACAACAACAGGGAGATCAGTGTAAGATTAAGAAACCAAGGGATTGCTTCATCTACTTATAAGAAAAAGAGATCTAGGGATCCAGGCATGGTAGCTCATGCCTTTAATCCCAGCACTTGGGAGGCAGAGGTAGGAGGATTGCCATGAGTTCAAGGCCACCCTGAAACAACATAGTGAATTCCAGGTCAGCCTTGGCTAGAGTGAGATCCTACCCAAAAACTCAGAAGTCTTGGTTTTCCCACATCTCCACCACCTTGCCTAGGACACCGGTTCCATTTGCTAAGCCCTATCTGCCCATCAGGTCCAAAGACAAGCCCTCTTTTCTAGAAAGATCCTGCTCATCCTCAGAAGAGCATTCCCACCTTCCCAAGTTCCTGAAGTCTGATATGGGTCTGCCGCTGCCCCTAGGGTCCTGTGTGAAGAATGCCAGCTTGTCTCCTCAGCTGGTGGCCCCACCTGTGTACGTGTTGTGTTAGTGCCCATTGGCGAGGAGATGGAGATGCCCATCCGGAGACTGGGAGTAAAGGGCAGAAAGTGTGCAGAAAATGTCCCACTGTCACAGAGCCACACGTGCCCTCCCTCTGCATCGCAACAGATAGCCATGAGGAGTGTGGCTCGAGGCTACGAGCTACTGTTCTCTGCCCCGGGCCTCCCTTCTTGCCTGAGGATGCTGGGAAAACATGCTGCAGCGTAGGGCTGTCCAAGCCGCCTGCAGTGTGGGCTGGGGCCAGGGCGCATGCTCTATCTGGGAGGGGGCCCCACCTTGGCCAGCCGGTCCACTGTCTATTTCCAGTCTCTCTCCACCCACTTAGTGAAGGCCCCACAGTGCGCGACCCATGATGAGGTAGCCTGAAGATCAGGGAAGAAGCTGAGGCCGTGAAGTCAGCTGACTTGCTCAGAGCCTGCGGCTGGGGAGAAGCTGGAAGCCAAGGTCTCCCTATAGTCTGGGAGGTGGTGGCGGTGGTCGGGGGTGGGGGAGCAGTAGGGTGCCAGAGAGTGGCACTGCCTCAGGCACCGGCTGACAGGTGCTCTTGTCTCTCTGAGCAGATCTGGTGGCGGCTTTCAAGGTTTCCACACCGTATTCCTTGTTCGTGTGTCCCGAAGGGCAGAACGTCACTCTCACCTGCACGGTCCTGGGCCCTGAATCCAAAGGGCATGTCGTGCCCACCTACAAGACCTGGTACCTCAGCTCACGGAGCGAGATGCAAGTGTGCAAAGAACACTGGCCCATTCGCAACTTCACCTTCCACAGTCATCATATGCGCCACGGAGGCCACCAGGCCGCCAATGCCAGTCACGACCTGGCCCAGGTCCACGGGCTGGAGTTATCTGACGGTCACCATGGCAACTTTTCCATCACCATGCACAATGTCACACTGCGGGACAGTGGCGTCTACTGCTGCCTGGTGATGGAAATCAAGCATCATCACTTGGAGCACCCGGTCCACGGGGTCATCGAACTGGAGGTGCAGAGAGGTGAGAGGGCACGCAGGGAGCTGGAGGGCTGCAGACTTGTGGGACAGACTGCCGGAGCACCTATGAGGAGGCTGCGCTGTGTGGGCGACCAGGCACGCCAGTGTGTGTATGAGCGTTTGTGGTTATCTGATGTAACAGAGCCGGAGGACACAGGAGGTCCGCGACAGCGGAACATTTTCCTGTGAGAGGCTGAGTGTACGTGGGTCGGGAGTGTCTGTGTTTTGAAGACAACATGGCCTTGAAGGCAACAGTGAGGATAAACATGGCTAAATGGATTGGACAGAGGTATGGGTGCCAGCAGGTACCAGCTTGCCCTTAGAGTGGCATGAGATTAGGTGTGGTCATGTATGTATGCATGTGTGTGTGCAGAGTCAGCACTGCCAGGCAGACACTAGTGTGTCTTCCTGTGATGACGGTCTGGACGTCAGGGCAAACCTCCCCTCCCGGGCTTGGCACCCACCTAACGGCCCCCTCTCTTTGCTCCCACAGGCAAAGACTCTTCATCCACGTGCATCGCATACCTGCCCACGCAGGACAGTGACAGTAAGGATCACCCTCTTGTCTCTTCTCTGTGTTCTGTTCCTTCTGTCACCCATCTGGACGCTCTGCGCCCCATCCCCATAAGTGTCCTGCTCCCCCTCAGCTGTCCCCATCCTTCTGTCCCTGCTTGACTATGACCCCAGGGGTCCATGTGCCTGCCACTGTCCACGGAGTAGGTAGGCGTCATCCTCTCCATTCTACAAAGTGGAAACTGAGGCCCAGGCTGGCACTTGCTGCAGATCTGCACAGCTCTGTTCACCTCTTCTCCGCCCAGCTTGGGTTTGGGGAGGAGCTTGAACTCATGGTGGCTATTAGCCCTGGAGCTGGCCCGGGGAGAGCCTTGTGGGTAAGAGGACTGTGTGCTCAGGGTTGGTTGGGTATTCCGAGGTCAGGCAAGAATGCCCAGTATCATGGAGACTGCGGGCGCAGCAGGGGAGTTCTTGTGCCAGCACACCTGAGCTCTCCAGTGTCACCTCAGCACCAGCCCGTGTGCCTCACGTCCCCTCTGAACGGTCCCCTCTCTCCCCGTGTGGCAGTCCATACTATGTGCACGCACTTTGTGTACGCAAGACACAGCGGCCCAGCTGACGGCGCGTGCAAGGTTCACTTCCTCACGGCTCCCTCACTCTGAGCAGTCGTTCAGCCCCACCTCCCTTAAAGAACTCCGCAGAGCTGCAAGGTTCTTATAGACCATCATCTCCGCTACGGGCCGCATGTCATGAGTGGGGAAACTGAGGTTCAGGTAGGTTTCTCAGACCCAGAGCCAGGAGGTGGCAGGGTGTCTGCCTGTCAAGAGTATATACCCTGCCCAAGGACTCCTTTTCTTTCTAAATAGCAACATGGATTTTTTTTTTTCCTTTTAACATTTTTTAAAAAAATTCTTATTTTTCAAGGTAGGGTCTATACTGTCCTGGAATTCATTGTGTAGTCTCAGGGCGGCCTCAAACTCACAGCGATCCTCCTACCTCTGCCTCCTGAGTGCTGGGATGAAAGGTGTGTGTCATTGCACCCGGTGGATTTTGTTTTCTTTCTATTATAGCATTTTGTTTTAATTTTTTTTTAATTTATTTATTTGAGAGTGACAGACACAGAGAGAAAGACAGATAGAGGGAGAGAGAGAGAATGGGCGCGCCAGGGCTTCCAGCCTCTGCAAACGAACTCCAGACGCGTGCGCCCCCTTGTGCATCTGGCTAACGTGGGACCTGGGGAACCGAGCCTCGAACCGGGGTCCTTAGGCTTCACAGGCAAGCGCTTAACCGCTAAGCCATCTCTCCAGCCCTTGTTTTCTTTCTAAAGACAAATGTAATTTGATGTAGCACAGGCTGGTCTAGAACTTGCTAAGTAGCCCAGGCTGGCCTTGGCCTGTGGCCATTCCCCTGTCTCTGCAATCTAAGTGCTAGGATTATAGGCATGAGCTACTACACCCAGCGTCAACAGGACTTTGTGACATTTTGCATATGCTTTCAGTCTCGAGGAGCTGTTAAAACCATGAGATATGCCAGAAGGGACAATGCTGGAGAGACCAAGTGCAGAATGCAGAAACGGCAGAAGCAGGGGTTGTTTCTGTCCCCAGGACCCTAGAGAAGAAATTCAGTGGGAACAAAGCTCCTGTGAAACCCTGGGAGCGGGGCTGACAGGAGCTGAGAGTGTGGCAGAAACCTTGAATTTGACGCCTGATGAGGTAATCAGGTGTGCTTTGCCAAGCACCTGTGCTCCTGGGTTTGCCATTTTCATCCCTCTCCAATCTTTTTTTTTTGTTTGATATGTTAAAAATTTTATTTACTTATTTTGAGAGAGAGAGAGAGAGGAAGGGAGGGAGGGAGAGAATAGGCACGCCAGGGCCTCCAGCCATTGCAAATAAACTTGAAACACATGCGCCACCTTGTGCATCTGGCTTACATGGGTACTGGGGAATCGAACCTGGTTCCTTAGGCTTCACAGGCAAGTGTCTTGGTTGCTAAGCCATCTCTCCAGTGCCCCTCCCCAATTCTTGGAGCTGTAAAGCCTTTTTCTGGCTCCTACTTGCCTTAGCTACTGTCGAATTGGTTCCTTGAAGGCCAAAGGGACATGCTTGTTCCTGTCACAGCTGTTACAGGCATGAGATGGCTTTGGGGACCTCTGGAATCTCCTTCCACACTCTTGCTTGTCTAAACACTTCGCACTAAGCCCAAGTTGGTTCCTAGTGCCGAGAACTCTAGGCATACTTTTGGGGATTCAGGGGTACTTGAGGGAGCCTTGGGACAATGCTGCCACTCTGTTTTTCATTTTATTTTATTTTTAATTATTTTATTTGAGAGACAGTGTGTGTGTGTGTGTTTGTGTGTGTGTGTGTGTGTGAGCCTTTAGTCACTGCAAACAAACTTGTTTTTATTTATTAGACAGACAGATGGAGAGAAAGAGAGAGAGAGAATGGGTGCACCAGGGCCTCCAGTCACTGCAAACAAACTCCAGACACATGGGCCACCTCATACATCTGGCTTATGTGGGTCCTGGGGAATTGAACCTGGCTCCTTAGGCTTTGCAGGCAAGCACCTTAACCATTAAGCCATCTCTCCAACCCCAGCACTTCCACTCTCCATATGTCTATGTGCCACTTCCCCACTGAGGAATGAGAGAAAGCTGAGTCCCTTTCCTTCTAACAGGGCGAGGTGCATTGTCTGAGGGACTTAGTCAAGGGTGGAAAATGCTTATGCCCCAGGCCCGGGGCACCGAATAGCAAGACAGAAGGGACAGATGGAGACCGTGGCAGGCACTCAGCCTTCAGTCCGCAAGGGCTGTTCCCAAGGTATGGGCTGCTGTTACTGCTGGATCAGATGGCCCAAGGCAACTCTCCCCCATGCCAAGGCAGGATGGGAGCTGGTGGAGGATAGGGTCCTGTTTCCTAATACATTTAAAGCCATTTGCCTGGTGACCCACACCACTGCTTAGAAGGCCCCAGGGCTGACCGCTGGGCACTAGTCTTACCCATCATTTAACCTTTGGCAAGATCCCAACCCTAGCTGCTTCTTCAACAAGTGCTCTTAATGACAGCCCGGACCTGATTGGCTAGGGATGTGTCCACCCATGTTCTTTGTGTGTGTGTGTTTTCTTGTGGTAACTGAAATTTACCCTTAGTGACAGGGCATGGGGGAGTAGCTAGCCTGTGAGATAAGTGAAAGTCCAAGTGGATTTCAGGTGTGTGTCGGTGGGGAGGGGTCTGGACGGAGGGACAAGAGACTTCAGGAAGGTAGCAGGCTGCCGTTGCCTTGCCCAAGGGCTGTGGGATTTCCCTGAGCTCAGGAAGTGAGGCAGGTAGCCTGCCTCTCTGTAACTCCCAACCCCCAATTCAGCAGGATGTACTAACTTCTTCCTTCCAGCCTCCTCCGCAAATACCTACAGGGTAGCTGGCTGGCGGGCCCCTGGCACACACTGATTGAGCAGGCCAGGGCTCTCCTATCCTGCTGCGTAAGGGCCTGGCACGTACCCTAGGGTGGTGCAGTGTTGGCAACTACCTTCCTCCGTGCCTCATCACCTTCCCAGGAGGAGCCTGAACCCCCAGCCTAGCTTGTAAGGAAACCTCAAGGTTCTGACAGTAAAACTAAGTCCGGACCTCCTTTGAAGGGCTGTAGAACAAGGGTGCTGGGGGTGGTGGTGGGGAGAATCTCTACTCCGGGACAAGAGTCTTGCAGGGACATCTAGCCAAGCCTTCTAGGTACACAGTAAACACCTGGCCAACCTCACCAAACATTGCTTAGTAACCACGGGGCCAGAGAAGAGCACTTTTGCAATTCTCAGATATTGCCCACAGTGAGGTCCTTTGATGGGGTTTTGAAACACTGAACGCAGCGAGTTATAGAATGTGTTTACTTTCATTCAGTATCTTAGATGCTAAAATGCGGCCGCGTTAAAACCTGCAGGGAACCTGTTTGCACATGGATTGGAACTGGCTTTGCAATTACCTCAGCCACTATTCTTATACCAATGGGTACTTCTAAAATACTTGCCAAAGGTTGGCTCACTTCTTCTCATGGCTATCCCCTGACCCCCCCCAGGCAAGTGTGTTTACACCACCAGGTTGTTTAGCAGCATGGTAAGATGAAAATGGCCTTTATTTCCAAATAAAGTTCCAAGACGACATATCGACCGTGGCCTGTCCGCCTCCTAGTGCTCTCCGGAGCAGACTTGAACCTGTGACAAGGGATCCCAGGCATCTTTTGGAGGAGGGAAAGGTTCAAATTGGGAAGGAAATGCGCTTACGCTAATTGTGGTTCTGAGGGCTCATCTGTTCCCAGCTAAACTCCTGGAGTCAGCAGATGGACTGAAATAACTCGCTCCCCCTCCCCGCGCCCCGCATGCTGCGGGCTTGGGCCGGCGCACAGCCCCGTCAGAGGCAATTTCACAACTGCCCAGAAGAAAGCACTGCTTGGTGCAGAACTCGGACGCCGGGCTGCTTGAGCGAGCAGAAGCCTCAGACAGATGAAGGGGGTCCTCACTGCAGGGTGGGAAATGTTGACAGTGGAAGCAAACCATGTGCGCATCAGTCGGGGGTGTTTCCATCACTTTGGGCTGGGCTGTGTGTGACTGAATCCTGAGCAGAAGGAAGTGGGTCTCTGGGCTCACCTAAAGAGATGTCTAAATCAGGCGCAGTGGCGCACGCCTTTAATCCCAGCACTCGGGAAGCAGAGGTAGGAGGATTGTCGTGAGTTTGAGGCCACCCTGAGACTACAGAGTGAATTCCAGGTCAGCCTGAGCTAGAAGGAGACCCTACCTCAAAAAACAAAACAAAAACAAACAAACAAAAAAAGAGATGTCTAAGCCGTGTTCAGAGGGAACAGCATTTTCATGCAATCCCACCGGGCCAGGAGACATCTGGATCAATGAGCGCTGTGGACAGTGAAGATGTCTTTGGAGGGGTCCAAGTTGAGAAGAAGGAACTTACTTTTTTAAACTTGTATCCTTTAGTTCCCTCCCTCCCCTCTGTCCTTCCTTTCTTATTTATTTATGTGTGTGGGGGAGGGAGAATGGGTGCGCCAGGGCCTCTAGCCACTGTAAGTGAACTCCAGACACATGTGCCACCGTGTGCATCTATCTGGCTTGCGTGGGTTCTGGGGAATCAAGTCTAGGTCCTTAGGCTTCATAGGCAAACTCCTTAACCGCTAAACCATCTCTCCAGCCCCTTCCTTCCTTCTTTCTTTTCTTCCTCCCTCCCTTTCTTTCTTTCTTTCTGAGCCTCATGCATATGCTTTTAAAAATTATTATTATTAAAATATTTTATTTACTTGAGAGAGAGAGAGAGAAAAGGAGAGAGAGAATGGGCTCTCCAAGGTCTCTAAGCTACTGCAAACAAACTCCAGATGTATGCACCACCTGTGCATTTGGCTTTAGGAGGGTACTGGGGAATAGAACCCTGGTCTTTTGGCTTTGCAGGTAAGTACCTTAACTGCTGGGCCATCTTTCTAGCTCTGTTTCTCTTGTTTCTGTTGAAAGTCTTATTCTCCCATAATATAATACATGTGTGTGAGAACAAGAGGCGAGGCTTTCAGGAGCCCCACCTTAGAGCTCAGGGGTCCTTCAGAGGGTAGACGGGGACATTTTATTTATAAATTTTTATATTGGAAAGACGTAGCATATGCCATGTTAACCAATTTTTGGTGGACAACTCAGTGACATGCAGTTGAACTACATTGTCCACGTTACCCAATCACCACTGTTCCCAAGATCATTTTATCATGTGGGCTCCTTTTGACCTTGAACTCTAGTATATGGCCTGTGAAGGGCCTGTTTCCAGAGTGGTCCAGCTGTCCACTGTGGGCAGGATGAAGGGCTTATTCCCTCTGCCTTGGAGCAGCCTCAGCTGAAGGCCACAGACTCTTTTCTCTGTGCTGTGGGTCCACCTGGGGGAGGTACAAGGCCACCCCTTTTCCTTGTTCTTTGGTTTTTCGAGGTAGGGTCTCACTCTAGCTCAGACTGACCTGGAATTCATTTCAATATGTAGTCTCAGAGTGGCCTCGAACTCATGGTGATCCTCTTACCTCTGCCTCCCAAATGCTGGGGCTGAAGGGTGTGCCACCACACCTGACTACTTTTTCCTTTTTTTTTTTTTTTTTTTTTTTAATTTTTTTGAGCTAGGGTTTTGCTCTCGTACAGGCTGACCTGGAGCTCACTCTGTAGTCCCAGGCTGGCCAGTGATCTCTGCTTCACAGTGCTGGGATTAAAGGCACACAACACCATGCCTGGCCCAGGGGTGTCTTTCAAACGGAGACTCCCATCCGGGCCTGTTGAGGCCACTAAGGGTTTGTCTGTGGGGCACTGCTACCGGGGCCTCAGTTTCCCCTTGGGAGGAGCAGTGGGAAACGGGCTCTCACAGCAATCTTGTTCTTGCAGGCATCACGGCTGCGGCCTTGGCCACGGGTGCTTGCATCGTGGGAATCCTCTGCCTCCCTCTCGTCCTGCTGCTGGTCTACAAGCAGAGACAGGCAGCCTCCCACCGCCGTGAGTACCGGGCCTGCCGAGCCCCGGGGCCAGGGAAGGCATGGGGCACAAGGGCTGAACTGTTCCTCCCTACTCCGCCCCCTCCTACAAGCAGCTGGAGAGAACAGGGGAGGCAAGCATGCCATTTCCGGGGTCTGAATGCCTGCCAGCTGTTTTGGTTCCCATACAGTGTTGGCTGGGCACTTCATAAAAAAATCCTGCTGAAGGCTGGGCGTAGTGGCACACACCTGTAATCTCAGCACTCGGGAGGCAGAGGTAGGAGGATCGCCATCAGTTCGAGGCCACCCTGAGACTACATAGTGAATTCCAGGTCAGCCTGGGCTAGAGTGAGACCCTACCTCAAAAACCAGTAATAATAATAATAATAAAATAAAAATACATGAGCAAAATTAAAAGTAAATAAATAAAAGGGGCTGGAGAGATAGCTTAGCCTAAGGACCCACGTTTGATTTTCCAGGTCCCATGTAAGCCAGATGCACATGGTGGCACGTGCATCTGGAGTTTGTTTGCAGTGGCTAGAGACCCTGGCACGCCCATTTTGGCTCTTTCTCTCTGTCTAATAAATAAATAAAAACAAAAATTAAAAAAGAGAAAAACTAAAAATAAAAAGGGCCTGTTGAATGAGTGATCACAGGGTGTAAGAGAGCTAGCTCGACCCAATTTGCAAAGATGTGGCCACTCAAGAGACCTTTTGGGCACCGAGCGGATGGGTAGGTTTATTTTGTAATTAGCTATCGCCAGGACAAAAAGGACTGTTGGAGTATCAGTGGGAGAGGTCTCAGTGACAACTGAAGAAAGCCTTGAGTCAATGAGTTGAATGAATGATCCACTATCATATAACTTAGCCCTGGGTTGGGGCCTGACCTCTCAGCTTTCCACCCGGGGTCTCTCCAGGGAGTGTCAGTGCTCAGTGGTGACTCAGCAAAACTGCTCACCAGCGTGAACATAGCCAAGGGCTCCTAACTGGTGAGCTGCTGTGCTAGGCACGGTACCACACCTGTCCCATGAGGTCCCTCACTCTGTCCCCATTAACAACACCAGGAACTTGGTTTTGTCATGGTTCCTATTTTACAGACGGGCCAAGTAGAGCTCAGAGAGGTGATATGACTTGCCTAAGGAACCACATAGCCAATAAGTGGTAGAGGCAGGCTTCGAGTTCATCACCACAAACGCCTGTCACACGCCCCTTTCTGGGTGACAGTGCCCCTCTCTTGTCTGCCTCCAGCCCC
This sequence comes from Jaculus jaculus, assembly GCF_020740685.1. Lineage (NCBI taxonomy): Eukaryota > Metazoa > Chordata > Mammalia > Rodentia > Dipodidae > Jaculus > Jaculus jaculus. The sequence continues at coordinate 13,128,377 of NC_059119.1, read as the reverse complement.
ACCTATGAGCCTTGACCAGCCTGTGTCCCCTGATGGGTGGGGTGGACAGTGCAGAGGTCTCTGTTCAGCCAGTCCCTGCCCACTCACTCTCTGCCCTCTGCCAAGCCACAGAAGGTAGCCGAGAGAGGACTTTTGTCACCAGGTCAGACTAGATGTCCACTAGCCCTGTCAGTCTGCCGTATTTTCCTGCCATTTCCCCCCAAAGCCCAACCTGGAGCCCCACAGTGAGTCCCAGAAGGCTGCGGCTACCTTTTCCTTCTCGGAACTGCCTCGTCTCCTCCTAGTCCCCCCAGGGCCCGCCCAGAGGCGTCCCCAAGGCTGGGCAGGGTGGCACAGGTGACAGGTTAGAGCAGAGGTGGAACCAGCTCTACGCACGGGGAAAGAAATGCTTACAGAGCTGCCGGGAGCTGCTGCTGTTCCCACAGGAACAGAGTGGCTTGGCTGGGCTCCCCACACCATAGCGAGGTGCTTTCTGTCCCTGTCACCCCACACTGCAGCGCTGCCTCATCGTGTGGTCAGAACAGGGAACGGAAACTGGAAAGCAAACCCGCTCTCGGGTGGAGCTGTTTGTGTGTGCGTGGGGGCCAGGGCGAGGCGTGGGGGCTGCATGCTACCTTGGTGGGTCCAGCCTTCCTCGCAGGGTGCCTGGTTGGGAGGCTTATTGGGATAGAAAGGGCTGGAGGAAGGAAAACCAGCGGGCGAGAAGTGTTAGGCCGGGGCGCTGTGTGCGGAGGTGGTCCCAAGGACACAGAGGTGCCCAGGCCTCCTATCTATGCACCTTCACTGCAAGTGCTGTCCCGGGGACGCCCCAGGAAGACCCAGGAGAACTGGGCACGTGTGCCTTGAGTCTCGAATGAGCTCTTCCTGTAGTGTCTTTAGCCCAGCTCTCCTCCACGCAGTCTGGGAATACGATTTCATCTTCTCAGGCGAGGGCAGCGGCGCGGTGGGCAACATGCTGGGCCGCGCAAGCCTGCCGACGGGGCTGCCGGACGGGCGCGCGCAGTGCGAGCCCCTGTCATCCCAGCACGCCCACAGCAAGACGGGAGGCCGAGGCAGGAGAATCTTGGAGTGAGTGGGCCAGCCAGCCTCGTGAACACAGTGGTGACCGCGAGAGACCCTGCCTTAAGATAGATAAGGTGCAGGGCAAGGACTGACTTGACTCGATGCTGTCCTCTGACCCCCACGCATGCTGTGGCATGTGCCAGCCGATACACACACCTCCCTCTCTCTCTCTCTCTCTCACACACACACAACTCACATGCAGCTTAAAATGTTTCTTTTTAAATTTTATTTATTTATTTGAGAGAGAGAGGGAGAGCGAATGTGCATACCAGGGCTTCCAGCCATTGCAAACGAACTCCAGACACATGCGCCACCTTGTGCATCTGGCTTACATGGGTCCTGGGGAATCGAACCTGGGTCCCTTTGACTTTGCAGGCAAGCGCCTTAACCCCTAAGCTATCTCTCCAGCCCCCCATACAGCTTTTTCTTTTAAAAAGTTACAAAAAAAAAAAAAAAAGATCTTCTGACAGCAATACTCTCAAAGCCAGCCCTTCCCCCCCTCTCCAAAAGAAACAAATATTAAAAACATGTCCTTATGATTTCAGACTTCGAGACGGAGGCACGAGACACGAGGCATCTTCAGATGGTACTAGGGACACCCAGTTCCAAAAGGAGAGGGAGTGGAAGGTGGGGGGGGGGTTCTTCAGTGCCCTAGGTGCAGACCCTAGGCAGTAGCTGTGGGGTGCAGGAACCAAAACACCTGGCCAGTCCCAGCATGCTGGCACACAGTGTGCTCTGGGCAGGGCAGGAAGCTCCCAGATCCTAGGCTGGGGCTAGGGTGCTCAGGAGCCAAGGGAAACAAAAGGCATCTCAGTTTCCCCTAGCTCTCAAGTGGGGACCGACCCCCTCACTCCAGAGGGAAGTGGAGAGGCTGAGCTCAATGCACGAGTCACCCTGCAAACATGAGGACGACAAGGCTAGGTTTCCCTGTGTTTGTCCGCCCCTCCCCCGGCCTGTTTCTCCATGTGAGGTTCCTGAATATGAGCAAGATCTCTGTGGGGGAGGGTGTGGGGAGCTGCAAGAAACTGGGAAGTTGGGGCCTCTGCATCTGGCTGATGGCTACTTGTGGGGGGGAACCCCAAGATTTGGGCAAGGTGGCAAGCAGCTTGGGTGAGGAGCAGAAAGTGGCTAGAAAGGCTAGGAAGTTGGGCTGGAAGGATGGCTTAGTGGTTAAGGCGCTTGCCTGCAAAGTCAAAGGACACAGGTTTGATTCCCCAGGATTCACATTAGCCAGATGAATATGGTGGTGCATATTATGTCTGTAGTTTGTTTGCAGCAACTGAAGGTCCTGATGTGCCCATTCTCTCTCTTTTTCTCTATGCCTCTTTCTCAAACAAAAAAAGGACTAGGAAGTTGGTGGGGTTCCCAGAGACAGATGTCACCTTTGTTAGGTAATGCAGAAGTTTGCATGGGGACAGAAGAAGGGGAGAAAACCCTCAATTACAAAGTGACCTTGAACACTCTACCCGGGAGGTCATGGCTAAAGGCCAGGATGGGGCGTACGTTCACATAGGAAACCCTAGTGAACAAATGCAGGGGCCAGACCTTTGACTGACGCTTAAACCCTGAAGGTCTAATAATACCGGGTCAGCCAGGACATACGGCAAATATTAGCCTGGTGGCAACTCTTCCACACTTGGAAAATATAGACTGAGTTTCAGTGACCAAACGTCCTCGAGTCCCACCTGTTGGATTAGCACAAGAGCAGAGGGAAGAGTGTGGGCTCCGGGGCTGGATAGGGCCCTGTCTAGGCCTTCTATAGGGCCAGGGAGCTAGGGCGGTGTTTGGGGAGACCTTCCTGCCTGTGACCAGCTTTTCTGTCTGTCCCTAGGTGCCCAGGAGTTGGTACGGATGGACAGGTAAGTCTCATAGTGACCTGAAGATAGTTCCTTGGAGCACTAGTCAGGGAGGGGATGTTTCTGTGTGGCGGAGCCTCTGCTGGGGGGAAGGCATAGCATCCACCCCTGCTGCTGACCATCGGCCATCTTCATGCTGCAGGCTGAGCCTTCATTCTGTTTGGAGGTGGCGAATACCACCTTTGGCTTAGGATCGGGGGAGGAGGGAGCTGCTGGGTGGAGCAGATGCCAAAGCAAGCAAAGGGAGCTGATGGGCCAGGCCCAGCCCCGAAGGCGCAGGGTGGCTTCTCTGTGCAGCTTGCTCGAAGAGAAAGCTGTCGGGAACAGCAAGGTGGAAGGGAGCTGTTGGCACTTCTGAGTGGGCAGTGGGCAGAGGTGGGCAGGCAGGGGGAGTGTTATCTGTGCTCTGAGAAGGAACTGAAGCCTGGCATGGTGGATGGGCTCTGAAAGGAGCTACCTTCAGGTGCATGGTCCCTGTCCTGCAGTGTCAAACCCAGAGCTTCTTGCGATTAATTTTTTTTTTTTTTTGATTTGAAAGAGAGAGAAAGAGATAGAGAAATAGGCGGGGGGGGGGGGGGAGGGAGGAGGGGAGACAGAGAGAGAGAGAGACAGAAAATGGGTGTGCCAGGGCCTCTAGCCACTGCAAATGAACTCTAGATACGTGCACCTCCTTGTGCATCTGGCTCATGTGGGTCCTGGGGAATGGAACGTGAATCCTTTGGTTTTGCAGGCAAATACCTTAGTCACTAAGCCATCTCTTCAGCCCCTCCTTGGCATTTTTTGTTTGTTTGTTTTGTTTTGTTTTTTCATGGTAGGGTCACATTCTAGCTCAGGCTGACCTGGAATTCACTATGTAGTCTCAGGGTGGCCTCGAACTCATAGCGATTCTCCTACCTCTGCCTCCCGAGTGCTGGGATTAAAGGTGTGCGCCACCACACCCGGCTTGCCTCCTTGGAAGTTTTGAAAGGGACAGTTTCTAAGATAGGTCAAAGGACATCCTATCAGGGAGCACACTAGAACCTTAGAGTTGGAAGAGCCTTCATAGGCTACCCTTCTCCCCCTTCTAGCTCATCTAAGATTTGAGGACATTCAACCCTATGGACCAGAGACCCTGGTCCGCAAACTCTGGAGGCCAGTACAGTGAGGTGACTTCTGGTAGTCTTAGTGGACAGACCATAGGAAGAGCTGTGGTCATTTTTCTGGTTCCCTACCACTCAGGCTTGGCAGGTGGAAGCCTACAGCCTGGCCTTTGCCTTAGGCCTGGCATTTCCCTGCTTCCTAGGAGAAGCTCTGGAATTAATTGGGCAAGGGAATGGGAAGAGAGGAAGGGGGAGGCAAGGAGAAAGAGATCATGCTCTGGGCAGCACCGATCACCTTCAGTTTTACTTCCATAGCAGTAACACCCAAGGAATTGAAAATCCAGGCTTCGAGTCCCCTCCGCCCTTGCAGGGGATGCCTGAAGTCAAGACCAGGCCCCCGCTGTCTTACGTGGCCCAGAGGCAGCCTTCAGAATCAGGGCGGCACCTGCTCTCCGAACCCAACACGCCTTTGTCTCCTCCCGGCCCCGGCGATGTCTTCTTTCCATCCCTGGGTAAGTGTCCCCTGACCCCACAGTATCCCGACCAGCAAAAGTCAGGACTCCTGGGCTGGAGATATGGCTCGGTGGTTAAGGTGCTTGCCTGCAAAGCCTAACCACCCTGGTTTGATTCCCTAGTACCCATGTAGGGCCAGATGCACAAAATGGCACATTCATCTGGAGTTTGTTTGCAGTGGCTAAATGCCCTGGCATGGCCATTCTCCCTATTGCCTCTTCTCTCTCTCAGTCTGCTGGCAAATTCCTGAATAAAATATATATGTTTTTAGGGGCTGGAGAGATGGCTTAGTGGTTAAGGCGTTTGCCTGCAAAACCAAAGGACCTCAGTTCTATACCTCAGGACTCACATAAGCCAGATGCACAAGGGAACACATGTGTCCGGAATTCGTTTGCAGTGGCTAGAGCCCCTGGTGTACCCATTCTCTCTCTCCCTTCTGTCTGCCTCTTTCTCTCTCAAATAAATAAATAAAAGTAAAGTTAAACAATATTTTTGAAAGAGTTAGGACTCAGGCTGGAGAGATGGCTTAGCTGTTAAGACACTTGCCTGTGAGGACTAAGGACCCAGGTTGACTTCCCCAGAACCCACGTAAGCCAGACACACAGAGCAGGGCATGCATCTGGAGTTTGTTTGTACTGCCTAAGGCCCTGGCGTGCCATGTGCCAATTCTCTCTCTCATCAGTAACAATAACAACAACGACAAAAGTCACGACTTCCGGCTCTGCAGGTCTCCCTTTCTGTGGAATCCTCACAGCCTCATGACGCAGAGTTGAGGGAAAGGGGTTCAGGAGCTCCCCATTCATTTTGCCTCTCCCTTCTTTCCTAGATCCAGTCCCAGACTCCCCAAACTCTGAGGTCATCTAGACCTTCGAGAGGACTGTGGGCAGCGGTGTCTGTGCAGGTGCATCGGGCTCGGGGCTGGCCCTCTCGGGGGCCCTCTCGGGGGCCCTCTTGCCCTTGGCCCTGGCCCTCTCCCTCCTCTCTCAGCCCACGCTCTGCTTTACTCTGGCGCGCGGACCGCCCCCCCTCTGCATGCTGTGCCGTGGGCGGGGGAAGGAGACGCCAGGGTCGCACTCAGCACTATCCTAAGGAGACTGGGATTCTGGACCCTCCCTTGGACACCTAACTTGACCAGCTACGGACGCCAAATGACCTACTTCCCGAGAAGTCCCAGAGCGCCCCGCTCCACCCACTGCCTTTCTTCCTGGGACCTGGGGGCACACATGGGATGAGGTGGCCATCGGGAAGCCCCCCACCCCCCGCCCCGTGCCACCCTCCTGCGGGAGACACAGGACAAGATGTAGAGAGACTCCTGCCCACTGGGGGGGGCAGCTGGCCTGCCATCTCGCCTGAGGTTGCTGCCCCCGTTAGCAACCCTCTGTCTCCCCGGGCTCTGGAGCAGAGCCCGTCTGTCCCTCCATGGGAACTTCCTCAGCTGCTCTCTGTCAGCAACCTAAGGGGCCCGACAACAGGCTTAAACAAATCTGGGGCTCTTGTTGACTGGTCCCCAGAATTCAGTGGCCAGAGGCCCCTGAAACAGGAAGTGCGTGATGGGCCCTGGGGGCCACTGTGACTTGGGCAATGGGAAGTTAGGCCAGAGGTTGCACCACCCGCCGTAGACGGGAGAGGGAGGGTGGCAGGGCCTGATGTGAGGTTTCCTTCCTGTCCTCCTCATCCGCTGTCCTCACTGCTCAGCGTGGGCAATAGCGAGAGTGACCCCCCAATGTCCCGTCCATACTGGGCCATCTCTGAATGCGAAGGTGGGGGTGCTATTAAAAAACTATGTGGGGCAACAGGTGCAAACCCCTATGCACTGTGGACTGGAGGCTTCTGGGTTAAACCACCTGCACGTGACATGCTGGGGTCTGGGGAGCCCTCTTTCTCTAGCTTTTGGTCTTCTGGGCCTCACCTTGCCAGTGACCGTGGGCGGGAGGGCATGCCCCCCACAGAGAGGAGCCATGTCCGGTTGAGACTACACTCTCAGCTCCCATCTCTCGGGTCCGGTCATGACCTGGGCATGCCCGAGAGAGGTCCTATGTGAGCTGCCACCGAAAAGCCCTTGGCAGCCCCTGGAGATGGGTGGGGAAACGGGGCAGATGGTGTCTGAGAGTGGGGAGGGCCAGCGCTGCAGGCTGGGAGAAATGCACCCAGTGCCTAGGAACGGGTGGGCAGGGCCAGGCAGGGGAGCGCCCTGGTTGCACGGTAGCAGGAACCAGTGCGCTTTGCTGGGGCTGGGAGGCCTACAGGCCACAGGGAGAGGGTGAGAATCGGACTGGTATCAGCACAAGGGTGGTAGTGATCAGGACACGAAACCCAGACTCTCTTATGTCCCTAGGGTCCCCCACTTCTCTATCTGCGGCTGGGGACTCAACGCAGTTACCACAGGAGAGAATGCTCTGCTCACGGCCAGCAGGGCACCAGGCAGGAGTGGGGAAGTAACATCTATTAGGTGACAGGCCCCTGGGGTAGAAGGAGGAGCTCATAGACCAGGCTCAGGAAGAGAGGGACTTGTTCCTTAGGGAGACGGGCCTGACCCCAGCCCTCAGCTTTGGGCCTTACTGAGAACTTCTGACTACCAGACCCTGGTCTAGCTGTGCCGTGGCGAGGGGAGGAAGCCCCCAGAGGAGCCACCGCTGCTACACTTCCTGCCCAAGCTTCCTCCGGCAAGGCTCGGCTCTCCTCCTCGCTTCTGGACCTTGCAAGTGAATGCATCTCAGCTTCGCGGTTTCCTGTTTTCAGTGAAATTTACAGCACACTCCATCCATGATCATGGATCTGGCCTGCAGCAGTCCCTTTGGTCGCCTCCCTGCTACTGCCTGGGGGAGGGACAGGCACTGGGTCAGCCCTCACGTTGCCAGGGATGGGTGATGGAGAATGGATAGATAGATGGGTGGGTGGGTGGCTGAGTCCTGAGACTGTAGGCCGGTGGGGAACACGGAGCTTCCAAAGGGCAGGAGGAGCCTTGAAGCTTCAAGGCGGTTTGGCAGTGGGCCTGGAGTGAGCTGTATTGGAGTTCTAGCACTGGCAGATGCCCCCCCCCACCCCCTGCCGGAAGGAGGGCTATGAGGAACGTTTCATCTATAGATCAATCAGCAATTGGGGACTGCTTAAACCATCCCATGACATTCAAAGGAAGGCTCTCTGAAGTTGGAGACACACCACCAGAAAAGGGTTCTGATGCAGCACGGGTATCTTGACAAGTCACTGGGCCCCTGGTGGCCACTGTGGGTTAGACTACCCTGAAATACCAGCCCCAGGGAGCTGCCCTCACTCCTGCCTGGCCATGGTTTTCCTCCGTAGCCTTCCTCGGGAAGGTTTTGCTGCAGGGGGTCTTCAGAGGAGACTGGAGGTCTGTCAGCCTCACCAATCCTGGGCACTGCCCTTCTGCCACCTAAAAGAGGGCTTTCTGGGTGTCAGCTGCAATACCCCAAGGCTGGCCCAGATGTGTCAGGGCTGAGCTAAGATTTGCCCAAGGAACCACAATAGGTGAAAAGAGGAACGAAGGTTGTCAACCAGGATGTTGGGTACAAAGCTGTCTTGGAAAGAAGCGGCCAGCTGAGAGGTTGTCCCGACTCTCAGAGAGAGGACCATCTGGTGTAACCCCTGCTTTGCATTAGCGGTTTTCTTCTCCCCATGGATATGCCTGTCCCTGGCTATTCTGTGAGCAACAGGAAGGCCTTGGTTTTTGAGCTCAGGCCTACGACATAGCCCTTGGGTGATGGAACCAGGACTCCAGAGTTCTACTCTGGGGATGACATGCATTGGGCTGGGCCACTTCTGACTTTCCACCTGCTCTGGTTCCTAGCAGCATCGTTACCTTGAGCTTTTGAGGCCATGGGGACAGATGTGTCACTCCCCTTTACAGTTCTGATCTACTGGTGTCACTTCCTGAAATATATGGTGAGAAGAGTTCTGACAAAGTAACTAAGCTGAGTGAGTAAGTGCTGGAATTGATTAGCCATGCCTGCCTTGGGCACAGAAAAGGAAGAGGCAGTATGTATGGCATGTCTTTATATTTTTTTCTGTTAAAATACTCTGGTTCCCAAAAAACTTTTGTGTGTATTACTTGTTTGTTATTACATCACCTCCAAATCCTCAGAGGCTTTAATGCGTAGGGAAACTGAGGCTCTGAAAGACTTCTGTATCGTCAAAACAAATGACTCATAGCACTAATGTCGGGTCTCCAGCCCTACCCAAACTGTATTTTTCCCCTTCACTAAACTGAACAGTGTTCTAGGCCAGGATTTGGCATGGGAATCACTTTAGATTTGCCTACAGTACACACAGGGGCCCTGAGAGATGAGCGAGCTTGTGTTCCCAAGCCCACGGTCCCAGCTCACTCCACACCAGGAATGTCCAGTCTATGCCCTGCTTGTCCTGGTCTTCTCCTGCACCCTGCTGCTCCCCTCACCCTCTCCCTGCCCAGCAGCCACAAAGCCACGGGACATCCCTTCAAGTTCACGAGACCCTCGGCAGGTGTGGTGACCTGGGCACTGCACCTGCTTGCATTGGGGCACGGGGAAGGACAAGGGAGACACCATGCGCTGACTGTCGGGTCCTGAAAGGGATTCAGGTAGCGGTATCTCAGAAGTGGCCGGATGGCCCTGTCCTTGTAAGGCAAAGGATGGCCAAGGCCTGGGTTACTGGTGCCAAGCCGGGGCACGCTAGCCTGCTTGCCGTGAGCGTAGGGAAAGGGCAGGCTGGGGTCCTGAGCCAGAGGCAAGGGAAATGGGGTCACAGCAGCAGTGTATCAGGGGCTAAGGGTTTTTTTTTTTTTTTCATGTATATGTAGATATATACTCGTATGCGTGTGGGTGCATGTGTGGGTTTGGGTGAGTAGAGGCCAGAAGCCGACGTTACATGTCTTCCTTAATTACTTTCCCAAACCAGATTTTCTGAGACGGGATCCCTCACTGAACCTGGGACTCAGTGACTCAGCTAGATAATCCAGCCGATCCCGAGGGTGGGCGGCGGGGGTGGGGGAGCTCCTGTCTCTGCTTCCCCAGTGCCGGGACCACAGGCACGTGGCAACAAGCTCTGCTATTACACGGTGCTGGGATCCAAACTCAGGGTCTCATGCTCGTGTGGCGAGCACTTCACCTACTGAGCCTCCCTGCAACCTGCTCAGGGGCTCAGTTGAATAAACAGAAGGACCTTGTATCCCGAAGAATGAAGCAAGCTACTGGAGCGCATGTCTCTTAGCTCATGCATGGCCCACCACGGGGCCACTGCCAAGGCTTGTGGACTAGAACTGGTAGGTATTTTTTCCCCCTCCCCAGCATCCTGAGAAGCCAGAGTTTGTTCTCCAGCACTGTATTTCCTCCTGACCTCCATTCATGTGGCAGGGAGGCTGCTGCAGGCCTCCCCACCCTGCCAAAGCGCCTCAGGGGCTGAGGCTCAGCCCCTGACCTCCCCATCGCCTTCTGCCCTTCCTCCCTGGGACTAGCCCTTCCTCTGGTAGGGTCCCCTGATAGCCACTTGGACCTCAGCTCAGTCCTAGCCTCCTTGTTAACAGCCTAGAGCTAGCTAGCAGAGGGCCAATGCTATGCACTGACTTCCCCTGGCCTGGTGGCAGGCCATTGTGTGGCAGCCTCGGGCCCGGCTCCGGATGGCCCTTGCAGCCCAGCTGTCCCAGGCCTGGGTGATCCCGGCTGCATGCCGTGCACAGGAATGTCCGGCTTCTCAGCAGCAAAGGAGCGCCGCCCAGGGAAGCAAGAAGGAGCGATGTGGACACGGGGGCTTCTCTGGGCTGTGGGGAACTTCTAAAGCGCTGATTTGTATGGTCCTGTGCCAAGAGCCAGATGTGAATCTTGCCTTTTTAGAAAGCTTTCCTGGCCTAGGTTCTGAGCTCATTGTACTGGGTCACATCACTCAACAGAGTGTCAATTTTGTCTCATGTCCTTCTCTAGCAGGGCTAGCCGGTGCCTGGCTTCAACACCTCTGGCAGGGTCTTGCTGCTGTCAAATAAATAAATGGATGACCCTCTCATGCCCCATCCACAGGAAAGTTGGTCCCGTGCCAGTGCTGGCTGGCATGAAACCAGGTACTAAGATAAGCGGACAGATGTGGACAGAAGGCGCATGTCTGGAGGAATACTGGGGAACCGAACTTGGGTCATTAGACTTTGCAGGCAAGTGCCTTGACTGTTGAGCCACCTCTCCAGCCCTCACTGGCTCTGTTTTCAGGGACTCTCATAACCCTGGGGACTCACTGCCCAGAGATGGAGGGGCTGGTCAGTGAAAGTGAATCTTTAATTCCTGGGGGCCCTGCTTACCCGCATCCCCAGTGGCTCAGCTAGGCTACATGGCAAGAAGGATGTCTGGGAAACACCAAGACCTGTGCTTGGCAGAGCCCCAGATAGAATGGTCGGGGAGGAGGTGCCGAGGCCTGGCCAGAGGCTGACCTACTGCAGCTGCGGACCTAGTGGACCACGTCCAGGTCACCGCTCGCTCTGGTGTCTGTTCAGGGTGATGCCCCAGCCAGAACCTCTTTCCTGGGAAACTGGGGCTGTGTGTGTGTGTGGGGGGGGAGTGTTACATCAGCATGAAAAATGCCACTAGTGGACACCCAAAGCCCAAAGTCTATTTTCTGCCCCCTCTTCACTAACAGGGTCCTGATTTTCTTTTCTTTCTTTTTTATTTTTGGTGTTTTGAGGTAAGGTCTCGCTCTACCCCAAGCTGGCCTGGAATTCACTATGTAGTCTCAAGGTGGCCTCGAACTCACAATGACCCTCTTACTTCTGCCTCCCAAGTGCTGGGATTAAAGGTGTGTGCTACCACGCCTGGCCTTTATTATTATTATTATTATTATTATTATTATTATTTTGAGGTAGGGTCTCGCTCTAGCCCAGGCTAACCTGGCATTCACTATGTAGTCTCAGGGTGGCCTCAAACTCACTCTGCCTCCCTAGTGCTGGGAGCTGAGTCCTGGTTTTATACAGCACAATATAAATATATCTGGCCCCCGAATGATAAGGTAGTCATGAAAGGTTTCCCTTTCCTGATAAAAGGGTGACAGTGGATGGCAGAGATCTTTGTCTTTTTCTTTATTTTCCTCCCTTGAACCCTGACTGCTGTGATGGCCGGAGCTTTAGCAGTTATCTTACAAGCATGGGGGGAAAGCAGAAGACACGGCGACATCCCTGAGTATGAAATAAACATTCATAATTGTCTGTGAAGATTTTGTGTAAGAAAACATAAGCTGATTTTTGACTCCATAGGCAGGGGTGGGTGACGGGGCTGGGGACATGGCTTAGTGGTTAAAGGCGTGTGCTTTAAAAGTCTGCCAGCCAGGGTTCAACTCCCCAGTACCCATGTAGAGCCGGGTACATAAAGTAGCCCATGTCCGGGATTCATTTTCAGCAGTAAGAGGTCCTGGCACACCCATACTGTCTCTCAAATAAATAAACAAATTTTTATTTTTTTGAGGCAAGCCCAACAGACTAGCCTGGTTTTTATGCGAGAGAGCAAGTGCGCGAGTGAGAGAGAGAGGGAGAAAGAGAAAGAGAGAGAGAGAGAGAGAAAATTGGCGCACCAGGGCCTCCAGCCACTGTACCCAAACTGCAGACACTTGCCCCACCTTGTGCGTACGTGCAAACTTGCACGCTTGTGTCACTTTGTGCGTCTGGCTTACGTGGCACCTGAAGGGTCAAACATGGCTCCTTAGGCTTTGCAAACAAGTGCCTTAACTGCTAAGCCATCTCTCCAGCCCTAAGATGTTCTTTTCTTTAATTAAAAGACGCTCACTCTCACCCTGAAGCTAGGTACGGTCAAGACTGGCTCCCTCCATGTTTCCCCAGTAAAAGATGCCCCTTGCCCTGGTCAGTTACCTATGCCCTGTTTAGCTCTCAGGCTGGTCAGTGGTGATGCGAGCGGCTCTGGGATCCCAGCAGGGCAGGGCAGGGCCATTCCCATTTCCTGGACTCCTCACAATGTGGCGGAGGTTCCTGGGATTGTTGGCCCAGCTCCTCCCCCCGCTGAGACGCTCTAGGTGAAGAACCTGGCCTGGGACTCTGCTCTGCCTCTTCTCCCACGGGGCCACTGCCGAGGCAGGCGCCTGACAAGAGACCCTTTGGAGGCAGAGGGCCACAGGTGGAGGGGCTGAACTGCGGGAGGGTGTTGGATCCTGAAGGCACACTCTGCAGTCTTTCCATCTTATTCCTCCAAGTGCGACTTTATTTCTGTTTCTGGAATCTAGACGGGCTCATGCCACAGGAGGAGGAGAGACCTTATGCCAGCTCCCAACCTGGTCCTTGTGCCTCTTCCTTCTAGTACCATGTGAACAGGCATGGGCTTGCCATCTGGAGAACGAGCTGTCCCTGTCACCCCTGCTGATGGTCAGACAATTGCCTGCATGTACCTACATGGATAGGAAGCCCAGCTGGGGCCAGAAGGACTGGCCACAGTGTAGCCTGGTCTGCATCTCTCGGCTCCCTTACCCTGAGCACCAAGTTGAGCTGCAGCGTTGTGGAAAGGCAGCAACAGATCGGGTAGACAGTCTGCACCCCCCCAACCCTCCTGGCTTACCAATGCCGTATGCAGACATGAACTAACCTGTTTCTCCAAACGCCAGCTCTGCAGTAGGACTTAACAGTCTTAAACTCACAGATGACAAAGGGGAGGCTCTGATAGGCTCTGACGGGCTCATGTCCAAGTGCCAGCTCCCACTGCCCAGGCTCCCTGCTCCCACTCACAGACCCACTTGGCACTTATGCAGACTTCACCTGGCCCTCAGGCCACGCCCCTTTCTCCAGACTGGCAAACCCGTGGGCATCGCATCCGCCATGCCTGTGCAGCCTTGTTTACTCAAACATAAGGCGGGGGCCCCATGACATCACATACACCCCTATGGAGCGAGCGTGGGCTCACGGCGCATGACTCTGCAACCCAGCCCCACTTGCGCCCTGACCGGGCCCTGATACCGTCGCTTATTGGGATCTCAAAGGACCAGGTGGCGCCTTAGAGCAGTCACAAATTCGGGTGAGCCTGTTCTGTGCTTGGCATCGAGCCACCTCCCCGTTTTCCCACACCACGACGCTGCCAGGCTGTGGACTGAGGATGTGACCTACGAGTTGCTGAGTTCTCCTGCTGTAAGGCTCCATTCCCACCTACCCGACCCTCTTCCTGGGGCATGCAGGACGGGCCAAGGCCCCCCCCCCGCAGTCACCCCACTGCTCACCGACAGCGTGGGAGTGCCCTCGTCCTCCACGGTGACGAGCAGGTGGTAGAAGCTCTGGCGCTCGCGGTCAGGTGGGGCAGGACGCGTGGCGATCTCGCCGCTGATACGGTCCATGCGGAAGGTCAGGTCCTCATTGCCCTCGGTGATGTAGTAGGACAGGACACTGTTGATCCCGATGTCACGGTCCGTGGCTCTCACCTGGACCACAGCGGTGCCCCCACCTACGTTCTGGGAGGAGAGCAGGAGGTGGTCATTCCAGGCTCAAGGCCTTTGGGACCAAGTCTGACCCTGCTCTTGGTAGGATGGGACTTCACCAGGGCCCCTTGACGTAAGAAGGAGGGTGACGAAGAGACTTGTGGCTGATTTGCTGTGGGCACCTGCTACATCCTGGGTCCTGTGAGACTCATTGCATGTGCTTCAACGCTGTGAGTTCGAATCTGAAGCCAAGCCCATTTACAGATGAGAAAATCGAGGTGTGGGGAAGGAACACGACCTTGCTTATAGAGCCAATCAATGGTTATGGCAGGCATCTGCCCTGAGAGCTAGAATCTACCCTGTGCCACCTGCCTTGAAGAGGATCCTGTTGGGCATGGTGCCCAGTCATGTCAGGCAAAAGTTCTCCTTAAGTGGCCCAGCTTTAGGATCAAATGGCAAATAAGTCCCAGGGTAAACTGCTCCCTGCAAGGCGAGAGAACTCTTTCTTCTCTCCTGTCCTCTACCACAGAAACATACTGACATTCAGCTGGGGTATAACTACAAATGAGTCGTTATCTCTGTTCTGAGATCTGAGGGGAGAGGTGGTGGGAGGCCAGGCACACATTTAAATGTGTCTGTGTTGGGCTTGGGAGATGGCTCAGTGGTTAAGATGTTTGCCTGCAAAGCCTAACAACCAGGGTTCGATTCCCCAGAACCCAGGTAAAGCCAGATACACAAAGTGGTGCTTGCAGCTAGAGTTTATTTGCAGCTGCCAGAGGCTCTAGGATGTCCATTCATCTCTCCAGCCTTCCTCTCTCTCTCTGCTTGCAAATAAATACATTTTTAAAGATTAAAAAAAAAATAAATGTGGGCTGGAGAGATGGCTCGGCAGTAAAGGCGCTTGCCTGCAAAGCCTAAGGGCCCTGGTTCAATTCCCCAGTACCTACATAAGCCAGGTGCGCAAGTTGGCACATGTGTCTGGAGTTTGTCTGTAGTGGCTGTAGGCCCTGGCGTGCCTATTCTCTCTTTCTCTCTCTCTATATATATATCTCAAATAAATAAATGAATAAAAATATTTATTTATTTTTATTTTTTTTATTTAAAAAAAATTTTTATTTATTTGAGAGTGACAGACACAGAGAGAAAGACAGATAGAGGGAGAGAGAGAGAATGGGCGCGCCAGGGCTTCCAGCCTCTGCAAACGAACTCCAGACGCGTGCGCCCCCTTGTGCATCTGGCTAACGTGGGTCCTGGGGAACCGAGCCTCGAACCGGGGTCCTTAGGCTTCACAGGCAGGCACTTAACCGCTAAGCCATCTCTCCAGCCCATGAAAAATATTTTTAAAATGTGTCTATGTCTTGTTAGCTTTTTCTTTTCTGAGGCAAGCCCAAGAGACTGGTCTGTTTTTTTTTTATATGAGTGTGTGTGTGTGTGTGTGTGTGTGTGTGTGTGTGTGTGAGAGAGAGAGAGAGAAAGAGAGAGAGAGAGCCACAGTTGGTGTGCTAGGCTCTCCAGCCAACACAATTGAACTCCAGACACGTGTGCCACCTTGTGCACTTGAGTCACCTGTGTGTCTGGCTTACGTGGGACCTGCAGAGTTGAACATGAGTCCTTAGGCTTTGCAGGCAAGTGCCTTAACCGCTAAGCAATCTCTCTAGCCCTAGATTTTTTTTTTGCATGTGTGTGTGTAGAGTCTGTGTCTAGTGTGGTGTGTGATATATGGTGTGTGCACTTGTGTGCACAGATACACATGTCCCGTGTGTGCGTACAGAGGACAGAGGTGGGTGCGCGGTAATCTTCTCTAATCACTTATCCCGTATTCCTTTCCTTCAGACAGAGTCACTCCCTTCACCCAGGGCTGCTGTCCGTGAGCGAGCCTTAGCAGTTCTTACCTGTGCCCACCCCCACCACAGACTGGGGTTACAGATGTGTGTGGCCACACCCCACTTTTTACATAGATCCCGGGGAGTCAAATTTGGCTGTCTCTGGCCACAGAGGCGCTCACACTTACGCAGCAAGTGCTCTTAACCGCTGGGCTGTCTCCCCAGCCCTTGTGGTTGGCCTCTGTCTCCACTCCCCCGGCATGGCCCGTTGCAAGGACCCTGGTGCTGCCCTTACCTCGTTCACGCTGACATTGTATCCAAAGGGACTCTCGATCACCGGAGGATTGTCGTTGACATCCAGGATGGTCACCTGCAGGATGTGGTCCTTCTTCCGTGGAGGGGTGCCACGGTCTGAAGCCACAACCTGTGAGGAGGAGGAGGAGCAGGCCTGCAGTCACAGCTGATGGGTGAGGGCTCAGGACCATGGAGCGCCCTTGATCGGGAGGTCCTGGAAAGGCTGAGCGACACGCTGACTCATCCTTGTTCCTTCCCGTGCCCTCCACAAGGCTCTGTTCTCCGTCCCCTGCAGCAGCCGACCTGGTCGAGTCTTATCGGACCTCTTTGGAATCTGACTCTAGCATGTCGAGGACGTCACCTCCGGATGCCACCCCCGCCTGTGTTGTGGGCTACATCAGCCCTAGACCCCAGGCCCCAGAGAAGACCTCAGGGTGTGCCTTTGGCTTCTGCCCTATGGATTCCAAGCTGGTCTCTGGCAAAGAAGGGGGAGCCTGGAATATTCGTTTGCAAACCACTACTGTCCTGACCATGGGTTGAGCCTATCCCTGGGGGCCTCAGAGCTGCCCCGATGGCCACTGAACAGTAAATACTAAGTACTCTTAGTACTGGGAACTAGGTCCTTTCAGAGGCGTGGCCTGAGCCGACTGGAAGCTTCTGGAACTCGGCAATCCAGGAACCACTGTGGCATGTGTTTGCTCCTCTAGCAGACCAGGCGAGGGTTCTTCTGCCCATTGCCTATGTGGGTCACTGAGGTCTAGATAGACGCAACAATGTGCTAAGATCCTGTTGCATTTATGGGACAGAATTCCACTATATCTTCCAACCTGACTCATGTAGCTCAGGCTTGCCTCAAACTTTCTTTTTTTTTTAATTTTGCCTCAAACTTTCTATGTAGCCAAGGATGGTCTTGAGCTCCTGACCTTCGGGTCACTACCCTCCAAGTGCTGGGATTATAGGCATGAGCCACCCAGTCCCCGCCTCCCCTCCCCCCCTTCCCCGCTCTCCCAGCAGGGACAGACACCCTGGAGAACCAGAGACCAGTCCCAGATCACCCTCTCCCTGTTAGTTTCACTGTGACCCTAAGGGTGCCGCCTGCCTCATTTCACTTGGTGACAGCAGGGACACTGATTGCCAGGATGGATGTGCTGTGGTGCCCTGAGCTCCTTCTGGACGGTTTGTCCCCGTGAGCCCGAGGCAGAGTCAGGCACCCTTACCTTGAGAATGTAATGGTCCAACTCCTCCCTGTCCAGGGGCCTGGCTACAAACACTTCACCAACGGAGTCATTGGTAGTGATGATCTCAAAGGTCCCAGCGATGTTACCAGAGGCCAGGGAAAAGACCACCTACAGGAAGAGAGACAGCGTCGGGGGCTGAGGCAGCCAGGTCAGGCGCAGAGAGTCACCCGTCCACACGGGATCACTGTGTCTTCTGTCTATCTAGAGCACTAAAGGAGAGGGCCTATGCCAAGGGAAGGGGGCAGATCCACCAAGGCCATGTGCCTGGCAGGGGCCTGGGCCCAAGAATGTCCATAGAGCAGCCCAGTGAGGGTGCTGGAGAGGTGCAAGTGCCTTTACCTGCCCTCACCCCTTCCTGTTTGGTGACAGGAATGACTCCCATGACTCCTGAGGAGTGAGATGCATCTCCCTGTAGTCACTGCAGGTCCTGGCAATGTCGCTTGGTGCCCACCTGCCCATTGCTGCCGGCATCAGGGTCCCGGGCCTTGACCGTGGCCACTCGCTGGCCCACGGGACAGTCCTCCGGCACGCTGACCGCCGAGTCAGAGGTGACATCAAAGCGAGGGCTATTGTCATTCTCATCCAGCACGGTGATGTAGACCTGGGGGGCGGGATGGGCATGTTTAACAGCCTCTTGCCTCCTTCCCCAATGTGGCCCCAGACAGGGGGGTCCCACTGCAGTCAGTTTGAACCTGCTGCAAGCTTTTTTAAAAATTATTTATTCATTTATTTGAGAGATGGAGAAAGAGGCAGATAAGTAGAGAGATGGGCACACCAGGGCCTCCAGCCACTGCAAACGAACTCCAGACGCATGCACCACCAGGTGCATCTGGCTTATATGGGTTCTGGGAAATTGAACCTGGGTTCTTAGGCTTTGCAGGCAAGCACCTTAACCACTAAGCCATCTCTCTAACCTCTTCTGCAAGCTTGTTTTTTATTTTTTCAAGGTAGGGTCTCACACTAGCCCAGGCTGACCTGGAATTCACTATGTAGTCTCAGGGTGGCCTTGAACTCATGGTGATCCTCCTACCTCTGTCTCCCGAGTGTTGGGATTAAAGGCGTGCGCCACCGCGCCCGGCTTCTGCAAGCTTTTTAGAGCCCCTTGCCCTTACCGGCAGTCTACTTCTTCTAGCAATGTGGCAGGAGGGCTTTACCCACTCAGCACCTGGGCCAGGACAGGAAGGAGAGAGCCCGAGGGCCACTGTCCAGGGTGGTGGGGATGGGAAGAGCTGGCAAGCTAGGCCCTCACTGGCAGGGATGAAAGCTGGGAATGCCCGCCTGGCTGACACTGCTTCCTGTTTTTCAAGAGAAGTAAGGGAGTCCAGATTTTTATGTGAAGTTAGCTCGTGAATCATGGAAACTAAAGAAGAAAGTCACGGGGAGGCCGGCTGAGATACAGCTGCTGGCCAGCCTCTTGGCCTCTCTCTCCACAGCGCTGCATTAAGGGGAGGCCCCGGAGCTGCGGGACACCAGTGGCTGGGGGGGCCCAGCGGGGAGGGTGTAACTCGGAAAAGGGAGACTAATTTCAGGCTGTCGGATCAAAACCAACTCCATACAAACCGTATGTATCCTTTTGTGCCCAGAGTGTGGGTATCTGGTAGGGATTGAGGGCAGGAAGGTAAGGTCGCTGGTACCAGCCCTGGGAAGGCCACAGGGCACAGGATTGCAAGCAAAGGGGGAGTGCTGTGTTCACTACCAGGGGAAACTGGGCTGTGATGTTGCCTGGGGTTTATAAATCCTGGGATGGCTTCTGGCTGCCCGGCCTCAGGCAAGTCTCCATTGTCTCCAGGGGTCCTAGGACTGCCTGTGTTGCTGTGGGCAGCAGCCGTGGGGCGCTGGGAGGACCTCTTCCCTCTGCAGGCACCCTCCCTCTGGATCAGGCTCACCATGCTCCTGTGGCAGAGGGGGACCTGGGCCTGCTCCCTCGCTTACAAGTTGCGTGTTTGGAAATTGTCACTCGACCCCCCCTGGGGTTCCATTTCCTCCGCTGAAGCTTGGAATGGGGAACACCGACCACACTGGGAGGCAGTCAGTGAGCAAGCACAATTAAGGGGTGACATGGGATAGGCCCCATCTCTCCTTGCCACCTGGCAGACATTCGCTCATGCCCTCTCTTAGTAAGCCTGGGTGTGGTCTGCCGTGAGGTTGGTGTGCTCATGAACTAGGTTCCCTCACATCCTTGAGGCTCAGTCTGCTGAGCTGGGAAATGGGTCTAAGAATTCCCATGCCCCTCAGGGCAGAACCAGGCAAAGAAAGCCGCTTGCAGTGATCTGACCCTTCGAACCTTCACTGAAGTCAAGGTCTTAGGTAAGTTTACTAGGCTTCCTCCTGCCACAGGGCCTTTGTACACTCTGTCCCCTCTCTGCTTGAGCCGTCCTTGTTGGCTGCACTAACTCCTCTCATTCTAAAGAGCTCAGCTTGAGTTATTTCCTCAGGGAAATCTGTGTGGATTTCCCTGACATACATACATACACACACACACCCACATACATACACATGATGTTCTGACCACTCTAGCCCATGCTTAGAAAGGCAAGACTGGGCTGGAGAGATAGCTTAGTGCTTAAAGTGTTTGCCTGCGAAGCCTAAGGATCCAGGTTCAATTCCCCAGGACCCACATTAGCCAGATGCACAAGGTGGTGCATGCGTCTGGAGTTCGTTTGCAGTGGCTGGAGGCCCTGGTGCTCCCATTCTCTCTATCTGCACCCTTCTCTTTCAAATAAGTAAATAAATAAAATATTTTTTAAGGGCTGGAGAGATGGCTTGGCGGTTAAGCGCTTGCCTGTGAAGCCTAAGGACCCTGGTTCAAGGCTCGATTCCCCAGGACCCACGTTAGCCAGATGCACGAGGGGGTGCAGGTGACTGGAGTTCGTTTGCAGTGGCTGGAGGCCCTGGCGTGCCCATTCTCTCTCTCTCTCTGCCTCTTTCTCTTTCTGTCTGTCGCTCTCAAATAAATAAATAAAAATAAACAAAAAAAAATTTTTTTAATATTTTTTTAAAAGACAAGGCTACGTGTGGTTTTGGTTTCGTAGGTGCCCTGAGCCTAGTGCAGGGCCTGGCACACAATCAACATGGCTGCTACGCTGATCGTGGTGGTGCTGGCCGGCCTTAGCGGGTGAGGCTAGGGCCAGGGGGCTGGGGCCCACCCCAGTCCCCAGAGCTTCATGCTCCTGCAACTCCCTGGGCTTCTCGAGGCTGAGCTCCGCTTCCTGCCTCCCTCTTGCTGCCTGGTGCCAGGGCGGAGTCAGGGGCAGGTGAGCTGTGGGTTAGCTCCTGACCTCAGGGAGGAAGTGAGCTACCTTGGAAGGGCGCCTGCAGTGCCTCCACCCTCAGTGCCTCGAACAGTGGGGGACCACAGGGGCTGGGTATCTAGGGCAGCAGCTGACAGTCTTCAGGGGAAGCCGGCTGGAGTGCAGGAGCGAGCCTCCCCCAGGAGACTGAGTAGCCAGAGGAGACCTGGGTGCAAACGGGAGCGAGTGCTCAAGGCCTCACCAGCCACAGTGCAGCAGCGGCTGCCTGGTCCCCAGAGGGGCATCACATACTCAGGGGGCACCTGGCTGTGCCTGCGGCTTCAGTTCCCTGACCCTCGCCACCACCAAGGACTCAGGGGCCTGTGGGGAGATGAAAATGCTAACGCCCAGGGATCTGGGGAGACAGCTCAGTGGGTAACATGCGTCTAAGTCATAAACACGAGGACCTGAGTTTGACGCCCAGAATCCACATAATGTCCTGGGGTGCAGTGATATGCACCCCATAATCCCAGCACTGGGGAAGACGAGACAGGGGGATCCTTGAGGACTGAAGCCAGCTAGACTAGCCTAATTGGTGAGTTCCAGGCCAGTGAGAGACCCTGGCTCCAAAAGGGGTGGACGGTATTCCTGATAATGACCCCTCAGCGTGGTCCCTGTCCCACGTGCACACGCATGTATGTGCACCCACGCACGTGAATGTGAATCAGCATGTGTACACATAACACACACACACACACAAGAAAATGCCCAGAGGGTCTCATTCCCACCCCCCCCCCCACCAAGTCCCGGGTCTTTCTGTTGGAGCCGTAGCACACGGGAGCTGCCTGCTGCCCACCACTGACGGCCCTCTGGTACCCCGAAGGGGCTGCGAAGGGTCCCGTGGGTGCAGCTCAAAGCCTCATCCCTCCGGAGCCTTCCCTTTAGGCCCCGCCCTCCTCGAACCTCATCTGCCACTTCCGACTTCAGTGTCTGCCATCCCCTGGACCTCAGCACACAGGGTCCCAAAGGGGTGGCTCACCATGGTCACAGCTTCCATCCCAGGTGGCCCCTGTACCTCAGCCCTGTGGACCCCACTTCTCACGTTTCTCTCTCCTAAGGTCTGCCACCCTCTTTGAGGAGGGTAGGGCAGCTGGTGAACCATACAGCCAGCGAGGAGCCCTCAGTGCCCCTTCCTTTGCATCTTCCGGGTACCCTTTTGTCAGAGCACCCCATTCCAAGACTCTATAGGGACCGAGCAGAACAAAGAAGGCACTTGGCGGCAGAGGTTGTGCTGGAGAGGGGCCTGGGCTCTCAGTGTGAGAGCGGGTGGGCTGGGAAGGGTCTGACATGGAGGTCCTCCGCAGGCGTCCACGTGCCCCCTCTCTGCGGAAGGTCAGGGCCATGCCAGCAGTCGGGGGATGCCCACAGGCTACTCACCTTCTGCAGGCAGCATGGGCAGGAGTGGGCCAGGAGAGAAACACAGACACAGATGGTTAGAGGCTGGGTGCTTCTAGTCC
The DNA here is from genome assembly GCF_020740685.1 of Jaculus jaculus. Lineage (NCBI taxonomy): Eukaryota > Metazoa > Chordata > Mammalia > Rodentia > Dipodidae > Jaculus > Jaculus jaculus. The sequence goes on along the minus strand of NC_059119.1, from coordinate 13,106,393 downwards.
CTGACTTCCCAAGGTCTCTCAGGCCAGTTACTGGCCAAAGGGTGGGTGGTCCTGGGGCCATCACCATCCTGCCCTTGCCCCCCACCTGGACCACGTGCAGAGCACCGCTGGGCTGGGAAATGTCTGTGTGGGGGAGGGGCTTCAGCTGGGTGGGGCTCTCACCCGGGGCCCCACTCACCACAGTAGAGTCCACTTTGGGACCACCATCGTCGGCCACCACTGTTAGCGTGTAGGAGTCGCCCTTCTCCCGGTCTACCAGACCCTTGACTGTGATCACACCCTGTGGCGAGAAAGGGGGGTGGTGGAGACCAAACAGACTGCTCATACCATCATGGTGCCCAGGCAGTATGGCCCTACAGAAGTCTGATGTCCCACGTAGACCAGGCTCTGCCCCCCACTTTCCTCATCACACGCCGCTCCCTCTGTTTGGCCCAAGTGCTCCACAAGGTTGCTGGCTGAAATCTTACCAGGCCAATTGGGATACTCTCTGTGAGGCTGCAGCGGTACCTAGGCACCCATCCCACTTGCTATGGTGGTCCTGGCGCTCAGATCGCCACCACTGGTGCTGCCCAAGAGCTCTTGTTCCCAATATACGTTCCCAATCTCCCCCCACCCCACCCAGAATGAGGCATGATACATTGCCAGCATTTGTGACTTGCCCATTTTCAAAGAAGGGGTTACTATAAAAAGCTTCAGTAAAGCGGAAATGGAGGGATAAGCAAGAGGCAGCTACCCCAGGCCCCTCGCTTTTGCTCTCGCAATGGCGGGCAAGATGCAGTTCGGAGCTTCTTAATGGCAGAGGCAAAAGGGAAGATATATTGGCTTGGATAGCTTTCCGTGATGTGGTGGCATGCTAAGACATCTCTTTTTTGTTTCTGTCACTAGTTCCTGATCCCTTGGAATTTCCTGGGTGAATGTTCTCCCCTTCCTAGGAGCGTCTAGGGAGGGGCGAGGGCTGGAGATTGAACAAAGCTGAGTGTGTCTTCATGTTGGAGCTTCCATAAAATTCCCTGGTCTGTGTGGTTGGGACAGCCTCTGGATTGCTGAATATATGCAAATCCTTTGAATTTTGATTTTTTTTTTTGATACAGGATCTTGCCAACTAGCCCAGGCTAGCCTGGATTTGGTGATCCTTCAGCCTCAATTTCCTGAGAGCTGGGATTACAGGTGTGCACGTGCAGGCTCTTGCGGGGATAGGGATTTGCCTGGAGAGTAGACAGAAACTTCGGGAACTCTCCTTATGTATCTCGTCATCCAGCTGTTCATTTGTATCCTTCAAAGCATAATCAATCAGCAATGGTCAAGTGTTTCCTGAGCTCTAGGGTCTGCTCTGGCAAGCTCACTGAGCCTGGGGAGGGCTTATGGGATCTCTCTGACAGTGGACTAGCCTGTCAGGGCATGAGGGAAACGGCTTGGGACATGGGATCAGCGCCTGAAAGTAGGGCAAGCTCACAGGCCCAGCCTTGCATCTGTGAACCCCGAGATGTGATCGTCCCTCTGAGTGGAGCTGCTCAGAGTTGACCTGAATCCCTGAATCCCAGGGTGCTCCTCAGGGCCCCCGGGGAATCTGGGACAAGGAAGACGCATGCATTTTGACAACCGGAGATGGCTGTGAATGCTGAAGGGGGAAAGCAGCTGTTTTTGCCTCTTGCGCATTCCACTGTCTAATAACAAGGGCACCGGACTTTTCGGCTGCCAACACGTTGCCCTGAAATACTAGAAAAATTCTATCCCAGGGAAGTTTATCTCAAGGCACGTGCTGTGCATACAGAAGGAGCTCAGTAAGTGTGCACGGCGTTGGGAGGCCCCTGCCGCGCCCTCCCCGTGCCTCACCGTGCTGGGGTCTATCTTGAAGAGGGCTTTGGCTTGAGCGCTGGTGTAGGTATCGAAGCGGTAGGTGATCTGGTTGAGGTTATCGATGGAGAAGGCCTGCACCCTCACAATCTCCGTGCCCAGCGCCAGGTTCTCCACGATGGCCGCCTCGTAGGAGGCATTGGAGAACTGCACAGCCTCGTCCAGCTCGTTAAGCAGCGTCACGTAGACGCTGCAGAAGCCCTGATTGAAGGGAGGGGCCCGGTCGGTGGCAGACACGTTCATCAGGTAGCTGGTCTTTGTCTCGTAGTCCAGGTAGCCTACAGTGACGATGAGCCCCGTGCCCTCGTCGATCTGAAACTTGCCCTCTGCGCCCGACAGGATGCGGTAGTTCACCAGGCCACCGTCCCCTGCGGGAGGACACTGGCTATGTAGTCTCACACGGGGACAGGGCGGCTCGCGTCAGGGGCTGTGTCAGAGGGACAGGTCTGGGGCCATGGCTACTCTCTCAGCACACACTGCTCCCACGAGATGTGACCAGGTCCAGAACTCTGTTGACTCCCTCTGGGCCTTGAGGTTAGCACCAGAGATAAGCCATAGTGTTTGGCTCTGTTTCTGGAAACTCATAATTCAGGTTCAAGCACCTGCCTTGGCGATTTGGACAAACACAGGTCTTGTAGTGGCGGCTTTGATATAGAAAAGCATTAGTTAGCCGTCTTTGAAATGGCCACGTTTTCAGTTGGGTCCTCTGGTGGAAGAGTTTTTAGTGCCAAGAATAGTTTCCCATGCCCCCCTAGCCCCTCATGCCCCGCAACACTGTGCCCTGGGATCTACTGTCCAAGCAGGAGCCAGGGCTAGGAGGGGGGCGGGCAACGGGACAAGGGCACAAGACCACCCAGCGAGTCCAAACTCCCGGAAGTCGCTTGCAGATGGCAGAGCGAGCCTTCTGTTTCCCAGAGAGGGGAATCCATAGCTTTGGCCAGCCTCTCACAAGCAAGCCTGCGCTTGGAAAGCCACGGTGACACACGCGACCTGAAACGCACTAGTGGCCAGAGTTGCCAGACTTGTGTGCCTCTCACCTCCCCGGAGTGGGAGGTGAGCATGATGCTGAGGAGGGAACGGGCACTGCGGGGCACCTGACAAGAGGTCTGGACAGAAGCCAGGGTAGCAGAGACATCTCAGGGGCTTCTCGGGGGGCGGGGAGGGGGAAGCTTCTCAAGGAGGGCAGTGGCATCTAGGAAGAGCCCTCTCCTAGCTGGGCACAGGCTCCACGCAGAGGAGCGTGGCATCCTAGACTCTGGTCCTGGCCATCATAGTGGTCACCTCTGGGGCTTGGGATCTAGACCACTGGCCTTCAGACCGCGAGGGACAGTGAGTGCCAGACAGTGAGGAAGCCCCCGCAGGGCACACACAGGCTGTTGGCTGGCTGGAGGAACAAGCCCACGGCTGGCTTCCTAGCAGAGCCCCGTTAGCTTCCCCAGACTTTCCCCATCCCAGCGGCATCCCGGGGGTCTGCCTGCCTCACCAGTGTCTCTGTCAGTAGCCCGGACGACGATGACTGATGTGCCGATGCCCGCTGTCTCCCGAAGGCCTAGGCGGTTGTACTGCTGCTGTGTGAACACGGGGGCCTCATCGTTGACGTCCTCCACGTACACAATCACCTGCAGGGGTTGGGGGGTGGAGGGGGAAGGGTCAGGGCGGGCGGATACTGTCAGGCAGGGATTGGCACAGTGTGGCCTGCTTGCATTGTCTATGCTTTCTCTGGCCAGCTGGGGGTGTCCTCTGGAGGACCTGACCCCTTGCACGGGATCTAGCAGCACGTGGCTGGTGCTCAGACACGGTTTGTTTAGCTCTGCTGCTCACCTGTGGGGACCTGTGACAATAAGTGACTTTTTGTGGCAGGAGAGTTTCTCCAGTGTAAAATGAGGACGGCACTAACACCTCATTCCATGCCTCTGCGGACGTTTTTTGTTTGTTTGTTTGTTTTTCGGTTTTTCGAGGTAGGGTCTCACTCTAGCCCAGGCTGACCTGGAATTCCCTATATAGTCTCAGGGTGGCTGAGAACTCACGGTGATCCTCCTACCTCTGCCTCCTGAAGTGCTGGGATTGAAGGCGTGGGTCACCACGCCCTGCTTCTACAGTCATTTTTAAGGAAACTGGGCAGAAGGGATGGCTTAGTGGTTCAAGCGTTTGCCTGCAAAACCAAAGGACCCAGGTGCGATTCCCCAGAACCCATGTTGGCCAGATGCACAAGGGGGTGTATGCATCTGGAGTTCCTCTGTAGTGACTGGAGGCCCTGTCACACCTATTCTCTCTCTTTCTCTCTCTCTCCCTCTTTGTCAAATAAAGAAAGAAAGAAAAATGAAATATTAAGAAAAACCTTCTGTGTCAACTTTTAAGAAAGAACAAGAAGACAAAACGAAGGCTAGAGAGATGGATTAGCGGTTAAAGTGCTTGCCTGCAAAGCCAAAGGACACAGGTTCAACTCCCCAGGATCCACGTTAGCCAGATGCACAAGGGGGTACATGCATCTGGAGTTTATTTGCAATGGCTGGAGGCCCTGGCGCGCCCATTCTCTCTCTCTACCTGCTTATTTTTGTATCTCTCTCTCAAATAAATAAAAATAAAATATTTTCAAAGAAAAAAACTTTAAAAAAAAGAAGACAAAATTAACAAAGCCTGTGAAAATGCTGGAATGTGACCGACCCCATTCACACATCAAAATGCATCCCAGAGACCAGCTGGAACAAACATGTGATGATCAGAAAAGGGGATGTCAGTGCTATGGTCCTTGTACCCCACCGTCCTCTGAGTAGCGTCCACCCTTCGGGGGCACGTTGGCTGCCAGTGAGCAGTCCTTAGCTAATGACAGATGGACAGGCCGGAGCACAGATCCCTGGGTCCCACTAGGGTTCCCAGGGGGAGAGAGGGCAGCCCCTCCCCTACCTCACTGGCCACTTTGTTTGCTGTTTTCTTTTTTAAAATATTTTATTAATTAATTTATTTGACAGAGAAAGAGGGAGGGGGAGAAAGAGAGAGAGAGGATGGGTGTCTGCCAGATGTATGTGCCCCCTTGTGCATCTGGCTAACGTGGGTCCTGGGGAATTGAACCTGGTCCTTTGGCTTTGCAGGCAAATGCCTTAATCGCTGAACCATCCCTCTAGCCCTCCTGGGCCTCCACACCTTCCTTCTTTCCCTTGGGACCCTCTGCACCAATGACTTTCACAGTAATCTTTGTCTCGGGGATGCTCCTGGGGACCCTACTCAAGAGAATGACCGTTTCTGAATTGCGCGGATCTGGCATAATTTTCCTCGCTGGTTTTCCGTTCTGGCTAAGCTCTCCTTAAGGAATGCATGCAGGGCATAGGAACGTGTCATTCAGAGGACATTTATGGAGAGCAGCGTCTACGAACAGGGACTGGCCCCTCTCTTCCCCACCTCCTGCCACTCCAGGAGTGCCAGGAGGTGTACAGGTATGGGTGGCACTGCCTTGAAATTGCACTGTGGAAGGAAAGGAAGGGTGTCAAAGTGTGGGTGCCCAGGGAGCCAGCAGGAGGCCCAGGCTTTGCCTCCTGGCAGAGATAGGGCATGAGAGAGGAGGTGACTTGCCCACAAGGTCTCTGGGTGACAGGGAAGGGTGGGAAGAAGACAGAGGTTTCTGGCTCCTTAGCTACCAACGCCTGTGCTCTGTGCCAGGGATGAGCTGGGTCCCAGTGCCAGAGAGGGTCTTCTCCTGGCCCGTGAAACCAGGGCAAGAGGACCTGGCCATAGAGCGAAGAAGGGAGCGAGTGGAGTAGGGCAAGAGGCAACTGTGGTGGTGGGAGGCAAGGTACCCCCGGAGCACTTGCTTTTGACCTTGGCTTTGCATGGAGAGCAGCTTCTGGGCTCAACCCTGAGGATTCTTCTAGGGCCACCTGGAAATTCACTGGTAAGAAGCGAAGGGGCTTCTGGAAGGCATATGCCGATGGTAGTCTTACTAATGCAGAAGGCGGGGGATGGGGGTGCGGTGGTGGGAGAGGCAGAGCCAGGCTTCCAGTCCCTGCCCCTTGGGTCCCATAGCAGCCACGTCCGACCTTTCACGTGCAGACATGGAGAAGCCACTATGCGAACGATGCTGCCTGCCTCACAGCCCAGCCGTCTTCAATTTGGCTCTACCCAGAACTTGGAGCAAGAGATCCTGGGTGCGGAGAACGTGGGGGACAACGGACACTCATGAATTTTGAGAACTCCCTGAAACATAAGCTGACAGACATCCTTCTTTCAAAACCGTGAGGTGGTGGCGCACGCCTTTGATCGCAGCCCTCGGGAGGCAGAGGCAGGAGGATCACCGTGAGTTCAGGGCCAGCCTGAGACTCCATAGTGAATTCCAGGTCAGCCTGGGCTACAGGGAGACCCTGCCTCGAAAATTCAAAACCAAACTGTGAGCCTTCCCTTTCTGGAGTCTGCTTGTCCCAATGTCCCTGTCCACTGGGGCGGGGAGGGGGGAGAAAGAAGCCAGACTGACATTGTGAGAGGAAGATGAGGGAGGTGACACGCAGCCCGGCCACGTGCTACTTTGCTGTCTATGGTTTCAGCCACACTATTAATCAGAAGACACGGGAGGGAAGACGGCGTGTGGTTTGCGAACCCGAGAGACGCAGCTGAACAGGAAATAGAGAACATCTGAGTTCTTGCTGAGCAGGAAGATGCTCTGGGGCTCCTCAGAGAACCAGACTATTTTCTGTCCAGGGTGGTGATGCCCTCCAACACGGGAGGAGGAATCGGAATGCATTGATGCGTGCGTGCGCACCCTGTGTGCTGGGAGTCACCCAGAATTCAGAAGGACGGGTTCCCCGCATGCTTCCTGGCCTTTGTGGGGCCTGCCTGTGGTCCTCCAACCAGGAATAATGGTATGGGGCTGGTCCCAGAAGCCAGCTCTACTGCTGCTGGGACACTGCACATGGACCAAACTGGAGTCCCCACATTCCATCAAGAGGGTCCCAGCTCTCCCGGGTCGCAGGGCCCATGAAGGCTGCACACTACAAGGACTAAGTTTCCATGCCCAGGGCAGCCCCAAATTCTCGTGTTGAAAACGGTACTCGGGCTCGAGAGAAGGCTTTACAGTTAAGGCACTTGCCTGCAAAGCCAAAGAACCCAGGTTCAATTCCCCAGGACCTACGTAAGCCAGATGCAAAAGGGGGCGCACACCTCTGGAGTTCGTTTGCAACGGCTGGAGGCCCTGGCGTGCCCCCCCTCTCTCGCTCTACCTGCCTATTTCTGTATCTCTCTCTCAAATGAATAAATTAAAATAAAATATTTTAAAAACATGTTATTCTAAGCTGGGCATGGTGGAACACTCCTTTAATCCCAGCACTCAGGAGGCAAAGGTAGGAGGATTGCTGTGAGTTTGAGGCCACCCTGAGACTACACAAATTCCAGGTCAGCCTGAGCTAGAGTAAGACCCTACCTCAAAAAAAAAAAAAAAAAAAAAAAAAAGGTGGGCCGGAGAGATGGCTTAGCGGTTAAGTGCTTGCCTGTGAAGCCTAAGGACCCCGGTTCGGGGCTTGATTCCCCAGGACCCACGTTAGCCAGATGCACAAGGGGGTGCACGCATTTGGAGTTTGTTTGCAGTGGCTGGAAGCCCTGGCGTGCCCATTCTCTCTCTCTCACTCTCTGCCTCTTTCACTCTCAATCTCTCTCATATAAATAAATAAATAAACAAAAAAAAAATTAAAAAAGGTCACTCTATGAAGATGAGGTTGTGGACCCCCCACGGGGCTCTGAGGAACCTTCTGTAGTAGTATGGGGCGGAGGTTAGCAGAGCACGGAGGTTGACAGAATAGAGTGGATTGCCTGCCTGGTTTTGCTTGCAGTGCTGGGAAATGCTAATTCTTTTCTTTTGCCTCAGCCTTCTCATCTATAGAATGGGTGTGATACTCCACAAAGCAGTAATGAGTGGAGTCCTGAGACACACAAAGTTCTTAGTCAAGTGCCTTCCACCACCGTCATTTCCTGTGCGTGTGTATGTTCATATGTGTGTGCGTGTGTATATGTGAGCACACGGAGGCCACAGGTCAATGTCAGGTATCTTCCTCAGTTATTCACCTTATTTTTCTTTCCACCTTGTCTTTTTTTTCTTTCTTTCTTTTTCAGACAGACAGGGTGTCTCATTGAGCTCAGGACTCACCAATTTGGTTAGATTAGGGAACCAGCACGATCAAGAACCCCTCCTGTCTCTTCCTCCTCAGTAGTGGGGTTACACGCACGCAGGGCCTGGCTTTTACGTGGGCGCTGGGAATCGAAACTCAGGTTCCTGTGCTGCATCGCAAGCACTGGACCTCCCGAGCCCTGCAGTGAGTTCCTTCCTTCCCTCCTGCCTTCTTTTCTTCCTTCCTTCCTTCCTTTTGGTTTTCCAAGGTAGGGTCCCACTCTGGTCCAGGCTGCCCTGGAAATCATTATGTCGTCTCTCAGGCTGGCCTTGAACTCACAGTGGTCCTCCTACCTCTGCCTCCCGAGTGCTGAAATTAAAGATGTGCGCCACCACGTCTGGTTTGCAGTGAATTTCTTAATCCCTCAAGGCTTATGAGGACAGGAGCATGACAGGAAGCAAGCAGGTGCGGCTAGGGTGTCCCCCACTTCCCCACAGTGGTTGGTACAGCCTGATTTTGATCTGTGTACACAGTACCTGGGGATATTATATTTGGCTGGAGAGATGTCTCAGTGGTCAAGGCACTTGAGTGCAAAGCCTAACAATCCAGGTGTGATTCCTGAGGACCCACGTAAAGCCAGATGCACAAAGTGGCCCACGCATCTGGAGTTCATTTGCAGCAGCTGGAGGCCCTGGCATGCCCATTCTTTCTGTCTGTTTCTCTTTGTCTCTCTCTCTCTCTCTGATTGCAAATAAATAAATAAAAGTAAATAAAAAAATAAAATCAAAGTAGGTGGCTAAAAATGACTTGTAACCTCAATGCTCAGGCACCGAGTTGACGCCCTGGGCGGCAGTGGTGAGGGCGTGAGGGTTCACAGGGAGGACTGTGGTTAGAAAGCCCGAAGTCCAGGGGTCCAGCCATACACTCACTGACTTCAGAGCTCTGTGTCTGTCGCAGGTCCTCAAAGGGCAAGCCGTGTCGTGGACGTGGTGATGAGCACGTGTGTGACGGCTTGTCATGCAGGGGAGTATGGCTGTGAGCCCCTGGCTGGTGGATACTCAGGAAACTGTGTCAGTCACCTGGCCTTGTAAGGACCTGACCCCTCTGCTGGGTCCCTAAGGGCAGGTGTTCCTCGGAGGGGTGGCTGACAGGAGCCAGCTTTCTCACTCATCTCCTTGAAGGCAAAGCTGCTGGGCATGAGTGGTAGCTGGGCCCAGGCTGAGTCACCTGCTGTCATGACCCCTGAGTGACAGGAACGACATGAATGTCACCAGGTAGTTTCTGCTCATGGTTTCCAGCCTAGGGTTATAGCAGGTAGAGATGGGCTGATAAGAACAGCCGAGCCAGCGTCACTCAGCCCTGGGTAAAAGTCCCTCTCTACCCCACCCCACACCCCTTCCTCTTACTCATGACGGGGACCCCTGGGATCTGACTCACTTCCTATCACTTTAAGAGAAGGGGCTGTGGGCTGGTGAGGGCACAGTGGGGGTGGGTAGAAGTGGACCCTCATTCCTGTCATCTCCTTGCAGGAGTGTGCACAGACATCTCAGCCAGGGACTGATCTGTGTGCGTGTGTGTGTGTGTGTGTGTGTGTGTGCACATGCATGTGTGTGCATGTGTGCAAGCATGTGTGTGTGATCACTGGGGAAGATTCTTTGGTTTCAGTTGCCTGGAGAAGGTGGCACAAAGATCACATTTGATAGGGCAGCTGGGAGTGAGGACAGGAATATTTTAGGATTGAACTTGGACTCTAGGTGACATGGTTTCAAGCCTTGGCTCTGTCACTAGGCACTTCGTGGCTCAGTTTCCATACATGTAAAATGACATTGGCACCTACACCCCTGAGATCATGTCTGTGAGCTTTCCTTAGCTTACTACGGGGAGCTGGGTGGATGAAGGGGCTAGATCGGCGAGAGAACCTCGTTTTTCCTCTATGACACGCATGGGCACGAGGGATCCCATTCCACAGATGAAGAAACTGAGGCACAACGCAAGAGGACAAGCCCAAGGTCTCTGGCTAGGCCAGGCCCTTGGCTCCATCCCATAACTCTTAGCCTCAGATGTCAACACACACACACACACACACACACACACACACAAAGTGAGCCAGGCGTGGTGGCGCACGCCTTTAATCCCAGCACTCGGCAGGCAGAGGTAGGAGGATCGCCATGAGTTCAAGGCCACCCTGAGAGTACATATTGAATTCCAGTCAGTCTGAGCCAAGTGAGACCTTACCTTGAAAAACAAACAAACAAAAAAACCCCAAAACCAGTGTTGATCCTTCTCCCACCAGCCCCCCAACTGGTGGCCATGTGTGATGGAACTGTGGTCTCACCCTGACGGCGCTCCGCATGGGCCCCAGGTCATGGTTATAGGCCTCCACCATCAGCACGTGGGATGAGTTCCTCTCCCGGTCCAGCGGCCGGGGGCCCCGCACCAGGAGCCCGTTGCTGACGTGGATCCGGAAGTGGTTGCCATGGTTACCTGTGTGGAGAGGCACGTGGAGATGTACAGGCTGAGCTGGGATCAGGACGCCATGAGCGAGGTCCAGGACCTCTGGCAGGTTGACCCAGCTCACAGGTCTTGGGAATTTGGCTGAAGTTCTTGACGGCCTAGAGGTGCAGTGGGCAGAAGTCCCCTGCTTCCTCCTTATGGGAAACCTGGGGTGTTGCCCTTGGCCTGACAGCTACAGGTGTGGGTGGAGTGAGGCTTCTAGAAATTTCAGAAGTGTCTGGGGCAGTACAACACGAAGGGCCCCAACCCAATCCTCTGAGGGTGGGCGAACCCAGGACTTGGTGGACCCATCTAGAATGGGTTGGTACCCATGTCGTTTATTTTCCTCCAGGGAGAACGTCCTTTACTTTCTCTGCGGAGGGGGATGCTCCCCCCATAGAGCTCATGCACGTGACTTTGCCCTTGATTCTAGAAGCAGGCAGACAGGCAAGTCTAGGCCCTGTCTGTGGTGAATGGTGGCGGCAGGGAGGTAGGACTTGACGCTGGTTGTGCCAATCACAGTGAATCCCTAGGGAGCTTCTTGGGGGATACCCTGGATGCCAAGGCACCCTCTGTCAGAGTGACAGCTTTGGGGACGCTACGGGACGTGGAGGACGTTGGGAACAAGGCAGCATGGTGCAGTACCCTTGCTTAGAGTTGGTTCAGAGAATTGCTGTTTCCTCCCTGGACCCCAGCCTGTATGTACAGCATTGGGGGTTCCTTGGCCTTAGCCAGGGAAGAGCTACCCACCCCTCCCATCCCAAGCAGCCCTGCGGTGATTTGAACCAAGCGTCCAGAATGCTTGCTCCCCAGCGGATGACAACTGGGGACATGGAGCCTTGCTGGAAGAGGTGTGTCACCGGGGTCCTGACGGTTCACCCAGCCCCAGCTTGCTAATGTTAGCCTGGCTCACTCTCCTGTTTGCCACATGCGGTGGCCAAGCTGATGGCCAGCCTCAGCTCTACCATCTTTCCTCTGCCATCAAGAAGCTCCCACTAGAGACTGTAAAGTAAAAATAAACAACTTTCCTCCCACCTGCTGCTTTTGGTCGGGTGTTTTGTGCCAGCAACACGAAGACAGCTGCAACAAGCCCACTCACCGTGGAGGATGCGGTACCACACACGCCCGAACTCTCCCTCGTCCGCATCCGTGGCTTTCAGCTGAAGGGGATAAGACGCTGGAGTTTTTCCCTACCCCACCAGCAGGGGGAGACTCGTGCTGTGGAGCCCCTTCCATCCTTCACCCACCCGGCCCTGAGCTTCTCCACCAAAGACTGGGCATGGGAGGAGGGGGCATGTGTGTGAGTCCTTCTCATCTTCCTTGAGGACTGCTCACTGTCTATGGCCTAACGTCCCTATCTAGGGCCACCTCTGCCCCTATTCCTCCTCCAGGTCCTTGGGGCCAGGGAAGCAGGCACCTTCACTCTCTGGTCTAGGCAGGAAGTGGTCACCTTCATGACTCACTACCTGTGAGTGTCTTGACCTCCTAGGAGTGTCACCAGCGTGGCTCAGAGGCAACTGTTTCACTGAAAACTTTATCATTTAAGCAAGACGTAAAAGCTATATCCAGCCCGGAGTGGTGGTGCACGCCTTTCATCCCAGTACTCAGAGGCAGAGCTAAAAAGATCACCATGAGTTCAAGGCCATCCTGAGACTACATAGTGAATTCCAAGTCAGCCTGAGCTAGAGAGAGACTCTACCTCAAAAAAACAAACAAACCAACAAAACCCAAAAAGCTGTATCTCTGGAGCTCTCTACCCAACTTGCAGGCAGCTCCACTGAAGAGTTTTCCATGAGCTGTAAGCAATGCCAACCCAGTCTTCTGGGAACTCATTGGTTCACTAGGCTAGACTTGGAATGGGATCAGTTTTTTAAAATACATTTAAAAATATTTTATTTTTTATTTATTTGAGAGAGAGGGAGAGAGAAAGAGGATGAATGGGGTGCACCAGGGTCTCCAGCCACTGTAAATGAACTCCAGACACATGCACCACCTTGTACATCTGGCTTATGTGGGTCCTGGGGAATCGAACCTTGGTTCTTTGGCTTTGCAGGCAAGTGCCATAACCACTAAGCCATCTCCTCAGCCCGGACGGTCTGTCATCTGGTGTAAACAGTTCTTGCTCGTGCCTCCTCCAGGTAAAGTCCCAACACATAGTGAGCAGGAGAGGAGCGGTTGCATGGCCCCTGCGGCAGGTGGTAAAACATGCTACCGAGGCTACTCCATCTGAGGGTGGGGTATCCCCACAGGCAGTCTCAACAGGTCTACGGCGCCTCACGTAGTATGGGATTGGGATGGTGGCCTCCTTGCTGTGGGTGCAGTCATGTGCTCCCTGTGGCGTGTGGTGACATATGTAACCAAGGCTGGCTGGTCTGAGAGTGAGGGGTGATCGCATTCCTATATGTGTTATGGGTGGCCTGCTTCCTTAACGACTGGACTCTACCATGTGAGTATGAAGTCCCCAAGATGGCTGAAGGGCTAGAGAATGTATTTCAGTCTCTGAAAGCCGCATATGTGGGACGGGACTGGAAGCAGCAGACAGTTGTGTGACCTTTATTGTAGGCAATAGGACATGCCCCTGAGGTTCAGCTGTCTGCCCAGAAAGGATGTGCCCATGCAGGGGAGGTCTCACAATGGCAAAAGAGTGTTACCTGCTGCATTCGCCTTTGACTTGGCAGGAAAAAAGACAATGGAGAACAGGGATAATGAGATGGAGGGTTTGGCCTGCTGTTTCTTACAGCTGGTGGGACGTGAGGGCAAGAGAGAACTAATTAGATATATACTAAAAAGTCTTCCCAGAAAGCTGGGCGTGGTGGCGCATGCCTTTAATCCCAGCACTCGGGAGGCAGAGGTAGGAGGATCGCCGTGAGTTGGAGGCCACCCTGAGACTACATAGTGAATTCCAGGTCAGCCAGAGCCAGAGTGAGACCCTATCTTGAAAAACAAAACAAAACAAACAACAACAACAAAAAGTCTTTCCAGGGCTAGAGAAGTGGCTCAGCAGTTAAGGCGCTTGCCTGCAAAGCCTGAGGACCCGAGTTTGATCTCCACTACCCACATAACACCAGATGCACATGGTGGTGCATGTCTCTGGAGTTCGTTTGCACTGGCTAGAGGCCCTGGTGTGCCTGTTCTCTTTTTCTACTTATTTATTGGAGAGAGAGAGAAAGAGAAAGAGACAGATAAGGAAGAAAGAGAATGGGTGTGCCAGGGTCTCCAGCTCCTGCAAATGAACTCCAGATGCATGTGCCACCTTGTGCATCTGGCTCATGTGGGTCCTGGGGAACTGAATCTGAGTCCTTAGGGTTCATAAGCAATTGTCTTAACTGCTAATCCATCTATCCAGCCCCCATTCTCTCTTCCTATCTGCTTTTCTTCTCTTTCTCTCTCTTAAGTAAATGATTTTTTTAAAAAAAGTCCTCCCAGAGAATGGCTGTGGGTTACAGAGGGCTAGATGGGGAAGTGTCCCCCACCCATGAAGCTGAATCCAACATTGCTCTTTTGAGAAAACATGAACACAAATGATGAGATCATTTCACACTGTGTCAGACCTTCTAACTTTGTTTTTTTCTTTAAGTATTCCCCTAGCTACTGAATCCTGCAGCCATCGGCACTTGCTTAGAATGGATAATGGTGGGCCTGCTCACCCCTGTCAGAAAGAATTCATTATATAATGCTAACTTTTGAGTGGCTTATAGGTTAGGAAAAAAATCTGGAAGGTTAGTAAAAAATATAACAAGGGGCTGGAGAGATGGCTTAACGGTTAAGCACTAGCCTGTGAAGCCTAAGGACCCTGGTTCGAGGCTTGATTTCCCTGGACCCATGTTAGCCAGATGCACAAGGGGGCGCACGTGTCTGGAGTTCATTTGCAGTGGCTGGAAGCCCTGGCGCACCCATTCTCTCTCTCAATCTCTGCCTCTTTCTCTCTCTCTTTCTCTGTGGCTCTCAAATAAAATAAAATAAAATAAAATAAAAAATATCACTTAAAGAGTTTAAATGGGGTGTGATGGTGCATGCCTTTAATCCCAGTACTCTGGAGGCAGAGGTAGGAGGATAGCCATGTGTTTGAGGCCTCTCTGAGACTACATAGTGAATTCCAGGTCAGCCTGGGCTAGAGCAAGACCCTACCTCGATAAGCAAAACAGGAAAAAATTTAAAAGCACAGATATTTTGGGCGATATTTGAGAGATGGCTTAGCAGCTAAGGTGCTTGCCTGCAAAGCCCATTCTTTCTATCTGCTCCCCCTCTCAAAATAAACTTTAAAAAATGATGTACCTGTCAAATTGCTTTTTGAACATTTATGTTTATGCCTATATATACATTATTGCTGCTGTTGCATTGGTCGGGGAAACTTCTTTTGCTGGTAGGTGAGATTCTTTGGTGGATCAGCCTGCAAATTAGTCAGGGATGTGACTTTTGTGAGTTGTAGCTCCCGCTGGAAGGGGCGGATGTCTTTGGATCACCCATGCTTCAGTAAGCAACCTCAGTAAACTTGCTGGTGGTGTCCGGAATGCAGAGGCCCCAGATTTGATGGGAAAGCTGCTCAAGAAACGGGCTCCTAACAGGCAGGCTGTTTGCAGAGAAGCTTTGGGTTTCCTTGAAGAAGGGGTCCACCAGGGGAGGGGTGTGTGCATGCAAAGCGAGAACATTTTGGTGGTCTACCAGAATGGGAGGAGCATGGTCTTGGTTGTCCGTTAGACCTGAGTTCTTTAACCTCTGAGAACACCTTACTTTGGCAGTCAGACTCCTTCGAAAGGGAAATGCTTTCCTGGGAAGCTTCAAAGGACAGGGACCAGGGGCTATCCCAGAGAGTCTTGGGGTTCTCGGGGATAAGGGTCCATTACTCTGCCTGCCTCTTTCTTGCTGCCTGTCAGCTTGTGGCCCCTCTCCCCGGTAACCTGGGGGCTGGCAGGCATTGAATAGCCGACCATACCATTCCAACTTCCCAGGGGGAAGGAGGGAGCCCTCTGGGGCCTGAGAGGCAGTTAAACCCCACAGAGCTCCAGGGAAACAAGCGGGAGTGAAGCAGAGGGTTCCCCTTTCCCTCTCGCCATCCGGTTGCCATCCCTACCTTCTGGTTGTCCCCTCCCCCAGCCAGGCCAGGACTCTCCCAGCAAAGCCAGGTCAAGCTGCAAGAGCAGAGCACTTAGGACAGGGCTGAGCCTGGGGGTCTGTCCTGGGATAGCTTGGGAGACCGAGTGCGGACCACGGTGAGGTCAGTGCCTGAGCGACTATAGAGATGGCCTGGTGAGGGTGGTTGGGGGGACCCTGGCTGGAGACTCAGGGAAGATGCAAAGATGTGTTCAGACCTGGGCTGCTCCTCCGTAGTTTTGAGTAGAAACGAGGCCTACTGAGGGGTAGGGGCTGGGCCAATGCCACACAGCAGCCTTCTCTACTTGGCCAAGCTCTGAGAGAAGAAAGAAGGTTCTAGAAAGACCTTGCAGAGGTGCCTCCAGAGCAGGGCCCCTTTCCCTTAGAACCAGCTGTTCTGGTAGCGGGGGCAGAGGGTGTCGGGGGGACCTGTCAGCTGGCCTTAACTCAAGCTCAGGGCTCGGTCTCTAGATAGTTTCAATATTTTGGAATCACTGGCTGCTACCCACGCTGCCCAGATGCCCGTCACAATTAGTTAGGTTCATGCTGAACCAGTCCCAGGGCCTACAGCCTTGCAGCTACTCCGGGTCCCTTTGAGGCCTGGAGCTAGCAGGATCGAGGCCTGCCTGGGCTCAGTCTGCCCTTTCCTTACTCGGGCCAAGTGCATTACTGGAGGAGGCTCAAGGGATGGCTGGTTTCTCCCCTTGGGAGGTGGCAGTGGGCACACCCCATCCCTCCTCCAGCTCAGACTCCAGAGAGGGCTGACCCATGGGTGTTACCCAAGCCAAAACACTCTCCTGGCCTGAGGTCTGGAAGGCGGGGGCCCTGGGCAGCTAGACGGGCATCAGAGTTTCCAGCCGGGGGAGGCTGCAAGGGCTGGCAGGGGCGGTGGCAGGGGACGGGTGGCAGCTGGGTGGGGAGCTCTGGATGCCCTCAGTCAGCTGGGTGCAGGAGCCAGGAGTTGGGTCCTACAGCTGGTGAGTACCGAGGCGGGGCGGGGGGCTCTGGGGTGGGGGCCTGGGTAGCCACGTTCCGCATCTCCCACTATCGGGAAGGGACGCCCCCCTCCCCAGCTACAGGTAGAGCCCTGGCCTCACCTACGCTCCTCTTCTGAAGGGCTTTGGTGCTAGAACCTGGGAGGGACCCCAACCAGCTGGGGAGGAGGAAGCTGCCCTCCCCAGCCTTGGGAGAGACTCCAAGGATAGACAGACAGATAGAAAGGCTGTCGTTTTTCTCTAGGCCTTCTTTTGAACTTCCTGCCCTGGGTTGGTCCATTTGAATCAAATATCTTTAGCTGCTAATCCAGCTCCTAAGGCCATTTAAAATACAGATGTTGGCCCAGCAGCCAGATGGAGCCTGTCTGTATGTTTTGTTTGGCGGGTACCATGTTTCCAATAGTTGAAAATTCATTTCATTTTTTTTTTTTTGGAATCAAATTTATCTGGTCTTTTGCAATCTCTCTCTCCTCTCTCTTTTTTTTTTTTTTTGCCTTAGACAAATTTTAATTAGCTACCAATATTTATTTCTATATTTGATAGAAAGGGAGAGAGTATGCCAGGGCCTCTTGCCACTATACATGAACTCCAGATGCATGAGCCACTTTGTGCATCTGATGTTATGTGGGCACTGGGGAATTGAACCCGGGCCATCAGGCTTTGGGCGAGCAAGTGCCTTTGACCACTGAGCCATCTCCCTAGGCTTAGTTGCCAGTATTTAAATAAGAATGTTTACAAAAAAAAAAAAACCCAGAAACAAATAAACAAACAACAAAATATGTTTCTGGCTTCCTTTGAGAAGCTGAAGAGTCTGGTGCACAGGCCCCGCCTGCCAGGGAGGGGCAGTGGGCACTCTCCTCAGAGTGGCCCACCTGTCTTCTTTGGCAGTGGGTAACCTGTAGCTAGGCTCTGGAATCTTTATCAGCCGCCACCCAGATATGTTGGACCAGCAGTTAAGCCTGGTTCTCATCTCCGGAGACCACGGGCTGTGCCCCCCGAGCAAGAGGACGTTGTGGGGTGATCATGGGAAGGCCTGGCTGGTGGGTGGCGCTACCAGGCCGGCCTCTAGTCCCACTCTCTCACCTCCCTGGGGTCTTATTTTCCGCGGTGTCTGAGCAGCTCACCGGGCTCCCAGAGGGCTGGGAGCTAGAGAGATAGGCATGCTGTGGGTCAGGAACCAGGACACCCGGTCATGCCCTGTACCCGCCCACAGGACCTTCAACTTGGCCTCTCTGTACCTGGGCCTCAGTTTCTCTGGGAGTGGGTTAGACTGTATCCAAAAGCAGCAACAGAAATATCCATGGCACCAGGCAGGTGAAACTGGAGCATGGTGAACCTGTCAGGGAGCGTGGGAAGCTAGGGGGCTCATGCCCCGTCTCAAGGGGATCGTTGCTGGCACCGGGCGGGAAGATGGCCCAGGATGGTTGGTGGTGAAATTCTGACATTTCAAGACAGGCCATGTACCTAGATATCTACAGGAATCCCTTTCTCTTCTCCTCCCTTCCTTTCTCCTTCCTCCTTTATTCCCTCCTTCCCTCCCTTCTTCCTTTCTCCCTCCCTCCCTCCCTCCCTGCCTCCCTCCCTTCCTTCCCTCCCTTTCTCTCTCTCTCTATTTTTTTTTTAAATTTTGTTTTCTTTCAAGGTAGGGTTTCACTCTAGCCCGGGCTGACCTGGGAACTCACTCTGTAGCTCCAGGCTGGCCTCAAACTCACAATGATCCTCCTACCTCTACCTTCCAAGTGCTGGGGCTAAAGGCATGTGCCACCATGCCTGGTTCTCTCTCTCTCTCTCTTTTATGTATGTGCATGTGCAGGCTAGAGGATGACCTTGAGTGTGGTCCTCAGGATCACTGTCCACTTTTTTTGGAGACTTGTTGGCCGGGAGCTCATCAGTTAGGCCAGGCTGGCTGGCCAGTGAGGCACAGTGACCTTCCTGCCTCTGCCTCCCTAACGTGTGTCAAACTCAAGTCCTCCTGCTTGTGAGGCAAGAACTTTGCTAACTGATACATCTAGCCCCCCATTATATACTTCCTTATACATACATACATATATATTTTTTTGGAGGGGGGATTTTTTTGGGACAAGTTCTCATGTAGCTCAGGCTGGTCTTGAACTCCTGATCCCTGTGCCTTCACCCCCTGAATACTGGGATTGCAGGTGCACCGCTACACCCAGTTTAGAAAAGACCATCATATTAAACTAAAAACATGGCAAGGCCCCTAGTGTGTTACGTCAGCATTAGACTTCGGCTAAGGACCCTGCCGGGCCACTGGTGTGTCTTATGGTCTATGACTTGCTCCTCCTGGTCACTAACTTATGGACAGAGTTAGACCTATGCTTTCCAGCCCAAGACTGTAGTGGTTAACACGTGAGACTTCATTTTAAAGTGCCTTTTTTGGGGGTGGGGGGGTTATAAGGTAGGGTTTCACTCTAGCCTAGGCTGGCCTGGAATTCACTATGGAGTCTCAGGGTGGCTTCAAACTCACGGTGATCCACCTACCTCTGCCTCCCGAGTGCTGGGATTAAAGGGGTGTGCCACCATGCCCAGCTAAAATACCTTTTTAAAAAAAACATATAACTGCCTTTTGCTTCCTTCATGACAGAGGGACAGGGGTGGAGCAGAAAGAGATCCTGAGGGCATGAAGAGATGGCTTAGTGGTTAAGATGTTTGCCTGCAAAGCCAAAGGACCCAGGTTTGATTCTCCAGGACCCACATAAGCCAGATGCACAAGGTGGTGCATGCATCTGACGTTCATTTGCAATGGCTGAAGGCCCTAGAACACCCATTCTCTATCTGCCTCCCTCCCTCTCTCTCTCTCTCTCTCTCTCTCAAATAAATAAAATAAATAAAAATTAAACTATTTTTTAAAAATATTTAAAAAAGAGAGACACTCCCAGAGTTCAGACTTAGCCACATCACCGACCAGCTGTGTGTGACAAGCTCTTAGGCCCGTCACTACGCTGGGCCTCACTGTCCTAACGTGTCATGTGGCTACTGTGATAGCGTGTTCAAGGACTCATCCCCATCCTGGCTTCCTGGATGCGTCTCGCCCGCCCTGCCTGAGGTCCAGCTGATTTTCTCTAAGCCTCTGTCCTGTGTCTGATGCAGGTACCATGAGCACAGGGGGCCCCAGCCTTGCCAGCCCGGCAGCCAGCAGCCCTCCAGCCTTCCTCACAGCTCCGGGCAGCCCCGGCACTCGAGCCGAGGTGGCCGCCGACCCCATCCCCGCTCTCGTCGCCCTGGCCTGCATCTTCCTCCTGCTGGCCTCCTGTCTGCTCTTCATGATGCTCTGCAAGCCCGCTGCTCTGGACCCCGGGCGCCGCCGGGCCCGGGAATGCATGCCGCACCACCCCACGAGCCCCAGCGAGCCCAGGCTGCGGCTCTGGAAGCGCCTGGGCTCCCTGCGCCACTCCCTGCGCAGCTTCCACAGAGGCCGGCCCTCGGCCCCCCGACGGCCCCCCGCGCGGGGCTGGGAAGATGCAGGAGGCGACTGTGACTGCACAGAAGCCACCAACATGTGACGAGGTGTCCAAACTGAACGTAGGCCCACCCCAGCTCCCCCTGCCTCTGGCACAGCTTGGCGCCACAGGCTGCAGGACCACCGCCCGGTCACTCTGGGCCCCATGTCACGCCCCTCCTTCCCTCTGAGCCTAGTGTCGCCTCCTGGGAGTCCCTGAAGACCCCTGCTGCTGTTTGCTAGCAGACCCCTGGGCCAGAAGGTCCTCACGTCCCCAGGCCAAGGCCGAACACTGCCTGCTTCTCAGATTTGGAAACTGGCCAGAAGAAGGGACTTAGCTCCTGGGCCAGAGTCAGCTGGCCTCAGGGTCCCCCATGATGAGGCTGCCTCGCCCCACTCTGCTGTGACCCAGAGCCAACCCTATTAAGGACTGAGCTCCAGCCTTGACATTCCCTAGTGCCCAGTGCAGAGACTCGCTCCCCAGCCTGCAGCATGCTCTGGGGTGCTGCCTACGGTTTATCTTTCTAGCCTCTTCCTGAGCAGAGCGACTGCAGGCAACTGAATGACCTGTCCCCCCTGTCGGTGGCCTCTCCTTCACTGCGACCCCCTTCCACGAAGTCCTCTTGTCCTTCCGGTGGAACTGAGCTTCTGTCGCAGGCACCACGAGGCCTGGAGCTCGGGGTCTCCCGCGAGTGTGGGGGAGGGCAGCAGTGTGCGGGTGTCTGTCTGTTTTATCTCACAAGCCCGGGAGCTGCAGAGAGCCGGTCTCCCCTGGGGCACCCCTAAAGGAAGGCTGCTCTCCAAGCAGACCCTGGAGTGGAGACCGCTGTGCGGCAGGGTGACCTCAGAGAGGGAGGGCAGCTTTGCAGGACACTTCCAAGGCCGGGGGGCCGGGGACGCCCTGAGACCCTGACCTTCTGAGCAGAAGCAGAGCCGTGGTTACTCAAGAGGTCCACGGTGTCAGCCTGTGTGCCGCGGGGCCCAGAAGCAGGGCTCTGACCCTCTTTTGGTTGCTCACCCACCGTTGTCCCCCTGGCCCGCAGGCTGCTTGTCTGCAGAGGTCTGAAGAAGGAGTGGCTACGGCCCGGAGGGACTGTCCATCGCCTGCTGGCTTGCTACTTTGGGTGGACTTCTCGGGAAGCGTATCAGTGGACTGGGATGGGAGATAGATACTAGGCTGGAGTGGGGCCCTATTACGTCTTGGTGGGAGGCTGTTAAGTCCTGCTCCCCAGCAGAGGCCAGAGGGAGGGAGCCTCCTTCTAGAGCTAGCCCCCGATTCCTGCCTGTCTCTGAGCTTTCCTCGACTCGACTGCGAATCAGCTTCCTGTTCCCAGAGCCCCTCTCTTGTCCCTCCCTGGTAGACACGAAGGGACCTGCCTCCCACTCTTCCTCCTTTCCCGGACTGGGGGGAGGCAGGCCCCGCTTTGTTGAGCTTGGCTCAGGCTCAGGTGGATGGAAAGGCCCGAGGCTGGTGAAGGCAGCTCTTCATTCCTATCCCTTCCCACCCCCAGGGACTGAGGCCTGGGCTGTGTGTGAGTCTGTAGGGGGAGAGGGGTGGAGCTGTGTGTTCAGAATCACCCCAGCCCCCCCCCCCAAAAAACCTTCCCCCTCCGAGCCTCTTAGTTGTAGCTCTTGCTTTGAGCCAAAGAATCCTTTCTTCTTCCGCCTGCTTTCTTCTGAGAGAGGAGCCTGGCCAAGGGGGCCGTGAAAGCTGCTCTGTTCTGGCCTGGCTGGGCCCTGGCTCCCTGTCCTTGGGTCCTTGCTGGGAAAGTGAGGTCTCTTCTCTCCCCTGCTCTGAAAGGCCCTTGGCAGGGGCGCGGGGAGGAAGGCCAAGGAGGAGCCAGGGCCCTGTCCTCAGCTAACACAGCCCGAGGCCTGCTCTCCTTGGGAGATGAGAGGGGCACTTTTGCTCTCCCTGCAAGCTGCTTGTGGAGTATCAGCCGCCCTCTCCCCCACGCGCCCCCCGGACTGGCTGTGGTTTCCCCCACTTTTGAGCCTCGATTGGAGCCAGTGTCCCCAGGGCTGAATGCAGCTCTGCCTGTCCCAGGGCCACCTACCTGCACAATGCTGTGGCCCTCCGGGATGTCCTCAGGGACACTGGCCTCGTAGCTGCTTTGCAGAAAGATGGGGCGGTTGTCATTCACATCCAGCACAGTGACAAACACGGTGGCCGTTCCCGTGCGCCGCTTGCCTACGGGGCCATTGTCTGTGAGAGGTGGCGGAGGACAGGTGTTAGGGCCGATTTCTTAGACCTGAACACGCCGGGCCACCAACCGGACATGCTGCTTGTTCCGCCCCAGCCACTGCAAGGGATTCCAGATTAGGGACAGAACTAACAAAAGCTCGTGCTCAGCTGATGCCCGGACAGATGCTCCTGTAACTCAGTCGTCCTCACAGCACCCCTGGGCGGCAGGTGCACGTCTCTTTCCCGGACTCTACGCCCACATTCACAGCCGAGCTAACCAAGGCCCCCACGTGAATGGGATGAACCATCGGTACCCGGAAACCTGAATGTGTTAATTTATTGGGAAAAACAACCTTGGAAGACATAATTAAGTTAAAGATCTTGAGGGGAAGCCATCCTGGTTATCTGCACACCCAATAACTTTCCTTAGAGGAGAAGGCACTCTGAGTGAGCACGGGGAGGGGGGAGGTGCTCGTAGGTCCCAGGAGGACTTTTAGAACCCAGGAATTCAAGAGCAGTCCGGGGCACCACAGTAAGAACCTGTCTCAAAACCCAAACAATGGGCTGGAGAGATGGCTTAGCGGATAAGGCGCTGGCCTGAGACGCCTAAGGACCTAGGTTCGATTCCCCAGGTCCCACGTAAGCCAGATGCACAAGGAGAGACTGTGGCCCTGCTCACACCTTGATGTTGAGTTTCCAGAACCAGGAGAGAACCCACGTCTGTTTTTATGCGGCCAAGTTTGTGCAGAGTGGTTCTAGCAAGTTTGGGTGGTAAGATCACAAAGCAAGCTGCTGTCAGGAGTGGGGTGGGGAAGGCGGCAAGGGGACACAGATGATGCCGCCTCAAGAGCAGCTGTCCTCTGCTCCAGTCACAGTGATGAGGGGTTATGGGGCCAGAGATATCGGGCTTCTGGTTTCTTCAAAGAAATGGATATCTGAACCTTTGAATAAAAGCTCCTGGTTTTTTAAAAACATTCCCTCCTAAGTGTTGCTACTTATAAAACATCAAACTGGTTGAACTGCGCGGTGACAAGGGCAGAAGCACAGTCCATGCTGTCATCCACGGCAGCCTGGGGAGGAGTTTCCCTGATCTGGCCGTTTTTATGAGAGAGAGAGAGAGAGAGAGAGAGGGGGGGGGGGGAATGAACACGTGCGCTAGGGCCTCCAGCCACCGTAATGGGACCCCAGACACGTGTGCCACCTTGTGCGCATGTGTGACCTTGCCTTTAACCACTGAGCATTCTCCCCAGTCCAAGAGAGATTTTTAAATATTTATTTTTATTTATGAGAGAGAGGGGGGGGGGGGAGAATGGGTGCTCCAGGGCCTCTAGCCACTGCAAACTCCAGATGCATGCACCACCTTGTGCATCTGGCTTACATGGGACCTGGAGAATTAAACTGGGATCCTTGGGCTTCCCAGGCAAGTGCCTTAATTACTAAGCCATCTCTCTAGCCCCCAAGAGAGACTTTCAGTATAGATTTTAATCACACAGTTTAAAAAAAAGACACCCTTGGAAATAAAGCAAATACACACCCAAGATCATGAGTTTGAGCTTTTTTGAGGTGGGGGGTTCGAGGTAGGGTCTCACTCTAGCCCAGATTGACCTGGAATTCACTATGGAGTCTCAGGGTGACCTTGAACTCATGGTGATCCTCCTACCTCTGCCTCCCGAGTGCTGGGATTAAAGGTGTGAGCTACCACACCTGGCTAAGTTTGAGATTCTTAAAAAATAGTCGCAGTAGGGGCTGGAGGGATGGCTAAGCAGTTAAGGCATTTGCCTGCAAAGTCAAAGGACTCAGGTTCGATTCCCCAGGACCCACGTTAGCCAGATGCACAAGGGGGCGTATGCATCTGGAGTTCATCTGCAGAGGCTGGAGGCCCTGGTGCACCCATTCTCTCTCTCTCTCTCTCTTCCTCTTTCTCTGTCAAATAAAAATAAAATATTAAAATAAAATTATAGTCACAGTAGAGTGTCTTTATAGGAGCTGTACATCGTCTTTTTGGTAGCTTCCGAAGCACATCTCCTAGGGTTGCTAAGAAACCTAAATTGAGCTCAGAGGGTGGTGCCTTTGCATCGGGTAGGATCACAGCCAATGACGTAAGACCCTAGGTCACAAGAGTTGCAGGGGACGTGAAGATTTCACTATAAACAAAGGTCTAGTCTTGTTTGTGAAATTCCCAGAAAATATCTGGAACAGGAATGAGGCCATCCTGGAAGGTCATATGGACTCCGGCCTTAAGCACGGTTCACTGTTATTTTACAGCTCTCTCTAGATAAGAAGAGTATTGTCTCCATGCCGGCAAATGTGCTGAAATTCTTGTTTCTTCTCATCTGCTGAGAGGCTTCAACCAGTCTCCAGGGTGAGGGGCTCCTTTTCCTTCCCATGTCCCCTTCATTTCCCCTGTCCTTCTCTCCTGCCTCAAGACCAGTGCGTCTACAGGATAGATTTGAATAGGGGTTGTTGGTGTTCAGATGTACGCATGGACCCTGCCTGACTCCTGCGCTTCCCAGGGCTGGGATCTCGGAGGACAGGACCCTGCGGCCAGCCTGAGGCAGCTCCCGGCTCTCCCCTATCGAGGAGGACACTCCTACGCAGTGGTGTGTGTCCAGGCCAGGACGCTCGTCCCAGAGAGAAGCAAGGCAGCTGGGCTGGCTGGGGACCAAGGGTGACATAGTTCTTCCTCAGACCAGCTGGCCACATGCTGGGATGCATCCCCCCCCACCCCAGCACCCCGCCTCTGCTCCAAGGTACCCTGTCCCATTCTCCTAGGTTACTCCCCCAGAGGCCCTGCCGACTTGCCTCAGCTGGGGACGCGCCTTCTAAGAGAGCAGAACTGGAGCTCTCTGCCCTTGCCAGCTAGAATCTGCAGCCAAGGGTGGGACCGGGGGTGACAGCTCTCCAGAGGGAAGGTGTCACCTCAGGCTACATTCAGGATGGAGAGGTGGCAGGGCAGGGTCAAGGGTGGTTGGTTGAGGAGGGAAAGTGAGGCATAGCTCGTTCCTGCTCCTCGGGTACTCAGGGAGCTTCTAAGAGATCCAGGAGCTACTGGGGCCACCCAGGCCCCTGTCCCTCCAGAGGCCCCCACTGCCTGGAGATCAAAGGGCAGACTTCTGGCTCAAGATTTAGGTCTCCACATCTGGGCTCCCTGGCGCGCCACACCTTGGGCTTGCATGCATGTGGGCACATGTGCATGCTTCCTCTTCTCCACCTCTGGGTTCCCGCATGAGCCCAGGAGCCCTCTCCTTGACTTACTGAGTGCTCACAGCCTTCCGGGCTGCAGTGGGCACTCCTTGTCTCTGCCCATCATCACATCCTGCACTTTCCTGGGAAGACCCTGTCCTAACTGACCCTCTGAAAACCCCACTCCCTGTCTCTGAGACTTGGGGTTCCAGACATAGAAATTCCTCCCCTTGTTCCCTTCTTCAGGGATGAGCACACGGCATGCCTAATTAATAGCAATCTCACTCCCCTAGCCACAATGAGGGGCTCAATGGGCATCAGGACACACGGAACTGCTCGAAGCTAATCCAAGGGTTTTGGTCGAGGAGGCTGTGAAGGAGGCCAGCACTCCCTGCTCTGTTGTTGCCCTTGAACCTTGGAGGATGTTGAACCCCGGGACGGCTGTCAAGAGGGGCCATCATGGCACAGAGATCGAAACCAACACACAGGGGCAGAACCAGCCCACACAGACTAAGGCTGACAGCATCTCTGAGCCCTGACTCTGGTCACTGGTGTTGTGACTCACACTGCTGAGTTTATTTTTAAATTTGTACTTCCACCAAGAAGCTTTCCTCCATGATCCTCTACAGTTCTGTCCCTCTCCATATGTGATCTTCTTCCCTGTTGTGTTGGAGAGGGAACCTGTGGCCTTGCATGTGCTAGGAAGGCTCTCTACCACTGATCCTCACACCCAGTATTTTTACTTGCTAGGAGAGAGAGAGAGATAGAGAGAGAAAGAGAGAGAGAGAGAGAGAGAGAGAGAGAGAGAGAGAGAGAGAAAATAGGTGCACTAGAGTCTCTAGTCACTGCAAATAAACTCCAGACGCATGCGCCACTTTGTGCATCTGGCTCTACATGCGTACCGGGGAATCGAACTCAGGTCATTAGGCTTTGCAGGCAAGCACCTTAACTGCTGAGCCATCTCTCCATTCCCTAGTGGTGTTTATTTTTTAATTTTTATTCTGAGATAAGGGCTCAGTAACTTCCGGTGAGTGGGAGGTGGCGCTTTCTCCACTGGCCTCAGAGCAGAGTTCAACCTCTGGCTCCAGGCCTGGCGCACTGTGTGAACTCAGCCTGGGAGGACCGGGCTGGCGGCGTGCAGGGCAGCTGGCACCTACCGATGGCCTCCAGGACGAGCGTGTACGCGGCCGTGGTCTCGCGGTCCAAGCCCACCACAGTTCTCACCACGGCGTCGCGGTAGCCCACGCTGAACTTCCCGTCCACGTTCCCTCCTGTGGCAGAGTAAAGGAAGCTTCAGGTTGGGTGGCAGAGTTAGTTGTATGCCAGGGTGAGGGTGTGCCCTGACATGCCCAGGATTCACCCAAATAGGCTGTTGGTCTTTTACAGGCAGAAACACTGAGGTCCCTCGAGAACACTGCTGCTGGAGGCTCAGATAAAGGTGCAGCCTGCATGGACGAAAGACCAGAAGCCCAACGCTTACTGAGCGCTCACTGTGTCCTTGTATATCTGCTGCATGCGAACCAGTTCATGGAATCGCTGCTCCACATGACTTCTCTGCCCTGCCCTGATGTCTTATGTACGGGCCTTTGTCCTTCCACTCTGCCCCTGTCCATCCTCTTGAGGAGGCTGAGCAGTTGACCTGTGTTGGGACTTTTACATGTGGCCAAGGACTGACTTTGGGGTGAGCTGAGTGTTCCTCGGTACCCTCATCCCGCAGGTGAGATGGAGAGGGGCTGAAGCCCACAGCTTTGAGTGGGGACTCACCGAGGACCATAAGATGGAGCATCAGGGAAGGGTGGGCGGGACCCAGGTTAGGCTGTGGAGCGAGGAAGGGAGCCAGGGAAGGGCTCCACCGGGTACCTTGCAGAAGCCTTGTGGTGAGTTGGCTGCAGTTCAGGATGATGGGCAGCAGAGGGCGCAACTGCACTGGCACTATCTAGGACTGGGGTTATGTGCAGAAAGTGATGGGGAAATCTGGAAGGGTTCTCAGTGGGCCAGCAGGAATCACTCAGTTTGGGGTGCTCAGGAAGCGACTGGGGACCGAAAGACATTCCTCTCTCCTTATATGGGTTGCTCCTTGGTAAAGACCTTGAGATCAAACTCCCAGAGGTCCTTGGAGTTCAAGATGTATTTGTCTGCCAGGGACAAACCCTGGCTCCTTGCGGGTCAGGGAGGCACTGAGACGTGATTAGTGTTCCTGCCTTAACGTTTGGGCTGATTCCACTTGTGGGGCCCCGGGGAGTCTCATTAGCTGTGCCTTTCCTGGGGTGGTCTTCAGGCCAGGAGGTGGGGAGGGAGGAGATTTGAGAAGGAGAGCTGGGGAGCCGCAGGAAGCTGCGAGGGACAGGTGTCAGGGAGGGTGGTGGGAGTGCCCACACGTGTACAGGCACGTGCGCACAGATGCACCGCGTGCGCGCAGAATGAGGTCAGTGTGTAAGATGATCACGGGCCTGTGTTGTCTGGCCAGGCGGGGGGGGGGGGGGGGTCAGGCTCCGAAGCCAGCAGAAAAATTGTTCCGATCCAGGAAATGACAAGCGCCTACGAGCCTGCCGTTCCCTACAGCCTCTGCTACCATGGCAGACATCATTAATCGATGACGGCTCACTTTCCCCACTGAGCCACATCAGCTTTCCCCACAGCACTCTAGGCGGTGGCTACTGGGGACTTTTCTAGCTCAAATCAGTTCATTTAGGGAGTATCAACCATCCATCTGCCTCTCCACAGATGGCAATTTTCCTCATGAGTAAATGGTCCTGGGGCGGGGGGGGGGGGAGGCAAAGGTCTAGAGACCCGCCCCCCCCCTTTTGCACGCTCCCACCGCCCACCCGATGGGGTCCCCGCCCGGAGGGGTGGCATGGGCCCAGGGGGCAGCAAGGTGGCACCTGTGATAAAGAAGCTGAGCTCGGCATTGAGGCCCACGTCGTCGTCGGTGCAGTTCAGCCAGACCACGCGGAACTCGCGGGGGACGTCCTCGGACACAGACACGTTGTACACGGCGGGAGAGAAGGTGGGGCTCTCGTCGTTCACGTCCAGTACTGTGGACACAAGGGGCGCCTGGGGCTAAGCCTGGCTCTTGCCAAGGATGACCTGGACCATGTTGGAAAGGGATTCCCAAGGAGGGCATGGCCCTTAGGCGGCATGTGTGCCAATGGTCACGGACCGAGGGTCCCCTGATGGTCACTGGGCTGAGTCCGAAATTACCAGGGCTCCAGCACCTCCCATTACCTTTGAGGCTCACAGCTGCTCATGCTGTCGGAGGGAGGAGAGAAGGTTCCAGAGCATCTCCTCCGCATGTGCTTAACAATAACAATGGCAATAATAACATGCCGCTCACAGGGACCACGGAATCCCCCCCCCTCCAAAAATGCTGAGTCCACACCAAGGGTCTCCCACACCGTCCACACCCACCCCTCACGGCATCCTTACGAGGTTCGCATTACCCAAGACACAGAACAGGGAGGAAAGCGGAAGCTCCGAACAGTTGAGCAATGCACCCACAGACACACAAGTGACAGGGTCGGGGAGCTGACTCCCCATTTGTGAAGGGCCCCAGCTGCCTCTGCAAACTTCCCTCAAGGCTAACTTTTCCCTTAAGGCTTTGTTTGTCCAGCTTTGCAGGGAAGATGTCAGGCCCATCTTCTCTGGACAGGTGGGGATTGTGGTGACCCTTATAAGTGAGATTGAGCCCAGGCAGGTCAGCTACTCTCTGGAGTCACCAGAAAAGTGACGGGCCGTCGTTGGTTGGCACCCACAGAGCCCTTGGAGATAGGTCCACTTCTGGGGACATACTCCTTGTGGGTCATTCGTGAGGAAGTGGGTCCCCCAGTTGCCCTCAGGCACGTATGGGTGGGCTTCGCACCCACGGGAGAGACAATAGCCAGCTCAGAGAGCCTCGGCATCTCAGGTCTCCACTGGAGAGGGCTGGGGCGTGTCTGTGAAGAGTTAACCACTTCCTCACTCCCCGTGTCCTACGAAGGCACTGAGCACATGGTAGTGCACCTTGTCCCGTAAGCCCCACACTTACTTACTTGCCTCGTGGTTATTCCTGGCTCTGCATTATTTCCTCGTGGAAATGACACACTTCAAGCGGATTGAAGTCACGTTCCATTGTACAGGTTGGGGACCATGGGACCCAGCTTACGAGCCTCAAGGAGTAAAGAATCTAGGAGTACGTGTGTGTATGGGGGGGTGTGCTGTCTACCCTTTCCGAAGGGTGTTTACATTGAGAAAAATGCTATCTTCCCTAAGATGACAGGCTTGCTCAGGACCCTGGGATCCTGGAGCCAGTCCGGACTCTCTGTAGATACTGCAGAGGCAAAGAGGCTCTGCGCCCTGAGGCAGTAGCCAAGTAGGGACAAGGCTCATTTGGCATTTAAAAACTTTTTAAATACTTTTATTTATTTATTTGAGGGGGGGGGGGGAAGAGAGAGAGAATGGGTGTGCCAGAGCATTCAGCCACGGCAAATGACTCCAGATGCATGTGCCGCCTGGTACATCTGGCTTATGTGGGTGCTGGGGAATTGAACCTGGGTCTTTTGGCTTTGCAGGCAAGCACCTTAACCACTAAGCCATCTCTCCATCTCCCATTTGGCATTTTGAACATGGTGGAGACAAGCAGGGCTGGGCTGTTGGGATGCCCCCCTGGGGAGGGTGTCCCATGGCCAGAAGATAGCCATGGTTAGTGCAGGGAAGTCCCCTCATTCTGATGGCACTACCTAGGGCCCAGCTCCCAGCCGGTGCCCCTTACCTCGGATGGTGAGTGTGCTGGTGGAGCTCTTGGTGGGCGTGCCCGCGTCACTGGCCACCACCCGCAGCTGGTACTCGGCGATACGCTCACGATCCAGCTCGGTGGTGGTCACCACCACGCCACTGCTGCTGTTGATGAGGAAGTCCATGCGGGGCATGCCCACCTGCATGTGGTAGGACACCAGCCCATTCAGGCCCTCGTCCAGGTCGATAGCCACCACCTGACAGGAAGGAGAGGCTCGGTTAGGGGAATGTCAGAATTGATGTCTTATTTATTTACTTATTTATTTATTTATTGGTTTTTCAATGTAGGGTCTTGCTCTAGCCCAGGCTGACGTGGAATTCACAATGTTGTCTCAGGCTGGCCTCGAACTCACCATGATCCTCCTACCTCTGACTCCCGAGTGCTGGGATTAAAGGTGTGCACCACCATGCCCGGCTAGGACTGCCATTTTTCACTTCAGAGTGACCCTTCCTTTCCCACCCATCGGTGTTTGCACAGTAGATATGCCCACCCCCCCCTCTGAGTCTCAGGCCCAGCCACTGTGCTCAAGGGCGATTCCCAGAGCTTTCTTCCAGCCAGGGTATCAGACTAAAAGATGTCCAAATGGGCCCTGATTCACAGTACCAAGGTGAGGACTTGCTTACTGCTGCAAGCCCTGTTCCCCTCTTGGAAAGCCTTCCCAGGTCTCCAGTGGGCCCTGGACCCCTCCCCCCACCAAGTTCTCTAGTGGTTCAGAATCTTCCCTCCTCCTCCAGGCCTTACAACACTGGCTTGGCAGCATTGCTCAGCTTAATGACCATTTTGTTCCTACTGGACCATACTGACTATTACCTGGGCCTTGGCCATGTAGGCTGCTGGCCATGGTTCCTCCCTCCCTGCTTTACTGGGCTTACAAGATAGCTATAAGTGTAAGATGATATTATTATTATTTTGTTAAAGTTACCTGAAGCCAGCATGGTGGCTTACACCTTAATCCCAGCATTTAGGAGGAAAAGGTAGGAGTATCACAGTGAGTTCAAAGCCAGCCTGGACTACAGAATGAACTAATTAAATTTTTTTTTTAAATTATTTGTTTACAAGAGTGGGGGCAGAGAGAACAGGTGCGCAAGGGCCACTGCAAACACTCCAGATGCATGCACCACCTTGTGCATCTGGCTTACATGGGTCCTGGGTAATCGAACCTGGGTCCTTTGGTTTTGCAGGCAAGTGCCTTAAACTGCTAAGCCATCTCTCCAGCCTGAATTCATTTTTTTGAAAAATATTTATTTATTTATTAGAGAGAGGGCGGGAAAGAGAGAAAGAGAGAGAGAGGGAGAATGGGCATGCCAGGGCCTCTAACCACCGCAAACCAACTCCAGATGCACGTGCCACCTTGTGCATCTGGCTTACATGGGTCCTGGGGAATCGAACCTGAGTCCTTAGGCTTCACAGGTAAGTGCCTCAACCACTAAGCTATCTCTCCAGTCCCCTGAGTGAATTCTTATCAGCCTGGGTTACA
This sequence comes from Jaculus jaculus, assembly GCF_020740685.1. Lineage (NCBI taxonomy): Eukaryota > Metazoa > Chordata > Mammalia > Rodentia > Dipodidae > Jaculus > Jaculus jaculus. The sequence continues at coordinate 13,074,801 of NC_059119.1, read as the reverse complement.
GTAAGACCCTGCCTCAAAATTCCCCCCAAAAACCACACTCAAGGATTTCATTATTTAGTTCATTTCATTGGAAGCCAAGTGTAGGCAAAGTCCCTCCCCTGTCCCCATGACAGTCTCAGCGGTACACCCAGCCCTGACATGAGCTCTCCCAGCTTGAAACCCCAAGATGATGAAAGTTTGACCTAGTGACCCTCAAGAAGGTGGAGGGAAATGTGTACACACTGCTAAGGAAGGCGCTCTGGATGAAGCCAGCTCTTGCCATTGGAAGACAAAGGTCTTATTTCCAGCCTGGGAGCAGGGCGAGAAGAGATCCAGACCTGGCTTAAATGCCTTCTGACATGGGAGGGGGCTTGCTGTTTCAACGCTGCTTGCACACAGGTCAGATCCCTGCAGAAAGCTCTTGGGATCACGGGGCCTTTCGTGGCTGGGCTCTGAGGCAGGCTGGAGTGGCACGCCCCTCGGGCATCTGAGACCATCCCCGTGACACACTCCCAGCTCCGGCAGGCCCGCCCACGGCTCTGAGAGTCCCTTCTTGGCTCAAGTGTTGACTTGGAGGCATCTTTCCCCACCGTGGTTATATGCAAGCCCCAAGAGACCCAGGTTTGGGGTTCATTGCGCTGTTAACCCCCCACCTCTTGTTCTGGAATTATTCCTTGGAGACTGGCCACTCTCTCCAGATTGTAGCTCCCCCTACTGGGTGCCTAGGTGAATGTTCTGCTGGAGAGTTGATTCCCAAGGGGCAAAACACGCTGTTAACCTCCTCTTACAAGTGAAAGAAATTGAGACAGTTTCAACCAGGAAGCATTGCCCAGGTTACCCCATTCTGATTTCCAGATGAGCAGCCCTGTCTTCTTGGAGTGGGCATGGGCTAACCTGATCTCACCATCTCTCAAGAATGAACCAGGGCAGGCACAAGGAACACCATAGCTACTGTGCATGTTCCGTAATCAAGTACCAGGTCACTTTACAGACCCTGGACACCCCGGATGCCTGTCAGGGTGAATATCCTCAACATAGCCAGGCAGGTGCTAACTGCTATTCCCAGTTCTTGGGTGAGAATGCTATAAGGCTCAGGGAAGTTAATATGTGTGCTCAGAGTTACAGAGCAATGAGAAATAGAATTCGGATGCACATCCATACTGGTCTGACTTCAAAGCCTATGCTTTCTTTTTTACTGTAATTTTTATGAGAGGGAGGGAGGAAGAGAGAGAGAATTGACATGCCCGGGCCTCCGGCCACTGCAATTGAACTCCAGATACGTGCGCCACCTAGTGCTCATGTGCGACACTGCACACTTGTGTCTGGCTTACACAGGACCTGGAGAGTTGAACATGGGTCCTTGGGCTTCTCATGCAAGCGCCTTAACTGCTAAGCCATCGGCCCAGCTCCTGTGCTTTCTTTTATTTTGTGGTGGTGGGGATGGAGCCGGCAGTGTTGTTCACACCAGGCCAATGCTGTACCCCTGATGCCACTGAGCTGAACCCCAGCCCCAGAGCCCACGCTCTTAACCTTGAATGTCTTCTGAGGAGTTTCTAAATGGCTCCTGGTGGGATATCATCTCCGAATCAGCACCTTTAGGGTGGCCCTGACTAAAACAGCGCTGGGGCAGGAGGCAGGGGAGCCACACGCTTTCTGAGCCATAAGGAATTGGGTGAGTCTCTCTTAAGCCTCCACCCAACAGGGAAGGCCCCACTTTGTGTGGCACTGGCATGCGCTCATGGGAGAGGGAAGGGGCACCTGTGCAGAGGGGTCTGACCTTTGTGTTCGAGAATCAAGCCAGTTGGGGTGGTGACGTTTCTCGGGTAGACCTGCACAGATTGGCCTTTGGAACTCTCCTTCCTGTTTATTTCTGCCTTTACCCAACTTCCTGTTTTGCCTGAGGCGCTGTTCCTCCATCTCTCAAAAGTCCACCATTTGGGCTGGAGAAATGGCTTAGTGGTTAAGGCGTTTGCCTGCAAAGCCGAAGGACCCAGGATCCATTCCGCAGGACCCACATGAGCCAGGTGCCCAAGGTGGCACAGGCATCTGGAATTCTTTTGCAGTGGCTAGAGGCCCCGGAGTGCCCATTCTCTCTCTCTCCTCCATCTCTCTCTCTACCTCTTCTCTCTCTCAAATAAATACATAAGAATATCTTTTAAAACTCCACCATCTTCCCAGACCCAGCTTAAGAGCTCCTCCCTGATGTGTCTCCCAGGCCATTTTGGCCATTGCCAGGCCCTCAACAGTGATGATCCCAGCCTGTGTGGCTTGTACGGTTGGGTTCTTGATCCGCCCCCCCCCCCCCGTTGTCCCCGCAAAAGGCTCAACATGGGACCTACAGGGACAAGGTGAGGAGCACTCACTTGGTAGACAGAGACCCCTGTAGGGGTGCCTTCGAGCACCTCCGCCACGAAAGGCAGGTTCTGGAAGGTGGGGTCATTGTCGTTGAGATCCAAGAGATTCACAAACACGGTGGCACTGCTGGTTGCTTTCAGTGGGGGCCTGCCACCTGATGGAACAGGGGAGAGAGATGCCAAGAAGAGAGGAAGATGGGTACAGGAGAAAGTGGGGCGAATTCAGCACCCCCCTCCATTCCAGGGGCCTCCTACAATGAGCAGCCCGGGCTAGGTGTCCCTTCCCAGTCCCTCCCCACCTCAGGTGTCAGGGAGAAGATCACACCAGGGACATGGGCATCCCTCTGCTCTTAGTGACCCAGGCTGCTCCCCCTGGGTGGCCCCAGGACCTCTGAGGACCTTCCCAGGGTGGCATCCTCAGGTCCCTGAGAGTCAAGTCCTGCTGTCTGTCAGGGGGACACCAAGGGGCACGCGGGGTGTGGGGGGGTCCGTACAGTCAGTGACGGAGATAATAATCCTGCGCATCAGTTCGGCCTCCACCGGGTCGGGATTCTCGCGGTCCAGCATGACGTGCGTGGTCCGGATCTTGCCCGTGGTGCTGTTTAGGCTGTAGAACTTATTTGGAGGCTGGATGCTGTAGACCAGGGTCCCGTTCTCTCCTAGGTCTGGGTCCACAGCCACCACCTGCCCAGGAGGAGAAAGACCTCTACCTGAGCAGGTGCAGCGAGGGCGACTCTGTACCCATCTGGGGTTACCTGAGCCACATGCAGTGGGCTCCTCCACCCTGGCAAAGGGCTCTGCTGGGGGTGGGGGTGGGAGGCTGGAGAATCACAAAGTGCACTAGAGCGGGTATCTGAACTTCCGGTGTCTTCACCCACAATGGTTTGGACCGTCCTTGTCTCAGTCAAGCCTGGCTGCTCCATGCACAGGAGTGGAAGCCAGGGAGACAGGATATTTGGTGGACACCTTGCCTGGCACCCATGCGGGTTTGAGCCCTGGCACCACATGAATTGGGCACACACTTCTAGAGTCCCAGCCCTCCAGAGGCTGAGGCAGGAAGCATCCGTAGCTCATGGTGAGCTCAAGGCCAGCCTGGCGTGCATGAGACTCTGGCTTAGGAAGAAAACAAACAGGGCTGGAAAGATGGCTCCGTGGTCAAGGCGCTTGGCTGCAAAGCCTGACCACCCAGGTTTGACCTGCCAGTTCCCGCGGAAAGCCAGACGCACAGAACAGAGTGACACATGTAGCTGGAGTTCATGTGCAGTGGCTGGAGGCCCTGGCCTGCTCATACCTTTCTCTCTGTTTTTTAAATTAATAGATAAATTTAAGCCGGGCGAGGTGGTGCACTCCTTTAATCCCAACACTCAGGAGGCAGAGGTAGGAGGATCGCCGTGAGTTCAAGGCCACCCTGAGACTACATACTAAATTCCAGGTCAGCCTGAGCTAGAGTGAGACCCTCCCTCGAAAAACCTAAATAGATAAATAAATAGAGTGAGAAAAAGGATGGATTGGGCTTGCTGCTCCTGCGTGAGGACCCCATAAGTTAGGACAGCCTATAACTCCCACATGAGTCTGTGATAGTAGTAGGCTCATTGTCCCCTCAGCAATGGGTCCTCTCTATACACTGTCTGCAGAGCCCATTTTACAGATGAGGTTGAGCAAGGCTCTGAGGACTTGAACCCAGGAAGGCTGCTTCCCTAGACTGGGGAACTCCAGAACAGCACTGTCGTCGCCTGCTTCTGCCTTTTCTTTCCAGGCATGCAGAGACATGTTCATGGGCTCTGGAGAGAAGGGCCGCTGAAGGAGCTGCGGTCACGGAGGAGAGGACCTGGGAAGCCTGTGCCTATTCCCTGCTTTGGGTAGAATTTGGGTGCCAGGTGGTGGAAACTGAGCGCCTGCTTGCTAAACTTTCTGTTTCTCTTCTGATGGCCAAATGTGAAAAGCATTAGGCCCTAGGCAGGCAGCCATGAGCCCCAGTTTGGAGGGGAAAGCAGGGCCCAAGATCACTTAGCACCAACGTCGGGGGTACGCCAGCCACCGCCCTCTCTCCGAAAACCTCGAGTCTGGGGACAGCAGCAGCTTTCAGCCCTCAGCCCCACACCACGCTGTGCTACAGAGATGGTTTTAAAACCAGAAGTGGGCAAGGTCACAGTGGGGCACGGTGGCTGCAGTCCCTGGGGCCCCATCAAGACAGTGTCATTCTTAACTCCAGGACACTTAGCAATGACAGCCAGAGCTGGAAGGCTCCTTCATCTCTCTTGATGTGGGTCTTTATGCTTTTGGCAGCAGAATCTGTTCCTGCGCTGGCTTAATCCCCAGCCCGAGGTGTCTCTGGGCCCACTAGACCAGAACAAATAGATGGGGCGCTCTGGTCGAGGGCTCTACCTGTCCCTGGCCCTGGGCCCTGGGAGGAGGGGCAGGGAGAGAGTTTGCATGGCTGGACTCTTGTCAGGGACACTCTCTTCTGCATCAGGGTCCCATACCAGAGTCACCCCAACCCCACGGTCTCTGTAGCCTGTGACACCAGAGAGGGGGAAGGGTCCTTCAGCCTCCATCTCCTCCCTGGGCAGTGAGCATGTTTCCTCATATCCTAAGCCTCTAGAGTGGGGATTCCTGAGCCCCTCACTGCCACTTTTACTGCCACTTAAAAAATTTAAATTTTATTTGCAAGCAGAGAGAGAGGGAGAGAGAGAGAGAGAGAGAAGACAGAGGGAGAATGGGTTGTGCCAGGGCCTCTAGCCACTGTGCATCCCCTTGTGCATCTGGCTTACATGGGTACTGGGGAACTGAACCTGGGTCCTGTAGCTTCATAGGCAAGCACCTTAACCACTAAGCCATCTCTCCAGTCACACTGCCACTTAAAATTTTTTTTGTTTATTTTTATTTACTTATTTGAGAGCGACAGACAGAGAGAAAGTGGCAGAGAGAGAGAGAGAGAGAGAGAGAGAGAGAGAGAGAGAGAGAGAGAGAAAGAGAGAGAGAGAATGGGTGCACCAGGGCCTCTAGCTACTGCAGACAAACTCCAGACACGTGTGCCCCCTTGTGCACCTGGCTAATGTGGGTCCTGGGGAATTGAGCCTCGAACCGGGGTCCTTAGGCTTCACAGACAAGCACCTTAACCACTAAGCCATCTCTTCAGCCACACTTCTACTTTTGCAAGTAGGATACAAAGCTCTTAGGTCCTCCAGACATAACTCGAGCAAGGGCAGAGTGGGTCACTGGTGGACAGAGGACACTAGAGTCACTTGCCTTTCTGCATGTCTCTCTATATTCAGGGGATGGAGAGATCTTTTCATTGGCATTTCTCCAGATGAGGAAACTGAGACTCAGAGCAAAGTGACCTGTCCCAGGCCAGTCCAGTGTGCATGCAATTTCATAGTGGGGGGTGGAAGGGCGCTTTCCTTGCAGAGAGGATGGCTGGGGAGCCAGCCACGCATAAAACGTACGCCATGCCCTGGTGAGAGGTGGACTGGCTTTGGCCTCTTGGCCCCTCCCTGATCATGGGGCAGGGTGGGGACACGGGAGTGAGTGGTGGGCTATGGCCCCTCCTGCAGCAGGATCCCTCCTGGGCCAGTCTGTAGAATCTCACCCTTTTCCCCTCATTTATTTCCCATTTCACGCTCGTCATTTTTCTCCCGCCTGACGGGGAATAATTCTCTCCCTCTCCCTCTCCTTTATTTTGCTGGAGGGCTTTGAAAGACTCTAAATCAATGCCCATCAGCGGGTCCTTGAAGGAGGCTGCAGGAACAGCGGGGAGAGTTGGGCTGAGCTCACTGCAGAGAGAGAGAGAGAGAGACTGAGCCTATAGCCCATGCCCATCAGGCAGATGCCCTCAGAGCTCATATGCCTGGTTAAAGGCATGAGCCACCACACCCAGCTTTTACTTTTATTTATTTGAGAGAGAGAAAGAGGCAGATAGAAAGAGAATTGCTGCAAACAAACTCCAGACACATGCACCACCTTGTGCATCTGGCTTACGTGGGTCCTGGGGAATTGAACCTGGGTCCTTTGGCTTTGCAGACAAGTACCTTAACTGCTAAGCCATCTCTCCAGCTCTTCTTGTGGTGGTTTGAATGAAATGTCCCCGAGAGGCTCATGTGTTTTAAATACTTGGTCCCCTTGGGATGACTCAGAAGGCATCATGGTGCCAAGAAGAAGTGGCAGAGGAGTGCTCAGTACTGAGATATCTCTATAACACCTCCCAAGGCTCAGGGTCCATTGAGGAAGAGGTGGTGGAGAGTGTAAGAGAGACTGATTGAGCGGAGAGGGGATACGATACAGAGTGGAGTTTCCAAGGGGAAAGTGGGGGGGGGGAAGGAAGGGAATTACCATGTTTACAATTATGGAAGCTGTCAATAAAATTAAATAAATACTTGGTCCCTAGCTGGTGGCAATTTGGGAGGCGGAGCCTTGCTGGAAGAGGGCCACTGGGGGTGGTCGTTGAGGTTTCCAACTCCAGCCGGACTGGGTGTTAGCTAGCTAGCTCACTCTTGCTGCTGATGAATGAAGATGAGAACTGCCTTTTCGGCCACGTTTCCTCCACCATGATGAAGCTCTCCCCTCGAAACTGTAAGCCGGAAATAAACCCCCTTTCTCCCATAAGCAGCTGCCGGCTGTGTGTCTTACCCCAGCACTGAGAAGGTGACTGCAACAGCCCCCTGAAGACCTTGTCCCTTCCTGAACCTCTCTGTGGCACATAGGCCTGGCATAGCAGTGCTGATGTTAAGCTTCACGGGGGTTTCCGCGCAGTGGGTAGTGGGCAGCCGGTCTAGCATGCACACCTCCTCCTGACTCAGAGGGTGGATGGAGGTCCGTGTCACCAGTTCTTCCTAGAGCCATCTGCCTCATCTTCCCCTCAATGCCCTTTGGGGAGACTTTCCCAGATGCACAAGGCCAGATCGGTGCTCACTCGCAGGTAAGCATGGGGGTGGGGGTTGAGGCACTTGGGGTCCTGGAAGAGATGGTCTTAAGCAAGCATCAGGACGTCCACAAGATGGCAGCAGAGAGTGCCTGCCAGATCTGGAGCCCTACAAGGGCTATAAGATGGCCTGGGTAGAGGTTTCCCAACCTGGTCCGTGCTGGGCTTTGAAAAGCCATCCATGTATTCCAGATCCCTTGTCCTGCCCTACTGCCTGGAATTCTCTAGGAGGGAACGCTGCCCACTAGCTGAGGCCACCCAGATCTCAAGCTGGTGGACAGGACAGGGCAAGTGACGGCCATAACCGCTCTCCCTCCCTCTTGCCTTCCTTGCAGGTTTCCATCATCTCTCATCTAGACACCTCATCACTAATGGGCCTGGCTGGAGGGGTGAGCCAAGGCCAGGGACCCAGGGTGCTTGGTGTGGGTGGGATAGGCTCTTGGTCCTGTGCAAAAGCCACTGACCAGGCCCCGATGCACACTGATTCTCTAGTTCCTTGGGATCACCCTGTAAGCATGCAGACAAGGGCTGGGCCAGGAGGTTCCTAAGTCCTTGTCTACAAACCAGCAGGCCTGAGTTCAAGTTCTTCTTCTTATTAGTTTGAGAGGGGGGAGAGAGAATGGGCATAACAGGGCCTTCAGCTGCTGCGAACAAACTCCAGAGGCGTGCGCCCCCTTGTGACGCATGGGCAGCATTGCACCCATCTCTGTGCATCTGGCTATGTGGAACCTGGAGATTTGAACATGAGTCCTTGACTTCACAGGCAAGGGCCTTAACCACTAAGCACTCTCTCCAGCCCTCAAGTTCTTTTTAAACTATTTTATTTATTTATTTGAGAGAGAGAGAGAGAGGAAGAGGCAGAGAGAGAGAGAGAATGGACACAACCAGGGCTTCTAGCCACTGCAAATGAACTCAAAATGCATGAGCCACCTTGTGCATCTGGCTTATGTGGGAACTGGAGAATCAAGCCAAGGTCTCTGGGCTTCGCAGGCAAGTGCCTTAGCTGCTAAGCCATCTCTCCAGCCCTCAAGTTCTTTTTGTCAAAAATATTTTTTATTTATTTGCAAGCAGAAAGAGAGAAGAGAGGAGAGAGAGTAAGACTAGGCCCACCAGGGACTCTCACCACTCAAATGAACTCCCCATGGGTGCCCCACTTTGTGCATCTGGCTTTGCATGGGTACTGGGGTGTCAAATGGAGGGCTGGCGGGCTCCGCCAGCAAAGCACCTTTAATCGCCGAGCCATCTCCTCAGACCCTGGTTTCAAGTTCTGACATCATCTCTGGCTAGCTCGGGGGCCCTTGGGCAAAGCCTTTGAACTCAGAAGCCTCAGTTTTCCCCACAGGAAATAGAAGCCTTCACTCCTCGGCCACAGGAAGATGTTGGTGAGGAGAGAAAAATCCCGAGGCTCCCTCCGTGTGGCTCAGGCCGGGCCCCACGCAGTGCATTCTGTGGGCTCCATGAGCTATCGGAGCTGGACTTCTTCCCCAATGAGGTCAAGTGGAGCTCAAAGGTGAAGGAAGGAGAGATTTACAAGCCTGACTCCCAGGGCGGGTCAGAGCCGGTGGAGGCCTGAGCTGGCTCCATTCCGTGGCACAGTGGCTCTGGCCACGCCCCCCCATCTGAAGTCACATCCTGCACACAGGACCCCCACCTGTGTACCCTGCCCATCCTGTGCCAGGGAAATCTGTAGGGCAACCCTGGGAGCCAGTAGGCCAGAGCTCAGTCAATGGTAAAGAAAGGTGCTGGCTCTAAGGGAAACATGGAGCCCGGGAGGCCCCACGGGGCAGGCCCTGGAGAGTCACAGTGGGAACGTGCCCACCCGCTGCCCTATCGTCCCCTTGTCCTACCGTGGTCACATCGGAGTCTGGAGGCGTCATCTCCACCAGGTTGATGTAGTAGGGAGCATCCTTCCAGGCTGGGGGATTGTCGTTTATGTCCAGAAGGGTGACGTTCACCTGTGGGCCACAAGGGGCGCTGTGGACCGCTGCCCACACTAGGAAGGGCATGCGCATGAGCCCAGGGACTCAGGGACCTTCGTTCTAGGGCCTCTTCCATCTGGGAGCTACAGGTGGGGCCTGAGCTGTAGGGGACAGGATGAGGCCAGGTCCCTGCAAGAGTAGGGGTTATCCCATGAGGGGGCGCAGAATGGATGAGGTACCCTTGAAATCTCTGCTGCGACCCAGGACACTCAGCTATAAGCCAAGCCATTTCCCTGCTCCCCTGCCTGCAGCTAAGTTACCTACTGATTCCCATTAGCAGGACCTCCCTGGAGAGAGGCATGCACGGGAGGGCTTTCTGTCACATCCGTGGCCGAGTGATACCAACCCGGGCCCCGGGGCCCTGTGGCCTGGCAAGGACCATGGAGTGAGGCAAGGAGAGGGGTCCTCAGAGAGAGCCCAAGGTAGGAGGTGGCTGGAGCCCTTGCTTGCGCTCTCCTAGGCCCCATTCCCTTCTGCCACAGGACTTCCCTCAGGGCCTCCAGGCTCCTCTCTCCAGCACCTTCCTCTCTGAGGCTCCTCCCCTGAGTGATCAAGTCTCAGTGTGGCTCTAAGCCTTCGGTCTTCATGACCATGACATGACGGGGAACCTTGGAGTCGTCTCTTAGAACCACAGGTGTTGGGGTAGATGGTGTCTAGCCCCCACAGACTCTGCAGGGCCCTGCTTCTTGGGCCGGTGGATCTTCCTAGAAGAAATCCTAGGTTCTGCTTAGCAGATGTCCCAGAGGGCAGGAAGGACCTATGGGCTCTATTCATCTGGGCTTTAAGAGGTAGAGCAGACGTGTTCCACTGGGCTCCCCCAAGCACCTCGGGTCCCTGGTGGCAAGGCCTTTCTTCTACCACGGCCGTCCTGGACGGAGGCCACCTCACTCCACTCTCAGAGTATATTGTCCTGGCTCAGGACATGGTGTTTTGAGGCCTGACCAGAGTGACCTAGACAGTGGGACCGAGGTGGGGGGGGAGGGAGGGGACTCACAGTGGCGATGCCGGTTTTCTGGTTGTGGCCCACGCCCCCATCCACGGCACGGACGATGAGGATGTATTCAGACTTGGTCTCTCGGTCAAGCAGAGATGTGGTGGTGAGCTCACCTGCCGGAGAGAAGGGTGAGCGAGGGGGAAGGTGGGGGCAGGCCGGAGAGGAAGAAGTGTGCAAAGAGGTGTGTGTGCAAAGAAGTGTACAAAGAGGTGTGTTTTTGTAAGCCGTGGTGATGGCCGTTCACTGTGGACCCCTCGGGGGTCTGAGACTGTGCTCACTGGAGGAGAGCACACGTGTCTTGGAGGGTTCCCCCGGGGCTGGACAACAGCCCCCCGTGAGGAGCTCTTTGCAGATGTGGGCTATCGAGGCCAATGCTGGGGCCATTTGGCTCCGGATTTGGCCACACAGGGGCTGTGGCTTGGATATCGTCTTGCTGGCTTTATTACCTGGAATGAGTCACTTAGGTTCCCCATGCCTCAGTTGTCCCACTTGTGTTCACAAGGGGCTAATTAGAGGAACACGGGGCTACTGTGGGATGGATAGACTTATGTCATGGAAGCCTTAGAAAGGCCCCGAGCACTTAGTCCCAGGAAACAGTGACAGGAAGGAGAAACGCCAGGCTGGGGTTCACACATGCCCCCGCTTGTGGCAGTCCTGGGCACTGAGCCTAGGCTGCGCTGGGAACTAACAGTCATAAAACAACTTCTCATCCCCCCCATGAGTGGCATAACTACCACCTTGAAAGTGTTTTGTGTGTGTATGTACGTTCACATGTGTGCGGGCACATGTGCGTGTGTTTGGGCATGCATGTATAGGCCAGAGGTTGACGGGAATCTCTCTCAGTTGCTCTCTACCCTATTCTTTTTTTTAAAACATTTTGTTTTGTTTTATTTATTTATTTGAGAGCTACAGAGAGAGAGAGAGAGAGAGAGAGAGAGAGAGAGAGAGAGGGAATTGGCGCACCAGGGCCTCCAGACACTGCAAACGAACTCCAGATGCGTGCGCCTCCTTGTGCATCTGGCTAATGTGGGTCCTGGAGAATCGAGCCTCGAACCGGGGTCCTTAGGCTTCACAGGCAAGCGCTTAAGCACTAAGCCATCTCTCCAGTCCTCCACCCTATTCTTTGAGGCAGCGCCCCATCTTCATTATGCGTTCATCCATTGGTGGGTGAGGCAGGGTCTGTCACTCAATCTGGAACTACACCAGCTAAGCCAGTGGCCCCCGGGGCTTCCTGTCTCCACCTCCCAGTGCTGGGGTTACAGGCACACAGCGCTGCACCCTACATTTTACGTGGGTGCCAGGACTGAAACTCAGGTTGTGATGGTCCCGTGGCAGGCACTTTCCCCACCGGGCCCTCTTCGTCTTCCCTCGTTGAAAGGGTTAGCGTGTGCACAAGCTCTCCTGTCAAATAGAAACATTTAAAAAGAGCCAGCTGGGGCTGGAGAGATGGCTTAGTGGTTAAGCGCTTGCCTGTGAAGCCTAAGGACCCCGGTTCAAGGCTCGGTTCCCCAGGTCCCACGTTAGCCAGATGCACAAGGGGGCGCACGTGTCTGGAGTTCGTTTGCAGTGGCTGGAAGCCCTGGCGCGCCCATTCTCTCTCTCTCCCTCTATCTGTCTTTCTCTCTGAGTCTGTCGCTCTCAAAACATAAAAAATAAAAAAATTAAAATAAAAAAAAAAAAGAGCCAGCTGGTTTTGGCCTTTCTTTGTATTTAGGCATCACTGGAATACTGGATCCACCTTGGTGACCTCCTAGTGGAAAACGATTGACAACTGGCTCCCCCAAAGAAGAAGGCATTTGCTGATTTCAGTGGTGTGACTATTCTCACCAGGACCCCTATCAAGCCACTGACTCGGTGGCCTTCCACATGGGAGCATCCAGAGTGGGGCACAGTCAGTTGGCTCTTGGGAGTAGCTGAGAGTCGGGGGAGCAGATCTGGGTACCTCATTATAGCCAGGCCACAACCCCAGCCCCCACTTTGAGAACAGAGACCCAGATGTGAATTCTGACTATGCTCCCCCACTCAGACATATGACCTTGGGAAAGAGACTGAACTTCTTTGAGCCTTGGTTTTCTCATCTGCAAAGTGGAGCTCACTATGCCTAATCTAATCACGGTTGTTGTCAAGATGGAGGAAACACGGGTAAAACTCCTGATGCTCAGAAAATGATCACTTCCTCCCAGTGGGATCTGGGAGTTCTCGCAGCGGGACAGGAACTATGGGCTTTTCATCTTTTTATCCCCATTGTCTGAGCTGCATGACTTGGTGCTTGATTTCTTTCACCATAGAAAGGGGGTTGTGGGACTAGAGAGACAGCTTAGTGGCTAAGGTGCTTGCCTGCACAGCCTAAGGATCCATGTTCAACTCTCCAGATCCCACATAAGCCACATGCACAAGGTCACACATGCATATAAGACAATGCACGTGTCTGGAGTTTGATGGCAGTGGCTGGAGGCCCTTGTGAGCCAATTCTCTCTCTCATTAAAAAAATTGGGGAAAAAAGGGTTCTGGGGCTAGAGAGATAGCTCTGTGGTTAAGGTGCTCGCCTGCAAAGCCTCAGGACCTGAGTTTGATTCCTCAGTACCCACATAAGCCAGATACACACAGTGGCACATGCATCTGGAGGTTGTCTGCGGTGGCTAGAGGCTCTGGCATGCCCCCCCTTTTTCTCTCTCCCCCTCTACCTGCAATTAAAATAAAATGTTTTTTTAAAAACAAGGGTTCTGGGCTAGCTGGTCCCAGAGACACCCCCCTTTCACCCTGACATTCCCCTTCCTGTACCACTTGTCTGTCCTGACTGGAGTAGGGAGCCCGGGTTGGGAGACAAGGCAACAGTGGTGCCCAGGTCAGGGCCAAATACTGGCCGAGTTCTACTGAGCCACAGTCCCCACTGGGCTGGTATCAATTAATTGAAAGGGTGCAGGGGAAATTAATCTCTAAAAAGTTTTAAACATGAACTTGTCTACATGATAGATGGCTTTTCCTGTCTGGGAAATTAGATTCAATTAAGGGCACCTTTGTGTGGCAGGCCTGGCTTTTGTGACCAAAAGGGACCCTGGAGGAAGATATTCCACCCTTGGAGCTGGTTAGTGGTGGGGAGATGGGGGGAGACTGTTAAAACTGTCTTGGGGTCAGGCTGGAGCCCTGCCGAGGTAGGACAGGGGTGGCTCTGAGCCACCTTCATGTGGGCGGTGGGATGTGGCTCTAACATTTGGGCTCTGGGGTCAGCAGGTCAGGCTGTGAGGGTCCTCAAGCAAGTGCTTAGTCTTGCCTGTGCCTCAGTTTCCTCAAGTGAGGATGATGCTGGAGGGGGAATGAGGCGGTGCTGGTCAGAGAACAAAGGACAGCACCGGGCTCTTGGTTCTCTCATATTAATTAGCAACACTGGGACCCCATCCGAGGTTCCACATCTGCTGATTCAATTCTGCATGGAAAAATAATGTTTCTAAAAGTGCAACTAGCCAGGCATCATGGTGCACACCTTTAATCCAAACACTTGGGTGGCCAAGGTAGGAGGATCGCTGTGCTGTGAGTTTGAGGCCAGCCTGAGACTACATAGTGAGTTCCAGGTCAGCCAAGTCTAGAACGAGACCCTGTCTTGAAAAACCAAAAAAGAAAAAAAAAAGTGCATCGGAACTGAACAGTTTCAGATGTTTTGTTCCTGTCATTATTTCCTTCATAATACAGAGCTTTCTGTTATAACAATCATGACTTTGTTGTTTTATTCTTATTTTTGCTTTGAGGAAAGGTATCACTCTACTCCAACGTGATTGGAACTCATGCTGTTGCCCAAGCTAGCCTTGAACGCACAGCAATCATCCTACTTCAGCCTCCCAAGTACTGGGACTAAAGGCATGAACCACTGTGTCTGGCGACTTGTTTTTCCATTATAGCCCAGGCTGACCTCAAACTCTTTAAAAAAAAAAAAAAAACAACTTTTGTGTGTGAGTGTGCCAGGGCCTCCAGCCACTGCAACTGGACTCTAGATGCATGTACCACCTTGTGCATCTGGCTTATATGGGTTCTGGGGGATTGAACTTGGGCCCCTTGGCTTTGCAGGCAAGAGTCGTAACAGCTGAGCCATCTCTCCAGCCCCCTCAAACTCTATGTGGCCAAAAGTGACCCTTCTTGAACTCCAGATCCTCCCAAGTGCTGGGATTGCATGCCTGCTCCACAGCAGTGGTTTGTACGGCGCCGCGGATTAACCCCAGAGCTTCACGTGTTGGAGGGACGCGCTCCACTCGCTGAGCTGGATCCCCAGCAGTGACAGCAGCTTTCCTATAGCCCGTACATACATCGCAGGAAGAGTTCTCAGACGACTTAAGGACACCGGATGATGCTCGGGAGCTACGTGCAAACACGATGACATTTTGTGTTTCATAAGGGACGGCAGTATTTCAGCGTCTTTGGGGCTCATAGAACCCATCACACACAGATTCTGAGCATGCCTGCTGCTCCGAACTTTCTGGAAACCTGGCTCACCAAGGAGGATACTCCAAAGAGCAGGAAGAGGATTCTTTTTTCCAAAATGGAAGGAGAGGTGCATGGTGGCCCTGCATCTATGTGCATAGAAGTTCTAGTCCTCTGTTCCCAAAGTTCCAAGGGTAAGGGGACAAAGGTGAGATCAAAGGCCAACTTTGAGCCTGGAGGTATGGAGAACAGGAAGGTCTAATGCCCTGCCGGGCGGCTGCCTCCCTGTGTTGGAGACGGCTAGTGTCCCTGGAGTTCCTGTTCTCTGCCCGGGATAGACAAGGGCCTTGTTCCCCAGGCTTGTTGGTAACCATCTAGTGGGTCTTAAAGGGCTGGAGAGGTGGCTCGGCGGTTAAGGCACTTGCCTATGGTGGGCCTCTTGTCCGCTCTGGCAGATGGACTGTGGCTAACAGTAATGGATGTCCCTTCTAGTTTGGTTTGCTAGCTCTCCCTGGGGCACCATGTCCCCTGTACTTTCTTTTTTTCTTTCTTGTAGCATTTGGGTAGGTACAACCGAGAAGGGAGCTGGAAGCGCTTGCTTGTGAAGCCTAAGGACCCCGGTTCGAGGCTCGGTTCCCCAGGTGCCACGTTAGCCAGATGCACAAGGGGGCGCACGTGTCTGGAGTTCGTTTGCAGAGGCTGGAAGCCCTGGCGCGCCCATTCTCTCTCTCTCCCTCTATCTGCCTTTCTCTCTGTGTCTGTCGCTCTCAAATAAATAAATAAAATAAAATAAAATAAAATAAAAAAAAGAAGGGAGCTGGGCCCAGAATCATCCCGAGAAAGGGCAGCTACTGAACACGGGCTCTGTGCTTCTGCTGTCCTGAGACGCCGAGAGTCCTGGGCAGGCTTGTCGGCATGTAGAGTTCCCTTAGGCCCTTTGGAAGTGGGTCCTTGTACGCCCACGAGGCCAGCCTGGACCCCATGAGGTCTCGCTCCTCTCACACCCCAACACTGAGCGCAGCACCTGGCTCAGAGCAGCCCCTGCTCAGCGATGTCTGAACTACCACGTGGGCACCCGTTCCCTTCAGGCCCGGGTTCTCGTTCTTTCTGCTGTGGTTCCCCCTCAGCTCAGAGGAGGACAGCGCTGAGGGGAGGCACGCAGAGAGATGAGCAGGGAGCTGCAGGTGCCCCCCCCTCCCATGGGGTGAATATACAAAAGAAAATAATGGTAGTAATTTTGCTTTACACTTCCTCTGGGCTTATTCTACATGTGCACCTTAAAATTCCTCGTCTAATCCACACAACAGCCTCTGGGCCACTCAGGTGCACACAAAGAGGCAGGATTCACCCAGGTGAGCAGTGCAAGGGGGTGACACTTGGGGAGGGGGGCGGACACATGTCCCTAAAGAGTGATGTGGGTGAGTCACCTGGTTGAAACGTAGCCCGTGCATTAAACACAAAAGGGCAGATACATTCATGGAGAGATTGGGGGTCAACACTCTTGCGAATGCCTCAGGGTAAAAGTGGGTGCTCAAGGTGAAAGTGGGTGCTCAAGGTGAGCTTACTCCTGGGGACAAGGGAGGAGACTGCAGCCCCTGGCTGGTGGGAAACAGTGGAGCCGGGACTCACCGGAGCGGGCGTTGATGCGGAATTGTGAGGAGCCCTCCAAGGAGTAGATGATGGACTCCTGGCCGAACTCCCGCGAGCAGTCCAGGTCCGTGGCATTCAGGAAGAGTACTGTGGCTCCTTGGGGAAGACGAAGGGGCAGAAGTTTGCCCATTTGTTAAAAGTTCTCATTCATTTATTTAAGAGGGAAAGAGGGAATGGGGGTGGGGAGGAGAGAATGGGCACACCAGGGCCTTTAGCCACTGAAAATGAACTCCAGGCTCATGCGCCACCTTGTGCATCTGGCTTAGGTGGGTCCTGGGGAATCAAACGTGGGTCCTTAGGCTTCGCAAGCAAGCTCCTTAACCACTAAGTCATCTTTCCAGCCCACTTTGCTCATTCTTGACCCTTGGATCTGTTTGTTTTTTTTTTGGGGTGGGGGGAGTATATTTTAATTTTTATTTATTTATTTATTTGACAGAGAAAGAGGGAGAGAGAGAGAGAGAATGGGCACACCAGGGCCTCCAGCCACTGCAAACGAACTCCAGACATGTGTGCCCCCTTGTGCATCTGGCTAACATGGGTACTGGGGAATCGAACCTGGGTCCTTAGGCTTCGCAAGCAAGCTCCTTAGCCACTAAGCCATCTCTCCAGCCCAGTTTGCTCATTCTTGGCCCTTGGATCTGCGACCTGAGACCATCCAGCAACCAGACCTCAGGGAGGTGAAGAGCCTGCTGGTTGCGGTGCTTCACAGCTAAGTGTGGACTCCCATCTCAATGGCAGCAAGGCCACAGCTAGACTATCCGGGCCCCCCCCTTCTCTTCCCTACCTGGTCCTGCCTCAGACAGCACCCAGCTGCCGCACCCTGCCCAGCGTGCCTCTGGATCAAACTCACGCAGACTGAGCAGCTTTTATGTCGAGTCCAGAGAGACAGAGCTTCATGTTCGATTATATTCCACACTTACTCCATCCAATTTCAGTCTTGCTTTCTCTCGTTCAGAGGGGAGTTTATAAGGGTTTTTATTTTCTCGTTCTTGCGCAGTGAAGACTTTGGTCTTCACCTGCATTTTTATGTAGCTGAAGTCTAGGTGTATGTGTGGGGCGGGGAGAGGGGCTCAGCTTTCCCCACAGCCCTGGCAAGACCCCCCCCCCACAAGTGGCTTATCCTGAGGCCATGCCCATCCAGGCTCTGGACCGCAGCCCCCCCCCGCCCCCGCCACGCCTGCGGCTGTGTGGAGTTAAGGGTGGTGAGCGCTGGCTCCCAGGTCCTCACCCACTGCGAATGCTCTAATGCTTTCTCTGAAGAACGTCGACAGGGATCTATCGTCTATCCTGGGGGGCTGCTGGGGAAGTTCCTCCGGAAAAGCACACAGGCAGGTGCCACGTGACCCGCAGTCCCTGGGAAGGGCAGGGACCGGGAAGGTCACGGGGTCCCTTACAGATGACGGGGAGGGGGGCGTGTCTCACATCTGACATGTCATCCTGTCTCGAGCAAGGGTACAGGGATGCAGCCCCTAATGTAGTTTGTTGATTCCAAGAACATGACATTTGGGAGAAGTGGGTATCGTGGTTAAGGCCCCTCTCCTGGGCAGAGCACCAGGCAAGGTGGGGAATGCTAGGGGCTCTTTAGCAGCGATATTCTCTAGATGACACAGGACACTTAGCCTGGGGAAGGGCAGCCTGGACCCAAGTCACTCATCAGATACCAGAGAGGTTCCCGAAGGCTCCTTCTAGGAGGCCCTGGCATGTGGAAGCCTATCCCGAACTCCAGATATGGCAAACCCAGCTGTGGCCAGGTCCTCCAGGGCCCAGCAGTCCCTAACATGGTGATATCCCTACGAGGACAGCATACTCTCGGGGAAGGTGGAGTGGCAGTCTGCCCAGAGCTGGAGCTCTGGAGCCTGACTCTGCAGTAGGTGGCCATGGGGCTACAAGTCTGGCCCAGGGTGGACTTTCTGTCCCTCTGCTCACATAGAAACACGGTCCAAGGCCATCCTTCAAAGCTACCCCTTTGGAAACTGTGGCTTCTGGTACTTGTCTTGTGGGTTTACAGTTCAGAACTCTCCTCACTCAAGATGCTAATACAGAATGTGTAATTTAAAAATCATCATCGGGCTAGAGAGATGGCTTAACGGTTAAGCACTTGCCTGTGAAGCCTAGGGACCTTGATTCAAGGCTCAATTCCCTAGGACCCATGTTAGCCAGATGCACAAGGGGGCGCACGTGTCTGGAGTTCTTTTGTAGCGGCTGGAAGCTCTGGCGTGCCCATTCTCTCTCTCTCTCTCTCTCTCTCTCTCTCTCTCTCTCTCTCTCTCTCGCTCTCTCACTCTATCTGCCTCTTTCTCTCTCTCTGTGTCACTCTCAAATAAATAAATAAAAATTAAAAAAAAAACTAAAAAAAAATCATCATCATTGGGCTGGACAGATGGCTTAGCAGTTAAGGTGCTTGCTGGCAAAGCCAAAGGACCCAGGTTCAGTTCCCCAGGACCCACGTAAAGCCAGATGCACAAGGTGGTGGATGTGTCTGTACTTTGCAGTGGCAAGAGGCCCTGGCGCACCCATATTCTCTCTCTTTCTCTCTCAAATAAATAAATAATTGTCACCATTCTCTTCCCCCTAGCTTGGCCTCAGGTAAAGGCGACCCAGTGCCCAGTGGAGGGGCTGCACGTGGTTGGTGCTCTGTAGCTGTAGGCTGGCAATAACCAGATGTCTCCCAAGACTCTCCTGACTTGTCATGGGGTGCTCGGTCTGGGAGGCAAACAGAGAGACCACAGGCCTCCCGGAACGTACACACGAAGCCTGCTGTCTGCCTGCCTTGGTGCCCTGTGCCCCCGCCCGCGCCCGTACCTGCCACGATGTTCTCCACCACAGACACGAAGTAGGCGGGCTTGCTGAAGGAGGGAGGGTTGTCATTCTCATCCTGGGGGAGAAGCAGAGGGATTGCAGGTGTCAGGTGGGCAGCCTGGCCAGATGTCCAAGGTGGCGGCAGGTGGGGTATCCCTAGGGTCAGGGAGTTCCTCTGGCAGGTCACATTCAAGGTGGGCCAGGCCTTGGAGAGAGGCGCAGTGGTTGGGAAGGAGGGGCAAGGTACCCGGAGATGGAGACCGTGCGATGGCAGCGGTCAGCTTGCCTACACTTCTCATATCCCTGCTTCCCGCCCAGTCTTCCAGCTGAGCTCCAAGCTGACTCAGCACTCCCGCCTTCAGCTCATCTGCTCCCATGCAAAGGAAGCCCACACTTGACCTTCCCTCCAAGCTCAGCTAAGAGCATGGCGGAAGGTTCTAGAGGCCCGGTTAGAAGAAGGAAATAAAGGAGCATCTAACCCCAAAGATGTTGAGGTACATAGAGGTAGGTAGAGTGTCTGGTTATTCCCAAGGCCCAGACTCCTACCCTGGGCCGGCTGTCACGTAATTTTCACATACATGCACAATAGCTTCCCACCGCCCTCTCCCCCCAATGCTAACCTAGCTTGAAGCCTGGCACCTCTTAGTTCTAAAGCACTCCCTCCTCTGGGGATGAGTGCGATCGCTTGGCTGAAGGGTGAAGCCAAGCAGAGGCAGGGCCCCGTCTTGGGGGAACCAGCACCAGGTGCGGCCTGCTGCGCCTCCATGCTGCGCGCCCCTTGAACTCTGCAATCAGAGGCGCCTTCTTGCCTTGGAGACTCTCGCTCTCGCCAGCTGCTTTTGCAATCACTCACCACAAATTCCTCCCTGCTGCCCTCTTCAAGGAAGCCTCTCTGGCCCCTCAGCAGTGAGCTCCTGGCTGCATCTCAAGAGCACAGTGTGGAGCTGAGCCAGCCCTCCCCCGCCCCCCCCCCGCAATCTCACGCCACAGTGCAGCTCAGCGGGCCCCACTTCAGGACCTTAGCTAGCTCATGGAACTGGGGGCTCTTCTGGGGGACAGAGCCTGCACTGGCCCATGTCTTTGCTATAGTCTCCCCTCTCTCTTAGAAAGCAGGAGAGAGGGGCTGGGGAAGTGGCTGAGCAGTTAAGGCGTTTGCCTGCGAAGCCTAAGGACTTAGGTTTGATTCCCCGAGACCCATGGAAGCCAGAGGCACAGGAGGGCACATGCACCTGCAGTTTGTTTGCGGTGGGTGGGGGCCCTGGCACGCCCATTCTCTCTGCCTCTCCCCCCCCTTCTTTCTCTCTCTCAAATAAATAAATAGAATATTTAAAGCAGGGCATGGTGGTGCACACCTTTAATCCCAGCACACGGGAGGCAGAGGTAGGAGGATCGTCATGAGTTCAAGGCCACCCTGAGACTACATAGTGAGTTCTAGGTCAGCCTGGGCCAGAGTGAGACCCTACCTCCAAAAACCAAAACAAATAAATTTTTTAAAAAAAAAAAAAAAGGAAAAAGAAAGCAGGAGAGAGACAAGTCCATGCTGTCCAGGTGTCCACCCCTTGGGACTATAAAACTCCCAGACTGTCATGGTAGTGGGCACCTAGAAGGTAACATGCTCTGATTCCCAACTTGTTCCCCCTCTGGTCCACACATGGGCTCATAATGACCTGTTTCTCTCCTTAGGGTTCGACTGATGTCTGACTCCCCTATGGGCCGCCTGGGCCTCTCCCTTGCCCCTGGCGTGGGGACATGTTTCCCACATACACCCCGAGGCTTCTGCTCGGCTGCACGAAACGTCGCTGGGAATGTCAGTGACAGAGCACGAGGCAGAAACTTATTAGCGGTGATATTTCCCCGGATCCTGGCGCCGCATTCGCTATTAGTTCTAATTCAGTGGTTCCCTCTATAAAAGCTGATTGTCCCCTAATGGGAAATCTACAAACCGAGTTTGACTTCTTTATTAAAAACCAACAAGCAGTGGATGAAAAGGGATCACCTGTCCCCTCTCACTTGCTCCTCTCGGTCCCATACTCCCTGGACCTCTGTTTGAATCCAAGAGGTGTGGGAAGAGCGCCAGCAGCTCTGCTGCCCGCTTCCCTTGTCTGTTTGCTTCACTTGAGAGAAAATCCTTCTGGTAGAGGGCGGAGGCGCCTTCGCCGAGTGACAGCTACTTAAAAATCACCCACATGCAAAATCACCCCGGAGGCGGTGACCTTTTCAAGTGCGGTCCTTAGCCGCGAGTGACTGTGCTGTCCAGAAGCCCTGCCCGGGAACCAGCCGGAGCTGGCGCTCTCAAGCAACAAGCAGTGCTACCTGACTTTGTGGCCAGCCACTCCGGCTGTCACTCGGAGGAGCTGGAGCAGGCCCCCGCGGGCCCATCAGACAGAGCTGGGAGAACGTGACAGTCGAGTCCCTCTGCTCTGCTGGGGCCCACCTACGCAGCACACAGCGATCAGGGCAAGCAGCTGTCAGCCACTCTTTTCAATTTAGCAGTGGGAACAGGTCTGCCTGATCCTTGGCCTCGGACTTCCTGTTTGCTCTGCTCTCCTGGAGAGGTCAAAGCCAAAAGAGAAGAGCCGGAAGGATTATACTAAGTGAGGTAACCCAGGCCCAGAAAGCCAAGCGCCACATGTTCTCCCTCGTATGTGGATCCTGGTTACAGATGACTGGGCTTCTGCGTGAGAATGAAAATACTTAGTAGCAGAGGCCAGTAAGTTAAAAAGGAGACGTAAAAGGAAGAGAAAGGAAGGGAGGAGGGTACTTAATAGGTTGATATTGTATATATGTAAGTACAATGATTGTAATGGGGAGGTAATATGATGGAGAATGGAATTTCAAAGGGGAAAGTGTGGGGGTGGGGAGGGTGGGAATTACCATGGGATTTTTTTTATAATCATGGAAAATGTTAATAAAAATTTAAAAAAAAGAGAGAGAGAAGAGCCAGGCTGGAGAGATGGTTTAGCGGTTAAGGCGCCTGCCTGCAAAGCCTAAGAACGCGTGTTCGAGCCTCCAGGTCCCATGTAAGCCAGATGCAGTGACGCAAGCGTGCAATGACGTACGTGTGCACAAGGGGGCGTGTGCATCTGGAGTTCTTTCCCAGAGGCTGAAGGCTTTGGAGTGCTCATTCTCTCTCCCACAAAATTAAGAGAGAGAGAGAGAGAGAGAGAGAGAGAGAGAGAGAGAGAGAGAGACGAGCCCCTTCTAGGTCCCTTTCTTAACTGAGCCGCACTTGGGGAAGGGTTTGGATTTCAAGCAGTCGTGAGGGCAGGGTGTTGGATAGCCTTGCCTCTCCTAATGTGGTTCCCCAACCGGACGGAACGACAGTCCCCAGTCACCACCACCCGGGGCTGACAAGAAGCTATAGCCTCTGCCCCATCAGGGCAAAGCTGCACATCTGTTTGCTTGGGTTTTGCCTGTGTACGTGGGACGTGTAGGTGTATGCGTGTGGGGGCACACGTATGTGGAGATTAGAGGTGGGTACCCAGCGTCTTCCTCAATCACTGTCCTCTGTGTTTTACTGAGGTGCGATCATGCGGCTCCCGAGCCCAGAGCTCAGGAATTGAGCTAGTTTAGATGCCCAGCTTGCCCTGGGGACCCTCCTGTCTCTGCCTACCAGGTGCTGGGATTACACACTCACCCGCCATCTACATGGGGCTCACGGTCACGGGGAATGTAGTTTGTTTCTTTGGTGTCCCTCGGTGCGCTAAGTCAGGTGGCGGGTTCAAGACAGGCCAGTTGGGGGCTGCCACTCCTTATCACAAGCCCCCCAACTCTCTGTACTTCCTGACATTGTCCCCAGCTCTACAAAGCCTCCCCGAAGTCTTACTCTCACCTGCCCACCCAGAGGGCTCTCCTACGAATTGCCCCAACTTCCTGTTACCCATGCCTCACCCTGGTCAGTCAGGACTAAGACCTCCTACCCTGACCAGGGCTTTTTCTGCTTCGGAGCTGGCCTTGACCTTGGTCTTGGGAAGAGAGGACCAAGAGGATTAAAGACTGGCATGGGGCTGCTCCCAGGGATGTCTGAAGCTGGTGGTGGCAGGAAGGCCAGCCAGCAGGCCGGATCTGGGGAAGGCTTTCCCGAGTTTGTGTCACACCATCGCCGTCTCTCCCAGCTGACGGCCCGAGTTAATCCTCCAAAGCCAAAGCCGGCAATGCACTGACTGCCACCCACATGCGCTCGCCCTCTACTGTGGATGAGGAGGGGGGCATGCTGGTGTGTGCTTAGGTCAGTGGGGGTCCCGGGAGGGAGACACCCGTAGGCCCTTGCTGTCACTCCACGCTCTGTGTCCCCGGCACGGTTGGGAGAGCGGCACGAGGCAAATGAGGCGGCGTGCAGATGGATTCGGGGACTGATAATTTCAGACAGGGAAGAGCTAAGGTGTGTTTGATATTCACGTCAGACAGGCAGTGGGCTGCGCTCAGACCCCTTTAAGTCTTCAGAAGACCAGGAAAAGGAAGAACAAAAAGGGAGAGAGGAACATGGGGGGAGAGGAAGAGAGTCAGTTGATGACCTCCCCATCATTCCACTTATTTTGCACAGAAGGTGGTCACGGAGGAAGGGGTCTCCCATTATCTCCTCCTTCCTCTCAGCCCTGCTCCCCAAAGGGTGACCCGTTCAATCCATGTTTCCCTGAACTCCAAGACCCTGGCCACGTAGACAGATACAGCGGTGGCAGACACCTGCGAGAGGCATTTTGGGGACAGTCTGAGTTACGGGAACAGTCAGAGACGTGGGGAACACAGTCCTACACCACTGGGTCCAGGCAGGGGCCCCAGGAACTCTGAGCAGCATTCATCAGCACCCCAGGGTACTTACAAACACCTCAATGGTGACGGGGACAGTGCTGTTGAGAGGGGGGTTGCCAGCATCCTTGGCCATGACTGTTAGGTATATCAGCCCGTTGGGTATCCGTTCGTAATCCAGGGGCCGGCTCACACTGATCACTGATGGGATAGGAAGAGAGACCCCCATAAGCAGAGTTCAACGCCCGGCGCTTCAGAGATCCCCTTGGACAAAGCCTGCGTGGTGGGCAGCTCTGCCTTGAAGGCCTGGAGCCTCTTGGTCCAGCGGCTGCTTGATGTGCCACACTGGTCACTGCGGAGGCAGGATAAGGCCCACTTCTTTAGATCAAGATCACGTTCTCAGGGAAGGCAAGGCTAGGGCTTGCGAAGGGACAGGGACACTCAAACAGCCTGCCCCGTGGACTCCTGGTCACGACGGACTTCCGGTACACCTTCAATGGCCGCCAGTGGGCCTGACACCCAGACCAGAGGTCTGGCTGGTGAGAGACACATGAAGGCCCTGGAGAAGGGTGACCTCTGGCCACACACGCTGCTCCCGCCTCCTGGGGCCAGGCAGCTCGCTGAGGAGTGCAGGGTGTGGGGTAGATGGAGTGCGGCCCCACCCCTGGACAAAAAGCTTCAAGCGCATGGAGCCCAGTGACCCTTTTCCCCGCTGCAGCCCCAGTCCGGCCCCGCCCCACTCTCACCTCCGTAGCCCTCGTACACGCTGATGTCAAAGTAGCTGCCGAAAGCGGAGGCGTTGACGATGCTGTAGGTGATCTGGTTGTTAGGAGGGGAGTCCTCATCCGTGGCCTGGAAGAAACAGAGCAGACAGGGCCTGGCACCAGAGGAGGCTGGCAGGAGACGCGAATCCCTCTCAACAACCCTTGTTTGCGCGGGGTCGGGGGGGGGGGGGGTATCGCCATGAGTTTGTTCGAGGCCACCCTGAGACTACACAGTGAATTCCAGGTTAGCCCGGGCTCGAGCGAGACCCTACCTCGAAAAACCAATAAAATAAAAAGAAAGAAAGCTGAGATAAAATAGACACAATGGGGCTGGAGAGATAGCTTAGCAGTTAAGGCATATGCCTGCAAAACCAAAGGATCCTGGTTCGATTCTCCAGGACCCACTTAGGCCAGATGCACAAGGTGGGCGCATGCATCTGGAATTCATTTACAGCAGCTGGATGCCCTGGTGCACCCATTCTCTCTCTTTCTCTCTCTCTCAAGTAAATAAATAAAATAAAAAAAAAAAAGATAGGCACAATGTATGTGTCCCCACTTGGTCCTCATGGACAGGAGGACGTCGACACAGAATAAGAATTTGACCCTTGTCTTGTAGATGGAAAATAATCACCCGCCGCCCCAGCTTCCAGTGTGGGGGGTGGAGGTCAGAAAGAACACACACAGGTAAGGACAAGGTGAATAAATGTGCCTGCCGGACGTGGTAGTGCACACCTTTAATCCCAACATTCAGGAGGCAGAGGCAGGAGGATTGCTGTGAATTTGAGGCCACCCTGAGACTACATAGTGAATTCCAGATCAGCCTGAGCTGGAGTGAGAGCCTACCTTGAAAAACCAATTAAAAAACAAACAAACAAACAAAAACCCCAACAACAACAAAGCGTCAGGCTTGCTGGGGGAGGGCTTACCCGCAGCCGCACCAGCTGAGTGACCGAGGGCTCATTCTCCCTCAGGGCTCCCACATAGGCGTCCTTCTGGAAGGTAGGCACGTTGTCGTTGACATCCAGCACGTTGACCCTGACCCGGCCTGTGGTCTCCTCGCCGCCCCCGTCCCGGGCGATGACAGTCAAGGTGAAGCGCTGGATGAGCTCAT
This sequence comes from Jaculus jaculus, assembly GCF_020740685.1. Classification (NCBI taxonomy): domain Eukaryota; kingdom Metazoa; phylum Chordata; class Mammalia; order Rodentia; family Dipodidae; genus Jaculus; species Jaculus jaculus. Next base: position 13,049,097 of record NC_059119.1, on the reverse strand, counting down.
AGTCCAGCCGCGCAATCAGCACCATCAGCCCCGTGTCCTTGTCCAGCGAGAACCTGCACCAGGTCGGGAGGAAGGGGGGAAGGATGCTGGCGTCTAAGCAGGAAGGAGGTGAGTGACTGTGGGGACTTCTGGGGCCAGAGGGGCCACAGGGGTGACAGGCCCCTCGGTATGAGCAAGGACCCCGGCTCACCGGGCATGCTTGGATATTGGAGAATTGCAGGGTGTAAATTCTATCATCCAGTGGGTTTGAGACAAAATGCTTTCAAAAGGTAGCCAGGTGAACCACAAAGGGAAGGGGTGGTGGGTCCTCTTGCAGCCTGAGCATACTCTGGGATCAGCGGAAGCCAGGGGACACACCCCTCCAACTGTCCCTAGATGTCTCCTCTAGCAGCTCCTGTCAGTGGGGACATGTGTACGTCCTGCCTGCTTCACAGACGCCAGCCAGCCACCATGTCTGGAAGGTCCCAGCTCAGGGTCGGGGAAGCCCTGGGCCCACGCAATGAGCAACCCGAGATGATGAGAAATCCCATCCACACAGTCTCCCAACAGCCAAACTGCCCCATGCATCCAGCCACGACCACGTCTTGTTGCCCACATGGAGGTTTCTGTCACTGAGTGGCCGTGTCAGTGACATGCTTAACAGGGCCTCGGTCTCCTCGATCGTTCACAGCGACAGCGGGCTGGCCACGCATCCTGACAGCCACTGCCTTCCTCAAACGGTCAGGCTTCCAGATGCATCAGACCGTTCATGTTGAGCGGTAGACCCGTGCTGTGAATCCCACGGGGGCCTTTGATCATGTGAAAATGACAGACCTCCCCCTGGGCTCCCGATGAATTGAACACAAGGCAAAGAGATGGCCCAGAGCGACTTCAGGAACATGTCATCCTAACGGGCCAGGTCACACAGGTCAGGCAGTGAGGTCAATAACCCACTAGAGTGTGCTGCCCACTGAGAGCCACTCCTACTAGGGGAGGGGTGTGTCCTGATAGTGAAGACCACAGACAGAAGCCTGGTTCTGACACCCACCGATTTGGGTAAAAGAAACTTAGCCTTGGTGAGCTGGAGTTTCCCACTCCGTAAAACAGGAAGTGTTGAGCGCTGGACACTGAGTCACTCCATCCTTTGGTTGTAAGGATGACCCAAGTCCACGCATGTAACACATGACAAAGCACCTGGCACAGTCAGATCTCTCAAATGTCAGCTGTAGCTGCTGGTGGCGGAGGGGACAGCTCCCGAAGTCTCACGGATGCACCCTTCTCCATTGCCAAAGGCGGAGAGTCACAGAAGCCCCTGTTTCGCAGCGGCTAGGCCAAACTGAGTCGCGATCAACACGAGGCTGGCACCCGGGCTCATGCGCTCTGACCCCCCAGACCATGTCCGAGCCCCAGGCCAGCATCTGCCTAGAGCACACCAGGTAGTTTGCTGGACCTTGTAAATGGCCGGAAGCCGCTGCCAAGGGGCCCGGGCAGGAGCTCACCTGTCAGGGTCGTCACTGAAGAAGTAGTTAACTTCCCCGAAGGTGCCCACGTCGTTGTCTGTTGCCTGTGGTGGGGAAACAAGAAGCTGTGACTGCTGAACCAGAGAGGGTGCTACTGCTGGACCCATGGAGGCTCCTGAGCACCCCAAGAAAGGGTCCTGGGCAACCTGTTCCACTCCCATACAATTCCAGTGCCCCAGCAGAGGTGCCTGGAGGCACGTAGGTCAGCAAGGTCTCACTGGATTCGATCAAGCTAGGTTCTCCACTCCCTGAGCCTGTCTTCCAGGCTCCTAGTAAGGTCTCCTCCTCATCCTCTTCTCCGGGAGTTCTGTGAGTGAATTTGGGATGGTTGGCTTCTATTTCATAGCTGACATGACTGTAAGACTAAAGATTCACCTCCTTCCTTCCTTCCTCTCTCCCTCCCTCCCTTCCTTCCTTCCTTCCTCCCTTCCTTCTTCCCTCCCTCCCTCCCTCCCTTCCTCCCTTCCTTTCTCCCTCCCTCTCCTCCTTCCTCCCTCTCTCCCTTCCTTCCTCCTTCCCTTCCTTTCCCTTCCTTTCCCTTCCTTTCCCTTCCTTTCCCTTCCCTTCCCTTCCCTTCCCTTCCCTTCCCTTCCCTTCCCTTCCCTTCCCTTCCCTTCCCTTCCCTTCCCTTCCCTTCCCTTCCCTTCCCTTCCCTTCCCTTCCCTTCCCTTCCCTTCCTTTCCCTTCCTTTCCCTTCCCTTCCCTTCCTTTCCCTTCCCTTCCCTTCCCTTCCCTTCCCTTCCCTTCCCTTCCCTTCCCTTCCCTTCCCTTCCCTTCCCTTCCCTTCCCTTCCCTTCCCTTCCCTTCCCTTCCCTTCCCTTCCCTTCCTTCCTCCCCTCCCCTCCCCTCCCCTCCCCTCCCCTCCCCTCCCCTCCCCTCCCCTCCCCTCCCCTCCCCTCCCCTCCCCTCCCCTTCCCTTCCTCCTTCCCTTCCCTTCCCTTCCCTTCCCTTCCTTTCCCTTCCTTTCCCTTCCCTTCCCTTCCTTTCCCTTCCCTTCCTTCCCTTCCCTCCCCTTCCCTCCCCTCCCCTCCCCTCCCCTCCCCTCCCCTCCCCTCCCCTCCCCTTCCTCCTTCCCTTCCCTTCCCTTCCCTTCCCTTCCCTTCCCTTCCCTTCCCTTCCCTTCCCTTCCCTTCCCTTCCCTTCCCTTCCCTTCCCTTCCCTTCCCTTCCTTCCTTCCTTCCTTCCTTCCTTCTTTCTTTCTTTCCCTCCTTTCCTCTCTCCCTGCCTCCCTCCCTCCTCTCCTCCCCTCTTGCAATAATCAGCATACACTCTGTCCTGTCACTGTCACAGGTTAGACCTCTGGTCCCTTCCCAGACCACTGTCCTGGAACTAGCCAGCTGCTTCCGGCCCCCGGGTGCCACGCAGGACAGGCCTGGCTGACCTTGGGGCTCACTGACACCTGCTCTATGCTCAGGGCTTCTCTGTAAGATCAAATGTGGATAAAAGGCTCTGCAGCTAAAAATACATTTTAATGCCTTTCTACTCAATATTTTCTGAGGTCCCTTTTTTTAAAGCTCCCAGATTCTATGAAATCTATTAAATTCTACGTTCTCTATAATAAACCTGAATTTTCATGAGAAAGCTAATGCGTGTTCCGTATATTCAGTTCCGGAAGGCAGAGAGATGAATAATATATTTCTATCCCAAATGAATGAAATGAAAAATATGTTTATACCCAAAGAATTAAGATCTTAGTTAACCAGAAAATGGGCCTATTCATAAAGATGCCATTTCCGGCGGTTCTGGGGGGACTGCCAGCTTTCAGGGCACTACCTCTTCTGCCCGACTTCCACTCAACGTCCCCACAGCTATGGTCTTGGAGACTGTGCACAGACCTCTGGCCCACTATAGCCCCAGTGGGGCTCAGACTTGCTCATGCCTACCCCGGGTGCACGCTGAGCGCGTACAGGGGAAGATACCCACCCCACCACAGAACTTCCTCTCTAAGCCAAGGCTGGGTTCTCAGTGGCTTCCCCCCGCCCTAGTCCAAGCTGCTCCTCAAGACAACCGCTACTGCCATTTATTGAACACACAGCTTCCCCTTTCTTTTATTTATTTATTTATTTGAGAGCGACAGACACAGAGAGAAAGACAGATAGAGGGGGAGAGAGAGAATGGGCGCGCCAGGTGATAGACAGACAGGGACGCTGAGGACCCTACAACAAGGGTCTGCCGTTCACTGAAGGCGATTGGTTCAAAAGAGGACTGAGCTTGTTTTGAGACCCGTGTCACTTGCCACAGCCCTGGCTACCTCTAAGTCAAGAGGAGGATCGGTCCAGAAGAAAGTAGAGCCTGAGGGGCTGGAGGAATGCCTTAGCGGTTAAGAGCTTGCCTGTGAACCCTAAGGACCCCGGTTCGAGGCTCGATTCCCCAGGACCCACATTAGCCAGATGCGCAAGGGGGCGCACACGCCTCTGGAGTTCGTTTGCATTGGCTGGAGGCCCTGGTGCACCCATTCTCTCTCTCTCTCTGACTCTCTTGCAAATGAATAAAATAAATCTTAAAAAAGAGGGTAGAGCCTGAGTATTCCTGGGAAGAGGAGACCAAAATTCCCTCTCGTGACAGCCTTCACTGTCTCTTTCCAGGAAAGGACAAAGAGGAAGGGCATGGGGGCTCTGCAGGTCTTCCAGCAGATGGCACATGGTATTACTGTACCCTGTCCTGGAAAGAAGCGATGGATGATCAAGCCAGGGAGCCTCCTGGCAGGGGACGGACGGTGTGGGGCAGAGGTTCCCGCTCCAGGCCATTGTCACCATCAGGCTGCTCTGGAGCCAAATAACACACTCTCAAGCTTCTGCTCGACGAAAGGGTTGGGGTGACCGCAAGGTGGGCCACTACCTGCTAGGCTCCGCGACACACCTCATGTCGGGTACCTGGCAGCACCTTTCCACCCCCTAAAAAATGAGTGAAGAGGAAAATGAGGAAAAGGAAAAGTCAAGGGAGAGGGGGCAGACAAAAGAGGAGAGTCCGCAGCTACCTGTGGGAAGAAGGTTCCATGTGGACCTGGGGACCGGCCCTTCATATCTCGGGGGGGGGGCGGCTGTGGAATTGCACTTGTACTTTCAGAACAGGAAGGATCTCTGGGATCCCCTTGTCTGGAGCAACTGAGGCCTGGGGAGTTTGTGGTGAGCTCCTGGGAACCAGCTGGCCCATCCTTCCTTCCCTCTCCTGGCTCACGGCTGCTCCCCTGCCTGCTTTATCTGCCCTTATCCTTCATGACCTCCAGCTGGGGTTAGCGCTCCACCCTGGGCTCACTGGAGAGTCCTCGCACCTCTGGCCTTGGAGTCCCTCAGCTCAGTGTGGGGTCAGACGGACTAGATGTGCCAAAGGCTAGCGGGGTCCTGGATCGCCTCTGGCATCTGCGGGCAGCATGAAGTGATGGATCACTCTCTTGCGGGGTGACCATATCCCTGCCAGGCAGGCACTCATCACCCAAAATCCCATCATGGATTCAGTACGAAGCATCTCCATGGGCTCATGTGTTGAGTGCTTGTTTCCCCGGATGGAAGGTTGTGAAAACATTAGGGGTGGGGCTGGAGGAAGTAGGTTACCTCAGGCTGGTCCTGGGGACACATTATCCCTGCTTCTTCCTTACATGCTTTCTATGTCCCGTGTGCCAGCAAGTAAGGAACGGCCTCTGTCACACACCACCGTGATATTCCTCCCAAGAGCATGAGGCAATGAGCACATGGACGTTCCTGCAGGGGACCCCTGTGTCCCTCGAGGTGCCAAATAGCCAAGTAGTGCTGCCATTTGATCTTAGGAAGGACACATAACTTGATTGATCCTGTGTCCTTATTTACTTTTGTCTCTCTCGGTCTTTCTCTCTCTCTCTCTCTTAAGAATAGGAAGCAAAGCCGGGCATGTTGGTGCACGCCTTTAATCCCAGCACTCAGGAGGCAGAGGTGGGAAGATCGCCATGAGTTCGAGGCCACCCTGAGGCTCCATAGTGAATTCCAGGTCAGCCTGGGCTAGAGTGAGACCCTACCTCGAAAAACCAAAAAAAAAAAAAAAAAAAAAAAAAAGAAAAGAAAAGAAAGAAAGGAAGGAAGGAAAAAAGATCTATAAACAGCAGAACCTGCACAGTATGAGGAGGTACGACGCAGAACGGGCTCCATGGTGGGAAAGCTGCTCACGGAGGCTGGTCTGGTCTGTAGAAGGTTCTGGGGCAGGAAGCCCAGATCTGCAAGACAGCCGTTGGCTGGGCACTCGGGAGCCAGGAGCCCGGGGCGGGGGGGGGGACGACGCTGTGTGCCCTGTGGATGTCCAGGCCTTGGGTCCAGGGTGACTCTGCTTCTCTCATGGCATTCCTGCAGCCCCAGAGGAGCTGAAGCAGATCACCGTCTGTCCCCGTGGGCAGTGCCTGTCCCCACGGTCCCCGCCCGTTGCTCACGGTCAGCACCTGACCTTGCAGCCAGCGCCTATTCCTGTGGTCAGCACTCATCCCTTTGGTCAGCATCTGTTCCCCTGGTCAACATCTATCTTTGTGATCAGCACCCGTCTCTGTCCCCATGCTTTGAGCCTGTCTCCGTCGTGAGCACCTGTCTCCAAGGTTAGTGCCCGTCCCTGTGGTCAGGTCTGTCCCCGTGACCAGCACCTGTTCCCACGATCAGTTCCCGTCCCCATGGTCAACCCATGGGGGCAGCACAAGGCCAGGGCAGGTTGCTGGGGTCTGGCATCTCCTTGGGCTTGCCCAACACTGCATCCGCAGCAAAGCACATTCCACGTTGGCGTTTTATAATTACGTCCACAGTGCTTATTTCTGTGATGGACAATGCCAGCCAGCGCAAGGGTAATTTTCTGCTGCTGGTAAAAAGAGAAAAATAAATACACATGGGGAGAAAACCCCAAAGGTTAAGACAAGGTGAGTGCGGGAGCCTGCGGCAGGGGAGTGGCCATGTCCCCAGATTGGCCAAGCCCAGGTCAGAAACGCCAATCTCTCTGCTGAACACAGGGAGGGGAGAAGGTGGTGGGGGGGGGGGGGGGGGCTCTGCCTTCTTGTTTGGAGCACTTTCCTGGAAGGCACAAAATTTGCCAAGTATTTTCTGCATCCTCATTCCATCTTCCCAGTAGCCCTGTGTGAGCCCCGTTCTATAAATGAAGGAGGAAATTAGAGCTCAGAGAAGCCAATCCACTTGCCCAAGGCCACACAGTGATACAGTGCAGGGGAGGGAAGGGGGGAGAAGGGGGGACATGAACCCTTCAACGCCAGGCCCCAGTTCCCAGCGCCGCCCTTCTCTGCTCCTCTTCAGGTGGGGGTGGGGGAGGGGAGCCTGTGTAGTTCGCCAGTTCAGCCATGAGACCCAGTGCTCTGCTCCTGGGGAAGCTGGTAGAATTTTCCTCCCTTGAAAGGGCTAGTTTTCCCTCAGCAGAGCCCGTCACCACAGGCATCGGGGGGCTTGGCCCTTCCAAGCTGCAGCCCCTCAACCAGGGTCCTCAGGCATCCAGACAGGTCCATTTCGCAGAACCCCTCTCCCCCAGAACAGGCTCTTGTCAACCCTACCTAAGCTTGGACTGTGTAGGTGGTTCAGACCCCACCTAGGGATGCTGTGTAGTTCATCCTGAGGTCTCTGCTGGAGGTCAGGGTGGCCGAGCTGTCTGCAGGGGACCCCTGACCCACCTGAGCCCTTCAGGTTACTGATCTGTGTGCACCCATGGGCTCATGTTGAGTCCTGCATCCTGTCTACTCCCGGGGGCCCGCTCAAGCCAGCACTGGACAGGCCCTCCCGTCTCCCTGTGCTCTCCCTATGAGCGTCCTCTTGCCCAGATGGTCTTGTGATGAACGTATCTCACCTCCGACCCACAGCCAGCACCCTCTCCCCACTTCCCCCCGCACCAGGCGAGCACAAGGTCACACATGACCACTAGGTGGCACAAGCATCTGGAGTTTGATTTCAGTGGTTGAGGCCCTGACCTGCCAATTCTCTCTCTCTTTTAAAAATATATTTTACAGCCGGGCGTGGTGGCACACGCCTTTAATCCCAGCACTCGGGAGGCAGAGGTAGGAGGATCGCCGTGAGTTCGAGGCCATCCTGAGACTCCAGAGTGAATTCCAGGTCAGCCTGGGCTACAGTGAGACCCTACCTCAGAAAACCAAAAAAAAAAATATATATATATACATATACATACATACATACATATATATATGTATATATATATATATACATATATATATATAATTTATTTATTTGAGAGAGAGAAAGAGACGAGAGAGAGAGAAAGAAAGACAGAATGGGCACACCGGGGCCTCCAGCCACTGCAAATGAACTCCAGACACATGTGCCACCTTGTGCATCTGGCATACATGGGTCCTGGAGAATTGAACCAGGATCTTTTGGCTTTGCAGGCAAACGCCTTAACTGCTAAGCCATCTCTCCAGTCCCCCACCCCTCTCTTACTAAAAAAAAGAAAGATCTACACTATGGAACCTGTACTATATGAGGAGGTGCCTTGCCACCTCATTGTCCCTACACATCCCTGCCTGCACCTCAGTGTGGTCCCTTCACTTAGCCTGGTGAACTTCCATCGGGTGAGGCTCAGCCTTAGACTCCCCGCCACCACCTGCTCACTTAGGTTTTGTCCTAGCTAGTCTCCCTCCAAATATAGCCCTTCCCAGATGCTGGCTCTGACATCTGACCCCTTCCCTGTTAGGACAGGTGGCCCCATCTATCACCTCCAATCTTCCTGGAGCCTCAGTGTTCTGTCCAGGACAGTACCCAATCTCTTTCCAGATCCCCACAAGCCTTTTCTCTCCCCCCTCTGTTTGAGTGGCAGGCAGATCCACCCTTCCCCTCTTCTAGAAACTCTTCTAGAAACTTCTTTCTCTGGCTGGTGCAGGCAGATCCCATCCAGAAGCCCCCCCCCCCATTGTACACTCACACACGGAAAGAACACACACTTTACACACACACCTTCTCAGCCTCAAGGGTCCCCCCCTCCACCATCTCTCCCTGCAATTGAAGCAGGTGAGCAGTCAGTCCTTCCCCGTGCTTGCACTTGGTCACGCCTGCATGCCTTGCACATGCGCACAGGGCTTCTGCCGTGAAGCAAGGTGTGCCCAGCTGCCCAGCGGCCTCCCAGGCAGCGCTGGGTCCCAGCAACGTGGCAGGCGGTCGGTGCCAGTGAGCGGTTCTGCTCCCGTGCACAGATCTGCCAAGAAGGGCACTTGGCACAATTTGTCCAGGAAACAAAAGCAATGTCTGACATGTCATAAGGATTGATGGGGCAGAAATTTACATGGGAGAATGCATTTTTAAACAGCTGCCCTGGTGCCGCACTAGTAACGCTCTCCGCATTCATCATCGCCGAGCCCCTTGGAGCGGCTCCCTAAACTGTGTGAGAGGCACAGGCCCTGGCAAACCCTGCGGGGCTAGAGAGGCTGGCAGAGACACAAGGGGCTCTGCTGTGAGCCGGGAGCCCTTCGCGTGCTCCTGTGGAGCTGTGGCCAACCATCCCGCCTTCTTCCTGGGACGTCAGGTGGAAGGCAGTGGCCAGTAAACACCCAGGCTGTTGGTGCTTCTCAGAAAACGTGTGGAACATCAGGAAGTTTCTCTCAACTCAGGAAGAAGTGGTTACCCCCCCCCCCACCCAGCTCCTGTCCTTGCCAGCAGTTTGCTCTGTCCAGCAGGGTCTGAGGCTCAGCACCTGGGTGATGGCTCAGTGGCTAAGAGGGTAATTAGGAGTTTGGATCTCCAGCATCTGCATCAAGTACTGGGCGTGGTCACATATGCCTGTAACCCCCTGAGGTGAACAGAGACAGGAAGATCCCTAGGGCTCCCTGGTCAGCCAGTATAAATAAAAAATGGGGAGCTCCCGGGTCAGCGAGAGACTCAGAGAAATAAAGTAAAGTAAAATAAAGTTAAGCTAGGTGTGGTGGCACATGCCTTTAAACCCTTTAAACCTGGAAGGCAGAAAGTTAGAGGACTGCTGTGAGTTCGAGGCCAGTTTAGGACTACAGAATGAATTTTAAGTCAACCTCTGCTAGAAGTTGGACCCCCCACCTCAAAAACAAACAAACATTCAGATGGTGGTGACCTCGGGATGACTCATAAGGCACCATGGTGCTGAGAAGTGACAAAGGAGTGCTCAGCACTGAAATACCTCTATCACACCTTCCAAGGCTCAGGGTCTAATGCGGAAGAGGTGGTGGAAAGAATGTAAGAGCCAAAGGAAGGGTAGGACTCCTTACAACGTGCTCCCCACAGACATAAAATGGCCTGGATATCCATGACCTCACAGTGCCTGACACTACCTACACAAGACCATCATAATAGCAGGAAAAGATCATGACATCAAAATAAGAGACTGATCAAGAGGGGGAGGGGATATGGTGGAGAGTGGAGTTGCAAAGGGGAGAGTGGGGGGAGAGAGGGACTTACCATGGGTTATTGTCTGTAATTATGGAAGTTGTCAATAAAAAAATAAATTAACCAAATTAAATTAAATTTTTAAAAACTACCTCAGGGAAATTAAGTGGAACAGTGATGGAGGAGGGACATCCCATGTTTTCCTCTGATCTCCACGAGCACGGGCATGGGGCATGTATACCTGTGTGGACCCAGTAAGCTTAAGATGGATCAGGGTCACGTGTAGCAGGATGCTGCCGCTCTGAGCGCCTCCCTGCGTGCGCCTGAGGGTGGCCCCGCTCTGGGGTAAGAGCTGCTGCTGTTAGCACCCTGCGTGAGCCATCGCAAGAGTGGCCTGGGGTGGCAGTGGTGTTAGGGATTGTGCGTGGGGTACAGGAGGCAGTGAATCATGGGGAAAGAGACACAATCAGGGAAGCCCCTGGCACCTACGCTGAGTCTTCCGAGCACGTGGAAGACTCTGGAACGAGGGTGCTGACTGGGAGCTTCAGAGCCCATGGTGGAGAGCAGCAGTCAAGTGGGAGGGCAGTTAGGGCCTGGGGACCTGGGCTGGACAGCCATCACGGTCACCTGTGCCCATGACAGGTATCACTAATCGATCACAGCACGGTGTGCTGGGACGCCTCTGCACCACCCTGATCCAGTCTTCCTGAGATCTGTCTACAACTGGGGCAGTGAAGCCTGTGTGGAGGCGTCTTTCTTGTCCCTGCCAGGCTCTCTGCTCATTGAAGGTGAGGACCGTGCTCCTTCTTCCTGGAGACTTCTGTGCCAGACTGGCACGAAGGGCCTCTCACAAGAGACTTGTGACTAAGTACAGAGTCACGCTGATACCAATGCAGGTGGGGGGGGGGGGGGCAATACAATCTGGGTTCTGGCCCTAAGCCTTCTGACCTGACCCAGGGCCTGTGTGCTGCTGTCTGTCCACTTCTGCTCTGCTTTCCACCAGCAGTCCGCTGTCCACCCAGCCCCTGTCCCTGCCAGCGGTCCCTTTCTCCTGCCGCTCCGTCCTCAGGGTCTTGGGCTCACCACCACCCGGGCATGAGCAGCGCCCTCTACCGGCGACTCTCTCCCTGTGGTCTCCTCAGCCAGCCTTTGTATTTACAAGTGTAAAAGAGACCCCGGACCGCTGCCCCGGCCCCGCCCAGAGCACAGGCTCCTGCGCTCGGGGAAGCTTAGAGACTGGCATGGCCTCGGCCAGAGTGAGGGCTGGGCTCCCGCTGGCAGATGGGCATGGTGGGAAGATGGGCGAGAGGAGCACTTGCTCCCCGGGGACTCCCAGAAGGCACGTAGTACCTGGCTCCTGAGGCTGACCAGAAGGAAAGAGGCGACTGGCGGTGACCCCAGGACCCAGAGACGAGCCAGGAGTCTCAGACACTGCATGGATGGAAAGACCCTCCAGAGGAAAGGCCCTCAGAGGAGGGGTGGTGACGGAGGGGGACAGCCAGGGGAAGATGCGGAAGGATGAAGGAGGAGGAAGGAAGGAGAGGTCAAGGAAGAGGAGAGGAGAGGCAAGGAGGACCACAACAATCAGCATCCTTCCTGGGCCTCGGTTTCCTTATTTGTAAAGTGGGGAGAGTAGCAATATCTTGTAGGGCTGTGGAGGGTTGACAAAAGTGATTTATGGAAGCTGTTTGCCCCTGTGTCTGGCACCTAAGGAGTACTTTTTTTTGTTTTTAAATTTGCAGAGAGAGAGAGAGAGAGAGAGAGAGAAAATGGGCACATTAGGACCTCCAGGCGCTGCAAACGATGCAAACGAATCACACATTCACGTGCCTCCTTGGGCATCTGGCTGTATGTGGGTCCTGGGGAATCGAACCTGGGTTGTTCAGCTTTGCAGGCAAGCACCTTAATCGCTGAGCCATCTCTCCAGCCCCCAGTTTCTTGTTTAAAAAAAAAAACTGTTTAATTTATTTTCAGCAAGCATGTTTGTGTGTTAAGTGTGCAGGCGTGTGTATTCACATGCAGTGGGGCCGTGTGTGTGCAGGTGCGTGTGGAAGCCACTCTGACTTTCTTGTTCGTGCTCCAGGGTTTGCTGAGGCACGTTCTCTCACATAAACCCAGACATCACAGATTCAGTTAGTCCAGCTAGCCAGCTTGTCCTAGGACCCCACATCTCCCCCTGTCTGTGCCCCCCCAATTGCTAGGATTATAGATGGGACCTTTATGGTCTACTGGCATTTACGCAGTTAAGGGGGTGCTGGGGATATGAACTGCTGTCCTCACATTTATGTGACAAGCGCTTCACCTACAGAGTTGTCTCCTCAGCAGCCCCCACCCTAGTTCATTTTTACTTGACAACTTCCATAATTACAGACAATACATGACAATTCCCTCCTCTCCTCCACTTTCCCCTTCACAAATCCACTCTCCATCATCTCCCCTCCCCCTCTCAATTAGTCTCTCTTTTATTTTGATGTCATCACCTTTCCTCCTCTTACGATGGTCTTGAGTAGGTAGTGTCAAGCACTGTGAGGTCATGGATATCCAGGCCATTTTGTGTGTGGAAGAGTGCATCGTAAGCAGGCCTACCCTTCCTTGGACTCTTACATTCTTTCTGCCACCTCTTCTGCAATGGACCCTGAGCCTTGGAAGGAGTGACAGAGATGTTTCAGTGCCAAGTGCTCCTCTGTCACTTCTCAGCACCACGGTGCCTTCCGAGTCATCCCAGGGCCCACCCAGGACTAAGTGCACACACGCTGTCTCTCTTTAGCCTTTGCACATGGGCTCCTGCCAAGCCCCAGGGCCCAGCATGCTGATTATTGCAGATGTGACGTTCTTGCTCTCTGGCATCCCCTACCTTACCTCCCTTTATTTTATTTTAAAATCTCGAAATAAAAACTGATGGGGAGCAAGCTGCTCTGGTCAACAGCTCTGTACTTAAAGGAGTTGTCATGGGGAAGCAATTATGCAACGTCAAAGGCTGTCAGGGGGACAGGGGAAGCCAGCATGTGCCCACTGCCTGGTGGTCCCCAGGGCCTCTTTCTTTCTCAGAGCCAAAGGGGTCACTAAGTCTCTGCCCTTGCTGAGTGCAGGCTGTATGACTGCCACTGTGGGACGCTTGCCCTGAACAACTTGCCTCCGTCCTTAGAAGAGCCTGCAAGAGTCAGAATCCATGTTATAGACGAACTTCTCCCTGACCCCTCACGGCCGGTGAGAGCTAAGGAAACAGCATTGTGCCCTTACTGGTGCCAGCATTGTTCTGAGAAATGTACACATACTGATTCGTCTCCATTCCTAACATGGTCCTTAGCACGTGAACGGGGTAAGCGAGGCTCAGAGAGGCTACATGAGATGCTTGCAGCCACACAGCAGCGCTGAGATTCAGCTGTCAGGCAGACATAAAAGCATGTGCCTTACATAAGATATTTCAACTACTATTTTTTTGTTTTGTTTTGTTTTCACATATATATACATATTATTGTGTGTGGGGGGGTCATATGTGTGGAGGCCACAAGTCAACATTGGGTACCTTCCTTGAATCATTCTTCACCTAATTGTTTTTAACCTTTTTTTGTTTTTAGACAGAGAGAGACAGAGAATCAGAGAAGCAGGGCCTCAGCCACTGAAATCGAACTCCAGCCGCTTGTGCCACCTAGTGGGCCTTGAACTTGCCTCACCTTTGTGTGTCTGGCTTATGTGGGATCTAGAGAGTCAAATATGGGTCCTGAGGCTTCGCAGGCAAGCACCTTAACTGCTAAGCCATCTCTCCAGCCTTCACCTAATTTTTTTTGAGACAGGGTCTTGCACTGAACCTAGAGCTCACTGATTTGGCTAGACTAGCTAGCCAGCAAGACCTTGGAGTCTTTATATCTCTGCCTTACCAGTGCCGGGATTACAGAACTGTGCCACCATGCCTGGCATCTTTATGTGGGTGCTGGGGATCCAAACTCAGGTCCTCATGCTTGCTTGGCAAGTACAAGCCATCTCCCTACTCTCTATTTTTTTTTTTTTAAGAAGGAAAACAGATTTATCGAGGGCTGGGGAGATGGCTCAGTGATTAAAGGTGCTTGTTTACAAAGTTTGCTTGCCGAGGTTCAATTCCCAGGTATATATGTCAAGCCAGATGCACAAAGTGGCACATGTGTCTGGAGTTTGTTTGCAGCAGCAAGAGGCCCTGATGCACCCATACGCATTCTGTATCTCCTGACTTTTTTTTTTTTAATTTTTATTTATTTATTTGAGAGCGACAGACACAGAGAGAAAGACAGATAGAGGGAGAGAGAGAGAATGGGCACGCCAGGGCTTCCAGCCTCTGCAAACGAACTCCAGACGCGTGCGCCCCCTTGTGCATCTGGCTAACGTGGGACCTGGGGAACCGAGCCTCGAACCGGGGTCCTTAGGCTTCACGGGCAAGTGCTTAACCGCTAAGCCATCTCTCCAGCCCTGTATCTCCTGACTTTTAATAAAAATTTTATTTTATTTTTTATTTATTTGAGAGAGAGAGAGGCAGATAGAGACAGAGAGACAGAATGGGCATGCCAGGGCCTCTAGCCACTACAAATGAACTCCAGACACATGGGCCACCAGGTGTACTAGGGAATCAAACCTGGGTCATTAGGCTTCACAGGCAAATGCCTTAACTGCTAAGCTAGTACTCCAGTCCTTCTGAGTTATATATATTTATTTATGAGGCAGGTTTATTGAGTATACTGCAAGGGGAGGCAGACTGGGCAAAAACAAAGAGTACCACCTACAGCCTCATTTACTTTAGAAAATAACCTCAGATAATTAATTTCATTCAGCAGCTGGTTTAGGTGTTAGGCATACTCCATTTCTCAGATGAGGAGCTAAGGCCTAGGGAAATTCAGCAACTGACTGAAGATATCAGGATTAAGTGGCAGAGCCAGGATTTGAACTTGAGTCTGATTCCAAATATGGAAGTTCTGAGCTAGAGGTCAGCTTGCCAGCTTGTCCCTAGCTGACGATGTGTATGGATAAGTCATTCCCTGTGCCTCAGGTTCCCCAACTGTATAAGAAATAGGCTCTCTAACTCTGCCTGGGAAGCCCATGGTTCTGGTAGGGATGGCTTGGAAACCTGCCCAGTCAAGACTCACTGTGAACCAGTCTGGTCACCTGAATGTCCATCACACAGGCTGGGAAGTGCCAGGGGCTCCTGAATCCTCAGCAAGCATCCAGCCTCACACCTCACATGGGGCATAGTACCCACCCAGGTCTCAAGAAGGGACCAGGCTCCCAAAGGTTGATGTCCAAGGAGGGCATGGGCAAGAAGTAGTGAAATGGGGGGAGGGTCCTACAGGACCAAAGCCATAGTTGCCAAGAGGGGCTGGACCCCAAGAGGTGGGCGGTACTTGAGTGACCAAGTCAAGAGGACCACAGTCCCAGCATGGACGGTACCGTGTGGGTGGGACTGAGCCGTGGGGCAAAGATGTGAAAGCCCACATTGAAAGAGCTGCCAGGTGACGTGGCCAGACCCTGTGTCTTGAGTATGGCATTCCATCCAAGTCACCTCTGAGGGTCGTGTCATAGGTTGAATGGTGACTTCTCAAAAGACATGTCTGTATGTATAGGCAGCCTTTAAAAAATGGCCTTGGCAGGTATAACTAAGTTAAGCAGGGAGAGAGAGAAAGAAGAAGGAGCAAGAGGAAGAGGAGATGGTGGTGCTGGGTGTGGTGGCACACGCCTTTAATTCCATCACTCAGGAGGCAGAGGTAGGAGGATCACCTTGAATTCGAGGTCACCCTGAGAATACATAGTGAATTCCAGGGTCAGCCTGGGCTAGAGCTGGACCTTACCTCAAAAAAAAAAAAAAAAAAAAAAAAAGGAGGAGGATGAGGAAGAGGAAGAGAAGAAGGCCACCTGCAGATAAAGGCAGAGATTGGGGAGCCTGGGCTCCAGAAGCTAGAAGAGACCAGGCAGACCGCTACCTGAAAGCCCCTTGAGGGTTCTCCCTGCTGCCCTCCGCAGCTGAGCTGGGAAGGAAGAGTTTTCCTTGTTTCAAGGTCTTCACTTGTGGTCACGGGGTTGCCTGTTGCAGCACTAGCTTGGGAGCTAATGGGAGAGGGTGCGTGGGTTTACAGTGCCCACTGCAGGTCACAGGCTAGGCCACATTCACAAGGCACTCACAAACCCAGGGGAGGTGGCAGAGTTGGGTTTCAGAGCTGGCCAGGTGGAGCCAGTGGCCAAGGAGGCCTTCTGGGAGCCCACATGGAGGACCGCACTTCCCGAGTCAATGCCAAGGGCTGACCTGTCAAAGTTACCTCACAGGAGGCCAGGGCCCAAACTGGGATCTCTGGTACTCAAGGCCCAGCGCCTCCTGCAGCATACCTTCCTCCCTGTCACGTCGTGCGTGTCACCTCTACCACAGCAGCCAGGAACCAGCACTCGTGATAAGTGGCCTGAGTCAAGATGCCTTTTGTTCTTGGACGCTTCCCAGAGGCCACTGAGCGCTGCATCCCTCCCCACGTGTCCACGGCGGCGCATCTCCAAAGTGCCCAAGGCAGCAGGAGTCACCCAGCCACAATGTCTCTGAGCTCGTTACTGGACCCCACGGGCTGTTTTATTTGGGATCCTGTATATCTGCCTCTTAGCTTGTGGACTTTTGCAATGCAGAAAGAAGCTGCTAGAAGGTTGAGGATGTCCACCTCCCCTGGAACCACACTCACTAGTGGAGACCACGGACCAGCACTCTGGCTTCCCCGGGGCCCTCCACTCCAACGTCTCTGCAGCACTGAGCTCTGGCTGCCCAAAATATCGTGGGCTTCATGTGGCTTCTGCCACCTGAGTTTCCCGGGTCCCCTGCCAAGCAAGCTGCCCACCCTCGACCAGCATCTCAGAGGTGGCTTCCGGGAAAGCTGACCCGAGACGGAGCGCTCAGGTTGGATGGAGACATAGGCTGACGGCGTGCTCAGCGCTCTCCTGGGGTTTATGTGGCTCAGGGTCCGGGCAGAGAAGAGAGCTGAACCCTGTTCTGGCGTTCGCATAAACACGATAGAGAGGGAGAGGAAGGGAGAGCGGGGAGAAAACAATAAACCAAGGACTCACTTCTTTTTTGTGTTTGCGTATGTGTGAATGGATATATGTGTGTAAATACTGTGTGTGTGTGTGTGTGTGTGTGTGTGTGTGTACCAGAGGTTAACATTGTATGTCTTCATTGATGGCGAACAAGGTCTCTCACTTGAACCCAGAGCTCACCATTTCCACCAGTCTAGCTAGCCAGCCTGCCCCCGGACACCCTGTCTCCACGTCTAGAGCACTGTGATTTTAGGTAGGCCGCCACATTCACCTGGTATTTATGTGGGTGCTGCGCTGCGGGGTGGGGTGAGCTCAAGTCTCCACAGCCTGGCAGCAAGTATTTGATCTATACAGCGCCCTCTCCCCAGCCCTCTCCATCAAAGATCCACTTCTAACCCTTCCACACACGTGTTCCCTCCTCTCAAGCTCTTGAGTTTGAAGAAGATGCGATTCAGCGACTGATTTTTTATTTTTTTTATTTTTCAATCACATCTGATCATTGAGCAAAGCAAACTGAGCTCAGAAAGCCATTTTCCTGGGGATGGGTGGGGGCCCGGGGTGGCTGGGGACAGTGAGGCGTCACACAATCAGGATTTAGGGCCTCTCTGTGGCTAGTTATCAAGCTGGGATTATGTGGTAGAGGAGAGGTGTGGAGACAGACGTACTTCTGAAGCTCAGTTAAGTGGGACCTTATGTGCCCAGGAGATGAGAGGGAGAGGAAAAGACAGTGTAATCAACCCCCCGGGGGAGCAGCCCGGCCCCTGCTCTGTAGCCAGCTCACCAGGGCCCCTCCTTGCATCATCCCCCACCCACCCCCGCATCTGTGGGCTATACGGGTGACCTTGACCAGCAGCTCCTAGTCCACGGGGACTGTGTGGAGAGGAAATCGGCGGTTCGGGGAGCCACCTGGGTCAGGCTCTTCCCCAAAGGTGACTTTGTGCCTGGGTGGCTCCCTCCGGTACCTGCCCTCATTGGTGGGTGCTGAATGGGCTAGCATTTCTTTTTGTTTTTTCTTTCCTTTTTAGCTTTTGGAGGTAGGGTCTCACTCTGGGTCAGGCTGACCTGGAACTTACTATCTAGTCTCAGGGTGGCCTCAAATGATCCTCCCACCTCTGCCTCCCGAGTGCTGGGATTAAAGGCATGCGCCACCATGCCCGGCTTGGGCTAGCATTTCTTGTCCCTGATGAAGGAATTGATCCCACATTCTCTTGTTGGATCCCTATGTGGCAAGCCACATATTAGATAGACTGAATACCCAAAGGATTGCCCTCCTGACGTCTCCATCACTGCACCCGCCCACAGGGGGAGTTTTACAGCCCTAACAGGACAGGAGAAATCACGGTTAAGGTCTCTGGTAGGGAGTGTATATCAGCTCAGATTCCAGCTCAACAGAGGGGCTGAGGTCCTGGTCCCTTGCTTATCACTTTTGTTGTTGTTTTTGGTTCTCTTTTTTATTTTATTTTTTTTTTTTGGTTTTTTGAGGTAGGGTCTCACTCTGGCTCAGGCTGACCTGGAATTCACTGTGTAGTCTCAGGGTGGCCTTGAACCCTCGGCGATCCTCCTACCTCTGCCTCCCAAGTGCTGGGATTAAAGGCGTGCGCCACCACGCCCGGCCTGTTTTTGGTTCTCTTGAGGGAAGGTCTCACTCTAGCCCAGGATGACCTGGAATTCACTATGTAATCTCAGAGTGGCCTTGAACTCATGGCGATCCTCCTACCTCTGCCTTCTGAGTGCTGGGATTAAAGGCGTGCGCCATCACACCCAGCTGGATATAGCGTTTATGTCTTGCTTATCATTACATCAGTAATGAACAGGACAGCTGCCAGCAACAGAAACCATAGGATTCTGTCCACTGTGGACATGGGCTGACTGCGGGAACCCTAAAAGCAGCCCTGGGAACTTTTGGTTCCTATACTCTCTGCTCACTTCCTGGTCAGCCATGAGAATGTCCAGGGCTGGAGAGATGGCTCAATGGTTAAAGGAGCTAGCTGGCAAACCCTGATGGTCTAGGTTCAATCCCCCAGTACCCACATAAAGCTAGATGCACAAAGCGGTGTGTGAATCTGGAGTTCACTTACAGTGACACTAGCCCTTGGCGCACCCTTACACATTCTCTCTGTCTTTAAAAATAAATAAATAAATAAATAAATAAATAAAATCTTGGTCTGGAAGGTGGAGAGGGTTCAACAGCATTCTCCCCATTTTGCAGATAGGGAAAGTGAGGTTTGCAGAGAAAAAGAGCTGGCCCCAGGTCATTCACCCAAACACCTGGATCATCTGACTAGGTTTGCAGATCTTGCCACATGCAGTGGGGGCCCACGTGGCTCATCTGACATGGGTCCCCTCCTCCACCACCCCCGCTGTAGGGAGGGGCCTGGGCCCGCAGAAGGAGCTCTGATTGCTTCTGCCTTGGGAGCTGACAAGTTGGTTCCATTTCGGATCGGATCTCATCATTAGAGATGACCCTCATCTCACGCCCTCACCCCTACTTCCGCTTTGTCAGGCTCACAGGGAGGGGCTCAGGCTCTTTAAGAGGAAGAAGGTTGGCACCCTAGAGACCTCAGCTCTGAACTCACCCAGTCCGTAGGGGAAGGAGTGCCATTTGGCACCCAGGGGTCTTCCCTGACTCTCGTCATCTCTCTACTAAACAAGGCGGCTTATTTTGGCCTCATTGGGTTGCCATGGGGATTTAACAAGATGATACATATTAGAGATGGTGCTTCACGTTGGCACCTGTCATTCATGCGTCTGGAGTTCATTTGTGGAGACTAGAGGCCCTGGAATGCCCATTCTTTCTCTATCTGCCTCCCCCTCAAATAAACAAATAAAATATTTTTTAAAAATGCTTTTTCAAGCCGGGCGTGGTGGCGCACGCCTTTAATCCCAGCACTCGAGAGGCAGAGGTAGGAGGATCTCTGTGAGTTCGAGGCTGCCCTCAGACGACATAGTGAATTCCAGGACAGCCTGGGCTAGAGTGAGACCCTACCTCAAAAGACCAAAAAAAAAAAAAAAAAAAAAAAAAAAATTAAAGAAAAGGAAAATGCTTTTCTTCACCTTCTTTATCCTGTATCTTGAAATACAGATGTGATAACAGGCACTGTACCAGTCACCTTTGGAATGTGATGATGCAGGATACATACTAGAGATGGTGCGGAAGAGAGCTTAAAGGAGCCACTCAGGGCTCACCTTAGTACTGCTTTTTTTTAAAAAAAAATTTATTTATTAGAGATGAGAGAGAGAGAGAATGGGCGCTCCATGGCCTCTAGCCACTGCAAACTAAGTCCAGATGCACGCGCCACCTTGTGTATCTGCCTTATTTGGGTCCTGGGGAATCAAACCTATATCCTTAGGCTTCGCAGGCAAGTGCCTTAACCACTAAGCCATCTCTCCTGCCCTAGTACTGCTTTTATATGAGAGACAGGAAATGCTTCAGTCTGATGAGCAATTCTTTGAGGAGTTTCTGTGGCTGGCAGCTGTCCTGATCATTACTGACGTAAGTCACCTCTACCATAAGGCACACAGCTCAGAATTGGTTGAGTCAGGATGAAACTAGCTGGCCAGAGCCCGGAGCTTAGAAGGGTGGCATTGCCACTCCCACAGCCATCCTTGTCCTCAGTGCACAGGAAGCTCTCTCAGAGGCCTGCAAACTCTGGTTAGCTCCAGTTCTTACGAAACAGATCTAAAGGGTCATGAGTAGCAGTTGAAAAAAAAAAATCCAATAGACGGAATAGAAAATACTAGGTTACTTTACTGCGTGTGATGGTGTAACAGGGTGTTAGGGGTCCAGGAAAGTCCTTGAACCCCAAGCCCTAGGTTTGTTTCTAACTTTAATCAAAGAATTGAATTAAAAAAAAGACTGAGAAGGATAACTACTAAATTATTATATTTGTTTAAGGGACAGACAGAGCCAAGGAAAGGCACCCATGTGACTAGGGGTCCTACCTGGGGGGCCTAGGTGTTGGGGGGGGCAGCAGAAAAGAAAGAGAAAAAGGAAGCTCAGGGAGCTCCTACCATGTGGGGAGCTGGAGGGGATAAAGGGCCCATGTAGAGAGTCAGGGCTAGGGGGGAAAACGTACCCACAGCTGGAAGTTCCCAAGTGGTCCGAGAGCCTGCCCTCCCCTTGCAAAGGTATTCTGACCTTATGGTGGGGGGCTGCCTTCCGGCTCAGGTGCACCAGAGGGCCGGCAGGTTGGTAAGGGCTAGGGGCTGTCTCAGGAAGAGGCCAGCCCGACACCAAGTTCTGGGGGAGGGGAGAGCTGAACTTGACCAACCACCATGTTTATATCCTAGGAAAGACCTTCCTCCCAGGAGGGGCCCTGGTTGGTTGTGGAAAAACAGGTTTAGGGAACTAGGCAAGAGATAAGAAGTCAGATAATCTTTGATTTCTAGCAAGTGCAGACTTTCCTGCCTTTTTCTTACTTCCAGGGGTGCAGTCACCCTAACTGTTCCACCCTCTCAGTGTGAATGGAAGTCCCCGGAAAGGAGACACACGTGCCATTCAAGAGGCTGAAGGATGGATTGATTAGCACGGCAATAATCAAGTAGAAACTTGCAATGTTGCAGGTCCATAGTCAAATTATCTTGGGTTATCTTTTAGTCATTTATTGCTCGTGTGTGTGTGTGTGTGTGTGTGTGTGTGTGTGTGTGTGTGTGTGTTAACGTCCTGCAGCTGACTATTAGGTAAATCCCAATCTGTGATGTGAGAACAGATTCCTAGCTTCCACCAACCCAGAGGCTAAGGATGTCCTCAGACGCCTCTGAGGCCTGCAGCAGAGGTTTCCCGTCTTGCCGTAAGCTGCCAGCCTGAGGCTTCCACCAGAGTACTTGGGAATGCCTTGACTGACGCTTTCTTTCATTCTGAAACTATAAAAGCTTCATGAAACTGTTATTACAGTGGAACATGGGATTTGAAGTCACCTGAATCTGTGTTCCTGGGCCATGGTCACTCATATTTGACTTCAGAATAAACTATCTCTTGTCCCCTTTGAGGTGAGAGCTGTGTCTTTTCCACTATCAGTAGGAAGGAAGTGGTCTAGGTAGGCGTGTATCTGTGAGAGTATGTCCTGGGGGAGGGGAGATCATACACTCATTATCTTTTTTAAAAAAGAAACAGCTACTTCCGGTTAAGATGGTGGCGTAGGTACCACGCCAAAACAGCCTGGGGGGGGGAAAGACCAAAAAAAACTCAGCAAAATACACACTTTTACTAAAAAGTGAGGTGTATAGGAAGTTGAGGCGGCAGCGGAGAAGTGGAAGAGTTATAGAGCATCCAGAGCCTGCACAGGCGGGAACAGCGGCTCCGGGGCGGCTCGGCTACCCGCCGCAACCGCGGAGCGGCAGAAAACCGCCGGACTCTCGGCTCGAGCTGCAGGACAAGCCAGGTGCGGGATTTTCCCCTCACACCGCGCTCTCCGCAACTCGGGAAACGTGAGGGGAGAGCGGCAGCGAGCAACGGAGGGAGGAGCAGACCGCGAGGTAAAAGCACACGTGGAACAGCGATACAACCAGAACAGCCGCGGCTCCCTCCCCTCCCCCGCCGCCTGAACCCAGCTCC
This sequence comes from Jaculus jaculus, assembly GCF_020740685.1. NCBI lineage: Eukaryota > Metazoa > Chordata > Mammalia > Rodentia > Dipodidae > Jaculus > Jaculus jaculus. The sequence goes on along the minus strand of NC_059119.1, from coordinate 13,026,709 downwards.
AGCGAACACAGCAGCGGCCCGGGACCCGGCCACGCCAACTTGGGCTGACGGCGGGACCCAAGCAGGAGCAGAATTCGGCAGCAACTTCAGCGGCTCCAGCACCGGTACCAGTGGCCCCAGCAGCAGCGGACCCAGGAGCGGCAGCGGTGACAGATCCCGCAGCAGCGGCTTCGGGGTGAGCAGCAGCGGTGGACACGGCAACGGCAGCTTCAGCAGCGGTGGGAGCTCCGGGGGTGGCATCTACAACAGCTGCAGAGGCGGCAGCAGCGGCTCGGTTTGCCCCGTAGGAAAAGCAAGTGCCCAACTCCAGAAATCAGAACAGCAGCCCGACGACCCAGGCAGCAACTTGACTGAGACCACAATCACCCAAGGTAACTGGGATTGCACCAGGGAAGGGTCTCACTTGGTCACAAGCTGACTTGGATACCTCAACAGACCAGAAATCTAAACCTCTTTGTTGATAGAGGATCTGGTCATTATAATAACTACTCTTGCATACATACTCGGGGCTGTTTTTGATGGAATGGGTACAGTGTTTAGCTAAATTTTAGAATCTACCAGTATATTATTCCACTCAGCCTGCTTGAATACTCCTATAGCAGGGAAACTCAACCCCTAAGAACATCTTTGTAGATACTCTGAGAGTCTTAAGAGCCACACCTAATACCTTAAGGTCCTACCCTGAAAATATATTACATCAAATCAATTGATACAGCTAAGAATACACAGCTAGCTAGAAAATCCAAGCATCAACTTAATCCAAGATGCAAAAATATATACATTATAACACAAGAAACACTAAAAAGCAAGACGATATAAATCCACCTAAAAGTATTAATGCATCAGAAATGTCCTCCAGTGAGAAAGAGTTAGAGGAAATGCCTGAGAAAGAGTTCAAAAGAATAATTATAAATATGTTCAAAGAGGTCAAAGAACACATGAAAACAATCAAAGAAGAAATCAAAGAGGAAATCAAAGAGGAAATCAAAGGAATCAAAGAAGAGGCAGGACACCAATTTAATGAAATAAAGAAGGCAATACAAGACATAAATAGAGAAATAGAAATAATAAAGAAAAACCAGTCAGAATTACTAGCAATGAAGAACACAGTTAATGAAATAAAAAACTCTGTAGAAAATCTCACCAGTAGGATGGATGAGGGAGAGGACAGAATATCTAAGCTAGAAGATCAGGTGGCAGACCTAATGCAGTCCAACAAAGAGAAAGACAAACTTATAGAAAAGTATGAGTGGGAATTTCAAGATATTCGGGACACTATGAAAAGATCCAATATAAGAATTCAGGGCATAGTAGAAGGAGAAGAATTCCACTCCAGAGGCATAGTAGGCATCTTCAACAAAATCATAGAGGAAAATTTTCCCCAAATTGGGAAAGAGGTGCCAATACAGATACAGGAAGCCTTTAGAACCCCAGCCAGACAAAACCCAGAAAGAAACTCTCCTCGCCACATTATACTCAAACTTCCAAACACACAAACCAAAGAAAAAATATTGAAAGCAGTTAGAGAGAAAAATCAAGTTACCTACAAAAGCAAGCCCATCAGGATTACAGCAGATTATTCAACACAAACTTTTAAAGCCAGAAGGGCCTGGAGTGATATATTCCAAGTTCTGAAAGATAACAACTGTCAACCAAGGTTACTTTATCCTGCAAAGTTATCCATCCAAATAGATGGAGAAATAAAGACATTCCATGACAAAAGCAGGTTAAAGGAATATCTGAAGACAAAACCAGCTCTACAGAAAATACTTGATAGAATCCTCCATGCTGAACAAAAGGAAAAGCACACATATAAGGAACCTAGAAAAAACCAGCCATACTCAAATACCAGTTAACAGAAGAGAGCACAGGTAGAACAAGTAACACACACACACACACACACAAATGGCAAACATAAATACACACCTTTCAATAATATCTCTTAATATCAACGGTCTCAATGCCCCAACGAAAAGACATAGATTTGCAGACTGGGTTAAAAAGCAGGATCCTACAATTTGTTGTCTTCAAGAAACTCACCTTTCTACAAAGGATAGACATTATCTTAGGGTGAAAGGTTGGAAGACGGTGTTTCAAGCAAATGGGCCTAGAAAACAAGCAGGGGTTGCTATCCTAATATCAGACAGGGTGGACTTTAGTCCGAAGTTAGTCAAAAAAGATAAGGAAGGTCACTTTATATTGATTAAGGGCACACTACAACAGGAGGACATTACAATCCTAAACATATATGCACCTAACATGGGGGCTCCCAAATTCGTCAAACAAACACTATTAGAACTAAGGTCACAGATAACACCAAACACGGTGGTGGTGGGTGACTTTAACACCCCACTCTCATCAATTGACAGGTCATCCAGGGAAAGAATAAACAGAGAGGCATCTGGACTAAATGAGGTCATAGAAGGAATGGACCTAACAGATATATACAGGACATTTCATCCAAAGGCTGCAGAATATACATTCTTTTCAGCAGCACATGGAACATTCTCTAAAATAGACCATATATTAGGACACAAAGCAAATCTTAACAAATTCAGGAAAATTGAAATAATTCCTTGCATTCTATCTGACCACAATGGAATTAAACTACAAATCAGTAGCAAGAAAGGCTATAGAGCATACAGAAAATCATGGAAGCTAAACAATACACTACTAAATGATGAGTGGGTCAATGAAGAAATCAAAAAGGAAATCAAAAAATTTATAGAGTCAAATGATAATGAGAACACAACATACCAAAATCTCTGGGACACAATGAAGGCAGTTCTAAGAGGTAAATTTATAGCCTTAAGTGCCTATATTAAGAAATTAGAAAGGTCGCAAGTAAACGACCTAATGCTTCGCCTTAAAGCCTTGGAAAAAGAAGAACAAGGCAAACCAAAAAGTAGTAGACGGGAAGAAATAATAAAGATTAGGGCAGAAATTAATGAAATAGAAACAAAAAGAACAATCCAAAGAATTAATGAAACAAAGAGTTGGTTCTTTGAAAGGATAAACAAGATTGATAAACCCTTAGCAAATCTGACCAAAAGAAAGAGAGAAGAGACACAAATTAATAAAATCAGAGATGAACAAGGTAACATCACAACAGATTCCAGAGAAATTCAAAAAATTATAGGGACATACTATAAAAGCATATACTCCACAAAGTATGAAAATCTGAAAGAAATGGATGATTTCCTTGATCTATATGACCTACCTAAATTAAATCAAAATGAGATTAATCACTTAAATAGACCTATAACAAACATGGAGATCCGAGCAGTTATCAATAATCTCCCAACTAAAAAAAGCCCAGGCCCGGATGGATTCACTGCTGAATTTTACCAGACTTTTAAGGAAGAGCTAACACCATTGCTTCTTAAGCTTTTCCAGGAAATAGAAAAAGAAGGAATCCTACCAAACTCCTTCTATGAGGCCAGCATCACCCTGATACCAAAACCAGGCAAAGATAGAACAAAAAAGAAAATTACAGACCAATCTCCCTCATGAACATAGATGCAAAAATTCTCAACAAAATATTGGCAAACAGAATACAAGAGTATATCAAAAAGATCATTCACCCTGACCAAGTAGGCTTTATCCCAGAGATGCAGGGATGGTTCAACATACGCAAATCTATAAATGTAATACATTACATAAATGGGTTGAAGGACAAAAATCACATGATCATCTCATTAGATGCAGAGAAAGCATTTGACAAAATCCAACATCCCTTCATGATAAAAGTCCTACAGAGACTGGGAATAGAAGGAACATATCTCAATATAATAAAGGCTATTTATGACAAGCCTACAGCCAACATATTACTAAATGGGGAAAAACTGGAAGCTTTTCCACTAAAATCAGGAACAAGACAAGGGTGTCCACTGTCTCCACTTCTATTTAATATAGTTTTGGAAGTCTTAGCCATAGCAATAAGGCAAGAGACACACATAAAAGGGATACAAATTGGAAAGGAAGAAATCAAGTTATCATTATTTGCAGATGACATGATTCTATACATAAAGGACCCTAAAGACTCTACTAGCAAGCTGTTAGAGCTAATCAAAACCTACAGCAATGTAGCAGGATACAAAATAAATACACAGAAATCAGTAGCCTTCATATATGCTAACAACAAACACACAGAGGATGAAATCAGAGAATCACTCCCATTCACAATTGCATCAAAAAAAATAAAATACCTTGGAATAAACCTAACTAAGGAAGCAAAGAATCTATACAATGAGAACTTTAAGACACTCAAGCGAGAAATTGCAGAAGACACTAGAAAGTGGAGAAACATCCCTTGTTCCTGGCTTGGGAGAATCAATATCGTGAAAATGGCAATCTTACCTAAAGCAATCTACACATTTAATGCAATCCCTATCAAAATTCCAAAGGCTTTCTTCATGGAAATAGAAAAAACAATCCAAAAATTCATTTGGAATCATAAAAAACCTCGAATATCTAAAATAATACTGAGCAACAAAAAAGAGGCTGGTGGTATCACCATACCTGATTTTAACCTATACTACAGAGCCATAGTAACAAAAACAGCATGGTACTGGCACAAAAACAGACATGTAGATCAGTGGAACAGAATAGAGGACCCAGATGTAAGCCCATGTAGCTATAGCCACCTGATATTCGATAAAAATGCCAAAAATACTCATTGGAGAAGAGACAGCCTCTTCAGCAAATGGTGTTTTGAAAACTGGATAAATATCTGCAGAAGGATGAAAATAGATTCTTCTCTCTCGCCATGCACAAGAATTAAGTCCAAATGGATTAAAGACCTTAACATCAGACCGGAAACTTTGAAACTGCTAGAGGAAAAAGTAGGGGAAACCCTCCAACATATTGGTCTTGGCAAAGACTTTCTGAATACAACCCCAATTGCTCAGGCAATAAAACCACAGATTAACCACTGGGACCTAATGAAATTACAAAGATTTTGCACCGCAAAGGACACAGTGAAAAAAGCAAAGAGGCAACCTACAGAATGGGAAAAAATCTTCGCCAGCTATATATCTGATAGAGGATTAATATCTAGGATATACAAAGAACTCAAAAAGTTAACTAATAAGGAATCAAACAGGCCAATCAAAAAATGGGCTAAGGAGCTAAATAGAGAGTTCTCAAAGGAAGAAATACGTATGGCATATAAGCACCTAAAAAAATGTTCTACGTCACTAGTCATCAGGGAAATGCAGATTAAAACTACATTGAGATTCCATCTCACTCCTGTCAGATTGGCCACCATCATGAAAACAAATGATCATAAATGTTGGCGGGGATGTGGAAAAAAAGGAACCCTTCTGCACTGCTGGTGGGAATGCAATCTGGTCCAGCCATTGTGGAAAACAGTGTGGAGGTTCCTAAAGCAGCTAGAGATTGATCTACCATATGACCCAGCTATAGCACTCCTAGGCATATATCCAAAGGACTCATCTCATTTCCTTAGAAGTACATGCTCAACCATGTTTATTGCTGCTCAATTTATAATAGCTGGGAAATGGAACCAGCCTAGATGTCCCTCAACAGATGAGTGGATAATGAAGATGTGGTACATTTATACAATGGAGTTCTACTCAGCGGTAAAGAAAAATGAAGTTATGAAATTTGCAGAAAAATGGATGGACCTGGAAAGTATTATACTAAGTCAGGTAACCCAGGCCCAGAAAGCCAAGCGCCACATGTTCTCCCTCATATGGGGATCCTAGCTACAGATGACTGGGCTTCTGTGTGAGAATGAAAATACTTAGTAGCAGAGGCCAGTAAGTTGAAAAGGAGACATAAAGGGTGGAGAAAGGAAGGGAGGAGGATACTTAATAGGTTGATATTGTATATATGTAATTACAATGATTGTAATGGGGAGGTAATATGATTGAGAATGGAATTTCAAACGGGAAAGTGTGGGGGTGGGGAGGGAGGGAATTACCATGGGATATATTTTATAATCATGGAAAATGTTAATAAAAATTTAAAAAAAAAAAAAAAGAAACAGCTATAGACCATGGTTTAAAAAAAATATTGGGGGCTGGAGAGATGGGTTAGTGGTTAAGGAACTTGCCACCAAAGCCAAAGGACCCAGGTTTGATTTCCCAGTACCCATATAAAGCCAGATGCCCATGGTGGCTCATGTATCCGGAGTTTGCTTGCAGCGGATACAGACTTTGGTGTACCCATTCTCTCTCTTAATCTGCCCCTCCCCAACCAACCTATATATATTAAGGCAAACCCAACAGACTGGCCCTTTTTTCATGAGAAAGAGAGAGGGAGAGAGAATTGGTGCATCAGGGCCTCAGACACTGTAATCAAACTCCAGACATGTGCGCCCCCTTGTGAGCATGTGCAACCTTGTGCACTACATCACTTTATGTGTCTGGCTTACGTGGGACCTGGAGAGTTAACATTTGTCCTTAGGCTTTGCAGGCAAGTGCCTTAACTGCTAAGCCATCAAAAAAACTTTTTTTTTTTTTGAAGGTAGGGTTTCACTCTAGTCCAGGCCGACCAGGAATTCACTATGTAGTCTCAGGATGGCCTCGAACTCATGGTGATCCTCCTACCTCTGCCTCCCGAGCGCTGGGATTAAAGGCGTGCACCACCATGCCCTCCACTAATATATTTTTTAATTAAAAAAAGGAAATAGAAAAGAAATTGGAAAAACCCAACACTCCAGTGCCTATGTGAACTTTGAGCCGCTCCAGAAATGACATGTCAGTGGGACGCGTGGCTCCCTGGCTCTGGCAGAGACTGCACAGTCAGGCGCCCTCACCCGGTGCCCACAGCCCAGCTCTGCTTTTCTGCCTCTCCGTGCGTCCCTCGGCTGTCCAGAGCCTTTCTTCCAGCTGCTCTCTGAATAAACTCAGGGGTGGCCCTGGTGGGTCTCCTGGCCAGTGACACTCCCATCTCCCCGGCCCAAGCAGGCACCCTTCCTAGCACCTGGCCCAGGTGGCCTCGGAGCCTTCAGAACTCGCTCAGGCTCTGGCCGCACACACGGCTGCCTCCAGTCCTACGCTCCTTGCTCTTTGCTCCGTGGTGGCCTCTGAGCAACTGCTTGAGCAGAAACAACAGCCAGGCGCAGGAGGGTTCTGGCCAGTGGCAGGCGGTCACCTGTCAGCACTGGGGAGGGGGGCTTGGACAGCACTGGGCGCAGTCCTCTTGTTTTCCAGGTAAGGACAACACTGAGGGTCCCGCTCAAGGTCACCTTGAGGGCAGGGCCACTTTCACTCTCACTGGATTTTGGTACGGCGGGGCTCATGTTCCTGATATGATCAGTACAGGAAGGAAGGTTGAGGCTCGGGGTCACACAAGGGTTAGAATCGGCTTGGTCCTTCGGGAGCTGGGGGTTCTGGGTGTGCTACCTACTGCCCCACGCCTCGTTTCTTCTGTACAATGGTTACATGCTACAACGTGCCCAGGAGTCACTAAGCCCCCAGCCTCCATCATCAGGCCTTAGATGCTATCAGAGTGTCCACTTGCTTCTGGCAAATGGCTGAGGACCAGCCGGAGCCTGCCGCCATTGAGGCTGGTGAAACCCGGGGGCACCTGGGACAAGCTGTGCGACACCGCAGAGCCGGCAGGGCAGCGATGGGCCTCAGGTCAGTCTGCCGGCAATCAACATGCGTGCAACATGCGTGCAACATGCGTGCAACGCGCTCCCACAAGGCGCAGGACCACAGGGAGTTTGGGGCTCAAATGCTGACCCTGCAGCTTCCCGGCCCACAGGTCCAGCCCTGCGCCCCATCCTCAACTCTCCCTAGCATCTGCCAACGCCTCGAGCTCCAACCTATTTCAGTGTTAGGACTGATATTTAGATTAAGGAGATAAACTAAGGCCAGGAGCGCTGAGGCCTGACAGCCAGAGGAACTCACTTCCCATGCCAATCACTGCCAGCTGCTGCTCACCCGCCCCAGCTACACACACACACACACACACACACACACACACACACACACACACACGCACGCACACACAAGCACGCGCACACGCATGCACGCTCTGCAGACTAGGCAAGAGCCTTGGGTTGACTAAAGGGACCCAGAAGGACAACCTTGGGAACTCCCCTCCCAAAATGGGGGAGGCTATCTACAAAGGCTTCCAGGTTAGCTTGGGAGCAGGGTGTGATCTGTTATGTTCTCTCTCTCTTTCTCCTTCCCTCCCTCCTCCCTCTTCCTCTTTTCCCCTTCCCCTCCCCAGGCTGCAGATAAAGAATTCAATTTTCTTTTAAACGGTGGGAAATTGGAAGAGATTTTGTTCTGTTTAAGCACAGCTGGAGTCTCAGGTCTCTAGGGGCTTGAGAACAATGAGATCAATTAAGATGCCAGCGGTGTGGGGTGGCAGGAGGGGCGGGGGAGGGGCGAGGCTGGGAAGAGAGAGGCCGGCGCCTTGTAGGGAAGACCCGCTGCCGCCCACAGCACCACGCTGACCGCGGCCTGTCCTTTTTAGGGTTTGCTAAACTATCCAGATGGGGTGTACCCATTGGGCCGTGTTAGCATCTCTCAGACTTACTAATAATTCATGTTGCAATTTCTGTCACCGGCTTTATACAAGGATGGAATCAAGTTGAACCAAAGCCACCAGAAAGGATTCTAGAGAGCCAAGGACAGCCTGGGACGCTGTCTCTCACAGGTTTGGGAGTGAGCGCTTGCTGTTTGCAGTCCCTGAGCTGTGACTTCCTCTCAGAACCCTGCTGATATGGGAACTCTAACCCCCGCCCCCGAACCCTCACATCCCACACAGGAGTAATGCTTTCCATGGGTGCTGGGGAGCTGCACTCTGGCTGGCAGGCTTGTGGAACAAGCACCTTTACCCCAGCCCCAGGCCTCAGCACCATTGAAGAAAGTTCCAGAGAGCCTTCGTCCCTTGCTAGTCTTTCTCCTTGGGAGCTGGGGTCATTTGAATCTGGACTTGCCTTTGTGGCTTGTGTATCCAACAAAAATGGTGCTGGGTGACTCGGAGGAGAGGTCAGAAAAAGCTCCTCAGTTTCCACCTGGTTCTCTTGAGGCCTCCTCTGGGACACTGCTACTCAGAACCCTCTGACCCATAAGGGGGTCACAAGGAGATACCTAAGAGACAATCTGGCTAAGCCCATCCTTCAGCTGGAGTAGCCCAGGAACCAGGAGAGAGAGGCCACTGAAGGACTCAGGAACCAGAGGGACGCCATGACAGGCTTCAGTGTCCTCAGTAGGCCTAAGTTTCTGTTTCCCGGCAAGGTCTAAGTTTTTATTTTCTGGTAAGGGGGGGTTTAACAGTTACTGGAAACCGATTACGCCACACATTCCTGTAGTCATAGATAAGTTCAATTCCCCTAGCCCCAGCCTGCCAACTTTTAGCCCGCCAACTCTGCCCGCCAAAATCCTAAGCCAATCAGAAGAGTACAAGTGCAGTTACTGTTTAAATCAACCAATCATGTACCCGTCCCCTTCTTCTTCTATGTTCAAATCCCTATAAAAACCCTACCCCCCGCTGCTCGGGGCTCTTGCACGGATCCACTGCGTTGGTGAAGTCAGGAGACCGAGCTTAAGCCCGAAGTAAAGCTCCTTGTCCTTGCGTACGTGTTTGGTTCTCCTTGGTGGTCACTGGGGGTGCCGAGAACTGGACATAACAGCCACCATGGAGATGAATCCCCCAGGCTGGCCCCCAGCTGGTGGAATACCCAACCAGACCCCACAATCTTTCCATATTTCTGACTATCGAATCCACAAGCGTGACTGTGGATGAATTTGGGCGATTTCACGTGTGAACACAGAGACGGTCCCCTTCTCAGAGTGGGCACAAAGTGGGCATTTACAGAAGTGCTGATGGACGCAGGAGTGGGTAAAAGCCACAGAGAGCCACTGAGTCGTTCTGAAGTGGAGAACGAGGAAACTCCTACAACCAGGAGGGCCGGGCAGAGCAGGAACACGCGGGGGTCCTTCTCAAACAACAGGAAGAATTTCAGGAGAAGCCACCTTAGGGACCATCTAAGTTCAGCTCCCTGAGCAGCCACACAGGCTCCAGACCTCACCTCGCAGCACCTGCTGTCTGCCTCCCTCCAAGAGATCTGCGTAACCCTCTCCTATATTTGGTGCCTTGAGACCACAGCCTGTGTGGTAGGGTTCCAGGGCTGGCACAGGCAAGAGCTCGGTCAGTGTGCCAAGTGAGGATACCCAGAACCCAAGGAAGCTGGCATGGAAGGCAGGCAGGCAGACATCCGGAGACCCAAACATGAGGGCCGCTGCTCTCAAGCTCCCTGGTCCGCGAGGACGACGACATTGGCCTCTGTGATGGATGAAGATTCCAGTCACAGCTCCAGAAACCACAGCTTTCACACCCTCTGTGCTGGGGAGGTCCTGTCTCTCAATTATAGGATGACTGCTCCATCAACTCCATGGCACATTCGAGAATCTGGGGTTGGGGGCGGGGACAGGACCTGCCTGTGGACACAGACACATCCAGCAGCAGGCCTTGAACCTGGGTCTCTGGTTTCTGGATCTTTTTCCTAGCAAGCATCGTGCTCCCTAACGCCCCAACCCCACCACCGCAGTGGCTGATAAAGCCAGGCGATCCACTGAGGCTGTGGAGTCACAGCCCTTCTGCTGGGGCCAAGGGTCCAGGAAGACATGGGGGAACCGTTCCGGTGGGGTCACAGCAGGGCAGCGCCCCTGGTCCCCAGTGGCTTCTGCAGGGCCCGCTGCGGCGGACCTGGGCTTGCCCTAGCCAGTCCATTAGTGTCCTTTAGGCCAATAATAACAAGAATATAAGCTGCCTATTCTGTGCACATCCACGTCACCACCTAGGCATCCTAACTTTGGTCACCCTGTGACCACCAGGTCGCCACTCTCCTGGTTGCATTGGGCCCTATAGAGACCTCCAAATCCCCGGTTGCAAAGGCACAGGGAGGTGAGAGGTCTAGCCTGTGACAGCCTGCTTCCCCTGGCTACTATCGCACCAGCGCCTCCCCATCACAGGTGACCAGCCAAAGAAACAGGGCTGTGCTGTTTGGGGGTTGGGGAAACCCTGTGCAGCAGGCCGTGCCCAGCCTTTAGAGCCAATTAAAACATCTCCCTTTTTCTTTATAATTTTTTTTTTCCTGGCACAACTGCCCATGAAACATTTTAATAACATTACAGCAAAGGTCAGGGAGAAGGAATTTCACAGTCCCTGAGCACGTAACTATAACTGCAGCCCCTTCTGCGGCGGAGGAAGTGGGGACAGGACCTGGACAGAAAATAGAGGACGGCTAAGGAGGCCAGGGCGGGGCCAGGGCGTGGGGCTTGGCCAGGACACTTGCTACCTGCCAGGCTCTGGTGAGCATCTGGGGAAGATGGGGAAACGATGCTGGGTGGAAGTCATCCGGGCATAGGGTCGCATCCTCTGTCCCCCACCTTGGGAGGTGCAACGCCCATTTTGCAGATAAGAAGATGAAGGCTAGGGGGCTGGGGAGATGGCTTAGCGGTTAAGCGCTTGCCTGTGAAGCCTAAGGACCCCGGTTCGAGGCTCGGTTCCCCAGGTCCCACGTTAACCAGATGCACAAGGGGGAACACGAGTCTGGAGTTCGTTTGCAGAGGCTGGAAGGCCCTGGCGCGCCCATTCTCTCTCTCTCCCTCTATCTGTCTTTCTCTCTGTGTCTGTCGCTCTCAAATAAATAAATAAATAATTTTTTTTTTTAAAAAAAAAGAATATGAAGGCTAGGAAAGACAGGCATAGGAGACGGTAGTGCTCAGTCCTGCCTTCAACGATGGTCACCAGGTGAAAAAGCTCCCTCCTACCCATGGCTTCCATGGTTCCATAGACCCGGAGTGGGGGATGAGAGGAAGGAAGGGAGGCTGGGATGAGGGAAGATGGAAACCAGAGCTGAATTCAATGTCCATGCCCAGCCAGAGCCTCTTCACAAACCCTAGGGAGACCCAGGCTTGTCTCCTAACATGGAAAGAACACAGGCCACGAGCGAGACTAGAGGCAAGGCCACGTGGTTCCGTGGAGGGCCCAGGGCCTGCTGCAGCTCTGGATGAAGGCCAGCATGAGCGGCTCGTCCGTGTCCACCAGAGGCTGCTTCCAGGGCCAGCCCCACCCGAGACCGCTCCCACACGTCTGTCCTTGGCACCACCAGGTGGGGCATGCATGCCCCAGCTCACTTCTCAATGGGTGTCCCCAACTCTTTCCCCAGCTACAGTAATGCCAACTGCAAAGTGAGACCAGGCCCCAGTAAAGACTGCCCTGAGAGCCGTGCCCCCCGCCCCCCCGACCTGGATCCTGCACGAGACCCCTTTGCCAGGCGCTCTCCGATTACTAGGGAGGGAGGGTGTTGGCCTTCATCCCCTGCCTGGCTTCTGAGGTGCAGGCTCCTCAGTGTCCTCCCTTGTGACATCCCTGGGTGATGGGGAGATCACATATGCTCCTGGGCCCAGAGGCAGGAGTCTCTGGCACGTGCTGTCTGGCTGGGCCCAGGGGAAGTGCGAGAGGAGAGGGCGCGGGAGCCTGAGGCGTCAGGTGAGGTATTGCTGGGGCCCCATGGTGAAGAAGATGGGGGTGCCCCAGGCTGCAGAGCAGGAGATGAGACGAACAGCCGCAGCCAACTTAACTGTTTCTGTCTGATGGCCTGACTAGCTGAACATCTGCTTGAAATATTAATAACTGTCAGATGGGAAGGGCCTGGGGCGCAGCACCATCTGTCTGCAGAGTAAACACACTTCAGAGCAGGGCCCCTCCCCACCCCGCTATGGCAGGCGACATCAGCTTGGAGCAAGACATGGTGGCAAGGACGGCAGGCCTCCCACGCACAGGGAGAGATCTGCAGTGACTTTAAATTCCTTCACATTTACTGAGCGCCTATGAGTGGGGTCAGACCTTGAGCTTGGGTAACAACATCTACTGTGCTGATGTGCTTGGCGTTGAATCTGATTTGATGATAGACGCCTCTTCCCCAGTTCCAGCCCCTGGGACCCGCATACGGCCCGCCACCAGCTCTTCACCCTATCTGGAGAAGTGTGACCCATCCCTGGCATGTTGGCATCATGACAAGTGTTTCCAAGATGGCCCAGAGTGCTGAGAATCTGTCCTGGAACATTGGCTAGGGTTGTGGAAAATGAATTCTTTCCTCCGCTAGGGTTGACAAACTGGTGAGAGGTAAGCCTGGTGGTACTGGTGCCCCCCCGTAGCCTTGTGTGTTTGCAACTAAGCCTCACACGTCATCCTCAGCCCATAGAGCCTTTAGGAGATGGAAGCTTGCTGGAGGAGGTATGTCCCTGGGGGTTGGGCATTGGGACTTTATAATTCAGCCCGCCTTGGCAGCATAGCTTGTTCACTCTTGCTGCTGCTTCTTAGCTCATGTGATAAGATGTGATGCTCTGTCCGTCTGCTCAGCCATGCTTTCTCCTGCTATGATGAAACTTGCTCTTAAAACTGTAACTGGAAATAAACCCTTTCCTCCCAGAAGCTGCTTTTGGTCGGGTGTTTTGTCCTATGAATGAGAGGGTAACTGCTTCAACGCCAAGGTCCCTGCCCATTCTCCCTGCCTTCTAGGCTGGCTCCTGTGGCAAGAAGCTCGATTCCAGAGAGGTGAGATCTGCGAATCCACTGACCAACACACACTCTGAGCTCAGCGGCCCCTGTGGATGCCAAGGACTCACCAAGACCGTCAGCACGGAGGTCCCCACAGTGACATTCTCGTACAGGCTGATGTTGTACAGGGGCTGGCTGAAGATGGGCCGGTTGTCATTCTCATTGATGAGGGTGATCTTCACCTTGGCATAGCCCACGTGGTCGAGAATGCTCTCGTTGGCAAAGAGCTGGGGGAGCAGGGAAGGGCTAGGTAAGCTCCCGTATGTCCCTGGAGCCCTCAGCCCTGTGTGACCTCCTTGTACCTTCGCTGGTGGCCACTGATTTCTGCTGGGGGGGGGGGTAGGAACAGTGTATGTGGGGGTGGGGGAAGGACTGGGCTGGCATCATGGACCACAGAGGCTACCGGGGACTTTCTCCCATTCCTGGGCATATCCTTGTCCTTCTCGAGAAGGGAAGGTATTGCCTACCTCCTGTCATCCCTCAGTGGCTTCTTTGGGTCAGATGCCTAGGGAGATGGGGAAAGCTTGGGGGTGAGATTTAAAGGGATGGTGTCCGGCCTTCCCTGACAGTCCCCCACGTGACCCGTGCAGATGGCCTACGGGGGCTTACATCAAAGTTGTAGCGGTCCACAGTCTCGTAGTCCAGGGGGATTGCCACCCGCACGCGGATATCAGCTTTGCCTTGGACGGAAGTGGGGGAGATGATGAAGTGGTGGGAGTTGTTGCCCACCAAGTACACCTCGAACATGCTGTTCAGGCCCTGGCAAGAGTGAAGAAGTCAGTCAGTAAGAGCGTAGCGGGAGGCCAGGGGCCCCAGGGCTCGGAGCTCAGAGCTGGGCTGGAGGAACGGAGGACGCTGGCGGTCAGTTACGCTGCCTTCTGGGGCGATGGAAGAGGTGCGGGGGCCCGGGAAGATCCTGACCTCACCTGGGGGAGGCTGGCTGGCTTTAGGTCCCCACTTCTAGGTCTAGGCCTAGTGAGTCCCCCCTGGCTGTGACATCCAGTCACATGCACTGTGTCTCTTCCCACGTCTACCTTATGTCTCATCTCCGGGTCCCTTTTTTCTTGGCCAAGGGACCTCAGCTGGGGAGAGGGAACTGTCAGCATAAGACCCAGGGGAGGGTGGAGGAAGCAAGAGGGGGAGGTGAAAAGGTGGCGAGGAAAGAGAAGCAGATCAGCGGCCGCAGTGGGCCGAGGCAGGAGAGAACAGGAAGGACGCGCTCTCGGGGAGACACCGGTGGGCTTCCGCATGACGAGAACACAACCTAGGATCCTGGTGGCAAAGTGGACCACTGTGTGCCCCATACCCTGGAGCTCAGTGTCACCATACCATACAGGCTCCGCTGCAACCCACAGCCCAAGTCTGCTGCCTGGGGTTCAAGGTAGTGGGGATCTCCCTCTGGCTCAGTTTCTCATGGTTCTACCCCAGCTGTGACCCAGGGGACCATCAGAGCACCGCCGTGTTCCTAGCTCAGGGGACAGAACCAAGGCTCATAGAGGAGATGAGGCGTGATGAACCCGACTCTTCTGGCCTCGCCTGCCTCATGGTAAGTTCACTCCCACGCTCCCCACCAGCCCGCACGAGGCCTGGTGTAAGTACCCAGCCGGGTGTATCCTTCTATAGATGCCCAGTGAGCTACCAATTTGGGCTGTCATTACTGGGTGACACAGTCTCACCACTGTGCACCCCGCTTTTCAGTGTTTAGCCACCGTGCAGGTAATACTTTCTCTTGGGGGCCACCAGTGGGAGGCTTCCACTGGGGTGAAGGGGCCACCAGCCACCTCTGGGTCCCAGAACCTTCTTGGCAGAGCCGACTTGGTCCATCCTGAGGACGCAGCCTTGAGGAAGCCCTGTGGATCTGGCCCCTCATGCCCCACATAGCTGTCGGCTCTGCCCACCAGTCTCTCCACTTCCCTGAACTGGCAACCCGGGTGCTTATTGCATTCTTCTGTTCCCAGACCCTGGGGCAAAGCATGCCCATCCCTGGCACAGGGGCTGTGAATAGGACAAGGAGACAGACATCCCCCTCCTACCCATCCTGGGGCTCCGGGCAGGTCAGGGGCTCCTGAGTCCCCAGGCCAGAGCAACTCCCTGGGGGGCTGTGAGGACAGCATTTCTCCTGTCTGGGCGTCTCGGGCTGCAGACCTGTCAGTTCTCTCTGGCGTGGGATCTGTTCCATCACATGGAGGGGACCAATTAAATGCCCGAAGGGGCACTAATAGCCAAAAGCAATGGAGTGTGACAGCTCTGAACAGGTGATGCCAGTACCTCTTTCTCTCCCTGGTACCCTGGTCCCTCAACCGAGGTGTCCGCAGTTCCCAGAGTATGGAGCTATCTGGGCTGTGCCCACAGAGGAAGCCCCCTGTCCACTGTGCCCAGCATGCCCTCCCCCACCCCAAGCCCACCCTGCCCTTTGCGATTCACTTACCAAGTTCTGTCAGTGGGAGCAGTCAGTCAAAGAGGCGGAGACAGGAAGAAGCCGAAAAAAGGAGCCACACAGGTGGAGAGGAAGGAATCAAAGAAAAAAGACAGTGAATCGTGGATCAGGGTAAAGAAGGGGGGGTGAAAGGGACCCAGGACCCTGGCCTATGCTCGACGAGAAGTCCCCTGTTGCCTCAGGAGCCATAGTTGAGATCTGGGTGCCGTAAGGTACAGAATAGGGATAGGCTGGTGGTGGTGGGGGGGGGTTTACAGGTGGTGGGGTCTCAGGACAGATCCTTCTTCCTGTTCCTCCTCCTGCCCAGGCTCTGGAGTGAACTGGGTGAACTGGGAGGTGAGGGGCCATGCCTTGCGTACCGCTGTTCCATTCCCAGAAGCCTGAATAAAACCCCTGCAGGACACAACCCCAATCACCACCATCTCTTCATTTTCTTAATACTTAAAAGAAAAATCAATATAGGGGCTGGAGAGATGGCGCAGCAGTCAAGGCACCTGCCTGCAAAACAAAACCTAAGGGATCAGGTTTGATTTCTCCAGGCCCCACGTAAAGCCAGATGCGCTAGGTAGGGTTCTTTTGCAGTGGCTAGACGTCCTGGTACACTCCTTCTCTCTCTTACCTGTGTCTCCCCGTCCTCGTAAATAAATACATAAATAAATAAATGCAAGTTTTAAAAGTTGTTGTGGAAGAGGGGGTGGAAAGATAATAAGAGCCTTGGAATGGGCAGGAATACCACCCACCCAGAGACTGAGGCCTCTTGATCCCCACAATAAATACCAATAATCCCACCAAAGAAGGACCCTGAGCAGAACTGGGCTGGGAGTGATGGAGTATGAATACAACCTTTTCTTTATAAAACAAACAAACAAAATCAATAAAATCAATAAATAAAAATTTAAAAATTCACGTGGGCTGGAGAGATGGCTTAGTGGTTAAGGCATTTGCCTGCGAAGCCTAAGGACCCAGGTTCGATGCCCCAAAACCCATGTAAGCCGGATGTACAAGGTGATAAATGTGCACAAGGTGGTGCATGTGCCTGGAGTTCACCTGCAGTGGCTAAGGCCCTGGTGGGCCGATTTCTCTCTCTCTCATAAATTAGAAACAAAAACAAAAAAACAACAACAACAAAAAAAACCACCACCACCAAAAACAGTTCATACCAGAGACCTGTTAAGCAGACACCAGAAATCTTCCCATAGCTCAAAACAGGAAAAGGCACACCTTACGTCTCCCTCCCCAGAGGTGGCCACGTCAGCCCCTTCTCAGGTCGCTATCTCAGGAAACCCACGCCACGTGTGCATCTGTCTGTGCACATTAATGCTGCCTTCCCCTTTCACGTGAGCAGGAATACACGAGGCGCGTTGCTGTGTCGGGTTTTTTCCGCTTACTCCGTCTCAGCATGTGTGAACCATACACAGAGATGCTCTTGCCGACAAGAGCAGCAGCCAACAGCACACGTTACCGAGCGCCTGCTGCCAGGCATAGGCTCTAAACACTTGAAAAAGGCGAGGATTGGGCTGGAGAGATGGCTTAGCGGTTAAGCAAATGCCTATGAAGCCTAAGGACACTGGTTCGAGGCTCGATTCTTCAGGACCCACGTTAGCCAGATGCACGCGTCTGGATTTCGTTTGCAGTGGCTGGAGGCCCTGGTGGGCCAATTTCTTTCACTCTCTCTCTCTCTGCCTCTCTCTCTCTCTCTGTCATTCTCAAATAAATAAATAAAAGAAACAAACAAAAATAAAATAAAAGTTTTGAAAAAGGCGAGGATTGCCTCGCTTGTCTGAAAGGCTGCAGGGTGCCCCTGTCGCATGGCTCCGGCCCCTTTGTGGACCTTTAGAGTGTCATCACAGGTGTATACCCACCTCCAGCCTGGACACGCCATGGCTGTGCAGGAGGCAATGGCCCACTGCTCGTTTCCTCACAGGCTTCTCTTCCCAAGGGCCACAGAGAAGCCGAGTGAGCTGCCCTGGGTGGCGCAGGCTGGAGGGTGGAGGGTAGAAGCCCGGGCTACTGCACCCGCCCTCACAGGATGCAGGAAGTGGGGTTCAGGTCTGAGGGAGCGTTCCCCCACTGCAGTGTGCGAGCACAGTAAGGAACACACGAGCCGTGTGACGGACAATATGGCTACCATCTTGTCACTGTGACAAAATGCCTGACAGAAACAACTCGAGGGAGGCAGGCTTTATTTTGGCTCACTGTTTCGGAAGGCTCTTGTCCGTCATGGTGGGGAGGGCAGAGCAGAGCAGAGCAGAGGAGAGCAGCCCACCTTTGGACAGATAGGTGACACAGAGAAGATGCCTAAGCTAGCTGGTCTTCTCTCTTCCTTTTTATTTTTTTAAATTTTTTGTTCTTTCAAGGTAGGGTCTCATTCTAACCCAGGCTGCCCTGGAACTCACCATGTAGTCTCAGGTGGCCTCGAACTCATGGCAATCCACCTACCTCTGCTTCCCTGCTTCTGTACTGGGATTAAAGGCTTGTGCCACCATGCCCGGCTAGCTCTTCTTTTTTAAATTTCATGTAATGCTCTGGGCTATGGGATAGGGAAAAAGGGAGCCTGAGACACAGAGAAGGTGACCACATGGAGATGGGGCCATGCCAGTTGCTGAGGTCCACCACGGGAACTAGCGCATCCCCTGGGAGGGTGTGTGAGCTCTGTAGAGCCCAGGTTAGCGCCTGGTGATGCAAGAGCCTCTGGTCCCTCGAGCAGAGCTTTGTGGGTCTCAATGAATGTCGCCTGTCCCTTCCTCCTCTCTTCTCCCTAGATCCTCCCTGCCTCCCAGGAGCTGAATGTGTGCTCCAGGCCTGACCTTGCAGTCACCAGACCCTATGTGCTGTTGTCCTGAGGAAGCCCCTCTCCCTGCCCCCCCCACACAGACACACACACACACACACACACACACACACACACACACACACACATACCCCCAGGGTCACCTCTAAAGATGCTCACTCTGCCTCTTGCAGAGGGCAAGTTTCTTCCTAGATCTGGTTTATCACTGTCAGTCCCTGGGATGAGGAGATATGAGAGAGAGCACTCCACTGGCTAAGGCTAAGTCAATGCAAACCCCATTAACCACAGCCCTGCCTTGGAGCCCCCCTTTTACTTAGGGATATGGCTTCTGGTCATCAGTCACCCCTTAGAGATCAGAGATCTTGTCTCCTGGCCCTGTGGCATTAGCATATTAGTCCACGCCCCCCCTTTGTTTTTTTGGTTTTTCGAGGTAGAGTCTCACTGTAGCTCAGGCTGACCTAGAATTCACTATGTAGTCTCAGGGTGAAATCGAACTCACGGCGATCCTCCTACCTCTGCCTCCCGAGTGCTGGGATTAAAGGTGTGCGCCACCACGCCCGGTTTAGTCCGCCCCTTTGACCGAGATGGACACCGAGGCCAGAGAGGGTATCTGTCCAAGTTACACAGCTGCCTGGGAAGGATGTTGCATCTGGCTTTGTGTGAGTACTGGGGAACAGAACCTGGGCAATTCAGGCTTTGCAAGCAAGTGCCTTTAACCACCGAGCCACATCTCCAGCTCTCCAGGAAGGATTTGAACACAGGTCTGTCCCCTCACTTGCTGAGTGTGAGCTCTTAACCCGCGGCTGGGCCTTCCAGTCTCCCTGCTCTGAGCTGGCATGCGGAAGTGCGGCTGTCCCCTCTCCCACGTCACAAGTTGCACCAAGGAAATGGTGTGGGCGTGGGGAGGGTGGGCTCAGGCCAGGCAGTGGAAGGGGGCTGTCAACATGGTGCTTCCAGAGCAGTGGAGGGGCGATTTTGTCGGAAAAGGAGATAAACAGGACATCAAAAGGAGCTCGGAGTGTGGAGAGAGGAGCCCGGGGATTAAATTCTGCTCCCGCTGGGCGGGCGATGAGAAAGCTGATTGGTGGGACTGAGCCCCCCCCCCCCAGCTGAGCTACAGCCGGCTTGGGGAGCCTCAGCTACTGGCTGGGGACCTCACCGAGGCTAGGCTTTTCTTTATTTGTTGGGAGGGTGGGCACACACATGGGTTGCTCTTGGCTCCCCGCCTTCCATTCCCAATCGCTCCTGGTATCTGCAGCCTTTGCGGGGGACCCCCTCCCCACAGAGGGTAGCCCCTTATCTGACTGCTGCCAGAAGGGGCTGCCTGGCCAGCTCCCGTAACCTGGCTCTCCCACCTGCAGCTCCTGGAGGTAGAGGGAGGCCAGGGCCAGGATGGGCCTTGCCCTCCCTCCCTCCTTTTGGACCTCTGAGGCTCCTACAGGCCTGCCTGGGCCCGCCGAGTCCCCTGGACTGCTCTCAGCCCTTTGTGGAGAGTTATGGTGCATTTTGGAAATGCCAGCTCCTAAGCGTTCCTCATGGGGATGGCACAGGGGCCTGAATGTGGGTTGGGTGGGGTTCCTTTAACATCTCCCTGAAGTCCCTTCCCCCTGCAGGTCTCCTAGAGTGAGGAAGGCCTGAGTACCCTCTGTGCCTGCAGACGCGTCCCCTCCACCCCCTGCCATGGCAAGCCTTCATACCCTATGGTGGCATCGTGGTGGGCCCGCTCTCTGTTGTGCTCCGGGGTGGTGCCCCGGCCAGTGGCCTGGTGGTGTCATACAAGGACAGCAGGACACCAGGCTCAGTTCCTTCCCCGTGGTGAACCTGGGCGGCTGGCTTCTACTCTGGAGCCTCAGTTTCTCCACCTGTGAAGGAGCTCGTGTGGTGCTCTGGCCCTGTCTTGACCATACTCTCTGGCCCGAGACAAGAGGCTCCAGAAAGACGGGGCCTCGTGAGCTCTTCCCTTTGTACCACAAATGCTGGGGGTCATCACCCTCCCCAGGAACTATACTGTGCCCCTGGGGGGGGGGGCGGGTGAAAGCCTTAGTTCCTCTCCAAAGAAGGATCAGGGTCATGTGACCAGGGTAGACTAGGGCAGCAAAAACCAAGGCCACTTTTAGGTTGGAGGGATGAGGCCGGAGGATGTTATGTGCAACAGAGAGGCAGAGTCCACGCAAGGCCCCCAGGGAGCTCAGTGGGCTGGTGGGAGCCCTTTAGTTCGCGCCAGGGAGGGCCTATAGAGTCAGTGCCAACCCTCTAGAAAAGGTCCAAAAACTCAAGCCTGCCAGGGAAGAGCCTGGTGACCACGAGTCTAAGGGCTGTCGTTTGAACTTTCATGGTAATTAAAACTCACCCAGCAGGCTGGAGAGATTGCTTAGTGGTTAAGGCCCTTGCCTGAGAAGCCCAAGGACCCAGGTTCGATTCCCCAGGACCCACATAAGCCAGATGCACAAGGTGGCGCATGCGTCTAGAGTTCTTTGCAGTGGCTGGAGGCCCTGGTGTGTGTGTCTCTCTCTTCCTTCCTCTCTGCCTCTCTCTAACAAATAAATTTTAAAAGCTCACCCAGCAAGAGCTAGAGCTGCAGCCACACTCAGACACTCCCTCTTTGGATCTGTGGTTGCCACGCAAATGGTTTTGCTTCTGTGTGTGCGTGTGCCACAGGGCACAGGTGGCGCTAAAGAGGCCAAGGTCAAGTGTCCGTCCGTCCTCTCCTTCCACCTTGTTTTGCTGCCAGGAAGGCCACACTAGTTGGCGTTGGGATTCTCCTGACGCCTCCTCCCATTGTGACGAGGCGCACTGGGATATTTGCGTCCAGCTTTAATGGGTTATGGAAATCTGAACCCTGGCCTTCAGGCTTGTGCAGTGAGCACTTGTCAAGCACTGAGCCATTTCCCCAGCCCTTACTGGACCTCTTTAAGCCTCGGTTTGCTCATCTGCAAAAGAGGGAGAATGTTGCCCACTGGATGTATTACTGGGGGTAAGCTGTGAAATCCCAGTCAGGTGTCTGGACAGAGTAAAAGCTCAATACTGGGCTGGAGAGCTGGCTGAGTGGTTTAGGGCACTTGCCTGGAGAAGCCTAAGAAACCAGGTTTGATTCTTCAGTACCCACTTAAGCCAGATGCACAAAGTGGTGCATGTGTCTGGAGTTTGTTTGCAGTGGCTGGAGACCGTGGTGTGCCCATTCTCTCTCTTTCTTTTTCTTTCTCTCTCCCTCTCTCTAATAAATAATAATAATATATATATTTAAAAAATCTCAATACAGAAGAGCCATCTTCATTATTCCAGAAGGCCTAGGGGAGGGGAGGAGACCCTCAGGGTGTGGCTGGTTTGTGACCTTGTCCAGGGACAACAAGAAGGATAGTCACAGGAAGGCCTAGGCTGGATGTGGGCAGGGTGAAGGGACTCTCCGCCCGCGCCCCGGAAGGCGGTAGGTCTCCCTCCTCCTCTACGGTGCTTTTCTGTTGTTGAGTGGCAGAAAATCAAAGCCCACGAAAATGTGGTCTTTATCGCTCCTCTGTCCATCCTCGCGCTTAATTAACCCCAATCAGACATGGTGAGGCGGCCTTGGCAGGGAGACGTCTGCCCCCCCCCACTTTCCTCCCTCAGAGTTGACCGCTTCTCCCTCCCAGCCCGGCACCCAAGGGCCTCGGCGCTCTGTCCCCCACCTGCTTCCCGGGCTACTGTCCTACGCCCAAAGCACCCAGGCCATCCTTCTGGATGTCAGAGTCTGTCCAGCAGGCCGTGCAGGAGCCCTGTGGAGGTCACTGTGTCCATCTCTGACTCCCTCCAGCTCTGCAGCGACGCTGTTCTCCCACGGTCAGTCGCTTGTCCCTGCTGGCCCCTCCCCTGCATCTCAGGTGTGCCCGGCCACCAGAGGCTCAGGGACCGTGTCTCTATCCAGCCAGAAGACTGCAGCTCTCGCTTCTGACTTCTATCCCAAGACCCTCCTTCCTGTTCCTCCAGGGTTTGGGCTCTTTGAACACTTGGGCTCGGAGTCAGTAACCTGTTTTCCCAGGAGCTACTCATCGCTGCGTGGCTGGGGAGACCCCTTTCCTCTACCTCAGTTTCTTGATCTGCGAACGTGGGAAGCTTGCCCTGGGCTCTTCTCCCAGGATCCACGAACACTCGCGTCTCCGCACCGCTTCTCACCCCTCCAAGCGGAGCACTCTCTCCTGCCCCTCAGCCCCTTCTCCTTCCACTGTGTTCCCTGTCTCTCTCTTTGCACCTCCTTGGCTTATCTCTTCTCCTGTGCTATAGATTCCACAAGCCCCCACCCTTTTCCCATGCTAAGCATCCTGATCTCCAAGGAGGTGGCCCTTGGAAGGAGACTCGGTTCTGAGCCCTCCTAAAAGGAACCCCAAGTGACTTGTGCCTCTGCTATGTGAAGATGCAGGGCGAAGACGGCCTTCTATGAACCAGGAAGTGGCTGTCGCCAGATACCTAATCAGCCAGTGCCTTAATCCTGGACTCCCCAGACCTCAATAGTGAGGTAAGATAGTTGTTGTTTTGATAACCCCTCCCCCCACGGTGCCCCACTCTATGACAGTTGTGAAAAATCCAGATGGAGGGCTGAGAGATGGGAGATGGCTTGGTACAGAAAAGCACTTGTGCTGAAAGCTTGACATCCTGAACTTGGATTCCCCAGAATCCATATAAAACCAGACACGGCCAGGCCGGACGTGGTGGCGCACGCCTTTAATCCCAGCACTCAGAAGGAGGCGGTGAGAGGATGGCCGTGAGCTCAAGGCCAGCCTGAGACTATAGGAGGAGTTCCTGGTTCCAGGTCAGCCTGGGCTAGAGTGAGACCCTGTGGGGGTCAGGGGTGGACCAGACATGGTAGGGTAAGTGTCTATAATCCCGAAGCACACCTATGGTGAGACGGGAGGCAGACACAGGAGAAACCCTGGAATCTCACCAGCTGGGTAGCCTGTCACATGCAGGTAGCAAAACTCTTAAACAAGATGAAAGGTGAGCACCCACATTCAAGAGTGACCTCTGACCCCCATGCGTGCACCTGCACTCACACGCATGAACTCACATGCACACAGATTTAAAAAAAAGAGAAAAAAAAACAGGGCTGGAGAGATGGCTTAGCAGTTAAGGCGCTTGCCTGTGAAGCAAGGACCCAGGTTCAATTCCCCAGTTCCCAAGTAAGCCAGATGCACAGGTAGAGCATGCATCCAGAGTTTTCCTGCAATAGCTAGAGGCCCTGGTGTGCCCATTCTCTCTCTCAAATAAATAAATATTAGACTAAGCCATCCTCTCTTCCCCTCCTGGGTCCCTCTCTTCTCCCTTTCCCCCTTGGTACAGTTTTCTGTATTTCTCCCCCTCTCCCAGTTTTGTCCCTCCTCTTCCCCAGGTTATCTGTTGGATTCCAAACACACCGGATCCATCCAAGGCTGCCTTGCCTTCAGCTTATCTTTGCTCCAGATGATTGATTTTTTCCCCTCTTTAGGAGTAATTTGCTGGTGAATTCCATGTATTGCAAAACCCCCATGAAATCTAATTCAATCTGATTGGCAGCTGACACTTTGGGGTAAGAATACCGGAGAGCCGTCATTTCCTTCCTGGGAGTGTGTATTAAGGGTAGGTGCAGGGACGAGCCCCAGCCGCAGAGACCCAGCATGGGACTCACGGCCCTGCGGTTCCTTTCTCTTCTGCGTTCTGGTGTGTGGGTCCAGTCTCGGGTCTGAATCAGAGATGATGGGACATTGTCCCTGGGAGACCAGCTTATGGGTTTGAGGAGGACCCCAAAATATGGAACTTTGAGAGCTAAAATGGGGATGGCTGGTCACCAGTTCTCAATCCTGTGAGGGAGATCCAGCAGGGACAAGTGAAAATGCAGTAACTCACGTGGGCAGGGGTCCAGCTATAGGGCCATACACTCGGTATGCGACGCAAGAAGTACTGAGCATGGCCTCCTGACTCTCTCTCTCTCTCTCTCTCTCTCTCTCTCTCTCACCAGCCTTCTATGCGTGCACCAATCACAGGACTCTGTGATAACATGGGAAATTCATCAATGGTAACTCTTAACTTCATGTCCCTATGGAAGTCCCCTGCCGAAACCGCCCTTTCAGGGCCGCTGTCTTGGGGTAGGACAGAGGCCCGGGGCTACCGCTGGAGGGCGATCCTACCCAGTGACAGCCATGCCTGCCTCTCAGCCGCCCCTGGGCACCGCAGTCTGGCCTGCCAAGTGCCCTCCTCTACCTGCCACCTTCGAGGTGCCTGTGTGGCTGCATGGGGGCCACAGCAGGACGGGAAAAGGGCACAGGCAGGCACGAGGAAGCAGCAAGTCTGGGGTGTGCTTGCTGGGGGCATGTGGCAGGGGAGACGGCCGTGGAACACTGAGGCGGACACGCGGGAGGAAGAGAGGGAAGGAGGGAGGACGGCTGGAAGAGCCAGAGGCGCGGGTCGAGAGCGAGGACTGGAGCCAGAACAGGACTCCGAGAGCAGCCAAGCAGGTGAGGACTGCGGTGGCTACACAGGTCGGGGAAAGACGAAGCTTTTGGCCATCGGCATGGTGGGAGCCCCCGTCCCTCTGGCCCAGTCCCTGTCCTTCTTCAACGCTTATCATCAACTCAGTCACCGTCCCCACCCGTCACATGTCCAGACTCATCAACCATCACCCTGAAGCTCTCGGGATGTGTCGCTCACACTCAAGAACTATCAATGGGTCAACGGCTCCTGAAGTAGGCTCCAATTCCTAGAGGCATTCAAAGCCTCTGGCTGCCTTCCTGTCTGAAGGGAAGGCTGCCAACCGCGTTTGCCGATTCCCAACATTGAGGAGGATGGCGCTGTTGGGGTATCGCCACGGATGCTGCTGAGGCGGGCTCCCCTCCCCTCACCTTTTTGGCGGTGGTTGGGGATGTCTTCAATACTTCATAACTTACTTCTTTTTTAAAATTTTCATTTATTTATTTGAGAGCAACAGACAGAGAGAGAAAGAGGCAGGTAGAGGGAATACACCATGTGCCAGCGCCTCCAGACGCTGCGAACGAACTCCAGATGCGTGCGCCCCCTTGTGCGTCTGGCTAACGTGGGCCCTGGGGAATCAAGCCTTGAACCAGGGTCTTTAGGCTTCACAGGCAAGCGCTTAACCGCTAATCCATCTCTCCAGCCCATAACTTACTTTTTAAAAGTTAAAAAAAAACCTTATTTATTTTTTTTTTTTAGAGAAAGAGAGAGAATTGGTGCTTCCGGGGCCTCAGCCACTGCCATCGCACTCCAGATGCTTGTGCCACCTAATGGACATGTGCGACCTTGCACTTGCATGACCTTTGTGCATCTGGCTTATGTGGGATCTGGAGAGTCGAATGTGGGTCCTTAGGCTTTGTAAGCAAGTGTCTTAACCGCTAAGCCATCTCCCCAGCCCATAACTTACTTTTAAAATTAGCATGAGGTGTCATTAACAATTTTTGGTGTATAGTTCTATGAATTTTCACACATGTGCAGATTCTTTTTTTATTGTGGTCATATGTTTATTTTAATTACAGAATTTTGTCTTTTCTTTATGGGCTTTTTTTTTCTGTGTGTGTGTGTATGTGTGTATGGGCATGATGCTAGGGCATCTTGCCACTGCAAAGGAATGCCACTATTTTTGCATCTGGCTTATGTAAGTGGGTTGGGAATTGAACCCCCGGCCAGCAGGCTTCGCAAGCAAGCACCTTCAGCCACGGAGCTGTCATCGCCATCGCAGGCCCACGTGTGGGTTCTTGTTGCCTTCCCCAACCAGGACTCCAAGCAGCTCCACACCCCGAGCCCTGCCTTGTTCTATTTCTTTATAGTTCCCACTCGCCCTGGGCCCTCGTAGCTACTGGTCTGCTCCCTGCTTCTGGCTGCACGGGAATAACAGAATCAGCAGTGTAGCACTTCAGACCAGAGCCTCTTGCCAAAATGCGCTTTGAGTCCATTTGACTCCCCAGATCCTAGCAGTCTGTATCTTTAAGCCCAGTCCTCCCCCTAGCTATTCCCTCACAAGCCTGGCAGGTTATGCTCAGCGGAAGTTAGAAGGTTTTGGGAACTCTTCTAATGATTATCCCGCCCCACACGGAAGCGCTAACACAGATCCCAGGGCTAACCTGTGCGTATGGACCAGGTGGGAAGCGCACCACGTCGTCTTCCTTTCCTGCTCTACACAGGACGCTCCCTCTGCGTCCTCCCTTCCCTGGGGCAGCTCTTCCTCAGTGGCCCAGGTTTGCTTGTGTGAAAAGACAGTGCTCTGTCTGCCCACGGACACTGGTGTTTGCCAGCACCGTGCTGGGCACTGGGCTCCCTTTCGCCCTCTAAGTACCTGAAAACCTTCATGCTAACTCCTCACCCTTAATTCTTTGCCACATTTTGTTATCGTCCTGTTTTTTTTTTTTTTTTTTTTAGGTAGTGTCTCGCTTTTGCCCCAGTTGATCTGGAATTCACTCTGTAGTCCCAAACTGGCCTTAAACACACAATGATCCTCCTACTTCTGTCTCTGCTGGGATTAATGGCATGCACCACTGCACCCGTTTCTTTTTCTTCTTAAATTTTATTTACTTTAGAGAGAAAGAGAGAGTCAGGGAGAGAGAGAAAAAAAATGGATGCACCAGGACCTTCAGCCACTGCAAACAAACTCCAGCCACATGTGCCACCTTTGTGCATCTGGCTTCCGCGGGTCCTAGGGCATCAAACCTGGGTCTTTTGGCTTTGCAGGCAAGTGTCTTAACTACTAAGCCATCTCTTTAGCCCCTGGTTTCTTTCTTTTTTTTTTAATTTAAAACATTTTTAATCATTTTTACTTATTTTTTTGAGACAGAGGAATGGAGGGAGAGAGAGAGAGAATGGGCGCACCAGGGCCTCTAGCCACTGCAAACAAACTCCAGATGCATGTGCCACAATGTGTATCTGGTTAACGTGGGACCTGGAGAATCAAACCTGGGTCCTTAGGCTTTGCAGGCAAGCTCCTTAACTGCTAAGCCATCTCTCTAGCCCTCTTTTTTTTTTTTTTTAAATTTTTTAACAGCTGGAGAAACGGAAGCCTGAGAGGGTGACAGGATGTATATACTCACTCTAAGCCTTTATGGAGGGATCACACAAGTGTGACATTTTGCCTGGCTCTGCCACATGTTCCTCTTTTGTCCCCATCTTACCCCCACCTCTCCTTCCCATGCCAGGAGCCCAGGGGAACAGAGCTGAGCATACGTTCTGGGGGCAGGCTTGTGCCAGAGTGGACTACGCAGTTCCTGTGCCTTACGGGAGGAGCCTGACACCCTGGTGATGGGTGATGCAGGCCCACCACCGAACTGAGCCGTGCTGACCCTACTTCCAAGATGTGGAGGGGAGGGGCCTTGCCAGGGGTGTGAGGGAGGCACCTCAAATGCTGTGGGTAGGCAGGGGGAGTGTGGAAGGAAGACATTATGTTCTGGGAGATCGGGACGCAGAGAAGGGCACCGTGGCCCCCAAGAGCCAGTCCAGAGGTGATGGAGACATGGTGAGGGTGGAGGGAACCACCAGCTCTGTTTCTAATATCTCTCCTTGAGGCTTCCAGAAGGTGGGGCATGGCTGTTGCTATAAAATGATTCTCTGTGCATCCCAGAGTCCTGCTCAGGTGCAGGTGGGAAGGGCAACGCCCGGATGCTGGATGAAAGGGAACCAGATCCCCAGATCTGACACGAACGATGCTTCCCAGGCAAAGCTAAGGGTGCTGGCATGAGGGACCCGCCCTAGCATCATAGCTGCCGCACAGGCTGGTTTTGCACCCCCCACCAGGCTGGGGTCTAGTGTAGATACCATGCTAATTACATTTGCCAATGAGACTAAATTAAGAGGTGTCTGAGTCACGCCATGTTGCCCTCTGGTCCTCAGGGAGGATGGAGCTTAGCGAGCTGGGAGGAATCACACAGCGGGGTGCAGCTGAGGACGGAAAAATTCTAATAATCGGCATCTCACCAACGCGGTGAGAAGAGCATCAGCCATGGCAACTGGGGAGAAATTAATGGGAAACACGCAGACGGGGCCTTCCTGCTCCTACAGCGTCCTTTCTAGAAATGATGGGCTCTGGAGGCAACTGATATTTTCCTGGAGAGCCTCAATCTTGGGGGAAGGGACCCTGGGCATGTGACCAGAAGGTCTGGTGAGAGGGAGTAGGCAGCCAGGGTGATTGGGGCCCTGAAGGTCAAAAATGCAGAAAAATCTGCACTTGCTACAGATCTAAGGATGACTTGACTTCTTATCTCTTGCCTAGACCTGTTTTTCCACCAACAACCTGGGTCTCCTCCTGGGAGGGTGGTCTTTGGTTTAAACTTTGTGGTTGGTCAAGTTCAGCAAACCCTGCCCCCCGAATTTGGTGTCGGGGCTAGCCTCTTCCTGAGACAGCCCCTAGCCCTCACCAACCAGTTGTCCCTTTGGTTCACCTGAGTCAGAAGACAGGGCCCACCACCATAAGGTCATAAATACCTTTGCTGGGGTGGGGGAAACCCTCTCTGAGCTGCCTGATGGCTTAGGAACCTCCAGCTGTTGGTGAGTTTCCCCTTGGGTTGGCCCAGCCCCAGTTGGACTAGCTGAGGGGTGCCCCACCCCCAGCAGCCCTTACTCTCCACATGGGTTTTTACTCCAGCACCCCACATGGCAGGAGCTCTTTAAACTTTCTTTTCTTTCCATGGTTTTCGCAGGTCCTCCACGTGGGATCTCCAGCCACCTGGGTGCCTTTGTTTTGGTTTTTACTTCCCTAAATAAATTTAATAGTTTAATAATTATCCTTCTCAGTTTTCTTTAAAATTCAATTTTTTGATTAAAATTAGAAAGAAACCTAGGGTTTGGGGTTCAAGGTTTACTGAACCCAGAGCACCCCATTACAATGGGGGGGACAATAATAGGGACCCTGAAAATGGACTCTTGTCCTGGCAGTTGGCGACATCCTGGCACCAGCACACCTGTGTGGACCTTGCTTTGGACAGATGACTATCTCTGCTAAGGGCCAGAACCACCAGAGAACCTTCCAGAAGGAAGAGCCACTGGGAATGAGTACCTGGCCAGGCACCTCATTTCCCTGCATGCCTTGCCTGGTTTCTCCCTGGACTAGGGGCCTTGCCTCCCCCACCCCATCTCTTCTCATAGGCAGGAGGTGTTCTGCCCACTTCTTTTACACGTGGGAGGGGGTGTCTGTGGGTGGGATTTCCAACCAGACACCAGTTACTTGTTTAGCAAGGATTAAGGGGCTGGTGACCAGCTGCTGAAAGAATCACAGCACCCCACCTGTCCCTCCTGGGGTGCCAACAACTGCCCTGCCCACTCCTCTCTGCTGCTTTTTCTAAATTAAAAAATATTTATTTATTTTAGAGAGAGAGAACATATGGGCAAGCCAGGGCCTCTAGTCACTGCAAACAAGCAAGACACATGCGCCACTTGTGCACCTGGCTTTACATGAGGAATCAAACTTGGGTCCTTAAGCTTTGAAGGCAAGCACCTTAACCGTTAAACCACCTCTCCAGATCCCCCTCTCTGCTTCTTGGCTTTGGTTTCTAACAAATGGCTCTGGTCACTTCCTAAACTCATAGCCATTCTCCTACCACCGCCTCCCCAATACCAGGATTAAAGGGGTGAGACACCCTACTCGGCTCCCACTGACTTCTGAAATACAGTTATTTCTCCGAGTATTTAAAAGGGGTAGTGTGAGCCGGGTGTGGTGGAGCACGCCTTTAATCCCAGTACTCAGGGAGGAAGGCAGAGGCAGGAGGATCGCTGTGAGTTCAAGGCCAACTAGAGACTCCACAGTGAATTCCAGGTCAGCATGGGCTAGAGTGAGACCCTACCTTGAAAAACAAACAAAAGGGAGTAGCGTGTTCACATATGCACTTCAGAATGTGTCCAACAAGGAAATTTGGCAACAGGTCTCCTATCTGCCCTAACGTCAAAGTGCTGTGAAGTGCAAATGGTCTTTTGAGGTTCCTGGTACGCCTGGTAGTGGAGCTTTCTCTTGGGGCCAAGGTCACAGACACTGCAGACCTGGAACGAATGGGAAGTTACAATGCACTTAGATATTGGTGACAATAGCTGCGCACAGTGTTTGTCTCCATCCAGGGCCACGGACGCCTTCAGGGGTCAATAAGCCGCTCACTCCCAAGGGCTGAGAACTGGGCGGAAAGGCAGCTTCTAGAAGGCCTGGGGGTGGGGGGACCCCGCAGCCTCTGCAGAGTTGTGAGAGGAGAACGTGGGGAGGGGGGCACCGCAGCCGGGACAAAGTGACCAGCAGAACAAATGAGAAAGTAAATTTAAATAAATACAAGGTTGTGGCTGCGGCTCCCTGACAGCCCCCGCACACACGTGGAATGGACAATGAGGGTGATGGATAAAAAGAAAGGCCGGGATTTGGCAGGACAGGGACAATCCCCGCCCACCCCCTCCCCAGCATCCTGCAGTGTGGCTTTTCCTCTTGCCAGTCGCTTTCTTTTATTTATTCGGTGGGTGATGTCGTCTCCGTGGGGAGGTGGCTAACTCTGATTTATTTTTTTCTATACCCCTCAAACAAATGGATCGTGTCATTTGCCTGAAACAGGAACACAGTCTTGCCAGATGTGTCCCTATTCACCTCTCTGGTTTCTGTCTCCTCCTGCAATCCCTCCTGGCAGCCTCACACAAGCTAGGAGGACCCCCACTATTCAGCAGGGGTGGTCACACACTGGCTCCAAACTCTGAAATCCAATTCTTACCTCTGTATTCCCCCCCACCCTGGGGCCAAAGGAGACTACTTTGACCCACATGGACAGAGAACATTCTTGGACAGAGACCAAGATAGGGTCTCTCTCTAACCCAGGCTGGCCTGGAATTCACTGTGTAGTCTCAGGGTGGCCTCGAACTCATGGCGATTTTCCTACCTCTGCCTCCCGAGTGCTGGGATTAAAGGTGCACGCCACCACGCCCAGCTTTGCTTCTTTTTAAACCGAGGCAGAACCACCTTTTTCAATCTCTTTAATGAGATGTGCCTCTCCCTTTTGTGCTGGGCTTTGGTCCATCTTCTCAGCAGAGGCCCAGGAGTGAAAATCAATGGGGCTTGAGGAACTAGGATGGAAAAATTAAGGAGGCATGTGCACGGTGGCGGGGAGACTGTAGCCCATGCAAGAAGGCAAACTCTGCAATGCACTTGCTACGTGAACTTGGACAAGGGAGACGGCTCATGGTTAAAGGTACTTGCTTGCAAGTCTGTCAACCTGAGCTAGACCTTTCTCAGGACCCAAGGTGGCACCTGCGTCAGTAATCCCAAGGCACCTGTGCAAAGGGGAGGTGGAGCCAAGAGAGTCCAGCAGCTTGCAAGCAGAAGTGGCAAGAAAGACCCTGTCTTAGGTTAGAGAGATGGCTCAGCGGTTAAGGCACTTGTCTGCAAAGCCTAAGGACTCAGCTTCAATTCCCTAGGACCCATGTACGACAGATGCACAAGGGGGCGCACGCATCTGGAGTTGGTTTGCAGTGGCTGGAGGCCCTGGCATACCCATTCTCTCTTTCCTCTATCTGCCTTTCTCTCTTACATAAATATTTTTTTTGAAAGAAAGACACTGGCTTAAAAGAAAGAGAGGAGAGATACCTGTCCTATGGGCTCCATATGAATGCTGTGGCATGCATGCGCCCCTATACACATACACATACGCAAATTAATAATGATGATGATAATAAAGCACACTTTTAACTCCTAGGACTGGGGGTACTAATGGGCCTCCAGGCACTCTCTCCTCCTTGTTAGTCCTCTTTGCACATTACTGGACCCTGGAGGAGAGGAGACTCTGAGACATGGAAGCCAGCCTCTCAGAGACAGTGGTCACTTCTCAGGAGAAAGGTTGGTTTTGTCAGCTGTTTTGTCACAGCAACGAGAAAAAAAAAAAAAAGTATCTGATGCAATGTCCTCATACACACTTCAGACAGGTTTCTTGCAAAGAGAGCCTGAACAAACCCCCGCTGGCGAGGGTGACTTTGGAAGCTCCAGTCGGCCATGCTGAGCAGGGTTAGAGGTGTCCACTTTGGGTGCATGCGTGCGTGCGTGCGTGAGTGAGCAGAGCGGGGGTGGTGGCTATGGCCCAGAAGACAGCTAAAGCAGCCAGGGTAGGCGCAGAAGATGCTGGGCCAGTCTCCGTACACTCCCTGTCCTCCATGGCACCATGGGCTCATGGCCCTTCCTCTGAGGCAAACACAGATTTAACTGCCGCCCCACGCTCCTCTGCCTCCAGACAGTGAGGTGGGGGCCTGAGACTCAACCGGGTCAACTGGTCACTGGGGAGCAGTCACAGGCCACTTTGAGACGCAGCATAGAGGAGACGTCTCAACCCCGCTTCTGTCCCTTGACACCTCCTACAAGTGCGGAGGGACCCAAGAAGCTGCAGATCCCATCCAGTGTGAAGCTTCCCAGTGAGTGGTCTGTGAGTCAGAATCTGCTGGGGTCTTGAGGTCAGCTGGTATGAACTGAAGTTCTCAGGAAGGTAAAAATAAAAACAGTCATACCTATGTTAAACGTACTATAAAGCTGATGGATTAAAACACACGGGACTGTGGAGAGCTGGGATATTACAAGTTGGAAGCCAAATTATCCTGGGCTATCTTTAGTACCTTACATAGCCATTTATTTATTTATTTATTTGAGAAAGTGAGAGAGAATTGGCACACCAGGGCCTCAGCCACTGAAATTGAACTCCAGATGCAGAGGTAGAGAAAGACAGAGAGAGAACTGGCATGTCGGCGCCTCAGCCACTGCGATCAAACGCCAGACACGTGCGCCACCTTCTGCGCATGCGTGACCTTGTGAGCTTGTGTCACCTTGTGCGTCTGGCTTATGTGGGACCTGGAGAGTTGAACATGGGTTCTTAGGCTTTGCAGGCAAGTGCCTTAAGTGCTAAGCCGTCTCTCCAGCCCACACATAGACATTTGTTACTCCGTGTGTGCCCTCACGTTCTAGTGACTGTCAGGCAAAATGCTCCCGCCAATCCAAAGACTAAGGATGTCACCAGATAATATCTGAGTTCTATAACAGACCTCACTCAACTAATTTTTTCTATAACCACCTACCTGATATTCCCACCCCTGTATCTGAAAAAAAAAAAAAGCCTTGATTTATGACTATGTTAGTTCTGTGAAACTGTTTTCACATTGGAACATGGAATTTAGGGGACACAATCTATGGTTCTGGGCAATGGTCACTCATATACGGTTCCAAAATCAACTATCTCTTATTCCCTTTGAGGCCTAAGGTGTATTTTTTGCGTTGACCACAGTAGAGACCGACAGATATATTGTCGCTATCATTTCTTCCTAAACACATGGACGGGCTCTAAAAGGGTCATTAATTCTCCCAAGGCCGCAGACCTAGTAAACTGAATGACTGAACTTAAATCCAGTCCTTGAAGACAGACGAGGTCCGTCCCTCAGACCAAGTTCAAGCTCCCTGCCTGAGTCCCGACCCTCCTGCCCACCTTTCTATACGCAAGGCCTGCATTGCCTATGTGGGTCACTGCCTGCTCTGGGGTTTCCTGCTCCTTGGCTACTGGCCTTCCAGTGTGCCCCAAGGCTCAGACTGAGGTCCCCGATTCCATAGCCCATGGACCTCTCCCAGGCCGATCAGTCCTAGGTTGATCCCTCACAGCCCATGGTCGCTGGACCTTGAGACACCTTGTGGGCATGGGTGCCTCTTTTCCCTTGGTCATTATATTCTCCAAAAAGAAAAAAATGGGGGGGGGATTTTTCTCATTCATATGGTAGGAAGGGCATGCAGCACTCCGGGCATATAAGAAAACCCACTAGGGTATGTGAAAATGTTAGAACTGTTGTTTTTTGAGCTAGGGTCTCACTCTAGCCCAAGCTGACCTGGAATACACTATGTAGTCTCAGGGTGGCCTTGAACTT
The DNA here is from genome assembly GCF_020740685.1 of Jaculus jaculus. NCBI lineage: Eukaryota > Metazoa > Chordata > Mammalia > Rodentia > Dipodidae > Jaculus > Jaculus jaculus. Next base: position 12,992,081 of record NC_059119.1, on the reverse strand, counting down.
ACGGCGATCCTCCTACCCCTGCCTCCTGAGTTCTGACATTAAAGGCATGCGCCACAATGTGTGGCTAGAACTGGTTTTATATATGCTTCTCTGTCTCCCTCTTTTGAGATGGGTCGCACGTAGCTCAGGCTGACCTCAAACCACCTTCAGCTACATGACCTTGAACTTCTGCATCTCCTGCCTCTAATGTTAGAATTATGGGCATAGGCTACAACGTCTGGTTTGTTTGCTGCTGAGATCAAACCCAGGGCTTCATGCCTGCTAAGCTACCTCTACCTTTATTTTTTTAATCTGTAAATTTTTTTTGTTCATTTTTATTTATTTATTTGAAAGTGACAGAGAGAGAGGGAGAGAAAGAGACAGATAGAGAGGGAATGGGCGCGCCAGGGCTTCCAGCCACTGCAAATGAACTCCAGATGCGTGCACCCCCTTGTGCATCTGGCTAACGTGGGTCCTGGGGAAACAAGCCTCGAACCGGGGTCCTTAGACTTCACAGGCAAGTGCTTAACCGCTAAGCCATCTCTCCAGCCCCACTATCCTTTTTTAAATATTTAGTCATTTGAAAGAGAGAGAGAGAAAACACACCTGGGCCTCTAGCCTCTGCAAATAAACTCCAGATGCATGCATCACTTTATGCATCTGGTTTTACATGCATTTAGGGGAATCAAACTCAGACCCATCAGGCTTTGCAAGTAAGCACCTTTAACTGCTGAGCCATCTCTCCAGCCTGAGACCACCATTCCTGATCAGTCCTATTCAAATCTGTTCTTGGGTAGATAAGGGGTCGGAACAGCAGGGGGTCACCCAGCCTAGAGCAGCTGTGTCCTCTAAGCGAACATTTAGTGAGAAAAACCCTATTTAACGTCGTATGTACAATGGAGCATACATATGATCAAAGTCAGATACATCATGGAAAGAATACACACAGTGGAAAAATGTTACATAACCCAAACCATTCAATCAAGCCAGAGGACCACCCAAAGTATGCCCCTAGCAACCCAATCCATTCTCACCTAAAATTCCTATGAAGAAGGGGCTAGAGAGATGACTTAGTGGTTAAGGCACTTGCCTGCGAAGCTTAAGGACACAGGTTCCATTCCCCAGTACCCAAGTAAGCCAGATGCACAAGGAGGCACATGTGTCTGGAGTTTGTTTGCAGTGGCTGGAGGCCCTGGTGCGCCCATTCTCTCTCTATCTGCCTCTTCTCCTTTTCTCTCCCCCGCCCTCAAATAAATAAAAACATTTTTAAAAAAGATCCTATAGATAGGGCTAGAGGGATAGCTTAGCCATTAAGGTGTTTGCCTGCAAAGCCAAAGGGCCCAGGTTCAATTCCCCAGGACCCACGTTAGCCAGATGCACAAGGGGGCACATGTGTCTGGAGTTCGTTTGCAGTAGCTGGAGGCCCTGGAGCGCCCGTTCTCTCTCTCTCTCCCTCTTTCTCTTCCTCCCTCTTTCTCTGTCAAATAAATAAATAAATATATTTTTTAAATCCTATAGATAAGCCGGGCATGGTGGCGCACACCTTTAACGCCAGCACTGGGGAGGCAGAGGCAGGAGGATCACCATGAGTTCAAGGCCACCCTGAGACTACATAGTGAATTCTGGGTCAGCCTGGGCTACAGTGAGAACCTACCTCGAAAAACACAAGAACAAAACAAAAATGCTCTAAGTAGAAGCCCCAGAACACTTCCTAGTACCCTGGCATGCTCTCCACTCAAGTGGCCCACAGCCCTATTGCTTTGCTCTTAGAGTTTCTAGCTGCTTTACTATGTGTGTGTGCCTTTCCTCAGTTCTTTGAGTAAGACGCCAAGAACCTGGATGTACTCAGAGAGAAAAAGCACACTGGTAAGAGAAGCAGATACATGCACGTCGCCCAGGACGCCGATGCCAACCTTGAACTCAGTGGGGCAGGACGTGCAATGATGCTGATTGCTAGCTTGTGACCGAGGACCTAGAAGCGGGGAGGCCCAGCCCAAGGGCCGGCACTGAGCCTGGACGGGTCCCATCTGTTCAGGGGGCTCACCTCATCCTTGTCCACCACCTGGATGAAGAGAGGGAGGGCGAACCCGACCTGCGCCAGCTCGGTGATGGCCACGCTGTATTCGGAGCTGTTGAACTCTGGGGCGTTGTCGTTGATGTCAATCACCAGGATGTTGAAGGTTGTGGTGACCGTCGCATCAGAAGGGGTGCGGTCATCATTCAGCTCTGTGCCCTGCAGACAGACAGCGGTCACCCACAATCGGGAACAGCTATCATCCATTCACCAGGGACGTTCCTGATGCCAGGCAGGGAGCATCAGCGGGAATTAGCCTACTGAGTCCCCATCATGGCCCCAGGGTGAGGGCTCATCTTCAACGTAGCCGTGTTACAGTTAAGGAAACCGAGGCCCAGAGAGGTTAAGTAACTTGCGCAAGATCGGACAGCCCGAGTAGGCCTCAAGCTGAAGTAGTGGGGTTCCAGAACTGACAAGAAGATGGGCAGGAGGGTCAGACACATGTGGGGTGCAGGGGGAGCCCCTCGGCGTGGCAGATGATGAAACGAAGGCAGAGCGCTTTGGCACGGTGATAGGTCAAGACTTCACAGAGCCCCTGCCGTGGCTGAACACCGTGGGGTCCTGGCGGGGGTGGGGGTGGGAGTTGGGTTAGCTGCAGGAACAGAAGGAATGATCTGGAAGTTTGTAGGTCCAGGGTCCCAGGTTCAAAACACTCACTCCAGGCTCTGACTTTTTCTGCGGCAGATCCTCTGAACAAGATCTTGGAAGGGGTGTCTCCCACATACTGCAGGGACTGGGATGCCCAGAATTGCTAGGGGGCCCCCTACCTTACAGCTTTTATATATGCATGCATACGTGTGCATGTTCGTTTGCGTGTGTGGGGGGGTGCATGTGTGTGCAAGCACGTGGGAGGCCCGAGGATGCACTCAGGTGTTGCACCTCAGCCACTGTCCACGTTTATTGACACGGAGACTCACCCTGGCCCTGAACTCACAACAAGGCTGGACTGGATAGCTAGTGAGGCCCGCCTTCCTAGCTCTGAGATTACAAAGTGTGTCACCGTGGCTGGCCGGCATTTTCCACAAGGCCTGGGGATGGAGCTCTCTGGTCCTTGTGCTTGCAAGGCAAGCCCTTCACCGATTAAGTTATCTCCCCTGCCCTCCTCCCTATGCAAACATGGGCACCCAGAGTGCAGGGTTCCTGAAGTGAGCTGCCGGTGGTACTGGGCCTAGGGACAGCTTTCTTCCTCTGGAAGGGACCCCACTGGCCTCAGGGCGAGGGAACCGGGACAGGAGGGAGGCCCGGGAGGGGCTGCGTTGGGAGGATGTGGAAACTCTGGTATCATGTCTTTCTATGGTTGAGTCACGGGGACCCAGGTGAGAGGAAGGGGCAGTGGACAGTGAGTTCTGAGAGGCCCGTTGCTGACTCAGGCCCTCTCCAAGCCAAGGGGCCCACACGAACTGGAGGAGCGCGTTCCTGGGGCCCCTCCGTCTTCACTCCTTCCTGCGCTGGTGTATGGCTGGGGTTGGGGAGGTCCTGGGGTCCCCCTCTCAGAATCCATCTCCCTAAGTGGTTTTCTCAGGGAATGGCTCAGCAAGCCATTGATTTTAATTAAAACCAGCCACGGATGGGCATGTGGCTGCAGGGAATGGGGGTGCAGATCCTCCACACCTTCTGGGTGGGGATCCCCTGGCTTCTGTGACCTCGTAGGTGTGCTGCTGGTTTTTGTTTGTTTTAAATATTTTAGGCCTGGAGAGGTGGCTTAGTAGTTAGGGCATTAGCCTGAGAAGCCAAAGGACCCAGGTTCGATTCCCCAGAACCCACGTTAGCCAGAGGCACAAGGTGGCGCCTGTGTCTGGAGTTCGTTTGCAGTGTCTGGAGGCCCTGGCGCGCCCATTCTCTCTTTCCCTCTCTCTCTCCCTTCTCTTTCTCTCTGTCAAATAAATAAATAAAAATATTTTATTTATTTACTTATTTTGAGAGGGAGGCAGATAGAGAAAAAGAGAATGGGTACATCATTCCTCCAGCCACTGCAAACGAACTGCAGATGCATGCGCCACCTTGTGCATCTGGCTTACATGTGTACTGGGGAATTGAACCTGGGTCCTTTGGCTTCTCAGGCAAGTTCCTTAACTGCTAAACCATCTCTCCATCTCTGTGCTGCTGTTTTCCTTTTTTCTTTCTTTCCTTTTTTCTTTCTTTCTTTCTTTCTTTCTTTCTTTCTTTCTTTCTTTCTTCCCTTCCTTCCTTCCCTCCTTCCTTCCTTCCTTCCTTCCTTCCTTCCTTCCTTCCTTCCTTCCTTCCTTCCTTCCTTCCTTCCTTCTTTCATTTTTTGAGGTAAGGTCTCATTCTAGCTCAAGAATTCACTATGTAGTCTCAGGGTTGCCTTGAACTCACGGAGACCCTCCTTCCTCTGCCTCGCACGTGCTGGGATTACAGGTGTGCGCCACCATGCCCGGCCGTGCTGCCTGTATTCTAAGCTGGGGAGGCCCCACCCCTAAGAAGGGAATAAAAGCTCCAGTTAGTGGAGCACTGGTCCTGGCTGTGAAAGGGCCAGCAGACGGATCCTGATCACAGCAGGTCCCCTCCGGACTGTCCCCTGCAAGGCAGAGGGACGACCTCAGGCTGCATAGCCCTCTCGCAGGGGGGAGGCGCTAGCCAGCCGGGCCTCACCTTCACAGTCAGGATGAAGCCATGACTGTACAGCGGGTTCTCCCGGTCCAGCAGACCATTCAGGGTGAGCGCTCCGCTGATGTAGTCCAGAGCAAAGATGCTATTGGTATTCCCTGTAATAAAGAAACAAGAGGATGTGAGCGGGCCAGGGCAGGCGGGCACAGATGTGTGGGCTATGAGAGGTGGGCTCCTCTCCAGGTGAAAGGACCAACCAGGCCCTTTGGGATGCTGCCGTGGGCACCGAACAGTAGGAGTTCACAGCAATGCAATGACAGCCTCGAATCACAGGCAGAACACCAAGCACAGTGTCCTTTGCAGCCGGGGGGAGTGTCTTTTTTTTTTTTTTTTTTCTATGTAGGGTCTTGCTGTAGCTCAGGCTGACCTGGAATTCACTATGTAGTCTCAGGGTGGCCTCGAACTCATGGCGATCCTCCTACCACTGCCTCGAGTGCTGGGATCAAAGGTATGTGCCACAACGCCCGGCTCCCCACTGTTCTTTGGAGACAGAGTCTCATGTATCCCAGGCTGGCTTCCAGCACCCTATGTGGCTAAGGATGGCCTCAAACTCCTGATCCTCCTACCTCCCCCTCCGGTGCGCTGGAATTCTAGGCATGTGCCACCACGCCTGATATAGGACTTGGCGTTTGCTACATGAGCATTCTACCAACTGTGTTACATCCCGCCCCTGCTTGCCTTTTTTTTAAAATTTTTTTTAAAGTTATTTATTTATTTATTTATTTGAGAGCGACAGACACAGAGAGAAAGACAGATAGAGGGAGAGAGAGAGAATGGGCGTGCCAGGGCTTCCAGCCTCTGCAAACGAACTCCAGATGCGTGCGCCCCCTTGTGCATCTGGCTAACGTGGGTCCTGGGGAATCGAGCCTCGAACCGGGGTCCTTAGGCTTCACAGGCAAGCGCTTAACTGCTAAGCCATCTCTCCAGCCCCCTGCTTGCCTTTTGTGTGAGCTGCAAAGGAGGCTGAACCCTAACGGGACCCAGTGCACTCGCTGACTTTCTCTTGTCCTTATTGTCATGGTTTGGTTCCATTACATTCTCTCATAAAAGTCGTGTGGTTGCGTGTGTGGGGTACATATGTGTGTGTGGTGCATGCGTGTGCGCATGCATGTGGAGGCCAGATGTTGACGTCAAGTGTTTGCCTCAGTTGCTCTCTGAGGCCTTAGTCTTTAAGCTGGGAGCTCACTGATTTAGCTAGACTACCTGGCCAGCAGACTCCAGCTAATGCTCGACCCGCCCTGTCTAGAGACGCTGTCATGTAGCTCAGGCTAGCTCACTGATTCGGCCAGACTCGCTCCTAAGCGACGAGATGGCCGGTGCAAGCCACTGTACCCTGCTTTTGTGTGGGCTCTGGGAATCCAGACTAGGGAGCTCAGACTGCGTACCAAGTACTTTACCGACCATCTCCCCAGCACCTACTCCACGCCGTCCCATTCTATCCCCTCCCATTCTCTCCATCCTGACTTTCTATTTATGGCGATGATAACATTTAAAAAAAAATACATATGTTAGGAACATCCTTTAATTAAAAATGTTTTAAGAACTTACTACATTAACAACGTGTGTTTATATAAACTGCTGGACTTCACACATGGAGAGGCTGGCCTCTAGCCAACGGCCTGCGGCCTCCGTCCCTCCCCTGCAAACCATGCCTCCTGCTTCCCCTGGCGGCACTGTGCCCTGGCACTGGCTTCCCCACACCGCCTGGTCTCTCCGTTCCTGCCCTCCTCTGTCCTCACTCTCTCCTCCTCTCCACCCAGCCGGCCTCTCCTCCCGCTGCTGCTTCCATAGGGCCATCCTGCTTGTCCAGCCAAATTCTTCCCACTCCACAGGCAGCGGCCACTCTTCCTCACTGGCTTCTGGGTAAATCTCGTCCAGCTGCCCAGTTTAAAAGGTCCCTGGAGACAGGGGGACTTTGCATGTTTGTCCCCTATTGTAACAAGCCAGAGCTGACACAGGATGGCAGGCATCTTGTGGATGGAGACTTGCTCCCTAGTCACCTGGACCAGCCCTGTGAGGTCCCCACCCTCCTTCCTGTGAGCGCATCTGGGAGCACCCCAGTCCCACTCTGGGGTCCTCACTTAATAGACTTGCTTATTCATGCGCCGTCACAGAAAGCGCTCTGCCCTCTGCAGGCGACTCGGCCACTTGCGGTGTGGCACTGGGCCACTTAGCCAGCCCCTCTGGGCCCTGGCTCTGTCACGTGGGGAGCAAGGATAATACTGGCCTCTGTCCCCGAGGGCTGTGAGGACAAAATGAGAGAGGAGAGGCACCAGCTTGGGAGAGTGGGAGGGAGGGGGCAGCTGGGGTACAGGCAGGTCTGGGACAAGCACAGATGGACTTCGATTCTGTCTCCTCCGAGGGACAGAAGAAAGGCTCAAGCCTTTAACACGCAAGGCACGGCTGCCATGGAAGCTGCTAAACATGCTGTCCCCTCACTCCAAGGGGATCTGCACGCAGTAGGACGCAAAGGGAGAAGGCCAGGGGAAAACAGCACCTTGTTTTAGATCAAGGGACGCAGGCTATCCTGGGCCAGCCTGTGCTAAGCTGTGGGCCTATGCTGTCGGTACCTCAGGCTTTCTCCCACGGCTTCCCGTCATCACCAGCCGCTGGCGAGTGTGGCTGTGTTTGTGTCAGGGAAGCACAGGTGTCTCCTAGTGAGGAATGTTACTATCGGAAACCAGGGGCTGTGTGATCTCACCCATTCATTCATTCATTCACTCACTCACTCACTCAGAAATTACTGGGCACCGCTTCTCGGCCGTTTTTGACTTAAGATCAAGGGTGATATCTGTTCTTATCAGAAATTACTGGGCATCTGCTACATGTGAGGGACATCTTCCATTGGGGGGAGCAGCCCTTACTAATTCCTCACAGTGTGGCACACCCAAGCATGGCTGAGGTGGGTGAAGCGACGCGGTGTTGGCCACGTAGGAGGTTGGTCCTCTCCAGGCCCGACGTCCAGAAGCCCATCATTCCAGATCTTTATATAAATTTATTCTTTCTAATAAAGGCGCCTATCAAATGTTTGACTAAATGTGATTCAGTTTTTATCTTTGTGCAATGCTTCCCATGAATCATTCAGAAGGCAGGAGCTCCTTGCTGAATGACCTGCTTTAGTTTCCGGTTAGGAGAATGGGGCCGCGGACCCTGGTACACTCAAGACTGTCCCCCCATCTGGTACCTGCACCCTGCTGCTGGTCACACTGCCAGTGACCCGTCACTCAGCTTGTCCTTTGTACCCAAGGCAGCCTTTCCCCACACCAAAGCACCTTCTCCAACAGGTGCATACCTGAACAGATTTGGGGACCCACCTTAACACACAAGTGCACACACACACACACACACGCACACATGCACACCTTCACATGTGCTTTGCACACTTCTGCGTTTACCTTCCAACCTCCTGCCAGGCATGAGGGCATGAATGGCAAGCTCCCTTGGAAACTGCGGCCAAAATGGGCAACCGAGTGAGGTGCCGACTTAGATGGTGCTGCTGTTACCATGGCAATGTCAGCACTCACTGGGATGCCACGGGGCTCTGGCAGGGGCTTGAGGTGAGCCACGTGCGTGGAAGACCAAGGGCACGTCTCATTCAAAGACCCAGCAGTTAGTTCACTCCCTGCCTCAAGTTCACGCTGCGTTCTGATCACGCTCCAGCCGCGTGCGTGTCAGCAGAGAAACGCAGGCCAGGGTCCCGTCCCCAGTTACGAGACTGACATTCATGAAACCATCACAGCATTGACACAGGAGCCCACATGCCACTAAGGCCCCTCAGGAAAAGCAACAGGAAGGAGGGAAGTTTAAACTCACACCCTTGCAAGGCCGATGGCACGGGCTCAACGCGCTGTTCTGCTGCTAGCTGTGACACTTTGCTCGTGTCCCTTAGCGGATCCGGGCCTCGGTGCCTAGTCTATAACACGGACGTAGCAACGGGATCCACCTGAGCATTGCTGTAAGGTGGGATGAGTTAGGAGCGAGCTGTCATGCTGTGAGCGGGGAATTTTACTCTAGTCAACAAGAGGCTGTGCGATCCCATTCATTCATTCATTCATTCATTCATTCATGCTCTCCACCAATGCTGGCTTCTCGTACTGCACTAAGGTGACCACTGCAGTTTCCCCTCTGCCCTGTTCCCTGTGGACCCTGTGCCTGTAGCTGTTCGAGGACAGTGGGGACGGCTCAATGGGGACACTGAGCAAATCACACTCTTGCAAGGAGTGGTTTGAGTTTATAAGCTATTTATTTTATTTATTTATTTATTTTTTGGCTTTTCAAGGTAGGGTCTCACTCTGGTCCAGGCTGACCTGGAATTAACTATGTAGTCTCAGGGTTGTCTTGAACTCTCGGCAATCCTCCTACCTCTGCCTCCCGAGAGGCTGGGATTAAAGGCGTGAGCCACCATGCCCGGCTATTTTATTTATTTTTTAAAAAATATTTTATTTATTTGAAAGAGGCAGACTATATAATATATATGCATACATGTAAGTCATATGCATGTATATATATATATGGGAGAGAGAGAGAATGGGTGCTATCTTGAGTGTATAAATGGAGGGGGTATCAGGGTCTTCTAGCCACTGCAAATGAACTCCAGACCCATGCACCATCTTGTGTGTCTGGCTTGCATGGGGACTGGGGAATTGAACCTGAGTTCTTAAGGCTTCACAGGCAAGTGCCTTAAGGGCTAAGCCATCTCTCCAGCCCACAAGCTGTTGGGAACAGGCCCTCGGGCCCGCAGGGCCTGACACTCTACACCGACCTCTGCTCCTGCCATCACTCACCTTTGGGTCCTCACTGTCCTGAGCCTCCCCAGCCCTGCTCCTTCCCTTCCACCTCCCTTCCTGGAGGCTGTGGGTTGGCAGGCACATGCAATCCCATCCCCCCCCACTTCCGCTTCTCTGCCGTTCTGGAAATGGATCCCACCACGCTAGCTCTCTGTGTCCAAGTCCCCTGGGGGCCGGTGGGGGCCAGTGGCTCATGGGGACACCTTTCACCTGCTTACTCCCATTGTTGAACAGAAGGACAGCTGCTTCCCCTAGCTAACAGGTGCTATCCTGAGCGTGTGAGTGGCAGGGTGCCCCCAGTAGTGGGGGGTGGCTGTATCTACAGGGCCCTGGACTCTGGGAAGTGGTGTGACAGAGTTTCACAAGAGAAGAGTGGCCATCGCAGAAAGTCACAGCGGGCCACTGGGATGGCGGCTCAGCAGGTAAAACACTTGCCGTGCAGGCAGGAGGGCCCGAGCTCCATCCCAACCCCTGTGGAAAAGCCAGGCATGGTGGGGCATAGCTGTCAGCCCAGCCCTAGTTAGGCCAAGACAGGAGGAACCCTAGGGCTCAGTGGTTAGCCAATCTAGCCAAACTGGTGAACTCACTAAGAGACCTTGTCTTAAAAGTAAGGTGGAGGGGGCTGGAGAGATGGCGCAGCAGTTAGGGTGCTTGCCTGTAAGGCCTAACAACGTGGGTTTGATTCTCCAGTACCCACATAAAGCCAGGTGAGCAAAGTGGTGCATGCATCTAGAGTTCGTTTGTAGTGGCTACAGGCCCTGGCATGCCCATTCTCTCTCTCTCTCTCTGCTTGCAAATAAATAAATACTTAAAAAAAATAAGGTGGAGAGCAATTGAGGAAGACACCTAATGTCGACCTCCATATACACACGTGTACACTTGCACACCTGTACACACACATACACACCCAAACATGCCACATATACACAGGTACCCACACATCCACAAACACATACAAAGCACACCCAAGAAGCCCCATAGCAAGCTGCCACCTCACTCCAGCTGGAGTAGCAATTAACAAATTAACAATTTGTATTTTTTTAAAACAAATTAACAAAAAGACAAACCACACAAAGTGTTGGTGAGGTTGGGAGAAAGAGGAAGTCACGCACACTGTGGGTGGGGATGTTAGCCAGTACGGCCATTATGAAAAACAGTATGGTTGGTCCTCAAGAAACCAGAGCTGGAGCTGGCAGAGGATCCAGGAGCCCCACTGCGGACACACAACTGAAGGAGATAGAATCAGCAGGCCCGAGAGGCCTGAGCAAAACACATCACAACAGCCAAGTTGTTCATCAAACCAAGTGTTCGTCGGGTGTGGTGGCGTATGCCTTTAATCCCAGAACTCGGAAGGCTGAGGTAGGAGGACTGCTGTGAGTTCGAGGCCAGCCTGACACTACATAGAGTATTCCAGGTCAGCCTGGGCTATAGTGAGAGTCTATCTTGAAAAACAAACAAACAAAAAAAACCCAATTGTTCTTCAACAGATGAGAAGAAATGGACAGATGGATGAAGAAAATATGGCACATGTGATGGAATACTATTTAGCCATAAAATATAAAATCCTATTATTTTGGAATAACATGGGTGAACCTGGAGGACATGGTATTATATGAAATTAGCCAGACACAGGAAGCCAATGGCAGCACAATCTCATTCACATTTGTAATCTAGAAACGTCTATCTTATCTAGAATAATGATTACCATAGAGGAGAAAGTTGGTGTGAGACATATACAGGGAGAGGCTGGTCAATGGGCCACAGTTAGTTAGATGGGAAGTACAGTCACTGCAGCCCACTGCCCAGCAGGGTGGCTTCAAGTAACCAAAACAATGTGATGCATATTCCAAAATAGCTAGGGGAGGGAACCCTCGAATGTTCTTGCCACATAGGAATGATGAACGTTTGAAGTGACGTATATGCTCATCTTCCATGAATCATTACACAAGAAATATATCACACTGCACCCCATAAATATGCATAGTTGTGTGTGTCAATTAAAAATGAAGGGAACTCTAGATGCTTTTTTTATATAAAAAAATCACACATTCTGGAAAGTTCTAATTGAAATTCTCCGTGACACAACAGTTTTTTAAAAAAATTTTGGTTTATTTTTATTTGTTTATTTGAGAGCGACAGACAGAGAGGGAGGGGGTGAGAGAGAGAGAGGGTGGGAGAATAGGCATGCCAGGGCTTCCAGCCCCTGCAAATGAACTCCAGATGGGTGTGCCTCCCTGATGCATCTGGCTAATGTGGGTCCTAGGGAATCGAGCCTCGAACCGGGGTCCTTAGGCTTCACAGGCAAGCGCTTAACCGCTAAGCCATCTCTCCAGCCCAGACACAACAGTTTTACACAGCAGAATATCCACATAGCAGTGTCTTCCAGATAGTTGGAGAGATGGCTTCCCGTGGGGGTACAGGACAGAAGAACTGGGGAGGAACTAGCAGAATGGTGGTGGAGTGACAGACATTAGGCATTCTGGAATCATGCAGAAGCCTGGGTTGGGCTCTGTGTCCCCACTGGGGACAATCAGGGATGTTTAGGAGGGAGCCCATGAAGCAGTAGGAATGGTCAGAAAGTGCAAGTGAGCAGCCAACACTTGTCCGCCCCTCCCCCACCCCAGTGTCAGGTGGCAAGACGCTGGCAGATATGCAGGGGGTTATCGTAGAGTGAGGCTCCAGCCAAGGACACTAACCTGGTCTTTGAGTGTCCCCAGAGTCCAATTTTAAGATGAGGAAGGGGGAGGCAGGGAAGGACGGCAGTAAGAACCTGGGTTCTGCTGCCCTGGGGTGTGAAAGCCACGTTAGAGGCAGAATGGCAGCTAGAGGGCGCCATGGAGTCGAGCAGGGGTCTGGGTTGGTCCCCAGAGAGGACCAGGGAGGGAGGAAGAGCAAGGGGTGGGGGGTCAGTAGGGCTGCAGGGGGCAGGAGGACAGGCTTGGGAGGGGCTCCCTTTCTCTGTCCCTTCCAGGCTGGCGGGGGTCTGGGCAGAAAGCAGTGTAGTGAGTGGCCGATGGTGCGAGGGGAACACAGGCCGCTGATTCTCAATTGCTTTGTCTGCTCTGCTGGGCTAACAGCCTTGCGTCCGGCCCTGCCTGGCTCTTCTCTAAGCTTGTGCGCTCGCTCCACTCTGAGTTAAAGCCCCCCGCCTCCCAACCTTGCCCCAGTCCTGCCAGCGGGGTCCTCAGAGCCAGAGTGGCCTGCTCCACACAGGAAGCAGGTCTTCGGTCTTCTGACCCGAGGCTCTGAGCCCCACAGCTTTGGGCTGGCGTGCTCAGAACTCTGTAGCCATCGCTCTGGGCTGGGGGAGCCTCGGAGGATCAGGGCCGAGCAGTCACACTTCAGATGCTGATTACACGTCTGTTCGCTGGCCCGAGCTTGGCTTCCTCCCTTGACAGCTATCAGCACACAGGACGAAGGGCAGCTCTGGTGTCCAGCACTGGGCAGGGCCATGTTGCAGAGAAAGGACTAGAAAGCCCACAGTGAGGGACTTGCTCACCTTCTGGGCCTGAGCACCCATCTGCTACTGTGAAGTCACGGCTGGGACCTGAGTCGTACCCCTCCCACCCCCTTTGCCTCCGTTCTGGTCACCAGGTCCAGAGCAGAGCAGGGACCTACTCTCTCTCCCCTGCCCTCATCTCTGTCTGTGCCTGGGGTCTGTCGTGTGGATGGTCTTCCCTTGAACATCCCCTTGTACAATGAAGAAAAGACGGAGGAACTGAAAGCAAGAAGCCACCTCCGGCCTCTTCGTCCCCTCAGCCTGTCTCCCAGGACCACGTGTGACCGTGTCAGGACAGCCCCCAGTGTGGTGGTGCACAGAATGGTCAGCCCTAGTGAACCCCAGTTCACCACCTCAGGGGAGCCCTACAGAGCTCCTTCCGCAATGGCCATCTCACGCCGAGTCCTTTCCTTGTCCTGGGCGCTGTGCAAACTGTCTTAACCGCACACCATTTACTGCTTTCCCAGCACCCACGGGAGACAGGTACTAATACCCCACTCTACAGGCACGGAAGCTAAGACAGAGAGAGTAAAATAATGAACACTAGGTCATCCAGGTAGCGAGAGGTGTGGCAAGGAGCTGAGAACTGTACCCCATGAGGCAAAGGGGCCAGGTTGTTCTATCCTGGGACCCTTGGTGGGCCACTTGCCCTGCCAGGAACGGCCACCCAGTGCAGGCACACAAGTAGCCACGATCCCCGGGCCCCAGGCGGCCCGGCCTGTAGGCCCAGCTCTGTGTAGTGGAGCCAGATCATTCCGGCTGCTATAGAATTTTATCACTGTATAATGAAAACCGCGAGTCCGTCTGAGACACAGGCTTTGGGCAAGATAGCTTATGAATTAAAAATTGCTATTCAGCTGCCTGCTGACAAAAGGGGCCTGCGTCCTGGGTGGCATCTGGGCTGGGCTTCATTCAACAGAGCTGGGACTAACATATGGCAGCCAGCGGTGTGGGTTACCCAAGCTGCCAGCCCGGGAAGGGGGCGATGAGGGCATGTCGCCTCTCCTCAAGGCCCCTGGGTTGGGGGTGGGAGCCTCCTTCCTTGGCCCAGAACGTCCAGGGAAGCCACCTGGAGCAGCTCCTTGTGGGTCTTTGTTGGGGAGGGGCATCTGCATTCAGGTCCCAGCTCAAATGTCACTTGACAGTGAAGCCTTCCCCCACATAACCCTACCTTTGTATCTGGCTGAATCACTCTTCTGCTTTTTTTCCCGAACCCCTCTTTTTATCTGTTTGTATATCACTTATATTATTATTTATGTGGTGGGGAGTTCTCCTGTGCCATGGTGCACATGCAGAGGTCAGAGGTCGACCTCAGGGTGTTTCTCATCTCTTTCCGTCTCTCCTGTCGTTTTACCCCTGCTGCTTGTGAGCTCCCGGATTCTCCGGGCTCTGCCTCCCTGTCGGCACAGACACATGCATCACTTTGCTTGCAGCTTTATGTGGGTGCCCGGGAGTATGGAGCCTGGGTCATCAAGTTTTCAAGCAAGCACCTTTAATTTCTAAGCCATTTCCCTAGTCCGTGTCTTTCAGGGTGTTTTATAGTGTCTATTTAACCCGCTATAATATAAGCCCAGGAATGGAGGGACTGATTCAATGTTCAGGTGATGCACAATAGGTGACCAATAATTTTTCATTTGGAGATAGTTTTATTATGTAGCCCAGGTTGGCTTTGAACTTGTGATCCTTTTGCCTCAGCCTCCCGAGTGCTGGGATTCCAGGTATGCACCACCACACCCGGCTCAATATATGCTTTTGGCATGAGTGGGTCGGAAGCAAGGATAGCCGAGGCCATCTTAGAAGGCTGAAGGGCAGACAGTACTGGGGTGTCTGTGTCACATAGTGAGAACACAACTGCTTCAGGGTCAATGAGGACACCAATGAGGTGACACCAGTCAAGGGCCATCATGTCCTCCTGATGTCACTGTGGCGATGTGTTTGCTTGAGCTGATTTGCCACTGTCCGTCAGGGAGAGCCAGGCTTGGCACCATGACACGGCTGCTGGTCCTCTGGGCATGAGTCCTTCACCACCTCCCGTACACCAACAGCAGTGACCTTCCTAATGACACTGCACACCCGACTCTTACTCATCTGCTAAAGATGACCTGGATTTATGAAAATATTAACTTGATTGGCCAAGGGTAGTGCAAACTAGTACGCTGGCTTTGCCAGGGGTAAGCCCCCCACCTTCTCTCATGTGGTGCTTGGCTCCCCGTGATCCAAGAGCCTGACAGTTGCAGTCCTGGATCCTGCGGGGACATCTGAGTGGGCATTGGTACAATACCAACGGGCATTGTGGCTAAAGTCAGACTCTCCCCATCCCCTTTGCAACCTAGGGGCTTTCTCCGATGGAAAATGTGGGTGTGCCTACAGATGTACCATGAGGATGTTCCACACAAGGCTGTCTTTCCTTATGAGAACCAGGGACAACCAGGCTGTCCAGTGAGAGGGGAGTGGTTAAATAAATAAGACACGAAGTTCACAGCCAGGCGTGCTTTTAAATCCCAGCACTCGGGAAGCAGAGGTGGGAGGATCACTGAGAGTTCAAGGCCACCCTAAACTACATAGTGAATTCTAGGTCAGCCTGAGCTAGAGTGTGACCCTACCTTAAATCTCTACCCCTCCCAAAAAAGGCACAAAGTTCAGTCAGCCGCTGAGAATCTACACAAGTCTGTCACTTAAAACAGTAGGTTTAAGGCATGAAAGGAGCTGCATGGTGGCGCACGCCTTTAATACCAGCACTCGGGAGGCAGAGGTAGGAGGATCGCTATGAGTTCAAGGCCACCCTGAGACTACAGAGTGAATTCCAGGTCAGCCTGAGCCAGAGTGAGACCCTACCTCGAAAAACCAAACAAAACAAAAAGACATGAAAGGAAGGGATACACAGTAGCATAATGTAGCTAGAGACTTTGTTGACTTAAAGCTACACACACAAGAAAAGGAGAGCAATGGTAACACGGTGTTACCACTTCGCCGCTCTGAGGGTTCCTCAACCTCAGCGCTGCCCCTGACCTGCATGGTGGGGACTGTCCTGCACGTGGAGGATGTCACCAGGGGTGCTGGCTCCGTCCCCTACACAGCACCTTCTCCAGAGGAGAAAAACAGTTGTCAGATGCCCTGAGGAGCAAAATTCTCCCTGCCTGGGGACCCTAGTAACTCTACAGTCACTTTTTCCTTTAGACTTATTTGCATTATACTTGCTATTTACTTATTTAGAGAATGGGCACACCAAGGCCTCATGCCACTGCAGATGAACTCCAGATGCATGCGCCACTTTGTGTATCTGGTTTTATGTGGCTATTGGGGAATTGAACCCAGGACAGCAGGTTTTGCGAACAAGTTCCTTTAACTGCTGTGTCATCTCCCAGCCCCCATATTTGCATTCTTTAAAAAGAAATATTGCATTTATTTATTTATTTATTTGAGACACACACACACATAGCGAGGCAGAGAGAGAGAGAAAGAGAGAGAGAGAGAGAGGGAGAGAGCAAGCGAATGGGTGTGCCAGGACCTCTAGCCACTGCAAATAAACTCCAGATGCATGCGCCACCTTGTGCATATGGCTTATGTGGGTCCTGGGGAATCAAACCTGGGTCCTTAGGTTTTGCAGTCAAGTACCTTAACTGCTAAGCCATCTCTCCAGCCCCTACATTTGCATTCTAAAATCAGAGTTAGGGGCTGGAGAGATGGTTTAGCAGTTAAGTGCTTGCCTGCGAAGCCTAAGGGCCTCGGTTCAAGGCTCAATTCCCCAGGACCCACGTTAGCCAGATGCACAAGGGGGTGCACGTGTCTGGAGTTCGTTTGCAGTGGCTGGAAGCCCTGGCATGCCCATTCTCTCTCTCTCCTTCGCTCTCTCTTTCTCTCTATCTATCTACCTATCTGCCTCTTTCTGTCACTCTCAAATAAATAAATAAAAATAAACAAAAAAGATTAAAATCAGAGTCAATATGAATTCCTTTAAAAAAAAATCAGCCCTAAAGTTCGGCCAGTGGAGAGTGATGATGCTGACACGGGGTGATTATCATCAAGGCCACGGAACCTCCTGTTGTTCGGTGGGACAGAGGGCTAGCCTCGTACCATGAGCCCCTCGGTGCACCCCCAGCACAGCGTGCACCGGGGAGAGTAGTGTATGCCTAGCATCCAAGTACTTGGGAGGTAGAAGCAAGATGATCACAAGTTCAAGGTCATCCTCAGCTACTTATGGAGTTCAAGATCAGCCTGGGCTACATGAGACCCTGTCTCATCCCCACCCAAACCCCACCACAATTTGTCCCACTACAACAAGAACAAAACAGGGGAATTTTATTTTGTATGTCTACACACACACACACACACACACACACACACTCTCCCTACTATTTGAGGGTGGGTGAATCTGGAGTCTTGGTTGGTGTGAGGTGCAGAATGATTTCTTCTCCCGTGACAATACTGAATTTAATCCCTTGAGAGCAAGGACAGTCCTGCCACAGCCCCACGTGCCCCTCGGTAGGGCGGAGACAAGGTCTCCGTCCCCCCGTGTGGCCCTGCGCCTGATGAGGCCATCACTGTGCCCCAGGGGACACGGACCTCCTGCAGTGGGCAGGGCAGGGCAGCGCTGGGCACAGTGGAGATTGGCATGCTTGCTAGGGAGCTAAGTGTGAAGGAAAGGGCGCCGGGAGGTCATGGCTTCCCAGGGGAGCCCCGAGGGGCGGAGCCAGGGGAAGCTGACGCCTTGAATACTACGTCCACATTCATATCCAAAGGCAGTGGGCAGCGAGGGGTTCCCCTGGAGGCAGCTTGAGGCAGGAGGGTCTAGTGAGGAAGGGGTGCCCAGGAGGGACAGCGTGTGTCTCCCAGGTCCACATGTGCCTGGCCCCGTTCTCAGCACTTCTCACACGTGAATCACGTGTCACAGGAACTCCAGATAGGTGCAGCGCTGTCCTTCCTCCTCATCCTCTTCCTCCTCTCCATTATTACTGTCATTCTCATTGCCCAGGCCTCTTGGCTCTCAGACAGTCCTGCCGGCTGTGTTGGGAGAGGCCCCTTCTGTGCGGGATGCCCCCCTCCCTGGAGAGGACTCCGGTGAGGAAGAGGAAGGTGGGGGCTTCAGGATCTCCCCCATACCACCCACCTTCCCCTCTGGCCTGGGGATAGGTAGGTGAATCGTTCTATTCACCTGTGTGCCTCTCAGCTGGGCCCCTTGCTGGGCCTATGGCTTGAGCCCTGGTCCCCAGACGCCGCGAGGCCCACATAACTCTCCCACATCTTGGCACTTGGGCAGGTCAGGCCTCGGGGAGATTTACAGCTCCGATAAAGCCATCTCAGGGCTCGCCTAAGCAGTGCTTGCTATTTGATTGCCCAGAAGGCCTTGTTCGGAAGGGAGAGTGGGAGGGGGAAGAAGGAGGGAGACACTTCAGGCAGCAGAGAGGACGGTGAGGTGGAGGAAGCCCGAGAGAGGGGGACACACTGTCATCCTGCCACAGTGGCCCCCTCCTCTGGAGCCTCACGGATCCCACAACGGAGACACAGACGGGGCTTGTGGAGGAGTGGGGGGGGGGGTCAGCAAGCGCCCACCACACCCTGGGTGCAAGCGGAGGAGCGCTATGAGGTAGCCTAGGAGCCCCGCCATCTAATGCAGAAGATGCCCACTCCCAGGGCAGGATGGGCACATGTGTGAAGCCGACTGAAGCGCTCATGAGGGTGATGATGGTGGCTTCAGGCTTTCAAGCTATGGGCCTTTCTGAGCTGCGCTCTCCTCCTGGGGACGACACTGCTCGCCCTGTTCACAGGGCTGTTTGGTGGCTTAGTGACAAGGTATCCGAGGTACTTTTCAAACTGTCAGGTGCTGAGCACATTTGGCAGGGAGGTGCTGGGGAGGGTGGAACTATGTAGCAGTGGCGTTTGGGACAGACAAAGCTGTGGCCCTGTAGGGCAGTTAGAGAGGCAGGCCAAGGCCCCGGGGATGAGGAGGCGTGCACCCCTCTCCTTCCCTTCTTATCCTATTGCCCGAGCCCCATCTCTTCGATCCTCTTCTTCCTATCGTGCAGACCACTATCGCGGGCAGCGCTGGCAACTGGGACCGCTGACTTTGAAAACAGAGCCAAGTGGCTCTGGGCAAGTGGCATCCCTTAAGTGCCCCACTGTCCTCACCTTCGGGGGGTGGGTGGGGTGGTACAGAGCTGGTGCACCGTGCCAAGCTTTCCCAACCTTCCCTTCCCTGCCCTCCTCCGCCTCGACTGAACACCAGCCTACAGACCACACGGCCCCTCCCGCCCCCAGGCTGCAAGTTCCAGAGCGAGTGACTTTCAAGTGTGTGGAAGGAGAGCCCGTCGGCACACCTTGAGCTGGGTAATTTATGAATCAAATTGTGCTCCGTCAGGGCCCCGTGGCCCAGAAATAGATGTGGTCGGACGAGGTTCAGGGAGCCCGACGCAGACATAGTTATCTTCATAGACGCTGGCTACCAGCTGTCAGGACCGGCCAGCACTGACCTTGAGGGCTCCAGAGGGGCCTCAGAGCCCCCCTCAGTCTGGGCACTGTTCTAAGACTAAAAGGCACACAGGGTGTGCCTGGGGCTGACAGGACAGCTGGTGACCATGGACAAGTCGCTTCACTTCTCTGGGCCTTAAAGGCCTTTCCTGTCGTAAAAATAAAGGGGAGGCTGGGGAGATGGCTCAGCGAATAAAGGCAGTTGCTTGCAAAACCTAAGTACCTAGGTTCGATTCCCCAGTACCCGCGTAAAGCCAGACGCACAAAGTGGTGCATGAGCTCATCTGCAGAGGCAGGAGGCCCTGGCACGCCCGCACACTCTCTCCTTTCCTTCTCTCAAACAAAATGAACAAAGACTAAAAGGGCTTTTCAGTGTCAGAGATCATTTAAATGTCTGCTACAGCAATGAATTTGTACGTGTGTGCGCGTGCGTGCGTGCGTGCGTGCGTATACACACACCCATCTCAGGGTCCTTCTCAGGAACACCATCCACAGTCCACCACACGGTCTCTCAGTGGCCTGACGCTCACCAATTAGGACAGACCAGCTAGCCAGTGGGCTCCAAGATTCTCCTTTTACCTTCCCAGCACTGAGATCATAGGTGTGTGACACCACAACCCCCCCCCCCCGGTATTTTTACGTGGAGTATTGGGGATCGAACTCAGTCTTCATGTTGGCAAGTTAAGCACGTTACCCACTGAGCTATCTCCCAGCCCCGGAAGCCTAGTCCCCAAGGGCCCACTGTGCCACCCTAGCTGAAGCAGAAGGGGCTGCAGGAGCCCTGGGTACTTGGCACACTGAGAAGTTCTCTGGTTCCTTCTGGTTTTCAACCTGCCGTGGTGGGGTCCGCGCGTTCACCCAGCCCTGCTAGGAGCAAGAACTCTGGCCAGGTAAGGCGAGGTGTCTGAGGGTCAGAGAATCTTGCAGCAGAATTTGACCTAGTTTTTTTTTTCTTTTTTTCCTATTTATTTGCAAGCAGAGACAAAGAAGAGAGAGAGAGAGACAGAGAGACAGAGAGAATGGGTGCACGGGGGCTTCTAGCCACTGCAAATGAACTTCAGATCTACCACTTTGTGCATCTGGCTTCATGGGTGTAACGGGGACTCAAACCCCTGTCATTAGGCTTTACAGGAAAGCATCTTAATTGCTGAACCACGTCTCTAGCCCAGGATTTGATCTTTTAAAATGGACTGGTGGTGTAGCAGCTGAGGCCAAGGCTCAAATCCCAACATCCTTACCTGCTATGTGACGGGGCCAGTTACACACTACCCTGGGCTTCAGTCTCCTGGGGTATGGAAGGGAAAGGTTCTGGGATTTAGCCAGGACAGCACAGTGTCCAGCCCATAGCACATGCATGTTGATGGTAGGCGTTATTTCACTTCTTCAGGAGAAGAAGCAAGAGGAGATACTCTATTGGTTAGCCCTCACCATGGTGACTAAGCACAGGAGGTGACAGGTGAAGGGACCTTTCTGAGCCACAGGGCTTGCTTGTGGCAGAAAGGAGATTTGAACTCAAAATCTTCATAGCCAAAGCTAGGTTTCTTCTCCCGGGAGGGCTGCTTCTAGAATCTATCACAAGAAGGCCACAGACTGTGCCGGGCCCTGCTTCCTGACTCTGGGGTCCAGCAGCGGGCTGGACAGGAAAGGGACTGTTTCCGATCTGGTTGGTGACTCAGCACATAACAACATCAGAGCAGATGTTCCTGGTCAGGAGTGACTCAGGGGAAAAGCCAACAGATTGAGCTAAGCTCAGACCCAGCAGGCAGCGAGGGAAACATCGAAGAACTTGGACTCTCCTGACGGTGAGTCAGAGCTGTCACACTCACAAGAAAAGACTATCAATTTGTCCCACTGGGCCGGAGTGTCCCAAAGCCACGGGACACTTCGCAGAACATTGGAGCCAGGAGGACTAGGCGGAGCCAGCTGGAGTCTGGAAGACGTGCCAGAGCCTTGAGCGTGTTAATGATGGCTCTGCCAGGCCAAGGTCATTATGGCAGTACCTCTCTGACTTATCAGCCTACCGGAGTGATCCTTTTGGAAAAGGCCAAGTCCAGAAGCTGCTGGTCTGGGAATACTACCGAAGCGATTAAAGGGATAAGGGACAGTGATTCCCTTCTAGCAGGGTCCCTGAGCACCCAGGTCAGCTAAGCTACGTGGACAGGTGAAAGGTGAGAGCAGACAGGAGCTTAAAGCCCATCAGGTCTACACTGTTTGGATCAGAGCTGGGGGATAACTTGGTCAGTGACACACAGCAACGGTGTCTTCAGAGCTGAGCCCAGACTAGCGGACCTCAAAGTGGCTCAAATGTCAGTGCCTTTCCAGGCATGGGTCACGTGGGGACTCAAGCCTAGAGTGAGTCCCCTGGAAGGTTTGGGGAACACACACACACACACACACACATGAGAGACGGGTCCCCAGCACCCACGTAAAACTACCTGGCATGGGCACCATGCTGTAATCCCAGCTCTAAGAATGCGGAGGTCAGGTGGACCCTGGGGCTCACTGGGCAGCTTAGTTGGACAGCTCGATGTCAGGAAGAGACCCAGTCTCAAAAACGTGGGGGGCACCCGAGACTGTCATCTGAGGTGTCATTTGGACTCTACACTCACATGCACGTATGTGCACATACATCTGTACCTGTACATATACACACATGCTTAAAAAATCAGTAACAATGGGGCAGGGGGATGGCTCAGCAGTTAAAGGCACTTGCTTGCAAAGACTGCCGGCCAAGGTTTGAATCCCCAGTTCCCACATAAAGCCAGATACACAAAGTGGCACATGCATCTGGTGTTTGTTTACAGTTGCTGGAGGCTCTTGTGTGTCCATTCTCTCTCTCCAATAAATAAATAAAAATTAAAAAAAAACATTTAAAAGATATTAAATAAATAAAATAAAAAGAGCACTAAAGATTTATGAATTGACCACCTGAGCTCAACAAGCATCAATGTTTGCCAATCTTACTTTTAAAAAAACACACCCTTACCAATTGTTTATGGTAATATCAGACCAAATTTTAGTACTTATTTATTTTGGGACAGGGTCTCATGTAGACCAGGCTGGCCTTGAACTCTCGATGTAACCCTTGAACTTCTGATCCTCTAGCCTCAACATCCCCAGTGCTGGGATTAGAGACACACACCATTACCCAGGTTATGCAGTATTGGCGTTGAACCCAGGGCTTCATACATGCCAGGTAAACTCTCTATCCACTGAACTACAGTCCTAGCCCCTCATCAGTAAATACTTTAGATAAAAACGTTTGGGCTGGAGAGATGACTTAGCGGTTAAGTGCTTGCCTGTGAAGCCTAAGGACCCCGGTTCAAGGCTCAATTAATTCCCCAGGACCCATGTAAGCTAGATGCACAAGGTGGCGCATGTGTCTGGACTTCATTTGCAGTGGCTGGAGGCCTTGGTGCACCCATTCTCTCTCTCTCCCTTTCTCTCTGCCTATTTCTCTCTCAGTCACTCTCAAATAAATAAATAAATAAAAATAAACCAGCAAATGTATTTTAAAAAAACTTTCAAAATGCAATCATGTGCTGGTTTCCCACCATTCTGCATGTTTACTTTAGAGGGAGAGAGAAAGAGAAAGGGAGGGAGAGAAAGACAGGGAGGAAAAGAATGGGCATGCCAGGGCCTTCAGCCACTGTAAATGAACTCCAGATGCATGCACCACCTTGCGCATCTGGCTTACGTGGGTCCTAGGGAATCGAACCTGGGTCCTTTGGCTTTGCAGGCATGTGCCTTAACCGCTAAGTCATCTCTCCAGCCCCAAACGTCTTCTTCTAATTTTCAGTTTCCTAAATATACCCAATTTGTCCCTGCCCTGGGGCTTTGCACATTCTCCCTCTTACCCTACACAGTGCCCCACACGGCTGCCTCATTTCACTGTCATTCAAATGTCACTTGTCACTGAGGGTAATTTCAAGTGGTCCAGCTAAAGTGGCCCAGATCGGCTATTTCCCTACAGGTAGTCGTCACTGTTTCAAATGATGTCACGTGTCCAGCTGCTTGATGTCACTCTAAGTCCCATGAGGACAGCACCCTGACTGCTCGCTCATGGCCACGTCACCAGCAGTCGGCACAGGAGTGGGTGCCATAAATACTGATGTCTCAGCAAAGCAGTCCAAACAGTAGTGGGGAGGGGGCGGTGGCATGCACCTATAATCCCAGCACTCAGGAGGCTGAGGCAGGAGGATCGTAACTTTTAGGTGAGCTTAGGCTTACAGAGTGAGACCCTGTCTCAATAAACAAAAATAAATTAGGGGCTGGGGGGCACGTGTAGGGCCTCGGGTTTAGTCTCCAGTGAAGTGTGTGACACACACACACACACACACACACACACACACACACTGTCTCTCTCTCTCTCTCTCTCTCTCTCTTCAAAGTCTTTGTATTACAACCACCCAGAGTACCAAACACAACCACCTCGGGCCCTATAGCTGTGTCCTTTTCCCCCACCTGAGGCAGAGCTCCGAGGACCACGTGGGGGCTCTGAAGCCCCCACCAGCATCAGTTGGCAGCTCCACCTGCTAAGCAGGTAGACGTGGGGTGGAAGTAATGACGCAGTCACCTGAGAAGCAAGTACCTGCTTCTTGGTCTCGGCTTTCCTGCCCGCGACCTGGGGATGAGTTGGAGGGCTTAGGTGTGATATCCGGGTACCAGCGACCACGTTAGGAGGGAGCAGGAAAAGGAGCAGGGGCAAGGAGGAGCTGTGTGCCCGTTTGCTCCCTGCCCGGCCCTAGGGCAGTAGGACTCTCTCACCAGCCAGGCCATCAATCTGTCCGCTGGAGGGGAGGGAAGATTCCCTAAATGAACTCGCGGGAGGGCTGTACTCCAGCCAAGCCCTCTTGCTTGCTTTGCCTGGAGATGAAAGATGATCAGGCCGTGTTCCTGGGACAGAGGCGATCTCCATCAATCTGCCAGAGTGCGCTGGGATTACTTTGTAGGGATTAATTATCTGTCCTTCAAACAAAGACCTGACCTCAGTCACCGCATGTCCCCAATGTGGGAGGGAGAGAAGACGTGCTGAGCAGAGGCAAGGCGGGGGGGGGGGAGGGGGAGGAGAGGGGGAGGGGCAATGAGGCAGGAAGGACAAGTGTGCGTGTGTGTGTGTGTGTGTGTGGGGGGGGGGGGGTCCTCCCTCCTCTGTGACCCTACATGGCTTCTGCCTGGCTTGCACAGCAAGTTACCTGGCTCCCAACATTTTTCGACAATTTGGCCCCTTTAAAAATGTATTTTTTATTTAAAAAAATATATATATTTATTTGACAGAGAAAAAGGGAGAGAATGAGAGAATGGGCACGCCAGGGCCTCCAACCACTGCAAATGAACTCCAGACACGTGCGGCCCCTTGTGCATCTGGCTAACGTGGGTCCTGGGGAATCAAACTTGGGTCCTTTGGCTTTGCAGGCAAATGCCTTAACCACTAAGCCATCCCTCCAGCCTCAGTTTGGCCCTTCTGGACCCACCGTGCCAGGCCTTCCCTTTGCTTCCTGTGTCAACCCAAGGCAACCCTAACCTTGTCTTCCTTCCCGGTGGCTCGCCTGACTTGAGGGCATGGATGGGCGGGGTCTGAGGATGGATGGACAGAATGACAGATTCATCGGAGACTGTTCAGAAGCCAACTCAGTTCCTCCTGCCACTGTGTCTACCAGCCAGATGACCTTGAGGTGTTACCTTTTTTTTTAAATATTCTGGGCCCTGGTTTCCCCATCTGTAAAATGGGCTAACACAGGTAAGGCCAACACATGGCAGGGTTGGCTGATGTTCCAATGAGGCAGGTGGCCCTGAGCAAAGCACAGGGACTTCAGACCCCCCCCCCCCCAACGGTGTAGGTTTGAAGCGTGGCACCGCCATGTCGTGGCCTAGGATGACCCAACACATCACGTCGCTTTTCTGAGCCTGTCTCCTCATCTGTGTAATGGAGACACCCTGATGCTTGAGACCATAAGAATCAGGTGGATGGGGCTAGAGTGAAGGCTCAACAGTTATGGCACTTGCCTGCAAAGC
Organism: Jaculus jaculus; assembly: GCF_020740685.1. Classification (NCBI taxonomy): domain Eukaryota; kingdom Metazoa; phylum Chordata; class Mammalia; order Rodentia; family Dipodidae; genus Jaculus; species Jaculus jaculus. Next base: position 12,966,634 of record NC_059119.1, on the reverse strand, counting down.
CTGAGGACCCAGGGATCGATTCCCTAGTACTCATGTAAAGCCAGATGCACGAGGTGGCACATGCATCTGGAGTTTGTTTACAGTGGCTGGAGGCCTTGGGGCTCCCATTCTCTCTCTCTCTCCTTCCCCTTTCACAAATAAATAAATGAAATATTTTAGAAGAAGAATCAGATGGAAGTAGAATGTAGGGTGTCACATGACATCCTTGTTTGGGACCCCCCCCCCCACCTAACTATGGCTGCAAGAGAAGTGGAGGGGGGCGCTTCTTCTCCCCTTCCTCACTGGGTGGATGGAGGGCGTAGTTGGGGTCTCAGCAGCCCACATTGCAGGGGCCTGTGGATCTGTGGGTTACGGGGGGGGGGGTTCACAGGTCACTGCGATGGCGAAGTAGAGAATGAGGAAAATAACACAAAGACTTGTGAACCTTACGCCAGAGGTGGCAATACCCTGGCCGCGGAATGGGGGAGGATGGTGGGTCAGAGGGTACATGGTAGCCACGCTGGTGGAGAAGGGACGGGGAATAGAGGCCGCCAGCCTGCTCCTTTCAGTCAGTTGAGCGGATAATGTAAACTGGGTGGTCAGGGGAGGCTTCCTGGAGGAGGAAATCCTAACAAGGGAAACATGTAGGGAGACAGAGGGTTGAGGGAGGGGCTGACTGAACAGGAAGTGCTCTTCTTTGAAGAAATCACCAGAAAGACATTGCTTTTCCGCTGAGGAGCTTGGGAATGATAACTCAGCAAGCATCCACCATGTACCTGCGCTATCCACTCACAGCCCCTTTTTGAGGTGCAGGATTTTACTTCTATTTACAGAAGCCATTTGTGGAGATTCCACAGAAAGGTGACTGTGAAGCTGGGATTTGAACTTGGCTCTGTTTGTTCTAAAACCCTTACTTAGGGCTGGAGAGATGGCTTAGTGGTTAAGGCATTTGCCAGCAAAGCCAAAGGACCTGGGTTTGATTCCCCAGGACCCATGTAAGCCAGATGCACAAGGGGGCGCATGCATCTGGAGTCCTCTGCAGTGGCTGGAGGCCCTGGTATGCCCATTCTCACTCTGCTTCTCTCTCAAATAAATATTTAAAACCCTTACTGAGCAATGACACCTCAGTGTCCTCATGCCAGAGCCATTCTCAGGGAGCACTGGCCAGTCGTTTGGCCTGGGAGTGGTATACCCGTCCCTCCAGGTGGGATCTCAGCAGGGACAGGGTCCACGCCTCTTGGCCCCCCCGGACCCTGTGCCCACGGGACGGTCAGAGGCTGAGGCCCACACACTGGCTCCTGGAGATGCGGGACAAGAAGGAAGCGCCAGGGACTTCCTGGGTGCCCAGTAGATGGGTAGGGTGTACATTCAGATTAAGAAAGGGGCTTCCTTTTGCAGATGTGCCGAGACTCTCTTTACACCATGAACTCTCTCCCCTTGCTTTCTGGCATTTCACATCCCACCTCTGACATTTGCCAAGTCGAGTGGCTCTGGGTAAGTTACCTAACCTCCCTGAACTCAGTTTGCTCATCTCTAAAGTGGGTACAATGACAACGTCTCCCCAGTACACTGCGAGAAGTAAAGGACAGAGTTCGTGTGAGCTGCTTGAAGCAGAGTGGGTGCAAGTCTATCACCCAACAAATGCCAGTAAAAGCCACTGTATGCAGGGTCTCCTCTTCGCCCATCCCCCTCCTCCTCCCAAACAAAGACCCAGCCCTGTGCTTTGTTACACCCCTGTCTCTGAACACGCAAGCATTCTCTGATGCCTTCCTTCCTAACCCTGCAGAAATGGAATGATCTTATCGCTTTCGGTTTCTTTTATTACTCGACACTAGGTTTTAAATATTTATCTATTTTGCTGTAGGTACAGCTATTAAGTCAGACCATAGGAAAAAGCTGACATTCAACCATTTTTGACCTACAAAAGTGGTGGTTTTTATGTGCTTTAACCTAATAGCATGTGGCTTCTCATTGATACAGAACATTCCTTGTGTAGGAGTTGGAAAACTTTCTGTGTAACACGCCGTAGGAAATGTTTCAGATGTCGTGGGCTGAGAGGCAAAACCGAGCACATTATGTTAGGCCCTCTTTAGCAGGAGAGAAATTCAATTTCTACAAAAATATTCAGCGAATTTGAAATATAGTAATAATCAAGCATGATTTCTTTTTAAATTATTTTAGTGGGAGGAAGGGGTTTAGTTCAAGCTTCCAGATCTGGGGCAGTTCCATCAGTGGCGGAGAAAGCTGCTTTCGAACATCCAAGCAGAGAGAAATGTGGGAAGTAAAACTCCAACACGGGACACCAGCACACACCAAAAAGCAGCAAGCAGGAGCCAGGCAGAGTTCAAGCCTTTGCATACCTTTGGGCTGGAAACCAGGCTCACCCCCAACACACAGGGCTGGATCCCAGGATGAGCTCCCAGTGATACTTCCTTCAGTCAGGCAGCTAGAGACCCAAGTTACAAGCTTTTTGTTATTGTTGTTGTTTTTCCGAGGTAGGGTCTCACTCTAGCCCAGGCTGACCTGGAATTCACTATGGAGTCTCAGGGTGGCATCGAACTCACGGAAATCCTCCTACCTCTGCCTCCCGAGTGCTGGGATTAAAGGTGTGCGCCACCACACCTGGCTCCCAAGTTACAAGCTTTAATAAAACACCTGAGTCAGGCTGAAGAGATGGCTTAGCGGTTAAGGCACTTGCCTGTGAAGCCCAAGGACCCATGTTCTACTCCCCTGATCCCATGTAAGCCAGACGCACAAAGGTGAGACAAGCACAAGGTTGCACATGCCCGCTAGGTGGCATGAGTGTCTGGAGTTCAACTGCAGTGGCTGAGGCCCTGGCATGACAACTTTCTTTCTCTCTCTGTCTCTAAAAATATTTTCAAAACACCAGAGTCTATGGGGGGGGGCATACATTTAAACTACCACATTCTACCCCTGGTTCCCAATAGACTTATCAAGGATGATTTCTTATACTGCAGGTCTAATGATGAGCAAAATGGGATTTTGGGTGTAGGGGTGACATTCTGTTTAATAAGCCTACTCACAGTGCTTATGACCCTCTAATTACTGCAAACTCCCATCTTTGAAATGTACTCTTGGGGGACTGGGGAGATGGCTCAGCCGGTAAACTGCTTGCTGTGCAACCATGAGGAGCTGAGTGTAAGGCCCCAGCACCCACATACACAGAGGTAGGCATGGAGGCCTGCGTGGAATCCCAGCCCTCGAGAGATGGAGGCGGGCAGATCCCCAGGACAAGCTGGCTAGCTAGATTAGTTGAATTGATGAGCTCTGAGTTCATTTGAGGGATCCTGTCTCAAGAAATAAGGAGGAGCAAGATGGAGGAAGATGCCTAATGCCCACCTCCTTGGCTTCCATATGCATGCACACATGTGTACATGCGCCCCCAAGGGTGTCCACACCAAAGCAAACACATGTGCACGTCACACACATGCATGCGTGCACACAACAAAACAAAAAGTGATAACAACAAAACACACTTGGCTTGTAGGCCTACTCAAAGCCCACGGAGAGACGATGTGGCCCCGTATGGATATGGAACACAGAGGCTGGTTCTAAGAACTGCCTTGTGCATTTCTCTAATTCCCAGTGGTTTCAGCTTTTCTCCATCTGCCCACTAGCTGTGGCGGCTTCCCGTTCCACGATGATCCTCTGCCTGTGTTTCTGCTGGGTTCCTCAACTTTCCCTTGTTGATTTGCAGTGATTCCTCATATAATCTACCCATGTGGCCCCTGATGCTTTTTAACTGCTGTGGAAACCTTCTCCTCATATGTCGCCTGCTGCAGACATTGCCTGTACATTCCAGTGGCGTGGAATGCCTTAGACATCCACCCATTTTTCTTCTGGGGCTTGTACCATTTAGGTGCTAAGAAGTCCTTTCTTACGACAAGGTCATGAAGATATACCCTTACCTTTTATGACACTTATATTTTTCCTTTCACACTAAGGTCTTTAATCCATCCAGAGTCCACCTTGGTATATGGTGTCTGCTAGGGATCCGGCTTTATTTTCTCAAGTTAGGGAACTAGTTCCCCCAGAGCCAGCCACTAAACAACTCACCCTGTTGATTTGTGACGCCTCCTGTGTTATAGATCAAGTCCTCATGTTTATATCTGGGTGTGCTTCTATGAGCTCCAGTTTGTCTCACTGGTCAACCCCTCAATCCTTAAACATGTCCTAGGTGAGCTGGGCATGGTGGCACACACCTGTAATCTAATCTCAACACTCAGGAGGCTGAGGCAGGAGGATTGCTGTGAGCTTGGGGCAAGCCTGGACTATACAGAAAGAACTTGTCTCAAAAATATACTACCACCACCACCACCAACAACAATAACAACCACCACCACAACAAAAGCATCCTGGGTGTGTGTGGTGGTTTGAGTTAGGTGTCCTCCATACATTCATGTGGTTTGAATACTTGATCCCCAGATGGTGGAAACTTGGAAGGTGTAAGGCATGTAGTTGGGGACAGGCTTACGGATGTTACAACCAGCTGCCTCTTGTTCGAATTGGGCTCATTCTCCTGCTGCTGTTTGCCACTTGGTGTGGCAAGGAGGTGATGTCCAGCCTCTGCTCATGCCAGGCCTTCCCCTCATGAGCTGCTTGGGGTTGGGTGTTTCATACTAGCAATGAGAAAGTAACTGTGACAGTGTGTTTGGGGACCTGAAGTTTTCTTTTCTTTTCTTTTCCTTTCCTTTCTTTTCTTTTTTTTTTTAACCAGCTGTCCAGAGTGACACTATCTCACACAGTCAGCCACCCACAGCTTGTGGACACTGCTTCTGATGTCAGCCTGACCCATCTTCTCTGCCTAGGAAACTTGGAATTGGAAAACTGAAACGTAGACATGGTTTGTGGCAATGGTTCAGAAGAGGCCGTGGAACCAGTGTGGACAGAGAACTTGGGGGGTGTGGGGAGAGATGAGTGGGGAAAGGATGAGGGGAAGAGATGCTGAGGTAGGCCGAGCGATGGCCTCCAAAGACCTCCCGGCCCAAATCCCTGGAACTGCTGAGCATCACGTGACAAGGTAGAGGGGACCTGTCAGAGACGAGTCAGTGAAGAACCCCAAGGTGGAAGACAAGTGTGGGTTCTCTGTGGCTGTGTGAGTGTGCGGGTGGGTTGGAGTGGTTGCAGCCACCGCCGGGGAAGGCCAGCAGCTACGGGGACTGGGAGGCTCAAGGAAAAAGGCTTACGTCCCTCACCCCCAGAGGGAAACACCCTTTGAGTACCCAGATCTCAGCCAGTATGACTCGTCTCCAGAGCTGCAGGAACACCTCCAGCAGTTTATTTAGGAAGGGACAGGAAACAGATGTGGGCTCGGTTACAAAGAAGGGGCAGTCGCCTACACGCCGATGGAGGGTTAATGTCTGGATTGTAGAAAGAACTCATAAAACTAAACACGGGCCAATCAGTAAATGGGCAAATGAAATGACTAGACAGTTCTCGAAAGACAAAGTACAGATGACCAATCCATACACAAGGAGATGACCAACATTGTTCACCATCAGCAAACAGATCAAAAAAACTACAATGAAATTCCACCTCACCCCCATAAGAACAGCTGTCATTAAAAAAAAAAAAAACAACTCCAACAAACAAAAAACACCAGGGCTGGAGTGATGGCTTAGTGGTTAAGGCACTTGCCTACGAAGTCTAAGGACCCATGCTCAAGCCTCCAGATCCTATGTAAGCCAGACGCACAAAGGTGAGGCAAGTGCAAAGTTGCACATGCCCACTGGGTGGCGCAAGCATCTGGAGTTTGATTGCAGTGGCTGAGGCCCTGGTGTACCTTTTCTCTGTCTCTCTCAAATAAAAATTAAAAATAAAATAAAATTTTAGAACCCCACCAAATTCTGGTAGGGATGTTGTAGAGAAAAAAAAGGCTCCTTTATACACACTGCTGGTGGGAATGTAAACTGGTACAGCCACTCTGAAAATCAAGCATGGAGGTCCTCAGTAAACTAAAAACAGAACTACCATACGACCCAGCTAGACCATCCCTGGATGCTTCCCGAATGGAATCTAAGCTGCATTGCGGAGGTACTTGCACATGCATGTTTATTGCAGCACAAGTCACAGAGCTAAGAAGTGGATCAGGGCCTAAATGCCCGTCAGCAGATGAACGGATAAAGAAAATGTGGTGCATGGTCCACGGAATTGTATGCAACTTTAGGTAGAATGAAATCATGTCAATTGCATGAAAAAAATGGATGGAACTGGAAATTATTATGTTAAGCACAGTAAGACAGACTCAGAAAGACAAAGACTAGATCTAAGTTAACATAGGCTCACGAGATTAGCAAGGGTTCTAAGATGGGGACCAGGAGGTCTAAAGGCAGGGAGCCAGGGGATCCAGAAAAGGTAACGGCATATGTATATGTGACATGAAAGAAGAAACGGAAGCTATGGGGGGGTGCTGAGGAGTGGCAAGAGATGGGAGAAGGATGAGGGAGGATAGTTAAAGACAAAACATAGGGCTGGAGAGATGGCTTAGCGGTTAAGCGCTTGCCTGTGAAGCCTAAGGACCCCGGTTCGAGGCTCGGTTCCCCAGGTCCCACGTTAGCCAGATGCACAAGGGGGCGCACGCGTCTGGAGTTCGTGTGCAGAGGCTGGAAGCCCTGGCGCGCCCATTCTCTCTCTCTCCCTCTATCTGTCTTTCTCTCTGTGTCTGTCGCTCTCAAATAAATAAATAAATAATTTAAAAAAAAAAACATAATGCTATGTATGTATGAAAAATGTCACAAGGAAACTGATTTGTATGCTAACTAAAAAGTTTAGAAACAAAGAAATAGAAAGAAGGGCAGTTAGATTTGGCTGGTGTGCCTATTCCTGATGTCAGGAGACACGACTCTGAGGTCGGCCTGCCCTGGGCATAGGTGCCCTGCCAGCTTTACAAGTGACCTCCAACTCTCCTGCCCCAGCTGAGGAATGGACTAAGCCCCTGTCCCTTCAGCCTGGCCTTCACGGCACTTCGCCTCACCTTGCACCTCCCTCCTCTGTAGCCCCTCTGGGCCGTCCCTCTACGTCCCCCCTCAAAGCCCATCTCAGGCCCCTCTGGCTGGGATGCCCTCCTTTCCACCCAAGCACTTCCCCTTAGTCCTGGAAACATGCCAGGGCTCTGCGTCCCTGAGGTGACGTCCACCCACACACGGCTGGCATAGGCAAGTGCCTGCTCCGAGCCACGCACAGTTGTCAGCACTGCGCGTGGATCAAGGTGACTCTCATAAGTCCCCGTGAGTACTTCCCACGGTCCGGATCAGGACGAGGCCCCGGGGCCACAGTCCCTCCGACACAGGCTTTCCCCAAGCCCCGCTCATTTACGCAACCCGCTAGCGGCTTCCGTCACCTCTCTATACAATCTGCATTATTTACGCTTTTTTTTTTTTTTTTTTGGCTTTTCGAGGTAGGGTCTCACTCTGGTACAGGCTGACCTGGAATTAACTCTGTAGTCTCAGGGTGGCCTTGAACTCACGGAGATCCTCCTACCTCTGCCTCCCGAGTGCTGGGATTAAAGGCGTGTGCCACCACGCCCTGCTTACATTATTTTTCTTGATCCTAGCTCAATGTATTCCCCTTTAACAGTCATTCTGAAGGAAACTGTGTAGGAGTACCTGTGGTGGTTTGATTCAGGTGTCACCCATAAACTCAGGTGTTCTGAATGCTAGGTTCCCAACTGATGGAGATTTGGGAATTAACCCCTCCTGGAGGGAGCGTATTGTTGGGAATGGGCTTATGGGTGTTATAGCCAGTGTCCCCTTGCCAGTGTTTGGCACACTCTCCTATTGCTATGGTCCACCTTATGTTGGCCAGGAGGTGATATCCACCCTTTATTCATGCCATCATTTTCCCTGCCATCATGGAGTTTCCCCCTCGAGCCTGTAAGCCAAAATAAACCCTTTTTTCCCCACAAGGTACCCTTGGCTATTCTACCAGTGATATGAACCTGACTGTAAAAGTACCACAGGCAGGCTGGAGAGATGGCTTAGCGGTTAAGTGCTTGCCTGTGAAGCCTAAGGACCCTGGTTCGAGGCTCGGTTCCCTAGGTCCCACGTTAGCCAGATGCACAAGGGGGTGTACGCGTCTGGAGTTCGTTTGCAGAGGCTGGAAGCCCTGGCGCGCCCATTCTCTCCCTCTCCCTCTATCTGTCTTTCTCTCTGTGTCTGTCGCTCTCAAATAAATAAATAAATAAAAATTAAAAAAAGAAAGTACCACAAGCAGCCAGCCAGTCCATCAGCCTCGCCAGAGGCTACTGGAGGGTGAGAAACGGGCCCCATCGCTCATCTCTGTGGCTAGCTGTGTGGTGTCACCTCCAAAGGCCTAGCTCATTCACCCTTTGCTCTGAGAAGACATGTGTTGAGGCTGAGAGGTGTTACAGACGTGAGCACCCAATCGAACCTTCTACTGGGTGGAACCGACAGGAACGGTAACTCTAGAGACTCGGGAAGGGAACACAGGGCTCTCCACGCGAGTCAATGTCATTTCACGCCCCACCTGTACGTGTGCCGTTAGAATCCTCTCCTAGGAATATCATGTTCCAGCTGGGAAGTCAGCACTGGGGTGCAGCCAGGGTCCCTGCCTTGGCCTCTCCCCACTTTCAGACTCCTTGAGTTTGGGTGACAATGCATGACATCACTAGCCATACTGCATATGCGGAGAAAAGCAACTTCTCCTCAGTTACTTCCCGTGGTCCCTCCTGTTTCTCCTTGGCTAACTTTCCTGTCCCTGCAGAATTCTACCGGGGCCACAAGCCCCACCCCCCTTGCAGAGGGCTCCCACGAGGCTCAAGTGGCTCTTGCTAACATTTTAGGATCACACCATCGTGCTGGAGAGATGGCTCAGACGGCACAGCGCTTGCCACGGAGGCACAAGGACACGAATTTGGATCCCCAACGCCCGCGTAAATGCTAGGCATGCATGGTGGCTCCCACCTGAAACGTCAGCGCCGGGGATGCAGAGACGGGAGAATTCCTGGGGCTTTACTGGTACTAGATGAGACCAATGGGCGAGCTCTGTGTTCAGTGGGAGAGCCAGGCTCAATAAACAAGGTCGAGAGCAATCAAAGAAGACACCTCGCCTTGACCTCTGGCCTCCCCATGCACAAGCACACACGCGGGTACACACTCACCCACATGTGAATCACGCCGCTGCTGTGGGAACAGTCTAGTTACTGTCCCTTTAAACCCACCCTCGGTGTGAGTCCCTCCAGCCTGGGCTCCTGGTGTGCTACCGGTCTGGCCCTCTGTCATACCCCCTTGCAGCAGGATGGGAAGCAGGACCAGAAAGGAAGCAGGACAACAGAGGTGGCTGATCCCAGCCACCTCCACCACAAAACAGCCCCTTCTGGGGGCCTGGGCAGAATGCAGGCAGCAGCTGTGGCTATACAGCAAGAAAGCCATTCTGGGCTGCAGTGTTTGCTCGTTTCAATCAATGCATTGTAATATCTACTCCGGAATCTTTGTCTCCAGATATTGGTCAAATATTTGAATGGGTGGCAGCTAGTTAATTGCTTCAGGCACAGCCCTCCACAGTGAGGGAGACAGAGAGGTATGACGGGCCAGAAGCCTGCCTGCAGGCATGGGCCTATGCAGGCAGCAGCTGGGCAGGGTGAGGAGCTGGGCACTGAACCCTAGAGATCTCCTGCTGGGTCCAAAGTCTGTTCCATACCCTCCACATAGGGTCATGACCTTGGGTAATCCAACCTCAGTGTTCGCATCCATAAAGTGGGGACAACAACCACAGTGTCACCTCATGGGATCTGGGAGCGTTAAGAAGTGAGTCAGGTGAAACATTTCGACCTCTTGTGCACCCAAGAAGCGTCAGCCTGTGCTCTCGTGTTATTGTCAATCCTTCGTCTGTACCCAAGGCTCTCCTCATGTGAGCTCTGATCCGCCGGAGGGTGTCAGGGCTGCGGGAAGGTTCTGTGCACGTGTCTCTATACCCTGCTCTTGGGCTGGCAGAACCTTCCTTCCTCTTGGTCCCTGGAATATCTTGGGGGATATTCCTGATGTCTTGAAGCATTTCTTGTGGATGTCACATTACAGACTTCCATGACAAGCTGCCTGCATTGTGGGTCACCGCTCAGATCTACACCAGGCTCATCTGGTGGATGGGTAGGTGGGCTTTCAGTCAGACTATTGCTTAAGGAGAGCTGTCTTTCCCCTCCCTCCCTCTTTCTCTTCCTTCCTCTAATTGCTGTAAACAGGGCTTGGTAGGGGCTGGAGAGATGGCTCAGAGGTTTAAGGCGCTTGCCTGCAAAGCCAAGGACCCGGGTCCGATTTCCCGGTACCCACACAAAGCCAGATGCTCCATGGGGTGCACACATGTGGAGTTCATTTGTAATGGCTAGAGAATTCTCTATCTGCCTCTTTTTCTCTCTCCCTTAAATCATTTCTGTTTTCTTTTGCAAAAAGAAGGCTTGGTAGGAAAGATGGAGCAGGAAGGCTACTATGGGATCCTGGTGTCCCTGTCTAGCCCTGTGCATAGGGAAGGGCGGCAGGCTGGAGGTGAAGGTGCTGTTTATGGGAGGGGACACAGAGCACAGGAGGCCCTGCCTTGGCTCCGTGGAGTCTGGACTTCAGGTGGGGTGAGGGAGAACCCTGCCTGTTCCTGCTCACGATCCACTGCGGCGTCAGCCTTCCCGGGAGATTGCAGTGGCGAGAGGTGCCGGCAGCAAGGGAATGAGTCACTCAACTCAAGAGACCGGGTCCAGAGGCGGAAGACCTGGAGGGTCAGCTAGAAAGGCCATGGAACCCCACTTCCCCACTCACAAACTTGAGGTACCTCTAAAATTTGAGGTAGGGATTTACAGAGAGCTGAGCCCAGGTTTTGCAGGCAAGGAGGAGGGCACAAAGTCCAGGAACTTGGCCTTTGGAGGACCCCTTTTAAAAACTTTATTTCTTCATTTAAAAATATTTTAATTTATTTATTTGACAGAGAGGAGAGAGAGAGAGAGAGAGAGAGAGAGAGAGAATGGGCGTGCCAGGGCCTCCAGCCACTCAAATGAGCTCCAGATGCGGGTACCCCCTTGTGCATCTGGCTAATGTGGGTCCCGAGGAATTGAACCTGGGTCCTTTGGCTTTGCAGGCAAATGCCTTAACTGCTAAGCCATCTCTCCAGGCCTATTCATTCATTTTTTTTATGAGCAAGAAGGAGAGAGAGAATTGGCATGTAAGGGCCTCCAGCCACCACAATCAAACTCCAGACACGTGTGCCACCTTAGGTGCATGTGCGACCTTGCAAGCTTGCGTCACCTGGTGAGTCTGGTTTACATGGGACCTGGAGAGTTGAACATGGGTCCTTAGGCTTTGCAGGCAAGCGCCTTAACTGCCAAGCCTTCTCTTTGAGGACCCCTTTGACACCTCGTGCTAAGGCACCTAGGAATTGCTTCTTGCAGGTACTCTTCAACAACCGGACCGGCGCTCTCCTGAGGCTGATGTGCGTGACGGTTCTCAGGACCTACTATGGGTCAGGCACATATATGGGCATTTTGACAGCTTTACCTGCACGAACTTTTTTAGACTGTGTGTAGTACGTGGGGTGTATACATGTGTGTCTGCACAATGTCTATTGTCCCCTCTATCACACATCTGGCTCATTTCTTTGGATGGAGTCTCTCATTCAGCCCAGGGTTGCCATTCTTGTGGACCCCAGTGATTCTTCCATCTCCACTCCCCACGGGACTGGGGTTACAGACACGTGTGGCCACATTGAGCTGGGGAATCAAAGTCATGTGGTCTCAGGCCCTCCTGGGTCCTCACGGTTGTACTGGGGTCATCTTTACCTGCTGAGCCATCTCTCCGGACCCTCATCTATACGAACTCTTTAAATACCTATTGACACTCCCATTTTACAGATAAGGAAACGGAGATATAGACCAGGAGGAATGCCTGCCCACGGTCACCAGGTATTTGAGCCCAGGGGGGTTGTGGGTGAGAGTCTGTGGCTACAGCTTCTCCCACCTCCTCGCTTTCCCCGGGGTGCCTGGCCCACAGCAGGCTCATAATAAATACTGCTGACAGGAGCGCGCTGGCAGCCATGAGGGTACAGATGTCAAAATGCTTTCCTTCCCCAGGGAAGCCATGAATCAGATCTGCGTTGGGTGGGAGGTGGCGGATGGGCAGAGCGAGCGCAGCTCCATCTGGTGGCTTACCCTCTCCTCCGGAAACCCCAGGGCGTCCCCTTGCACGGCCTCCCTCCCATCATCTCCTGAGCCAGCAGAACCCAGCGCGAGGCAGAGAAGCGCAATGTGGAGCCCTGGGTGACTTGGGGCTTAATATCTTTGTAACCATACTGCAAAAGGGCAGGCCTAAGACACAGCCTGATGCCTAATCTTTCTCTTTTATTGCTTTTTTCTCGTGTATGACTTCACCCTGCACTAGGTATCAAGCTAGGTAAATAAAAACTTTTATTTCAGATTAGCCCCAGCTGGGGGCTGCCCTGAAAGCCAAGCAGTCATTCAAGGAATCTGATTAAAAAAAAAAAAAAAAAGGAAGCAAGCAGGCTGGGATTTGAGCTGCCCAGAGGGGGCTCACCCCAAGTTCAAAGGCCCCCATAAAGATATCAGAGACACTTTCTGAGGTGGGTATGGCAAGGATTTCCTTGGTGCCCACAGCTGGGGAGGGGAAGGGGCAGCAGAGCACTGAAACACAGGCTTCCTGAACACCTGAGGGCCTGTAACACACCTGAGCACCTGTTACACACCTGAGCGCCTGTTTCCTGCTCTTTTGTTCCCGATGCCCCTCACCTAGCTCAGCTGCCCTGCCTTTGCTGATGTATTTATTTTTATTTATTGACAGAAAGAGAGAGAGAGAATGGGCATGCCAGGGCCTCCAGCCACTGCAAACGAACTCCAGATGCATGCGCCCCCCCACCTTGTGCATCTGGCTAATGTGGGTCCTAGGGAATCGAACCTGGGTCTTTTGGCTTTGCAGGCAAATGCTTTAACCACTAAGCCATCCCTCCAGCCCCTAACATATTTATTTATTATCCCTCTACCTCTTCCAGAATGTGAGTCCACGGAGACAGTGATGCAGGCCCTCGCTTTACAGTTGGTCTCCAAGGCTTAGCATAGGGCCCAGCACGCAGTAGCGGCCCAGTTAATCTGCACTGAGCAAGTGAATGAATGGATCCTAATCTCCAGCCCCTCATACAGACATGTGGGCTGACACGATGTCTTCATAGATAGAATGTAGGTTTGGGAAGCAGAAGGTTCTGGATTTTAAATCCTGTGTCACCACACATGTACCTAAGCAGGCGTTGCATGTTCTGTGTATTTTAGCCTGCTGTTCTGAAGAAGGGGTCTAGCCATCTGCTTTTGTTTTTCCCCCAAGGTAGGGCCTCACTCTAGCCCAGGCTGACCTGGAATTCACTATTAGTCTCAGGGTGGCCTCGAACTCACAGTGATCCTCCTACCTCTGCCTCCTATGTGCTGGGATTAAAGGCATGCGCCACCATGCCAGGCCTTTTTCCCTTTTTTTCTTTTTCTTTTTGTTTTTATCCATCTACTTTTTGAGGCTACTGGGATGTTGGGGAATGGGTTGTTATAGCCAGGGCAAAGTGCCCCTTGCATGGGGAGAGAGGTAGACAAGATGGTCAAGGCAGCATGGTTAGTAACAGCAAAAACCAACGCCATGCCAATCAAAAGGGAGGTAGATACACAGACTGTAGTATGAGATAATATGAAGTAATAAAATCAGCACAGGATCTCAACCCCCAGTGACATGTGTGGATCTCGGATACTGAGTACAAAACACATTCCATGAGATTATGTCTCTAATAACACGACACTTAAAAAACTAAAGCTCAAAGACAACTAAGGCCAGGTGTGATGGCTCAAACCTTTAATCCCAGCACTCAGGAGGCAGAGGTAGGAGGATCACTGTGAGTTCAAGGCCACCCTGAGAATACAGTTTCAGGTCAGCCTGGGCTAGAGCAAGATCCTACCTCAGGGGGCTCGGGGGGGGAAAGGCAACAAAGTCTAAGAAATAGGTTATATACATGGATATGATATGGTATTTTTGCAAAGCAAGTGAAAGACTGAAAGGTGTGGTTCTGGGGACCAGCAGAAGGGGATGAGGTGGCAGAGGAACACACAGTCTGAGGTAAGGTCCAGGCGGCCATCTTGGGGACTGGTGAGTTCTCAAGTGTCCACAATATTGTTGAAGTTACAAATGAAATAAAAGGCCACGTGTGGTGGCACATGCCTTTAATCCCAGCACTCAGGAGGACTGCTGTGAGTTCAAGGCCACGCTGAGACTACAGAGTGAGTTCCAGGTCAGCCTGGGCTAGAGTGAGACCCTACCTCAAAGAGCAACAACAATAACAAAATAACTAAGTACATAAAAAAGAGCCATGAGTGGACCAATGTTGAAGGTGAGCCAAGAATTCTGTCTAAGCCAATTCTGAGGACCAGAGGTATACCAACTTAAGAGAGAGCGCGTGAACTCAAATGACACCGTGGCTGATTTTATAATCCTGAAAGCCCTTGGAAGCTGATGGAAAGAGGAAGACAGTATGAAAAAAGCCAAAGAAGAAAAACATCACTTTCCTGTGGGCAGAGGTGAGCTAGACTAGAGTCTCCAACCCAAGCAAACGCTGACCGTGAGCTTGAAGCTCATCCCCCGGAGCCTGAAGCATCCCAGCCAAGACGGGGTCTGAAGGGATTGGCCAATTAAAGGGCCATGGCTTCATTCCCTGCCCAGCTGGGCAAGTGACCCTAAGGACTAGTAGCAGGGGATGCCTGAGGGTACTTTTGAAAGACTGTTGTCTCCCAAGTAAAGGACACTCCTTCCTGTAACAGACGCAAATAGGAGAGTGTCACGGTGAATCTCTGGTTGTCAACTTGTCAGGATTTAGAATCACCATGGAAACAAATCTCTGGTCATGTCCATAAGGGATTTTGTAGATTAAATTAAGTGAGAAGGGATGACCTATTCTAACTATGGGTGGTTTCATTCCAAGGGCTAGGGGTCCTGGACCAAATGAAAAGGAGAAGGGGGGCTGAAGAGATGGCTCAGGGCTTAAGGCACTTGCCTGTAGAGCCTACCAACCCCAAGTTGATTACCCAGTATCCATGTAAAGCCAGATGCACAAAGGGGCACATCCTGGAAGGCAGCTGTACGCTCATACCCAACACCCCCGGAAATACACCAGTCTAGAGGATCCTTCTGTAACGGTGACTAGCCCTGAATGTCTTAGGGTCCTCCAGGGTCTCTCCAGAATCAACAAGTCCACATGGGAATTATTTTCCTTTTCTTTATGGTTTTATGAGGTAGAGTCTCGCTCTAGCCCAGGCTGACTTGAAATTCACTGTATAGTCCCAAGTGGCCTCAAACTCACAGCGATCCTCCTACGTCTGCCTCCCAAGTGCTGGGATTAAAGGCGTGCACCACGACGCCTGGCTATTTTCCCTTTTTGAGAAAGGATCAGCCTGGCCTCAAACTCACTACCTGACTATGTAGCCAAACTTGAACTTTTTTTTTTTTTCTTTTTTTGAGGCAAGCCCAGTAGACTGGCCTTTTTTTTTTTTTTTAAATGAGAGAGAGCAAGATGGGTTCACCAGGACCTCCAGCCACTGTAATGGAACTCCAGACATGTGCGCTATTTTGTGTGCATGTGTGACCTTGTGCGTGCATCACCTTGTGAATCTGACTTATGTGGGGTCTGGGGGGGGTCCCACATGTATCTTTAGGCTTTGCAGGTAAGCTCGTTACCTGTTAAGCCAGATCTCTAGTTAAACTTTTGATTCTCTGCCTCTACCTCTGCAGCGTTGGGATTGCAGGCTTGTGCCACAGTGCCCAGTTTATGCAGTGCTGGGGACCAAGCCCAGAGCTTCACAGACGCTAGGCAAGCGCCCTACAAACTGAGCTGCACCCCCAGTCCTAGGGGTCTTATTCTTTAATTTTTTTTTTTTTTTGTATGTTTGCTTCAAGTAGGGTCTCCCTCTGTAGAGTCCAGGCTGACCTGGAATTCACTATGTAGTCTCAGGCTGGCCTTGAACTCACAGCGATCCTACAACCTGGACTTCCTGAGTGCTGGGATTAAAGGCTTGTGCCACCACACCCAGCTAATGTTTCGTTATTGAAAATTTCATGTATGTTTCTAATGTATTTAAATCATATTCATCCTTATTACTGTATCATATCCTCCTTCCCATTAAACTCTTCAGACTTCCCAACTAATCCCCATTTCTACTGTCATGTTTTTGTGACCCACTGAGTGAAATTAGGGTGGCTTGCATAAGCATAGGTGGGGGGGGGGTTGTTTACTGGAATATGGGCAACTTTCCAGTGACTACACCATTGAAAAACATAGTTCCCCCTTCTTCAGCACTAGGATTCTTAACCCAGCTTCATACGTGCCCAGCAGGGCACCATGGGGCCGCAGGGAGGCAAACATCTTTTTGCAACACCTTGATGGCAGGTGGCAGAGCATAGCCTCAAACCCAGCAGTTTGGACTCCAAGTCCAGTGCTGTGCATGGGGTTGGGGCTCCTCAAAGAACTGTCTCGGCAGGCAGAGGAGGAAAGAGGTTGGGGGGGGGGAGCGTATCATCAAGACTGCAGACTGGGAAGGGAGCCTGCAGAGCCCTGTGTATCTGGGCCTGGGGGCAGCGATGTCCATATGGAAGAGACAGAACTCATGCCAAACCCTGTCTAGAAAGAACCCTGTCGTTCCTCAGGCTCAGCTTGGCCACGAGGGGCTGAGAACAAATTGACGGCAATGGAGCCATAACGTACTGCTGAAGGCCTCTTTGTTCTTGGCAAAGCAGAGGGGTCATTAGTAGTGGGGAGATCACGTGTGTGCAGATATAAATCCCTCCTCCTGTGGGCTGATAAGTAGCCTGTAGGGGCCAGGGCCCCTGGGAACTAGGCAGGTTAACTGTGTGGATCACCAGGCTGCTGAGGTGTCTCAGATGCAACTTACCATGCCAGTGGTTCCCAGGACCCTCATCTGCCCCTTCCAACAGCGGCAGGCCCTCAGGGCTTTCTTTCAGTGGGAAAAGGTTGCCAAGACCCTGAGGCAGGAGCAGGTCCCAGGAGGAGCATTAGTACTGAGCGCTGTGGTGGTTTGAATTAAAAATGTCCCCTCTAGCCTCAGGGGTGTAGTCTCTTTGATACCTAGCTGCTGATAATTTGGGAAAGTTGTTGGGCTTCTTTTGGGGAGGTGGGGTCTTGCTAGAGAAGGTGGGAGGCTGGTGGGGGCAGGCTTTGGAGTGTTATAGCCCAGGTATCCCCCTTGCCAGAAGCTAGAGCTAGCTTACTCAGGCTGCTTCCTCCCAGCTGATGTGACAAGATGTGATACTCAGCCTCTGCGCTGCCACACCTTCCCTGTCGTGAGGACACTTCCTCTCCACACTGTGAGCTGACGTGAACCCAGCAGCGGCTTCTGGTTGGGTGTCTGGCCCTGGCAATGAATCGGTAACTGCAACAGGTGCCCTGGGAATGACAGGGGGAGCCGAGCCATCCTTGCAGCTGCTTCAGACTAATTGCAAAGCCAAGTCCCACCCCTCCCAGGATCGGGCTGAACTTAACTGTGCTTAGAGAGGCAGTGTGGGGGCAGACCTTGGCACACAATCTTGCTTTCAAAAGAGTCTACAGTGGCCAAGGAAGTAGAGCTGTGTTCACACCTCAGCTTGCCACTTGGTTCTCCTGTTCATCTGTGTTCTGGGTTCACTCTGAGACTGGCTCTCAGGGATGCCAAGGCAGCAGGAGCATAGGGTGGGGCAGGAATAGGACGGAGCCAGCCCTGCTAAGCCAGGAAGATAGACAGAAAAGGGATAGCTTTTCCCCAAGCCTCTCACTATTTGAGGGGTGGGGACACACCTAAGTGTCACCAAGGTCCAGGTGCCTAGGTTAGCAAGCATTTGACACAGATGTTTCCCCTCCCCTTTCCACTCCCACCGCAGACCCTATCAATTGAATACCGCACTCTTTCAGCTTACTGAGTCTCCTGCAGGCAGCCATAACCAATCGATCAAACTTGGCATGTGAGAGGAAACCCATTTGTCATCCTTTCCAAAAGTCCTCAAGGCACATCTGTGCTGGCAGTAGGAATCCTACAAAGATAGGCTAAGAAGGCTCTGGCCTTCTAGAAGTTTCTGTCTCCTGTCCCAACTTCCACACACTTACCTTTCTGGTTTACTTCCTAGAGCTCCTTTTTTACCCTCTTCTTGGTACTTGGAAACCTGTCCCCGGGGACAATGGGGAGGCCCAGAGTGCTGCGCTTCAGCTGGATGTCCCCCTGACCCCAGCGCCAGGGCCCAGCTGGAGCCACCAACCCTGTCCTCCCGCCTTCTGCTCCAAGAGCAGGGGCAGAGGCGGAGGACTGGCTGGAGTCATCACAGGCAGCCTGGGCTGGAAGCCTGGCACCAGTACGAGCTGCTCTGGACCAGTACCCTGAAGGACAGGTGCCACCGTGGGAGTGCCGCTTCTGAGTCTGCGCCTCACCTCCTTCCAGGCTGGGGTGTAGCAGCGAGGCCGGGGGGGCTGCCTCCTCCCAGCCCAGTGGCCCTGCATGCTGCCTCTGTACCCTGCTCACCCATGCTACCAGATGCCCAGCACAAGCAAGCTTTGACAGTGGGGGACAGTTTTTTGTTTGTTTGTTTGTTTGTTTTTGTTTTTTTAAGGTGGGGTCTTGCTCCAGCCCAAGCTGACCTGGAATTTACTATGTCGTCTCAGGGTGGCCTTGAACTCATGACAATTCTCCTACCTCTGCCTCCTGAGTACTGGCAAGCAGAGAGAGAGAGAGAGAGAGAGAGAGAGAGAGAGAGAGAGAGAGAGACAGAGACAGAGACAGAGACAGAGACAGAGAGACAGAGAGAATGGGAAAACCAGGGCCTCCAGCTGCTGCAAATGAACTCCAGATACACGCACCATCCTGTGCACCTGACATTTTGTGGGTACCGAGGAATCAAACCCAGGTCATCAGGCTGTGCAAGCAAGTGCCTTAGCCACTGAGCCATCTCTCCAGCCCTCACTTTATTTATTTATTTGCAAGAAGAGAGAGAGAGGAAAGGAAGGAAGAGGGGAGAGAGAATGGGCACGTTAGGGCTTGTAACCACCACAAATGGACTCCAGATTCATGCACCACTTTGGGCATCTGGCTTGACATGTGTACTGGAGAATTGAACCTGGGTCGCTAGGCTTTGCAGTCAAGTACCTTAACCAGTAAGCCATCTCCCCACCCCTGCTCTTTTTCTTTTTGCTTGCAGAAATCATGCAGGAGCTGAGAGGCAGAATGTAACCCCAGCC
This sequence comes from Jaculus jaculus, assembly GCF_020740685.1. NCBI lineage: Eukaryota > Metazoa > Chordata > Mammalia > Rodentia > Dipodidae > Jaculus > Jaculus jaculus. The sequence continues at coordinate 12,947,392 of NC_059119.1, read as the reverse complement.
CTGCAGCCTATGCGACCTGGACAGGCTCCAGGTCCTCAGGAGCACTCGGCCACCCTGAAGAATGGGTGCTTTTCTAGATCTGGCTGTCGCACACCCTGTCCTCAGGACCACACTCACCCGAGCACTTCTGAACTACTAGGCCACACCCCAGACCTGTAGCACGAAAGCCCCAAGGACTCTGTACTGAAAGTGGGAGCCCCACGTGATGCTGGGACACACTGAGACTTGAAAACCCATGGCCTCAAAGTGACACTCATTCATTCCATAAATACGCAGTAGGCCTTACTTGTGCGAGAATTCTGGCTTGGGCACCAGAATGGAGACTCTGTGGGAGGCACCAGAGGTTTAAGCTTACATTTCTGCCAATGCTTTTGGTGGCCTCGCCACACCTGCTCGGCTGCCTTGGAGTACTCTGGGCTTAAAGGCCCAACATGAGTGACGCTAGTAGCTGCAGCTTGGAGGGGACTCAGGACGTCCCCTGTCTCCTGTGATCCCAAGGATGTGAGGGGTCTCCCTCCCCCACCTGACCCTCAGCTCCCCCAGGTCTTATTAGCTGCTGGTGACAATAACCACAGTGACCACGTGTCAAGTCCATTTCATCCATCAATTACGCTCCTCTGACCCATCAACCACCTTGACTGCAAGTGTCATTACTGGTCTCTATTTATGAGTGACAGAGGCAAAAAGCCACACAGGACACGGGGCTCGGAAGACTGCCTCCTTCCCTGTCTTGGTCTCCATGCTTTGCTGCTTTTTGAGCTCTAGTTGGGAAACCTTCCACCATACCACTCCCTGCTCCCGGGGTATGCCCTGTGGTGGTGGTGGTGAGGGGGAGCAATGGCTAGTTGGTCTGATCTCCTCTTTGCATCTACCTGGCCTGCCCGGATGCACCAAGCTGAACGCCATGAGCGGCTGTGGACGGAGCAGGGACAGAGCCAGATGCACAGACCGTAGAAGAGCTTGACTGCCGAAATCCTCAGCCCTGGACAGTTCCATGAAGCAGTTATTGTTATTCGTCGACTTTGGCGGGTGCATGAACTGGGGGGACCCTCACCCACAGCTACAACTTCAGTCAGTTGCTCTTCCGCTCACTCACAAGATCTACTAAAATAAAGGAGGGGCTGGAGGGCTGGCTTAGCCGTTAAGGCATTTGCCTGCAAAGCCAAAGGACCTAGGTTCGATTCCCCAAGAGCCACATAAGCCAGATGCCCAAGGGGGCACACACATCTGGAGTTTGTTTGCAGTGGCTGGAGCTGGCATGCCCATTCTCTCTCTCTTTTTCTAAAGTAATAAACAAACACAAAAAAAAAGATCTACTGGTGGGTGGGTGCTGAGGTGCCCCCCCCACCTCCCCACCGGCAACATCCCGGATGGAACCAGAGCTCCTGATGGTTGGAAGTGTAAGGAGAGCAGCTGAAGTTACTTGTTCTAAAGTGATGTCAAAATTGCCACCTTTGCATCAAGTGAGACTAGAAAACCAACATTACTGAAGGAGGTTAGATGGGGGTCACTGCATCCCAGGCTCGGAGCCCCAAAATGTCCAGAGCATCAGGCCTCGAATGGTAGCCCACATTTCTGCCCTCACCCACACTTCCCTTGGACACACTGATTTCCCAGAAGCCTCTTCTCTGCATTCCTCCCTCCTGCATTCACGCGTCCCCTTCCTGGGACCCTTTGGCAAGGTCCGTCCCTGAACACAGGTCTCATATGCTGTCCTGTGCGTCTACAGACTGTCCACAGTCTCAGAGCCCGCGAGCTGCATGGTGGCTCTCGTGGGGTGCGTGGGGGAATGGGGCACTCTTCCTACCTGAGACGATGGTGTAGCCGATCCCCCGGGGCCGCCCTTTATCCTGGTCCACCGCGGTGATCACACGTACAGTCGTACCCTGGGTAGGAGAGAGAAGGAACTTGAGTTCTGTCGCCCAGACCCCCGGCTGCTGTCTTTGTTTGCAGCTGTCCTGGCACAGAAGGCCAGCCTAGGAAGCAGGTGCCACAGGGTGGCACGGAGCTTGGCAGTTTCTGACTCCATTCATCCCGCCCCTCCCTCCCAATCTTGTCATTCCCCTGCGACGCTGACAGAGGAGGGCCCAGGGGCTGTGACAACCAGGACGGGAGGTATGGGCTGCGCTGTCAGGGAGAACAAAACAGGTTCAGGCATAGACAGCTGCCCAATACACGTGGGTGGGGCTCAGATGGAGAAATGTCCAGGAAAGTGCAGGGAGTTGCCTGGAGGAACTGGCAAAGGGACACACAGGTGTTAGCATTGAGGATGGGTTGTGAGGAACCAGGAAGAGAAACTGAGAGGTGCTCTGGGGAAGAAGACACAGTACAGGCCAGGACTGCAGGCTCGTTCAAATACCAGTTAAGACAGTGGCTCGTTTTCTCAAAAGAAAAAAGAAATATACCAGTGTACAGGGCTGGAGAGATGGCTTAGTGGTTAAGGCGCTTGCCTGCAAAGCAAAAGGCCCCATGATTGATTCCCCAGTACCCACGTGAAGCTAGATGTACAAAGTGGTTCATGCATCTGGAGTTCATTTGCACTGGCTAGAGGGCCTGGTGTGCCCATTCTCTCTTTCTGTACCCCCCCCCAATAAATAAATAAAATAAACCAGTGTACATAGATGGGGAATTGATATCATCACCACAGCCACCAGTTGCCTAGCTACATGTTGTCAGGGGCACCCTCTACCTTGCTCCTCGGGCTGTATCTCACCACTGCCCCTGACCAGCCTGTGCTTAAGGTTCAAGCTACCCCTGGGGAGGGTAGTTTCCTCTGGATAACGGACAGCAGACAGGCTCACCCCATCTCATGAAAGGTTCTTATGGCCCTATCTTGCCCACTCCCTGACACACAGTCCTTTGTCCCGGGACCAGTGCACCCATTCAACTCCTCCAGGAACCCTGCAGGACAGGACGTAGCAGAGGCCACCACCTCTTCCCTTCCTGGACAACAGAAGTCCTTCCTCTCAGTTCAGGGAGCAGAAGCTGGGACTCCTCCCGCCTCGCTGAGGAAAGGTGATAATATCCCAGGAGAAGCCTCTCTACAGGGAGCTGGACACAACCCAGGGAGGTTGGGGGGTTGCCCAGTCCCTGGGGAGGCGGAGTTCTGGCTGGCGTGAAGTCAGAGAAAGATGTCAGGAAAAGAACAAGTCCTGACCTGGGGAATGGCTCAGTAGTTAAGGGCTTGCCACGCAAGCATGAGGACCTGAGTTCGGATCCCCAGGACCCACAAAAAATACCCAGTGTGGTGGTGTATGCCTGTAATCCCAGTTCTGGGCAATGAAGAGACCAAGCGATCCTTTGGGGATGCCAGGTAGCTTGTATAGCCCAATCAGTGTGCTCAGGACTCAGTGAGGAACCCTGTCTCAAAAATTAAGGTCAAGAGCTGGAGGGATGGCTTAATGGTTAAGGCGTTTGACTGCAGAGCCAAAGGACCCAGGTTCAATTTCCCAGGACCCACATTTGCCAGATGCACAAGGGGCACATGCATCTGGAGTTCATTTGCAGTGGCTAGCACACCCATTCTCTCCCTCTCTGGCAAATAAAAAAATAAAATGTTTTTTTTTTTTTAATTAAGGTTGAGAGCTATGGAGTAAGACATCGTACGTTGACAGCTGCCTTCCACACACATACACATGTGACCCTACACATGCATGTGTCTCCCGCCATGCGTGCAAATACACATGCTTATGTACACAGCACACACATATAGACATGTCAGTAAAGACTAAGCCCACTGGGCGTGGTGGCTCCCGCCTTTAACCCCAGAGCTCGGGAGGCAGAGGTAGGAGGATCACCGTGAGTTCGAGTCTACACAGCGAATTTCAGGACAGCCTGGGCTAGAATGAGACCCTACTTCAAATAACCAAAACAAACCAAAGAAACAAACAAAAATGACTAAGCTTCTAGGTGACCCTGGAGGAGCCTGAGGCAATGCAAAGGGCAACAAGGGGCGCAGAGGTCTGCTCTGAAGGACGGCTGGTCAGGTAGACACACAGCCCAGCCTCCCAACCGCCCAGGGCCCCGCTGGCTGGAGCCGCAAGCTGCGAGACTCGGTGACGTTCCAGGGCATGGAGGAAGTGAGTGGAGAGGCCAGGACTCACATGCAAGAGCCCTGGCTCCAAAGTGGGTCATGCCGCCTCTGTAGGATTCTGTTGTAACGCTAAGGTCACTGACGAATGTCATTTTCTTTTCTTTCTTTTTTTTTTTTTTCTTTGGTTTTTCGAGGTAAGGTCTCACTCTGGTCCAGGCTGACCTGGAATTAACTCTGTAGTCTCAGGGTGGCCTTGAACTCATGGTGATCCTCCTACCTCTGCCTCCCGAGTGCTGGGATTAAAGGCATGCGCCACCACGCCCGGCGCTCATTTTCTTATGTTAGGTGCAGTTCTAAGCACTTTGTAAACATTCCCAGGGAACATAGGAAGGCCACGTCGGCTCTCCCTGAAGCTGCTGTGAGCTCTCACTGGTCAGGGGCTGAGGGGTGATCACATGATAGACTGGTCACTGTGCCCGTGTGAGGCTTTCTTATTTGCAAACAATTTCATTTCACAGAGTATGGGCAGCCCGAGACCTGGGCAACCACGGAGGCCGCTGGGAAGCACAGCGCCCCAGTCACTCCACTAGAGGCTCTTTGATGGGGACCCCACGCCGAAAGGCCTAGCTCTGTCCCCAGCAGGAGGTCCTGGGGTGCAGGAATCTAGCCTGGAGCTCCAGGTGCCAGGGTATGCTTACTGGGCATGGGAGCAGCTCCATCCTGCCAGGGGTTCCCACATTAGGGTCCCCATGTTCCTCCTGGGCTGCCAGGCTAGGGACCATCCTGCCAGGGTAGCCAGCTTGGGAGGCCACCAGAGTTCTAGGGCAAAGTCACTAAGCAATATACTTCAAAGAGTTGTTGTATAACTGGTGCATATCAAGGCAGACTGGTCTGGGTGTAAGACAGCGGGTCTCGGGCTGGAGAGATGGCTTAGTGGTTAAGCGCTTGCCTGTGAAGCCTAAGGACCCAGGTTCGAGGCTCGACTTCCCAGGACCCACGTTAGCCAGGTGCACAAGGGGGTGCACATGTCTGGAGCTCATCTGCAGTGGCTGGAGGCCCTGGCGCGCCCATTCTCTCTCTATCTGCCTCTTTCTCTCTTTCTGTTGCTTTCAAATAAGTAAATGAAAAATTAAAAAAAAAAAAAAAAGACAGTGAGTCTCAAGAATGGGACAATGTAGCAGTGTCCAGAGAGGCCTGCGGTCCAAGAGCCTCAGACCTCCTTAAGCATCTCTCTCGTGGACATTCATACCTGGGGTAGCCAATGTCCTTCTGGGTGAGTAGGGACTCCACGGGGCCAGTGGCCCTATGAGACCCAGAGGTCAAGGAACCTCCTACCCCAGCAAGAGTGAAACCCCAGCTTCTGCAGGACGAACTCTGCCAGGCTCCCTACCAGGTTTGGGGTTTCATCTCTTTTTGGGTAAATAAATCCACTTTTAATAAAACTCTGAGCTTTTAATACAAGTGCAGACTGAAAGACTGGAAATGTTATGAGAAGGAATTAACAGGGAGGCACGGGGGCTCCTGGGAGCCCACGGCTCTTGTTTCAGAGTCTTAGTGATTATATTTTCAATATACAGCAACTTATTTCCAAAGATGAAGGAATGAGGAAGTGGCGGCCGTCCTGCCTGTGCAGAACTGGCCTCCCGGGACACCCGCTCTCTGCAGCATGGTGGCTCTCTGAAGAGCGAGCCCACTAGTTCATGGCCAGGGGGCTAGGTGGGAAGCCCAGGTGTGGGCTCAGGGCTAGAGACAGACCCAACCTGCCAAGGTCTCTTTCCCTCATATGCTGTGGGGAGGAAGTGGCCTCCAGGGAAATAAGGTTTTCCCCGGACAGGTTCTAATTCTTTATGATGGCAGAAGGAGTTGGGAGGTGATTAAGGGTTCAAGACCGCTGTCAGACCGTCTCACTTGGAGTCTTGTAAATAAGCCTTAACCTCTCAGTCCTTGTTTACTTGTCTATGAAATAGGTATAATAGCACCCACTTTTTTTTTATACTTTGTTTTTTTTTTTTTTTTTCTTTTTTGGTTTTTCGAGGTAGGGTCTCATTCTGGCTCAGGCTGACCTGGAATTCACTGTGTAATCTCAGGGTGGCCTCGAACTCACGGCGATCCTCCTACCTCTGCCTCCCGAGTGCTGGGATTAAAGGCGTGCGCCACCACGCCCGGCTTATTTTTTTATACTTTAATATTTTATTTATTTTTTTCAAATTTTTATTAACAACTTCCATGATTATTTGGTAATACCCTCCCTCCCCCCACTTTCCCCTTTGAAATTCCATTCTCCATCATACCCCTTCCCCATCTCAATCAGTCTCCCTTTTATTTCGATGTCATGATCTTTCCCTCCTCTTATGATGGTCTTGTGTAGGTAGTGTCAGGCACTGTGAGGTCATGCATATCCAGGCCATTTTGTGTCTGGGGGGAGCACATTGTAAAGAGTCCTACCCTTCCTTTGGCTCTTACATTCTTTCCGCCACCTCTTCCACATTAGACCCTGAGCCTTGGAAGGTGTGATAGAGATATTTCAGTTCTGAGCACTCTGGTCACCTCTTTACAGCACCATGTAGCACCCACTATTAAGCAGCCATGATACACATGCCATGATACACACACACACACACAATATTTCTAAACAATGTCAGCTAATTCACACTTTATATCCCAGAGTGAAATGCCCCACTTTTGGTTTGTTTTTCGAGATAGGGTCTCACTGTAGCCCAGGCTGACCCGGAATTCACTATGTAGTCTCAGGGTGGCCTTGAACTCATGGCGATCCTCGTACCTCTGCCTCCCGAGTGCTGGTTAATTAAAGGCGTGCGCCACCACGCCTGGCGGAAAAAGCTCCACTTTTAAAGCAAGGAGTTTTCAGCATGTTTTGTACTAAGGAGTTTTAGCGCACCCGATCAGCTGAGGCCCTACAGAGAAGAACTAGCATCAGTTGGACATTACCAAGTGCCCGCCCTGGGTCCCCAGTAAGAGTTCTCCCTCTCCCTTCTTCCCACCCAGGAGAGGCAGGGATTGGGGTACGTAGGGGTTCTCGTGACTCTACGTGGCAGGAATCTGGGCACTCAGGGATTTGCTTGAGGTCACAAGTAAGCGGGAGACCGGTGCGTGGGATAGTCCTCTGGCCGGGTGATAGGACCTGGGGCTCGGTGTCTGTAGACAGGAAGTGGTGACAGAATGGGCTTCTCTAGAAAGGACCCTGTCCCTCTGGGAAGGCTCTCTCTGCCCTCTGTGGTGTGTTCCCTTCTCCTAGCAGGGGGCTGGACCCACTATGGGGGGAGGGAGGGCTCAGCTCCTTCCCCGACAGCTCAGCTGGGACACCCCAACCCCCACTTCCACGACAGGATTAAAGACTTGAAAGGTGACATGCAGTTTGCTTCGGAAGTTGGGGGCGCCCTTGGGGGAAAGCCAGCCGGTGGGGGCTGCCCGGGGGGGGGGCGGGGGGAGACTTCCGACGAGCTGCCACAGCAGATTCTGAGGCAGAAAATCCTATTTCTCAGTCCTTAATTCCAGTCAATTCCAGTCAAAGGGCCGATAGGCATCGCTGGCAGTAATTTGTGCAGTCTATCCGCTCCTTTCACCTTCTATCGGCCCCTCACTGACGGGCAGGCCGCATGCCTCTGCTCGAGTGAGGAAATTAAAATTTGATGCAATAATCCCAAATAAGAAGGATTTTATTAGGTAATATATACACTTTAGATGGGGCGTGCTAGCCTGATACAAAGATACAGGGAGGCATCCACGCTGGGAGCCGCAGATAAAGCCAGGGGCTGGGGGCTGGGAGGGCGGGGCAGGGCGGAGCAGAGGCAGAGCCAGGCCTGGGGGCTGCCCGGGTCCTCCGGGCTGGGAGCCCTGAACAGGCTATGGTCTTAGCCAGCCTAGGGAAGAGCTGTGTTAAATCAGAGCCCCACGCCACAAAGAGACATGGGGACCCAGATCTAGGCGCAGAAACCAATTAGAAGCCGGAACATGTTGGGCCTGCAGTGTGTGGGAATTGGCTTGGAGGGGCTGCTCCGCACCCAGGAGAGGTGGAAACCCCAGCTTAGTACCTCATCTTTCTCCCACAGCCTGGCCATGACCCACATGGAGGGGTTTGACTGCCCCCGCCCCTCCCAGAACAGGGATACAGCAGTCAGACCCCAGGTACTGACCCGAGGGTGATACTGGCAAGGCTAAGAAATGCTAAGATCCCTGAGCTGAAAGGGGACAACTATGCCAGACATGGAGGTGAGAGGCATGAAGGTGGATGAAGGTCCAGTCTGCTCCACGGAATCATCTAGAAAGGAGGGTATAACTCAACCCAGGGCTCTGCACACAGTAGAGCCTTACCAATGACTGAGGAAGGGTCATGAGGCTGAAGTGACAAATAAATGTCTGGATGGACAAAGTCAGCTCCTATGGAAGGCTAAGCAGGCACTGTCCTTGGTAGAGAATCTCACGTCGAGGAAGTGGTCTTGTGGACTATCTCACAAAGTAGCAGTGAGTGGGAGACCCAAAGCCCCCCTGAATACCATAACTGATCCAGCAATTCTGGGTGGCGTTCCTGGCTGGCAGAGGCAGCGGCAGGCCTGTGGAGGCCATTCTGTGGCCCCGGCTGGAATGCCCACGGTTGCCCCCACCGTCACCCATGTGATGTTCTGAATTGGCTCTATTTCTTTTCTAGGTACTTTCTTCCCTGTGTTTTTTCTCAATTTTTATTAACATCTTCCATGATTATAAAAAATATCCCATGGTAATGCCCTCCCCCGCCCCCCACTTTCCCCTCTGAAACTCCATTCTCCATCATCTCCCCTCCCCATCTCAATCAGTCTCTCTTTTATTTTGATGTCATGATCTTTTCCTCCTGTTATGATGGTCTTGTGTAGGTAGTGTCAGGCACTGTGAGGTCATGGGTATCCAGGCCATTTTATGTCTGGAGGGAGCACGTTGTAAGGAGTCCTGCCCTTCCTTTGGCTCTTACATTCTCTCTGCCACCTCTTCCACATTAGACCCTGAGCCTTGGAAGGTGTGACTGAGATATTACTCAGTACTCCAGTCACTTCTTTCCAGCACCATGACACCTTCTGAGTTGTCCCAAGGTCACTGTGAATTGGCTTTCTATGTCAAGAGCTAGATCTGTCTGTGCTGTGTGAAGCCCTCTGGGGAGGAGTGTGAGGGACGCAAACAGGGTGTGGCATGCAAAGGTCCTGGGGTTATAGCTGCCTTCCCGGGAAACATGGGCAGGGAATGACCGCCCCGGGGGCCAGGGCCGAGGCTTACCGGAGGAGAATGTTCATAGATGTTGGTGCTGTAAGGCAGGTTGATGAAGATGGGGTCCATGTCCTGCACGTCCGTAATGATGATGGCCAGGTTAGCCAGCGTGGACAGAGGCCTGGTCTTGTCTTGATCCTTAGGAGACAGACAGAGTGTGTAGCTTTAGGGTGAGTGACACTGTGGACACACACACGTGTGGACAAACCCATGCCTTCAGCCTGTGACACGAGTATACACAAACACTTATGTGTAAACTCTTGGACTCTTATAGGGAGACTCCAGAACACTGAGGCACTCCTGTGATCACTAGCTAGTCAGGTTAATTGACACCTTCCTAAGGCCCAGAGGATGGTGGTTTAGAGATGAAACTGCTCTAAGCCCCTTGCTGTGTTCATCAGTCAGCACTGGCCACACATCTTGGGACAGAGAACACTAAGATGGGGACTCCCCAGAAAAAGGCCCTGTGACCCCAGAGGTGATTTGCCTAGGACCCAAGTCCCTGCTCAAGGCTCAGCATTTACAAGGCAGTGACTTTCCGGCCAAACCAGCAGGGGGAGCTCGAGAGCCTGCACCGTCTGGGGCCTCTAGGAAGACGTCAAGGAGGCTTATTTTAAAAGGGTCATAACTGGACGCTGGGTCCTATAAAGTCCACTAAGGGGAGAACCCTAAAGCTTGTGATCTAGGACCCTAAGGGTCCCACAGTCTTTGGATATATCGAGCAGCAGCCTGGTGCTCCTGGCTAATAAAAGCTGATGATAACAGCAACTGCAGTGTCCATGGTGCCTCCCCGCCACGTGCCTCTTGGCCCTGAATTCGCACATGTAGCTGTCAACGTAAACGAACTCCTCCTTCAGAAGGGTTGATGGAGTCAGAGAGGGAGAGTGACTTGCCCAGAGCCCCTCAACTGGTAAGGGGGTAGCCAGGACCCAAACACAGGTCAGCTTACATAATAATCTGCCCTTGACTTGGGGCCTGACTATCAGCCTCATCTCCAACTTGCTGGGTAAGCTCTGTAAGCTCATTTCTACCCAGGAGTCATCACATCTATTTTATTTATTTATTTTGGTTTTTCATGGTAGGGTCTCACTCTAGCCCGGGCTGACATCGAATTCACTATATAATCTCAGGTTGGCCTCTAACTAATGGCCTCCCAAGTATTGCTGGGATTAAAGACATGCATCACCATGCCTGGCAGAGAGAGAAAGAGAGAGAATGAGAATGGGTGCACCAGGGCCTCGAGCCGCTGGGAATGAACTCCAGACACATGTGCCACTTTGTGCATCTGGCTTTACGTGGGACCTGGGGAATCGAACTCAGGTTGTTAGGCTTTGCAGGCAAGTGCCTTAACCTCTGAGCCATCTCTCTGGCTCCGTGTTCCTTTGTATGAGGTAAACAGTTCTCGTGAATGACCTCTGTGGCTTTGGGCTCACAAATTCTCTGAGCCGGGACGTGACCCGTGACTGTTTCCAGGTCAGCCCAGCTTGGTCCGTCTGGGGCATCTGCTGTGTTACGTGAACGTGCTCCTGCCCTCAGAGCTGGCCCTGTGGAGCCAAGGGTAGGGTGGGGAACCTTCTCCTGATGTGGCTGCAGAGACTTTGGGACAGCCAAGGAGGGGGCAGGAGGACCCTAGGGCATGGGAGGGAAGAGGGGCATGAGTGTATACCCAGGGAGGGAGGTCTGGCAGCAGAAGGGGCTGAGCGGGGGTGCCCTGCTGAGCCAGAGACCTGAAGGACCGTCAGGCACTGGGGAGGCATCCAGCATGAGGCCTGGTTTCTTGGGCAGGAAATGCCAGTGGCTCTGACTTGCTATTACAAGCCTGTTGTGGGCAGCTGACAGTTGACCAGCCTGGTACCTGCTGTCCCCAGGCTACAATTTGGTTCCTGCCACAGCTAAGGCCACCCAGCTCATACTGGACCCCGAGTATGACAAGGAAAGGGGATGTCCTGTAACCCGGCCGTGGCCCTGCAAGCCTCGAGAAGCCCTCTCACTTTGGGGAAATGCTAGCATAGCCAATGGCACCAGTGCCAGCCCCAGGGTCAGCTGGTCCTTGAGCAAGGGGGAGGCCATCTCCCTGGGAGCCTCCATCCCTCCCCCTCCACCACTCAGCTTGGCTGAAAGATTAGCTGCAATCTGGCTGCATTCATTGTCCCAACGTGAGGCCGGCCTCTGGATGGCGCAGCCACCCACATCCTGCGTGTGACTACTAAACTCTAGTCCCCAAACCCCAAAGGCCCCCCCTTTTTTTTGTATGCTGGATGGCAGGCTCCTAGGGAAAGAGGGCACATGCCTGCATGTCTCCGAATCCAGGAGTATACATGGAACTTGGGTAAAGGGTAGTGTGTGTGTGTGTGTGTGTGTGTGTGTGTGTGTGTGTGTGTGTTTAGGGGGCACAAAGCAGGTAGAGACGGGTGTGTCCTGAACGTGAATTCCAGGCTTCACTCCAGAAGTCAGCTTTCCAAACATCAGCTCAGGCTTCTCCCTGGAGAAACTGACACTTGACTGGGAGAAGGCAGGAAGGTTCTTCCCCATCCCCGCAGTCCTGGGGCCAGCACCAGGCAAGACGTCAGCCTTTCCTGGATCTTGGGGCCTCTTCAGGTCTCTGTCAAGCCTGGAGGAAGCCTTGGCTTTCACAGCTGGGCCCCCTCTCCCCGCGCAGCCCAGTCTAGCTGTACCTCCCTGGATCTGGGCCGTGAGCCGCTACGTGGAGGCCCCGGGCTGGCTGCCGCATCGGACGCCAGGGCCGGGTGCTTCGGGCCAGGCTGGCAGGCCCCTAAGGGAGAAATGTCTCCTGTTGTGTCTTTTGCTTTCAGCTTGGGCTATGCAAATCCATGCAGAGGAGAACTAGGTGGCTTCTGGCCCTACCACCAGCTAAAGGCACAGCTATACCCAGGTGGCTGCTGGGAGAAGGAGGATACGACCTCACCTAGGGTGTGCCACGCCTGTTCCTCGGGCCCTCAAAAACAGCTGGCATCAAAGGCTTCGTTTCGCTGGGCGTGCTGGCATATGCCTTTAATTCTAACACTCAGGAGGCTGTGTAAGAGGACTGCCATGATTTGAGGCCAGCCTGGAGCTATAGAGTGAGTTCAGCTCAGCCTGGGCTGCTACAGTGAGACCCTGTTTCAAACAAGCAAGCAAGCAAACAAACAAACAGGTCTAGTTTCATATTCTGGGGACACACAGACTCTTGGCCATGGGCTGTGGTGGTCAGCATCCAGGATTGGGGGAAGTCAGGCAACCTAGGTTTGGGTTCTGGCTCCCCGTCAATCCACTGATTGTAGGAGTCTCAATGGTGTCATTCATAAAATAAGCTGATTCCGCCTGGAATTACCAGGGGCTGGAGGACTGCTTAGCTCCCTGGGGGATAAGTGTCACTACTTTACAGGGTAGTGGCCAGGTAGGCCTGGACCTCTGCCCCTGATTGCTGGGTAGTGTCAGAACACAGTGGGGTTGACACCTCTGATCTGTGTCTCAGGGAGTGTAAGGACACCTGTACTATGACTGTCCCAAGGAAGTGACCAGCACTGCTCCTGGGTGACCGAAGGTGTGACGGTTAAGCTTGTCAACTTGATGGGCCTATTTCAATATTCCAGATCAGATGAGTTGAGGTGAGAAGACCTCCCCTAATTGGGTGATACTGTCTCGGGGACTGGCGTCCTAGACTGAATGCCAGGGAGAAAGTGGGCAGAACCCCAGCACCCATCTCTCTCTCTCTGCTTCCTGACTGTGGCGGTGATGTGAACAGCTGCCTCAAGCTCCCACTACCATGCCTTCGCCACCTCAAACTATGAGCCAAAATAAAGCCTGCCTTCCTTCAGTTGCTTTTTAGTCGCGGCAACAAGGAAAGTAACACCGAGAGGATGACTCATTGAACCGTTCTCCTGGATACCTGTAAAATGGCTATATGAACAATCTTCATGAGGCAGGGCTGTTTGAGTCTGAATGGAGACAGTCCCTTTGGGGTTGTGGTGCAGTGCCAGGGGACACAGCGATGGCAGCTTTAACTCATCACGATCACCTGTGTCCTTATCTTAAATTGCTGAGGAGCGCAGAGCTGAGTCAAGTCCTTGGACTATCCTCCTGCCCTCTTCCAGGTGGGAGGAGGCAGGCGGCCGGGCTCTGGGCTGACTCACCGTGGCATTGACGGTGAGCTGGTAGGCCTGCGTAGTCTCGTAGTCCAGCTCTCGGGTCACAGTGACGATGCCACGGGCACTGTCGATGGCAAAGAAGTGGGAGGGGGGCTGGAAGGAGTAGAGGACGCTGCCGCCCGCACCCAGGTCGGGATCTGTGGCGTTGACGATGAAGATGGGTGTCCCCACCGGCGTGTTCTGGGGTGAAAGCAAAGCGAATAAGAGGGTAAGCCACGCTGTGCTCAAAGCAGCTGCCGCCATCTCCCAAAAGGCCACTAGTGGCAACCCTCCAGCCCAGCAGACCTGGACCCTGTCATTTCTGTTCTCTGTGGGTTCAGAGGAACTCAAGACACACGATTTCTTTTTTTTTCTCCCTCTTTTAAAAATCATTGTTTTTTATTTGCAAGCAGAGAGATAGAGAAAAGAGAGACAGAAAGAACGGGCACGCCAGGGCCTCTGGCCACTGCTAACGAACTCCAGATGCGTGTGTCTCTTTGTGCATCTGGATCTATGTGGGTACGAGGGAATTGAACGCTGGTCGGTAGGCTTTGCGGTCAAGCGCCTTAACCCCTGAGCCATCTCTCCAATCCCCCCTTTTTTGTTTTTTTTTTTTTGAGGTAGGGTCTCACTGTAGCTCAGGCTGACCTGGAATTCACTATATAGTCTCAGGGTAGCCTTGAACTCATGGCGATCCTCCTACCTCTGCCTCCCAAGTGCTGAGATTAAAGGCATGCACCACCGTGCCTGGCTGTTTAATATTTTTTTTAATTTTTTATTACTTATTTGAGAGAGAAATAGGGAGAGAGAGAGAGAGGGAGAAAACGGGTGCACCAGGGTCTCCAGCCACTGCAAATGAACTCCAGATGCATGTGCCTCCTTGTGCATCTGGTTTCACGCGGGTATTGGGGACTCGAACTTGGGTCATAAGCCTTTGCAGACAGGCACCTTAACTGCTAAGCCATCTCTCCAGGCCCTTCCCACCCCTCCTTTTGATGGCCTCCTGGTGGCTGTAAGAGCACTGGCTCTAAAGAAGACCCATTCACCCTAGAGTCCTAGAAGAGGGACCTTGTGGTCCCCAAACCTATTTCTTGGAAGGTTAGCATCTTCTGTCCACTGCCCTTGGCCGTCCAAGCCACAGCAGGGCACTCTGGAGGGTGACTGGTTACCTGAACATCAGGAGGAGTCAAGGGCAGGAGTGAGCAGTGTGGGCTTGAGTTGGATCTGGCAGGGGCCCTGGGGGCTCTGCTAGGAGGGGGGAAATCTATGCTACCCCTGTGCCTTGGCCGCCTGCCAGCAAAGGGCCTATAGGTGACTCAACTTCCCCCACCTCCTGAGAGTCTTCCATGATGCCATCTGCCCTACTATGTGCACAGCCCCCCCCCCTTTCTGATTTGAGGTCTCTAGTTAAGGCTGCTCCCTCAGTGGAACCTTCCGGAAGACCCCTCAGGCAGGCACTATCTTGCCGCTGTTTACACCTCTTCCCGAGGGAACGTCTCAGGCAGGACCCACCTTCTCTCAGGGCTCCTGAGAAAGCCACAAGCTCTGCCCACCTTGCCTAGCAAGGTGCCTGGCATCCAGCGGGTGGCCAGCAAACAGATGAACACGCGGACGGGTAGCCCATGGCACTAGCTGGTTATGTTCCGAGGGTCTGCTTGCACCCCTGTCCTCTGTCTGCCCCTCATCTCTTCAACAGCTCAGTGTTGGCTGCACGGGGTTATTCATACGGAAGGAAGCTCTGGACCCATTAGAGGAGAGTTAAAAAAAAAAAAAAAAACCACCCACTGGCTGCTACATTCTAGGTCCCAGTTCCCAGCTTCCAGCTCCATGAGCAGGTGGCTTTCTGGGTGGCAGTTAGAAAAGGAAGTGGAGGCACAGAGCAGGAAGGGCGCTTGGCCCAAAGTCACGCATTCGGGTCAATTTGGACACAGCTGATTCCGACTGGAAGCTCACGATTCTCAAGCTCCCTGGTTAAGGCCTCTCTGCCACCTTGCCACTGGGGCTTCCAGAGATCACAGCCACAGAGCGGGGCTGAATGCACAGGCCTCCCATCCTCCACCACGTGGCCCACAGGGGCAGAAGGCGGGCAGCGGGAGGCCCCTCTCCTGCCCATCATCCTTGGCTCCCCAGCACCCTTGGTACGGAACACGGGCCTGCACGGACTGGCCCTGCCCTTCACGCTTTGTTTCCTGGTGGCGTCCAGCCATTTGTACCGCTCCAGCCCAGCAGGTCCCTCACAGCCCTGGGCCTCTGAGCAGGCTCTTCCTCCACGAGGTCTGTCCTCCCCAGCTCGGCTGCTCGCAAAGCAGATGTTCTTGCCCTGAAAGAACAGGCATGGATGCCAGGAGCAGAGGGCACACGCTCTAGGGTTTCAGGCACAGTGGGTCAGGACATCACTTGGCATCCTCATCTCACTGTGTGTCTCTGGGTCAGTCACCTAAGCTCTCTGATTCCTAATCTCTCTCTGCACACTGAAGTTAATGCTGTCTCCAAGGACTGGTGCGGAGCTGGAGAGATGGCTTGGCGGTTAAGGCACTTACCCGTGAAGTCAAAGGACCCAGGTTTGATTCTCCAGGACCTATATCAACTAAATGCACAAGGTGGCATATGTGTCTGGAGTTTGCCTGCAGCAGCTGAAAGTCCTGGCATGCCTATCCTCTCTCTCTCTGCCTCTGGCTCAAATAAATAAATAAATAAATAAATAAATAAATAAATGAAATAAAATGGGCTGGAGAGATGGCTTAATGGTTTAATGCTTGCCTTTGAAGCCTAAGGGCCCCTGTTCAAGGCTCTATTCCACAGGAGGTCCCACCTAAGCGATATGCACAAGGTGCCGTGTGCATCTGGAGTTCGTTTTCAGTGGCTGGAGGGCCTGGCGTGCCCATTCTCTATCTGCCTCTTTCTCTCTCTGTCTATCGCTCCCAAATAAATAAATAAGTAAATAATAAAAGATAAAATAAAAATAAAATAAAATAAAAACAACAGAACTGGTGGGAAGAAAACAAGCTCACAAGTTCGGATCCCCAGCACTCATGTTAAAGCCGGGTTTGGGGTGTGTGCCTGTGACCCCGGCGCTGGGTAATGAAGGTCGGAGAAGGACTAGCGTTTGCTGGCTCACTGCTCAAGCTGAATCCATGAGTTAGTTCTAGGTTCAGGGAAAGACCCTGGCTCAAAAAATTAAGAGACCAAGGAAGGCACTTGTAGCAGACAGCTTCAGGTCGCTGAGGTGAACGTCCAGGCCAGGCCCAGTTATGGAGGAAGGGATGTACTGAAGCTTACAGATCCAGGGGAAGGTCCACAATGGCAGCAGAAGTGTTCGCAGATCCGAACACAGAGAGACAAGCCACAAGCCACAACCCAAGAGCCGCACCGCCCAGCGCACTTCAGGAACTGCGGGCAAAGCTCCGGCACCTCACACGTCTTTACACAGGAATTTCAAGTCCACCCCTGCACCCTAGGGCCGGACTCTAGGGTCCACCCGCAGTGACACCTCCTCCAGCCAGGTGGCTGCGGATGTCAGTGACAAACTTTCATAAGATCCTAAACGCACTGGGGGAGCCACCCACTGAAGCTACCACAGCACTCAATGTTGATTTGGGGCTCCCCTATGCACACACGTGTACATATCCCCCACACATGAATGTGCACCCATACGTGCAAGAACACATACGCATGTACAACACACACACACAAAATAAAAGCACACCGAGCGGTAAAGGCATGATGCTGAGTGTGCCCCGTGGGCGCTCCTGCCCTGCTCTGCCCCCGACTTCAGGGGCGACATCCCAAGGCTCCCTTGCTGACTGGCTTCGTGCTGGGCTCTACCAATGAGGGGCCTTAGGCGAGCTGAGAAAGAGGAGGAGAGCCTGGGGTGTGAGCGCCTCGTTCCCTCCAGCTGCTGCCCTGCCACCTCCCCTCCCTGGCTCTCAAACACCGTTTCCTCCTCTTCCTCTGCCACCTCGGAACAGGAGCAGCTTGTCTCTGTGGCTGAGCCCTGGCCTCAAGAGCCCTTGTTCTCTCCCAACCCTGCTGTCCTGTTTGGGTGATCACAGTCCTCCAGAGGCCGTGTGCTGAAGGCTTGGCCAATCGCCCGCGGCACAATGGGGTGCTAGTGGGGGTGGCCTGGTGGGAGAATGTTAAAGTTAGGCTCCTCTGTGTGTGTGTGTCCTTGAGGCAGATATTGGGAGCCTGGCTCCCTTTCTTCTCTGCCTCTGTGCCCACTATGAGGAGAGCTGCTTTTCCCTACCACACGCGTCCACCTTTCCACGGGCTTAAAGCGACAACCATGGACAATGCCGTCCTCCTTTGAAGGTGGTCTCCTCAGGCATTTTGTCACAGTGATGGAAAGCTAACACATTACCCTCCTGTAATTTGGCTTGGTTAAGGCACTTGCCTATGAAACCTAAGGACCCAGGTTCAATTTCCCAGGACCTATGTAAGCCAGACACACAAGGTGGCTCATGTGTCTGGAGTTTGTAGTAGTTAGAAGTCCTGGTGTACCTATTCTGTCTGTGTCTGTCTGTCTGTCTATTTATCTATGTATCTATCATCTACCTATTCATATAGACCTCTTTCTTTCTGTCAAAATAAATAATTTTAAAAAACTGGCTCTTCACAGATGCATCTTGACTGGAACTACCTGAGATAAATTCTCTCCTGTGGGACGCTGATGTCCACAGTCACTTACATAACCCACGGTCAGAGAGATTAAGCTCTCTGGTGCAGGGCCTAGGGGACCTAGATGCTATCTTGATTTCCACTCGGGTGGCACTGGACCCTGTTGAGGTCATGGCCAACCTGTTTGGCTTCTCGCCCACCTCCTCTAAAGCACGCAAGTGTCAAACTGGCTTCCTGAGATCAGAACAAAGAGCTCCACGGTGGCCCACGGCTCTGGCCACAAGAGGAGATGGACACGTTTCAGAGCAGTCGGTTCAATGGCATGGTTCCTGCCCGATGTCCACTTTCTAGCCTCTGCCTCGGGGATTAGGGATATGAGGACGTTTTTACCCATCCTTTCCTCGGAGTGCAGACAAAGGCTCCCTGAGCGTCAGATCTGAGGATTTAAGAGTGAGACCCAGCAAATGGTGGAGAAAGAGGGGCGGGAGAGAAACACAGTCCGTGCCTGACCTTCTTGGATTACGTTTCATGCCCTGCAGTGAAAACCCATCTAATTTCTGCATAACTTAAGACAGGTTTTAAATAGGCCTAGCACAGAGCCATCCGTGTGCTGAGAGGAGACAGATGATTAGAGAGAAGAGTGCTGCCCTCCCGAATTTCAGGTCCTGGGCACCAGGCTCAACCAAGAAAATAAGGGAGGAAAGTTATTCAGCACGCAGCTGCTCTCCGTGGGCACACAGACATGCACAGAGGCCTGGGTCTCAGCACAAGCAGATTCCTGGGGGACACCTAGTGTCCAGGTGTCCTACAGGCAGGGGATGGTGGAGGTGCAGAGCAGGAATGCGGGGGTTAGGACCTATTATTATTCTGAATCCAGATCTCTCCATCTGCAGGACCTCAAATGCTGTCACACCTCGTTTGATTTCTGTTTCCTCGTCTGTAAAACGGAGCTCTGCACAGTTCAACCAGTCCCCGAGGGCTACTATGAGAAAGAATTGTGAGAAAAAGCTGGGCATGGTGGTGCACACCTTCAATCCCAGCACTCAGAAGGCAGAGGTAAGGAAGATCACTGCGAGTTCGAGGCCACCCTGAGGCTGCATGGTGAATTCCAGGTCAGCCTTGGCTACAGAGAGACCCTGCCTCGAAAACAATAATAAATTATGAGGAAAACATGTGAGATGAAATTCTTCTTGCCAGGCCAGCCACATGACACTGCTCAGCATGACTTCATACATGGTCACTGCAATCGTGAGTTGGGTACAAACATGCCTTCGCAGGCAGTGAGCCCGCAGCCCCACGTCCAAGGAGGAGACAGCAGAGAATAAGTGACCAGTGAATCTTCTCATCACAAACATGGGCAAAAGGACACCTTGAAGTTCAGGGAGAGAATAGTACCATGGACTTGATCCCGGTTCCAGAGCAGGGGAAGCCTCAGAGGGCCCTGCCGTGCGTGTCGTCTGTAATGAGAGTGGGGTGAGACCTAGTGAGGTCCTGAGGTCAGGGATACCCCTAAGCTAGGAGGCCAGTTCTAACCATGTACCACTCTGGGAGGGTACAAAGTGGTAATGCCACAAACTTGCAGGATAATCCAGTTCACTCTCCCCATTTCATAGATGGGAAAAGCGAGGCGCATGGGCAGAGGGCTGTGATTGTAAATAAGGTGCTTCAGTCCTGGATGAGCAATTGCTACCACACCCACTGGGGCCCAGGGGCCTCTCCAAGGCGTTTGCACCAAGCGGCTCCAGAGTGCGTCATATTGGTCAGGGTGTAGCCGCCCGACCCACAAAGGCCAGTCAAATGGGGCCTTGGAAATGAAGTCACATTGCTGTGGGAAATCTAATGGAAAGACCTTGGCTGTCCAGTTAGGGCTGGGTGGGCATTAGGACAGGCTAAAATAGCCACTGAGGGAAACAACCCAGTGAGGGAGGAGGCGGGGCTCTCTGGGAGCCTCCCTTTCATGGTCCTCACAGCCAAAGCCTTGCTCCCCCACTCCCATGCCCCGCTGCCCCTTTCCTTTCCTGCATTTGGCTGTGGTGTGTGACCAACCTGTGATTTTTTTTCAGGCAACCCCAACAGACTGGCCTTTTTCTAATTCAGGAGGTAGTGGGAGGGAGGGAGGGAAACGGTGCACCAGGGCCTCCAGACACTGCCATCGAATTCCAGACGCATGCGCCACCTGCCCCTGAGTGCATGTGTGACACTGTGTGCCCCGTGTCACCGTACGTCTGCTTGTGTGGGACCTGGAGAGTTGAACATGAGCAGCCCTCAGGCTTCCCAGGCAAGCTCCTTAACTGCTAAGCCATTTTTCCAGCCTTGCTTTTTAATAATAAATTTTTAATATTTTTATTTGTTTACAACCAGAGAGAGAGAGAGGGAGAAAGAGAGAGAAAGAGAGATTGAATGGGCACTCCAGAGCCTCTAGCCACTGCAAACGAACCCCAGATGCATGTGCCGCTTTGTACAGCTGGCTTTATATGGGTACTAGGGAATCAAACCCGGGTGGTTAGGCTTTGCAGGCAAATGCCTTCACTACTCACTGACCCATCTCTCCAACCCTTCTGTGGCACTCCTGTGGGCCTCCTGTTGCTCCCACTGACTTCTGTGGGTCTCAGTTCCTTGCTCTCGCCTGGCATTCCCTAGGACATGCCTCAGACATGGGCAAGGCCTGTCATTCCCACAGCTCTGCCCCAGACTCTCCCGCCTTCTCCAGCTGGGACTCCACCCCCTTGACATCTGCAGCTGCAATACAGAAAGCCACGCTGTAGGCCGCTGTGCTCCTCCACGGCTAAGGAGGCCGATGTGCATGCCAGACGCACGGCCATGCCACCCAACAGCAGCCAAAAGGCTGGGAGCTCCGGTGGGGAGAAGAGTAACTACCCCATGAATGCTGGCCCCCTCTGCGCAATACAGGTCCACAGACACTACTCTTTTTTTTAAAAAAAATATTTTTATTTATTAGAGAGAGGGAGAGGGAAAGACAGGGGGAGAGGGAGAGAGAGAACGGGCGCGCCAGAGCCGCCAGCCACTGCAAACGAACTCCAGATGCGTGCGCCCCCTTGTGCGTCTGGCTAACGTGGGTCCTGGCCAATCGAACCTGGGTCCTTTGGCTCTGCGGGCAAGTGCCTTAATCACTGAGCCATCTCTCTAGCCCGCACTCTTTTTAACATGTAAATCCACACGGCTCACTGGCAATGAGCAGAGTGGGTGTGGGAAGGTGTCAGGATCAAGCAGGGGACAGCCGCCTGCTCGTGCGCTTGTCACGGTCAATCTAGGGGCTGTGCGTGTACATCTCACCATCTTCAAAGCCCTCGTGCTTGTCATGCTGTCCCTCCCAGTGAGTGGCCCACACCACGCAGGTCACAGGCAGGGCAAAGGCCCCTGCCTCTTCCAGCCCCCACTTAAGCTCCCCGTCACTTCTGATGGGCCTGCTATAAATGGGGCACCCTGTGCAATTCAGAGACAAATAAATCTTGTTGCTACTCCTTGGGGTGACAAGGGAATAGACTCTGGAAAGTTCTGCCATACAAAGGATCTTGTTCGTTAATAATAATGATGAATGGCTCACTTCTTGCATGCAGGGCGAGCTACACTCCTCTCCAGGCTTTTCCTGGGGTGGCTCTGATGCTCACCGGAATGGGGAGGGGGTGGTACGCAGCCAGGGAGATATCAGAGGCAGGTGGGGAGACAGGAGTGGGGATGGTGGTTAAAAGACACAGGGGAGAATGGAAAAACACCCAGAAACGAGGACTAGGGACCATGAAAGGGACAGAGCTGAGGTCCAAAGGGAAAAGGGACTGTGGGGGAACAGACTGTGGATGGAGCCAGGGGACAGCTGTTGGGACAGGAACCAACCAAAACAGGATGCCAAGGCATCATGGAAGAAAAAAACAATACCAAATATTAAAGAAGAATGGGGCTGGAGAGATGGCTCAGAGCTTAAGGTGCTTGCCTGCAAAGCCTAAGGACCCTGGTTTAATTCTCCGGTACCCCTGTTAAGCCAAGTGCTCAAAGTGGCACATGCATCTGGAATTTGTTTGCAGCAGCTAGAGGCCCTGATGCGCTAATTCTGTCTTTCTTCTATCCCTCTCTGCTTACAAATAAATAAATATTTTTAAAGCCAGGTGCGTGATGGTACACATCTTTAATCCCAGCACTCAGGAGGCAGAGGTAGGAGGATCACTGTGAGTTTGAGGCCACCCTGAGACTACATAGTGAATTCCAGGTCAGCCTGGGCTACAGCGAGACCCTACCTCAACCCCCCCCCCCCGCCAAATACTTTTAAAAAATTAAAAATTAAATCACAGCAAGACAGATACAAGGAAGGAAAGAAAGAGGGTGCACAGCTCATGATCGTGGGGACCCTCCACAATTAGATTAATTCAATAGCCTTGACTGAACCCCACAAAGCCCCTCTCCCCATCTCCAATCAGGTGCCATCTCTAAAGGCGTTATTAATATTGATGGAAGGCTTGCTAGATACTACTACAGCCTTTAATATCTTATTATAGAGCCTGTTATAAAATGCATTAGTAATAAATTCCCGACAGATGGAGTTCTGACAAGGTGCAGGCGCCTCGGTGGATCCAAGCTGGGAATGGATCCTTCTGGAATGCATGTAGGTTGCTCAGAGGTGGTCCAGCTGGGGTGAGGCGGTGGGGGCGCGACTAAGCAGGGACTCACGGTAGGAGGAACACCCTTGCTTCCTTTTCCAGACGTGATACTGGAAGCTCACAGGAGTGAAGCCACATGTCTGATGTCACACGGCTTGTCAATGGGAGGACTGGGACTCAAATTCAGGTCACCCTTCTCTCCCTAGACCTCAGGGCCCCAGAGTTGATGGAGTGGGTGGCTCAGGCCACTCCAGGGGTGAGAAGACTTCACGTTCTTCCCTCTCCGGAAGGGTGGGGGCTGGTCGTGATCAGAGAAGGCAGGGCTAATGGGTGCTTTAGCCCTAAAGGAATTCCGGAAACAAGAGGGCACCTACGATTTCCAGCATTTCCTTAGAAAACAAGGAGTAGGGCTCCCGGTGTAACAGCAAGAATGGAAGTCTGTACGAGAGCGCTTTCTGAGCAAGGGCCCCGGGGGCCAGAGGACACCCTCCTGTTTGGGCTCCACGGGGTGCCAGGAAGGCCCCCAAGACGTGGCTGGTGCTTTGCCAGTGTCACTTCTAGATGTCCTGTGGCACCCCAGTTGGGGAGGGGAATGAAGGAAGAGGAATTGGGTCTACAGGAGATGTGGGCTCTGGTCCTGACTCACCAGGGTCAGAAGATATGTGTGTGCTTCAGGGAAGGACAAGAGACGGTGGGTGTCTACACAGAAGACCATGCCTGGGGAGACAGGCCCCTCTGGGGGTACAAGGCCTCACTGGGGGGGGGTGGTCTCTGAGGTGCCATGGTGGTCGAGATAAGGCACTCGCCTGTCTGCACAGGCCCACGCGTGCACGGCTGAGCTCCACCTTTGGGGAACGTCACGACATCTCTTTCCAGGACCAGTGTCTGCTCTCTCAGGAGATGTACGCATGCTCTGAGAGCCACTGCGCCCAGACAAGGTGTCGCAGTCGGGTTCTCACTGCTGGTAAAAAAAAATCACCCAACCAAGAGCAACTTGTGGGGAAGAAGAGGTTTATTTTGGCTTACAGGCTCAAGGGGAAGCTCCACGATGGCAGGGAAAACGATGGCATGAGCAGAGGGTGGACATCACCCCCCCCCCCGGCCAACATAAGGTGGGCAATAACAACAGGAGAGTGTGCCAAACACTGGCATGGGGAAACTGGCTATAACACCCATAAGCCCACCCCCAACAACCCACCGCCTCTAGGAGGCGTTAATTCCCAAATCTCCATCAGCTGGGAACCTAGCATTCAGAACACCTGAGTTTACGGGGACACCTGACTCAAACCACCGCACAAGGCTTGAAGACTCTTCCACGGGTTGGCCCTCCCAGAAATTCAGATCTCCCCAGAGCCAACTCAGCTCTCCTGACTACAACCCCTCCCTCGCAGTCCTCCAACGGCGGGTGCTCTGTTCGAATCGCTGCAGATGCGCATCCAAGTGCTTACTCAGTGGCTGCCTGACTCATGGTCGGGGCCTGCGGAGTGGCCTTGGGCTCCCCACGCCTCGCCTTCCACCCTCCACCCCCCTTCTGTCCTTGTATTGCCACCTGTCCATAGAAGACATTTGATAAATGTTTTGAAAGGATCGGGGAGTTCCCAGAAAACATGGCAGACAGATGGCATCCACTCATTTGTGGTTTTGTCCCAACCCCTCAGCAAAGTGACAATAGGTGAATTAAAAATGCATAAACGCACAAGGGCGCACAGAACAGGAGAGGAGATGAGGGCAGACGAGAAATATCAACACAATTCTGGAAACTGGAGAAAAGTGGGTTCCATGGCCCGAGGAGGCAGGGAAGGCCAAGATTCCTGCTTCTGGGAGCCTGGGAAAGCCCCCGACCTAGTGATGTCAAATCATACGGCAAGGGAGTGGACAGACAGGGTTAGGGATGGGAAGAGGTGCTGAAAGTCTTTGAAATTCAAGGTTGATCCCCAACTCTCACAGCAGACTGGAGGAGCTGGGGTAGCAGGCAGTAGACTCCAGGCTGGGAGCTGGGCCAGGAGGCTGAGCAGATCTGCACCTGCCCATCATCCCCATCCCCACCCGGCCTTTAGTCAGTCAGTATCAGGAAGATAGGTGGCCAGGCCGGATGCAGGAAAACCGGCCAAAGAAAGAACTCGAGGAGTAACATGCCAGCGTTCCTGGAAAGGGATAGCCAGGTCTTCACCTCCAAATGAAGACCACCTACCCTCAACATCCAGAGCAGGCAGCTGAGCGTGCCAACATTCTTATACGTGGAGAGACCAAGAACCGAGGTGTGGTGGCTCACATCTGTAATGCCAGCACTCAGGAGAGTGGGGCAGGAGGACAGCTATGTTTTTAAGACCAATCTGGGTTACATAGCATGACTCTGCTTCAAGGGAGAGAGAGAGAAACAGAGACAGACAGACAGAGGCAGGGCATGAGGACTAAGAATTGCTAACACCTAGGAAGAATCTCCAATGTGAGAGATTAAAAAAACAATCAGAAAGGACTACTTAGCACTTCAAAAGAGACAGGACATAGCCTCTTCAAAGTAGAACATTTCAGGAGGAAAAAGACCCAGCAGAAAGTAAAAGTTCAGCTCAAGGGGGCTAGAGAGATTGCTCACTGGTTAAGGCACTTGCCTGCAAAGCCTAAGGATCCGGGTTTGATTCCCCATTACCCACATAAAGCAGTGGATGCATCTGGAGTTCATTTACAGTGGCTAGAGGTCCTGGTACACCCACTCTCTCTCTATCTGCCTCTTTATATTTCTCCCTCTCTCAAATAAATAAATTAAAAATATTTTTGAAGTTCAGCTCAGGAGGCTGAAGCCGGAGGATCATAAGTTCAAGGCCAGCCTGGACAACTTAGTGAGAACTTTCCTCAAAGTGAAATGTGAAAATGAAGACTGGGTAGACAGCTTGTCTGGCATGTGTGAGGACTTGGATTCAATCCCCAGTACTACAAAAACACAACATTAACAGAACAAAACAAAGAAAGAAAAATACATGCAGCCAAAGAGTTGGAAGGTAAAAAAGTTTCTCCTTAAATAGAAGAACTCGAAGATGAACATAGGGGAAAAAAGTGAATCAGAGGAGCTTTTCTGAAGACCCAACTCGACACCCAGCAGACAGGAAGGAGTTCAGAGAGAGGTAACAGCGAACAGAGGACGGTACTGACACAGGAAGGGACATAGGAAAGCCTTCCAGATCGCAGGGCCGTGAGCCCAGAGCAAAAGAGACCACCACGTTGTATAGAAGACAGATCCACTCAGATAGAAAAACAAGTTTCAAAACACTGAGCATGTATGGGAAAAAAAACACAAACAAACAGAGACTTTTAGAAAGCAAACAGAAGACCACATATGAAGAAATGAGCATCAAGAAGGGACCAAAATCCTTAACGGGGGCTGAAATAGAAAGCAATAAATAACTTCACCTTATGGGGAAAACTATTTGGATACCAAGCCAAACTATCAATAAATATAAATATAAAATAAAAACAGTTTTTGAAAGATGTGGAAGAAAGAATGTAAAGAGTCAAAGGAAGGGTAGGACTCCTTACAACGTGCTCTTCTGGACACAAAATGGCCTGGATATCCATGACCTCACAGCGCCTGACACTACCTACACAAGACCATCATAAGAGGAGGAAAAGATGATGACATCAAAATAAAAGGGAGACTGATTGAGAGGGGGAGGGGTATGATGGAGAGAGGAGTTGCAAAGGGGAAAGTGGGGAGAGGGAATAACCATGGTTTATCGTCTATAATTATGGAAGTTGTCCATAAAAAAATTTTTTAGCCGGGTGTGGTGGCGCACACCTTCAATCCCAGCACTCAGGAGGCAGAGGTAGGAGGATCACCATGAGTTTGAGGTCACCCTGAGAATACAGAGTGAATTCTAGGTCAGCCTGGGCTAGAGTGAGACCCTACCTCGAAAAACCAAAAAGAAAAAAAAATTTTTAATTGAATTTTTTTTCAGATAATGACTGTTAACATTATGTAACTGAGTTGTGACTACAATTTGCAGAATCATTATGCCAGATATACCAGATGCTATTTTAGCTAAAAGGGGGGCAGTGATTGGAAGGAGTATAGGGGATGTTAAGAGTGGGGTGTGTGAATATATGTGTGTGTGTTTGTAGCAAGGATAATATGGGACTTGTGCAAGCTTGTAACTCTCTCCTCCACTGCCCAAAGTCACTAGATAATGTTAGACAAGGTACAAGGATGTGCTTCAGGGATGAGATGACACAGTAGCTGAGACCAAAAGGTAAGGAAGGATGGAGCACAGTCCTGCTGCTTTTATCATAAGCCAGCCTGGACTATATGCTTCGTTTCTCTTTCTTTTTGCATACGTGTGTACACATGTGTTTGTACGTGCGTGCATATATATGGAGGCCGGGGGACAACTTTGAGTGCCATTCTTTAGGTACCTTCCACTTTGGGTTTAGGACACAGGGTTTCTCATTTTCCTAAAGATCAATTAGGCTAAATTGGCTGACCAGGGAGCCCCAGGGATCCACCCCCTCTGCCTCCTCAATACTGGGACTGCAAGTACATGCCACCATAGCTGGTTTCTTTACATGGGTTCTAAGGTCAAACTAAGGTCCCTGGGCTTTCAAGATAAGTACCTTACCAACTAAGCCATCCCCCCCCATCCCCTCAGCTCCCTGTGAGGCTTTTAAGCTCATCTGGGTATGACTTTGATTAAAATGAATATGAAAATGTAAAAAGAAGGGCTGGAGAGATGGCTTAGTGGTTAAGGTGCTTGCCAGGAAAGCCAAAGGACCCAGGTTTGATTCCCACGTAAGGCCAGATGCACAAGGTGGCGCATGTGTCTAGAGTTTGTTTGCAGGGACTCAAGACCCTAATGTGCTCATTTCTCTCTCTCTCTTTCTTCCTTCCTGCAGTACACTCCTTCTGGCTCTTCCCAGGTCTCTAGCACACCTGTCCAGGCTTGGGTTGAGACCCTTCCTCGGCCTCCATGTATATATGACCCGCGCTGCTACCCAACCCCTGGACGCCCAGGGCTCACAGAGCCCTGGGGAGGGGCGCCTCCTCCCTCCCTCTCCTCGACTCGCTCTTCACAGTCAAGTGTAAAATCATCAAGTGTGAAATGGCCCCCGGCTCCTTCCTATTCCCACTGAGGTGATCTGAGACGGTTTGCCTCACTCAGCACCAGCCCAGTGACCTTCCTGCGGCGTCAATGACAGAGCTGCACCAGGGTGCTCTGTACTCCTGCCTCTTCCTGACCACTCAGCACCCTCACCAGGGCCAGCAGGGGCACAGGGAGAGGACCGGGGCCAGCACAGGGCGCTGTGCCTCTGGGACGGGGGGGGGGGGGGGTGCTGAAAGACCTGTCCAGCAGTTGGCTGAAGGGCATGTGTTAAAAAAAAAAATGGAAAGGGAAGAAGGGCTGGAGAGATGGCTTAGTGGTTAAGGCGCTTGCCTACAAAACCTAAGGATCCACAGGTTCGATTCCTCAGTAGCCATGTTAAGCCACATGTCTAAGGTGAAGCATGCATCTGGAGTTCTTCTGCAGCGGCTAGAAGCCCAGGTGTGCCCATTCTCTCTATCTCTGCTCCCCCCTCTCTCTAATAAATAAATAAGTTTTTTAGAAAAAAGAAAAGTAAGGAAAACACAGGCAGGACCTGGATGGTCCCAGCAACTGTACAAGCCCAGGCCCATGACATGCCACGGCCAATGCTGGGCAGACCACAGCAGGCGGCGTGGGCATCTCTCTCTGGGCTGGGCTTCCCTCGTCCTCTTTGTGGGTGGGGGGCACTGACGATGCACAGAATGCACGGGGGCAGGCAGGGCGGCTGGGTGCCCCCCGACCGGGCCCCTGCCCGAGCTGTCAGTGAGATGTCCTTGCTGCGTCACATCCCTGCTCAGCTTCTGCTTCCCAAGTAGATGGAGGGATCCATTTGTAGTCCATGGGCTTCCCGTCCACTGGCTGACTGGGAAAAAGCCAGAAATAACTGTCCCGAAATCTAAGTAGTATTCCCGAGGCTCTCCGATCGCTCTCTGCGTGACCGTGTCTATCGCTGCAGGCTATCGCTGGGGATATGGGAGGCCTCAGTTTACCCATCTGGAAAATGGGTGATAATGTGCTTGCCTTACAAGCAGGAAGACCTGAGTTTGATGCTGAGAACCTACATTAAATTTAAAAAGAGTTGGGTGTTATTATGTACACTTAAAATCCCAGTGCTGGGTAGGTGAAGACGGATCTCTGGGCCTTCCTGGACAGCCAGCCTAGGTCACTTTGCGAGTTCCAATCTGGTTAGAGAACCTGTCTTCTTCCAGCCCCCCCCCACCCAAAAGGTGGATAATACCTGAGAAACAGCACCTGAAGTTGTCCCATGGCTTACACGCATGCACACACACACACACAATTTTCATGCACCCCACACGCCCACAACCATAAGTTTCTTCATGAAAGATAACACAGAAAGTGGGGCAATGAGGGAGTGGTGATTGGAGTCCCAGCTATACATCTTTGCTGTTTTCAAAATAGTTCTATTTATTTGTGAGGCGAGAGCAAGAGCAAGCAAGTGAGCAAGAGAGAGGGCGAGAGACAGAGAGACTATGCAAATATTCGCACTCCAGGGACTCTCGCCAGTGCAAATGAGCTGCAGACGCACGCCCCTCTCTGTGCACCTGTCTTCACCTCGGTACCAGGGAACCGAACCCACGTTGGCAGGCTTCGTCAGCGAGCGCCTTTAATCACCGAGCCACCTCCCCTGTCCCCAGCTGCACATCTTTATGCTCTGTGACTTTAGGGAGGTTGGGCAGGCTTGCTGAGCCTCTGTCCTAACAGTGACATGGACACAATAAGGAAACTTGTCCTCCGGGTTAGCCAGAGGTAAGGCTTACAGGAAACACTTTATGCAAATTGCTCTGGGCATAATGGACACTCAAGAAAACTTAGGTGGGATATGGTGGTGCATGCCTTTAATCTCAGCAGAGGTAGGAGGACTGATGTGAATTTAAGTCCAGCAGGGAATTACAGAGTGAGTTCCAGGATAAAAAAAAACAAAAAAAAACCAACAACAAACTTAGGCTCTAACTTCATGGGCAGACAGATGTAGGGACGAAGGCTGGGAAGGACAGACAAGGGTCTGTACAGTGCTTTCAGGTGTGGACGGTGAAGGGACAGCTCTGAAGGCTGAGGTCCTTGCTCAGCTCTCTGCAGACATGAAAGGCCCAGGGAACCCCTAGATTCCTGCAAACATCCCACCCCACCCCAAAGGGACTCTTTCTCCCAGCCCTCCCTCACATTCATTCCCTCTCTTAGTGATGGATCATGATAAACAAAATGAATATGCAAACCTCCTAGGGCAGGCCTTACAGCTTCAGGAAGCTACTGCTAATGAATAGATTTGGAATAAGGAGATGGATAGCTCAAGCGAAGCGACTTCTGGGCCTCTCTCCTCCTGTGTGCCCCAGGACCCTTCCTGTCTGGTGCCCACTTGTCCCCAGCCAGCCTGTCCATCCCAAGGGAGGGGAGGGTGTAGAGGCAGCGGGACCACGGCAGGAGCAAGGAAGGCTCACAGTGGTGTGACTTGTGCCTCTCCCGTCCCCAAAGGTACTGTTGCCCCACTTCAGGTGTGATGTGAAACGTGTCACTTGGTGCCCAGGGTCTTCTAGTTGCAAAGTTGCTGAGCTCTGACCCCAACACTGGGTGGCACAAGAGAGGGCAAACGTGGGAAGGACCTGGGGGTGGTGAGAACATGGTTTCATCCTCAACAAGGTGGAGAGAGACAGGCGTCGTCATAGGTCAAGAAGATTTCACAGTGGTTCTGGAAGTAGGTTCTGCTTCCCTACTACGCATTGAAATCATTTGGGGACCACTGAAAAGTTACCATGCAAACCTGGGAATCCTACATTCCCAAAGATGCCCAGAACCTACATAAAAGAATTTCTGCAGAGCGTCAGGGTGGAGACATGGGATCTCACCCCTGTAGCCCACCCTACTGCTGGCCAAGCTGAGACCCAGGGGAGGCAGAGGGGCCCCCACTTTAGGGCTTCCTCCCAGGTTCCTCCTACCCTGAGCTTGCCCAGCCACACGTCAATCTTGACCTCTAGGGATGAGGTGTGGGGAGCCAGGACCAAGACCAGAACGTTCTAGACCAGGCAGAGCCCTGTAAACCTGTGACTGTAAGTTCTCCCTACAACCCAGCAGAGGCTCTTGTCCTGTGAAGCTTGCTCTGGGGCTCTCCTCAGGACACGTGAGGGCTGCAGGGCCCGAGAGGGAAATAAACATGCGTGTTTCTCTTTCCATTTTTTTTTTTCAGAGCCTTCCTCTATCCCTTACTCCTTCCTTCCCTCCCATTCTCGGGGCCATGAAGCACAGGTTCCAAGGTCCCTCTGGGACCACGGACACTTGTCCTTCGTGGGGACACTCACAGAGGAAGAACTGTCCGAGTGAATAAAGAGTACACAGGGCCAGGACAGAGAGCCCCCCCCCCCGTGTCCCCTCTCCCGGGCTCTCCAGTGGCGTGACTGTCCCAACCGCCAGCTGCGGGTCTTACGTAAACAAGAACTGCAGCGTTCAGCCGCGTCTGGCCCACATCTCGTGACCTACGAGTGTCACCACTGCCTGGAATCGGCAAGCCTTGGGTTCTAAGGCGTGTACAGGGGTGGCCAAGGAGACCCACTCCTTTGAGGACCACAGTTGGGAGTGGGGGACTGCCCAGCAGGGGTGACCTTAGGAGTGCTCCCAAGATGAGAGGCAGGACTTCTGTCTCTGGTCCTCTGGAGAGGAGGCCCGTGGCAGGAACAGAGCGGGATCCAGTACCTTGTTCCACTGTGCTTGCTAACCAAGACCTGCCAGACTGACTCCAGGGGGTCCTAGCACATCAGAACCAGGGAAGTCCCCCCAGAAAGAGCCCCGGAGGGGCCCAGATATACCATGATTGTAGCTGCTCAAAGGTCTTCATTTTCAATGGTCTTGGGATGATACACAGACTAGATAGAGATGGTGCTTCCTTGGTGGGTCAAATTGACCATCAACCCAGGCAAGAAGTTCCAAGACCCTTCCTGACCCTACCAGGAGTTAATATAGAGACCTGTTTCCACAAGCAACAGTGATCCCATCGCTCCTTCACCTTCTCGTTCTGACTGCCAGCAACTTCCGGGGTGGGGCTCAGCAGCTCCCAGGCCCAGCGCTCTCGAAGCGGGAGAGCTGGGATAGGCATCGCTGCTGTTCTTGGAGCAGGGTGTTAACACCATGAATTACAAATGAAACCCAGACGAAGAGGACCCCGGCAGCCTCACCTCCATTTGATATTAATTGGGTGACACTTTGTTTTAATGGTACATTAATTAATGCAGAATTTCCTCGGAAGTCCGCGTGACACTCACATTAATACAAATGAATTCATTACCGTCGGTGTTATTACAAGAAATGACAAATAAATCTGTAACAGTGGGACCCTTCAAATAACAACCACGAATCATTAGGTTGGCACTCAACTCCTTGGTACCATAGCTTGTAAATACGTGCATGCGTGTGTGTGTGTGTGTGTGTGTGTGTGTGTGTGTGTGTGTGTGTGTTGGGCTGGAGGTGGTGGGGAGACGAGGGGGGTGGGCGCTCGTCCTGCTTTTCCACTCTCTTGTCCACAGGGCACTCCTTCCCTTCCCAGAATCCTCCCCAAGCATGAAGTTTCCCCCACTCCCCACATCAGTAGCAAAATTGGGGTCTGTCCTGTAAAACTCATCCAACATACTCTCTTCCCTGCGGATGGGATGGTGGGGAAGGGATAATAGCAGAGGGGTGCTTGGTGGACTTGGGCCACGGTGAGGAATGGGTAACAACAGAGGCGCCCCTTTGCGGATTCAGGCCAGTAGAGGCTGAGGAGTGTGTGGCTTTGACGGTCGTTTGTCTCGGTATGTCTCCCGTAGCCCGACCCGTCTTAACGTGCCGCCCAAACTTCACACTCCTGGGAGAATTCTGGGTCCAGTTGATAGACTTGTGCGCGAAGTTTTCACACTTCCTCCCCTTTTCTCCTCAGCATGCTGCCTGAGTTTGTACCCATCGAGGGGCTTAGCTCTGCAGAGGAGGTGCCAGGCCTGGGATATAGCTCTGCCTTGGCCCACAACACCCCCCCACCCCGCCCCTGCCACCAAACTCCAGGTCTTTGCCAAGAGAAGCTCCTGGCTGAGCAGGGTGGGTTAGCACCCTAGGGAGAGCCAGGCTTATCCAAGTGAACCCGGCAGTACCATCCAGCCCTGCTCCTTTGCTCCGTACGTCATTTTGTTCCTTCCTTCCTGTTTTTTTTTTTTTTTTTTCGAGGTAGGGTCTCACTCTAGCCCAGGCTGACCTGGAATTCACTATGGAGTCTCAAGGTGGCCTCGAACTCACGGCGATCCTCCTACCTCTGCCTCCCGAGTGCTGGGATTAAAGGCGTGCGCCATCATGCCCAGCCACTTGTTTTCTTTTCTTTTTCCCTCCCTCCCTTCCTTCGTTTGTCCCTCCCTTCCTCCCTTTCTTCCTTCCCATATGTGCATGTGTACACACGTGCACACACGCACGCACGTGGAGGTCACAGGTGAAGTCACGTGCCTCTTCCTCTGTCACCCTCCACCTTTTTTTTTTAAATTTATTATTATTTATTTATTTGAGAGCGACAAAGAGAGAAAGACAGATAGAGGGAGAGAGAGAGAGAATGGGCGCGCCAGGGCTTCCAGCCACTGCAAACGAACTCCAGATGTGTGCGCCCCCTTGTGCATCTGGCTAACGTGGGACCTGGGGAACCGAGCCTCGAACTGGGGTCCTTAGGCTTCACAGGCAAGCGCTGAACCGCTAAGCCATCTCTCCAGCCCACCCTCCACCTTTTACTCTTTGAGACAGGGCCTCTCACTGAACCTAGAGCTCACTGGTTCTGTTAGACCAGCTAGCCAGTGGATGCCCCAGGGATGCCCTGCCTCTGCCTCCTCAGCGCTGGGATGACGGGTACACACATACTGTGTCCAGCTCCTCATGCTTGCGTGGCAAGCACTTTACCTGCTGAGCCCTCTTCTCGGCCCATTCTGCAGCCTTTCAAGGCAGCTCGGACTTCCAATGTTTTCTTGGTTTCCGATCACACCTTCCCTGTGCTCTAAAGCCAGAGTCAAGGTCATGCTTCCTTCTGTAGGGCGATAAGCAAGGCCTCAAGAAAGAAGCCTGGAAGAAATGTTAAGACTAGCCTGAATGAATCACATGGTTTAATTTTCCAAATGCTTAGCATACGGTCTACCTCTCTCCTTCAGTCCACACTCAGGACAGACAGTGCCAATCAATCACAGAGCTCTTCCCAAACCTGCACACCAGGCCACTGTTATCAATTGGTAGGAGTTTTCAGGTGATTTTAAAGTTGTTTGGTACCCATGCATCGTGCCTTGGAGACCTTTAAAAAGTCTCCTCTGGACCTGGGCCCCTTTGATCCCAGCACTCGGGAGGCAGAGGTAGGAGGATCGCCATGAGTTTGAGGCCACCCTGAGACTACATAGTGAATTCCAGGTCAGCCTGGGGCAGAGTGAGACCCTACCTTGGAAAACCAAACAAACAAAAAAGTCTCCTCTGGGGCTGGAGAGATGGCTTACTGGTTAAGGCTCTTGCCTGCAAAGTCAAAGGACCCAGATTTGACTCCCCAGTACCCAAGAACCACCTAAGCCATATGCACAAGGTGACACACGCATCTGGAGTTCATTTGTAGCAGCTGGATGCCCTGGTGCACCAATTCTCTCTCTTAAATAAGTAAATAAATATTTTAAAAGTCTCCTCTGATGGAGATGCCCAAGAATTCAATTCAGTGACCAAGGAATCATCATGAAGTGACCTCCCTCAGATCCCCATCACTGTGAAGCCTGGAATTCTCTGAGTTGGTTGGGTCACGTATTGACCAGTCATACCAATCTTTGACTTGCAGCAGTATGCTGACCTCTGGTTAAAGGGTAAAACATGGATGCCAAGTCCAGTCCTCCCCACCCCCTTATGGACCTTGCCAATAGTCTGCCCTTGACTCTGGTCCCAGGATGCCCACCTCGCTCCAAAGTCAAGGCCATGTGGCTGTCAGCTGCTGCTCTGGAGGCCAGACCCTGGTTTGTCAGCAGCACCCTAGCTCGCCGAGCCCGCAGTTGTGGATGTGGTGGGGGGCTCATGCCCCTTCCACACACGGTCTCTCTCATTAATCACCTGACATTGTTAACTGTACTAATTACTCTCGTTCCCGAAACTTGTGGAACAATTATTTACTGTCTCTGCCTCCCGAGCTATCAATTATGGTGATTACAGGCGGCCTGCCAGTCTCTCAGCCAAGAAAGGGGCCGCCTGGCCAGGCTCAGAGTTAGTGTCTCAAGAACTCCTGGGAGACTCTGTCTGGGCTCAGGCTATAGCCAGTAGACATGGTCAAGGGCATGGAGACAGGTGTGACAATTTAAGGCCAAGGGGATACAACACTGCTTCTAACTGAAGTCCTTTTTTTTTTCTTTTTAATTGTGGCAAGGTTGAATGTACAACCGGATTAAGCGTCAGTTGTTTTAGTATTTATTTATTTGAGAGAGAGAGGGGGTTAGGGGGAGGGAGAAAATGGGTGTCCCAGGGCCTCCAACCACTGCAAACAAACGCCAGATGCATGCTCCACCATGTGCATCTGGCTTACATGGGGCCTGGAGAATCCAACCTGGGTCCTTGGGCTTTGCAGGCAAGTGCCTTAAGTGCTGAGCCATCTCTCTGGCTCCACATTAGTTGTTTTAAATATTTTTGTTTTTAATTTATTTCTCTCTCTCTCTCTCTCTCTCTCTCACACACACACACACAGAGAGAGAGAGAGAGAGAGAGAGGGAGAGGGAGAGAGAGAGAGAGAATGGGTGCAACAGGGCCACTATACTGCAAACGAACTCCAGGCATATGTGCCACCTTGTGCATCTGGCTTACATGGGTACTGAGGAATTGAACCTGGGTCTTTAGGCTTCACAGGCAACCACTTTAACCACTAAGCCATCTCTGCAGCCTCTTAAACGAAATCTTTTTCTTTTTTCTTTTGGTTTTTCAAGGTAGGGTTTGGCTCTGGCTCAGGCTGACCTGGATGAAATCTTTATTAGACAAAACAATGCGTCCTCAGAAGATGAAACCATTAAGTCCCACCCAGGGCACACTACCACTTCCCTCTTTCTGTCTGTCTGTCTGTCTGTCTGTCTGTCTCTGTCTCGCTCTCGCTCTGTCTAGTGCCCTCTCTGGCCAAGGTTGGTATCACAACCCCAGTCTGGCTCCCCAGTGTGGGTTTCTAACTTGGCCTCTCAAGGCTGCTACAGTGCTGGGTCTCAGATTCCCTTCCTCAGAACCTGTTCCCAGGAGCCACATGAGCCTCTGACCACGATCGGTGCAAAATGAAAACAGACGAGGAAGAGCTCGTAAGGGGGAAGGACAAGTGGGGCGTGCCTGTCCCCATCTGGGTGGCATTCCTGTCCTCTGAGACCAATGGCTTTAGAGCACTAACGGGATGCCATCCTCTCCTGCCGCAGGGCCGCTCGGCCCCTTTGCAGTCCTCCATCCTCCGTCCCTGAAACTGCCGCCTGGTGACAGGCACGGGGTCATCAGTGTGTGAACATGCGCCTGTTAGGGCACGCGGCGGGTCCCCACGGACGATGGCTCCCTGCCTCCCGGGCCCCCTCCCCTGCCCCTGTCCAGCCCTCCTGCTGCCCCCAGTGTGCTGTTGCCAAACGTCAGGGCTGAAAGCACTTAGAGCCAACTGCTGGGCTTGAATCTGTCCCTGCAAAGAAACGCACTTCATCGCCACACACTTGACAGGCTCCAGAGCCTCCGCCGGACCCCAGCCGCCGGGCCTCCCTTCTGTTCCCATGAGCGGGAGGCCAGACAAGCCAAGAGGCTCCTGGGCCCTGACTGCAGCAGCTGGGAGGTCTCCACCTTCACGGAGGCCCCTGGGTCCCAAACACGCTACCACCCTCTTGAAACTTGCATACGGATACCTCAATACACTTAAGCAGCAGCTCCAAATGTGCTCTGGAAACTGTACCCCTGGCTCTGAGAGTGCTGAGACCTTCCCTCAGTATCTGACCACAAAGCTGGAAACTACAGCTCGCTCCTCCCCTTTCCCTTCCACACTCATCTCTCGTCCAGCACACAGCAGTGGCTTTCTGACTTGCCCTTCTCTTCCTTTCTTCCTGTATTGGTCTGGTTTCTGTTGCTATAACAAGATACCAGAGGCTGTATGCTTTGTAGAGAGAGGAGGTTCCTTTAGCTCACAGTTTGAAGATGGGTGGCTCCTTGGCTACACTGAGTGCAGAAAGGGGCACGTGGAGGGATAGTTACCATTATAACTCTTTTTGTGTGTGTGAGAGAGAGCTTGCACCATCAAAACCAGCATTCATCATTTCCCAGAGTGGAGCTCCCAGGACTTGTAAACCTCCTATTAGGTCCTCCTTCTAAGCAGCTTCTATCTACCACCTCAACACTGCCAGGCTGTGACCCAAGCTTCCAGCACAACAGGCTTCCTTGGTGGAGGGGGGCGGGGCAGGCTCAGACCACATCCATGCCCTTGCCCTGTGAACATCCTTGTCCCTGGTGTGAGCTCTGGGAACCACATTACAGCCCTGTCCACCTGGTTTCCTGCGAGCTCAGACACAATATTGGAACACTCTTCCTGTGACCTGTGTGGCCTGCCTGCCTGCCAGGTCTGGCCTTGGTGGCAGTCTTGAGAACCTTGCTGCCCCTGGACCGCTGCCTACATTTCCTGCATGTCTGCCTGCCACAGGAATTGTCTCTTCCTCTCTCTCTCTCTCTCTCTCTGTGTGTGTGTGTGTGTGTGTGTTTCAAAGTACACATATACCACAGCACAAGTGTAGAAAGTCAGAGAACAGCCTTGGGTGTTGATCCTCCCCCTCCCCCTTGCCTGAGACACTGTCCTGTGGTTTGCAGCTGCATGCGGGTTAGCTGGCCTGCTAGCTTCCAGGGATCCTCCTGACCCACCTACCACCTTGCCATGGGAAAACTGGGGTTACAGACACAGTGCTTGTCCAATGTCTCAGTTACTTTATCATTGGCTTGGACAAAAATACCCAGTCAGAGGCTGGAGAGATGGCTCAGCAGTTAAGGCGCTTGCCTACAAAGCCTAAGGAAGCAGGTTTGATTCCTTCATACCCACATAAGCCAGATGTACAAAGTGGCACATACATCTGGAGTTCGTTTGCATTAGCTAGAGGCCCTGATTGCCCATTCTCTCTCCCTCTCTCTCTTTCTCAAATAAATACATAAATAAAATAATTTTAAAAAGTTCTTATTCAGTGCCGGGCGTGGTGGCGCACGCCTTTAATCCCAGCACTCGGGAGGCAGAGGTAGGAGGATTGCCATGAGTTCAAGGCCACCCTGAGATGACAGAGTTAATTCCAGGTCAGCCTGGACCAGAGTGAGACCCTACCTCGAAAAACCAAAAAAAAAAAAAAAAAAAAGTTCTTATTCAGAAGCAGTTTTGGAAAGGAAAAAGTTTATGTTCACTTATGGTTTCAAGGGAGACATTTCATCACGGCTGGGAAAACACGGCAGGAGTGGACAGGCAGCGTCGCTGCGTGACACAGCAGCAGGAAGGAAGGAGGAAACAAGAAGCCAACGGGGCTGGGCTGGAAGTATTCCGGGCCTTCCTCCAGTGGCACGCTCCCTCCAGCAAGGCTCCCTCCCCCAAAGCACAACCTTCACAAGCAGTGACACCCACTGGAGATGAAGTTTTCAAACGCATGCAACTATGGAGGGGGGTCGCGATTCAAGCCACTACTCACAGCAAGCGCTGTGACCCCCACCGAGACACCTCCCAACCTCCTTTCCTCACCTGCACTCTCACTGATGTCTACTCACTCTTCACATCGCAACCAAGAGTGTTTCCCCAGAACCGCGTCTGATCCGCAGGCTGGGCCAGGCAACCTTTCCTATCTTTTTTTTTAAACTTTTTTATTTTTTTGTTCATTTTTTATTTATTTATTTGAGAGCGACAGACACAGAGAGAAAGACAGATAGAGGGAGAGGGAGAGAATGGGCGCACCAGGGCTTCCAGCCCCTGCAAACGAACTCCAGACGTGTGCGCCCCCTTGTGCATCTGGCTAACGTGGGACCTGGGGAACCGAGCCTCGAACCGGGGTCCTTAGGCTTCACAAGCAAGCGCTTAACCGCTAAGCCATCTCTCCAGCCCAACCTTTCCTATCTTCTCAGAGCTCCTCGACTTTCCCCCAGGGCTCTGAACTCACCCTGCAATTATATAACTCCTCAATGACTATCTCTCTTGCCCACTGGACTGCGAGCCCCTGAAACTGGGCCATGTCAGATTCTGCCCGCCTTGGTGTCCCCAGGGCCCAAGATGTTAAACTGCTAATAAGATTTAAAAAAAAAATCCCTTTTCTGAATGAATGACAGCCGGGGTGCCTTCTCAACCCTCTTCCCGTTTTCCTACCTGATGAGACAGATGACGACACCAGCTCTGAAATTTCTTCCTTTTATTAATCCAACAAGTATTATCAAGTGCCTACTATGTGCTACGCCCTGCTGGGCAGCGGAGGGATGGGGACCACACCTACACGTCCACAGGCAGGCCAGGCCATCTAACAAGTCT
Source organism: Jaculus jaculus (assembly GCF_020740685.1). NCBI lineage: Eukaryota > Metazoa > Chordata > Mammalia > Rodentia > Dipodidae > Jaculus > Jaculus jaculus. Next base: position 12,908,183 of record NC_059119.1, on the reverse strand, counting down.
TCAGGCACCATGTGGCCCTTCCCTAGGTCATCAGGATGGCATGAAAGATGCCAAACCTGGGGCTGGAGAGATGGCTTATAGGTGAAGGTGCTTGCCCACAAAGCCTAACGACCTGACTTGGATTCCTCGTTGCCCACATAAAGCCATAAGCACAAGGTGGCGCATGCATCTGGACTTTATTTATAGCAACTAGAGGCACCCTGGTGAGCCCATTCTGTCTGTCTGTCTCTCTCTCTCCACTTGCAAATAAAGGTTTAAGAAAAGCAGCAGCAGCCAAACCTAAATTCTGGTTCCCATTTCCTCCCTCTCCCAGGCCCGGCACCTGCTGGTCTTTGCTTTCGCCGCCCTCTCTGCCTGGAACATTTTTCCTCATGCTCTTATTCAGTCGTTCGCTGAATAATTGCTGACCAGTGTAACAGGTGTTAAGTGGTGATGGAGGGGCAGGGGACACATGGGAAAATGCTGTCATCTTTCCCTCTAGGGATCCAAGTCCCCTCGCTTCCAGAACGAGGGTCAGCCGCCTCCCCGGTGGGCCCCAGAGCCCCGGAACCCCGCCCTCCTCTGCTGTCATTCAGCATCTGCCACACCGCACTGAGATGGCCTGCATGGCATTATCATTCCACGGTGGCCTTGCTAGCTCGCCGCGGCACCTGGGGACTGCTGCGTCCCTTCGCCTGGTGTGTGGCAGCCACTCTAAATATATTCTCGGCGTGAGGCACAGGCCTCTTTTGCTTCCACTTGTGGCTGCCCAGGCTTTTCAGGTGGAGAGGGAGACACCTGGGGCTGGCGTCAACACAGAGGAGGCTGCAGCCACCCTGGGGAGGGGCGGAAGGGCCTTGGGATAAGACACGGAAAAGGGGGGCTGAAATATGGGAAACGAGTCTCCTCACCTGGCGTGGGAGAAAACCATGGCCACAAGGCCAGCGGGAAGCAGGGCCTCAGGTAGGTGGCGGGTTCCCCACTACTGACGTCTGGTCACTGCTGTTGTATCCGTGTGCTGAGATGCCACACCATTCTCTGGAATATGTGCAGCTGCTATGTGTCAATATAGTGATAAAAAAGAATGCGCTCTGCCAAGCAAGCTTGGACACCCAGCACCGCAAGATCCCAGTGCCCACCGCTTTTGGCTCTACCCAGGTTTAGTCCTGGTACTTCCCTGTGGTCACTACCACCAGGATGCCCTTCTGCCACTTGCCTGTGACTCCACAGGGCCCAGGGTGACTTCTATCATCACTGTACCCCTGTATGGGCAGTTATCCTTCCCCCCACTAACATGATCACTCTCTCAGGGTCTCGACTCTGCCCACTTCATCTCATTCTTCCCTCAAGCCCCGATGGCCAGCCCGTCTATGTATCGGCTTATTATAGATGTCACCTCTCTAGATCGAGGCTGCCCACGACAGAGACTCTGTCAGCCTCACTCAGCTCTGCGCACAGTGCCTGACACACGGGAGACCCTTACGAACTATTTTGTGGGGGGGGGGAGGACCCACGAAAGCCAGTTGCACAAGGGGGCGCACACGTCTGGAGTTCGTTTGCAATGGCTGGAGGCCCTGGCGCGCCCATTCTCTCCCTCTCTCTTTCGCTTTCTCAAATAAATACATAAATAAAATTTTTTTTTTTTAAGAAAAGAACTGTTTCATGAATGAAGGAATGAACCGACCAATTGGCCAGCAAGAAAGAACAATCTAGAAGGTGCAATGTGGCACCTAAAGCCAGTCAACTGGCCGGCTGCGAAGGAACCACAAGCTTGGTAAGATGCTGATGATGCGTCATGGCCTGAACGTCATGGTCACGGGCTGGCGACTTGGTGATCCCACTCCTCTCCTGCCTGGCTCTGTCCCACCTCTCCCTCCACAGCCCCCACGCAGGAACTAAAGCCATTAGCCAATTGGCCACAGGAGAGCCAGGCAAGACACGCTGTCTTTTATGTCGCGTATCTACTTCCTCCGACCTCCTGGCTGTCCTGTGGGTGCAAATTCCTTTTCTGGCAGCCTGTAGCGTGGTCTCTCTCCCCCACTGTCATGGCCAGAGGGGACAGCTCTGCCCTTGCTTCAGGCACTAAGCCAAGGCCAGGTCACACACCACCCCAATCCTGAACAGATATCAGACCCGAGCTGGGCCACCCCTAAGTCTAAATCTAGCTGTGAAATGACTCCCTGACCATGAAGAAATTGGAATGGTCACCTGATGGGGGTCTAGCTGGCTGCAAAGGCAAGTAAAAATGATATGGCTCCTTTGAAGGTGGAGAGGGTTAGGAACAAGGCCCTATCTCCTTACCCCAGGCAGCTGTGGCCAATGTTCTTTGCCCCATGGGTCTAGATGATGGCACTGGAGCCCCTATTTCCTGCCTGGGGGACACAGAGCACCCTAGGGCAATGCACTTGGGGGGAGGGGGCTGGGGCTTGGCTGGACATACCACTCCTCTGCTCCAAGCTTGTCCCTAATGAGTTAGCCCCCCGCCAGAGTCCCCACTCCTCTCTGCGGCTGGAAGGCAGAGGAGAGGTGGGCGTGAACAGGCTTGGCCCAGGCTCTGATTGCCGCCTGTGGCCCCAGCCTTCCCCCCATCTCCCGGCCTCCTTCACTCTTCCTGCCCCCGCCTGGCTGCGGTGATTGGAAGCTCTCCTGCTAGGGCTGATTAGGCCTCATTTCACCAGCTCGCTCCTACCTCTGTCTGGAACCTTCCTCTGCTATTAAGGTTGTTTGTGGCCCACTCTCTTGGTCCACTAGATGAGGTGAGTTTATTCGTTTGATTTCTTCCTCCGCCACCTCCCTTTTGCCCTCTCCTCCAGACCACTTTGCCGGTGTCTTTGGCAAGTCATATAGCCCAGGGGTGAGGAAGGAACCAAGAAAACTAATTTTAAAAAACTTCAGAATGAAAATAGCTGTGGTACAACCAGGTGACTGATAAGAGCTTTGTGTGCATGTCTTTTATTGAAAGCTGAGACCCGTCCCAGCCAGCACGGGCAGCTCTGGCCCTTTAAAAAGAGTGGCTGTGGGAAGGATAGGAAAAGATACTTGTATCTCCAATTTGCTTTTTCTCACTCTCTTCTCTACCTCTCAAGCTTTTTCCTCCAAGATCCCCAAAGATACAGTGGATGTCCGCTCTGCCCTCCAGTGCTGAGCCCCTTCGAAAGAAAAAAGTGACCATAGGAAAGAATAGCTCTGGGTACGGCTCATGCAGAGGTTCTGGGAGAAGCAGGAGCATCCGGGGCCCTCAACTCCTGTGGGACCTGAGGGCAGATGCAATGCTTTGGACCGGCCTCGAGCTTCCCATCTGTTAAATGGAAACACAGCCTCTCCCCTGGCCAGAAGAAGTACAAGAATTTATGGTAAAGATTCAGGTTAATGGGGCCTGGGAAGATTGCTCAGTGGTTAAGACACTTGCCTGCAAAGCCTAATGAATGGGGTTTGATTCCCCAGGACCTACATAAAACCAGATGCACAAAGTAGCACGTGCATCTGGAGTTCATTTGCAATGGCTGAAGACCCTGGCCTGCTCACTCTCTCTCTCTCTCTCTCTCTCTCTCTCCCCTTGGAAAGAAAGAAGTAAAAATATTTAAAAATGTTCAGGCTAATGATCCAAGGCAAGTTGTATGCTCACATGGTAAAACAGAGTCGTCAGGAGGGCTAGGTGCTGCCACAGGAAAGCCCTGGGGGTCACTCACCCAATGCCAAGCGCACCCTCAACATATGGATCTAATAAGCCTGCAATTGGCCAGTGCGCCCTCCTCCACTACTGCCAGGGGCACTGGAACCCATCCTCAAGTCTATAACAATGGCATTTCTTCCAGGATCTCTGGGTAACTAAAACCTCAGGGGCAGGAACTGTGGGCAGAGAACAAGCTGTAGTTGGCACTGGACCACAGACTTGGGAGCCCTGTCTTAGGAGTCAGGGGCTTGGGCTGCCCGACTCCTTGAGCGCTTGGGGCGAGGAGGGAGTCCTTAGCTCCCTGCGCCCAGAACCCTCACCCCCAGACAGCGGGGCAGCGGGGCGAGGTGGGGGCAGCTTTTCCTGAGTCTGTGTCGCAGGCTATAGATTCAATACTCGCGAACCTCGTGTTGCAACGACCCTGGTGCACAGCAACCTTGGCCTTTTGTGAGCCACATCTCTGGGTTCCACCCGTTTCCCTAAGCCCCTCTAAGCTACCGCAGCCAGTGATCCTCGCTCAGAGCTGCTGGCGTGCCTACAGAGGCCGAGCTGAGCTCAGCACACGGGCAAACCGCGCTCTGCCCTGCCCGTGCCCCCTTCCTCGGAGGGTGAGCTCAAGTGTGGCAGCCTGGAGCCCAGCCGGCTGCTCGCCTTCATCCACAGTTCCCATCTTCTCTCTCTCTCTCTCTCTCTCTCTCTCCCTCCCTCGGGGCACTGGGCTGTGGAGGCAGAAGTCTAGTGCTCTTCAATTTCACGCCAGGTATCAGTGGCCGGGGCCTTATCTCCTTGGCCTCCTGCCCAGGCCCACAGCCTCCCAGCAGAGCCCTTGGCGAGGCTGCTCGGGGGACAAGACTCACAGGCTGAGGGCACTCCAGAGCACGCGGATCCCTGTGGCATTGGCACGGAGGTGGGCTGGATCCTGTGGTAGGAGGTGGCGGTCTAGGGACTAGGCACATCGTGACATTAAAGGTACAGGTTCAGGGGCTGAGAAATCAGGGCCACAGTAGTCACGATTCTCAGAGGGAGAATGTCCCTAACTATTATTTTATCCTTCATGGCAATTTCACTCACTTCCCATGCAGAAGCGGAGGCACCGGAGAAATGTAATTACCTGCCTGAGGTCACCTGTGTGAGAGCTTGGCTCTAGAACCAAGCTATGGGGCCCAGATCCCTGGCTGTCCTCTCTACCTAATAGCACCTGCATGCCTCTACTGGATTAGAGAGAAGCTTCCAGAGGGTCTTTACCTGTGGAGAGACCCCTGGTTGTAATTCTGCTTCCCCTGATGTAGAAGAGAGACACTTCCTCTCACAGCCTCCCTTTTCTGGTCTGGAAAAGTGGGGCAGAACCAGGCGTGGTGGCGCACACCTTTAATTCCAGGACTCAGGAGGCAGGGGTAGGAAGATCGCTGTGAGTTTGAGGCCAGCCTGGAACTACAGAGTAAGTTCCAGTTCAACCAGGGCTAGAGTGAGACCACACACACACACACACACACACACACACACACAAAGGAGGGCTGGACAGAAGGCTTCGCAGTTAAGACGTTTGCCTGCAAAGCCAAATGACCCAGGTTTGACGCCCCAGGACCCACGTAAGCCAGGTGCACACAGTGGCGCATGCGTCTGGAGATTGTTTGCAGTGGCAGGAGGCCCCGGCGTGCCCGTTCTCTCTCCATCTACCTCTTTCTTTCTCTCAAATAAATAAATTAAAATAACTATAATTTTTTAAGTAGGGCAGAGAGAGTAAAAGTTTTAGTCCTTCACAGATCAAAATCAGGGATCAGCAAATTATGAATTGGGCCAGTGTTGCCTGTTTCTTCAAGACACAAGCTAATAAGAGTAGCGAGCTGAGGCAGCAGCTCAGTGGGTAAGGAGCTTGCCACGCAGCACGAGGACCTAAGTTCGGATCCCCAGTAGCACGGAAAATGCGGGGCACAAACCTGTAAGTGCCTATGATCTCAGAGCTGGGGAGGTGGTGACAGAATCCTTGAGACAAGCTGGCTGGACAGTCTAGTGGAATGGGTGAGCTCTATGTTCAGCAAAGGACCCTGTCACAAAGAATGAAAGTGGCGAGCCATTGAGGAAGATACCCAACATTGACCTCTGGTTTCTACATGTATGTGTGCCCTCCCTACACACAAACACCCATAAAGAAATGCACACACACCCTGCATACACTTTTTTTGGTCTATTTTTATTTATTTACTTGAGAGTGACAGCCCTGCATACATATTTTTTTAAAGGAATGGTTTTTACATGTGTATTTAGGGAAAGTATTTTTTTAAAAAAGAATACTCTGGGCTGGAGAGATGGCTTAGCGGTTAAGCACTTGCCTGTGAAGCCTAAGGACCCTGGTTCCAGGCTCGATTCCCCACATTAGCCAGATACACAAGGGGGCGCATTCATCTGGAGTTTGTTTGCAGTGGTTGGAGGCCCTGGCACACCCATTCTCTCTGCCTCCTCTCTGCCTCTTTCTCTCTCTCTCTGTCACTCTCAAATAAATAAAAATGAACAAAAAAAATTTAAAAAAAGAATACTCCATGACATGTGGAAGCTGTATAAAGTTTAATTCTATTGTTCATAAAGTAGCTCTGGAGCTCAGTCAGGCCCTTTCATCAGACATGTACGGCTTTTTGACTTTGCAACAGAACACTGTCACCCACACAACTGAGCTACCAAATCGGGGGGGGGTACCCACTAAAGAAATCACCTCACAGTGTTTTAAGTAACGTCACAATTTTGTGTTGGGTTACGGCTTTCCTTGGCCACAAACAGTTGTGCCATTTAGACATGTCTGGATTGTTGTCTACGGCTGCTTCCGAATGGTTGTGACAGAGACCCTATGCCCAGCAGAGAGTGGCATACTTAGTAGGTGACCCTCTGCAGAACATGGTCACATAACTCCGATGTAAAAGGCTGCGCTGGGCCTGGCTTCCACGCTCCAGCAGGGAGGCAGTGAAGAAACACCTGCCTGGGCCCCCCTCTTCATGTGCGTGTGATTCCCAGGAAAAGATGTGGGGGAGTCCCATTGACCACCGTGGAGCTGCCTGCAGTTTGGGGAACCCAACTGCCCCTGCACCTAGCCCAGAGCCAGAGCCCCAGGCACACCTTCCCAAAGGGTCTATGAGCTTCCTGCCTGGCTGGAATGACTTGAGTGTGTTGTCAACAAGCCGGTGACCACAGGAGAATCAGAGCAGGCAATTGCCACGTGAAAATAACAGCACAGCGAGTCATCCGCCCCAAACCGGGCTCCCGCATACCAAGAGGCAGCCCGTGGCCAGGAATCGATACCGCCCCAGAGGAGGGATTATTAGGGACAGAAGGGGGTTGCGAGGATCCATATAAGCCTGATGGCTGTCTATTTCCAAGGGGACCATCAGCTGCATGAGAACTGCGTGTGCTGGGGGCAGGGCTCTGTGCCAGGGCCGGGCCAGCTGGCAGTAGCTGCGAGGCTTTCTCTGTAAGCACCTCCTGATACCCGAGAGCTGGGCTTGAGGTAGAAACAGCAAGGGGACCCCAGGCCGACTCAACCCTCCCAGGGGTGGCCCTGGCCAGCAAGCACAGTCTCAGCATCAGCCCAGACGCAAGCCCAGCAAGACCCCCCCAGGGGATGGGAAGTTATCTAAGAATGTGGGAGTATGCAGCCCGTGGGCTGCTAGGGATTCCTGGGGCGGAGGAGATAGAAGGAACTTTCCATCCTACCCCATCTCAGGTCTTCCTCTCTGTTGTCCAGAGGGGGCTGGGCAGGGGTGAAATGGAGGCACTGCTGCCACCTTGTCTTCTAGGGAACAAAGCATGGAACTTCTGGGGATGGTAGAAAGCAGACCATTTCAGTCAGCGGGAGCGTATGTGTGGGGGTTGAGTGGGAGGCGACAGAGAAGGACCCAGTTCCTGTCCCTTCCTAAGGACCAGCGGTTCTGGGCCCAGGGAGGATGGGGTGGCCTTTGTCTAGAAAAGGCCCGCAAGGGCCCTACTGTGGGACCCTCAAATGCTCAGTCCCACACAGTAGGCAGGAAGAGCCCAAGCAAGCAGCTCATGCTCAGTGAGTACAGGGGAAGAGGTGAGGGGAAAGGCTTCCCCAATGAAGGCTTTGTGGGATGTGTGCTTCAGGTCTTCCAGGCCCGCCCCCCCCCAACCGCCCCAAGAGCGATCCCATCTCCTGGCCACTTGCATCTGTGACAGCCTCAGGCTGTCGTCCCAGATCCCTTCCCATCAGGATCCTGGAAGCAAAGAAAGTGAGCACCTGAGGACTCCTGCGCCTCCCTCATGTGTCAGGAAGAAGACAACATCCACAAGAGGTGGGCAAGGGGGGATGGACAGGGTGAGCAGGAGAGAGGAAGAGAAACAATGAGTGATGGAGAGGCCAAAAGGGTGAGAGAAAGAGGTGAGTGGAAGGAGAAAGGAAGGAAAGAGAGAAAAGAGGACAGAGACCAAGAGGCACACAGGTATACAGAGGAAGAGGCAGAGGAGAAGAGAAAGGCAGAGGGCAGTCGAGGACCTGAACTTATATATCCTCTAGATCAGAGTTCCGGAGGGGAAGGACCCCGGTTAGGGCCTCAGGAGACCCCGGAGCAAACTGAGTCTGGAAACGGAGATACGAGGAGCTGCTGGTGCCACGCTTGCAGCACTTAGTTCATCAGGCTTGACACGTGTCAAACAAAGCCACAAGCAGGGAAAGAGGGGAAGGAGGGAGAGTGAGAAAAAAGAAGTGGGGGGGTATGGTCCTAGGAGCATGGCCGCTCCCTGCTTCTGGCCCTGAGCTGACACCCCCTGTTTCTACTCTGAGGGTGGGGGTCCCTGCTCAGAGGAGTCCGAACGTCCAAGCTGCAGGTGGACTGAGCATGCGCACAGCCTGTACTGCCCTGGCGGCAGCAGCCTCTGGGCTGATCGCTCTGGGTTCCTGGCTGGGGTGCTGTTCACTCTGGATTCCTGGCTGGGGTGCTGTTCACTCTGGGTCCCTGGCTGGGGTGCTGTGAGTAGGGGACAGGAAATTGCCTTCCTCCGAGTGCTGTCACCCGTCCACCCATTAGCTGGAAACAGAGCCACGGAGTGGCAAGCAGTGTGGGAGGGGTCACCTGCAACTCTCCCCGGGCTTCAGGTTTGGGCCGGAAAGAGTGGGTGCTACCGGGAATTCTCTGAATCACCCAGTGATGAACGATCTTCCTAGGGTCACAGTCAAGGGAGAGGCACTGTCACGCAGCTCAGGACTGGAGTCCTTAGATTCCAACACTTCCCCCAGTTTTGATCCTGCTCTTTGATCTACCGTGGGAACTCAGCAGGTCCCCCGCCTCTGGCCTCAGTTTCCTCATGGTACCCTGCCAACATCAGAAGGTTTTGGAGAGGGTTTGGTGGGGCTGGGCCGGCAGAGCACCTTGGAGTACTTTTAGAATGCAAATACACGCACTTGGAGACCAGCAAAACCAGCAGGAGATGACTAAGTTGCTGACCTCTGGGCCTTATTCATGGAGCAGGCCACTTTGGTAGCAGCTGTCCTTTCCCAGAATGAACTTGGCTTACCATCAGACAGTCCCAACACCCTTGCCTTGTATCGCTTTGCTAAAATCAGATTCATCCAAGCAGCAGAAAGAAACAACCATGTCAGACCCGACAAAAAAGCAGGCCACACAAAAAAAACCCAAAACAAAAAGCAAACAAACAAACAAAAATCAACTTTGGGAACCAATAGCTCTGCCAATCACATGTCCCCAGGATATGAAATGTTTCTTGTCTGGGCCTCAGTTTCCCCCACATGTCACATATAAGTGGGCCAGAGAGGCAGGAATCAAGGCTCTGGGAGTGTGGGTGGTCAGAGGTGGTCATTCTCTCTAATGAGGGCATAGCCAGGTGCCAGGCTGTCAGCTTTGTCCTGGCTGTGATCCCCTTGTGGATGGCAGGTTATTAGAACCTTCTGGAGGGCACGAGATAAGGGTTCACCCTTGGTGTGTCTGAAAACAAACTAATCACTTTTGCCATTGCTCTTCCCTGTGCAGCAGGAGATGAGCAGGGAGGGGCAGAAGGGAGACGTGCAGACCTCTACTTTGCCCCGCAACCACGGTCTATCAGTTACTCCTGTCTGAAAAATATGGGCCCCAGTGATATGAGCAAAGCGAGCTGCTTGTTCACACGCCAAGAGGGTGTAGTTTGAATGTACCAGTGTGAATGTATGACCCTGACAGACACAGGTGTTTCATTAAAGCTAAACTTGTAACTTGGGTCTCTAGCCTTCAGGTGTGTTGTGGAGGGGCGAGGGGACTGAATTCAGAGGCATGGAGAGAGCAGCCTGAGCTCTGGCTGCTCACGTGGTGCTGCTATTGCTGGTGTCTGTCTCCTTGGATCTGCAAACAGGAGCCGGCTTCTTTCACCACGGATGGGGTTCCCCTGGACTCTGTAAGCCGGAGATAAGTCCCTTCCTCCCGCAAACTGTGTCCGGTTGGATGTTTGTTCCGGCAACATGGAGCTGACTGCAACAGAGGGCTTAGGAGGAAATGGACCCACACATTTCTTAGCTCTGCCAGCTAAGGGAATGGGAGTTGCTAATTTAAGTATTTCCTGGCCTATGTCTCTTCATTTGTGACATACCATTTTAATGTCACTGTCCCCTCAAGCTTTAGGACAACATGGTGCTGGGAACACATGGTCCCTGACACTGTCTGGGTGGGCTTCAGGATGAACTGAATGGTCACCTCGGCCCAGGTCTCCTCAGGGGTGGACTGGGGAGCTGGGAAGCCAGTCTGATGGGACAGCTAGCTGCAGGGACAGAGCCTGAGCCTGGGGGCGCACGGCAGGCACAGCCCACTCATTAGTGGCCTCCTTGGGGACAGGCATTGAGGGAGGAGGGATGGGATGGGACAGTTACCTCGACGGCACTCAGTTTTTAAGGAAATACAAAGAGCCACTTGGCAGATGCAAAGCCATTACTGGCGACATTGTCTTCAGCTTCAGGGACACCAGGGACAAATCCCTCATATTAATGTGTTTTCTTGAGTTCTTTTTTTTTTTTTTTTTTTGAGGAGGGGGTTGTTGCTGGTGACATTCTGCTAGCTAACAAAAATGCAAATGGGATGACTGACTCCCCCCTCCGCTGCTGTGTCGTCCACGTCCGTCAGACCCCTGATGGATCATGTCCCAGGCTCTCTGCTGTGTTTATTACTACTAATGAATTTCTCGTTATGATTTGGCTCCGAAACATAAGCGATGGTTCTGGGAGAAATCCTATTATTCCCACACATTATTCAATTAGAGAACTGAGCAGCTCTTTGGCTAGGGGAGTAAGTAAGGTCTGTGGGCTCTAAAAAGCAGTGTGTGGGAGGGCACTTGCTTCTTGATTCCACCCAAGGCCCCCAACATGGAAGCTGGGAAAGATGGAGTAGGGAATAGCCATTGGGTGCTTCTCTCGAATGTATGGTTTCAAAGACAACAGGGAACTTCTGACGGCAGTCATTCCAACTCAGCTCCTTCTGGAGAGGTTCCAGAGGGCTTCCAGACCAGTAGAATCAGTAGAAGCCCCAGCAGGACCCAGCTAAGGTGCTTACTCTTTTTGTTTTATATATACATATATATATATATATATTTATTTGAGTTAGGGTCTCATTCTAACCCAAGCTGAGCTGGAATTCACTATACAGTATCAGGCTTACCTTGAACTCACAGCAATCCTCCTACCTCTGCCTTCCCTAGTGCTGGGATTAAAGGCGTGCCCCACCACGGCCGGCAAGGGTACTTGTTCCTAGTGGTCAATGGTCTTCCCACCCCAAGCCATCACCCACTTCAACACACTGTACTCTGCTGGGTCCCTCCCACCACCTCCACCCACGGGCTCCTGGCTCTGCTCATTCATTTCGGAACCCCTGTCGCTGCCCACTTACCGACCTGCCTTGTCCCACTGACCCCCCGTTTGGCCAGAAGGGCTCTAGAATGATCATCACTTGCGGATCCATGACTCACCGTCTCCAACTCTGTCCCTGCCAGAAGGGAGTCTATGGCCCCGCCCCCAACCAAAGACACGCCCGCGTCACGCCGCCCACTTTCTCCTGTTTGCATAACCGCCTTCTCCCCACCCACAGTCACCGTGCCACGCTGTCACCCAACCTGTCACTGTTTCTACTGCCACAGACTCTGCGTGGCTTCAGGCGCCTTCCCCCCTCCTCCCAAGGACACCTCTCTGTCCCCATCCCCAGCTTGCACCCCATGGAATTACCCTGACCCCCATCTTACTGTCCCTGGACCACCTTGCTGACGTGTGTGTCAGGCTCTGTTCCTCACGGTGGCGGGAGGGTGGCTTCCCGAGAGTAGGGGCCACATTGAGTTGACAGCCTGCTTCTCCATGTGTCTCTGACACTCAGACAGCATGTAGCTTGGGCAGCCAGTCCCCCGCATTGGGGGTCTAGGACTTTGGCCAGAAGCATGTGTCCATGCCCTGTGATGTCCTGAACTATCTTGAGCTGACCAGTGTCTGTCCCAGTTACGGGTACTTCACACAGTGCTCCAACTCAGTGCCACACAGCCAGCGAGCCACCCAGCACATCCAGGGACAACAGAGAGGAGATGTGGTATCACTTGCCTGGCATTGACTGCCACAGTCTCGGGTGGGCACAGTGGGGGAGGATGGGCCTAGAGTGACGCTGGAGTCGTTGTAGGACTTTGTCCTCTCCAGAGCTGGCCTAGGGTACTAGGGCACCACAGGGCCTGGGAAATTCCTGTGGGCTCCAGGGGAGACAAGTCAGATCCCACCCCACAGAGCTCTGTGCAGTAAGAGCCCAGTAGGATGGGTGTCTGTCTAGCAAGGAAGCATGCCTGCTGCTTTTTTTTCTTTTGTCCCCCCCGAGGTAGGGTCTCACTGTGGTCCAGGATGACCTGGAATTCACTATGTCGTCATCTCAGGGTGGCCTCGAACTCTCTCTGGTCCTCCTACCTCAGGGACCCCAGTGCGCCTCCACGTCTGGCTCCTCCTGCTTTTAAGATCCACTGACTGGCCTCCCAGGAGACAGTGGGCTGTGCCACACCCTGCCTGCCCAGCCCTTTGTTCTTCAGGCTCCACAGCAAGCTCCAGGGAGGCTGATGGGTCTGCCCTGGGAGAAGGGTCCCAAGCTCGCTTCACCCCCAGCACAAGACAAGGATCCGATCAGGAATGCAAAGTGGGGACGAAGGGAGACACGGGCCAGAATGTGCACGGTGTCTTTGGGCCTGGGCAGAGGTTATGGGCGCGCTCCTCCGCCCCTGCAGCCTGCCCTTCCTTCAGGTCCACGCTGTCTTTGTCCCGCTCCATAAACCTCTAGCTCCAAGTCATAAAGAGTGCAAAATGAGCAGTCTGGATGGAGGAAACTGGCCACGGAGCAGGCAGACAGCCACCCTTCCCCGGAGAACGGCCGAGGACACGGGCTGGTGCAGAGCAAGTTGGGGCCTCAGGTTGCTCTCCTGGCGGGCGGGCACGGCAGGGGCGGGGGGGACACAGGGCTCCTCCAGTGTCACACTATGTGCTGTGGGCTTCCCTGGGGGACCCGGAAGGCTTTTCCTATACCTGGCCAGGCTAGGTGGGGCCTCTAGGGCCCCGGAGTTCACAGCAAGCAAACCCCAGAGATTTCTGAACCTTGCTCACTCACAAGGGCTAAGCAAGGCTGTGGGACTAGGGCTATGCCCCTGCCTGTCCTACGCTTGCCATCCAGTAGAGGCAGTGGGTATCGCCCTTGGAGTCCTGGGCAGTAGGAGTTAGAGGAGTGAAATAAGCCCATCAACTGCTCCGACCCCTTAGGACCTTAACTCTGGTCCCTACCATGACTGCTGGTGGTGACAAAGTTTGCACGGGAAGAGAGAGACACGTATGCTTGTCTGGTCTTCTTCTGAACTTAATAAAAGGTAGCTCAAGAGAGTACAGAGCCTGGCATGGTGGCACAAGCCTGTAAACCCAGCACTCAGGAAGCTGAGGCAGGTAGAGAGGGCTCAAATGAATGAATGAATGAATGGATAACAAAAGAACAAATCAGGCTCACAGAGGATTCAATGAAACATTGTCATTTCTGCATCGGTGTCCAAAGGCTGGACCGTGTTAGGGCGGGGGTTCCAAGATGGGCAATAGTTTTCTTTGAAGAGTGATGGCCCTCCCACAGTTGCTGGGCGCAGCCATGATCCTGGGTGGGAGAGAGGTGGCAGATAGGGAGGGGCTGGGCTGAGGGTCCCCCTCTGCTCTGTGGGCACTGCAGGAGCATGACCCAGATTCAGCCCGAGATGACGGACGTTTACCCCCACATCTTATGGATCTAGGGTGGACAAGAAATGTGCTGGCCACTTGGAAGGAGCCAGTGGGAGGTGGGGACAAGTCACGCATCTGGGGCGGGGGTGAGATTGGGCATCTCAGAGCGAAGGGACACGCAGCGCCTCGAGGGACAGCCTGACATACTTAGGAAAGGCATTGGAAAACATCGGGCTGTTTATCATAAAATCGGTAAAGAAAATAGAGTGGTTAAAATTCAGACCCTGGCTGGGAATGAGGCAGGGACAGTGGGAGCCTCAAAGGAGATGCTTTCTGAAACCTCAGGGGAAAAAAAATGCAGGGAAGTGGGAAGTGGGACAGCATGTCTTCTAAAATACGGAAATACAGATTTAGCCCACTGGTGATGAACGTGATGGGGGCAGAGAATAGTCAACCCTCCCTTTGGCCATGGGCATACATCCCAGACCCCCAAGTGACTGAGTAGATGGATGTTTGAAATACGAGACCACCCAACCCCTTATATATGTTTTTTTATATTCATACTGGCGATATTTAATTTATAACTTATACAAAACAAGAGGCCAACAAGAATCAAATAAAAGAAAACAGAGGGCTGGAGAGATGGCTTAGTGGCCGAGACACTTGTCTGCAAACCCTAAGGACCCAGGTTCAATACCCCAGTACCCATGTAAGCCAGATGCACAAGGTGGCGCATGCGTCTGGGGTTCATCTGCAGTGGCTGATGGCCCTGGTGTGCCTATTCTCTCTCTCTCTCACACACGTAATAAATAAATAAAAATAAAATATAAAAAAGAAAATAGAACAATCTCTCTATTAAGTAAAATAAGGGTTATTTGAAGACAGCACCGTGAAACCACGGCAGAAATGGTTAAGTGACTCACAGGTGGGAAAAAACACGCACAGTGGATACACTAGGCAGAAGTGATTTGGGTTCTTGGCCAAAGGAGCAAGACAGCTTTCCACTCCATCACACTCTTCAGGGCACCATTAAAAAAAAAAAATTAGAGGGCTGGAGAGATGGCTTAGTGGTTAAGCGCTCGCCTGTGAAGCCTAAGGACCCCGGTTCGAGGCTCGGTTCCCCAGGTCCCACGTTAGCCAGATGCACAAGGGGGCGCACATGTCTGGAGTTCGTTTGCAGAGGCTGGAAGCCCTGGCGCGCCCCTTCTCTCTCTCTCTCCCTCTATCTGTCTTTCTCTCTGTGTGTCGCTCTCAAATAAATAAATTAAAAAAAAATGAACAAAAAAAATTAGAGCCGGGCGTGGTGGCGCACGCCTTTAATCCCAGCACTCGGGAGGCAGAGATAGGAGGATTGCTATGAGTTCAAGGCCACCCCCAGGTCAGCCTGAGCTAGAGTAAGACCCTACCTCGAAAAAACAAAACAACAACAACAACAAAACTAGGCAGTTCACTTCTGCAACTTTCCATTTACTATTCTGGGCTGTGGTTGGCTGGACTTAACCTAGTTAGACACCCCACTCTCCCGTCACTTCCATCCCACTTGGCAAATCGCAGAGAACCTCCTGAAGCTTGGCCACCACGCTGTCCCCCCTCCCGCCCCCGACTCCCAGCTCCCCACTGTTCACCAGAACCAAGTCCAACCCCTGACCGGGGTGCTGGCTTCTCTATTACATGGCTCAGTGACCTCAGCTCTCCCACGTTGGCGGCCCAGCCAAGTGCCTCCAGCCTCCTCTCTCTCACTAGGCTGGATGTTTCCTGGTGGAATGGGGGCGAGGCTGTGCTTTGTGTTTTGTGTGTGTCTTCCAGGTCTGTTTGCTGGCTTTGTTTGTTTGTTTGTCTTGGTTGGTTTTTCAAGGCAGAGTTTCGCTCTAGCCCAGGCTGAACTGGAGTTCACTACGTAGTCTCAGGGTGAGTGCAGTGGACTAGATGTGGCCTGGCGGGGAAGCGGCAAGGAGGAAGTTCTTGTCCTCCTCAGGCAGAAGAGGAGGCTGGAGCCTGGTGTGGGTGCATGTGCGTGCGCACGCATGGGCATGCCTGTGATGGCATCACTCCGAAGGCTGAGACAGGAGGACCGCCATGAGTTCAAGGCTACCCTGGGTTACACAATAAGGTCCAGGCCAGCCTGAGCTACACAGTGTGAGGCCCTGTCTCAAACTGTATCCCTGCCCCTCAAAAAACAGACACTGGAAAAGCCGGGCATGGTGGCGCACGCCTTTAATCCCAGCACTTGAGAGGCAGAGGTAGGAGGATTGCCATGAGTTCGAGGCCACCCTGAGACTCCATGGAGGATTCCAGGTCAGCCCGGGCTAGAATGAGACCCTACCTGGAAAAAAAAAAAAAAAAAAAAGAGAGAGAGAGAGAGAGACATTGGAGTCCACTGGGTGTTTTCAATATTTCCTAACTGGTGGCAGAGGCCGGCCCAGGAGCAGCGGACAATGTCGCGCTGATGCACACACAGCAAGCTCTAGTATTCCACCCCGACAAAGGCGGGGCATCAAGGAGGCAGCCTAGCATGGTGGCCGCTAGCGTGCTGCACAGAGCTGAGGGTACCCTGTGACCATCACTCAACCCTCCTGGTCTAAGGGCTCCAGTCCTCAGAGGAACCAAAGCCCAGAGCCAGGGCTACAAAGGACATGTGGGTCTGAGTCTCAACCTAGGCCCCAGGGAGCCACAAGTGGCTCCTAGCAAGACACCCGTCCACCCCCACCCGGCCACAGTACTGCGCCAGCTGACAGAGGCAGGCTGTGGCCCCAGAGCTAACCCCCATCACGGGCTCCCACAGACTTCCTATCGCCCCTCACACCTGGGCTCCCCCGTCCCACACAGCGCAGCTCGGCTGGCAGGCAGCATCTTCCACGGCCGGCCAAGGTGGGAGCTGGCAGGGGAGCCTCCCTGAGAGGCAGACGGGCTGTAATGAACTGAGGACATGTGACAGCCACCGGGGAACAAGTTCATCAATTACAGCCTTCTTGCCCGAGGGTTGCTAGGAAGGGCTGTGGTGGCAGAAGGAGGCTGACTAGTTTCCCTCCAATGCCTCCAGCTGACTGGAGGTCCCTGGGGGAATCTCAGCCACTCCTTCCCGCCTCCCAAGCAACTTCTGCCTTTTGCTGTGGGTATGACCACTCTCAGAGGGAGAAACCCCCCCCCCACACCCACTAAGGGTCTTCAACCATTCACAAACATTCAGCCCAACCCCAAACTCTTCAGCTCCCTAGGAAAGCAAACATGTGAGTGGGTGGGAAAATGGACACTGCGCGCACCCCCCCTTGACTCTGAACCCCACACTCAGAGGCCGGAGGATGTGGGGAATCTTGGTCCAAAAGAGCTGTCCGTGAGGTAGCATGTTGATGCTAGACCACGCATTAACAGGGAAAAAAAACAAAAAGGTTGACACTTCCTGTCCACAGAGGAAGTGCCAACAGTGAGTGTTTGTGCGGAGAGGATCAGACCGTGCAGAATGCACGGAGACCCCTGTGCCCTCAGCTCTCCGCCTCTCCTGGTCTGGCTTGGTCCCTTGGGCTGGGAGCGTAAGCCCTGCCCACTCTCCCCAGGATAAGGGACACAGAGGGTTACACATAATGTAGAGCTGTCTGAACTTGACAGAGGCACTGTTTTGTCATGCATGTTCTGGGGTGTGTGAGCCCGCTGTGTGACCCTGGGTAGGCATGTGCCAACTCTGGGCCTCTGGGCCGAGAACACACCTTTCTCCAAGAGGACGGAAGAAGCAAGAGCCTAGAAAATGCTGAGCTCAGCTGGAGGCCCCCCCACCCAATATATTTGGTGAGCAGAAGTCGTGAGTGCCATTCTATTTTGGTGCGGGCAATGTCAACTGTGGTCACGGATGTAACATGAGGGACCCTTTGGGGAAGATGGAGGGAGATACAATGTCATTGCTACCTACAAGATGGCCCCAGCTATCTACCTACCTATCTATCTATCTACCTACCTATCTATCTATCTACCTACCTATCTATCTATCTAGTTTATTTTTATTTATTTATTTGAGAGCAACAGACAGAGCAAGAGAGAGGGAGAGAGAGACAATGGTCACGCCAGAGCCTCCACCCACTGCAAACGAACTCCAGCAGATGCATGTGCCACCTTGTGCATCTGGCTTACATGGTTCCTGGGGAATCGAGCCTCGAACTGGGGTCCTTAGGCTTCACAGGCAAGCGCTTAACCACTAAGCCATCTCTCCAGCCCCCAACTATATTTCATATGTACATACATCCTGACAAGTAGGAATGCCACCATTCCCACAGCCTGTCAGGGTGCCCCGAGAAGAAGGGGAAACTTGGGCCAGGTGAGGGCTATGAACGTGGACTTGGCAGCCTGCAGAGACCCATCCCTGCTGTCCTGCTGCTGAGAAGGTCCCCGGGGCCTGTGGACACATCAGGAGCTGAGGAAGACCCGAGCTCAACCGGGCTTCCCAACGCAGCCAGAAGAGTGGGGCCTTCTGCCCTCTCCGGGCCAAGTCTATGGGCCCCAGGAGGGCTGGCCATGTGCCAGTGGAGCCCTGCGCGTGGAGAGCCTGGCCGGCAGAGATAAGCACAGCATCCCGGCCCGGCTGGTTCCCCCACACTTGCCAGAGCACATATTAATGGGCCCCGTTCACTTTAGCCTGGCGGCAATTAATAACCGGCCAGGCAGAGAGATGGCGGCGGCGTGTGTGAGTGGTCTCCTATGCTGGGAAGAGGGTTAGCATCTCTTTTTTTCTCAGGGACCCTCCCTTCCCTCTTAGGTTTGGGGTTGAGGTTAGTCACGTGGCTGTGCCCTTCCAGGTAGCCTCAGTTTACCCCATGAGTATATAGCTCAATAAGCAGGCAACCCCCCTCTGTCAAGACAAGTAGCCTTCCCCTACCCACCCCCAGAAAATTCTACCCAAGCTATGCCAAAATCCTCGTGATCCCTGTTAGCAAATCCAGGCCAATGGGGTGCCAGGGCAGGCACAGGAAGAACTTTCCCTCTGTCCCTTCCTCCCTTCCTTCCTCCCTCCTTCCCTCCTCCTCCCTTCTCAGACAAGTCAGGAAGCTGGGTGCCCAGCTGCATGCGCAGTACACCAGCTGCATCCCATTGGCACAAGCCTCCATTCTCAGCGCACCACCTGCACCTCCACATGAGGATACCCCACTCAGGAAGCTAGCTGTGGTCACTCTGGGTGGCTCCCTCCCAGCTGGACCCTATTCTGAGAATCTGGGTCACTCTTCCTTGGGCCATGGCTGTAATGGGGCGGGGGGGAACCGACCACAGTAGCACTGCCCGGGAACTTGGAAGGCACACTGAGCCTCGGGCTTCGCCCTGGACCTGCTGAATCAGGATGTGCATTTTAACAAGATGCTGGAGCAACTCACAGGTGCATAACGACATCTGTCTTAGAGAGGTGTCCGGACACTGAAGGAGGTGGGCAGAACCTGGGGGAGACTCAGAGAAGGGGTGAGCGCGGGTAGTGGGTGGCTCAGCAGGAAAGCTCTTGCCTAGAATCTGTCAGTGAGAAGCTGGGGGCGTGGCACCCTGGCTTAGAACCCACCAATGAGGGGCTGGAGCGGCTGGGCAGTAGCGTGCCAACCTAGATTCCACCAATGACGGGCTGGGGGTGTGGCTCAGCAGTTGAGTGTAAGGTCCTGGGTTCAGTTCCCAGAATGGGAAGAAGGGAGGGAGGGAGGGAAGAAGAGGGGAAGAAAGGGAAAGGAAGGAAAAAGTGGAAGGAACACGTCCTGTGGGAAGATGAAGCAGTGTGGAGGGAATGGGGATTCGGGCCAGAGCCTTGCCCCCAACCCAAGATTTGTTGCTAGGGGCCCTCCACCTGCCCTAGGATCTGGGGTCCTGACTGCTCCTGATGGGCAGAGACCTGGGCTGGACCCTGAGTCCCAGGGCCTGAGTCCAGGTAGGGACGGCTCCCCTCCTAGGCAGTGGCTTCGGTCGCAGCATGGGACTTTCATCAGGATCCCAGGCTGGTGTGGAGCCTCTCATACCTCAATCACTCCTATCGCGCTGGCTGCAGGAAGAGAATAGCTTTCAGCTCAATTACCCTCGCATTCCAATATCATAACGCTCCAGTGAGGCTTTTTAACCAAAAACAAAAAAAGCTGTGTCTACTGCAGGCCGGCTGCAAGGCCAGCCGTGCAGAAGGGACGGGCCCATGCGGCTGACAGTCCCCACCAGGCCTCCAGGTGACACTCTGAGGAGACACCTGTCCTGGGGCCAGGTGAGCCAAGAAGACTGTGGAGCCCTAAGCCTCAGTTTACCAGCAGGCGCCTTGCCTCTGTTCACTGACGGCTAGGACGTCATTAGCCCTCGTCCTTCGCTGGGATGGGAACACTCGACCCCGAGTCCCTAGAGGCCCCTCAGTGTGACAAGCCCAGGATGTTGTCCTCTTGTTTCCACCCTGACTACCTTCTCTGGGGACAGGAATGCCACCCAGGTCCCTTGTCATGCCCTGGCATCGGGCAGCTGGGTCAGGACTGAGCAACTTGGCCATGACTCTGCAACTAATGCATACCCACCAGCCTCTGTGCTTTTTATAGCCACTCCATGAGCCAGAGAGCTGGCTGTAGCTTCTTCTTTTTCTTTTTTTTTCCTTTTGATCTTGCTTCAGCCCAGGCTGACCTGGAATGCACTATGTAGTCTCAGGCTGGCCTCGAACTCACAGCGATCCTCCTACTTCTGCCTCCAAAGCACTGGGATTAAAGGTGGGCACCACTACATCCAACTTGGCTGTAGCTTTTTAGTCCACTTCCTAAATGAGTTAGCAGGGGCCCAGGAAGAAGAAAGGCCCACGGATACATGGAAGAATCCAGGTGCTACTCTTGAGGGGTATGCAGGGCTCTCTAGGCCCCTCCTCCACTTATTATCTACCAGGCATGCCCTGTCCCATACCCTAGTAGCCTTAATGCAGGTTTTATGATTGTACCCATTTTACAGATGACAAAGGCTGAGGCCGGTGAAGCTAGGCAGCTTGTTTGGTGGGGTCCTGGATGAACCACACAGTGAGCATGGCTTACTCCAGGCGCCCCGATCTCACCTCTCTGCTGCCTTCAAGGGAGACTAACTCGAAGCCATACTGGTCAGGAAGGCATGGGTTTTATCCGAACACTGTCTTCCCGGCAGAGGTAGAGCCAGGCGTCCAGGCCACAAGCCATGCGCGC
Organism: Jaculus jaculus; assembly: GCF_020740685.1. NCBI lineage: Eukaryota > Metazoa > Chordata > Mammalia > Rodentia > Dipodidae > Jaculus > Jaculus jaculus. The sequence continues at coordinate 12,887,203 of NC_059119.1, read as the reverse complement.
TCTGTGGATCTTCAGAGCGCCACGGGATCCATGCACGGTGTGTGCGTGTCCCACCGTGGAGTGCCATGGCAAGCTCTGTCCTGAAGAGGAGGCTGGCCACTTTCCAATCAGTCAGGCCTCATCCACCGGACCAGCTTGCTGCTAATGGCCTTGATGCCACGTCCCCTCCCGGTGTCCTCCCGGCTTCCTGCTGGCTGTGGCCGATTTGTTCATGATTTAGCACTCCGGGGCGCTGACCCGTGAGGGAGACGCCGGGACAGGAGGAGGCTGGGCAGAGCGCACTGAGGTGTGTGCAAACGTGCGTGCTGGTGCGGGGCTGGGTGCACTCTGTTCTCTAGGACTGGGGGAGGCGTCTGGCACCCCTCAACCCTGGAGGAACGGGCCCAAGGAAGACCTCAAGAGGGCTGCAGGGGGTCTCAGCCCTCCTCTCTCCTTAGCCCTCTCTCCTTGCAAGCTATCTACTATTCGCAGGCATGCTGCCCTGACAAGTAATGAACATTTCTGCAACCCAGCTCCACCGCCTTCAGGAAGCGTTCACTGGCTCTTTGTCCTGTCTCCGCATAGTGTGTAACTGACTTAGCTCCTCTGAGTTCCGGCTAACTAACTTAGAAAACTGAGGATTTTTTTTTAAAAAGAAAGAAGCCGGGCATGGTGGCGCACACCTTTAATCCTAGCACTCGGGAGGCAGAGGTAGGAGGATCGCCGTGAGTTCGAGGCCACCCTGAGACTACATAGTGAATTTTAGGTCAGCCTGAGCTAGAGTGAGACCCTATCTCAAAAAAACCAGAAAAAAAAAGAAAGAAAGAAAGGATAATGCCAAGATTATTATTGCTCTATTCGACATCTATTCAACATCTATGTTAGGCCCTAGGATGCCACAAGGCTAGGTCCCTACCTTTTTTTTTTTTTTAACTCAAGGTAGTCCAGGCTGACCTGGAATTCGCTATGTAGTCCCAGGGTGGCCTCAAACTCACTGTGATTCTCCCACCTCTGCCTCCTGAGTGCTGGGATTTAAGGTGTGCACCCGCACGTCTGGCTAGGTCCCCAATTTATGGCAGGTGGTAGAACCTTTAGGAGGTAAGAGCTACTGGCATGTCATCAAGTTATTGGGGCTCTGCCCTCAAAGGGGGTTGGGGCCTCCCAGCCTCTGTTCTCTCTGCTCCTGGTTCAATATGTCATTGCTGGGCCCCACCATGGGCCTTGGCCAGTTGTCATGAGACCCAGGCAAGGAGCAGTTCTTGTCACACTGAGGACTCTGGGCCTCCCCTCCAGGACTGTGCACTCGCTTGACCTCTCTTTATTTCAGAGGGGACTGTGCCAAGCATTTTGTTGTAGTGACCCCAAGCTGACTGACACTCCAGTGTCACTGGCTATGGAAAAACACAAGTGAATGTGGGAACAGCTTTCATTCTTTGTCAGAAATTTTTTAAATATTTTACTTATTTACTAAGGAGGAGAGAAGGAGAATGGGTGCACCAGGGCCTCTAGCCACTAAAAATGAATTATAGACACATGTGCCACCTTGTGCATCTGGCTTACATGGGTACCGGAGATTTGAACCTGGGTCCTTAGGCTTCACAGGCAAGTGCCTTAACTGCTAAGCCATCTCTCCAGCCCAAGCTTCCATCCTTGTTATTTCCAATGTTACTCCTCACACCCAGGACCCTTCCTTGTACCTTATGGGGTTGAGGAAATGACAAGACAGAGCCCCATCTTGGATTAGCTCAGAAATTCTGGAACTTGGGTCTGGATGTTTGTAGGTGTTAGGCAATATGAGCAAGATGTCGGGATGATCATCAGAGCCTATGTCAGGACACCTGGGGTTCCCACTCCTTCCTTAAAGCCCATGGACCCTCTGGAAGGGGTTTTCTCCTGTTTCTGGGATCTCTGCAGAGTTCAAAAACAAGGCAGAAGACAGGGAGTCCAGAGGAGGGGTGCCCTCTCTCACCACCATCAGCCCCTGTCTTGCTCCGCCTGGGTCCAGACAGGAATCAGCCTGCGGGCTGGTTCGTTGTGTGTGGCAGTGGAGGGGGTGGTACAGAGAGTACCAACCTGTTACGTTCAGGCACATCTGACATGCCCAGCCAGCTCTGCCTCCAGGGGAGGAAGTGTCCAGAATCGGTCCCTGTCGCGGGTGACAGGGTGGCACGGGGCGGGCGCCAGCTTCCTGGAGTTCTAATATTAGGCTGGCTGAGCAATCATCCTCAAAGCCTCAGCTTTGGGTGGTGGCTGTCCTGGTCCATGGGTACTGATTATCCTGTCCTGTTTTATTTTAAATATTTGTTTTATTTATTTGAGAGAGGCAGAGAGAGGGGGGTAGAAGAAGGAGAGAGAGATGCCAGGACCTCTAGTCACTGTAATTGAACTCCAGATGCACGTGCCACCTTGGGCATCTGGCTTAACGTGGGTACTGGGGAATTGAACCTGGGTCCTTAGGCTTTTCCAGCAAGCATCTTAACCACGAGGGCATCTCTCCAGTCCCTCCTGTCCCATTTTTAAGAGTGTCACTGTTTTCTTAATTGCATTTTATTCAAGGTAGGGTCTTGCTCTCTAGCCCAGGTTGACCTGGAATTCACTATGTAGTCTAAGGGTGGCCTCGAACTCACAGCGATCCACCTGCCTCTGCCTCCCAAGAGCTGGGATTAAAGATGTACACCATCATCCCCAGCTCCTGCCAGGGTTTCCTAGAGGCCAGGAGCTGTGTCTTGCTCTTCTGTGTCCCCAGGAGGCATTTGGACAATGTTTGACTGAATGGATGGGTGAGTGAGTGAATGAATGAATGAATATGTATGGATGGGATTCGGGCACAAGGAAGCAGTGCTCATGAGCCCCACAGTCAGACACTGTGATGCGCAAGCTGAACAGAGCGTGCGTCGTGTCTTCTCTCCTCTCTCCTGCTGCCACTGTACCAGCAAAGCACCCCCATATGTGTCCCATGGCTGCTGTAACAAAGTGTCACATACATGCCATCTTATAGTTCAGACCCAAGGCACATCCAGCTGGGCTAAATCAAGAGAGCAAACCGACTGCCCTCCCTCCACAGGCTCAGGAGACCCACCTGGGCCGGCATCCCATGGCGCCTGGCCCCTTCCATCTTTTTTTTTTTTTTAAATTTTTTATTTATTAACAGGCACAGAGAGAAAGACAGATAGAGGGAGAGAGAGAGAATGGGCGTGCCAGGGCTTCCAGCCTCTGCAAACGAACTCCAGACGCGTGCGCCCCCTTGTGCATCTGGCTAACGTGGGACCTGGGGAACCGAGCCTCGAACCAGGGTTCTTAGGCTTCATAGGCAAGCGCTTAACTGCCAAGCCATCTCTCCAGCCCCCGTTCCATCTTTTAAAGCCAGCAGTGTGGCCGCTCCTTCCCCTCTGCTTTCCTGCTGCCTGCCCTGGTGACCACATGGCGTCTGTACAGGAAAGCCAGGTCTGTCTGCTACCTTCATCCCCAACTCCATCCCAGCAACGCAGCCCTTTCTCCAGGGGAGTTACCAGCAAGAAGACAATAGGACATCCCAGGAGGGTCATTATTCTGCCAACCAGGACACTCCCTGTCAAATGCCACCCGCTCCTCTGAGTGGGACAAGCACCTCCACGCCCTGCCTAGCAGCTGCCTTTGAACTGTGGTGAGCCCAGGCACAGAACTCCAATGGCACTTAGCCACCTTCAGCATTGGACTTCGGGGACGGGATACCTGAGGGACAGGCGCATGGAGTCTGTCAGTCTCCTTTCCTCTTTCCCTCTGTGCTGGCCATGGACTGCAGGGTCTTGTCTGTGCTAGGCAAGTGCTCTGCCACTGAGCTATACCCCAGCTGGAAATTTTCTTTGAAAGGGTATGGTCTACAGGGACTGTGTCATGTAAGCAACCAAGAGTCCCCAACTCCCCCGCTTGGGGGCACATCTGCTCTCACAGAACTCAGGGTCACCCAATTATGGAACAGTCCTGTGTACGCGTGAATAAGCACCCCAAGTTAAAGCTGTTGCGCCTTAGGGCCCAGAACACAGGGAGTCCATTCTTCAGTGGCAGGAGAGACTGCTCGGCGGCCTCGGTGATCTCAGGTGGGACGCGGGCATTCGTGAAGGGAAGTGGTACCCAGAGAAGCACATTCTAGAAGGACAGAAAGGATACCTGCGGCATGGCATCCACAGGGAGCACGTGGAGGTGCAGAAAGACAGGACGGCAGGAGGAAGGAGGTTCATATGAGACAGGAAAGGCGGCCAGACCCTGCCTGCCTTGGGCATGCTGGCACCAGAAGTTTCTGCAATATTCCTTGTCCACCCCAGGAACTTAGGATAGGTGGATGGATAGATGGATGAGTGGACGAGCCCCCCCCCCCCCCCGGTACTCTCCTCTGTCCTTCACCAGAGAGCCACCCCTCCCCCTTCTCCCAACAGGGCTCTCTGAGGCCCCACACTTAGGAATTTATTTCCCCGGCTGCTGGCACCGCCCCGAGCGCCTGCACGACCCGTGGAAATGCTTGTAATCGCCTGCACACTTTAAGCATTACTTCCACACCATTTAGGACCTTCCGCCCCAGTAGCTGCCGATACATCCCCTCCATCTCTTACCTTTTGGGCTATATTCAGTGAAATTTTTTGTTGTTGTTTTTAGGGCTCGGTAGCCCCTGGGTTTGGAGGCCCTTATGGTTTGGGTGAGGTCAAACGAACGACAAAACATTACAAGAATTCTTCTGTTACCCTCAGCCTGCCCCAGCCTTGACCAGAAAGGAAAGAAGAAAAAGAAGGAGGAGGGGAAAAAAAAAATCCATTCCAGCCGATAAGAAGACTTTAAAGATTTTTGTGTTTTCTCATGCAAGCCTGAGATTGGGCTGCCGATATGAACTGGAGCTTTGTGGGAGGCGGAAGGTGCTGGGACACAATAAAAGTCACCTCTGAGAAGGATCACTGCTTAACCACACACGCCCTACTGCCTCCAAGCACGGGGTTGCTTCCGGAGGGAACAGCTGACCCCGAGCCCGGGACAGATGCTCCAGGGTCACAATGCTGGCTTCGGGGACAGAACCAACAGCCTGAGATCTAGAATGAGCGATGTGAGGGAAACATAGAGATCCTCTCTCTTTGCTTTTCTGCTTGGCCCCTCTCAGTCCTTAACAGTTTCCTATCTCAGTGCTCATCCCACCCGCTGAGGTGACCCAGCCAGGGAGAGGGTGTCTCGAAGGAACAGCTGCAAGGTTAGGCAGCATATCTGCCCCATGTCACCTGCTCGGTGGCATCCCTACATCAGCACTATGTGCACTGGGTCAGCAAGGGCCCAGCACTGGCAGAGAGGCAGGGTCCGGCCGGGCTAAACACTAGGAAGGGCGGGGTCAGAGCGGCCCAAAGTCAGGGTCTTGGGTCCATGGTCCGAGAGGGAGGGCAAGGGAAGGGGCTGGGGTTGGGTTCCGGGGGTCACCGATGTCGGCGAGGCCGTGGGCAGTGAGTCTTCTAAGCGCTCTTAACACTTTTTCTCTAAAGCTCCAGTGGAGACAGGACTGACCCATGACCTCCATTCTGCTGCCCCGTTCCTAGGGAGGAAGCCTGGCTTTGTCTATCTCTACAGAAAGACAGAGCTTCCTCTGGCCCTGGCTTGGCTGTAGAGACTGGACATCCGGAAGGTGACCATTCTTCATAACGGGGACTGAGGATAGAAAGAGTGGGCATGCCCGCCCCCCCCCCCCCAGCTTGAAGACTTACGCAGATTCCTGACCTAGTTTGTGCTGGGGAGCTTGGGACCCGTAGCTGGGCTCAGATGGGGAGGAAGGGACAGCTGGAAGAGGTCCCCATGCCAGCCCCCCTCTCTCAGAGGAAGGCCTGAGGAGAAGGGACCAGCCTGAGCCTGTGCCCTCCTGGACAAGGACACGACCGGGCCGACAGTTCTCTACGTCCCCCGTGCCAGGGAGGTGGGCTGGCACGATGGATGATGAAGACAGCGCGTGGGAACGATCCTATTGTGCCCAGTGATTACAGCCCAGGCGACATCTCCCGTAGCATTATCTCATCTGGAGAGAAGAGCGGGCTTTTTAATAGACAGGCAGGCAGCTTCCACTTAAGGTAATTATAAAGAGAATGAGCCCGACCCTTCCCGGCATCGAGCCAGTGCCACAAAGTTGCAATGCAATTAAAGGCTGTTGAGGAATGACAATAATTCCCATCCACCAAAAGCCCGGGCTCCCGTGCTGCCCCCTCCTGGTAGGAAACAAGGAGGGTCAGGCAGCCCGCAAACACATCAAAACAGCCCATTGTGCTGTGGGTTTCAAAGTCATGGGGGGCGGGGTGCTGGCAGGGAGGGGGAGGGAAATCTCTGGACTATCCCCAAGCTGTTTTGACAATACTTGAACTTGTTAGGATAAGTGGAAGAGCTGAAACAAAGTCCCTACATCCTAGGGGACAGGCAGAATGGTAGTGTGCTGCCATTCCCATCCGGTACTGGTTCTGCACCTGTGTCCTGTATCCCCAAGGCAGTCTTAAGCCCCTGCTCTTGCAGCTGGGGGTCGCAGGCCAGCAGTCACGCCCCCTCCCCAAGCCAGCTTCGAGCCACTGCAACCCCCTGAGGACGCAAAGATGCGCTCCAAAGCACAGGTTCTCAAAACTGCTTCCCTGAGCTCTTCCCCGGCTACCTCGGGTCCTTGGATGTTAGTCCCACCGCTGATTGACCTTGGCTGGGTCTTTGACCTGCCCTGCTGTGCTGTGGTCATTGGGCTAAGTGACCCTGACAGTCCCTCTGCGCTGGCTTCAAAGGACTCTTTAGGGAAACATTGTGCCTATAGCTTGCTATTTCTTTATGGCTCGATATCCGTCGTTTTCATGCATGCGTGTGTGCGTGTGCATGTGTTGTTGTATGTGGGTGCACACGCATGTCTGGGCACGTGCATGTGCAGGCTAGAGGACCTCCCTGGGTATCTTCCCTCAGGAAGGCCGGCCACCTCTTTTTGAAACTAGGTCTCTCATTGGCCTAGAGCTCACCAATCAGGATAGACTGGCTGACTTGTGAGCCCAGACATCCACCTGTCTCTGCCTCCCCAGTGCTGGGGTTACAAGTGCAGGCCACTACCACATGGTGGTTTTTTGTTTTTTTTTTTTTTGAGGTAGGGTCTCACTCTGGCTCAGGCTGACCTGGAATTCACTATGGAGTCTCAGGGTGGCCTCGAACTCTTGGCGATCCTCCTACCTCTGCCTCCCGAGTGCTGGGATTAAAGGCGTGCGCCACCACGCCCGGCAACATGGTGGTTTTTTAAAAAATATTTTATTTACTTATTTGAGTGTGTGTGTGGGGGGGGAGGTCATACACAGAGAGAGAATGGGTGTGCCAGGGCCTCCAGTCACTGCAAATGAACTCCCGACACATGCGCCGCCTTGCGCATCTGGCTTATGTGAGTATTGGAGAATCGAACCTGGGTCCTTAGGCTTTGCAGGCAAGCACCTTACCCACCAAGCCATCTCTCCAGCCCCACCATCAGGTTTTACACTGACATGGAGCTTGAACTCAGGACCTCACGCTTGTGAGGCAAGCCCTTCCCTCACCAAGCCGCCATCTCCCCAGCCCTCCTGTCATGACTGCAGGCACCTTGGCTTCAGCTCTATTTTCTAAATGTCTCCCGTCTCCCTGGACTGTCAGATCCTGACCCGCGGCATTCATGGTGATGGAGGCTATTGGGGAGCTCCCTCCACTTCCAAGCAACCTTCCTGAGTTTTCCAGGGCTGTCCTAATGAGAGTCACATCCAAGGGCCACCTTGAACCTGGGGCTGCAGTTACATGGCCCCCGCTGAGTTTATATGTGTGTGTATGTGCATGTATGTGTGTATATTATACACACACAGACACACACACACACACACATACATATATATTTTGAGGCAATCCCAAAATATGCAAGAGAGTGAGAGTGAGAGCGTGAAAGAGAGAATTGGCATGCCAGGGTCTCCAGACACTGTAATAACTCCAGATAGTGTGCTGCCTTGTGTGCATGTGCGACCTTGCAAGCTTGCGTCACCTTGTGTGTCTGGCTTACGTGGGACCTGGAGAGTTGAACATGGGTCCTTAGGCTTTGCAGGCAAGTGATTTAATGGCTAAGCCATTTCTCCAGCGACCCCCCCCCGCCATTGAATTTTTTTTTTTTAATAATTTTTTTAAAAATTTTTATTTATTTATTTGAGAGCGACAGACACAGAGAGAAAGACAGAGAGAGGGAGAGAGAGAGAATGGGCGTGCCAGGGCCTCCAGCCTCTGCAAACGAACTCCAGACACGTGCGCCCCCTTGTGCATCTGGCTAACATGGGACCTGGGGAACCGAGCCTCGAACCGGGGTCCTTAGGCTTCACAGGCAAGCGCTTAACCGCTAAGCCATCTCTCCAGCCCCCGCCATTGAATTTTGACGGCTCCATGCTTGCCTGCCAGTTCTACAGATGAAGACACTGAGGCTCAGAGAGGCAACCAGGCCGCTCAGCATGGAGTCACAGCAGCCACCCTGCATGCATGACTGGCACAGGCTGCCCTGGTAGCGACCCAGGCCCATGTCACCGTTGGGTACAGTTTCTTATGACCCAGAAGAACCAAAGCTATTCTTGGCTGCTGGTGAAACCTCCCAGGACCCAGCACTTCCTAAGCCTGCCCCACCCAGGTCCCTGTGCAGGAGAGGGTGAGTCAGGGGTCCACCCTCTTTCTCACAGTCCTCACCTAGGAGGGAAGGTGACTATCAAAGAGAGTGCCCACAAAACAACAGATGGGCTCCAGGCGCAGAGCATCGGGCCGTGGCACCCTCTCCTTCCATTTCCAGGTTCTTTATTTAACGGGCGAGAGACAACAAAGTCTCCCTGCACGTGCCCAGGCATCCCTAATGCCCGCAAGCTGGCTCCACATGGCCCCTACTTGGTATTTACAGCCAAGGGGTTTGTAGCCAGTGCCAGAACATTGTAGGGGGCTCCTGAATGCCCAACTAGATAGAATCCACTAGGAAACTGGTGTAATTAAAACATTATCACCCTTAAAGCCAAATTATTTATGTATTTTTCCAATATTTTATTTATTTGACAGAGAAAAAGAGGGAGGGAGGGAAAGAGAGAGACAGAGACAGAGAGAATATGGGAATGAATGTGCCAGGGCTCTAGCCACTGCAAATGAACTCCAGATGCGTGCACTTTTGTGGGTCCTTTGGCTATGCAGACAAATGACTTAACTGCTAAGCCAGCCCTCCAGTCCCAAATAATTTATTTTTAATATTTCTATTTATTTATTTGTGAGTGGGGGGGGGATAGAGAGAGCATATTAGGACCCTTTGCCACTGTAAACAAATTTTAGATGCATACACCACTTTGTACATCTGGTTTTACGTGGGTACTGGGGAATCAAGCCCTGGCCATCGGGTTTTGCAAGCAAGAGCCTTTAACTGCTAAGCCATCTCTCCAGCCCCTGTGTAATAATTTTAATGGCATCTGTCTCCTGCATTTTCCCCTTTCCTTGTGTTGAGGGCGCTGGAGGGGTGTGCATAACCCTAGCCATGCCCCACACACCTGAGGAGGAGCTGCCCTGGGGCTGAGGAGGGTTGGGGGGGTCCTTGGCTTCACTTTCCTGGGTGGAGGGAGCAAGGAACCTCTGAGTGGCTGGCTACACTAAACTCCTGGGAACTTCCTTTTGTCCCTCCTAGGACCTAAGAAGCCAAAGGGAATGATGGGACAGGGCGGTGGCTAGCCCGTGGAGGAGGCGCCCAGCTACTTCTCATCTACACCCATGGGAGAGCAGCAGCCTCTGAGGACACACTAGCCCACGGGCCACAGGGGCATCCTGGCCATTGTTGGGTCCCGAGCTGCACGGGGATGCCAACGTGGTTGGTCTTCGTTGCAGCAACCCTGTAGTGGGCTCTGTGGGAACACACCACTGGACCCCTTCGTATTACACATGAGGTGTGAGGATAGCCAGAGACCCCTGGGGGAAACTGAGGCACAAGGCCAAGAATACCCCATTCCTTCCTCCTATTCTGGACTCAATCCAGGACTCATCCCTGAAACCTATGGCCAATCAGAAGCAAGCATAGCAAAGTCACACAGTAAAAGTATTCAAAGTAATCTGGGGCTGGGGAGGTGGCTGTGTGGTTAAAGGCGCTTGGTAGCCAGGGGTTCAATTTCTCAGCCACCCATGTAAATTCAGATGGGTATTCATTCACAGTGGCAAGAGACCCCAGTGCACCCATACGTGTGCATGCACACGAATACACTTACTTTAAAAAGTGGGCAATATTTCTTTGTTTCTGTTGTGCGCGTGCGTGTGTGTGTGTGCGTGCGTGCGTGCGTGCGTGCGTGCATGCGTGTGTGTGTGTGTGTGTTGTTTTTGTTTTTCGAGGTAGGGTCTCAATCTAGCCCAGGCTGACCTGGAATTCACTATGTAGTCTCAAGGTGGCCTCGAACTCACAGCGATCCTCCCACCTCTGCCTCCTGAGTACTGGGATTAAAGGCGTGTGCCACCATGCCCGGCTTTGTTTTTGTTTTTTTGAGGTAGGGTCTCACTCTAGCTCGGGCTGACCTAGAATTTACTACTTGGTCTCAGGGTGGCCTTGAACTCAGCGATCCTCCTACCTCTGCTTCCCGAGTGCTGGGATTAAAGGCGTGCGCCACCACACCCGGCCACAAGTGAGCAATGTTTAAAGGTCCCTGAAGATAATGGCACTAGCCGCACATGTGTCTGACTTAGGGAAAAGTTGACAGAAGAATTTGTCTCAGCCTCAGTTTCCCTCATCTGCAAAATGCAAATGATGCTCTTTCCTTGTTTAGAGCTGTCATGAAGACAAATGAAAGACACAAATGTTTTGGAGATTGAAGGAAGACGAGAGTGGATGAGCCCACGCTCCCGCACCCTCTCAGCCCAGTGTAGACGGGAACCCCACTGTCTGGGTGCTGGGCCTCACGGCTACCAGCCCACTGCTAGCTATCCCAGCTACTAAGGGCTGTGGCACATACCTCCTGGGAAGGGGGAGGGTCCCAAGGGTTTATCACAGTGCTTGCAGGGGGAGGAGGCCATAGAGGAGTGGGTGAGAATCTTGGGGGGATTCACAGAGGGGCACAGAGGCATTTGCCATCTGGGGGAGCGAGCCGCCTGCTGTGGCCAGCAGGAGTCTGGGCCAACATGATTTATCGGTCTCCTTCTCCCAGATCAATAGGCCGCTGGTTACAGATGCAGAGAGGGCCGCAGGCGCTGTGGCCCCCGTGGTATAAATTAATGCAGCCTGTCAAGGGGCTGCCTTCCTTGGTGTGGGGGAGATGACCCTCTCGTGAGTGGAACTGACACAGGGTGGGAGAATGGCAGGCACAAGCCAGGGGCCACCCTGTCCCCCACCTCTGCCTGGAACCTGAGGACGCATGATTTATGATCATTCAGCCGCTGACAGGCACGGAGGGCAGCTGCTGGGACCACTGCCACCCAGGGCGGAGATGCTAAGATGTTGGTCTTCAAGCCCACCTTCATGTGCTCTCAGCCCTGTTTGGCTACTTCCCTAGGGCTCTCCAAGACTCTCCACATGCCATGGCGTGGACGATGAAATGTAGGACGCGCAGGGACTGGCAGGGACCAGAGGGCACCAGCTTGGGGCACTGCACCTCCGAGTCCCGGGAGGAAATGCATGAGGCGCGTGTGCGTGTGTGCCCTCAAGATTGGGGACATACCTGCTGTCCCTCGGCCCAACACAGACATAGAGGAATCCCCACCACGAGGAGTCAGTGGCTGGCAAAGCCTGGTACACAGGCCCGTCTTCTGTTTTCATGCCCAGCGAGAGTGATAGCATGGCTCTGCCCAGCGGTGAGGCTGGCTCACCTGTCAGGCCCTGGACTGCCGTTCAGCAGGCTCAGGTGACCCAGCCCACTCCCTGGTTGGCTGGTGGCGAAAGACATACAGGTGAAAACAGTGACAGCCGTGTGCCCGGCGCCTGCACCACAAGGTGCACTTGGTCCCCGCGCTCTCGAATGTCCGCCAGGCGGGGCGTCAGTGTCTTCACCCTCCAAGAGAAGCAACTGGTGAGAAGTCACAAGGCCCGCGTGCTCCTTCAAGCTCCTGGCCCTACCGCTCCCCTAGCCGGGGTCAGTCATGGGTCTCTCTATCCCCAGCTCCACGTCTAGAATGGGAACAGCAAGAGCGGGCCATCCCGACGGAGGTGGCGGGGGCTCAGTGAGGTCCCAAGTGGACAGCACTGTGCTGGGCCTCTCCTCTGTCCGTGTGGCGGGAGGTCCAGGTGATGAGTAACTTTCTTCTGTCCTCATTAAATGACATGGAGAGATGGCATGTCCCAGCAGGACTCAGGGCCAAGAGGCCTGGCCTTCCAGCTCTGAGGCTTAGGCAAGGACCCCCAGTCCCTTGGGCCCCTGTCACCTCCTCCTAGATTGAGCCCACCCCATGTGAGTAGCCTTGTCCCCGCCTCACAGTGGGTCACCTGAAGCCATATGATAAGGATCTTAGCAGGGACCTCAGTGTCACAGAGACCTGGGCAGGGACCCAGGGGGCCTGTTTCCAGCCTGGTTTTATTTCCATGAGGTAGTAGTGGAGACCAACAAGGGTCATATTCCCTCCCAACCCATGTGCACACGCACATAGAGCTACTGGCCCTCCTCAGTAGGGCCTCACAGTTAAAAATTCATCGTCTTGGGGGGGGGGAGCAGAATTCCAATATATAAACAGTACCAAAGGATCCCAGGGGGTAAATGATATCAAAGACATCATATTCTTTTTTTTTTTTTTTTTTGGTTTTTTGAGGTAGGGTTTCACTCTAGCTCAGGCTGACCTGGAATTCACTATGTAGCGTCAGGGTGGCCTCGAACTCACGGCAATCCTCCTACCTATGCCTCCCGAGCGCTGGGATTAAAGGCGTGCGCCACCACGCCTGGCAACATCACACTCTTCACTAATGAGCATGTACACATCCTAACAGGGGCGCAGCACATCACCCGCGTGTATGAACCACACTGCTTCCGTGATGCCGTACTCACACACATGACCCCTATAGGTGTCCTCTGACACTTAATACAGGGAGGTGCCACCAGACATACTTGTTTCTTCCTTTGTAAAACTGCCTTCCCCGAGGGCAAAGGTCTTGGCTTTAAACACCATCATTTAACTGACATTTTTCGGGGCCACACACCCAACCAAGGGCTTCTCCCTGCCCTTTGTTAACTATCATAGCAATCCCACAAGACGGATGTCATTACTAGTCTTGTAGAGAAGAAAACCGAGGTCCAAGCTGGATCTAGTGGCTAAGGCTACTCAGGAGGCTGAGGCAGGAGGATCATAATGTTCAGTGAGTGCCTGGGCTACCAGAGTGAGCTGAAGGCTGACCTCAGCAACTTACCCAGACTCTGTCTCAAAATATAAAGCGGGCCAGGGACTGGGGTTGTTAAAGCTGCTTGCTTACGGAGCCCGCAGACACACATTCGATCCCCCCGGCACCCGCATAAAGCCAGGCGCAAAGTGGCGCATGCGTCTGTGATGCCAACGATTCTATGAAAACGGCAGGCAAAGTTGGGAGGAGGTGAGGCTTCCGGCCAGCCAGACTGGCGTTTGCAGTGGCAAGAGACCTTGTCTCCAGGAAAGTGAAGGGGGAGCATGGATACCTTGAGGTTGTCCTCTGACCTCCACACGTGCCACCCCCATGAGTAAATGGATAACAAGTAACTAAACATGTATGAAATAAATGAGGGCAGTGTGTACTGTAATGGGAGATATTGCACAGCACATTCAAGACCTTGGGCTTAGGGTCCAGTGGAGAAGGAGTGGAAGCGAGCCGGGCTCGTGCGCAGATGCCGACGGAACCAGCCCTATGGCTGATGGAAAAATTCACGCGGAGGGAAAAACGCCAGAAGACAGGGCGAGGAAAGGCACGTTGAGACCAGATGGATAAAAACCAGAACTGCCCGACTGAGGAGGCTCTGCTTGTCCACACACCAAGGACATGGTGTCCCTGAGTTTCCAGAGAACTCTACATCCCTTGACCCGGGAGACACGGTGCCTGTCTGACTTCTAAATTCACACCCACCCTCCTGCGCCAAGCATCCCAGAGCCATGGGGCTGGGCAGCGCTGAAGGTCAGTGAGGCCGTCCCGTGCCCGTCGCAGAGGTAATGGAGCTGCACCGCTGGGCACGGACGCAGGCAAACACGTTTGAGCAAATTGGCACGCCATAAAAGTCTATTACAGCAAATCAAACAGCAGTCAGCGTGACAACCATTAGCCTGAAATGAATACACGGGGGCTTAATGAGGTCTGTCGAGGCTGGCTTGGTGAATTAAGTTGCCAATTCTAGCAGGATTTCCCTTTTCTTTACAGACCTGAAAGCATCCACGCTCCCTTGTTAGTGCTTCGACAAGTGAATTGCAGGGCCCTTCGCCCTGATAAAATGGATAATTACATGAGAGCCGCTTCGTGATGGGGAGAAGGGTGGGCAGGAGGGGAAGCCAGAACAAACAAACCCAAACACACACCTGCCTGCCTTCTCCCTAGTGGGACTTGGACTGGGCTAGACTCTCAGGGGAGTTGGGGGGAGGCAGGACTGGACAAGCTCAAGTGTGTGTGGGGGGGGTGGACTTGAAGTGCCTCCTACACCTATTCCTGGCCTGGGAGAGTGGGGTCCCCGCGGGCCATGTCTCCTGGTGGTTGTGGCTAGCTGAGGTCCTCTACCTTCAGCACCTGTGGGAAACCCCTTGGGTGGTTGTCCTGCAGAGCACCCCAAACCAGGCTGGTGTCACTGTTCCCAGAAGGAGCTAACTGGTGTGGTGGCACAGACCTGTAATCTATTTGGTAGGCAGAGGCAGAAGTGGTGTAGGTTTGGCACTAGCCTGGACAATTTAGCAAGACTTTGTCTCAAAGCTTAATTTGATTTAATTTATTTATTTGAGAGAAGCAGGGAGAGAAAGAATGGTCACACCAGGGCCTCTGGCCTCTGTAAACGAACTCCAAACGCATGCGCCACCTTGTGCATCTGTCTTACGTGGGTCCTGGGGGAATCGAACCTGGGTCCTTGGCTTTTCAGGCAAGCACCTTAACTGCTAAGCCATCTCTCCAGCCCGGTCTCAACAGTTTGAAAGGGACAGGGGACACAGCTCAGCGGTACAGTGGCAGAGTGCTTCCCTAAGCACGATGGGGGCCCTGGCTCCCACCCCCAGCCCCATACATAGAAAAGTGGGTCCCCTAGTGGATCCTTGATCTTCTGGATCACAGGGGCTGGGGAGAGACCTTGGACCAGTCCCTGTGCCATTGCTCTCCCGGCATGCAGTGCTGGCTGGATTCCGAGATGGGTGGCCTTGCTGTTTCTGCTGGTGTGCCTCCGGGCACAGGGAACTCGGCATGTCTTAGGAAAGGCAGGAGAGGTGAGGGCGTGTAGGACAATATCTGCTCCCTCGCCTATTCCTGACCCCTGGGCACACAAGCCAATTCCTATCAGGGCCCACGGCTGGAGGCATGGGGGTTAGGAAGATGTGGACTAGGCACAGTGGCTTAGCTGTCCACAGAGGGGCTCAGTGGATGGATGAAGGTGGCCTGGGAGCTTCCTAAAGAGCAAAACCCGCTGGGCTCCATCCCTACATCCCAGACACTGGCAGCGCCAGTTCCCTAACTGGACGACTGCAGAGAACCAAAGCTGGCAGAGCGGCAATGACAGGTACAAAGTCTTACCCACGCAGTTGGCATGACAAAGAGCCAAACCCAGGTCCCTCGATTCTATTCCCCCCCACACACACTGGTATCTCAGCCACATCTGCTGGAGGCCACCTCTTCCAGGAAGCCCGGGAGACCTCTCTGCAGGCCCTGGGCATTTGCGCCCAACAGTGTCTTGAGTATCACACGTCCCTGTCTCTGCCCCGTTGCTCTGTTCGCCTTCATCACATCCAAGGGCCACTGAGCTCACTTCTCCAGCGGAAGGGTCTCTGGGCTGTCCTGGGTACTCTCTACGCAAGCAGGGAGCTCTGGCCTCTTATTCCAGACCAGCAGCCAGCACCCAAGCCTTGTCCTGGGCCCCAAGCTGGGGCCTGAGCCAGGGAGCTCGGTTCCAGCTCAGGTGACCACACCAGGCCCAAAGTGGGCTCGGCCAAGCCACCTCGGGTCACGAGTAGCTGGGCCACCGTCCGGCTGACACAACATTCTCTAGTGGAGCAGTCCCAAGCTAGCATCGAGTATCAGGGCCCGAGGGACCAGGCATGCTTACAGAATAACGACGGAAAACAACAGAGGGTCTTCCTCCAAGGACTGCGTGAGCGCCACAGCCTCTCTACCCCACCTTCCTTTGACACGAGACACAGGAGTGTGACCCAGGAGGGTTAAGGACTCTTTCCCAGTGGGCTCAGCAACCTGGGAGTTGGGGTTGGGGTCTATTCTGGGAGCCCCTTCCCTTGGCTCCTGTCATTTTTTTTCCACTCCTTGCCTCCTCCCGGGATGAGGCCAGCACAGGGCCAAGCCACAGCGGACACGGGACCAATACTCGCTAACTGAATGAATGCAGGACGAGGAAGCTAAGGGCCTCGGACCCAAGGGGTCCCGGTGGGGCTGACCTCTGCAGGCCCCATCTCTGTAGGAGGAGAGAAGAAAGGGCTGGCCCCTGGCACGGGAGCTGGGGAGGTGGTACATGACCGCTTGTCCTCTTGCTACTGCCGTCCCCCTCGCCCCCACCCCCCCCCGGGAGGACAGAGGGCAGCCACGTCTGCCAGGACAGCAGCTGAGCCATGGGTTCAAGGCTCATTAACTCTGAGCCGTGCCCTTGGCTTCCGAGCCCAGGCTTGGAGTGTAGGCTGGCACGTAGAGCCCATTAATTAAATTAGGGACACTTCCAAATGAGTGAGAACCGGGAGCCAAGAGGCTGTTCCCCAGGCATGGTGGCCAGAGCTCAGGGCACTGTGTCCCGCACGCCTAGGATGGTGGGTTTTCCCTTCTGCCTCTGCTGGGGAAGGAACCCAGGCACCCGTGGGCAGTCACAGCTACCCTACCCTCCAAATTGGGCACTGGCTCACTTCTGTATAATGGGGGCCAGGACCTGGGAGTGGCGGGGGCCGGGGTGAGACAAGATCTCTTCATCTTTGAGGGAGACTCAAGGAGTCAACTTAATGCTGATAGTCACAGGCGTGCGGCCTTTGGCAAGCCTCACTCTCTTACTCAAGCTTATGGGATCTTCTCCCAAGCCTCTTTGAGCTGCCTGATCCAAAGACTGTTAACATAAAAGGGTTAGAAATCAACTGCCTGGTGCCAACCTGCCTTTCTAGAGGACTGTGTCTCCCATCACTCCCTCAAAGCCCTGAGGGATGGCCAGTTACAAGTTCTTCCCTCACCCTTATGGGGGTCTCTGCCTAGCTAACTTCCAGCCCATGAGACTTGTCATCCGCCACTGTGGTAAGGGATGGAAAGCAACGAGAGCCCTGGTGCCGTGGGGAGCCGGGAGCCAGCTTATTAACGAACCGTTTGTAATGCAGTAATTTGTACTTCTCAATTACCAGCAATGGCTTGATTTCACACGCATGCACTCATGCAAAGAGAGAGTACGCAGACCAGAGGATGAGGACCACGGGCCACAGCACGAGGCCAGGGACCTACATTTTCCCTCCTCGGTCCTGCAGGGACCTGATTCTGGCCAGAGCAGGCAGCCCTGCGGAGAGGCCTTTCTGCCCACTCTGTTCAAGGCCCACACCGGGCACCAAGCGCAAAGCTCCGGTCCCGCTGCTGACTCCAGAGAGAGGCAGGGCTCTGCCAAAGCGGGCCCAAGGTGCCACCCGCCGGGCCAGCCACTCGCCCCTGAGAGTGCTCACCAGCCCTCCCCAAGCAGACCCCGGGCTAGATTTGTGAGCCTGATGCCCGGATGATCTCTGGGCAACACTCAGCTGGTCTGGAGAGCAGCCGTGACCCCGGTAACCATCCCCGGCCCCCAGATGCACACAGCAGCCCGCTGCCTCCTACCTCGGGGATGCGCACGCTGTAGGGCTGGTTGTGAAACGTCGGCGCGTTGTCGTTCACGTCTCCGACCTGGATGTTCACCTTGCGGGTGATCACCTGGCAGGAGACGAGCAGAGCTCAGAGCTGGCCTCTCTCTCTGGCCTCTTCCCACCCCTGGGGCCCAGGGACCTGCCCAGGCCAGAAATAGTCTTCGAAGGGGGGGGTAGGGGGAGGGGGGGGACACTCACCCCCTGGTGGTCGCTGACAGAGAACTCTACTGTGAACTCGGACTTGGTCTGAAAGAAGAGAGAGGGACAGAGTTAGAGAGGTGCACTGGGGGCCCGAGACCCTGGGGCTCAGCCCGGGGCGAGGCTGCAGGGAATCCAACACCGCCCAGGAGCCCATCGGGGTCTGGAATCCGAAGGTTTCCCTAAAGCCAGCGCTTCCTTTTATCTTGGTGGAACAGGTGTGAAATATAGCTCCTTCCTCAAAAAAAAGCAATAAATGATGAAAGTCAAGCATGTTGAAGGTTAGTCTTGACTCTTCCTCTAAGACACATCTGCGGTCACTTCCAGAAATGTAAGAGAGGCAAGCGATGGGGCTGTGTTCAAGCCTTTTCACCTTTTCTTCTTCTTCTTCTTTTTTTTTTTTTTTTGTGGTTTTTTGAGGTAGGGTTTCACTGTAGCCCAGGCTGACCTGGAATTCACTCTATAGTCTCAGGGTGACATCGAACTCACGGCGATCCTCCTACCTCTGCCTCCCGAGTGCTGGGATTAAAGGCGTGCACCACTGCGCCTGGCTTCAAACCTTTTCTTTATTGATGAGGACTGCCAGGCTGTGAACTACTTTGCTAAAAGTAATGTCTTTTTGGAGGAATATTGGTTATAGGTCGGGGAGATGCGTACACCCCACAGAGTCCCATTCTGCAAAGGAAGACCCATTGTCACCCATCTCTCTCGCTTAGCCAGTGTTTCCCCTGGCTTGCATACACTCAACTCCCTTCCATTCTTGCTCCAAGCCAGCACAGCACTCAAGAGGCCTACACATCAGATAGGAGGAGGCCACTGGACAATCGGAACAGCGGACAAGCCACCCTCTTCTCCTGGCTCACCCTGGGAAGGGCCAGGGCAAGGCGTAAGAGCTAGGGTAAGTCATACCTCTCTGTCCAGTGGCTGCCGGAGCCACACCACACCCGTGTCAGGTTCCACAGCAAAGAAACGGGAGGCCTCTTCCCCAGACACACCAAACACCAACGGGTCATTGTCCATGTCTCGGGCAAGCAACTGAGTCACGGAGGAACCTGGAGTAGGAGAGAGAGAAAAAAAAAACACAATAGTAGAGGTCAGGCTTGTTCCTCCGACTTTGCTCAGGTGGTAGGATTCCCAGCAGCAGAGCACAGCCACCCAACAGACCTCCAGCAATCATTCCGAGACTCCCTGAGCATCTTTGACCTCAGGCCCAGGCTCTCTGCTTCCATCCTGGTACACTTGTCACAGGGCAACCTGGAACCATCACTGTGTCCTGGGAGCGTCACGGACAGCTATGGCATTTTCGATGTTAATTCAGAGACCTTTCTTTTGCAAGTGGCTCAAATGAGAGAAAGCCTCCTAGGCTTTAAATCTCCAGCTAATTAGAGCCCTCCATCTCCCTCATCACAGTGATTAGCCCAGGAGTGAGCATGCCACTCAGACTGGCCAACCCAAGGCAACCATGGGAATGTTTGCTGGAGCTCCTGGGAAAGAGGCACTCTCACTCCACTGGGTTGCTGATGGGCCCGCTGGCAGCCATCTTGGCACCACACAGGGAGAGCTTGGCTCAGAACAAGGCTAACTAGAAGGAAAACAGAGCGACCAGTGCCAGGAGGAGTGATTCCATGGGCTGGGGACCACAGCCAGCTATGTCTGACAATGGTGTCTCCTCTGAACTCCTTGTCTTCAGGAACAAGTGACCACAGCCCTCCCCATTTTTTTTTGTTCATTTGTTTGTTTGTTGGTTTTCTACTTTCTTGGAAGTGGACCTCTATCTTTTGCAAGTGGAAGCATCTTTTCTAATCCACAATATTTTGTAAGACTTTCTGGCCTTTGCCTACACACTGGACTATGCAAAGGCTACAAAGAGTGTGCGGCTCAACCTTAAAGTGGTCCAGCCTTCCAGGAGTGGGTGACAGGGGCCAGGCTCTGACCCCAAGAGGAGGATTTTGAAGGGCTGGGAAGGTTGCTCAGTGGGTAAAGTGCTTGATAGAGGAGTGACGACCTGAGCCTGGTTCCCCAGAACCCACTTTGAAGCAGGACATAGTAGCACAGAGCATCTGTAAGCCCGGCGTGCTGGTGGCAAGATGACAGCGGAGACAAGAGAATTCTGGAAGCCCCCAGAGCAGGTAGTCTGGTGTACACAGGGGTGACCAACAAGAGGCCCTGCCTCAAACAAGGTGGAAACCCGCCCACTGACGTCTACACATGCGCTGTGCCATACACATGTCTGCACCCACTCACATGAACACACACACACACACACACACACACACACACACACACACACAGATTGTGAAAGGTACGCACTACTCTCATCAGTATGGTGGCCTATCATTTGCCTCAGAAACCCCCCCACAAGGACATCTGGACCCCCACCCTGACAGCTCTCCCTACTAGATTTCAAAGACAGAAGCTACTATCCAGTTTGCCAAGGACTGAGGGCGATTCATGGTATGTAAGAAAAGTCCAGGAAACTCTAGGCAGATTGGCACAACGGGTCACCTTAGCTCTAGGAGGTTCTTAAATCCACTGGAGCTGTAAGTAAAATCGTTTTTTAAAGGAAAGGGCTGGAAAGCCAGGTATGGTGGTGCACACCTTTAATCCAAGCACTCAGGAGGCAGAGGTAGAAGGATCATTGTGAGTTAGAGGTCACCCTGGGACAACCTGGGCTAGGGCAAGACCCTATGTAGAAATACCACAAAATGGGGGGGGGGCCTGGAGAAATGGCTCAGTAGCTAAGGTGCTTGCCCGGAAAGCCCAACGACTGGGGTTCAATTCCCCAGTACCCATGCAAAGCCAGATACACAAAGTTGCACATGCATGTAGAGTTCATTTGCAGTGGCTAGAGGTCCTGGCCTGCCCATTCTCTTTCTCTCTCTCTCTCTCCTTTCAAATAAATAAAATATTTTTAAAATATATTTTTTAAAAATCCCCAGGAGCTGAGTGTCCAGAGTGGAGGCTTGCAGAGGGGAGCCCCAGCATCCTCTGCTCATTCTCAATCGGGCAGTCAGATCAGAGCCACGGCTCAGGAAAGCCCTGGTACCATGAGGCAGATGCCGTCTCTTTCCCAAATCCTCTCCTATTAGCCCAATAGTTGCAAAGACCACGTGAGAGAGAGGGAAGGAAGGATTGTCTGTTGAGGAATCTTTCCTGGAAGAGAAGGCTCACGAGCTATTGTAAGTGGCTTTGCAATGAGACCCTTCTAGCCTGACCACCAACTCTCACACGTGCAGGCTCGGAGCAGAGGCAGGCGGGGAGCTGGGCAATCTCCACACCCTGTACTGGGTGGCTACGTACAGTGGCTCTTTGAAGGCAAAAGTGAGCTGCCCACAGCCTCGTGGTTAATTAATGGCGACACTGGAATCCACAGCTCGGGCTCTTGGGGTCCCGGGCCCATCTCTGGATTCACGATCCAGGACTATTGGCACGGGAGGCTCTGTGCTCCCGGTAAGCCCTGCGTGGGAGCCCACAATGTGGCAAAGGGTGGTCCTGGGCATTCACAGGGTCTGTTCCGATGTGCCAGACCCTCAGCTCAACCTTTCCTCTTACAGAAAGAGCTAGAGTGGGCAAGTTGCAGAGTTGGATGTGAATGAGAAGTGGCACTCGAAGCAACCTCCAGATGCCCACATTGCAAGCTCAGGGCTCTGTATTTCCTACCTGGGAAGGGTGGGGCGCGTGGAAGTAACGGGGAGTCAGGTGCACCTTCCCAAAGGTCTACAATCTAAGTGGCAACAATAAGCTGGGAGCAGAATGGAGCGCATGGCATGTTTCTATTTTTAAAACTTTTTACGGGGCTGGAGAGAAGGCTTAGCAGTTAAGGCGTTTGCCTGCAAAGCCTAAGGACCCAGGTTCGATTTCCCAGGACCCACATAAGCCAGATATACAAGGTGGCGCATGTGTCTGGAGTTCGTTTGCAGTGGCTAGAAGCTCTGGTGCGCCCATTCTCTCCCTCCCTCCCTCCCCCTCTCTCTTTCTAATAAATAAATGAAATACAATGTTAAATAATATCTTCTAAAACGTTTTTACATGTGTGTAGGCATATGTGTGTTGTGTTATGTGGGGAAGCAGTACATGTGTAGGCACCTCCACTGAAAGGCAAGATGTCCATGTTGGGCACTTTTCTCAATCGCTCTCCACCTTAGTTTTTTTTTTTAAATTGTCTTTTTTCTTCGTTTTTTTTTTTTGTTTTATCTTTATTTATTTATTTGAGAGCGAGCGGGGGTGGGGGAAGAGGCAGATAAAGAGAGAGAATGGGCATGCCAGGGCCTCCAGCCACTGCAAACGAACTCCAGACATGTGCGCCCCCTTGTGCATATGGCTAACGTGGGACCCGGGGAACCGAGACTCGAAACGGGGTCCTTAGGCTTCACAGGCAAGCGCTTAACCGCTAAGCCATCTCTCCAGCCCTCCACCTTAGTTTTTGAGCCAGGATCTCTTGCTGAGCCCTGACATCACAGATGCAGCTACACTCACCAGCCAGCGTGTCCCTGGGATCCTGTCTTGGGCGCTGGGACCACAGGCAGGTGCCGCCGCACCCAGCACGGCTGCGGACGCTGGCATCTGAACTCAGGTCGACAAGCTTGCACTGCCAGTGTGTAACCCGCTCAGCCATCTCCCCAGCCCCTGTTCTGTAAGCTGGACCCCAACACTATGAAAGTTCTCAGCTCCCCACCCCTGACTTCTTCAAATAGATGCTGTCTCTCCATGGTCAAGTTTAGGAAACTCCAAGCTGCTCCCCTGTACCTTGGGCAGATTCCCCAGGGGTTGCTGGGCCCCAGGTGCTCTGCTTGTACACAGCACAATGACGTCCATCAGCATGCAGCCCACAGACCACACGAGCCCACTTTCCAGGCCCCTTGGGGTCCAGCCCAGGCACAGGAAGTGAGGCCAAGCTGGGGCTAGTCAAGGGAAATCTGGCTGTACCGCCAAGGTCGCGTGATACAGTCCAACATCCCAAATGGCTCTCCAAGGCCTGACACTTGGGTCCTCCCAGAGAGGGGGGCACTGGGCAGGACAGGGACGGGCCATCAGCCGCTGTCACCCACCCTGTAATTTCCTGGACTTTTATCCATTTTCCCCTCAATTATATGCTGCTCAAAATGGTCTTTTTCAGCTTCCTCACAGGCTCTTGCCTGTTCATGCCTGCTTTGTGTCCCAGGTAATTGCTAGTGACCTTTTCTAAGTGTACTAATTAAAGGTGCCAATTTAATATTATATTTAAGACAAGACGCCCCACAATTTTCCAGCTAAGCGCATACGCCCCCGCCTGGCTCTCTCGGCAGCTCTGCAGAAGTGGCTAGTGCTGGTTTCTTCGAAAAGCAGCCTCACTTCCCCAGCGGTGACCTCTGGTCTCATCGGACCTACAGAACTGAGACCCAGCAGCAGCCCCACAAAGAGCGCCATCCCTGGCTAGAACTCTGGGGTGCACAGGCCCCAGGCAGGGCTTGTTTCCTGCCTGAAACACCAAGAGGTCAGAGGGCACCTGACATCTCAAGGCTGCAAAATATCCAAAGTGCTTTTTTTAAAAAAAATAAAATAATCTATTTTTTTTATTTCTTTTTTTCTCAATTTTATTAAACATTTTCCATGATTATAAAAAATATCCCATGGTAATACCCTCCCTCCCCTCCTTTTCCCCTATGAAATTCCATTCTCCATCACATCGGCTCCCCATCTCAATAAGTCTCTCTCCTCTATTTGGATGCCATGATCCTTCCCTCCTCTTGTGATGGTCTTGTGTAGGTAGTGTCAGGCACTATGAGGTCATGGATATCGAGGCCAATTTCCAAAGTGCTTTTGAAACAAAATCCTAGTGGGCCTGGCTCAGTTGGTAGAGCGTGTGTCTAGCATGCACAGAGCCCTGGGTTTGATCCTGTATGCACTGGGAGGGCATGACGGTATATCTATGTCACCCCAGCAATCAGGAGGTAGAGGCAAGTGGATCAGAAGTTCAAAGTCATCCGTAGCCACATATAGTGAGCTGAGGCTAGCCTGGGCTATATGAGACTGTGTCTCAAAAACAAATAACAAGAAAATTCTGGCAAAATACACATTACATGAAAGTGACCAGCTCACCACTCCAACTGTACCATGTAGTGTTCTTTTAAAAAAAAAAAAGATTTTTGCCAGGTGTGGTGGTACACACCTTTAATCCCAGCACTCGGGAGGCAAAGGTAGGAGGATTGCCATGAGTTCGAGGCCAACCTGAGACTCCATGGTGAATTCCAGGTCAGCCTGGGCTAGAGTGAGACCCTATCTCGAAAAACCAAAAAAATAAAAAAATAAAAAGATTTATTTTTATTTATTTGAGACAGAGAGAAACAGAGAGAGAGAGAATGGGTGTACCAGGGCCTTTAACCAGTGCAAACGAACTCCAGACTCACGCACCACCTTATGTATCTGGCTGACATGGGACCTAGAGAATCGAACCTGGGTCCTTAGGCTTTGCAGGCAAGCACCTTAACAGCTGAGCCATCTCTCCAGCCCCTGCCCCCACCATGTAGTGTTCTTTTTCTTTTTTAACTTTTTTTTTTTTTTTTTGAGAGTGACAGACAGAGAGAGAAAGACAGGTAGAGGGAGAGAGAGAGAATGGGCGTGCCAGGGCCTCCAGCCTCTGCAAACGAACTCCAGACGCGTGCGCCCCCTTGTGCATCTGGCTAACGTGGAACCTGGGGAACCGAGCCTCGAACCGGGGTCCTTAGGCTTCACAGGCAAGCGCTTAACCGCTAAGCCATCTCTCCAGCCCATGTAGTGTCCACAATGCCAAACAAGCAGTGCCAGTTGCTAGTCCCGCAACACTTCTGTCATTCCCAGAGAAAATCCCGTGTGCGTCACGCAGTCACTCACGGCCTCCTCCAGCCCCCGGCCACCCCTGCCCCACTTTGTGTCTCCAGAATTTTCCTGGCCCGGACATTTCACAGGTACAGATCAGACACCCTGCGGCCCCTTCTTCCTTTCACTTCCCTTTGTACGTTCAAGGTTTGTCCGCGTTATTATACAGCGCAGAACTTCTGTCCTCTGTCTCTTTTGCACGTGTGTGGTGTGTGTGCGTGCGTGTGTGGAGCCAGATGTCAACGTCTGGTGTCTCCTGCTACTGCTCTCCGCCTTCAGACAGGGTCTCCCCCTGAACCCAGAGCTCACCAATTCAGCTAATCTAGTGGACCCCAGGGATCTGCCTATGTCTGCCTCCTGAGTGTTAGGGTTATAGGCATACACTATACCTGGCATCTCCACGGGCGCTGGGGATCCGAACTCAGGCCCTCATGCTTGCGTGGCAAGCACTTTACCAATGGGACCGTCTCCCCAGCTCCTAGAGCTTCATTTCTTTCCGTGGCTGGGAGTAATCGCCACCATGTGGATACAGCCCAGCTTGTTGACACATCCCTCAGTCAACAGACATTTGGCCGATTCCCCCTTTGGGCCACTGTGAACGATGCTGCTATAAAGATTTGTGTGCAAGTTTTGTTTGAATGCCTGTTTTGAATTGTTTTTTTTTTGTTTAGGAGTAGAAATGTAGGGTTATAAGGGCCTTCCATGTTTAACGAATTAAGGAATGACCAGATGGTTGTGTACAATGGCTGCCTTGTTTGATGCTCATTCTTACCAGCAGTGGATGAAGCTGGAGTTCCTTTTCTTTTTGCTGGGCATGGTGGTACATGCCTTTATGAGAGAGAGGGAATTGGCACACCAGAGCCTCTAGCCAGCAGTCAAACTCCAGATGCGAGCATCATCTTGTCGGCCTGTGTGGCTTTGCTCGCTTGCCTCACCTTGTGTGTCTGGTTTACGTGGGATCTGGAGAGCCAAACATGGGTCCTTGGGCTGCACAGGCAAGTGCCTTAACTGTTAAGCCATCTCTCCATCCCTGAAATTCCTTTATTAAAAAATGTTTTAATTTATTTGCTTATGTATGTGTGTGTGTGTGTGTGTGTGTGTGTGTGTGCGCGCGCGCGCATGTGTGCACCAGGACCTCTTGCTGCTACAAATAAACTCCAGGCACATGTGCTTTTTTTCTTAAAAAAAATATTGGTAAGGGAGAGCGAGAAGAAAGTACAGGTGTGTCAGGAACTCGAGCCACTGCAAATGAACTCCAGATGAATGTGCTACTTTGTGCATCTTGCTTTAAGTGGGTGCTGGGGAACTGAACCCGGGCCAGAAGACTTTGCAAGCAAATGCCTTTAACTGCTGACCCACCTCCCCAGCCCCACATGTGATTCTTTTCTCTTACATCTGGCTTTACATGGGTACTGGGGAATGAAACCTGGGCCAGCACAAGCAAGCAACTTTAATGGCTGATCCATCTCCTCAGGCCTGGAGTTCATTTTCAAGATATAGAGTGATTCATAGGTGCGAGAGACCTCTCCTGATGGCGCGGGGGTGGGCGCCAGACAGGCACCCACCCACAGCCAATGCAGTTGGCACCTGTCCACTCTCCCTCAGCATCACACCCGCCCACCCGACTTCCAGTGGCCAGCCTCTGTGCCTTCTCATCGGAGTTGGCCCCTGTCACGCACACACTAGGCGAGGAGGACCACAAAACTAATGCTTCCAGGGGCCAAGGCTCAGTGCGTGGCTGTGGGAAGGCGCTGGATAAAGATGAGAGGCGGCAGATGCCACGTCTCACTTCCCCGAGCCCTCCAGGGCACAGCTCAGAGGCACCGTGTATACCAGCTCCGGAGTTCCCCGAGGCAACTGGCATCCAGGTGCCAGCAGTAATGATTTGGTTTGAATGTGTCCCCCCAAAGCTCATGTGTGAGAAATCACTTCCAAATTCATGACATGAGAGCACGAGACCAGGACTGTTACACAGACATTGGTGGCTACGCAGGAAGAAGAGGGTCCCTGAACTGCCGTGCGGTTCCGTCTCAGCCTCACCACGTCACCATGACCCTCGGCAGACGCTGGTACCATGCGCTTGAACTCCAGCCTCCTGAACTGCGAGCTAAGTGAACCTTGATGTTCTTAATCATTCGACCTTCTGTTACAGCAGTAGGACGTCCTTCCCTGTCTCATGTCCTCACCTGCTCCAGTCAATCACCTTCCCTTAAATCCTTGTTACAAAGTCTATATTTGAGGAAACCTGATAAGAGCCCCCCTTCCCCCGACCCTGACCACTGTGCTTTGGAGTCCCTAGCGGAAGCTTGCTATACTGTATACTCCCCGACCCCACAGGCTCAGCTGCCGCGTAGGGTGCCCAGGACATGAACCTCTAGACATCAGCCCCCCTCACTCTCCCAGCTTGGCTGCTCAGCCAGGTATGGAAGTCCTGGTGCTGGTTTATAGCAGACCCGTATTCAAATATTTAACAATGGGCGCAGAACAGGCATCTACCAATCAGAGAAGACGCTGGCCATAAACAACCAGCCTGCTGAGTGCTGCCGGGGACTCAAGCTGGTTTATGGCTCCCGCTTCAGATGCAGAGCGAGCTCCTCAAGTCCTGGCATGATTTAAAGGCTCGGGCTCCGGGCTCCGGGCTCAATCATGCTGCCAGGGAGTCTCTGCACCTGGCCTCCCACCCTCAAGGGGAAGGGTCACCCCTCTGAGCCAGCCCCCCTCCACTGTACGCTTCCCCACCCACACTGGGACCCATGGGCCTGACCTCATGGATGGGAGCAGACTATTTTTTAGATATTATTTATTTATTTATTTTCATCAGAGAAAGAGGGGAGGAGAGAGAGAGAGAGAGCGCCAGGGCCTCCAGCCACTGCAAACGAACTCCAGACACTTGGGGCCCCTGGTGCATCTGGCTAACGTTAAGTCCTGGGGATTTGAACCTGGGTCCTCTGGCTTTGTAGGCAAATGCCTTAGCCGCTAAGCCATCCCTCCAGCCCAGGAGCAAACAATTGAACACTGAAGTACGCAGATCTTGCATACCCACGTACAGCAGCCGTCACAGTAGCGAAGAGGTGGAAACAGCCTGTGTGGCCGTTGTGGGTGGTGGATAAACCAACACAGTCTATGCAGCCAATGGCTTGCTTAGTCCTAAGGAAGGAGACTCTGACACCCACTACAACATGATGGACCTTGGAACCCTAGGCTAAATGAAATAAGCCAGTCTCAGAATGACAAACATTGTAGCACCCTACTTTTAGGAGGTACCCCAAGTCAGATTTGTAAACACGAGAAGTAGGATGGTGTTGTCCAAGGGCTGGGGGTGGGGGTGGAGTGGGAATTATTATTTAATGGACACAGTTTCAGTTTTCAAGATAAGGAGCACTCTAGAGATTGGTTATAAGTTACTACTGAACAGTAGGCTTGGTTAGGATGATACTTTTCAAAAATATGTCTGGTTCATCAGACCGCTTTATTATTATTATTATTTTTATTTTTAAAATTTTTATTAGCATTTTCCATGATTATAAAAAAATCCTGTGTTAATTCTCTTCCTCCCCCCCCCCACTTTCTCCTTTGAAATTCCATTCTCCATCATATTACCTCCCCAGCAAAATCATTGTACTTACATATATACAATATCAACCTATTAAGTACCCTCCTCCCTTCCTTTCTCTTCCCTTTATGTCTCCTTTTTAACTTTCTGGTCTCTGCTACTAAGTATTTTCCTTCTCACGCAGAAGCCCAGTCATCTGTAGCTAGGATCCACAAATGAGAGAGAACATGTGGCGTTTGGCTTTCTGGGCCTCGGTTACCTCACTTAGTTTATTATTATTTTTAAATATTTTATTTTTATTTATTTATTTGAGAAAGGGAGAGATATAAAGAGGGAGAGAGAGAGAATGGGCACATCAGGGCCTCCAGCCACTGCAAATGAACTCCAGGCTCATGTGCCACCTTGTGCATCTGGCTTACATGGGTGCTGGGGAGTTGAACCTGGGTCCTTTAGCTTTGCAGGCAAGTGCCTTAACTGCTAAACCATCTCTTTAGCCCAGGATGATACTTTTCATGTTATGCATACTTTCCTATAAATTTTAACTAAAAAAATAGAACAACCCCAGAGGCCGTAGTGACCTGCCCCTATACACTATATCCCGCTGGGTCACACAGGTCTCAGGTACATGCCCCACTGAGCCCACGGCCTTCTGCCTGCTCTAGGGGGGCTCATGACTATGTTTCTCCTGGGAATGTCGCTGTGCCTGGACACCATATACCATATACCATATACCAGTCTCAGTGCTCCAGGCCTTCCTCAGATGTCCAGCCAGCCAGTAGATCAGTCCAGAGATGTCTGATCACTCTCCTCCCCGCCCCACCCACATTACGCCCCCCAGAGTCAAAGCTGAACCACCCTGTGTCACACGGCTTACTGACCACCCACTTCGAGCATTCCTGTCAGCTGCTGTCCCTCCACACTAAGTAACTAGTGCCAGCTCTTACCCAAAGAAGCTGGGACAACTCGCAAGACAGAGGCATGGGGAGGGTCGCGAGATTCCCACCTGCGCTCTGGGGCGTCCCGTGTCAGCTGTAAGCAATGACGCACGAGGTCTCGTGGCCTCAGGGAGACGGAGTATATCCAGGGTATGAGATCAAGGGACAGGGAGTCCCACTGAAGAGGCTGCTCTGGGGTCCCCACGCCCTCACCCCGAGGCTGAGGGCGGAGCATCAGAGGTCATCTTGACACAGGTAACTCCTGGAAGCGGCCTTGGGAAGGTCATCATGGAGCATGAGATGAGACGTTTCCGTGCTGCGGCTGCTTTGGGGGGTCCATGTTCCTAGAAGCCACCCCCACCCTGCTCTATAAGTAACCCCAATAAAACTCACAGGTTCAAGAAGCGGTGCAATTGTACTTTGGTCTGTCCTCTGAGCCCTGTCTGCTGTGTTCATGTCTTCCTAGAGGAAAAGGATCCCGGAGCAGCTCTCCGCGAGCGGGACGCTGGCTGTCCCGTTCCCTGTCGTCGCGTCTGTCCCTCAGCCTGAAAAGCGGCTGGCATCCCAGAGTCACTCGATAAAGGGGAAAAAAATAAAGAGCCTTGCCAAGTGTAGGAATGGTCCCTGAAAGCCACGGAGAAGAGTAGATATAACTAATTCTTTTTAAAATCTTTTTATTTATTTGAGAGAGGGAAACAGGCAGAGTGAGAGGCAGAGAAAGGATAGGCGCGCCAGGGACTCCAGCCACTGCAAATGAACTCCAGATGCGTGCATCACCTTGTGCCGCTGGCTTACGTGGGTCCTGGGGAATCGAACCGAAGTCCTTTGGCTTTGCAGGCCAGTGCCTTAACCGCTAAGCCATCTCTCCAGCTCCTAGATACAGCTAATTCTTTGTTGCACTAATGAACAGGAGAGAGCAAGGCTAATCACACCTACTAAGACCCAAATCAGCTGCACTTAACTTTGGACACAGGTGGCATCAGAGTTGGGCAGCAGCTGGAGGGCTCGTCTCCTCAGAACTGGCCTTGCATTCTCTCCTAGGGGCCCGGTGTCATCTCTCCTGAGAGCCAGACACCCCGTCCTGGGGTGATGTACTCCGCCCCATGGGCAGGAATCTTCTTAGCAGGCAAACAAAGTCCCTGGGAGACACAGGGCTCATCCTTCCCTGCTTTTGAAGCCACATCTGCCTCCAGGCATGGGGCGGACAATCACAGCTCCCCTGAGGCCCCGCTGGGCCCATGCTGACCACCAAAATGACTGTTATTACTATTATTGTTGTTACGTGCACCTAGGGGAAGGGCTGCGACTGGTGTGTCACATGGCTCCTGGAGAGCCCTGGATCTCCGCCTGCCTGGCGAAAGGAAAGTGAGAAACCCCGGCTCGGGCAGTGGCAGGCTGGTTGGAATTTTTGTCTGAATTGCAAACGGCTAAAATCCGTATGTGTTTGTGCAGGCTACATGATGAACACCTTCGCCTGTGTCAAAGCAAAACCGCTCAAGGGCTGGAGCGATGGCTTAATGATTAAGGCTCTGGCCTGCAGAGTCAAAGGACGCAGGTTCGATTCCCCAGGACCCACGTAAGCTAGATGCACAAGGTGGTGCATACGTCTGGAGTTTGTTTGCAGAGGGTGAAGGCCCTGGTGCACCCATTCTCTCCCTCCCTCTCTCAAATAAGTAAAAATAAAATATAAAAAGAGTTAAAAACAGCTAACTTCTTAAGACCTAGCCATCAGTCCCACAGCAGTCAAACCAAGTCAATTCTCACAATGTCCAACACTCTTACCAAAGTTGGCACAACCTCTCAGCCAATTTCATTCCCAGTGCACCCTGGGTCAGCCTGCTAGAGTGCCACCAAGCCCTCCAGCACGCCCAGGTCTGGCACACCCCCTTCTGCCTCTCAGACCCCAGGCAGCCGCCATGCGTGGCCCAAACACACCTTTGACCACGATGTTCCCCCCTTTATGAGCCCAGACCCACAGCTGTCACCTCCGTGCAGCAGGCAACAGGTCATCGTCCCTTGATGGTGGCAAATGGTGCTCAGGGACACCTCTGCAATGTCCCTCTTTCTTTTGTCTCTCCCCAACCAACTACCCTTCTTTTAGGGGTCAGAGGTGTGACCAGCGCTAGCCTTTTCCCATGCAGACATCACTAATCAATCACTTCACGGCACTGGGCTCCCTGCAGCCACTATAATCAATCTTAAAAGACTATGAAAACCAATCTCTTGCAACCTATGACCCAAAAAGGACTTTACAAAGCCGTGAACTACTGTCCCTCCCATCCAAGGCCAATGGTCTAGCCATCTGTCCCTATCCAGCTCAGGACAGTTAGGAGGGGCAGCATCAGGCTGGGGGTCTTTCGGCCAGCTCAGAAATGAGGACTGGTTATGGCTGAACAGAAAGTCCAGCAGACTCCCTCCCTCGC
Source organism: Jaculus jaculus (assembly GCF_020740685.1). NCBI lineage: Eukaryota > Metazoa > Chordata > Mammalia > Rodentia > Dipodidae > Jaculus > Jaculus jaculus. The sequence goes on along the minus strand of NC_059119.1, from coordinate 12,855,335 downwards.
ATCTCATGGACGGTCCTCACTAAGGACATTTGTCTGCCTGAGGCAGTCCCCAGTCCCAATTCCAAGGTGGTGGGTAATGACCCGAGGGACCATCTAAGAACGGTCATTTCTCTTCTGTCCCCTACAGCCATTAGGTCTGCTGCATACCCCAACTCCAGCAGGAGGGAGCCCTGCTCCTGGTCTGGCCCTGATTTCTGCTAGAGCCAGGGATCCTGCCTGCCCCTCTCTTGGGGCAGGCCACCCCAGAGCCGGCTGGCCTTGCGGCTTGCCTTCTCATTATGGCATCCTCTAGAATCCAACAGGCCATTAAGTGCCTGGACTCCTGGGGGAAGTTAGTGGGGGTGGGGGTGGGGAGGAAGTTCCCCTTTGCTAGAATTTAAACTTGACCCTGGCATTGTGGTTGGTTGAGCTCAGCTCCAAATCTTGACTTCATGGCTGGCCTCTTCTTGAGCTGGCCCCTAGCCCAGACCAACCAGCCCTCAGTCTGGCTCACTGACCCTGAAGGTCAAGCCCACTACGATAAGGTTGTCAGTAGACACCAGGTGGGTGGGATCTCTCTTCTCTCTCTCTCTCTCTCTCTCAGCTGCCTGTTCATCACTGCTGAACCTCCAGGTTCTGGTAAATCTCTCCTTGTCTCGGCCCAGCCGGGTTGACCCTCCTGACCCCTCTCGACCCCCTCTTGCCCTGCACATGGCAGGAGCTCTCTGCACTTTTGTTTCTTTCCTCTCTAAATCTCTTTTCACTGTCCTTCCAGGCCCACCACATGGACTCTCAGACCACTTGCCATATCCTTTTCCCTTCCCTTGGTTTTATACTTCCCTAAATACATAGAATGATTTAATAATTATCCCTTTCCATTTGGTTTGCCCAACTCTTTGGTTGAATACAAATATAAACTCATGGTTTGGAGTCCAAGGACTTTCCTGAACCCCCAGCCACACCCCATAACATGGGAACAGGTCTGTTAGCATTATGCACACACGTGGATCCACACTCCTACCCCACAACTGCTTCCCAGACCACGTGGCCCCAAGGGAGGCCCTCGAGCAGGGAGCAGAGGGCTTAACTCAAGGACAAAGGACCAAGGCAAGGCTTTGAGAGCAAGGCTGCCTCGCAGAATTCCCGCCATGAAGATGGAGGGACTCAGCAGCAGGGGACGGAGTTCATCCGAATGTTCCGGTTCAGGCCAGGGTTGCCCTTGTGACGCTGGGCAGGTTGCTCGCCTCTGGGCTCCCTCTTGCTCACTGGCACCAAAGGGCGCTGGCAAAAGCACAGCAATCCGTGGGGAGAACGGAAACCAAGCTTAGGGTTGGGGCTGTGTCTTCACACTGGCCCCAGGGCACTGGGCGGAGGGCAGCACGGGGGTCTCTGAGCTCAGGCGGGAGGGAAGCAGGCTGGGCCCCATCAGCGAGCCTGACTCGAGCAGAAGCTGCCCATGTCTGCCACAGGCTCAGGTTCTTGGCAGGGCCGACAAGCTGGCAAAGGAGAAAACAGATCCAGTGGCTCCGTGACGAGCCCATGGTCGTCCAACTAATTAGCTGGCAGGTGGCAGAGGTGACAAATTGGCCTCCAGGCTTTCCCCAACAATGCTCTTTCTGCAACACCATATTATGGTCACACCCAGTTGACTGTATTATATTAGCATACGGCACCGTTGGTCACGTGTTGTGCAAGGCAGACGCCCCACCTCGGAGGAACCGGGGACATGGAGGACCCCACTCTGCTCCCAGGGATCACCATTTGGCTATGACACCCGGGAAACAATCCAGGGGGGTTGGCAGCCAAGGTCCCGGGGAAACTGAACATGTTCTTTTCCCCCTTCTGCTCAGCAACAGAAGCTTAAGCATGAGCTGGCCATGAAGAATAAAGTTCCAGAATATTCTCTTTGACCTTCTTGAGTCCTTGCTGCAGCTCCCAGGCTCAGGGAGATGAAGTAGGAAGTGGGGGGTGGAGGGGTGCTGGAGTGTTTTCTTAAGGCCAGAGAGCCAAATTACTTGATTTAATAATAGTGATAATAGTGGGGTGTTTCTTTTCCCCCTTCGGAAACTTTTCAATTCATTGAACTGTTCAATTAACTTTACAAAAGGAAAATGTGGAAAAATGACGGCAAATTGGACTTGACATTATCATTAAAATAAACAGAGCACCGTGGGCCGTTAAAGACTGGCAGTAACAGTCCAAACACGGGCGGATGGGCGGGCACAAGCCGGATCCCCTTCCTAAAGCCCAGAGCCCGTCCAACTGCCGCCCCTGCTACCCACAGCCCAAAGCCACCAATCACTCCCCACAGCTCAGAAGCAAGGCTGAGCCCCTGAATGTGCCTGCAGGAGGGAGTTGGGGAGAGCATCCTCCGGGGGAGGCAGCAAGAGCTGCACCTCAGGCCAAGTCCAGAAGATTCTTCTGGAAGGAACAGCCACACATCCCAACGGCTACAAGGTGGACACGCCCAGGGCTCAATGGCTGCCTGGGTCCTTCTGGCTTTAGGACAAGTCAGAGAAACTGATCAGGAATGACCCATCCTGCATCACACTCACGTATCTGAACCATCTGGAACTCCCAAACAACGCCTGCGCTGTATCGCACAACTCCAAGAGTGTGACTCAGTGAGCTGGCGTCCAGTTTGGGCTTTGAAGAGTTTCAGATCTCCAGATGCTTTTCCTGGCAGGGCTAGGGGTCACCCCTTAGATGACGTTTCCACTCAGCCAATAGGGAGACCAGCTTCATAAGTGTCTCCACAGCCTTAAAAAAAAATGAGCCTCTTGGTATGGTGGGGCACCCTCAGGCCAATCTATAGGCAAGGCAAGATATACACTTGTGTCTACTATATGTATCATCTATATGACTCTTTTTTTTTAAAATTTTTTATTTATTTATTTGAGAGCGACAGACATAGAGAGAAAGACAGATAGAGGGAGAGAGAGAATGGGCGCACCAGGGCCTCCAGCCTCTGCAAACGAACTCCAGACGCGTGTGCCCCCTTGTGCATCTGGCTAACGTGGGACCTGGAGAACCGAGCCTCGAACCGGGGTCCTTAGGCTTCACAGGCAAGTGCTTAACCGCTAAACCATCTCTCCAGCCCAATATATGACTCTTATTGTGTTCAAAATTTCCCAAATTTGAGCTGGGCATGGTGGCGCATGTCTTTAATCCCAGCACTCAGGAGACAGAGGTAGGAGGATCACCGTGAGTTTGAGGCCACCCTGAGACTCCATAGTGAATTTCAGGTCAGCCTGGGCTAGAGTGAGACCCTACCTCGAAAAAAAAAAAATACCAAATTGCAACATACATATATTTTATTTATGAGAGAGAAAATTGGCACACGAGGGCCTTAGCTACTGCAAACAAGCTCCAGACACATGTTCCACCAGCTTACGTAGGTTGTGGGGAGTTGAACGTGGGTCCTTAGGCTTCATAGGCAAACACTTTAACCACTAAACCATCTCTCCAGCCCTGCAACGGACATCTTTTAAAAGATGCTTATTTGTGGCTTTGAAGCAGCGTCTCTCAACCTGGTTTTATATTAACATCAGCTGAGTATGTCCCCGTCCCACTCACCAAGGAATCTACTGGAACTAACTGGTCTAGAGTGGTGAGTGTCTCCAGGTGGCGACATTATACAGAGTTCACAGCCAGGTTAAAGCAACTTCCTCTAGCGGCAGCAGGCGTCAAAGTCACAAGGAGGGCATGTGAAAGAGCGAATGTGTGACCCTCTAACCAACTCCCAAGGGGAGGCTAGTGCTGCAGGTTGCAGGCCACCCTTCTGAGAACCCCTGAGCTTGAACTTTCCTGGGACCAGATTTTAAATTCCTTTGCGGAGGTAATTTGGATCTAAGACAAGTGGGCCTTATGGTATAGCCTTCTGGAGATTCCCGTCCACCTTGAACTTCTTGTCACCTTTCTGCAGTAGGACAAGAAACAAGACGGGTGCCCCCCCAGAAGCAGGTGGGAAGACATCTTCCTTAGCCCTTCCCCCCTCACCAAGGAGACAAAGAAAGGACCCAGAAATCACCTCCTTGTGGAGGAAGACTCGTAATTACCCACGACCATCACGGGCGCCATCCATTCTGCCCTAAAATTAATACCTCACGTTGAGAATGATCTCGCACTAATTTATCACAAGATTTATGAAACTCGCACTTCTGTCTAATGAGATTTATGCAAATACCTCTCTTGCTGCTGTTTGTGTTTTTGAAAAGTTTTGACAGGGAAGAGAGGAGGAGCCAGCGTAGTTGACCAAACTCCTGCCTTGACTTGGTGGCTCCCAAATGGAAGTGCGGGGGGGGGGGCCCTCCGCTAAAGCAACTTGCCCAAGATCATCAGCTGGGAAGAGGCAGAGGCAGAATTCAAACTCAGGACCATTTGACTCTGAAGATAGGGTTCTTTATCCAGTACTGGCCCCAGTGATTGAAGAGGCCTTTCCTTTCCTGGAGGGCTTAGTAACAGTCCACTATGTAAGAGTAACATCCTACCTCCTCAATTATGCAGAATATGGATCAAAAGCCAGAAAGTACAACTGGGTGTGGGTGGTGGCACATGCCTGTAATAGGTGTGCTCAGGAGGCCGAGGCAGCGGACTTGCAAGTTCAAGGTCAGCCAATGGGCTGTGGAGCGTGAGGGTGGAACAGTGCTGGATCTTGGAATAAGTCTCAGCCAATACAGTGCTTGCCTCCTAAGCAGGAGTGCCTGATCTTACATGTCCTGGGGGCAGGTGTCTATGATCTCAAAGTGCCTATGGTGAGAAGGGAGGTGGAGACAGGAAACTTTCCCAGAAGCCTATGGGCCAGCCAGCCTGGAGAACGCCACGGTGAGAATGAGTTACTCTGTCTTATGCGAGGTGGAAGGTGAGGGCCGGCAACCACGGTTACCCTCCGGCTTCCACATGCACGACTTGGCACATGCACACCCCCAATCATGCTCATAAACATGCACACCCAAAGAAGAGAGCCAACCTGGGTTCCACAGTGAGGCCCGCCCTGTATAGCTCAGTGGTAGAGTGCTTATGCAGCAAGGCCCTGAGTTTGAACCCTACACTATAATCAATATCTAGATATTTAAATAGATCGGTCGACAGACGACATACAAGAAATTAGCTTCAAAGGTTTTTGAGAAGCGAAAAGTTCTGGAGCAAAATGTGGGCTCCTGGGAAAGAGAGCTCTGGTCATGCCCTTTCTTAGAGTCTGTGTCCCTGTACTTCACAATAGGGTTGTTTTTTTTAGTAAATATTTATTTAATTGCAAGTACAGAGAGAAGAGAGACAGACAGAGAGACTGGGCATACCAGGGCCTCCAGCCACTGGAAACAAACTCCAGATATAGGTGCCACTTTGTGCATCTGGCTTTATGTGGGTACTGAGGAATCAAATGCAGGTCATTAGCCTCTGCAGGCAAGCACCTTAACCACTGAGCCATCTCTCCAGCCCTCACAGTTCTAAGGAGGCTGGACCCCTGGCATCTTCCATTTGTAGTCATCCTAAGCAGTAACATGGACACTACAGTAAGCAGACAAACCAGAGATGCTGCTTCCCACATAAGAGGGAAAGGCCCAATACTGTCTGAAAAGTATGAACTTAAAAATCTTCCCATCCCTTCCTCAGTTCCCATCGGTGACAAGGCTGCACCTGAGGACGCTGCTCAGAGAGATGTGTTCGACGATGTGGCCAGAAAGGCCTGAGTGATGAGTCACCCCAATGGAAGAAGGCAGGTACATATATAATAGATCTTATGAATATTCCATGCAAGTCATTATAATTAAAAAAAGATTTCGTGCTCAAAGGAATGCTTCCCAAAGTGTATTTCACGAATCATTAATTCCCTGGGAGGCTCACGGGTACACTATGGGAAAAAAATGTTCCTTGGCCAAAAAGATGTACAGAACATTGCATTAGAAAAAGCACTTAAGGGCTGGAGAGATGGCTTAGCAGTCAAGGCGCTTGCCTGCGAAGCCTAAGAACTCATGTTTGAGCCTCCAGGTCCCACATAGCCAGATGTAGTGACGCAAGTGTGCAATGTCGCACATGCGCCACAAGGGGGCACACTCGTCTGGAGTTCATTTACAGCAACTGAAAGGCCCCTCCTTCCTACCTCAGCACACATATGTATGTCCCATGGGGTTCGGGATCATCGTTCTCTGACCGTGGTGGCTCATAGCTTCGGACTAGAAGGCAAGACTCCGGGTGTGTTCTGTTATCCCTCTGGGTGAGTCTCCCCTCAAGAGGCTTTGGAGGAGGGTGGAAGACAAGAGTTCCCTTCTCGTGGGTCCCTGGGTCCTTCGCTGCGGAGTGGGGAGGCCAGTGTCCACGTCAACATTCCCCCATAAGAGCAGGTCCTCAGGGTGACAATCTCCCCTACCTATTAGGCATGTACAGGAAGCCCTGGCTGTCTCTGCTTCTACTATGTGATGCCCTCCACCACATTTTGATGTAGCAAGAAACACTGCCCCCCCCAAATAAAACAAAGACCTCACCAAAGGCAACTTCTACATCTTGGACTTCCCATCCTATAGCACTGTGAGAAACAAACCTCTTTGCTTATAAATGACCCAACCTCAGGCATTCTGTTGTAGCAACACAAAACACAGAGAGAGTCAGTGACCTTGTGCAAGTTCCCTTGCTGCGTTGTGCCTCGTTTTCCTCCTCTATAAAATGGAAGTGACCATATCTACACCTGTCATTAGGGGTAATGCACACAAGGCACCCAGAAAGCATCTGACACATAAGTCTGCACTCGATAAGCGCTGGTTATAGGGCTGGAAAGATGGCTTAGTGGTTAAGGCTCTTGCCTCAGAAGCCTAAGGGCCCAAGTTCAATTCCCCAGAACTCACATAAGCCAGAAGCACAAGGTGCTGCATGCAATTGGAATTTGTTTGCAGTGGCTAGAGGCCCTGGAGCTCCCATCTATCTATCTGCCTCTTCCTCTCTCTCTCTCTCAAATAAATAAAGAAATAAAATATTTTTAAAAGTGTTGGTTATGAACACCATTCCCCAAGTAATTCCTAAAGATTTCACTGCTGCCTGTTCTGAGCCGGGGCACATTCTTTCTTCTTCTTCCTCCTCCCTCTCCTCCACGACCACCTCCACCTCCTGCTCTTAATCCTCCTCCTTCTCTTCTTCTCCCCTTCTTCCTCCTTCTCCTTCTTTTCATGAGACCGAGAGTGAGAAAGAGAGGTAGAGAGAAAGAGAACTGGCATGCCAGGACCTCAGCCACTGCCACTGAACTCCAGACACATGTGCCACTTTGTGTACACATGCGATCTTATGCATGTGTCACCTTGTGTGTCTGGCTTACGTGGGATCTGGGAAGTCAAACATGGGTCCTTAGCCTTTGCAGGCAAGCACCTTAACCACTGAGCCATCTCTGAAGCGTGAGCCTGGGCATTCTTAATGAGCCTTCTTCATGTATGTAGGCCTTGGCTCCTGCACCAATGATCCCATAGCTTTGGAACTCACTGGGACTCTGCGATACAAGGTTCATCCATTTTACCCACTTTCTTACTCAGTCATTCATTCCTCAGTAAACATTTATGAAGGACCCATTGGATGGCCTCAGCATGTGCACCTGACACATGACCAGACAGACTCAACAAAAGTCACCGATAGCAAAAAAAACCAAGCAAACGATAACAATAACAAACAAAAAAGGTCACCATTTAAATGGTCCTGAGTTCTGATTTTGATAATATGGTGGAGGCACCTAGATCAAGCCAAAAGTTGAAAAATAACCAAAACAAATCACATAAAATGCAAGTGTGCTGGGGAGATGGTTTGTGGGTGCAGTACTTGCTTTGTAAGCACAAGGACCTGAGTTCAGATCCCTGGCATGTAAAAGTTGGGTGTAACGGCAGGTGCTGGGGAGGCAGAGAAGCTGGGTCCCTGGGGCTTGCGAACTTGCTAGTCTGGCTGAAGGGGATAGCTCTAGGTTCAGTGTGAGACGCTGTCTCCAAAATCAAAGTGGAGAATGACTGATGCAGACCTTCAACACCAACTTCTGGCTTCCGCGAACATGTATATGCCTGTTCACCAGCATCCCAACACACACAAACACACCACACATACATGCGCATGCAAACTTTTTAAATGCATCAGACATATAAATGGATTGGTAAGAAAAAAGCAAGGAGCATTGTGAAAGTTCTTTCCTCATTGCTGTGTCCGAAGGCTTGATAAGAGGCAACTTAATGCAGAAGGGCTCGTCTTGGTTATTGGTGAGGAGGGCAGCCCATCATGAGGAGGGCAGCCCATCATGGAGAGCAGCCCATCATGAGGAGGGCAGCCCATCGTGGAGGGCAGGCATGGCGATGGAAACATGGCTACTGGTCAGATTGCATCTAGAACCTACTCCTACCTACGGGGTCTGCGGGAAGTCCTGGAAAGTCCCCAAACCCCTGAGTTAGTGTTTGTATTTAACCAAAGAACTTCCTCCAGCCAGGCTGCCCTTCCTAAAGGTTCCGCAACCAGAAACAGCGCCACCCACTGGGAACCAAGTGCTCCAGCCCGTGAGCCAGTGGGGAGCCAGAGGGGAGCCAGTGGGGAGCCAGCGACAGTCACAGGACCACACACATGCAGGCCAAATCACGAAGGACAGGCCCAACGAGCGGGACCAGTCACTGAACCGGTCTCCTGGGTTTTTCACATTCCATGGAGCAGAAGTAATATCTGCAGTGATGATGGCCACAGATATTCCAACATTAGTCAAAAGTCCACGGATTCAAGAAGTCCAATCAAACCAGCCAGGATCGGGAAAGAGGAGGGAAGGGCCAGGGCCTATTCTGATGCCACCTGGGTAGGGGCAAGTCTAGTAGAAAAGACAGTATCTGAGCAGGGAGCCCGAAGAACCATTCTTACTCCTGTAGCAGTTGCCTTCTCCTTGCAAGGACAAAAAAAAAAAAAAAACCCAAGCAGAAGAAACTTTTTTCCAGCTTACAGTTTCAAGGGGAAGCTTCCTTGTAGCGGGGAAGGCACGGCAGAGCAGACAGCCAGGCGTCACACCTTCATGTCCACTGGGAGAGAGCAGCCAGGGTGAGCTAGCCAGCCAGTACTGGCGAGGGGACTGGGTTATAAAATCACAAGACCCTCCCCCCACAGACACAACTCCTCCAGCTCCACCCCCCCCCAAAGGCTCCACCAGGTGGGGACTGAGTGTGAGGCTTTGTCACAAGCACACGAGGCCATGGAGGACACGGGGGACCGCCCCCCCCCCACAAACCAGGAATCTGAGAAAGGAAAGGAAATGGTCTGGAACCGTAGTGATGAATAGAAGGGGACTATAGCTCAGAGAGATTCAGAACCTTATGATGGCCTAAGTATGCATTTGCACACCAGGTTCACATTGCCTGGGTATCAGCAATACTCACATGAAGAATTAGTGGCTGCAGACAAGCAAAGTCCCCAGAGCTTACCAAAATACATCTCATCTCTTTGGATGGCCTCTTTTCATCCCAGGACTCAAAGACTCCCATCCTCATCCATCCAATAAGTAGCTCACCATCAATTCACACACACACACACACACACACAGCACCATGAATGAAATTCTAAAGATAAAATAATTACATAATCAGAATTTCAAGTCTCTGCAACACCAGAATTATCAGGTATGGAATATAAAATATTTGTTATGCCTCAATAAGAGAGGCTTTCAAATGTAAGTAAAGGCCAGACCAGGGGGATCTTTTTAAAGGATCAAATAAAGAAATTAAAATTTGATATTAGAATTTTGAATGCCTTGGTTTCCTGGAGTAGACATGTCGAGCAGATGAGGTTAGAAGGAGAATTAGTGAACGAAAGACAAAAATTGGAAGAAATGATGCAGCACGCAGCTCAGAGGGCTGGAGATGAAAAATGCAACAGAGACACTGGGAAGCATGGAGGATGAAATAAAAAAGTTATCAATATCCCAGGCTGGAGGGATGGCTTAGTAATTAAGGCACTTGCCTGCAAAGCCAAAGGACCCAGGTTCAATTCCCCAGGACCCAAGTTAGCCATATGCACAAGGGGGCACATGCATTTGGAGTTAGGTTGCAGTGGCTGGAGGCCCTGGAGCGCCCATTCTCTTTCTCCCTCTCCCTCCCTCCCTCCCTCCCTCCCTCCCTCTCTCTCTCTCTCTCTCTCCCTCTCCCTCTCCCTCTCCCTCTCCCTCTCCCTCTTTCTCTGTCAAATAAATAAAACTAATTTTTTTTTTTTAAGTTACCAATATCTCCACAAAACCAGCACAGTTCTGGGCCCATCAACGTTTTGACATGGAGGATGGAGGCGGACAAAAGGAATGAGACAGCAAAACAGAAGAAGGAATTCCTTGAAAGAGGAGGGTCCTCAGGGCTTGGGGGGCTGGGGAGGAGGGACAAGGAGAATAAAGGGATGGGAACATGATTAAATTACTGCATGTTCATGCCTTACAATTCTCAATAAAGGATCTAACTTATACTTTATTCCGAAAGCAAACAATGGAGACAGAATGTAATAACTGAATCATATCTGAAGCAATAGTGGCTAAAGATATCTCTGATTCAAAGTCAGTGGATTCAACAAGCCCAATAAAACCCTAGCAAGATGGTTTTATACCTCGCCGGGATATAGCAAAACTGCAATACCAAAGATAAAAGAGAATGTCTTAGAGTATTCTACCCGCCCTCAATGAAATGGGAACTGGGAGAGAGAGAGTATGAGACTATAACCTATGTAAAAAAAATTTTTTTTAAATAACCCAGAATGTCTTAAAAACAACCAGAGAAGCAAAATAGGTAATGTTCAAGAAACTTATGTTGAAAGTAGCACCTGATTTCTCGATGACAGCCTTGGATGCATGCTCAAGTCAATAGCTGGACAATTTCAATGTACTAAGAGAAAGTAAATATCAGCCCAGAATCTATCAGTAAGCCAAATTTATCACTTAAGAAAGGCATGCACTGGGCTGGAGAGATGGCTTAGCGGTTAAGCGCTTGCCTTTGAAGCCTAAGAACCCCGGTTCGAGGCTCGGTTCCCCAGGTCCCACGTTAGCCAGATGCACAAGGGGGCGCATGCGTCTGGAGTTCGTTTGCAGAGGCTGGAAGCCCTGGCGCGCCCATTCTCTCTCTCTCCCTCTATCTGTCTTTCTCTCTGTGTCTGTCGCTCTCAAATAAATAAATAAATAAATAAATAAATAAATAAATAAATAAATAAATAAATAAATAAAAGAGAAAGGCATGCGCTATTTAACTGGCCTTCGGGAATCCACAACATCACAAGTTCACAGTTGCTGGAGGTCAGGCAAGAACAGGGATGTTCACTTGGGAGCTATGGGGGAGCCCTTGTTCCCATCTACAGCAAGCAGCTTTCTGGGTTCCAGCTAACAGCTGCAAGGCACGTGGATATCAGCGTTCTGATGGAAAATTCTCCAGCATGCATCGGCAGATAGTCGGGTGTTTAAAGATGGTGGGGGCCAAGCAAATCGAGGCTGGGGACAAATTCTTCAAATGACTCGCTGGCATGATATGGCTCAGGTAGACAGATGGTTTAGCAGGTATCAATATGGCCACACAGCCCTAGAAAGTGGCTTTGCAGCGAGACCCAGAGCGTGGAGGCCCAGAACCTGCAGACCGCCCTTGTTCTCAACGTTGTCTCTCAGAACTGTCCCTAGCCTCTCAGTAGCCTACATGCAAGAAACATGCATGAAAAAAAAAAAAAAGAAACATGCATGGACCCGTGTTTGGGGTGCTCTCTATGCCTTCTGTCCTAATCAAGGCCCCACATGTTAGCCCGGGTATCTCTTGGAGTGTGAGTGAAGTTGGGGTCCTCCAAGCTGCCCATGATGGTGGTTAGGCAACGCAGAAAGTAGCTGTCCATGGTCTGTCTCTCCCATGCCCTCAGGGGCCTGGTCCTCACACAGAGCATAGAGTTGGCACTCAGAGTACAGGTGAGGTTCCCAGAAAGATCCAGAAGAGCACAGGGACCAGAGCCTGGAAAATGCAGGGACCTCCACTTTGTGTATACAGTAACTCTGCACCTTGCTTTCTTGGAGTAGGTATATTATGCAAGGCTTCTCGGCTGGATGCAGAAGTGGTATGAGCAGGTAGAGGCTGTTAAGAAACAAGGTGCTTGCCTTTCTTTCTCCCTTTCTTCCTTCCTTTCTTTCTTTCTCTCTTTCTCTCTCTTTCTTTCTCTCTCTCTCTCTCTCTCTCTCTCTCTTTCTTTCTTTCTTTCTTTCTTTCTTTCTTTCTTTCTTTCATTTTTGCAAAACCAATGGACTGGGCTCAATTCCCTAGTACCCACATAAAGCCAGATACACAAAGTGACACATGCATCTGGAGTTCACTCACAGTTGCAAGAGGCCCTGACATACCATTCCTTCTCTCTCTCTCGCTCTCTCTTTTTCTTCTGGCAAATCAATAATTAAAATGTAAAAGTAAAACCAAAGGATCAGAGGAGAAGAAATTATTCCGTTTCCACACACAAGGGGAAGGAGAGGGTGAAGGCAGTAGGCAGTCCGGGCTAAAGCTGGTGTTGATATCTCACCATTGCTCACCACAGCCAGCAAGGCGAGGGGACTGAGGAAAGAGGAATCACACCGGTCACCGCTTCATGACAGGGACGGTGTGAGCCCTGCAGTGGTGAAATGCCAGTTCTCTGGTCCTGACATAGCTGTTGCCATCTTGAAATCAACAGCCGCGATTAACCACAGGAGATCCTTAAAAGATGGGGGCACGTTAGCATTCCCTGTGAAAGTGGGGGAAGGTGCATGAGGCAGGTAGAGCCTCCGCCTCCTCCCCGAGAATATATAAATGGCAGACAATGGCTGCATGGCGTAGCCACCATCAGTTGCCTGCGCAAGCAACCCTTCACCCCCATGCTCCTGGAAAGAACCCGGATAAAGTCATTGACTGGCCAAGCTAGACTTGCGTTGGAATCAATTCTTCGCTCTGTCATTGGTGTCTATGGGGTGCCCCACACAGGTTTAATCCTACCTACCTCCCCAGCAGCACTGTTGCCAGGGTTTCTTTTTTTTTTTTTGTATTTCTCTGGAGATATGTTTATGCTATACATAGATAAGCAAATAAATGCACATCTGCATGCACATTTATACACATATATGCACTTTCTTTCTCTCTTTTTAATATAAGCGGTAGCGTACTGTTAGGCATTGGCTATATCTCTGACGGCAGGTTTTAGAGATACAGAAAATGACACATGAACTTGGACTTGGAGGATCAGCTAGAGTCAGGTGGGTGAAAGAGCAGAGAGAACTGTTCCCTCCTAGGGGAAGAGAACAGCTGTCACAGATCCACCTTGAGGTGGTGAGAGATTCACAGCATGTGCCTCACCAAAGCTCCCTCATTCCAGAAGCAGTCCGCACTCGGCGTGTGGTCGGTGGGTGGGCATGAGACCCAACCCCTTGCCTTGCTTTGGATCCTGTCACCTCTGCTACCCCTGGCCTCTGCCGGGCACTGGCTGCGATTTTTTGCTGTACTTTGCTTTACTCTTACCTCTACCAGTTCTGCTCCCCTCATTTCTGCACACCCCTAAACCCCCTGCATCAAAAGCCCCATGTCAGAGCCTCTTTCTAGAGAGCCTGGTCTAAGATGTGCCCCAAGGCTGGGGGGATTTTAGTGGACAGAACAGGCTCCTATTGAGCTGTACCCCTGCTGACTATGAGACTCCATCATCTCTATGCATAAAAAGTGGACTGTGAGGGGGCTGGAGGGATGGCTTCGCAGTTAAGGCGTTTGCCTGCAAAGCCAAAGGACCCAGGTTCGATTCCCCAGAACCCACATTAGCCAGATGCACAAGGGGACGCATGCATCTGGAGTTTGTCTGCAATGGCTGGAGGCCCTGGTGTGCCCATTTTCTCTCTCTCTCTCTCTCTCAATTCTTTCTCTGTCAAATAAATAAATAAAAATATTTTTAAAAAGAGGACGGTGGGCCGTGACCCATTTTGCTGGAGGACTACTATGAGGTGCCATGGGGACACCTTGGAAGATAACCCCTGCCCAGCCCAACCCCTCTTCCATTTCCATGTTCACCTGGCTGGCACTATGAAAGCAGTGGGCTCACTTCTCCTTCATTTCGTCTGTGCCAGCTCTAGGCGCTGTCCTGCAGGGAGCCTTCTCTGATAGCCACACCCTCTCCTACCTCTACAGTCTCAGAAATACCTGGCTCTCTATGATATAATTTACGAATTCAGTTACTCCCACCAAAATGTCCCTTGAGGGCTGCAGAGCTGGTTCAGCAATGCCTGCGATGCCTAATGCCCCAGGTTTGATCCCCCAGGACCCATGTAAGGCCAGATGCACAAATCAGTGCATGCGTCCGGAGTTCATCTGCAACAGTTTGAGATCCCAACCCACCTACTCTCCCTCCCTTCCTCCCTCCCCCTCTCTCTCTTGCAAACACATAAGTAACATATTAAAATATTTTGGGGCTGGAGAGGTGGCTTAGCAGTTAGGGAGCTTGCCTGAGAAGCCTAAGGACCCAGGTTTGATTCCCCAGTACTTGTGAACCCCAGATGCACAAGGTGGTGCATGCATCTGGAGTTCATTTGCAGTTGTTAGAGGACCTGGCGTACCCATTTTATTCCTCCCTCCCTCCCTCCCCCACCTCAACTAAGTAAATAAAATTTCAATAAAAGTTTTTAAAGTCCTTTGATATGGGGAAGGGACATGTGCCTCTGTTAATGGCCCAAAAAAGCACATCCCAAGCTGAAGTTAGTTCAACGCCTGTGCTTAATATTTTATCTGTTAACATCGTCATTCATTCAAGAGGTTTTCACAGAGCATCTGTGTAGTGAGGAGAACAACATGACTCTGGGTCTGCAGGGAGCCAACGGCTGTCTTGAAAAAGCCCTGAAAATTCTGCGTTCAGTACAGTCATATTTATGTCAGTATCGTTTTGTTTCTTTCTCTATCCCATTGTCAAGTAAAATATGTTCTTTAAGAAGGTAAGTTATGGGCTGGAGAGATGGCTTAAGCGGTTAAGCGCTTGCCTGTGAAGCCTAAGGACCCCGGTTCAAAGCTTGATTCTCCAGGACCCACATTAGCCAGATGCACAAGGGGGCGCACGCGTCTGGAGTTCGTTTGCAGTGGCTGGAAGCCCTGGCGCGCCCATTCTCTCTCTCTCCCTCTTTCTGTCTGTCGCTTGCAAATAAATAAATAAAAATAAACAACAACAACAAAAGAGCAGAGCCTCAGGAAGGCAACAGCTCTTTATAAAAAAAAAAAAAAAGGTAAGTCAGACTTTAAGTGTGGCTTCTTGGATGACAGGCATGAGACACTCAGACAGAACCTCCTGGTATGCGTGGCTCTGTGTGGAGCTGAAGTATCCTGGGGACAGGATGGCACCTGAGAGCCACGGGCTCCCTGGTTCTGATCCAAACAGCAGGCCCGCATGTCTGCCCAGCAGCCACACTCCTTCCACACACCACCACTCTGCTTGCTCGACCTCGGCTTGTCCGGAGGCAACCTGGTTTCACATAAAGGACAATCTCCTGGCCCCAGATGAAGCAGGCCTGGGTGTCCGTCATCTCATGATAGCTGAGACCATAGGGGACGTTGTTGGTGGCGTGTGGCAAGGTCAATCCAGGAGAGGCTCTGGGTTCCTTCTCTCCTGCACCTGCCTGGCATGTCCCGGACCTATCTGCAGATGTGACAGCCTGTGATCAAAGGTCAACACAAGAAGGGTCACGAAAGAGAAGGAGCCCCACACCCCCGCTGCTCTCATTCAGCCGGGGACTCCCGCTGACCCGTGGACCTCCATTTGTAAGAAGACCACGTGCCGACATGTGCCGCCGTCGGCCAGTTTTCTGAAACTTGAGCCCCGAAAGCACTCTCAAGCAACTCAGTTCCTCGGGGGATGCACGGACCTGGGTGTTCAGGGCTCCCATGTTACAGACAAGGAGTCTCCGCGCACTGGAGAAGGTCGATACCTATTTCTGCTACGGCCAGCAGCCTGGAATGGAGGGCGCATCAGCTCAACAGAATTTATAGGGCAGAAACGGACAGCAGCAGTCAGTGTGCTAACAAGAGAAACTCCAGCCACAAGTGTAAGATCAGAATGAAGCCAAGGATGCCGCCATCACTGCTAATGCTCACAGACGATACCGTGGGTGGTCAGAAGGCGTCCCTGAGGGCATCAGGAGCAGGTGACAGAGCAGGATCCAGGGCTTGGATGACTGCTCTCCTGAGGGAGGCACAGACAAACAACCCGCTGTGAGTGACACACAAGTCCTGAGTTCCCCAGAGGGCCCAGGGCCAAGAGCCCCAGCGCAGCCAGGCCCCCTGCGCCTGGAGGAGGTGGTCCAGAGGGCCCCTCTCCAGACAGTGATCATGCCTCCCCCGAGCTTCCTGCTCGCTGCCCCCCCCCTTCACGCTCCCCCGGGAGATGGAGGAGGAGCGATGAAGACACTTGGCAGGTGTCTTGCAAGCACCTCGGCCCGGCTGCTTATCTGCGTCCCTGCCACCTCGCCACGGCAAATTGCTTGTTGATGAATGAGGCTATTTAAGAGCGAGTGATGCCGGCATTACAGTTATTAATGAGGGCGACGTGGAGAGATGTTTAAGAGCGACCCAACTGTTCCTACATCCTCCTACCTGTGAGTAATGGGGCCACTGAGCCTTGAGCCCTCGCCCTCTACCTCCAAGAAAAGGCCTTGGACACCCTGGCCCAAGGAGGGCTGGCGACAGCCGGAGAGCCCCAGAGCTGATCTTTCATAGCAACGTCCTGGCTTCATGACAAGGGACAACACACCTCGATCTGGAAGTGTAGGCAGTGAGGATGGGGAAGTGCACACCTGAGGACACACGTAGGAGGCGTGTGCATGCGTGCACGTGTGGAAGTGAGTGGGAACACAGGCCATGTGTACATGCATACTGACCAAATGACCACACAATCCCAGAATGGAAGCTGAACCCCAGGTTCTCACCAGCAGGAGAGATGTGAAACAGACGAGAGAGGTTAAAAATCAGACACTCCACAGAAAAAGCTTAGCCCAGGAACCAGCCAGAGCACAGAGCAGGTTTGGGAATGGTGAGGTGGGACTCTCTCGTCATCACTGCAATTATTAAGGTAAACTCCCCCGGGGTGAAGGCTGGGGAGACCATGCCAAAGTGATCAGGAAGGTGTCGCCTGCCTCGGTAGGCGAGGGATGCTGGGAACAGAGCAGAGCGTGAGACACAGACATGGGCAGGAACAGGATGAGGGGCTGAGACCTAGCTGCGATGATCCCGCATAACCACACTGGTTGTTAAAATACTGAAACAGGGCTGGAGAGATGGCTCAGGGGTTAAAGTGCTTGCCTACAAAGGCTAACAGCCCAGGTTCAATTCCCCAGTACCCAGATGGCACAAGCAACTGGACTTCACTTGCAGCAGCTGGAGGCCCTGATGTGCCCATTCATTCTTTCTCTCTCCCCCTCCCCTCTTAAAAACAAATAAGAAATATTGAAACACCATGTGTGATGGATTGAGAGCTACCAGGCAGGCGCCCCCACCCTGTGCCCTGGCATGATCTCCAGGGCACGACAGCTGGGCAGATCCCGCACCGGGTAGATAAGCACAGCATATGTGGTGGCCGCAAGAACGCTGACCTCAGCCAACAAGGACCATGCATCCATAGTGGGACACAGTCCTAAGATCACATCATGGAGGAGGGAGTTTCCCAGAATGCAAAGTCCCCAACTGCTGTTGGGAAGGGAAGGCAAGGGAAGCGGCAACAGCAGCTCTGCTGGCAACCAGGCAGCTGCTGAGCAGTGGCCAAATACCAGGTGCTGTCCCTGTCCACTGTCAACTCCAGGACAGGCCTCCAGACAGGGAGTCCACACGCGCGAAACCCGCAGCTGAAGATGTCATCCACGGGATGTCCCCCGTACCAAACCCCGCAGGACGGGGTCCTGCTTGAAGCGGTGCTTTGCCAGGGAGAAAACTGCCTCTGTAGATTAATGGCAGGCTTTCTATTGCCTGGAAACATGGCTGTGTGTGTGGCTCTTTTGGATTTAACTGTCAGAAAACTGTAGCACAGCACCCTAAGGTTGTAATCATTCAACCCAGGCACCCGCCACCATCTTAATCCCTCTGCTTCCTCTGCACACGTGTGGCGTGTTGTCCTCCCATGTCACCAGACCTGCTCAGGCTAAGCTCCCAGGTCCCTCTGGAGGAAATTTCAAGGCAATGTACCACGTAGACTATGGCACAGTTTTGTTTTTTTCCTGCTTTTAGCCAAGTTTATAATGATGACAATTATGAGTAATGAGTAAAATCTAGAATAGTAAGGTCTGAAAATTTTGGAATTTCTCTAGAAAAGAATCCTGGTAATAGCTGGAGGAGAGGAAGTTGTGGCTGTTGAAAAGATTAGAGCCGTTAAGAAGTGGGGCTCAGGAGGTTGCTCAGTGGTTAAAGGTACTTTCTTACAAAGCCTGCTAGCCTGGGTACAATTCCCCAGCCACGCAGGTGAAGCCGGACAGGCAGTTATTTGCAGCAGCCAGAGGCCCTGGCACGCGCGCGTACACACACACACACACACACATACATACACACACACACACACAAATAAATAAATAATTCTTTTTTCAAAACAAGAAACCAAAGGGCTGGGGAGATTGCTCAGCGTTTAAAGGCAGTTGCTTGCAAAGCTTGCCAGCCTGGGTTCAATTCCTCAGTGCCCTTATAAAAGCTGGATGCAAAGTGGCACATGCATCTGGAGTTCATTTGCAGAAGCAAGAAACTCCAGTGTGTGCACATGCATGCACGTGTGCTCACAACATAATTGTATTTTATTTATTTATTTATTTGAGAGGGAGAGAGAGAAAAAAGAGAGAGAGAGAGAGAGAGAGAGAGAGAGAGAGAGACAGAATGGCCATGCCAGGGCCTCTGGCCACTGCAAACAAACTCCACATGCATATGCCACCTGGTGCATCTGGCTTTACTGTGGCTACAGGGGAACTGAACCTGGGTCCTTTGGCTTTTCTGGCAAACACTTTAACTGCTAAGCCATGTCTCCATCCCAGATGCAAATACACTAATTTAATTTTAAAAGAAGCCAAGTGCTTTACATCAGGACAATAGGAAAGCTGTTCACGGGCATCTCAGGAATCCAGCACATTCTGAGAGGAGTAAAGGTTTTAACTCACTTGAAAAACTTTACTTCGAAAAGTTGGCTCTGGGACACCCAGTCCAGGTGCTCAGAAGCCAATGGAGTTGTGCCAAGGAGGCCCAGCTGCTTCTTGAGCTGGCACACACCTTGGCATTGTCCATTAGTTGCTGGTTTTGCGGGCACGTAGAATGCAAGCCTGAGGGAGCCAAGGAGGTTTCCATGTGGGGTTCACAGAAAGGTCTGAGAGGCCAGCGAACGTGTGGCAGGATCACAGTCCCTGCAGGTGGCCCTTGAGAGGGCGATACACAGAAGCTGTTGAGTGTGAAGCCAAAAGTGCAATGGAGGGGCTGGAGAGACGGCTTAGTTAAGGCGCTTGCCTGCGAAGCCTAAGGACCCAGGCTCAATTCCCCAGTACTCACATAAGCCGCATACCCAAGGTGGCGCATGTGTCTGGAGTTCATTTGCAGTGGCTGGAGGCCCTAGTGTGCCCATTCTCCCTCCCTCTCTCTCTACCTGCCTCTTTCCCTCTCAAGTAAATAATTAATTAAATAAGATACTGGGTGGGGGGGGGTCAGTTTCAAGGTAGGGTCTCACTCTAGCCCAGGCTGACCTGGAATTCACTATGTAGTCTTAGGCTGGCCTTGAACTCAGGTTGATCCTCCTTCCTCTGCCTCCTGAGCGCTGGGATTAAAGGCATGTGCCACCACGCCCAGCAATAAGATACTTTAAAAAAATACAATAGTGCGGGTGCCAAGAACTTGGAGTGCCTGCTAAGGAAAGGCACATGCAGTGAACAGAGCCAGTCCAGGAGAAAAGCAGGTGACGTGCGCTTAATCAGCGAAGCCTCATACTGGCTTGTGCCCCGCGTTCTGGATGTGGAGCCGCAAGGACTGGTGTTTGCCCGCTGGGTTTCGGCCTTGCTTTGGCCCAATCTCTCCTTGCTATTCCCTTCTTGCGAGATGGGAATGTTTATTCTGTATCACTATATATTGGAAATATTGTACTGGCTATTTATTTATTTGCTGTTTATTTACAAACAGGGAGGAGGGGGTTAGTTGCACGGGGGCCTCCTGCCACTGCCAAGGAACCCCATACGCAGGCACCATTTGTGGGCAGTGGGAATCAACCCCTGCCATCACTCCGTCCCTTGCCTGCCAGCTAAATGTCACAGAGGCTCAGAGCCCAAGAGTTTGCCTTAAGTGTCAGAAGAGATTGCACAATGTTGGAACTGTTAAGACCACGCGGCCTCTTGGAGATGGGCTAAGTGTATTTTGCGTTTTGAGATGGCCATGGGCCTTATGGGCTGGGGGGTGCAATATCATAGCTGGAGTGGGAAGTACCTCCCACAGGCTCATCCGTTGAACGGTTGGTCTACGCTGAGGGGTCCTGTTTGAGGTATAGCTGGAAGAGGAAGTAGGTCACTGGGGGGGGGCGTGTCTTTGAAGAGTATCCTCCCCTGGCCCTTTGCTGTCTGTCTGTCAGATCCTGTCTGCCAGGAAGTGAACAACTTTTCCGTATTTTCACCATGATGCTTAGTCTCACCATAGCCCAGAAACCACGGAGCCAGGCAACTGTGGGCCGAAACCTCAGAAACCAAGAGCTGAAGTAACTCCTTCCTCCTCTTAGCTATTAGGTCACTGCCATGAGAGTCTGAAGGCCTCCCCCGTGCATACTCTGCAGCGAACCCTAGAAGACGCCACCGCTCGCCACCACCACACACGCCCCCTGAGGGCAGTGAGGGTAAGAATGAAACAGACAGCACAGGAAAAGTGAACCGACCACCCTGGCCTCTGTCTCTTGTCACATGGACAAGTTAGGGATCAGGCAGGGGGAGAGAGAGTCACACAGAGTCTGGGACACAATTGTACTTATGTTTGAACCCCACCTCTTTCGTTTGTCTGCTGTGTGACCCTGGGTAAGGCTCTTCCCCTCTCTGAGCCTCACCTCCATGACAGAGATAATCACTCAGAGGGTAGAATAAGGGGCTACCCATGCCAGTGCCTGCCTTACCGTGGAGGCCCAGCAAGTGGCGGCCACACCCTTTTCTTTCTCAACTCAATGAGAGGGGCATGGTGTCAGGGATCATCTCCAACATGCCCTCACTACAGAGGGGAAACTGAGGCCCAGGGAGGTCAGCCACCGCAGCCGGGGGCACACAGCAAGCTTGAGGTGAGCAAGAGCTGGTCTCGGGCCTCCAACTTGAAAGCCCTATTCCATTCACCCACCTCCAAGATTCGGACCCCAGGCACAAAAGGGTGGCCTGCTTCTCCTCCCCACAGTCTAGCCTCTGCCACCCTCCAAGTGCCCACTTCAGCACTCCTGGCACCCATCCCACCTTCCACTACCAGCCAGCTTGCCCTACCTTTTCCTTCATGCCCAGCCTGCCACATCCCCCCACCCCCGTGACAAAGTCAAAGGGGGCGGGGACCCCAGGGGTGACGGATGGACCCTGTGCTGGTTCCACTTTTCACAGGGGCATACAGAATGACAGACCTTGGGAGCCGGGCATTAATGCGCAAGATTTATAGTCAGATCTGTCACGCTTGATGGCGTTCCCCCAAACTTAGCTCGGCCTGAAGGTCGCTTTTCAGAGGTGATAAGTGCAAAAAAAAAAAAAAAAAAAAAAAAAAGGTATCGTCCCTGGCCTGCCCTCCCTGGGTGCCCTCCCCTCCTGAGCCCAGGGCATGGGCTGCTTAGCAGAAACAGAGAGAGGAGTCCCCTCTCCCAAGCAAAGGAAGACCCTGGTGGCCTCCCTTTCAGCCTTCCTTCTCCATGTCTTCCTCGGGTTGCCCATTGGTGCCTAGGCTCCAAGGAAACCAGAGGGAGGTAGGCAGAGGGCATCCTGGGCAGCACCAGAAAGCCAGCCCATCAAGGCCTCCTTGTGTTGGTTTGAGGTGGGGGCGGGGGGGTTGGAGACGCAGAAATGGTAACAGGAGCCCCACGAACAGCTCAACCCCACATCTGATCCCAGGCCCCGGATGAGAAGTGACAGATGCCCCCAGTGGCCCGGAGGGGCCACCCTGGTCTTCCCTAGTGAGGGGCAGAGGCCAAGGCTAATCCACCCACCCACCCAGGGATGACCCACACTCTCCTAGGACCTTGCTAGAGAAGGAGGTGGGAGAGGCCTTGAATGACCGGGCCGATGGGCCCACTGCATGGAGTGGTAGATTGAGGCTCAGAGGGGAGAGGCAAGAATCTAGGTTGGGACATTCATTGAACAGTTCCTGTAACTTCACTTTGAGCCTGGCCTGGCAGCTGGGGCTCTTGACCTTGTGCCAGCTCTGGGGCAAGGCACTGGGGGGGGGGTACAGGGGGCACAGGTTAGTTCTCTCTGAAGGACAGAATCCAAGCTTGTGACATTGTCCGGTGGCAAAGCGCTTGCCATGCAAGTGTGGGAAGCAGAGTTCAAATCCCCACACCCCTAGAAGTACTGGGTGGGCGCAGTGGCCACCCATATTCCCAGCATGTGGGAGGCAGAGACGGAGGTCCCCGGGAAAAGCTAGCTAACTAGACTAACTGAGCCGGTGAGCTCTGGACTCACATGGCCTCAGCAAAATAAAGACAAGAGCCATCGAGATAGACACGTGGCCTACACACACAGTGCACATCTCACACACACATACATACACACACAGACAAACACACATAGACACACACACATGACCAGACTCTAACAGAGAGAGCAAGACCCTCGAAGCTCAGTGAGAAAAAGAGAAAACTGCATCCTGGCTATGCACATACTTGTTTTGCTCTCAAAATACCCTGAGGCAAAGCTGTAAGTTTCACGCTGGCGGGACGGCACAGCGGTTAAGGCGCTTGCCTGGCAAAGCCTGCTGGACCCAAGTTCAATTCCCCCAGACCCATACGCAGCCAGATGTACCCAGTGGTACATGCGTCTGGAGTTCGTGGCGGCAGCTGGAAGCCCTGGCATGCCCATTCTCCCTCTCTCTCTCCTAGGAAATAAATGGACAAATAAAATATTTTTAAAAGCTCTTTTTATTAAAAAAAAAAGTTTCTTCATTTTGCCAAGGAGGAAACTGAGGCAGAGGCCTACTGGCTGTGAGTTGCCAGGTCTCCAAGGCTGCTCTTGACCCCTCACTCAACTGGCTCTCAGGAGAAACCAGACGGCAGACGCTGCCAAAGACAAGTGTCTGCTCAGTGAGGTCCAGAGGCGCGGGGGGAAAACTGGCACCTCTGCAGGGTGAGGGTTCTAATAGGAAGGCATTCCCCCTTACCCCCGCCCCACCCCCACTCAGGCAGTCTCAATGCCAAACTTGGGGCTCACAAGATGCACTTGCGTCCAACCCCAAGGCTCACCCTGTTGACCTCACCTGGGGCGGGGGTGCGGCTCCCTGGAGTCGGAGGGCACTGGACCCTCTGCAGAGCAAGCCGGCTGGGGCTGCGCTCCGGAACAGAAGCTGTGGCAGCTGGTGCCCCCTGTGCAGTGACCAGGGGGTGGGAAGGTGGCAAGCGCCAGCATCCTGGATTGGAGAACCCGGCCTGAGAACGCTATACCGTTCCCGGGTTACAGATGAGCTAAATTAGCTGTGACGCTCATTAGCGGCAGGTCCTAATTAGTGAAAATTAATATTGGCTTTGATAAAGATGTCGGTGCCAGCTCTCCAAGGCAGAGGCATCATCGACCTTGACAGCCGGGCTAGCAACGGGGTGGGTGGGGGTACCACGAGGGCCTGGCAGCAGGTGACAAGTCACGGGGGAGGGTCAGCACTCCTTCCTACGGCTCCTTGACCCCCAGCAGACACGTTACAGGGCCGCACCTCCCCAGAGCTTCCAGGTGGCATCTAGAGTAAGTACCCCTGACATTACAGCCAGTGTGTCTACCCGGACCCATGGAGATGTGTTCTTTAATCTCCACTTTACAGGCAAGAAAATCAGGCTCAGAAAAGTCGAGTAGCATGTGCGGAGACATCTATGTACCATGATTTGGACTCAAGCAATCTGACACTGAAGCCATGTTCCATGACCTCAGTATTGATCTGCCCTCCCAGAAGAAGAACCTGCAAACAGCACCACATGGTCCACCCGGCATCTAGCGCCACGTCCCACACATGGTAGGCTATCAGCAAATATGTACAGGTGAGCTCATGACTGAGAGGAAGTGTTCCAGTCCTTCCAGAATGTTCCCCCCGCCTCATTTTGTGCTATGGAGAACTAATGCTGATCTCGGCGTGGAGCCACTTGGTCAAGCGTCACTCTGAAAACTGTCCAAGACGAAGCCTCCAGACACTTCTAGAACTGTGTTTCTGTGGCCAGGGTCCCGGGGAACCTGGGAGCATCTGGGAGCGTCATGTCTTTCCAGGCCGGGATGGAAGCGCCGCCTAGACCAGCTCGCCCAGGCCTCAACCGTGTGGTTGCCAAGTGACCTGCTCTGAGGTCCAGCCCCTCGGGCCACCTGGGAGGTGACAGGCGGATGTGTGGTTTCTCTTTACCTTGTCCCAGTTCCCTAGCCAGGGATGCAGAGTCCCAGCCCTGGGTAATGAGGGAAGTAACAGATACATCTATTTTTAATCCAAATAAAGGGAAAATGTTTTCCACCACAGAGTTTATAAAAATAACAACACATTATTCGGGCATTAGTAACAATAAAGATGTCAAACTGTCAGATAAGAAATTAATCTCATTCCAAGCACAATTAAAAATGCTATTATCCCACCACCTGGGGCCACTCGGCTTTTACCACTCAGCAGACTTCAATAGATAAAGAGGCCAGACACAGAGCACAGGGAGTCCTTGGCACTGCCCGCCTGCCCAGCCTGCCACTGGCTGACACCTGCAACCTACTCCTTGCTTGTTCCCGGCTCAAGGACTCGGCTTGGCTATGGAGGATGTGCAGGCCCTTCAAGGCCAGTGGGTGAGGGTGAGGCAAGCTGGTTGGGGTCAAGGCCTGTGCAATGCAGCCACTGTCGAGGTCGGGTGGTTCCTGGCCAGCATGCACAGGGGACCCGGGCTGAGTCCCGGACAGTGTAGGTCACGGAGGGTTCAGCCAGGGTGACAGGGGCACTCTCAGCATTGCCGTGAAGAGAATGGGGGCGGGTTTCAGGCCACAGGCGGAGGAAGAGCTGCGGGACAGAGGCGGCGTGGTTCCCAGAGATGAGCAGCCACAGGAAGCCACCACTGCCATCTGTCCACTGGAGGGACAGAGGAGGTGGTGGCGGTGCCAGGGGCCGAGGACAGCCGAGTGCTGGACAAGATCATGACATCAAAATTTAAAGAGAGACTGATTGAGATGGGGAGGGGCTATGATGGAGAGTGGAGTTTCAAAGGGGAAAGTGTGGGGACGGGAGGGTATTACCATGGGTTTTTTTGTTTATAATCATGGAATTTGTTAATAAAAATTTGGAAGGAAAATTTTTTTTTTTAATCTCAGCTTAGGCTAGAGAGGTGGCTTAGTGGTTAAGGCACTTGCCTGAGAAGCTTGAGGACCCATGTTCTACTCTCCAGGTCCCACGTAAGCCAGACGTACAAGGTGGCACAGGCGGGCAAGGTTGCACATGCACACAAGGTGGCACACGCATCTGGAGCTCAATTACAGTGGCTGGAGGCCCTGGCACGCCAATGCTCTTTCCCTCTCTCTCTCCCTCTCCCTCTCTCTCCCTCGCTCTTGCATAAAAAAAGGCCACTCTGCTGGACTTGCCTCAAAAAAGTAATAAAATAAAAATTATAAAAATCGAGATGGCTTAGTGGTTAAGGCACACGCCTGCGAAGCTTAAGGAACCAGGTTCGATTCTTCAGGTCCCACGTAAGCCAGTTGCACAAGGTACTGCATGTGTCTGGAGTCCGTTTGCAGTGGCTAGAGGCCTTGCCATGCCCATTCTCTCTCTCTCTCTCTAATAAATAAATAAAATCTTTAAATAAATAAATAAAAATAAAAATCTGGGCTTAGAGTTCCCCCTGTCTAAATGCTATTGTTTCTCCTCTTAACTAAGCACCTTTCCCCTCTGATACTCACCCATTTATTCACTCAATGAGTATTCACTAAGAAGGTCTCTTGAGTGCTGAGCCCTCAGCTGGGCACCGGGGGCATAGCATGGAAAGGAGGAGGCCCCTGCTGTCTGTGGAGTGTGGGCGCAAATCCTCTGCAAAGACTCCAGGGAAGACAGTCCTGGGCAGAAGCAGCAGCGAGCGCAAGGGCGCTGAGATGGGAATGCACTGGTCAGACGCAGGGCAGATCCCATCGCTGATATACAGGGAGCCAGGAGGACGGCGGCAGGAGATCAAGTCAGAGGTGCCAGTGTCTGGGCTGGCACGGTCTGGTTTTTGGCCTCACAAGAAAGGAGAGCTCCAGGAGGTGGTGAGCAAGGAATGATCCTGTTGGCTTACGCTTCTAACTGCATGACCACGGGCAGACACTCCACTCCGGATGTGAGGAAGGAACCGTGGGCAACCAGGCAGACACGTCCCACATAGGTACCCAGCAGTGGCTAGTTTCAGCTCTGTGACTCTGGACGGAACCTCTCTGAGTACCTCCACTGCACTCCATTTATTTGGGATGCCACCCTAAACTCTTGGGTTACTGAGGTCGGGGGCTAGTTAAAGCTCTCATTACAGGTGGCTGGCCATAGCACCCTACTGATGGGAAACACCTCAGAGTACTAGCCATAAACTTAAAATTCCCTTTGTGCAGAGCACAGAGCCCTATTGGAACACTGGCTGTATGAAGGACAGAGGATGGGCAAGGCTCTGTGCTGGGCACAGCCTCCGTTGTCAAGGATTGAGGTCCGCCCGTAGCTCTGAGCTAGAATAGAATATACCCATCCTGCTCCCATCTCCCTGGCGCTGCCTGGGGATGACCTGAGGGAGAGGTCAGGCCCAGGGAAGGCGAGGGAAGAGGGGAGGAGATGAGCAGGGGCGTGGAGGGAAGGGGAATAAAGAAAATCCCCCAGGTGAGGGCCGACAGCTTGACCTCTGAGCTAAGCTGGGTGCAAGGGTCACAAGCATGGCAGTCAGTGTTCTTCTTTCAAGAACAGTCTCTTCTGGGGAGCTGGGAGGACAGATTCGGGACCCCAAAGTGCTCAGTGTGGAGTAAGACGGCACTGACAGGCGCCCATAGGAGAAGCTGTCTGGTGAAGCTCACCGATCACCCATGCAGCAGGTGGGAAGGAGTGTGGAGGAGAGAGCAAACCCGCCTCGGCATTTTTTGGCAGCCTCCTACTTTCTGTCTGGCAAGGTCCTGCCCAGCATGCACTGGGCAGGAGAAGCTAAGGGGGATCCGTAAGTCTTGCTGACTAGCTAGTCTAGCCAAATCTGTGAGCTCCAGGTTTGGTGGCAGACTCTGTCTCAAATATCAAGGTGGGGCTGGAGAGATGGTTTAACGGTTAAGTGCTTGCCTGTGAAGCCTAAGGACCCCGGTTCGAGGCTCGGTTCCCCAGGACCCACGTTAGCCAGATGCACAAGGGGGCGCACGCATCTGGAGTTCGTTTGCAGTGGCTGGAAGCCCTGGTGCGCCCGTTCTCAATCTCTCTCTCTATGTCTGTCACTCTCAAATAAATAAATAAAAAATGAACAAATTTTAAAAAAAAAAAAGTCAAGGTGGAGGGCTGGAGAGATGGCTTAGCACTTAAAGCTCTTGCTTGCGAAGCCTAAGGACCCGTGTTCCACTCTCCAGATCCCACATGAGCCAGACACATGAAGGCGAGGCAAGCGCAAGGTCACACATGCCCACTAGGTGGCGCAAGGGTCTGGAGTTCTTGTGCAGTGGCTGAGGCCCGGGTGTGCCAATTCTTTCTCTCACATGCTCTCTAAAATAAAAAATAAATATTTTTTTAAAATAAACAATGTGGAGAATGATGGACTGATGGACAAGGACAACCAATGTTAACCTCTGGCTTTTACATGCATGTGCACTGTACACACATGCACCTGTGTACATATGAACATGCATACCACACACACGTACACATGAAAGGAAGGAAGGAGGGAGGGAGGGAGGGAGGGAAGGAGGGAAGGAGGAAAGAAGGAAGGAAAGAAGGCAGGCAGAGAGGGAGGAAAGTAAGTATGAATCCCAGGGCCTTCCGTTACACTCCTTTAATCCTTGGCAAAGACAAGCCAGGTTGGGAGGAGGGCCCTGGGTCAGGGGCAGGGAGTGGGCACAGAGAGGCAAGGCCGCTCTGACTGATGTGTTGTACGCCTTCTGCTGGGTCTCTGTCCATGGGTTGGGGAAAGGACCGTTTCCTGTGTCCACTCCAGCCCCCTCCTCTTGATCCCATTATAGCTCATGGCCAGCTGGGAAAAAAAAAAAAAATCAAGCCCCAGAGTTCAGTGGGGGCCTCTGGAACAGAGACTGCCAGTGCTCAGAGACCAGGGGACTCTCGGGATCCCTGGGGAAAACACTGTCCCCCAATCTGGAGCAGCTGTCCCGAACTCTCTGCCCACCGCCTCCGGCAGGACCGTGGAGACATGGGGAGTGGGAGTCGCGGGGCCTCACCCTTCCAGCTCGCACCCTGACCTCTCGGGCCTCACGCCCCTCGGCCACGGAGAGCTGCCCCCTTGGGAAATGCTTCAGGGGGTAAGCTGAGTCTGGCTGACAGATGTGCAAGTCACTCTTGCACCGGCTTTCCCTCTCGGGAGACGGACACTTGTGCCCTACAGAAGCGTAGGTGTGCACTACGTGCACAAGTGGACGCCTGCGTGGGTGCACTCTGCACAGAACCCTGCGTCCCCACGCGTGCACGCGTGCGAAGCCCATTCCGAGGCTTTTCTCCAGAAAGGCCTCTTGCCTCAGCAAGCGTTGTCCCTAGTTGGAGGACAGGCAGGAGCTGGCTCACAAGTGAGCAACAGGCAGCTTGTAGCTAGGGTACAGAGGGGTCCAGGTAGCCCACTGGGGCTTGTCTCAGCCCACTTCCTCTCCATGAGGGAAAAAAACGAGGTGTCTCCCCTCAACATAAATGCTACCAGGAAGGGTGGCTCACTGCTGGAATAAGACATGGGGACATTTGGGACAAAAGAGCCCAGGCAAAGGGAAGCCAATGAGCATGGGGGACGGGGCACCGCCTGGACTGTGAGCATGCCTTTGAGATGACACACACATATAAAGCACTCATGTGCAAAGTGGGGTGACTACAGCAGCCCCAACACCTGTGTGGTCTCGGTCACAGGCACTGCTCGAAGCTTTTAAATTAATTTAATTTATTTTATTTTATTTGGTCTTTCAAGGTAGGGTCTCGCTCTAGCCCAGGCTGACCTGGAATTCACTATGTAGTCTCTGGCTTTGAACTCATAGGGATCCTCCTAATTCTGCCTCTTGGGGGATGGGACTAAAGGCGTGCATTACCATGGCCAGCCCTGAGCATTTTTTTTTTTTTTAATATTTATTTGCAAGTAAAGAGGCATGGAAAGAAAGAGACAGACAGAATGGATGAGCCAGGGCCTCTAGCCACTGCAAACGAACTCCAGACATACTGGCTTTATACAGGTACTGGGGAATCAAACCTGAGTTGTCAGGCTTTGCCGACAAGCGCCTTAACCGCTAAGCCATCTCCCTAGCCCTGTTCTAAGACTTATGAGCACGATGTTTCCATATTCCAGTTTTGGGTGTAGATCTCCCTCCTCCTCAACTGCTTGGAGGAATGCCAAGCACGGAGAAGCCAAATGCCTAGTCTAAGGGCACACAGGAGAAGGTGGTGGAGACAGGCTTTGACCCCCCCACCCCCGCTGTCAGCTCCCACGCTCTAACCACTGCACTGCATGACCTCCCCACCCTGTCTCGTGAGTACTGCGGACTCAGTCAAGTACTCTGTCTAACTAAGCTGCGCTATGGGTGGTTCTCAAAGGGGGATGGCAAGCTTCATCAACACCACCTTGAGCTTGGTGGGAATAAAGACACCTCCTCCCCCCAGATCCCCATCTCACACTGGTGCAAGTCAAATCCCAAAACACTGCAGGTAGACTCCAGCATTCCCTTCAAGCCAGCCTTCCAGAGTATTCTGATACAGGCAAGAGCCCGATGGACACATTCACCTGCAGACCTTGTTCAAGTTCACACATCGGTATACTTAACACGCTGAGCCCAGGTGGGCCCTCCCACAGCCCAGGTCCAAGCTACCCTTTACTTTCCACTCTGGGGGGCAGGGGGCTCCCAAGGGGATCCCTGGCTTCATCCGCTTTGTGCCTTTCCCTTTGACAAACTGGACTTGAAAAGCAAGGACCCCACAACCCATACCAGATTCCAGCCTTGTTGTAAACAGTGATCTCCAAGGTGGGCTGTAGCCCTGTGGGTGTATGTACTCACATGCGTGTGCAACACAGACACACACACACACCATGCAACCGTGTCAGTAGCCTGAGCTATCCCTCCACATGCCTCTGCCTATGTATAGAAGGCTCACAGTATGAGATAGATTTTACACACCACACAAGAGGACAAACGCGTGCTCAGAAGCACGCCGTCACACCGTAAGCGCACATCACTACCGGCGCACGGACGCACACGTGCGTGCATATCATACGTACGGGTCACACACGTGTGTATGTGCATACGCACACGGGTGGGTGCTGTCCATGGAGGGGGAGCTGACCTTCTGGCCTTCTAGACTATTCTGTCAGGCTGTCCTGTCAGCCCGCACCAGCTGACCAACAAGGGAGGGGTGACATTTCCAAGCCACCGATGCCCCCTGCCCTGTTCTTTCCACCACCCTCAGGAGGAAAACGAGGACTTTCTGGGAGGTGGTTTTTTTCCCCCTTTGTGTGTGTGTTTCCTCTCCCCTTATTCAGCACGCGGCACTAATTTATGACTATTTTTCCAGCCGCGCTGAAGTGCAAGGGTAATGGCTCTGAGCAGCTTGCTTCCTCCGCCTGTCACTCACGGCGCCTACCTGACGGGACGCAGCTCCAAGCACGGCGCGGGGCCGGGGAGCGCGCAGGGGCCGCGGGGAGTAATTTCACTCCTGGATGGAACAACGGCAGGTAAACAGCTGTAAAAATTCATAACCAGCAGGGTTGCCTCGGGCCGAGGGCGGGCACCTTGCCCACGGCTATCCTGAGCCACCCAGCTGGGGGTGGCACAGGCTGGGGTTGCTCCCTTGTTGCCCGGAGGTGGGGGGGGTGTCCCCTCTTTGCCATCACCCAGACCACTCAGCTGCCTGGCCTTGGGTCCATCGGGCCACATCTTCCTGTCACAAGCACCTTGGTGGCTACGTGAAGAAAGCGTTCTTTGTTCTTGGGACCAAGGGTACGACAATCAGGGCTGGCAAATGGTGACCAGAGCCTAAATGTTCCTTCAGGCCCTGAGCGTCCCTGGCTGGATGACGCTGGCAGATGACAGAGTCTCTGTTTCTCATTGCAAAACCAGACAGTCTGCACCAAACGTCCACAGGACTTGCGGTAATGGAAACATGGACTGCACACATCGCCCAACACAGTTGCCACCGGACCCAGCTGGTGGCCGAACACTTGAAAGGTGACCAATGGACAAAGAAAGTTAATTATATATTTTTTATTCAACTGGGATTATTTTGCATTTAAATCCTCACTTTCTGGCCAGTGGCTACTTGGTATCCTTTAGGTCTGGAATGCTCTCTGAAGGCACCTATGTTAGAGGCTTAGTCCTCTCCCTGTGGAGCTATTAATTAGGAGCTGTACAAAATTTAAGAGGTGGGACCTAGTGGGGGGGAGGTTAGGTTATGTGTGGGGGGAGTGCCTTCAAAGGGGATTATGGGAACCCAGTCTCCTTTCATTTCTCCTCTGTCACTGTGGCCATGAGGTGAGCAGCTTGGTTCCACCTCATACTCCTTACCCTGACAGACTGCCTCACCGCAGCTCCGACCGGCCCTCTTGGAACCCCAGCACCCAGGTAAAAAACAAAACAAAACAAAACACAAAACTGGGTGTGGCCCAGGCCTTGAAACTGGAGAAGTACGGGTTTGAGTGAGACTCTATATCAAGGAAACCCATGAGAGACTGAGGAAGACACCCAAACTTCTCTTCCAGTCTCTGCACACACATTCGCGCATGTCTGCAACACGTGTGCATACGTCACGCACATATCACATCACACACCACTCACGTACTCTGCACACGTGTGTCCAAAATAAAACGTTCCAATGAGGGCGGGGGCGACACTTAGATCTTCCTCAAAAAGAGCAAACGGGGACTGGGAACATGGCTCAGTGATAGCGCGTTGCCCTAGTATGCACACACACACACACACACACACACACACACACACACACACACGGTCAAGGCTAGAGATATTTGAAGGCCTGGTCAGCAAGTTGCTGCCCTGTCTAGAGGACACACAGAGAATGAAGAACGCTTCAAGCAAAACAGGGCAGTTCTAACATTAAGATGCCCTTGGCCTTGGAGGGCTCACTCTCAGACACACCCTTGGGACTTTACATCTCTTGACCCTTGGAAACAAGACAGTCAACATCCTAAGGTCACTGGAGGGAAGTGACAAGAAAGAAGGCAGTCAGAGCCGGGCGTGGTGGAGCACGCCTTTAATCCCAGCACTCGGGAGCCAGAGGTAGGAGGATCACCATGAATTTGAGGTTCGAGGCCACCCTGAGACTACATAGTGAATTCCGGGTCAGCCTGGACTAGAATGAAACCCTACCTTGGAAAACCAAAAAAAGAAGAAAGAGGCAGTTAGAGACGGCCTCCTTCACCCTCTCTCAGCCGTCCCTGCCCTCCACCCTCTGAACCCTGGGCACCCACAGCACAGATGTGGAGATAGGAACCTGCCTAAAATGTAAGGGCGAGAAAGGACAGGGCAGCAGGGGTGACCCTGTCCTCACACCCCCATCATTCCTTTAACAAGCGGAGGGCCGAGCGCAAGATCACTGGGCTTCAGAATACTTCTTGCCAGCCGCTGGAGTGTGGGCTGGGATTTACCAGCCTCTGCGCTGGGCATGTGTCATATGTCATGTGCCACCATCCATATGTAGGCACCCTAATCAAGGGCACCAAGTTGGAACAGAGCTAAGCTCTCTGGGGGTTCCTGGGCACCCTGTCTTTTCTTTTTTTCTTTTTTCATTTATTATTTTTTTTTTGTTTTGGTTTGGTTTTTCAAGGTAGGGTCTCACTCTGGTCCAGGCTGACCTGGAATTCACTCTGCAGTCTCAGGATGGCCTCGAACTCACGGTGATCCTCCTACCTCTGCCTCCCGAGTGCTGGGATTAAAGGCATGTGCCACCATGCCTGGCCACACTGTCTTTTCAATATGGTGTCTCGTATGAACTAATTTCAGAACACCATTCTATTGCTACTTCTCAAATAAACCCACGTATTTATTTTTTTGTGGGGGAGGCTGAAAGGCAATCCCAATCTGTTCCCTGACATGCCCTAGTTGTCACATAGATGATCTAAGCCAAGAACGTGAACGTCACGAATGTCACCAAGGCACTCAGCAGAGTCATTTTTATCTTCGCTGACATGAGGTATGTGAGCATTTTCATTTCCCTAAAGTTTAGGCAAAAAAAAAAAAAAAAAAGAGGCTGTTCGCCCCTCTTCCCTGAGGTCAGAGGCCATGCATACCCAGGGAGCATCCCCACCTTGCCTCCCATTTTCGGCACCCCACAATACACCAGAGGCTGCGTGGAGCTCCAGTGGGCCGATGACAATTGACATGTGAGCCACTGACCTCTAGAAATTTCCAGCATGGGCAGAGGTGGAGGTGTGGGGTCCCAAGGTAGGACAGGAAGGATCATCCCAACCACCGAGCCCACCACATTTATGACTTTGCTACACCATCACGTCACACCACAACACTCACTGACCATCATGACCGAGAAAAAAAACAAGGCTCTGACAGTGAGAGAGGCAAGTAAGTGCTCACAAGGGACCCAGCTGCTCGGGCACCCCCTCCACAGCACACAGTCACAGCCCCCCAACCCCGACAGCTCAGGCAGGAACCACCACCCATGGCTGGGCTGCAGACTCCAGGATGACTCAGAGGGGTTCCCTGGCCTCAGCAACCATACTCCTCCTCCTTGACACCCCACTTCCATCCAACCCACAACTTCAGCAGGACTCCCTTAGGAGGTGGTGGTGGGTGTACCCAAAGAGAGAGGCAGCTTGCTGTTCCTTAATTGACTGTAAATTGCTCTCGAGCTTTTAATGAAGGCCGCCAGGAGCAATTATGTCCGCTGCTGTGTGGCCACTCTGTAAACACACGAGGCGGGGCCAGGGCCAGCTGTGCTGGTCACCGCGCAGCCAGCCGCCCCCTCTCGCCACCCCTCTTCATTGACACATATGACCTGGAGGGACCCCAGCTGAGATGCAGACGGCACAGGCCGTGTCCCAGGCAGGGGCATCCAAGAAGGCAGGGCAGGTAGATGCTAGGCATCCTACCCGATGTTCAAGGGCACATGTTGCCTAGAGCTGAGAACCACCTAGGCTGGGCACGACAGGGTTCACTGTCACTCAGGGGAGCAGCATATCCAAAACGGGGGTCCCCCCAGGCAGCGGCAGCATCGGTGATGAAAGTGCTGGAAACGCAGACCTACTGGGTCACACGCTGCGGGGTGGGGATTGGCAATTTCTGCAGCAAGTCCTTGCAAAGAAGACACCAGTTGTGGGGGAGGGGCAGGGAAGGCATACACCAGCAGAGGCCTGCTGTGCCCAGTCTACAAGATGGGAAAACTGAGGCAGCCTGTCCAGAGACACTGCAGTTTCCCCCCGCTGCCCACCGGGATTCAAGACAGCCAGCTCCCCATCGGCGCTGGCAAGTGCTGCTTTCTCTAGTTCTCTCTGGAGGAATCGCTCCTTCCTCCCTAACTGTGTGTCCAGCGACGTGGAGATGTGTCTCTGGAGTCTTTCCGCGGCGTCTGGCCTCAGCGACCTCCACACTCTGTTCTGTCATGTGACAGAGCCCAGAAAAGAGCAAAGATCGAGATTGTCAGACAGCTGGAGGCTGGAATGGTCAGCACATTGTCCCTCCAGGGGTCCAAGCACTCTTCTCCAGGCTTCTGCCTCCAGGAAACCCTGCCACGTGTACCCTCGCCATGTGTCTCTTGGCCAACCCCTGCCCGCATGTCTTCTCGTTGGATGGATGGATTTTTGGAGGGGGACAGACTCTAAAAGTGCTTCTCACAGCACCTGTTCCATGTCGGCTGCTGCATATGCCCTGGGACCTGGCCCCTGTCCTCAAAAAGGTAACCAATTTGCATTATGATGGTCCCCTAGAATGCACTGGGCTGGCAGCTGTACTGGGATCTGATTGAGGAAAGCCACCAGGTGACTAGAGTTGAGGTGAGGGTCCTTGTTCCTCCTGTCCTATGTCCCTGTGTGTCACAGAATACAGAGTCCGTGCATGCTGGATCCTCTTATTTCTCAGGGAATATGCCAACCTGCAGAGATGGCATCCTTAGCAACAAGATTGGGATACCTAAAGTGACCAGTGTCAGAAATCAAAGAAAGACATGTCTCCCTGGGTCCAAATGCCACCAGGGACACACCCAATGGCACTGATGTCCCACCTCACATTTGGGGCTTGGAGGATCAGTGTGGGGGCAGAATAGCAATGCAGGAGACTGGCAATGGTTTTCTGGTCCCATCAGGGTGAGCTGGGGCTGGACCCCATCACGGCCAGTGATACAGTCCACCTTTGGTCCACCCACCAGTGACTGTGGGAGCAGATGCCTCCGGCCCAATAGGCCTGAGTTATGCACACGGCAGGATCTCTCCGAGAGCTCAAGCAGCCACAGTGCAGTGGAGAGGGCAGCACTCAGCAGTCCCATCACCTCACTCCAGGGGCACGGCACACTTGTCCCGAGTCACCCTTCCGAAGGCTACGTCAGTCGTCTGAGGAGCCTGACGCTACTGCCCACAGCCCGGCTGCTCAGCAGCCCCGGAAAGTAAGACGGGGGAACAGGGGGACACGGGCCGCACCCCTTCCATCCACAAAGGACAGAGGAGTCCAAGACTTAAGGCACAACTGGGAAGAGGGTGAATGCCCCTTCCAAGGGGACTGGAAGATCCTCTGTGCCCATTAAGAGGGTGAAGACCCATCCATGCAGACAGAAAGGAAGCTGAGCCTCAACCCAGCTTGGCACTTGCTGACTGTGAGCCCTGGGCAGGTGACAGCCGCTCTCGGTTTCTTCTGCCGTGAAGCTTTCAGAAACACCTCCTTCATGGGGTGTTCGAGGGCTGCACACACCTTAGCCATTCACTCATCTCTCCAGCCCTCCTTAGTTTACTTAATCACTGCTTCCACCTAAGGATACAGAGGGATCGCTGCCCACTTTCCCACAGAGTAAACTGAGGCAGGAAGCAGTTAAGGAGCTAGTGACACAGTCCGTCTTTGGTGATGACACAAGGTGTATGAACAGACGTTAGCACAGTGTTGACACGGGACAGTGGCTGTGCTAGAAAAGGCAGGTGACATTTGTCCCAGTGATGAAGACGGGCTATGGGGACTAGGCACCACTAGGGTTAGCAGAGCAGACTCCGGGACCTCTGTCTGTCGGCCCGTGCTGCTGTCGTATGAAGAGGCACAAGGGGATGCTGAGGAGTTATGGGGTACACTGAGCCAGATGGCAATGGTCGCAGCCCATCAGCCAGGGGTGGCTCTCACTGCCTAAAGAGAGGTGGGGCTGTCCAGTACTGGAAGGATGGCCGCAGTTGGCAGACATCTATGCCAGGGCATTCCTGGTCTGGCAGGGAGGCAGAACCAGGGACCTCTGGCCTCTCCAGTCTGGACATGAAGACAGCCCTTGGAAGAGTCATGTGTGAAGCTGAATCCAGGGGCTTTGACCCCACGCCACCCCCCAAGCTGCTCTCCCTCTCAGGGAAAGAACTAGCCAGCAATGTCCGCAACAGTAATGGTGCGAGTTGGTAACTCTTGGGGCTGTCTATGTGCCAAATGTTTCAAAATGTCTTACTTTCCTTAGTTTATTTTCAATTTTTTTAAAAAATTATTTATTTATTTGCAAGCAAAAAGAGAAGAGAGACAGAGAGAATGGGCATGCCAGGACCTCCAGGCACCGCAAACAGACTCCAGATGCACGTGTCACTTTGCGCATCTGGCTTTATGTGGGACCTGGGGAATTGAACCAGGATGGTTAGGCTCTGCAGACAAGCAACTTCACCTTTTATCTCTCCAGCCCTCCTTGGTTTATTTAATCACTGCTTCCATCTAAGAATACAGCAGGATCACTGCCTGATTTCTAACAGAGTAAACTGAGGCAGGAAGAGGTTAAGAAGCTTGTGACACAGTCCGTCTTTGGTGACGATGCTAGGGAAGGCGGCTCCGAAGCGAAGGCTCTTAAAGACAAATTGCTCGGCAAAAACTGTATCTACCACCTGTATGGCAATTTCATTTCCAGAGCTCATGACTAAGCCCCCCGTGAACTTGGCTGGACAAGGGAGATGATTCCTGTTTCCAGAGGAAAATGGGGCTCCAAGAAGGTAAGGACCTTGGCTGTGGTCACACAGTATATCAGTTACCTTCTCCTTGATGGGACAAAGAATCTGACTCGAAATTAATTCAAGGGAGGGAAGGTTTATTTTTGTTTTGAAAAAAAAAAATTTTTTTCTAGGTAGGGTCTCACTCTAGCTCAGGATGACTATGTAGCCTCAGGGTGGCCTCGAACTAGTGGTGATCCTCCTACCTCTGCCTCCCAAATTCTGGGATTAACGGCGTGCGCCTCCACGCCCGGCTTGAAAATATTTTTATTTATCTATTTGCAAGCACAGAGAGAGAAAGAGATGGACAGAAAAAAATCATAGAGAGGATGGGCACCCCAGGGCCTTCAGCTGCCGCACACAAACTCCAGATGCATGTACCCCTTTTGTGCACGAGGGTCTGTTTTGACTGACAATTCCAGGTGACACTCCACCATGGCGTGGAAATCATAGTGGCTGGAGTTCAAAGCGGCTGGTTACATCTGGGCCATGGTGGGGAAGCAGAGAGAGATGGACGCTGCTCTCAGGCAGCACTCTCTTTCATACAGGCCAGGACCCCAGCCCGTGGAACCGTGTCACCCACAGTGAAGTCTTCCCAACCCCGATTAACCTAATCTAGAAAATCCCTCACAGAACCTTCCAGAGGTTGACCTAATCTAGGGAATCCCTCACCGATGAGTCTAGGTCCTGTCAAGTTGACAAGCGACCTAAGCCACCACACACAGCGAAGATGATGTAGGGTTTGGATTAGAACCCAGGCCTGAGTCTTCCCTTCCGAGTCTCAGTACACAGTGCGGGCACTGGGGGAGTCCAGTGGATCAGGGAGGAGACCAAAGGCACCGGGTACAGGGCCCTCGGGGACAGCTTTCTGGGACCTCCAGGCCTGTTCTTTGTCAAGGGCTGACTTAGCACCTTGATCTCTTGCCTCAGGCCAAACAGTCAGGCTCCTGTGTCCCCTGAGGCTCATAAAGCACAGGAGGGATGAGGGCAGTAATGACAAGTTCAACAAGTTCAAAGCCAGCTCTGCCTGTCAGAGTTTCCCCAGCCAGCTAGAGGGCTTCAGCTCTTGTAAATCACACCTCGGCTGGTGCCCTGCAAACCTGACTGCTCCCAGCCCCTTGCAAGCTCACCTTGCTGGCACAGCAGGGCCAGGCTCCTCTGCCAGCCCCTCCCTCCAAAGTGGGAGCCACGAACAAGCGAGCTGGCAAACCTACTTTCCATTCTGCAATCGCATGGCTACGCCACAGAGCATCTCTGACAGGCTTTGCCAAGGAAGTGGATGTCCCCAAGCTTGCGTGGGGCAGAGCCCAAATACACCTGAGCCTCTGACTGGTCCACCAGAGCCTCTCCAGAGTGGACCCCCCGACCGATGAGCCTGTACCCTGAGTGACAGGCACGCGGAGGACCCCGCTGGTCTTGCTGGGCAGCAGGAGGGGAATTAGCTCTACTACTGGGATCGAATCCCAATGCCGCTCCTTAGCTGTGGGGCTCGGGCCGCCGGCTGGTCTCTGCGCCTGTCAAAGGAGCTCACCGTGGAATGCGTTCCCAGCATTCCCGCAGGGGCTAGGCAAGGTTGTGTAAGCCAGCTCCGTACAGCGAGATGCAAGCAACAACTAATGACTAGAGCTCTTCTTCCTTTTTCCTGTGTGTGTGTGTGTGTGTGTGTGTGTGTATACGTGCATGCACACACCAGGGCCTCTTGCTGCTACAAACTCCAGACACATGTGTCACTTTGTGCATTTGGCTTTATATGGGCGCTTGGGAATTGAACCTGGACCAGCATGCTTTACAAGCAAGATCTTTAACCACTGAGCCATGTTCCTAGCCCCGTCTTTCTCTTATTTAACTCCAATAGTTCAATTCCACCATCCAAGATGCAGCCTAGCCTATTTGGTCACCTTCTACCACAACTCCCCTGTGGCTCAGCTGCTTAGCCCCTAACTGCCTCTTAGAGTCACCTCTCCCGAGACACATTCTCTGCCGCTGAGCCCAGGATGAATCCTTCCCTCCTCAGGGCACTGGTGGCACTCTGAAGCTCAGGGATCCCAGGGGTGGGCAGGTCAGTTACCAGTGGTCCCTCTTGGCCCTCAACTGCAGGGCTCCTTAACAACAGAGCCCCCTGCAGAATCCCAGAGCTATGATCAAAGGCATAGCAGTGGGTTCAAGTCCAATTTCCATCCCCCACAAGCTGTGTGACCTGGTGTATACAACTTCAACTCCTCTGAGCCTCTGCTTCTTCATTCCAATATAAATGTTACAGCTGGAGCAGTGGCTTCATGATCCTGCAAAGCCGAAGGACCCAGGTTCGATTCCCCAGGACCCCCATGATCCAGATGCACAAGATAGTGCACGCGTCTGGAGCTCGTTTGCAGTGGCATACCCCCCATTCTCTCTCTCTCTCTCTCTCTCTCTCTCTCTCTCTCTCTAACTGCCTCTTTCTTCTCCAATAAATAAATAATTTTTTTTTTTCGAGGTAGGGTCTCACTCTAGCCCAGGCTGACCTGGAATTCACTCTGTAGTCTCAGGGTGGCCTCGAACTCACGGCAATCCTCCTACCTCTGCCTCCCGAGTGCTGAGATTAAAGCCGTGCGTCACCATGCCCAATAAATAAAATATTTAAAATAAATAAATAAAAATTCTAGGACTGACTTTCTTGGCTTGCTATGTGGAGCCAAGTGAAGGACGGGTTTCTAGTCACAGCCATGGGCAACAAGACATGGCTGCCACCTCTCTAGGCATCTGTGATGTGTTGTCCCTTGCACAACCTCAACAATGCAGGCTGGCACAGGTGTTCAGTGTACGCCGTTCTGGGCATGCCCACAGGACAGGTGGCCTATCATCGTTATCATTAGCACCATTATGGCTGCATCTCAAACACCTGTCCCTACCCCGCCCCCACCCCCTGCCAGCTAAGGGGCAGTGCACAGCTGTGGGGGTGGGGGAGGGAACTGCAGATTCCAGATGTGTCCAGGTTGGAGTCTATTGGGAGTGGCTTCAGCCTCAGGACCCTGTGAGGACATGAATCTGTCTCACACCCCCTGTGGAGGGTCTGTCTTAGCCTGGAGAGGAGGCAAAGCCACAGGAGAAGCAGGTTCTGCCAGCTGCCGCTACCTCCAAGAAGAAGGAAGGACGTCTCTCCACGGGGCCACTAAGACCCCTGGGCCCCAGGCGCCTGGGTTCCAGGATCCGGTCACCTATACACATATGGACCGCTTCCTCCCTCACCATACTGCCAGCCCGCAGAGCCCCTGGGTGAACGAGTCTGCCCCTCCTCAAGCACTTAGCCTCCAGGCCAAGGGCAGCAATTGATTTTTGGAGCTCTCTCTTTCTCTCTTTCTGTCTCTCTCTCTCTCTCTCACCAAACTGCAAGTTTGAGACTGGATCTGTGTGGTCCAGGAGATTGTGCCTCCCATCACCCCTAGGCCTGAGATCACATGACTGATAGATAGCGCAGTGACCAGGCCTTCCTCCTGCCCCACCTCAGGGGAACGGCAGGAGCGGCCTGGACACGCCAGTAACTCGCTAGCACCTAAGGCAAGGTCCACCCTCTCTACCTGACTCTATACCTGTGGAGTGGAACTGTTGGATCAGAAAAATATATATATATTGCCCTACAGGAAGCTCAGTGTAGGGGTTCACTGTGGCCTCCCAGGTGGGAAGTAACAGAGGCAGAGGGTACACACAGGCTGGCACCCACCTCTGACACCCCTGGATTCCAAGTCCACTCCCTTCTTGAGCACATTCTCCTAGGTGGTATGTTAGGTGTTGTACCCCTCTGCTCCGGTCTGCTCCCCTTATCAGCTCAACCACCTCTCCCCCGTGAGGACAGGGACGTGTGACAGTTTATCTCAACCTTACTGCCTGGAGAAGCAACCCAACACAACACATGTAAGTGTTTGTTGAATGAATACAGGCGTGTGCGTGTGTGTGTGTGTGTGTGTGTGTGTGTGTGTGTGTGTGTGTGTGTGTCTACGGATACAGACAGATGAGACTCCTGGGTAAGATTCCATTTGCCCAAACAGCACCACAGGAAAAGCAGAAATTTAAGACAAATTGTCTCAGCTGCAGGAAAAGAGGAAATGCTCTTTTGGGGGAAAGCTGGTGAAATGTGAATAAACTCTGTTGTTAACAGTATTGTATCCATGTTACCTCCCTGGGTTCTACGCGTGTATTAACCTGGTACAAGGTATTAATATTATGAGAAACAAGGGTAAGGGGAGGGAGATTCTTTGAACTATTTGAGCAACTTCTGTGATGCCTGAAATTATTCCGAAATAAAACATTGGAAAAATTCACGGTTAGGCTGTGAAGGTAGTTCTGTCTTAAATGCTTGCCTGGCAAGCACGAGGCCCCAGCACTCACGGGAGACGGTCAGGCCTGGCGCTGCGTACCTATAATCGTAGGGCTGTGAAGGTGGACACGGGAGGGTCCCTGGAGCTCTCTGGCCAACCAGCTTAGTCTAATCGGTGAGCTCCAAGACATTGAAAGACCCTGTCTTAAGAAAAAAAAAAAAGGTGGACAGGGCTGGAGAGATGGCTTAGCAGTTAAGGCGTTTGCCTGCAGAGCCAAAGGACCCTGGTGCAATTCTCCAGGACCCACATTAGCCAGAGGCACAAGGGGGTGCACGCATCTGGAGTTCATTTGCAGTGGCTGATGGCCCTGGTGTACCCATATTCTGTCTCTTTCTCTGTCTCTCTCTGCCTCTTTCTCTCTCTCAAATAAATAAATAATAAGATATATATTTTTAAAAGGTGGACAGAATTCCTGAGAAATGACTCCTATCCTCTGGCCTCCACATGAATATGCACACATATGTATGTGCACGCACGCATACATACATACATACACACACACACACACACACATAAAGTTATACCCACAGTAGGGAGGGTCCACAGATGTTATGTTACATGATTTGGGGGTAACCCTGGCACTACACTATATCCCAATGGGATAAAATGGCTCCTAAAGCCAGGGGTGGTGGCTCACGCCTATAATCACAGAACTTGGGAGGTTGGGTTAGGAGGATTTCCATGAATTCAAGACCAGTTTAGGTTGCATAGTAAATTCCAGGCCAGCCTGAGCCCCAGCATAAGACCCCCCCTCCCCCCCCCCCGCGCGCCTGAGAAAACAAACAAGAAAAGCAGCCCTTTTGTCTTTTTAGTCCCTGCTGTAATTTTGGAGATATTCTCTTGGGAGATGCTGTGTTCTGTTCCCCTCCCCCACCCCCGCCACTATGGACACACATCATGGGCTCAGCCAACTGGACAGAGCTGCCTGGGCCATGAGTGGTAGCATTCATTTGCGGTGACAGCAGTGCCCACCTGGCCAGATTGTCTGGCCCATGTCCAGGCAGGTCCTTTGGCTGCTGTCAATTCTGGGAGCCGCGCAGCCTTTCCGCGGTGTGGAGAGCTCGGCTCACGCGTTAGCGCTTCCTTTTGCACGCGCCCTCGCCGGAGTCTGAAAGCGAGAGCTTTTCAGCTGCCACTCGTCCTTTCTAGCACTTGCTATGCGATGATCACGGTCCTAAGGGTTTTACATGTGGCTCAAGGAATACTCAAGGCAAATGTAGTATCGTCACCTCCTTTGTGCAAACTGGTAAACTGAGGCACGGCAGGGCGTGGAGCTGGGATTCACATACAGGTAGCTGGGGCCTCACGTTCTCCATCTGGAAAGTGGGGCTGTGTAGTTATGACGTTGTCCCTCAGGGGCCCAGCTGCTCCCGTCACGCCTTCCTCCTCTCCTACTGGTCCATGGGAGTTATGGGAGGGGGTGGCTTGCTCCCAGGCCCTCTGGGGATCCCTCTGGGTGAATGAGGGGAGTCCATGCTGTTACACCCCAACAAAGTTGACCTCCAACCTTCGCGACAGCAACGGAGGTTACTTCTCCCATCATCTGGCCCACTCTGGTTTCTACACTGGTATCACCACAGGGCCACCCACCTGGGTGCAGATGACGAGCGGCCAAGCCAGAATCACACAGACAGCGCTTGTCCCTCCAACAGCAGGAGCCTGCCAACTCCTCACTTCCATCCCGTTCTCCCCTGGGCTCCTGCAGCTTTACCAGCGGCCCTCACCGAGGGCGTCCCTGGGGACCATAACCCTCTCATGCCTGAGTCAGTCCTAAGGAACTGTCTGATGTAAAACAATAATTAATAATAAAACAGTAATAGTAATAACGCTTTCTTTTTGGTTCTCGATCTTTTCCTCAGAGATGGTTCACGTCTTTAACAAGCCATGGGGAAGGTCTGGAGAGATGGCTTAGTGGTTAAGGCACTTGCCTCTAAAGCCTGATGACTCGGATTTGATTCCTCAGCGCCCACGTAAAGCCAGATGCACAAGGTGGCGCATATGTCTAGAGTTCATTTGCAGAGGCTGGAGGACCTTGTGTGCCCATTCTCTTTGTCTGTCTCTCTTCTCTCTATCTCTCTCTGCTTGCAAATAAATAGAAATAAAAAACACTTCTTTATTAAAAAATAAAGATGCGCTGGCTGCAGAGATGGCTTAGCATTTAAGGTGTTTGCCTGCAAAGCCAAAGGATCCTGGTTCAACTCTCCAAGGCCCATGAAAGCCAGATGCACAAGGGGGCGCATGCATCTGGAGTTCATTTGCAGTGGCTGGTGGCTCTGTCATGCCCATTCTCTCTCTCTCAAATAAATAAATAAGATTTAAATAAATAAATAAAGCTGTGGGGAGGAGGCCCAGGAAGGAGAGAGAGCTCCTCTCCTCTCGGATCACTGGAGGCCCAGACCCCTCCCGGACTCATCTCTCATTGCACAACCTCTTCTCCACGGCCCTATGACCCAGCTTTATAGCCGCATGCCCACATGCCCACATCCCTCCATCCCCACCCGCCCTTCCTCCGCTCGCACAGCTCAGCGGGCGTTGTCAGGAGCGGTGCTCAGGTGTGCGAGATGGCTGCTGCAGGGTCAGCCCACCTGAAAATTGCTCTCCCCGGGTCCAGACAAAACAGCTGGGCATTGATGGAGTTTGCAGAGAAATTAATCAGCGCTGAGTGGCAAGCAGTGCCAGGCGCTGCCTGGGCCCGTTCCCGTCCTAATGAAGCCCGAGCTCCTTCCTTAATGGCTCCTGACAAGACTAATTTACTCGTGTAGGCGATTAGCATGGGCATTATCACCTTAATGGTGGCTCAAGACACTTTGTGGGATCTTGGAGTTCTGTCTGGGGAAGTTGGCTCCACGGGAAGCTACCTCAGTGACAAATGGGGAGACAGGGAGCCAAGGGGACCGGCCATTCAGCGTTCACC
This sequence comes from Jaculus jaculus, assembly GCF_020740685.1. NCBI lineage: Eukaryota > Metazoa > Chordata > Mammalia > Rodentia > Dipodidae > Jaculus > Jaculus jaculus. The sequence continues at coordinate 12,810,662 of NC_059119.1, read as the reverse complement.
CATCCATCCATTCATCTACCCGCGGGTATCTCGGAGGCCACTCTGAGCTGGGCCCTGTGCGTGGCACCAGGAAGCGGGCCTCAGGCTGTGCAGCTGAGACGTGGAGATAACCTGCCATCTACGAGGGTCACCGTGAGTCCCACAGGGGAGGGGGAGGTGGGGACACATCTAAAGTGCTCAACGGGGGCCCCTGAGGGAAGCCGGTAGTCAATAAACCACGGCTAATATCACCACTCGGTGATCTCCCAGCATACCTAAACACTAAAACGATCATTAATTGTAATGTCGATATTAATAAAATTAATATGTAAAAATTAATAGTCCTGCGGGGAGTTACACACAAGCTACGGGGACAGACAGTGCCAGGGGCTTTCAGAGAGCCAATGACAAAGCTGATGATGGTGGGAAGGGGAGATGGGAGGTGCGGTGGGGGGGGGGGGGGGCTGCCGGGACAGGTGATCTGGAAAGGTGAGCAGAAAGTAAGTCACCAGGTAGGGTAGGGAGGGACATGGGGCTGAGAGCAGAACACATGACATCGGGTGCCAAGCAGGTGGACATGGCTGGTGAGCAGGTGTCCTCTGGGGTTGGGGGTTGTTTAGGGGATGGAGGCATCGTCTTCCCAGGGCTTTAAGACTTGAGGGCTGAGAGGGGTGCCCAACATAGATGGTTCCATACCCTTTAAAGCCCATCCAGAACCATATCAGGAAGACGAGCCCGCTCTCCACCATCAAGCTCCCACCAATCGTGGGCTATTACCTATTAAAGTCTGTCTAAAATAACAATGGTTATCTCACTGATCTGGCGCCAACTCCACTCTCCGTTGGAGAATTTACTTCTCTTTTTCAGATGGACGCAGATCCTAAGGAGAGAACCAGCCCATCACGCCTCAAAAGGGCCCCAGCTGAAACCAAGAGTAACTGGGGAAATGAGCAAGAGTGCTGCTTCCTTGGTGAACCTGGTACCAGCACAGGGGTGAAGGAGGTAGACACAGAGAACACTCACCTCCTCCCAAACCAGAGACCCAGAGACACAGAGGCTCCCAAGACCTCATCACTGAAGCAGACCTAAAACAAACCCATCATGGCTCAGGGAAATTTGCAGAAGAGGGGGCGGAAAGATTGTTAGAGCCACACGTTGGGTCATTATGCACAGAGACATCGCTTCTTCCCCATACCTGATGACTAACTCCACAATGCATGAACTATATTCCCCAGCGAGGAGGGTCCCTGCGGAGGGGGGAGGACAGGCTAACGATGGTACCACCATGACTGTATACACAACTAATAAAAAACAAAAAAGACATTGGGAGTTGGGAGTTGACGGGGCTCCAAGCTGGCTTCCTACCTCTGCTCCAAGGCCCTCCCCCAGGCCAGCCAGCACCTCATGCCCCGAGGGCACCCAGCAAATATTCAGCAGCAGCTGGGTCTATAAAAATGTGACCCCCGCATGGTGTGGGCCTTGCCGTGCACACGCACAGGCACGCACACGTCTTTGCCATCTGGGGAAAACTATTCTGGACCCACTCTCCAAGCCACTGTCCCCTTCTTGTCCCCTGGCAAGGAAGCTCTGGCCTGAGGACCCAAGAGGGAGCCAGCCCACAGCTACTGCCTTGGAAGATTCCCCACCATGCCCACAGATTCCAGGATTCCCTAAAACACCCAGGCTCCAGGCAGAAGCAAGGCACAAAAGGGACCTGGAAGTAATTCTGTCTGCCTAGAAGCACTCACAGTCCAAGACGAGAGAGAAATGACCAACAGTCATGACTGGCACTTAAAGAGGGTGGCCACTCACTGTAGGGTCAGGAAGCAAGAGAGTGGGGGGGGGTGGCAGGTAAAGAAGCTTGCTTGCAAATCCTGCCAGCTGGGTTCAATTCCCTAGTCACCCACATACAGCAAGGCAGGAATTAAATATTTTACTTATTTATTTATAAGCAGAGAGTGAGAGAGAGAATGGGCATACTACGGCCTCCTACAAACAAACTCCAAATACATGTACCATTTTGTACACCTGGCTTTACATAGGTACTGGGGAATCAAACCCAGGTTGTTAGGCTTTGCAGGCAAGCACCTTAACCACTGGGCTATCGCTCCAATGCCAGAAGAGGCATTATAGTGGCAAGAAACCCTGGTGTGTACACACACACACAAAATTAATAATAATAATAAAAAGAAAGCCAGGAAGAAGCCTTCCAGCCTGCCCGGAGTGACCCAGGAAGGCCACCCAAAGGTGACGGCATTTCAACTAGCTTGGCCTACGTACTGTAGGGCCATGAGCTCCAGGCATGGGGACAGCACTGCCGTGCACGGAGGTGGGAACAGGTCCTTCATGCTTACTGCACATCAAGGGGACCAGTGTGGCTGGGGAGGAGGGGGCACGGAGGGGACCGAGGCGAGGTCTGTGCGGGACAGGGCCAGTTTCCATGTCGCGGAACCATGGGGCAGAGAAGAGGAGCGCACTCACACAGACCTGGTGAGCAGGACCCTCTGCTGCTGGGAGAAGAGAAGACAGTGTAGACGGGCTGAAGATCTCACAAAAGGGGGGGCGGGGGGCACGGTGGTCAGAGTGGAGGGGGCCAGACGTGAGGAGGTGCTGGCACCGTTCTGAAGGTGGAACCAGGACGGGACGCGAGATGAGGGAGAAAGGGAAGGGGCAGAGATGACACTGAGCCGGGCAGTGGGGGTGGGGGGATCCGAGGCAGTGGCGGGGTGAGCTCCCCAGGGGAAGCGGGGTTCTGCTGCACACTGGCTGAGATGGAAGGCGGCCTGTTAAGACACCCAGGCAGATTCATGGAGCAGAGAGGTGGCTACGGGAGTCGGAAGGCTCCTCTGAGGAGTGGCCCCGGCTCGTGGTGTCTCTTCAGTTATCAGAAGATCAGGTCTAATTCCCAAGACTGGATGAGGGGACATGGAGAAGGGACATGAGAATAGAGTCCCAGGCCCTCCAACATGGAGCTGTGGGACAGCTATGGGAGGACCAGCAGAAAGTGGGCTATGAGAAAAGCCGGGCATGGTGATACACACCTTTACCTCCAGCCCTCGGGAGGCAGAGGCAGGAAGATCACTGTGAATTCAAAGCCAGCCTGAGCTAGAGCAACACCCTTCTCCAGGGGTGGGGAGGGGATGGAACCTGAGGGCTGTAGAGATAGCTCCATCAGTAAAGTTCTCACCCAGAGTTTGATCCCCAGAATCACAGCAAGGCATGGTGGCATATGCTTGTAATTTCAGTACTTGGAAGGTGGATACAGTTGGGTCCCTGGGACTCATTAAGCAACCAGTCAAGCCTATTTGAGGAGCTCCAGGCTAGTGGGAGACCCTGTTTGTAGAAAGATTCATGGCTCCTGAAGAGCAACGCCTGTGACTGTCCCCTGGTGTCCACATACACACACAATGGAACCTGGGTTGAGGAGGAATATGATTGGGAGCCGGGCGTGGTGGCGTACACCTTTAATCCCAGCCCTCGGGAGGCAGAGGTAGGAGGATTGCTGTGATTTCAAGGCCAGCTTGAGACTACAAAATGAATTATAGATCAGCCTGGGCTAGAGCGAGACCCTACCTCAAAACAAAAAATATATGAAAGAAAGAGAGAGAGAGAAACAAAGAAAGCAAGCGAGCTGTCAGGTGGGGAGATCAATAGCTGGAAGGTGGCAAGGACCTGGAATTGAACATGGATTTAGCAACATGGAGGTGTTGGTGATCTTGTCCTATTAAAAAAATATATATTTTATTTATTTGAGAGAGAGAGAGAGAGAGAGAGAGAGAGAGAGAGGCAGATAGAATGGGCACACCAGGGCCTCTAGCCACTGCAAACTCCAGATGCGTGCACCACCTTGTGCATCTGGCTTAAGTAAGTCCTGGGGAATCAAACCTGGGTCCTTAGGCTTTGCCGGCAAGAGCATTAACCACTAAGCCATCTCTCTAGCCCTTGCTTTGCTTGTTTTGGTGTGTGTATGTTTGTGCATATCACACGTGCAAACGTATGTATATTCAAATTTGTATGAGTGTGTATGTGTGTGTGCGTGCACATGCACACATACACACATATGCAAGTATGTGGAGGCTACAAGGTAAAGTTGGGTGATGTCCTTGGTTGCTCTCTACCTTATTTATTTAGCTTGGTTTTTTTGAGGTAGGGTCTTGCTCTAGTGTAGGCTGACCTGGAATTCACTATGCAGTCTCAGGCTGGCTTCAAACTCATGATGATTCTCCTACCTCTGACTCCTGAGTGCTGGGATAAAAGGAGTGTGCCACCATGGCCGGCTCCACCTTACTTTTTTGAGACAGGGTCTCTCGCTGAACCTAGGGTTCACTGATTCAGCTGGACTGGCTACTCAGCAAGCCCCGGGGATACTCCTGTCTCTGCCTCCCTAGTGCTAGGATTCCAGACACATGTCACCATACCTGGCTTTTAGGTGGGTACTGGGGTCCTTGTGCATGACAGGACAAGCAATTTACCCACCGAGCCATCTCCCCGACTCCTTGTTTGTTTGCTTTTTTAAAGCAAGGTATCACTGATGTAGCTTTGGCTTGCCTTCCGTTCATGATCTTCCTGCCTCAGTCTCTGAGGTGATGCTGTTACAGAACTGTGGTACCAACAGCATGAAGGTGTCTACAGGGTACTTGGCAGGCAAGCTGGAGATGGCACCTCTACAGCCCGTCTTTCATGCTACCTCTGCCAGGCCAAGGTATGAATGATGTCCACCAGCTGGACCAAGAATGAAGTCACAGGCTGGACAGATGGCTTAGCAGTTAAGGTGTTTGCCTGCGAAGCCTATGGACTCACGTTTGATTCTCCAGGTCCCATGTAAACCAGATGCACAAAGGTGAGGCAAGCACAAGGTTGTACATGTCCGCAAGCCAGCACACACATCTGGAGTTCAATTGCAACAGCTGGAGGCCCTGGCATGCCAATTCTCTCTCTCTCTTTCCCATAAAAACTTTTTAAAAAATTATAAAAAGAATGAGAGATGGCTTAGTGGTTAAGGTGCTTGCCTGAAAAGCCAAAGAACCCAGGTTCGAGTCCCCAGGACCCACATAGGCCAGATGCACAAGGTAGCACAAGCATCTGGAGTTCGTTCGCAGTGGCTGAAGGCCTGGGATGCCCATTCTCTATCTGGCTCTCTCCCTCTCTCCACCCCCCCCCCAATAAATAGATTTTAAAAAAATTTTTTAAATGGACTCACAAATCTCTCCTCACCTCCTTCCGCCAGCCCAGGTCCCGCTGCTTGAGACGAATGCTCAAGTCTAAAGGAAGACCCCAGCGGCAAGGGAGCCTGTCATGGGAAACAGGGCAGCTTGGACAGGCCAGGAGACACAGCTCCTTAATGACTTCATTTAGCACCTGTCTTCTCCGGCTAGGAGATGGTTTTCACAAAGGACATCCCACTGAGGAAATTGGAGCTGAGATGGGCAGCAGATAGCAACAGAGCACACAGCCTCGCCAGCGACTTCAGATGACCGCACTCTGTCCTCCCATTTTGTCCCCCTGGTCACATGTCACTGAGAATTGAGGCCAGAGCATAAAACACGGGGCAAGTGCAGGTCATTCCCTAACTGAAGAGTGTGTTGCCAGAAACCACACTCTGATAGACCCTGTCATCAAACTCTGCCTCCGATCCTTAAAGGGAATTTAAAAAATGAATTAATACAGAGAAACATTTGGCTACTGCCTGAGCATTCAATAAATGCAGTTGTTCCGATAATATATACCGGATACTAGATCACGGATATTCTAGGATTGTGGTTATTCTGAAGGTCCCAGGAGACAGAATGAGACCAACAGGCAGGCGGAGCTCCAGGGAGGCAGGTTTCCTATTAATATTAGGAAGGCTATGGGGGATTTAAAAAATATATTTTTATATATTTATATTTTTATTTATTTATTATTTTTATTTATTATTATTATTTATTGTTTTTATTTTATTTTATTTTATTTTGGTTCTTCAAGGTAGAGTCTCACTCTAGCCTAGGCTAACCTAGAATTGAAACTCACGGCAATCCTCCTACTTCTGCCTCCCAAATGCTGGGATTAAAGGCATGTGACACCACTCCTGGCTTAGTGGTTAATGCTCTTGCCAGCGATGCCTAAGGACCCAGGTTTGATTCCCCAGGACCTACTTAAGCCAGATGCACAAGGTGGTGCATGCACCTGGAGTTTGCAGCGGCTAGAGGCCCTGGTGTGTCCATTCTATCTGCCTCTCTCTCTCTCAAATAATATATATATATATATTTTATTTAAGGCCTTTATTAACAGGTGCTTGCAGTTTGTGGACTTTTTTTGAAAAAATCAAGTTGTAAACTTTTTATATGTGTGTGTGTGTGTGTGTGTGTGTGTGTGTGTGTGTATGCATGCATGCATACACACATTCATTCTTATATATATACACGTATGTGCATGGGTGCATTTATGCATGTGAATGCGGAGCCAGAGGTCGGCATTGGGTATCTTCCTCAATTGCTCCCCGCCTTGTTTATTGAGACAGGATCTCTCATCAAATCCAGAGCTCGCCTGATCTAGCTAGCCAGCTCGCCCTGGGGATGCGTCTGTCTGACTCCCGAGTGCTGTGATTCCAGGTGCACACTACCGCACCGCGTTTCCATGGGCTCTAGGGATCAGAGTGCAGGTCCTTACACTTGAACAACAAGCACTTTGCCAACTGAGCCATCTTCCCAGCCTAGGAAGGACTTGTTCTTTTTTTGGTTTGTTTGTTTGAGGCAAGTCCAATAAACTGGCCTTTTTTATGTGAAAGAGACACAGAGAGAGAGAGAGAAAATGGGAATTGGCACAGCAGGGCTTCTAGCCACTGCAACTGGACTCCAGATTGTGTGTCCCTGTGCACATGCGCAACCTTGCACACTTGCATCACTGTGCATCTGGCTTACGTGGGACCGGGAGAGAAGAACATGGGTCCTTAGTCTTTGCAGGCAAGCGCCTTAACCGCTAAGCCGTCTCTCCAGCCCCCTAGGAAGGACATTTTATTCATGGCACGCTCTCACACCACAGAGCAAGCTCCCTGTAAGACCATGAGCTCCATCACTGGGGGTCTGAGCTGAAACTGCATAGCCTAGCCCAGGTGCTGGGAGCCTGTCTGACCCCGGTGCCCATGGCAACCTGACACTCAGCCTGAATTAGGCACTCTGCATTCCCTACACCAGAACCAGCTTGCTTGTCTGGGCCACACATGGCTTCTCCCTCACTAATGGTGACATTCCAGGCCTGGAGGTATGAGTCGGTGGGACTGCATGTAAATTCCCCACTGGACCAGTGAGGGGGACTGCCGTCACCAGTTTATTTACAGACCAAAGCACAGATGCACAGAGGCTTACAGGAGTCAACTCTCGAAGTCAAGCCCTTACACCACTCTCTTCCACCCGGCAGACAAGGGCCAAAGTTCTGGACAAATTGTTTCAACCCAGTTCTTCCCCTCGCCCCTGCCGGCCAAAAGCCTGTAGCCACGGAGCCTGCCGTATCCACAGGGGCGCATGCCCATCCTCCGAGCGGCCAGGGCCATGTTGGTGCCAGTACCCAATCAAGGATGCCCGGCTGTCTCAACTGAGGGCCTGAACATGCCCAGAGCCAGCCAGGCTGCCACCGCCCTAGCCTAGGGGCCTCTGTGTCCGCTGTCCTCCCAATGGCCAGACAACGGAGTAGAGACCCAGAGGAGAGTAGCATTGTCCTCAAAGTCACACGGCAATGAACAGAACCCGGGCTCCTGACTGTCATTCCAGAGTTGTGTTTCCCCAACTCTATGTAAAAGGAAAGAAAAAGACCACCAGGTAGGTGGCCTAGAGAGAAGGGCGGAGCAGTCTTTCAGCTCATCGAGGCTCCCCTCCATCCTTCGGCCCCCTGCTGAGGCCCAGGATCAATCCCACAGGTCCACAAAGTTGGCCTTGCTGTGACTGCCAAGTGCTGCCTTCACAGGGGCTCCAGCGCTCGGAGCAGCTCCTTGAGACCAATCGATACTGGCATTTGCAGCAGACAGGCAAGAGCTGGAACCAGAGGTGACGGGAGCCGAGCCTGCTGAAGGGCTCCTGCTGGGCCACCAGCTCAGGACTTGTCACCATTAGCACTGGCTGAGCTACGTCCAGTCCACCCACTACCTTCCCCACACGCTGCAGGCCTTCAAGCACCCCCCATGAGTGTGGGATCCCCGATGGGACACAGCCAGCTCTGCTCATTTGGGAGGCTGCCTTTCCTAGCCAGCACCCGTGTCAGCTAGTGACCATCCACACCTCTGTCTCTGGTGTCCCCGACTCCCAGTACATGCCCTCCACCAGAGAGGACTCCCCCCCGCAGGATGAGAGGAACATGGGCATCTGAAAACACCAGCCAAATGACAACAGTGCACCGGGGCAAAGGGAAAGGCTCTCTCCGCCCGTGCTGAGCCCCCTTGACTCTGGGGAGAGGACCCCACCTCCTGTCGTCACCCAAAGGCATTTCGCTAGATGCTGTGTCCGCCCCCGATTTCTTCAGGGTGTCGGTTGGACACTATCTGTAGCTGTAGCATGCAGGCGTGGCATGGCATGTCCACGCATATGGGATGTCTTGAGGAATGAGATGAACAGAAACAGAACCCCTCGGGGTGCTCCGGGCCATAGCCCCTCATTTCCCAGCCCCAACCCCATGCTGGAGGAGGTATGGGAGGAGGAGCCACGCGGATAGACCCACTGAAATAACAGTGTGGTACAAAGACTACCTCGGCCTACAGACAGCTCAGCTCTGCTGGGTCCCCAAAGGACTTGCGGGCCCATGAGCCCCCCAGGAGGGTGAGCTAACCTTTTAGATAAAAGTTTCACAAAGACAGATACCTCCATTCCAGATGGCACCCAAAACTTCTAGACCCTCCAACCCCAGCCCCGGCCCCCACCAAGCACACCCTCGCAATGCTTCTCGGTCCTTAAAAGAGTAGCTACTGTCCTTGGAGGCTCCCATGCTCCCCAAAAGCCAAGCCCTCCTGGGTCGCGGAAGCCCTCCCCAAAGAGGCGGAATGAAAATCATTAAAGGGGTGCTCAGGGGCCCCGCAAATCGGGGGGGGTGCAAGTCAACTCCCCTAAGGCTCCAGCATCAGCAGAGGCCTCGGGAGAGGCTTATTTATGCACACACTCGGTTTTACATGAAAAAGATACTGGACACAACCACTTGGTTAAATAACCCAATTCCTCTTCTCTCTCCAAGCCAGCCCCCCTCATTTTTTTAACTTCAAGATTGTTCCAGAAGATAAAGTTCTTTCATACCACCCTTGAACCCACAGAGCAGGCGACCTGGAGGACGAAAAGCCCCAGGTGATAGGTGTCATCCCTTAAGTGACAATGACCTGAACGGGAGGACAAAGGAAGAGTCTGTGTGGGTGTAGGGGCACACATTTCAAGCGCTGCCTTTTGCCTCCTGCTCACGGGCCCCGCTGGCATGACCCCTGACCATTGGCACGGCCCTTGACCATTGACACAGCCCTTGACCACTGGCACAGCTGCGGCTGGACTCACAATCCGACCTCGTTTTCTGAGACTGCCTGCATGCCCAGAATTGAGCTAGGGCCTTGGGGTCAAGAGTGCAGATGTCTACAGCTACAGGTGTCAGAGCTAAGCCAGGAGGCCAGACACAACAGCTCTATGTAAGGAGACAGCTGGAGCCCAGTGGGGGAGGGGCACCGCAGTCACATGTTTCCAATGCCAAAACCCAGCAAACTCAATACGGGGAGCCAAAGAGTCCAAAAACAAACGTGTCACCAATTGCCATCTTCAGATATACGAAGAACTTGGAACAGAAGAGACATGAGCCCTTCTATAGGACAAAACTAGTCCCGGAAGAGGAAATCAAGCACGTTGGGCACACTGTGATAAACTCATTGCTGTTTAGAGCTCCCCTCTGCTGGAATGGGGGACCATCCTGGAGGCATCTGAGGAGGAGGTGTCTGAACACCTCAGAAGTGATTACAATACAGGTAGGCTACGGTCTCCTACTCCAAGGTCCCCCTCACTTACAGATGAGATGCCACCCCCGGCCACCGGCACCCTGGCCGGCCCATGCGACAACTTACCCACAGGAGTGTCCTCACTGATCAGCAGGTAGGTATCAAAGAAGTGGTTGATGAAGAAAGGCAGCCGGTTCACCTGGCCTGCAAGTCAGAGGACAAGAGTGTCAGTTGAGCGTCCCCTAGGAGGTGACACAGAGTGGAGGCTGCAGTGACCTTCCAGGACCCCAGGGGTCACCATCACGTAGCTGGGGAGCCAGGCCTCCAGCCACAGTTGGGATATCTCGGCTAAAGTAAAATATAACTGTCTGTTTCGTCTTACCTTTGTACGTGTGTAGAATGTGTGGCGTGGAGTGTGTGTGATGAGTCGTTGAATGCACGTGTGTGTGCACAGATATGTGTGCTCCGTGCGCATGTGTGTGAAGGCCAGAGAAGAGCCCCGGCTGTCCCCATCCATCCACATTATCCATGTCTTTTCTCACTGACTCCCGAGCTTTCTGCTTTTGTGAGCCTCAAAGTTTCTCAGGTCTACCTCTTTCACAGAGCTGGGGTTACAGATTATGCGCGGCCAGGCCCAGCTGTCCGCCTGCACGCTGGGGGAATGGAACTCAGGCAGTGTCGGGGGGGGGGGGGCTCGTGCTTGCGTGGGAAGCGCTCTTACCGGCTGAGCCACCTCTCCCCTCCCCCTTAACCTTTCCAACGCGGCCGCGGCCGCGGCACGACCCAAGCTCGCCCCCGTGGGCCGCCGCGTGCAGTGTTTCCATGGGCAGCAAGGCTAGCAGTGGTGGGATGCGTGTGAGCAGAAAGGTCAAGGGCTTGAGGGACTGCGGTGCCCCCGGTGCCCAGAGCAGGGCACAGCCCGGTGTTTAGAAAGCTCCCAGCGCACCTTTGTTATGAGAAAGAATGGCCAGCCTGTCCGCGGCATAAATAACGATGATCACGGCAATCACAGCTGCCGCCTCGGGAACCGCTTCTCCGTGCCAGCCACTTGTACCATCTCAATCCGATGACAGCGAGGCAGGTGCTGTCACACCCCATTTCCCTGTGCAGAATGAAGCCCATGGGCCCAAAGCAACCTGCTTTACGTGCGCCGGCGCACACAGCTCGTGAGTGCCAGGGGCTGCACAGGCGCTCCGGCCTTTGCGCTTGTCCCATTAACCGTGGCCCATTCTGACAGCCTAGGGAAGGGACCAGGTGACATCCACATGGACTGAGGCATTTGGCCACACAGCCTCCCTTCAAATGTCCCCCGAGGCTGGCTTCCTGTGCTCCCCATTTCCTCCTGAAGCCTTCGCTAGGTAGGTGGAGACACTTGCTTGCTAGTCTCTGAAAACCAGAGAGGCCAACTGGCTCCCACGAGCTGGATGTGGTGCTAACTCCGCTGCGGGGGCTCCTGCTGAGAGCTACAGGGGCCCAGAGGAGCCAGTTCTCCACCCTTCCTTTCTGTCCAACTGGGCTTCTTCTGAGCTCATGTCAGACGCCCAGAGGATGAAGGGCTGGAGTCAGGGCACGCACCAGGCATAACCAGGAGCCTGGCATCTTTAGTGTCCTCCTCTTCCTGCTCAGGTAGCCAGACCAAACACTCTAGCTCCTCACACGCTGGCCTTTCTGTCTACACTTGTCAAATTCCTATTCATCCTCCATGCCTCCTTTTAAACACCCATCTTCCAGGAACTCCGCCTCCCTGACCATCACACCAGCAAGCTCAGAAAGGGCTGGCAGATAAGTTTTGTTTCTTCCTTTTTAAAAAAAAAAAAAAATTTGTTCAATTATTTATTTATTGGAGAGCAAACAGAGAGAGATAGAGGCAGACAAAGAGAGAATGGGCACGCTAGGGCCTTTAGCCACTGCAAACGAACTCCAGACGTGTGCGCCCCCTTGTGCATCTGGCTAACGTGGGTCCTGGGAAATCGAGTCACGAACCAGGGTCTTTAGGCTTCACAAGCAAGTGCTTAACCAGTAAGCCATCTCGCCAGCCTGTTTCTTCCATTTTGAAATCCCCATGTCCTCTCCCTTTTAGCCACATGATCATTCCATGCCTCAGTTTACTTGTGTGTAAAACAATAATGATGGGACTTACTTTATAGCTAACCTAGGGACTCTGTGATTACATATATAAAGTGCTTAGCACGGGCCCCTCGGGACCAAGAAAGCACTCAATAACTGGTAGCCAATATTAATTCTGGCATCCTTAAAGGTGCCTCCCTCACTAGCCAGGGGAAAGCTGCTGAGCCGTGCCGCAAGCCTTGGTTGGCCTCCTAACACGAAAAAGTAGGGGGCTGCTGAGCAGAGGCAGAAGGCCCAGGGCACCCTGAGAATACAGCTGCAGGAAGGAATGGGGATGAGGAATTAGCAAGGAAAAAAAAACCAAAAACACTCAACTGCAGTAGTTAGTTCATTTCGGTGTTCTTACAGGACCTGCCAAAACTCAGGGCTGGAAATTCCACTTGAGCTGCCCAACCAGACATGCGTTGCCTGCCACAGACCAAGCAGGGCCTTATGTTTTCAGAAGAGGCCTTAGAGGTTTTGTGGCCGTGAGGCCCCTGGACACTGGGAGGAGTAGGCAGGACAGGGGAGAGGGCAGAAAGGTAACTTGTTCCCTTAAAAACCACTTTCAGGGCTGGAGAGATGGCTTAGGGGTTAAGTGCTTGCCTGTGAAGCCTAAGGACCCCAGTTCAAGGCTCGATTCCCCAGGACCCACGTTAGCCAGATGCACAAGGGGGCGCACGTGTCTGGAGTTCATTTGCAGTGGCTGGAGGCCCTGGCGCGCCCATTCTCTCTCTCTGTCTCTCTGTCTGTAGCTCTCAAATAAAAATATCAAAACCACTTTGAGACTGAATATATGGCTCAGTGGGTCAAGCACTTTTCACATAAGCATGAGGGCCTGAGTTTGGACCCCCAGAACCCACATACAAAGGGGGTGTGGTGGTGCACACTGGGTATCGTGTTCTGGAGAGCCAAAGGCAGAAGGAGCCCTGGGACCTGCTAGCTACCTGGTCTGGCCAAATTGGTGTGCCCCATGTTCAGTGAGAGACCTTGCCTCACAAAATCTGGGTGTGGTGGCCCACGACTTTAATCCCAGCACTCAGAAGGCAGAGGTGGGAGGATCACTGTGAATAAGAGGCTAGCCTGAGACTACATAATGAATGCCAAATCAGCCTGGACTAGAGTGAGACCGTACCTTGAAAAAACAATAAATAAATAAATAAATAAGGTAGCAAGCAGCAATTAAGGAAGATGTCAAACTCTGGTTCCCTCCGTCCCTCCCTCCCTTCCTCCCTCCCTCCCTCTCTCTCTCTCTCTCTCTCTCTCTCTCTCTCTCTCTCTCTCTCTCTCACACACACACACACACACACACACACACACACAAAGGGTGTCTTGCTGCTGCAAACAAATGCCCATCCAGTTTTATGTGGATGGCTGAGGAATTGAGCCTGACTTGGTAAGCTTTGAAAGCAAGTACCTTTAACCAGACCCCCACTTTGGATTTCTAGGGACGGAGGGAGGGTTTAGCCGGGGCTCAGGAGTGGGAAGGAAACTGTGCTCTAATCTAGAAACAGGATGACCAGTAGACAAAGATGAGCAAGAAGGAAAGCAGGAAACCACTTGACCTTCAGCCTCCAAGGTCACACACCAACCAAGGTGCTAAAGGAGCAATATCCGGTTACTTTCAAAAGATCAGTCCAGGCGTGGTGGCGCACGCTTTTAATCCCAGCACCCAGGAGACAGAGGTAGGAGGATCGCTGTGAGCTCAAGGCCACCCTGCGACTACACAATGAATTCCAGGTCAGCCTGGCCTACAACAAAACTCTTCCTTGAGAAAAAAAAAGGATAAGACATGGGCAGCAGCCCAGCCTGTAGGCAGACGTGCCACGCTTTAGCCACAGAACCGCTGGGTGGCACAGGGCAACTTGCTATATGCTTTTCTATGCTCCACTCCGAGAAAGATTAGTGCTGACAGCAAAAGAGTGAACGCTAAACAAGGGCTCATTAAGCACCTAACGTGTTCCGGGCACTATCGCGAGTGTTGGATGTTCCTATTCATTCATGGGACTCATTCTGACAAGTAACGAAGGACCATCCTGCATGGCTCCCGAACCAGAGATAAGGAACAAGAAATCCAGAGAGGTTTGAAGCCCACCCAAGGGATCCTGTGGGCAGGGAGCCAGTGCGCACGCTAAGCACCTGAGCTCTTTGGAGAGCTCAAGGGAGACAGAGCAGCCCTCTGAGCGAGGCCGCACACCTGCTGCACCTGGACACCCAGATCTTTGATTAGCAGACCCGTGAATGGCATTGGTAGGAGTGGGGAAGAATGTCTAAGGCTGCAGAGTCTCTGGGGAGGAGGAGGAAGCATGTGTGTTAATTTCCGCCTCCCAGCAAACATGAGGCTGCAATTGGCTTGGCCAAGGTTTCCTTCAAAAGGCAGGCTGTCTCTCTGTCTCATACACACATGCACAAATAAATAAAATAAAATAAAAATTTTTAAAAGAATGAAAAAAAAGGATGGAGAGATGGATTAGCAGTTAAGGTGCTTGCCTGCAAAGCCTAAGGACCCAGGTTTGACTCCCCAGAGCCCACATAAGCCAGATGCACATGCGTCTAGAGTTCACTTGCTAGGGGTAGAGGCCCTGGAATGCCCATTCTCTCTCTCTCTCTAATAAATTAATTTAATTTAAAACATTTTTAAAAGTCAGGCTGGTGGCTAGAGGGTGGCTGGTCATCTGATAAAAGCCCTTGTGCAGAACCAGGGCCCCCAAGTTGGATGACTTTGAACCAGCAGCTTATGCAGACCCCAGTCTTTCCTCGGAAAATGTGTCTAAGGGCAGGAGGGATGGATTAACAGCTAAGGCACTTGTGGGTAAAGCCAAAGGACCCAGGCTTGATTCTCCAGGACCCATGTAAGCCAGATGCACAAGGGGGTGCATGTGACTGGAGGTCGTTTGCAGAGGCTTGGAGACCCTGGCATGCCCACTCTGTCTGTCTGTTTGTCTGTCTGTATCTCTCTCTCTGTCTCTCTCAAATAAATAAATAAATAAGATGTGTCTAAGGCTCTTCCATTGGCCCTCATATATAAGTCTGTGGGGCCAGGCTTCAGTGAGGAGCTATTTGCATGGGACTGAACTCCTGGCATCAGGGCCATTGTATCAGGCAGCCCGCTTTGTGTGGACACAAGGCACGGAGAGTTTCTGGGCTGCGGGACGCTAGCGGCAGCTTTCTCCAGAGGCTCCTGGCATGGAGCAGGGACTGGCCTCCCTCCCACAGGAATGCATTTGTCTGTGTCACTAGGCACGCGGTGCCCATGGTGCCCATGGCTCTTCCCCAGGGCACCTTGGCCCCAGAGAACATGGTGCGTTACATACCGGTAGTTCTGGCTTCCCTTCAATGCAGCCAGGAGCTGTGTCCTTATTCCTCTCCACCTGCTGCTCAGAGGCAAAGAGGAGGCGGTCCCCAGGCCGCCATGGCCTGCCCAGAGGGTGCCACCGTGGCGCTGGGAGAGGGCTGGTCTCTGCGGGACGCACAGCTCCTAGCTGCTGCACCTGGGCTCAGGCTGTCCCCTTCCAGGACGTCTTCCCTCCCGTCCCCTCTCTTTACAGTCGTCAAAACCCAAGATCGATGGCTTTCTCTTATGGCCGGGTGGCGCCCAGCTGCAGCCCTATGACTTGTCTTCTGAGGGTTCTCTCCGGAGACAGGGACACCCCTGCGACCACACTTCACGCGGCAGCCTGCATTCCAGTAAACACTGCCCATGCTTTTGGCACTGGACCCTAAGCCCTCGGTATGCGAGTGACGCCTCCCTCCCGGAGAAGCTGCCGCAAGGGAGGTCCTCAGAAAACACTTGGCAAGACTGCACCGAACGGTGGCTGGTCCCTGCAAGCCTGCGAGAAGGACGGTTCACGGTCACAGATCACAGAGCCCGAGTATTTCCCGAGGCTCCTCCTACGTCCCCGTGTGGCCCCCTGGCCCTGGGGACAGTTGGTATTTTCAGCCATGTGTGAGCTGCAGGAGGTTACTGAGGCCCGGAGAGGGAAGCGTGCCTTCAGTCACATGGCGAGGCGCAGTCTCTGACGTCCCAGAGCACAGAGCCAAGCCGCCTGGCCTAAACCCCCTCTGGCCTGGCCTCCAGGGCATTGGTTCCTACCAGCAAATAGTGGAGAGACTTACCCCGGGCTCCAGGCACCAGCACCAGAAGCCACAGCACGGCACAGCGGGTAGCAGCGGGCCACCTCATGGCTCCTGAGAACATAAACAGGGAGAAGAGGGTCAGAAGCGTCTTGTTTGAACCCCTAGAACCCCTACCTCTGCAGCCTCCAAGGGGGGGGAGGGTATGTTGCACCTGTCATCATCACCATTGTCGCCAGCCCCGGGTACATCACAGTGGCCCGGGACCACCTCTACTCACACACAGCAAAGCTCGGCAGGGACATGGGCAATGTGCTGGGGGCAGGATCTGGGCTCAGTGGACACAGGGACAGCTTGTTGCTTCCAACCTCCGAGCCCACATCCCTCAGCCTGGGGGCAGAGCCAAGAGGAGGGTGCCAACCAGAAAGACAGAGCCTGGCCAGTCCACCGAGCCATCACCCAGCGTCCCATGCTGGTTTCTTACATCCGTCATCCCAAAGCCCTTAGGAAGAGAGAAGACGGCGGGCAATCACGATGTTCAAAGGAGTCCATCCCCAGAGTATGTGGGCAAGCCCGTGTAGGAGGCTTCTGGAGGGCTCCAGGGTAATCTCTGGAAAGATGTGGGCCTGGCTGATAAAGTATCAACAAGAGCAGCTCCCATCCTTGAGGGAGGCTGGAAGGTGGGTGACTCCCACCTGGTACAGTGGGGCAATGGCCCCTCTGCAAAGGGGGCTCTGGAGCAGACCTCCTGACAGCATGTAGCTTCTGCTGTGGTCTCTGGGGCTCCTGCTCATCTGTCTCCCTACAGATGTCAGCCTGGAGCCCCTCACCCTTCAGTGAGCACTTACTGGGTGTCTCCCATGTCTGGCTCCTAGGCAGGGGCCAGAGTCCACCAGCCATGCACGCAACCCCTTGCTCAGAGACTCTGAGAGGGAGTCAAGTTGCTTTGTTAGACAGTTAGGGTGACTGGTCCCCTGAAAGTATCCTTGCGGCATCCATTTTGCTACAGATCAAAGTATGATCTGATTTCTTATCTTTTCCAAAGATCTGTGTTTCCACAAACAACCTGAGCCCCTCCTGGGAAGGAGGTCTTTCCTAAGATTTAAATCTAATTCTAACATTGTGATTGGTCAAGTTCAACCCCCAGAACTTGGCATCATGGCCAGCCTCTTCCTGAGACGGCCCCTAACCCACACCAGTCGGTTGTTTCTCTGGCTCCCCTGAGTGGGAAGGTAGGCCCCCACCACCGTAAGGTTAAAAATACATTTACGTGAGGAGAGCAAGCTTGTCGGGCTGCCTGACCACTCATGAACCTCCAGCTTCTGGTGAGTTTCCCCTCATCTCGGCCCAGCTGATGAGGGGAGACCCCTACCCCTGCTCCCACATGAGCTCCCTACCCGCTCCTGACCTCCACAAGGCAGGAACTCTTTGGACTTTCTTTTCTTTCCTCTCCTTTTACAGTTTCTCCAGGCCCGCGTGGGCTCTCGTTTTCCTTCCCTCGGTTCTGTACTTCCCTTAGTAAATATCACTGTCTAATAGTTCTCCTTCTCAGTTTGGCTTGCCCAATGCTCTGAACCTCTAACACCCCATTTCCACTCCTGCCAGTGTGATGGGAGCAACATCTGGATACATGTAGACATGTACCTCCACCAATGAGAGACCAGGAGAGGATTTAATCGAAGAACTTCCACATGGCTGCCAAGCTCTCAGGCTGAGAGATTCAGACCTTCAATTCAGATGGGGAAGCCACGGGCTGGAGAGATGGTTTAGCGGCTAAGGTGCTTGCCTGCAAAGCCTAAGGACACGGGTTCAAATCTCCAGGTCCCATGTAGGCCAGATGCACAGTGATGCAAGCACACAAGGTCACACATGCACACCAGTGGGTGCACGCATCTGGAGTTTGATTGCAGTGGCCGGAGGCCCTGGCGTGCCAATCCTCTCACACATTGAAAAAAAAAATCAGATGTGGAAGCCAGTCTCTCAGCTCATGTCCACCAGTGGGGAGCTAGGGTATGGTTTTGAAATAGAGAGCTTGCCTAGAATCCACTAGTGAAGGAATGGGGGTATGGCTGAGTGATAACCAGATTGTGTAAGTCCCCCAGTGAGGCACTGGTGGAGGAGGGAGTCGTGGCTCACAGATAGAGAGCCAGCTTAGAATCTACCAGTGAGGGACTGGAGGTGTGGCTCAGAGGTAAAGAGCTTGCCTGGAATCCACCAGTGAGGGGCTAGGGGCATGGCTCAATGGTAGAGTTTTTGCCTAGCATATGTGAAGAGCCAGGTTCCATCCACAGCACAACAAAATAAATGAATAAATAAATAATCAGCTGGAGAGATGGTTTAGAGGTTAAGGTGGCCAGCAAAGCCTAAGGACCCAGGTTCAATTCCCCAGTACATAAAGCCAGATGCACAAGGTGGCACATTCATCTGAGTTCATTTGCAGTAGCTGGAAGCCCCGGTGTGCCCATTATCTCTCTCTCTCTCTCTTCTCAAATAAATAAATAAAATATTCAAAAAATTCTAATTAATTTTTTTAATCCACTTTTTTTTCTCCTGCCATGGCATTTCACAGATGACCCACCAAACCCACATGGCTTAGAACCACCTCCTTTTCTTCATGGGCTGTCCCACAGAGGACAGAGCCACTCCCTCTGACAGGCATCTGGATGCAGCTGGCTCCCTGCCACCACAGGCAAGGAAGGCCAGCAATTGCGGCCATCTTCTGTCTGAGAGATCGTGTCAAGACTTGGGTCCTCTAGCCGTGGCATGTGCAGGGTCAGAGAAGCACAAGTCACATACAACTGGATGCCAGTTTCCATTAGATGCCACCAGATTCACCTCTAGGAGCTGTGGCAGCCATCCACTGGCCCCTCCAGGGGTGTGGGGGGGGGGCTCGGGTGCCCACCTGCAAGTGATTCCTCTTTGAAACGGCTGCCAATTGGACCCATGAAAAAATGGCATGATATCCTCGCTTTCATTTGCATCCCCCTAACTACCAGCGAGGTTGAGCACGATGCCTTTTCCCAAACGCTCAAGCCACCTTCCATCTGTTACCTTGCAGCACCCTATCGTGTCTGAAGAAGCCAGCATGGCGTGCGTTACCCCTGATTTACACATGGAGAAACCAAGGCACAGGGCAATTAAGTGACAAGCTGACATCTCATGGTGAGTGAGTGTCTAGAAACAATAACAACAAAAAAAAACCCACAAAACTCCAGCCTCATGACTTGCCAAACCAGATGTTATAAGAATTAAACATCTGCTGAAAACATCACCCAGAAATAGCTGGGGAACACACGCCATGCCGCTGCGCCGTTGTGGGAAGTGTGCGGCGCACGCAAGAAGGAAGGGGGGGGGAATAAAAGGAACAGTTGTTACGAGATCCCACGGGCCAGAGGCTTTCACAGGCGTTCCTTTCGTGTGGTTATTCAAAATACTTTCCTAAGAAGACACTCTTGTCCCCATTTTACAGAGGAGAAAACTGAGGCTTAGAAAAGTCACATATTTTTTTTTTTGAGACAGAGTCTTGCTCTGTACCCCAAGCTGGCCTTGAACCAGCCTGACTCCACACACTGAGTGCCAGGATTATAGGTGCGCACCCCCTGGCTATGTCGTTTCCTTATTTACGAGGAGACAGCCCCTTCCCAGAGGGATACAACACACATCTGGAAGCAAGGGGGGTTTCTGCCCAGTCAAAGAACGCAGCGCGTACATGAACCTGCCCGATGCCTCTCGTGTCGCACGGGGCCAGCCCAGGGCCGTGGTGGCACTCCTGGCCCCAGTTTCCCTCCCTCATTGTCTGTTGATCTACTCCGTCACACTGTCTCAGTGTGGTCCAGCTGTCAGCCAAGGGTGGCCAAACGCAGCTCCAACTTGGCAGGGCCACCTTAGCTTGGGACAATGGCAAGGACACTGTCCACGGGGTGGCACAGACTGAAGCAAAGTAGCCGGGCTGGAATTGATCCGTCCAGGTCCTGGGTTGTCCTTGAGGTCTCAGATCTTGTCCTTCCTCTGCCCTTTGGCAACAGGAAAGACTGCAAGGCTCAAGGAGTCCAGATGTCCCTCGCTGCTGGTGGGTAGAGAGCAAGCGGCCAGGCAGCTTGATAGATGCCGTGTTTGCTCCTGCTCCCTCTGCACCTGGGTTGTGGTGGGCAGCGGGGAATCTCCTGGGACAGGGCGACCTTGCTGTGCCCTGAGCCACAGCTCTTCCCCATCCCCATGGCCCTCCCTCCTCACTCTCAGCCGGGCCCAGCGGCTTCCACCAAGGAGGCTGCCCCATCCTGGAAACCCTGTGGACCAGGCTTCCTGCCTAGACCTGAACCTGCTAGAAGCAGGGCCCCAGCCAGCTGCTCCAAAGTCTTTTGGGTGTCTGGCTTAGAGCCCCCTCCTATAAGCAGCCTTCCAGAAACCACTTGCATATCCCCACTGCCAAAGAGACAAGAGTCCAGGCCCCAAGTCCCCTCAGGCTGTCAGTTCCCAATGCTCTTCCTCTGGTGACAGTTTGTTCCAAGTGCCAACGGAGGCTACGGGGCCACGCGAATAGCCGCAGACATGTGCCAGGTGTCGTAAGTGATCCAGACTGCCACTGCCTGGGGCCACCAGGCCAGAGGGATCCCAGGACACCCAGAGGAGATGCACTGATGTCCAAGGATGCTACTGCTTATTCAGCTGAGAGTCTTGGGCCAGGCACTCTACCTTCTGGGGCTCAGAGAGAGGAGCTAACTTACCCAAGACCACACAGCTAATAACTGGTGGAGTCTAGAGTCCAGCCCCATTCGGGTAGCCAGCACGGTCACTCCAAACTTCAGCTGCCAGCTGCGCTGAGCTCAGATGAGCCGCGGGGGATGTGCGCAGGGGTCGCTGAGCCAGCCCTAGATACAGTCCGGGACAAAGGGCTCAGCTAGGGGGACAACGGGGCCCCTACTTCTTCTTCCGCTCTGCTATGCTAGCACCCCAGCAATGGCCCTTGACCGTGTACCAATGAGACAATGCATGTCCCCCCAGCGATGGCCATGTCACCTCCCCCCGCCCCGTCTAGACACATGTGAGGGAGTGTGCAGCATGGTGGGCTGGGACATGATCGGTGGATGTGTTCCTCCATGGGTTTGTGTGATGGCATCGTTGGGAGATGCTGGAGGGTCTGGTGGCGGTAGTAGGTTACTGTGGGTGTGTCCCTGAGGGCTAATATCTCATCCAAACCTTCTCCTGTGATCCCTTTTTCCTGCTTCTTGTCTACCAGGGAATGCTGAACAGCCTCCTCCACGCTCCCACCACCATGAAAGCTGAGCCCTCTGAAACCCCGAGCCAAAATAAATGCTGGCTCTTTTAAGTTGTTTCAGTCTGGTATTTGGTCATAGTGACCAAAAACAAAAAAACAAAACAAAAAAAAACCCTAACCATATAACTACCTAGCAAGTCACGGTGACCGGTGGCTTTCCACTCACTGGAAGTCCAAACACACTGCCACCCTGCTCTGGGGAGCTGGTGTGGTTTCTGGTCAGCAGATGCTCCATGCCCCGAGTGAGGGCATCCGTGAGCACAAGAAGAGTTAAGGCAAGGCCCAGGGCTATGGCGTGACTCCCACTGAGGGCTGATAGGTGGAAGGAAGGGCGGGTGCTTTGGTGCACACACACACATGCCCACAACCACACACATACCATATGCACACACATGTGTGCACATGCAGGTGCAAACACACACACATACATATATATACATATGCATATAGATACACATACATACATATATATACATATGCATACAGATACACACACACACACACACAGAGGCTGGGCTGAAACTCTCCCCAGGAGACATGTCCACAAGCTACTCAATGTCTAGGTACGGTGGCAGGCCTCACCCTAAAATGCACCCATGCCTATCCCATTTGTGTGTCCAAGCTGCAGAAAGCCGCATTCCTTGCAGATCTGTAGGGGTTTCAACCGAATGCCTCTACACCCCCAAAGCAAGGGCAAGCCCGTAGCAGCCCGGCCTCGCAGACACAGACAGCTGCATTGCTCACTGCTGTGCAAGTCAAACACACCCCCACTTCTGGGAATTGGGCCTCACTCCCAAGTGGGGTCCCCACAGCCACCAGCACCAGCCTCTCCCCACAGCTGGGCCAGGAGCGCGAGGGCAGAGAGACACCACCCGCTAGCAAGAGGAAGTGTCCTTGGTGGGTCGGCCAGCCTGGGAGGAGACAAACCCGGGGGAGGGGGGCGGGGAGGGGGAGGGCAGAAGGGGACACCTGAGCATTGGCTCACTTTCTCTCAGGAGGGAGAGATTTTCACAGCAGGGTGCCACAATTTCCTTTGCACTGTTATGAATTCCCATAAAATCAGATGCACTCAACTTTGAATAGAAATAAAGCAATACACCGCAGAAATCAAACACAAAGCAGGATTATTCACCATCACAACACGCAGAGAGGTTCATGCATGCAAGAAGGTGCCTGCCCAAGACACTCTCAGGCCACTAACAGACACCACCGAGGACTGCACTTCCAAGCCCATACCACCAAGGCCAGGCCAATGGGACAGAAAGGAGACAAGAGATCACCCTGAGGTCATTTTGTCCTTTCAGCTTCCCCAAAGCTCCCATTAAGTGATGCCCAGGGCAGGAGCAGGCAGGGCTGAGAGAAGTATGGCCTGAAACCCCAGAGGATGAAGAGGTACAGTGCCCCCGTGACCAAATGAGGCCTTGTGTCCTCCAGCTCAGGCCATCTCCAAAACCCATTCGGCAAGAGACAGATTCAATTTTACTCTTCATGCAAGCAATCTATAGACAGTCATAACGATGCCAAAAGATTTAGAGCAGAAACTGACCTCCCTTCTATTGAACCCCACATCTCCTGCCCCAAGAACTCCCTGGAAGAACTGTGGGAGACGGATGCGGTATACAGACTTCTCTCTCTTAAAAAGAAAATAAAATCTACACAACGTTCACAGCTTTCTGCTTTTAGATTGATTGAATGATTGATTTAGAAGTTGTGTCTTGGCAGGCTGGCCTTGAACTCCTAGACTCATATAATCCTCTTATTTCATCCTTCCCAATAGCTGGGACTACGGGTGAATGCACCATTGCACGGGGCCTACTCCAGGCTTTTCCACATCACAACACACCCCGGAGAGTAGCCCGCAGCAGCTCGCGCAGCAGCAGCTGCAGGGCGTCCCCCTCTACCTGGGGAGAGGCGTTGTGATTTTTCCTTTTCTTTTTTTTTAAATATATTAGTTATGGACATACTCAGTAAGCAAACAGCACACGTTGGTACTATCCTTACCCTCATCCCTGCCCCCTCTCCAAAGGGATCCTCCTCGCTGAGGGTAGTTGTCCCCGTGGGAAGGTGGGTCATGCATGGGGGGGGGTAGCCATCAGTCATGGGGAAGAGGCAATGTCTCCGTGTGGAATGTCCCAACTTGGGGCTCTGACAATCTTATCGGCCCCTCTTCCGCAAATTTCCCTGAGCCATGTTGGATTCGTTTCAGGTCTACTTCAGTGGAGGGCTCTTAGGAGCCTCTGGATCTCTGGATCTCTGGCAGCTTTGTGATTTAACCCGGGCTCCGTGAGAGCCATGCGGGAGGTTCTCACCAGTTTCCTTTGACTAAGAGGGCTGCACCAGAGACCCTCGTTACATCTGCATTAATGATTAAGTCCTGGAGCTTTACAGGTAGGGGATTTTGTTATTTGTACCGTTACTAACCCTCCAAAGAAAAGATGCCCCAAGATCTACTCCCCAGCCGCAGTTGGGGAAGGGCGGAGCTCCCACTTTCACCACTGGGCCTGCTCTCTTCCAGTCCCAGGAAGACACCCAGACACCCGAGGCTCCTGAGCCTGGGCGTCAGGACAGGAGGGTGAATGAAGTCGGTCAAAGTCAGTTTCTTCCTTTTCCCAGTTCACAAGAGGATAAAAGACCACAGAGCCTGGCCAGGCCTGGCCCGCTTCCATACCCATCTTCCCTTCTTGTCTTAGAAGGGTGCTGCCACGGGCCGCAGCACCATGACCCCACGCTGCCTGCCGCGCCCGCCTGTGCTCTGTAGGGGGCTGGGGTCATCCTGGCCCCCCGTTCGAAAGGAATCCTCTCCTGACGTTATGACAGGTGTCTATCCCAGGGTGGGGGGTGGGTAAAGTGGCCACGGCTCCACCTGCTAGAAAACTCAGGCACCCTGCAAACAGAGCCCACTTCCTCTCCCACAGCCACCCACCTGTGGGCGTGGGTCTAGCGTGCATCTCTGTGTGCAGTGATCTCATTTCTCTCTCCTGAGATTCTGGTCTTCACTTCCCCAGGTCAGTAGAGTCTCCTCTAGTCCTCCGATCAATCCTGACTAATTCCATTCATTCCGCACACCCAGGAAATTCCACTCCTCCTTTTCCCAGGCACCCTATTTCTGCTCACCAGTCTTCACACAGCCTCGAATCCACCAGGCTCAGGCCTCTCCTGAGCCATGTTATGGCTGATCCAACTATGACTCCAAACCTCACTTCCCACGGCACAATTCTGAGTCTAAACCCATGAGGGAGTCACTCCACTTTCCCACGGAGATTGATTATGTGACCTGTTGGGACCAAGGGAGGCTCCGGCCAGCTTCCACTCTAGCAGAAGCCTGAGCCCCAGGCAGAGGGGCTTGTCCCAGAATCTGAGCGTGGCCTCTAGATAAGCTTTGCCACCGTCGACCTAGATGGGCTGGCTGACCCTCCATCCAACACACGAGCCAGAACAAACGATTGTTGTGAGCACTGGCCTCACAGGGCTATCTCAGCATAGCGAATCTCAGAATTGTATATTTGCACACATGCACACGCACAAATATGCATTTTTATCACCATACAAAATCACAAAGGAGATGAGAATCACCCTCCACCCCAGCCTCTGTTGCCTCCACCAGTAGAAACCTTGGAGCTGATCTCACTCCAAAGCCCCAGGCAGTGAGTGGCACTGGGCAACCAGGCCCAGGTGGCAGCAAATTACCAGGGAAAACCCAGCTACGTCAATACAAGAAAAGATACTCCACTGCCTAGCATGAGACAGGTCATCCCTATCACGCCTGCCAGGGCTCAGGAGGCACCGCGGATGGAGTGGTTGTTTAGACATGAGCTCTCACACAACATCCCCCAGGGAGATGGCGGTAGATGCTGAGGAGACTCAAAGCTCATCCAGCAGGACTTGAGAGGAAGCACAGAGCTTAACACTAAAGGAGACTTTCGCGTTTACAACACACCCGCCAAGGCTCAGGGAACGTTGTGGAAGAAAGGGTGGAAAGATGTCCAAAGCCACAGGATGGGAGGAAGTATTTTGTGGCATTGCCACCTCACCACACGGAGAATGGTGGTGGGTTTGATGCCCCAGTACCTACATAAAAGCCAGATGCACAAGGTTGTGCATGCATCTAGAGTTTGTTTGCAGCAGCTAAAGGCCCTGGCATGCCCATTCTCTCTTCTCTCTCTCTCTCTCTCTCTCTCTCTCTGCTTGAAAATAAACAAATGTGTGTATGTGTGTGTAAAAGTATTAAAACTAAGTAAGTAAAAAGGAGAGAAGAGGAGAAGGGAGCAGAGGAGAGAGGAGAAAAAGCTACAGGCCCAATCATGGTATATTCTCCTGTTAGAAAAAATTCAAATTACACATGACATGCATGTAATTTGACAGTACATGCTTGTATCTTTGCATACTGAGATCACAGGTGACCTCTTTCTCATAGAGACAGGGTCTCATGCAACCCAGGTTGGCCTTGAACTCACTATGTATCCTTCTCTACCTCCTCTTTCAGAGTGCTGTGATTAGAGGTAAATGTGATCACGTCCACTTTATATGGTGCTGGGGATTGAGCCCAGGGCTTCATGCAAGCACTCTATCAACTAACTGAGCTACATTCCCAGGCCCTGTAGGTAATTTAAAAAATCCTTTCACCTTTCTTGTACTTTCTAAGTTGCCTGTGTTGGGTTACTTACAGCACTTTAATAAGGCAGCAATATCTCATTTAAAAACCAAGTTAGGATTCAAGACAGTAGGATCCTGGCATATGGATACACATCTGAATCAACAGAATAAAGCTGAGAATCCAGATATAAAATCATGTGCTAATGGTCACAGGGGTGCCAAGACCATTCAACCAAGGAAAATAAAAGAGGCTTTTTTTTTTTCAACAAATAGGACGATAGCAGCATGCAAAATGACCCTATATTTACATGCAAAAGAATATACTTGGACCCAAAAATTAATTCAAAATGACCAAGATCTCAATGGAAGAGCTGAGGCTATGAAAATTTTAGAGGGAACAAACGTATCAAATAGTCATAACCTTGAAGTAGGAAAGTGTCTTAGTCATGACACCAAACCACAGGTGACTAAAGAAAAACAACAGATTGGACTTCATCAAAATTGAAACCTTTCGTACTTCAAAAGACACCACTGACAGAATGGAAAACAGGCTGGGGCAATGGCCCAGGCAGCTAAGTGTTTGCATGCAAGCCTGAAGACCGGACCCCTAGCACCCTGGTGAGCACGGCGGCCCACCTGTGATTCTAGCCCTGGGGAAGCAGACACCAGGGACTCCAGAGCAAGCTGGTGAGACGGACTAGCTGAGTCTGTGTAAGATATAGGGCGATCAATGGAGACACCCAGCACCAACTTCTAATCTCCTTACACACGCACACTTGCGCACACCCCCTCACACACACACACACACACACACACACACACACACACCACACATACACGGGCAAAAACAGTAAAACAGCAACCCACAGAATAGAGGCGGTTCTGTCAAATCAAATGACTGATGGGCTACTCAAATCTAAAGTATAAAGAGAACTTTTATACCTGAACACTAAGGGGCCAGCATATAGCTCCATGACTCAGAGCACTTAGCTATGAGGAGATCAATCCCTGTCACCACACACACACACACACACACACACACACACACACACAGACACACAATCGAACTGGGTGTGGTGGATGTGATGGCGCATACCTGTAATTCCAGGAGGAGGAGGCAAGAGTATCAGGAGTTCAATGCCAGCCTCTGTGCATAGTGGATTCAAGGCCAGCTTGGGTTACATGAGACCCTGTCTCCTTCCCCTCCCCCCCCCAAAAAAAAATGAGAGCTGGAGAGATGACTCAGCAGTTAAGGTGCCTACCTACAAACCCTGACAACTTGAGTTTGATTCCCCAGGACCCACATGAAGCCAGATACAAAAAGTGGTGCATGTGTCTGGAGTTCGTTTACAGTGGCTAGAGGCCCTGGTGTGCCCATTCCTTCCCTCCCTCCCTCTCTCTCTCTCTTTCTATCAGGCATGGTGGCACATGCCCTCAATCCTAGCACTCAGGAGGCAGAGGTAGAAGAATCACTGTGAATTCAAGGCTATGCTCAGAATACATAGTGAATCCAGGTCAGCCTGGGCTAAAGCAAGACCCTACCTCAAAAAAAAGGGGGGGCTGGAGAGATGGCTTAGCAGTTAAGGCGTCTGCCTGTAAAGCCAGAGGATCCCTGTTCAACTCTCCAGGACCCACACAAAAACCATATGCAGGGGGCACATGCATCTGGCATTTGTTTGTAGTGGCTGGAGGCCCTGGTTTACCCATTCTCTCTCTCTCTCTATCTATCTCTCTCTCTCTCTCTCTCAAATAAATAAGTAAATAAAAATTTTAAAAAATGAGCAGGAGCTGTGGAGATGACTCAGCAGTTAGACACTTGCTTGAAAGGAGCCTGCCAGCCCTAGTTTAATTCCCCAACACTCATGTATGGAAAATCTGCAAAGCCTAGTGTGCACACACCCATGCACACACACCCACACACATCATACACACATACCCACACACATACACCTACAATAATAATAACAATAATAAACAACTCATAACAATAAATAAAGCAACTTATTTCAAAATGAGCACAGGACTTGAATAGATGCTTCTCCAAGAAGACACAACCTTGTTTCAATAACTGATATAGCGAATCAAGGAAGATACCCAACATTAACCTCACAAACACATGTTCCTGCACACTTGTGCATATATATATGAACACATACCATGCATGACTAGAACTGAGAATCCAGAAATAAAATCATGTTCCAAGGGTCACTGGGGTGCTACAACCATCGAAAAGCTGGATTCTTGGTGAGATGACTCCTCTCGCTCCCTAGGATGGCCAGAGCAGAAGCGTTGGTATGGACGCAGCCCTCTGTCAGAGTGTCCGAAGCAGGACACTGTGCAGCCACTTGGAAAACAGCCTGGCAGTTCTTCAAATGACCAAACAGAGCCCCGTTTAAACGAGCCATTCCACCCGTAGGTGCACCCCGTGGAGAATGAGGACATATGTCCACGTAGAAACCTGTGGTATCTTCCTTGATTATTCGCTATATCAGTTATTGAAACAAGGTTGTGTCTTCTTGGAGAAGCATCTATTCAAGTCCTGTGCTCATTTTGAAATAAGTTGCTTTATTTATTGTTATGAGTTGTTTATTATTGTTATTATTATTGTAGGTGTATGTGTGTGGGTATGTGTGTATGATGTGTGTGGGTGTGTGTGGCATCTGTAATAGCCGAAAAGAGCCAAAAAGCCAAACGTCCTTCAGTGGACAAATGGACCAAGATAATGAGTCATGTCCACACACTGGAAAGTTCTGCAGCCCTCAAAAGCAGCAGCGTGCTGAACATGGGACAGCATGGCCGAGCCCGGAAAACATCTCACTGCGCCAGAGAAACAAGTCCAAAGGACCACACGCCACGCACCCATGTGTCGTAGACCGGTGGCTGCTTAGGGCCAGGAAGACAAGACGAGGGCAGACAGCCAGAGGTCACCGGGTATCTTTCTGACGGCGTGATAGTTCGTCCTCGTACTTCATGGATTTGGAATCATCAGGAGACACACCCCTGGGCACATCTGTGAGCTTCCTGCGCTGAATACAAAGGACGAAGTGAGCTGAGAGGCAGCATTCATCTCTCTGTGCTCCTGACCGTGGCCGGGCTGTGGCCGGCTGCCTCTTGCTCCAGCCACCACGGCTTTCCCAGCCACGATGGACTGTCCCCTCTCGAACCTCAATCCAGGATAAACCTGCCGAGCCTCAAGCTGCTCCTGTCAAGTATTTTGTTTCAGCAACTAGAAAAGCAACTGATATGTAGGTAATGAAAACATTTGGCAGTTGACTCTGGTGACAGCTATGCACGTGTGAACGTCCTATAACCACAGCATTGTCCATACTGCATAGCTAAATTCTGCCTTGATGAAGTAACTTTATTTATTTATTTGAGAGCGACAGACACAGAGAGAAAGACAGATAGAGGGAAAGAGAGAGAATGGGCGCGCCAGGGCTTCCAGCCTCTGCAAACGAACTCCAGACGCGTGCGCCCCCTTGTGCATCTGGCTAACGTGGGACCTGGGGAACCGAGCCTCGAACCGGGGTCCTTAGGCTTCACAGGCAAGCGCTTAACCGCTAAGCCATCTCTCCAGCCCATGAAGTTGTTTTTTTAAAAAAATAAATAAGTAGATACAGTTAGCATAAAAACCGAGCTTATCAAAATGAAGCCAGTTTTGGGCTGAGGATATGGCTCTGTTGCTAAGGGTGCTTGCTGCTTAAGCAGGAGGGTCTAGAGAGACTGAGACCACTGAAGACCTCCCAGGACCCATGTAACATTTGGGCGTGAACACACACACATGCACACATGTCTGTAACCTCACTGGGGTTTGCTAAATGAAAAGTAGCAGCTCCAACTTGAGGGGCAGACCCCATCTCCACGCACATGCGCACACACAAATCTGAACATGTATGTGCATACCTCACACAACACACACACACACATATACATCTGCACATGCATGTGCATGCCTCACACAAAACGCACCACAAATAATTCACACGCCCACACATGTGTTAAGACATTTCAGTGGCTCAGTCACCATCTCTGCAGACCACCTCAACCCCAGTGACTCCAGTCAAGCTGCTTCCCTTCTCTGACCCCAGTCCTCAGGGACACCCCTCCTGACTCAACTCAGCCCCTCCTTCTTATCCTTGCGCTTGGACGGGGCTTCTTGCCCCAGCACAGCCCTGAGTCAGCTGGGAGGCCATGGGCAAGGTGTCTGGTCTCTCCAAGGCTCAACGTCCCTGTCTGTGAAATGGTTCTTGAGTTGTCTCTGCTTTATGCCTTCGCTGGGACCCTTCCTCCTCCCTGATCCCATCTGTCAGGATGAGACTGGAATGTCTCCCTTTCCTAAGGCGTCTCCCCAGGGCTAAAAGAGCCCTGCCCTGGTGTCTGGATCCTAACAAAACCTCTGCCATGCTACACTGTGAACTCTGGTTTGTGTGACTGTGCCACCGACCGTCCACGCAGAACCTGCACATAGTAGGTGCGCCTCATTTCAACAACTTTGGAAAAGATAAAAGCGTGAGTCTCCTCCCCAGCCAGGCATGGGGGCACATATACCTTTGCTTTCAGAATTTGGGAGGCAGAGGTAGGAAGATTGCTGTGAGTTCCAGGCCAGCCTGGGACTACATAGTGAATACCAGATCAGCTTGGTCTAGAGAGAGAGAGAGGAAGAAAGAAAGAAAGGAAGGAAGGAAGGAAGGAAGGAAGGAAGGAAGGAAGGAAGGAAGGAAGGAAGGAAGGAAGGAAGGAAGGGAGAAAGAAAATAAATGACCTCAAAATTCCATGGTGTCTGCACACTAGTATGACCCCCTGAACTTGAAACACAGGGTTTGGGCTGAGTCCCTGAAACTGTCACTTTATGACCCCTCCCTGGATTTCTCCCCATCCTATTCCTGGCATACAGACCCACCGACCTGAAGCCAGGCAGCGTCCTGAACCTGCTGACAGCCTCACCTATCACTACCTACCCCGAGGTGCTCCTCACTGGCCCAGCTAGGAAGGACCTTCCTGCCTCAGAGGTAGAAGGCTGACCAACTGGCCAGGGCAAGGAGTGACTTCCCACCCCAAAGACAGTGACATGCACGGCTGGCCACGTGGCTGCCCCTGAGCCCTACAGGACACAGAATCCACAGCAAGTCCCTCTCCTCTTTCAAACACCTTTTCTTTGGCTGCCACCACCCCTGGGAAGTTATCCCTGATTTCACCAGCTAGACTACTAAATCACACCTTGCTATACCTTACTGTGCCCTGACAGACTGTTCTTGTGAAACTTCCATCAGCGTGAGTGTGTGCGTGCACATGCGTGTGTGAACGCGTGTACGGCACTGGACCTTAGACTCTCTCGAGCCCCTAGAAATGGGGGGTCCCAGGCTGCTCATCTGGCCCTCTTCTAGCCTAACTTAGCGGGGAGCATTCTAATGTCGAAATTTCCACAAGAGCATCTGAAAATATGAAAGCATAAATGGAGAGGAGGGAAGAAGGGACCAGGGCTGAACCCCTTCTCCCAACCAGACCCTAGTGGGGTTTCCCAAGGCCAAGTTCCTAGAGAGCAAAGGTTTTTCTCTTCCTCCCAGGAGTGGAGGCGCACAGACACTGCTTTCGGGCCTGGGCGGCTTCTCCCGCCCCGCACAGATGAACCGGGACCTGCAGGCGCGTAAACAGCGGACAGTGGGTCTCTGACGCCGGAACAGCAGCTCTAGATGCAGGTGCAATGGAGGAGGCCAGAGACCGGGGAGACCTGCCCTTCCCGGCTCAGCCACCATCGTTCCTGAGAACCAGGGCAG
This sequence comes from Jaculus jaculus, assembly GCF_020740685.1. Lineage (NCBI taxonomy): Eukaryota > Metazoa > Chordata > Mammalia > Rodentia > Dipodidae > Jaculus > Jaculus jaculus. The sequence continues at coordinate 12,778,933 of NC_059119.1, read as the reverse complement.
CAGACACAGCCAGAAGAACCCAGAAGGCCTCCGCAGGCCACTCTGGAAAGGGAAGAGCCTGAGAACTGTGACTGCGGGGAGAGGGGAGGTTGACAGAAAGCGGCTAGCGCTGCCCAGTGTCCCTGGTGTAAGACATATGCCAAGACTCTCCTCTTAGGAGGAATCTCTCTGACCCATTCTACAGGTAAGGAAACTGAGGCTCGGCTTGTTACCGACGCAGGTCTCAGAGCAGTAAGTGACAACCGCTGGATTTAACTCCAGGTGGCTCTGGTTCCAGGGACTGTGCATGGTCCAGACATCACTTCCCTATAGTCAGTCCCCCCCCCCCACAGACACGTGGCTCCACCTCCAGGCCCAGACGTCGTGTCTGCACAGTCACCGGACATCAGGGCTGGAGGGGACTACCGCTGGCTCCTTACACAGCCACTGGGCTCTACATCATCCTCCCTAGTGGACCTGCCAACAAAGCTTGCATACCTCCAGTGACGAGAAGATCACTACCAGGGTCACATGCCGTCCTTAGACCAGACGGGCTAATTAATGCAGGCGTCCTTCCTCCTAATGAATCGAAGGCCACCTTTGAAGAGCCAGTGACTTCACAGGTCTCCGTTATGCCGATATCAGCCCACACACACCTCACCGTGATCCATCAACCAGTCTCCTTTAATTTATTTCCAGACTCTCCCTCCTGCCATCCCATAACCACCTTCTAACCTTTACTAAGGACAAGGATATCTTTTTTTTTTTTAATATAATAAAAATATTCAATTTAAGAAAAGAAATCTCTCACATGGGTATGAACAATACACAAATCATAATTCTTAAAAAATAACAAATTGCAGGCCAGAGGAATCATAAGTAAATTGGTATTGATAAATACACTTTTCTCCAAAGCAGTAGGTGGTTTATTTTAATCTAATGAGTTTTGTATTTTCCCAGCTTTCAGATGCCATGATGAAGGGCTGTCTGCAGTAGAATTACGACACTCTCCGAAATATTGTAATTTAATGCCTCATTTTGTCAAGACTTTCTGGAAAATGAGATTTGTTCCCAGCGAGGAATTTTATTCTGCCTCTTCCCCGTGTGCCCCCACCCACCTCTATAGGTAGGTTTGTCCCCGGACAGAGGGTGGGTGTTGGGAAGGGTCAAGGTAAATTGGCAAGGGAGTCAGGGGACCAGGCAAGGACAGGAGGGACCGTTCCTTGCTGGGTACAGATTTGCTGCGTGGTTGAGTGATGCCCACTGCCCACTCTGTGCCCGTCACTGTGCCCCATGCAAGAAGAGAGGAACAGGCATAAGATGCTGAGTTCTTATGTGGGGATCAAAAAATAAAAAGGGGGCTGGAGAAAATGGCTTAGCGGTTAAGAAGCCTGCCTACAAAGCCTAAAGACCCAGGTTTGATTCCTCAGGACCCATGTAAGCCAGATGCACAAGGTGGCACATGCATCTAGAGTTTATTTGCAGTGGCTAGAGGCCCTGACATGCCCATTCTCATTCTCTCTCTCTCTCTCTCTCTCCTCTGTCTCAAATAAATAAAAATAAAAATAAATTAAAGAGTACTTATATTAAAAAAGAAAGAAAGGTAAAGACAGAGACCCCTAAGGACAAAAATAAAGGTGATTTGGTGTTTTAGAAAAATGCCAAAAAAAAAAATAATGACAAATCTTTATTTTTCATAAATCCTTCTATGCCACTCTATTCCCCTTTGGAATTCTGGTCTCCACAGTCCCACAATTAGCATCCACCTCTTACAGCAAGTCATTCATTCATTCAACAAAGTATCTCTTATTCCCAGCCATGAGCACCAGGAGGCAAGGCTCAGGCCAGGGCCAAGCCATCCTCAGAGCCTGCAGGTTGGAGCCCCACCATCACCACCACAGGTATATTGGATACACCCCACCTGGACGGTTCCTTCATGATGGTCCCTTAAAGAGTCATGCACATGTCTGAATTAAGTCCCAGACCCCCACTTTTGATTTTGAAGCTAGGCTAGGAGGCCCTTAATGATACACAGCTGAAGAGTTTAGAGATGAAGTGAGCTGCCCTTTATACTGGATGTGAAATGCCTCCACAGCCCATGGTTGGCTGGCTAGAGCGTGGACAGGCAGTTGGTACATGAGAGGACACGTGGGAAACTCAAGCTTCAGAAGCCAGTGCTGGGTCGCGGTGGGGGGTGGTGATGATGGTAGTGTTGCTGCTGGTGCTGATGATGACCATGGCGGTGATCGGTGGTGATGGTGGTGGTGGTGATGATGGTGGTGGTGATAATGATGGTGACGGTAGTGATAGTTATGATGGTGGTGGTGACAGTGGTGGTGATAATGATGTGATGGTAGTGATGGAGGTGGTGACAGTGGTGGTGATAATTATGTGATGGTAGTGATGGAGGTGGTGACAGTGGTGGTGATAATGATGCGATGGTAGTGATGGTGGTGGTGACAGTGGTGGTGATAATGATGCGATGGTAGTGATGGAGGTGGTGACAGTGGTGGTGATAATGATGCGATGGTAGTGATGGAGGTGGTGACAGTGGTGGTGATAATGATGTGATGGTAGTGATGGAGGTGGTGACAGTGGTGGTGATAATGATGTGATGGTAGTGATGGTTGTAGTTGTGGTGATGGTGACACTGGTGGTGATGATGATGGTGATGGTAGTGATAGTGATGGTTGTGGTGATGGTGGTGGTGGTGATGACAGTGGAGGTAAAAATGGTGGTGGTGGCAATGATAGTGGTGGTGATGATGATAGTGATGGTGGTGGTGGTGACGGTGGTGGAGATAATGATGGTGATGGTGGTGATGATGGTGGTGATGATGGTGGTGATGATGGTGATGATGATGGTGATGATGATGGTGATGATGGTGGTGATGATGGTGGTAATGATGGTGGTGGTGGTGATGGTGGTGGTGATAATGATGGTGATGATGGTGGTGATGATGGTGGTGATGATGGTGGTGATGATGGTGGTGATGATGGTGATGATGATGGTGGTGATGATGGTGATGATGATGGTGGTGACGATGGTGGTGGTGATGGTGATGATGATGGTGGTGATGATGGTGATGATGATGGTGGTGATGATGGTGGTGATGATGGTGGTAATGATGGTGATGATGATGGTGATGATGATGGTGGTGATGATGGTGATGATGATGGTGATGGTGATTATAGTGATGGTTGTGGTGATGGTGGTGGTGATCATGATAGTGATGGTGATAGTGATGGTAATGACAGTGGTGGTAACTCTTCTTTATTGCATACATAGTCAACACAGTGCGGTTTTGCTGCACAATTTGTCAGACTTTCTGCATAGTGCAAGATTTTTGTAAAATATCAAGAAAGTAACTAAGAAAAGTTGAAAACCACACAAGACTTCCAATGTGAGTGTTCTTCCAGAGCCCTGTTCTTGTGAACTAGGGACTTTCCATGGGGAAATGTTTCTGTGTGTCCACACTGAATGGCCTGAGAGCTGTGTAGGACTTCCTACACAGAGGAGGACGGCGAGAGAGCCCGCCTCGGACAAGGTGGAAAGTGAGGACCGAGACCCAAGGCTGTTCTCTGACTCTGTGGCACCCATGTGCCCACACTCTCACACAAACACACACCAGAAAGAAAGAGCAAAACAAGACAAGCTAAATCAGAACATGTGCAGGAAAATGAACTGGACATTATTGAAAGGAAGTGAAGTAACCAAGATGAAAAGAGACAAAGACTGCCTGCTTTCTTTCTCTCATCTGTAGATCCCGGACTTCCGTTTTTATGTACATGTATGTATGTGGGTGTGAGGGGGCCATGGAAACGGAAAAGGAAATGTGACAGGAGAAAAAGAGGTCTCAAGGGAGGGGATGGGTAAAGGAGGGCAAAGTGACACATATAATATGAAAAATAAAATTTAAAAGACCCTTGTAATTAACAAGCTAGGGAAAGAGGAAACCGAAAAGAAAAAATAATGCCCAAGGAATTCAAATGAAGGCTATCATGTGGCACAGGGAGGAAGATAAAACAGGTGAGAAGGTAGACTATAACCATTAAAATACCAGACGTGGGCTGGGGAGATGGTTCAGCAGTCAAGGCACTTGCCTGCAAAGCCTAATGACCTGGATTCGATTCCCCAGAACCCATGTAAAGTCAGATGCATAAAGTGGCACATGCATCTGGAGTCTGTTTGCAGCAGCCGGAGGCCCTGGTGCACCCATCCTCTCTGTCTGTCTCTCTTCTGTCTCTCTCTGCTTGCAAATAAATAAATAAAATTTTTAAAAAGATAATACATTTATCCTAACATGTTGGCAAGCACATTAAAAGTAAATGGAACAAATACATAAAAGACAAACATTTTAAAACACCTACATTCTATTTAAAAAAGATATGACTTAAATATAATAATATAATGTGTCATATAATAATATAAATATAATGACACATAAACACTAAAATAAGGGCTGGAAAAGTTACATCAGATAAAATCCAGTTAAAAATGCTAGTATGCAGTGAAGATACTCAACAGTGGACACTGCAAGCCTTATATTTGGCCAATCAGGCCAAATGAGCCAACAGGTACAGTAGTGGCACGTCTGTTATGCGGGAAACCAACCACCTCTAATTTGGCTGGAGGCCCGCTCCATGGGAGGGAGTACATCCCTGATACAGAAAACCTACAACAGGGGTAGTCATGAGCCCTAGGGGTGAAATGTCTGCTGCTGTCTGGCTAAATATATATACTATGCTCACCAAACTGCCAAGTAAGCACTTCTCTTAATGTTCATACCCATATATTAATGCTACTCTCACTTTTGGTTAGAAAGTCTTGTATTTTCAGATGGCAGTGACCTTGGGATGACTCAGAAGGCACCATGATGCTGAGAAGAAGTGACAGAGGAGTGCTCAGCCCTGCAATATCTATCACACCTTCCAAGGCTCAGGGTCTATTGTGGAAGAGGTGGCGGAAAGAATGTAAGAGCAAAAGGAAGGGTAGGACTCCTTACAAAGTGCTCCTCCAGACACAAAATGGCCTGGATATCCATGACCTCACAGTGCCTGACACTACCTACACAAGACCAGCATAATAGGAGGAGAAGAGGATGGCATCAAAATAAGAGAGACTGACTGAGAGGGGAAGGGATATGATGGAGAGTGGAGTTTCAAGGGGGAAAGTGTGGGGAGGGAGGGAGTTATCATGGAGTATTGTTTACAATTATGGAAGTTGTCAATAAAAAAATGCTGGTATGGCTATTTCAAGAGCAGGCAAGTTGTGCTTCAAGAAAAAGGCTACTAGAGAAAAAGACACATCTTTCAAAGACACACATCTCAACATGATCCAAGGGCACATCCACCAGGAAATGGTGGAGTCACAGAAAAGAGAACTCTCAGAAAAACAAAGTCATCTTTGAGCTGCCTCACAGGGTAGAAACTCCAGGCAGAGAATCACACAGCCCAGAGGTGTGCTTGTCTTTTTTCCCCCAATATTTTGATTTATTTGCGAGAAGAGAGATAGACGGGCACACCAGGGCTTCTTGCTACAGTGAGCAAACTCCAGATACCTGCACCATTCTGTGCATCTGGCTTTATGTGAGTACTGGGGAATCAAACCCAGGCTGTCAGTTCGATTCCCCAGTCCCCACGTAAAGTACTGTGCAAGCAAGTGCATTTAACCACTGAGCCATCTTCCCAGCCCACACCCTGACCTTTTTATTAGAGAAAGTACATTTGCTTATTTCTGAGGTAATAAGCAAAAAGTGCTAGTTTCAGGTAACTTGTTATGGAACCTAAAGTGAGTACATCTCAGAAAAGGCCTATCTATCCACTGTCCATGTTATAGGTAAGAGGTCTGGGTATCAGGTAACTAATTAGGAAGCTTAAAGGGAGCATATCTGGGGAGGGTTTCTAATATCCAACCATTGCTGGGCGGGCGTGGTGGCACACGCCTTTAATCCCAGCACTTGGGAGGCAGAGGTAGGTGCATCGGCATGAGTTCGAGGCCACCCTGAGACTACACAGTAAATTCCAGGTCAGCCTGGACTAGAGCGAAACCCTACCTCAAAAACCAAGAAAAAAAAATTAAAATCCAATCATCATAGGAATTTATACTTGAAAGAGAATATGGACATATTCTATCTAAAGAGAAGACAGGGAGGAATTAGAATTCTGCCTGTACTGCATGAAGACAGAAAGAGAGGGAGAGATTATGGTTGATGTGTCAGCTGTTTAAAAGTGGGTAGGAACCTGGAGAGATGGCTTAGTGGTTAAGCGCTTGCCTGTGAAGCTTAAGAACCTCAGTCCGAGGCTCAATTACTCAGGACCCACGTTAGCCAGATGCACAAGGGGGCACACACATCTGGAGTTCATTTGCACTAGCTGGAGGCCCTGGTGCACCCATTCTCTCTCTTTCTCTCTCTTTCTCTCCCTTCCCCCCCCTCCCTTTTTCTCTCTCTGTCGCTCTCAAATAAATAAATAAAAATGAACAAAAAAATTTTTAAGTGGGCAGGGCTGGCGGGATGGCCAGTGGTTAAAGGCACTTACTTGCAAAGCCTGACAGCCTGGATTTGAGTCCTCAGAACCCAGTTAAAGCCAGATGCACAAAGTGGTACATGCGTCTGGAATTTGTTTGCAATAGCAGAAGACCCTTGCATGCCCTCTCTCACTCTCTCTCTCCCCCTCCCCTTCTCTCTCCTTCTCTAACTCTCAAATAAAGAAATAAATATTTTTAAAGGGACAGAACAGCAGAGGATGTATGAAGATAGCCTATATAAGATTAATGAAGTATATCTACTGCTGCTTATTAGCACTATGCCAGCAAGGCAGATGTGGAGTGGGTTAAAAGTTCAACTTTAATCCCAACAGGGAAAGCTACCTGAGGAAAACGGGAGGATGAAACAACTAGATTTTTAGAGGGGCAGAGAGAGAGAGAGAGAGAGAGAATGGGTGCACCAGGACCTTCAGCCCGCTGCAAAGAACTCCAGACGTTTGCGCCCCCTTGTGTGCATGTGCGACATTGCATGCTTGCATCATTGCGTTTGGCTATGTGGGGGACCTGGAGATTTGAACATGAGTTCTGAGGCTTCGCAGGCAAGTGCCTTAACCGCTAAGCCATCTCTCTGGCCCAACTCTAAATTTTTAACTCCCTGATATTGGAGCTTCCAAATAGGTGGACAAAGATTGACAAAATTAGAAAGAAATGGACAAACAACGTAACAGGAGACCTCAACCTACCTTTCTCAAGAATGGAGAGAACAAGCAGAAAACAAATCAGTAAAAGAGAAATGTTGGGACATTTTCATTCACATGCTTGACCTCCTTGGCAAAATGGAGCAGCATGTGCTAACACAGCAAGTTCTGGGGTCTGGGGACCCGGCTCTATTGGCAAAGCCCTTGCCGTGCAGCTGGAGGACCTGAGTTTAGACCCTCAGCTCCTATGTGCATGTTAAGTGGTGTGGCTGTCCTTCTATAACCCCAACGTGCAAGAAGAGGAGACAGAGGATTCCTGGAGCAAGCTGGCTGCCTAGACTAGCTGAACCTACAAGCTCTGCTCTCAAGTGAGAGACCTTGCCTACAGAAAGCCATTAGGAAAGATCTCCAATGCCAAACTTTGGCTTTCTCATATACACATACATGAATGCATACCCACAGGCACATGCAGCCAACACACACAGACACACACACACACACACACGACAGAACAAGAATTATTCTCGTGGGACAATAAGAAACCACACTACAATGTTGGACGGTGGACCAGGAAACTCTCCAGTCCTTGCCACAAAGTAAAATCATCCTACATGTGCTCTCTGGCCACAGCAGACACAAGCTCAAAAACAACCATGGAGAAAACCACTAGAAAATCCCTAAATACATGGAAATGAAGCCATATAGTTCTAACACTCCCCAAATCAAAAAATAAAAAGCTAGGATAGAAATTAGAAAATATTTTGAGCTATCCAATAGAGAAAATGTGACATTGAAATCCATGACATTTCCATAGTTAGGCTTAAAGGAAAATTTATAGCCTTAAATTCAGCTTTTAAAATAGAGAGAAAACCTATAAAACAATGGTCTCTGTCTATTTCAAAGAGGGTTTTAGGAAATAAAATAAATGCAAAGAAAGGGGAGAAGGGAATAAAACCTCCTGTTAGGGTGAGGCAGAGTGGCTCATGCCTTCATCTCATACTTGATAGGCAGAAAAGTTGTCACGTCACTTTGAAACCAACCTGAGCCATGACATGAGTTTCAAGCCAGCTTAGGCTACAAGGTGAGACTCTGTCTCAAAACAAAACAAAACAAAAGTGTCCCAGGGCTGGGAAGATGAGTCAAAATTTAAATGTACTTGCTTGCAAAGCTTGTTGGTCCAGGGTTCAATTCCCAAGCCACCCACATAAGCCAGACATACTAAGTGGTGCAAAACAATTTTATAACAAAATAAAAGACGGCTCTTAGAAGAAAGCGATAAAATTGATTTATTCAGTGATCACCAAAACGATAAAGAAAATGAACAAGGGTTGGGCATGGGCTCATAGCTGCAATCCTTACAAGGGCTAAAACAGATGACTGTAAGCTTGAGGCCAGTCTGTGCTACGTAGTGAGTTCAAGGTCAGCCTGCACTACAAAGTGAGACCAGAAGGAAAGGAAGGAAGGAAAAAAGAGAAGGAAAAAGAGCAGGAAGAAGGTGAGAAGGAGGGATAGAAATAAGAGGAAAGGCCATGCATCTTTAGTCCTCAGAAAGGCAGAAGTAGGAGGATTGTCATGAGTTCAAGTCCAGCCTGAGACTACAAGTGAAGTCCAGGTCAGCCTGGACTAGAGCAAGGCCCTACCTTGAAAAACCAAAAAGAAAAAAGAAACAAGAGTAAAGAAAAGAGGAAAGGAAGAGAAGGGGAGTGGAGAGGAAGCAAGGAGGAGATGGGACATACATATATCATCAATGAAAATTATCATTACAGATTTTTATAGAGAACACAATTATTGTAAGAGGACAATTAAGGTGATGTCTTTCTTCTCAACATATTCAGAAAGTTATAAAATGACGAAGTCTCCATAAAATATAATTTATTAATATTGACATGCCAAACAGAAATATAAATAACTCCAAGTGAGCAAGAACATTGAAGCTGTAATTTATAACCTTCCCACTAAGAAACTGAAGTCAACATGGCATCTCCACTGAATTGTACTAAATACTTCAGGAAACACAACGCAAGTCTTGTCCAAACTCCTCGAGGAAAACAGGAAGGAGAAGAAACCGTTCCCAAGGCGCAGGATGAAGCCAATGGGATGTGACACTGTGAGCCGATAAGGATGTTGCAAGAAAGGGAAATCACAGGCGCCCATCTGGAAAAAATATCAGCCTAAAGACTGGCAAATCACACAGGCCATGCAGAAGGCAGTCAGACAAAAATGTTGGTCGTTATCACAGTCATGAGGAAGGGATCACATCACAGCACGGCTGCATTTACTCTGAGAGTGAGAGATAGGTTGACCTTTGAAGGTCAAACGGTGTAATTCATCACATTAGCAGAAGAAAAGTTATACTGCCATGTTAAAAGATGTAATAATGCATTTGATAAAATTCCACATACATGATCAAAAGTTCTCAGGAAAAAAAAAAAAACATCAGAAGAACTTATAGATAGGAAAGTCTTCAGCTGATGTCTTAGTCAATAGTGAAGGCATGAATGCTTTTTATTTAAGATCAGATCTAGTCACAGGGCTGGGGAGATTGCTCAGTGGTTAAAGATGTTTGTTTGCAAAGCCTACAGGTCTGGGTCAATTCCCCAGCACTCACATAAAGCTAGATTCAAAAGTAGTCCATGCAAGCCAGGCGTGGTGGCTTTATCCCAGCACTCAGGAGGCAAAGGTAGGAGAATTGCAGTGAATTCAAGGCCACCCTGAGACTACACAGTGAATTCCAGGTCAGCCTGAGCTAGAGTGAGACCCTACCTCAAAAAACAAACAAAACAGTGACGCCTGCATCTGGAGTTTGTTTGCAATGGCAAGGGACCTTGTTCCCCCCATACACGTAAGTGCCAATAAATATTTTTTAAGGTTCTAGTAAAAGTAATTGGGAAAAATAAGAAATAAAAGGCATTAGAATTAACAGTTAAGAAGTAAAAATATCTCTGTATGCATATTACATGATCTTATTGCAAAAACCCATGATTTTGCAAAAAGAAAAAAAAATCCCTTGGGCTGGAGAGATGGCTTAGCGGTTAAGCGCTTGCCTGTGAAGCCTAAGGACCCCGGTTCGAGGCTCGGTTCCCCAGGTCCCACGTTAGCCAGATGCACAAGGGGGCACACGCATCTGGAGTTCGTTTGCAGTGGCTGGAGGCCCTGGCATGGCCATTCTCTCTCTCTCCCTCTATCTGTCTTTCTCTCTGTGTCTGTCGCTCTCAAATAAATTTAAAAAAATAAAATTTAAAAAAAATCCCTAATCCTAATAAATAAATCCAGCAAAGCTGCAGAACATAGAGACAACACACAAAAGCAAGCGCCAGTTTGACTCACTGACAATGAACGACCTGAGGAAGAAATAGGCAAATAACTCCATCCACGACAGCACCAGAAAGGATCAAATACTTGGAAATGAATTTAACCAGAAAGACCAGTGGACACTGAAAACTACAGAACGCAGCTGACAGAAACTGAAGAAGAGAAATAGATATAAAGAGAGCATCTGCATGTACAGGTATAGGCAGATCAATAAATGATGCTGCACACATGACAGTATATTCTTCAGTCAGAAGAAAGAATTACATGCTGATGCACGCTACTACGTGGATGAACTTTGAAAACATTGTGCTAAGTGAAAAAAAGCCAGACACAAAAGGACAACTATGGGCTGGAGAAATAGCTTAGTGGGTAAGGCACTTGCCTACAAAGCCTAAGGACCCAGGTTCAATTCCCCAGTGCCCACATAAGCCAGTTGCACAAGGTGACACATGAGTCTGGAGTTTGTTTGCAGTGGCTAGATGCCCTGGTGCGCCCATTCTATCTGCTTCTCTCTCTCTCTCCCTTCCTCTCTCCTTCCCTCCCTTCCTCTCTCTGTCTCTCAAATAAATAAATAAATAAATAAATTATTTTAAAAGTTTTTTTTTAATTTTTTTTAAATTTATTTGTTTGAGAGCGACAGAGAGAAAGACAGATAGAGGTGGAGAGAGAGAATGGGCGCGCCAGGGCTTCCAGCCGCTGCTAACGAACTCCAGATGCGTGCGCCCCCTTGTGCATCTGGCTAACATGGGACCTGGGGAACCGAGCCTTGAAGTGGGGTCCTTAGGCTTCACAGGCAAGCGCTTAACCGCTAAGCCATCTCTCCAGCCCTTAAAAAGTTTTTTAAAGGATAAATACTACATGGTCTCACTTATACAAGATAACCAGAATTCCAGAATTGCCGGGTGTGGTGGTGCACGCCTTTAATCCCAGCACTCGGGAGGCAGAGGTAGGAGGATCACTGTGAGTTCAAGGCCAGCCTAAGACTACAAAGTAAATTCTAGGTCAGCCTGGGCTAGAGTGAGACCCTATCTCAAAAAAAAAAAAAAAAAAATAAACCCACAAAAAACAAAGATGCCCAGAATAAGGCAAGTTGTAGCAACAGAAATTAGCATAGTGGGCGGGGAAGAGAGGAATAGGAGTATTTTTTAATGGGTATAGAGTTTCTGCTTGGGATGATGACAAAGTTTTAGAGATGGATGGTGCAATGACTGTACAATTCTGTGACTATACTTGCTGCCACTAAACTCGAAGCTTAAAAATTGTTTAAATGCCAAATTTATGTTACATTTATTTTAACACAATTTTGGAGGGAAAGGATTAGAAGAAAATTTTAAGTTTATAAATGCCATCTACAAGAAAGCTGTAGCAAGCATCATAATGGTAAAGTAGTGAAAGCTTTTCCCTTGACACTGGGATCAAAATAGCTGTGGCTGGAGAGATGAGTCAGCAGTTAAGCCACCTGCCTTAACCAGGACCCATGTAAAGCCAGATGCACAAGGTGGTGCAGGCATCTAGAGTTCATCTTCAGTGACTAGAAGCCCCTGGTTCACCCATATTCTCCCTCTCTCTCTCCCCCTCCTCTCTCTCTCTCTCTCTCTCTCTCTCTCTCTCTCTCTCTCTCTGCTTGAAAATAAATTTAAATTTTTTAAATATAAAGTAAAGATAGCTATTACCACCACTTCATTCAACATTATGCTAGAAGTTTTTGCCATTGCAATAAGGCAAGAAAAAAGTATGTGCTAGAAAAGGAAATACAAAAAGTTATTTTTTATAGAAAACAGGATCACGTGTGTTAAGCCATTGTTAAATTCTGTAAACCATCAGGACTAGAAAATAAATTTAACAAAGGTTATAAGATACAGGTCAATTTTTTTTTAAGAAAGTCAATTGTAAGTTCTATGAAAAATTATTAGAAATGAGAAAAATATTACTTATGATAGTATTAAGAAACATAAAACACACAGGAATAAATCAACTCAAAGAAGCATGAAACTACACAGGTTACTGAAAGAGCATTCCTGAATAAAACTTATTAATACCTGGGTAAATGGAGTAGTGTATCTTGTTAATGGATCGGAAAACTCAATATTGTAAACATGTCAATTTTCCTCAAATTGAAGGACATATCTCTGATGCGATTTCAATCAAAATCTCAGCAGGGCTTTTGTGGGATTTTCAAAAGCTGGTTCTAATATGTATTTCTATTGCTCAGAACCAAAAATAAATGATAGTGTTAAAAACAATGAACTTGCTCCTAGGGCTGGAGGGGGGAATCTGACTCCAAGTTAGACACAACCCTCTTGTTTAGGGGATGGGGGCACAGGTGAGGCCAGATGCCTGGTGGTCCATTCACACCCACCCAGAGGTAGACATCTCTCCCAGGCAGGTAGGCCCACATGGCTAGGCATAGAGCCCAGTGCTCCAAGGATGTGGGCAACCTCTTAAGGGCCCAGCTGCAGGATGTGAGGCTAGCAGACGTGCCCTGGCCACCAGGGCTGCCCTCAAGCCTAGGGACACAGGCTGTGTGGTAGACATCCCTTGCCAAATCTGGGACGTGGGGTCTCGGAGCTCCTTGGGGTTCAGGCTCCACCTGACAGCACTGAGCACAGAGATGGGATAGACCCCCGGGGTGTCTAGTTTCATTCTGGGCACTGGCAGAGAACCCTCTGCTGCCTCCCCAGGCCATTTCACTCATGCCCCACCACTGGCCAGACGAAGGAAATAGCCTCTTGGAAGGTCCTCAGCAATTCCACCTTCTTAGCCCACTCCTTCCACCTGAACACTCATAGCCAGTTTCCCGTCATGGGAAACTGCCTATGAAACAGGAAGTCCAAGTTCACTCCCCTCTAAGGACGTCCACCAGGGACTTACATCTGTGCCTGGGGCCCTGGCCCTGCAACAGCTCCTCTGTGTCAGGTTGGGATGGGATGGCCACGGCATTAGAAAGGAGAGTCAGATGTCCCCTTACCACACATAGGTCCCCTGTGTCAAAGGCCAACCTTCCTACAACAAACAGTCCTGGTCAGGTGACTTGCTCTTCCCATGGTGCTCAGAAATAACCCAGAGGGCTGGAGAGATTTCTCGGTGGTTTAAGGTGCTTGCCTGCAAAGCCTAACGGCCCAAGTTTGATTCCCCAATACCTATCTGCTGCCAGGTGTGCAAGATGGCACATGTGTCTGGAGTTCAGTTGTAGTGGCTGGAAGCCCTGGCATGCCCATTCTCTATCTTTCTATCTGCCTCTTTCTCTCTCTCTCTCTCAAATAAATAAATATATATTAATATTTTATTTATATTTATTTATTTGAGAGAGAGAGGGAAAGAGATAAAATGAGAGAAAGAGAGAATGGGCGCACCAGGGCTTCCAGCCATTGCAAACAAACTCCAGATGCATGTGCCACCTTGTGAATCTGGCTTCCATGGGAAGTAGGGAATCCAGCTGAGGTCCTTGGGCTTTGCTGGCAAGTGCCTTAACCACTAAGCCATCTCTCCAGCCCAAATATATATATATATTATATACATATTTATTAATATATATGTATATATACACATAATTTCAAAGAGAAATAACCCAGAGAGGGGGCCACCTTGGAAAAGCGGACAGAGCAGCATCTATACCAGAGAGCAAGGCAGGCCTGACACCCAATGTAACAAGCACACCTGGAAGTCACCTGAGGTCAGGGCACAAGAAAAGACCTTATCCAAGGTGTGCGGATGGACAGGCACAGGTAGTGCTCCCATGACAACACCGGAGAGGAAGGAACCTAGGAGAAGAATGAACGTGGGCACCGGACAGGTGAAAGAAACCAGCGGTCCTGTCTCCATCTGGCCTTTCCTGCTGGCTGACTTGCCTGGTACACTGGGGCCCTCAGAGGTGGCTCCCAGGAAAGCTGTGACACACGCAGGCATAATGAGGTCACCTACTTCACAGCCTCCCTCCCGCTGTATTATTCATGGGCTCCCTTCTTCCGGCCTGAGCTCCGGTTTCCACCAGTCCTCAGGCAAGCTGGGGTGTGGGGGCTGGCTTGGCAGGTCAGCCAGGGTTCCATCTTCACACACCCCAGGCCCTGGCCTCCCCTTTCTTTAACACCTCCCCCGACACTTCAGGTGAGGCAGGAGCTATGGGGTCAGGGAGGAAGGACAAAAGAAGGAACATTTGGCTGAGTCAGGTACAGATGCTAAAACCTCCAAGAGTGACAGCATTCTCCTGTAAATGTATGTACACACACACACACACACACACACACACACACACACACGGAACTGCCCACCTCAGATGCTAAGGCCAGGGCCATGTTTGTTCATTTCCGCACCTGTTTTTTTTTTTTTGTACATGTATGTGTTTGTTTTGTGTGTGTGGTGTAGATGCATGCTTGTATGTGTGTGGGATACATGTCCAAGTGTGTGTGCACAAGTGTACACGTGCCAGTGGAAACTAAAGGACAACTTCACTCTCAAGAATAATGTCCGTATCTTTTTTAAAAATTGTAGCAGACAGAGAAAGAGAGAGACTGGGCGCACCAGGGCCTCCAGCCACTGCAAACCAACTCCAGATGCGTACACCACTTTGTGCATCTGGCTCCACATGGGTAATGGGGAATTGAACCTGGATCCTTAGGCTTTGCAGGCAAGTGCCTAGACCACTCACACTGCTCCCCAGCCCTCCATGTCTTTTTGAGACAGGGTCTCTCACTGACCTGAAGTTCATCAGTTCAGACCTGCTGGCCAGGAAAGGTCAAGGATCCTCCTATTTCCACCTCCCCAGCACTGATATCACAGAGGCCCATTGCCATGCCACAGCCAGCACTTATTTGGGTCCCAAGGACCAAACTCAGGTCCCCATTCTACTGGGGCAATTCTACTGCTTTCCTGACTGAGCTTGTCCTTTCAGGGGCCGGGAAGAGAGGCTTGAGACAGCATCACTGGGCATGAACCGAGCTGGCCTCGAACTTGCAATCCTCCTGCCTCAGCCTCCCCAGTGCTGGGATTAGACTTGACCTCAGCCATCCTTATATTTGCACTATCTTGCAAACCAAAGGGGCTTAACAAATACTTGCTGATGTGTAAACTTTCCCAGAAAGACAGACGTCAAGTTGACAGAGGGCATAAAGTGTGGCAAGGAGCCACGGGAAGCACACTGCTCCGTGGGTGTGGAGGTGGTCGCGTGGCTTAGACGACTATCTGGATGAATCTTGTCAACCTCTGCATAACTCACATCACTGATTCGGTGGTCAGTAATAAAATGACACATAGCAACCTTTTTGATTTTGCAGGGCTTCCATAGGTCACTGTGGTAGTTTGAATGTAAGTCCCCCAATAGACTCAGGTGCTTCATTAAAGCTTGTAACTTGGATTTCCAGCCACATGGCTAGAAGAGGGGTCACTGTGGGTGGATCCTGGGGCCCAGGACGGAGGTGTGTTTCAGGCGCATCTGAGTTCCAGCCTAAAGGTATTCAGAGAGGTCTGGAGCCCCTTCGTGCTTGCAGTGCTGGCTGTCTGGTGGTCTTTGTGCTTGGATTTACAAATGGGAGCAGCTTTTTTCACCATTAATTGAACCTCCCCACCACTGCGCCAGATCCGTACACTTTAAATAAATCCCTTCCTCCCACAGACTGTGTCTGACCAGAGGATCATCCCAGCAACGTGAAACTGACTAAAACAGTCACCATGTGTGTTGCCAAGCATGTTTGTATATCTTGTGAGACCCCATTGCCCCAGTCAAGAGGGTTGGACACTTGAAGGTTTTGGTTGATGCCCAGGGCCTCCAGCCACTGCAAACGAACTCCAGACGCATGCACCCCCTTGTGCATCTGGCTAACGTGGGTCCTGGGGAATCGAACCTCAAACCAAGGTCCTTACACTTCACAGGCAAGCACTTAACTGCCAAGCCATGTCTCCAGCCCAACTCGTGTGTTTTGAATGTTTGGTCTCCAACTGGTGGCAACTTGGGGGATGGAGCCCTGCTGGAGGAGGTGTGTTGTTGGGAATGGGCTCAGGGGTGTTACAGCCAGCTGCCCCTGGCCAGAGTTCAGCTCACTCTTCTGCTGTTAGCAAGGAGGTGATGCCCTGCCTCTGCTAATGTCATGCTTTTTTCCTGCCATTGTGAAGCTTCCCCTTCAGACTGTATGCCAAAATAAGCACCTTTGGAGCTACAGAGATGGCTTTGTGGTTAAATGCTTACCTGTGAAGCCTAAGGACCCCGGTTCGAGGCTCCATTCCCCAGGACCCACATTAGCCAGATGCACAAGGGGCACACGCGTCTGGAGTTCATTTGCAGTGGCTGGAGGCCCTGGTGTGCCCATTCTCTCTCTTTCTCTCTCTCTCTCCTTCTCTCTCTCTCTCTTTCTTTCTCTCTCTCTGTCACTCTCAAATAAATAAATAAATAATTTTTCCCCCAGCAGCTGCTTTGGGTTGGATGTTTTGTCTCTGCAATGAGAAGGTAACGTGTAGTTACACTCACTAGGCGCTGATGTGTAAATTCCACCATCCTCCCGTGCTCAGGTCACCATACACACATGCACACCCTCAAACCATGGACACAGCTTCCTCAGCGTGCATAATTGGCCCAAGGACTGGGAACCCAGCTTGAAGACGGGTCAGGAAGAAGCTACTTGGCCAGAGGGGTTCGGAACCAGCCCGAGCAGGGAACAGGGGTGGGGGGCTGAATTGAATGACAGGAGCCAGTACTGCTACATAACCCCCCATCTTACAGTTGCGGAGAGCTAGGGAGCTTCTGGGGGTGGGGGGCTGCCCAGGACAGGCAACGCGCAGGCCCTGAGGTTCCCGGGAGACGTGGCTTGGTCCTGTGGCCTCTACGCCGCCGAGACGTTACCCCCAGCTCACTCCCAGCGCTATCTGACTCACTCTCCAGCTCTGGTCTCTTACGTCTCCTACAGGTGCTGGTGGCAACTGAATGTGTCATCTTGGCCTGGGCCTGATGGCAGGTAAAGTCCCACTGCTAATGAATACACTTGGCAGGGCAGGGCTGGAAGGGGTTGACGGAGATGCCAGCCCTAGGCCTTCGGTTGCAGTTACTCTCCGGCTACGGGACAAACACCCGGCCAGAAGCAGTTTATGGGAGGAAAGAGTTTATTTCACGCTAACAGAATCCAGAAGGAAACACCATCAACGGCAGAAAGAGCTGGCTCACTTCCATAGATCCATAGCAGAGGAACACCACCCAACAGCCAGCAAACAGGAGCAGCCAGAGCTCAGACTGTTTTCTATACATGTAGTAGGCTGGACTAAAGTCCACCCTCAGTGGCACCTCCTCCAGCCGGCTGTTGGAGACCCAAGTTCCAAGCTCAATCACTCTCTCTCTTTCTCATATAAGTTTTATATATATGCTATATATATAATATATATGTATATAATATAGCATTATATATATGGAGGGAGAGAGAAGGACGAAGATAGAGAGAGACTAGGCAGGCCGGCGTCTCCAGACACTGCAAACAAACTCCAGATGCATGTGCCACCTTATGCATCTGGCCTAATGTGGGTACTGGGGAATCAAACCTGGGTCCTTAGGCTTCACAGACAAGCACCTTAACCACTAAGCCATCTCTCCAGCCAATGAGCTCAATCATCAACAAAAGTACCTCAGGCGTGGTGGAGCACGCCTTTAATCCCAGCACTCGGGAGGCAGAGGTAGGAGGATCGCCATGAGTTCAAGGCCACCCTGAGACTACAGAGTGAATTCCAGGTCAGCCTGGACTAGAGTGAGACCCTTGAAAAACCAAAAAAAAAAAAAAAAAACCCTCAGGCTATGGGGGACACACAAAGACATTCAAGCCAGCATACCGTCCATTGCCTCTCTCTGGACTCCAGGTAAGGTTTTTTGTCCTCTCTCATCTGTTTCCCTCTGAATGACCAGGGACGTGGCTCTGCTCTGCCAGTGGCCACCAGGAAGGAGTTCTGGCACCTTGGCTCAAATCTGCCCCAGAATTTGCCAGCTGTGTGGCTCTGGGCAGTGCATGACCTTTCTGTGCCGGGGGTACAGTGGGCCCCATGCCCTAGGTTGTTATAAGGATTAAGGGAGGCATCTCAGAGAAGCACTCCTGGCAGGCCCTGACATACAACAAATACTTAATAAATGTCCTCCTTTAATACCATCAGCTCTGCCACTCTCTAAGTCCACAGCACAGGTCAGAAACCTCCAGCCATGGCTCACAGACAGCGTATTTTCCTGAGGGGAGCGGCCACTAAAACACTGGGGCCTGTAACCACAGCCAGCGTCCAGCCCGGGCGCAGTGGGTATCTGATAAATGAGTGAATGACTTCGTGGGGGTTTTCCAATATTTGGACTAGTTGCTAACATTTGAAATTGGAAAGTTTTATTGTTTTGAGTAGGGTGTATGAGCAGTGTGTGTGTGTGTGCACGCACACCAGAGTTTGACATCAGGGGTCTTCCTCACTCTTC
Organism: Jaculus jaculus; assembly: GCF_020740685.1. Lineage (NCBI taxonomy): Eukaryota > Metazoa > Chordata > Mammalia > Rodentia > Dipodidae > Jaculus > Jaculus jaculus. The sequence continues at coordinate 12,760,039 of NC_059119.1, read as the reverse complement.
ACCTTATTGCATGTAGACAAGATCTCTCACTGAACCCGGAAGTCAACAGTCTGGCTACATAAGCTGGCCAGCAAGCCCCAGGGATCTCTCTACCTCCACCTCCCCGTGCTGGATGACAGGCACATGCTACCATGCCAGCATGCCATGTGGGCACTGAGGATCCAAACATGTATCCTCATGGTGGGCACTTTACCCATGGGCTCATCTCCTCAGCCATGATTATTATTATTATTATTATTTTGGTCTGTGAGGTAGAATCTCGCTCTAGCTCAGGCTGACCTGGACTTCACTCTGTAGTCTCAGGGTGGCCTCGAACTCACACTGATCCTCCTACTGCTGCCTCCTTAGTGCTGGGATTAAAGGTGTGCATGACCACGGCCAGCTTATTATTTCTTTAATACTGTTACATATTTATTTGTGAGGTGAGAGAGACAATGGGCATGCCAGGGCCTCCTCATGCAGCCACAAATGAACTCCAAACACATGCGCCACTTTGTGCATCTGGCTCTATGTGGGTCCTGGGGAATTGAACCCAGGCTGTCAGGCTTTGCAAACAAGCGTTTGTGTAACCACTGGGCCATCTTCCCAGGCCCCTGGTATTTTTTACACCTTGACTTTTCAATTATTCTGAGACCTGAGCTATATTTTTCTGTTACTCAGCAACAAAGGCAGATGGTGGCAGTGGCATCCCCTTTAGGCAGGATGAGCACATGCCGTTTGCCCAGCATCTGCCCCGTGGCCTGGGTCCTGTGAGCTCCTGAAGATTCACCCCTGTGCCAGGCCCCAGCACCAGGGAAGTCAGCCACAGAGAAAGATGGTGTTTACAGAATCCCAGGCATCTGCCAGTGAGGATTTCTCTAGAGGCCCAAGTGCAGGAGAATAAACAGGCCACTTGCTCTGCTAAGTGTCCCAAGACCCCTTATCACCCAAGCCCCGTCTGCTGTGGGCAAGCCAGACCTCTTTCTCAGAAGAAAAGCCCCCAGGCGCTCCATGCTGCCCAGCCCCCCAGCTGTCCTCATGCCCTGCTTGGAAAACGTCCAAATGCAAAAAGCACGGCGAAGATGAACTTCACGCTGGTCCTTCTACCGGACAAGGCGCAGAGAAAGGAGTATAAACGGCAGATGAAGTGCAGATGGCCCCAGTCCACGGGAGTCTTCAGTAGAGAGAAAGAACAGGAAGCGTCCTGTGGACTGAAAGCTGGCGACCAGGGAGATGTGGGGTGGGGGTTCTGAGTGGGAGCACGCCCCTCCTTGCCTGCCACTCCCCACAGGGTAGAGGTCCACCTTGCCAACCTCCCAGAGGCCACCTCTGATCACCCACCTTCACTTGTGCCCTGGAGCACTCGTGACCACCTTCAAACACCTTAGATGTGGATTAACTGCCCAGCTCCCTCATTAGGTATAGCGGCCACCACATGTGGCCACCAGCATTTGAAGTAGGCTTAAGAGCTGTTGAGGTGGGAGCCGTAGTCCACATTGAGATGTGCAAAGACCGCACCAGACCCTCCAAACATCCCCCCACAAAAACATAAGACTATGCCTGGCTTGGTGGCACACACCTCTAATCCCAGCCCTCAGGAGATAGAGGTAGGAGGGTCGCTATGAGTTCAAGGCCACCCTGAGACTATATAGTGAATTCCAGGTCAGCCTGGACCAGAGTGAGACCCTACCTCAAAAAAAAACAAAAACAAAATAATGTTGTCACCTGTGGGGCTGAGGAGAGAATTCAGTCAGTATTTTGCCTCACAAGCATGTGGACCTGAGTTTAATATCCCCAAGACCTATATTTAAAAAAGAAAAAAAACGGGGCTTGCAGGATGGCATAGCGGTTGAAGCATTTGCCTACAAAGCCAAAGGACCCAGGTCCAATTCCTCAGGACCCACGTTAGCCAGAGAATAAGGGGGCGTACACGTCTGGAGTTCATTTGCAGTGGCTGGAGGCCCTAGCATGCCAATCCTCTCTCTCTCTCTCTCACCTTTCTCTGTCAAATAAATAAAAATAAAATGTTTCCAAAAGGAAAAAAGGGACTGGAGAGATGGCTTAGTGGTTAAGGCACTTGCCTGCAAAGCCAAAAGACCTAGGTTTAATTCCCAGAACCCATGTAAGCCAGATGCACAAGAGGGCGCACACATCTGGAGTTCATTTGCGGTGGCTGGAGGCCCTAGCGTGCCCATTTTCTTTCTCTCTGTCTGCTTCTCTCCCTCTCTCTTTTTAATTTTTTATTTATTTGAGAGCGACAGACAGAGAGAGAAAGAGGCAGAGAGAGAAAGAATGGGCGCGCTAGGGCTTCCAGCCACTGCAAACGTGCGCCCCCTTGTGCATCTGACTAACGTGAGTCCTAGGGAATCTAGGGTCTTTAGGCTTCACAGGAAAGCGCTTAACCGCTAAGCCATCTCTCCAGCCCTCTCTCTCTCTCTTTTTCTCTCAAATAAATGAACAAATAGATAACTAAAATATTTTTTAAAAAAGAAAAAAGTTGGGCATGGTGGCCCTTGCTTGTGATCCCAGCACTAGGGACGCAGAGGCAGGAAGGTCTCTGGAGTTCGTTGGCCGGCCTGGCCTGACAGCTGAGTTCAAGGCCGGTGAGAGAGCCTGTCTCAAAATGGCAGCTGGCTATGCTGGGCACGGACGGCTCGGCAATTAAAGCCCGTTGGCATGGACTCCGGTGCCCAGTACCCATGCACAGCCAGGTGCAAAGTGGTGCGCAGGTCTATGATTCCAACACGCCTACAAGAAGGGGAGGACCACCCTGGAGAATCCGAAGCTCGGGGGGCCAGCGATGCCCAGTGCTGGCGTCTGACAGCTTGTTTGCAGTGGCAGGAGACCCTTGTCTCGTGTCAACGAAGGCGAAGGACAGGCCTTCAAAATCACACACGCACACGCACACGCACACGCGCGCACACACACACACACACACGCACGCACGGTGGATGGTACTTGAGGGCTGACACCCGAAGTTGTCCTCTGGTCTGCACACACACGTGCACACACACACCTGCACACACGTGTAACCTCTGCTCACACACAGAATTCTGTCACCGGCTTCTGTGGACTCGCTCAGAGCGGTTCCTAGTTAGTGGAAAGCCACGTCTGTGGCGGGCGCTGTCTCTCTGCCAGGCAGCGCTGCTCTGGGCGCTCAGGACAGCAGAATAAAGGGCTCCCAGCGGCAGACGTGGGTGCTACAGGCTGGGTTGGAAACTCCCTCTCAGCCGGAGCTGGCTTTCCAGACAAAGCCCACGTGTAAGACTGTCACTAAGACTGGCCCCAGGCCTTGTGGAAAGGCAGAGAGTGGCCTGGCGGGGAGTTCTGAACCTCCACACCTCCTCCGAGGCTCTTGAAATGGTCTCAGTGCTTATCCTGGCCCCACAAACACAGGCAACTCCCGCTTCGCCCCAGGCCAGGGCAGGTCAGGAGCCCGAGGAGACGAAAACCTCTGCAAGCCCAGGGCAGGATGGCCGCGAGCCTCTGCCAGCACGCAGTGGAAATGGGTATGCCACACCCGTATGTCAATGCTACTCTCATTTTGGTAGAGAACCTTCTCTTTTCAGATGGCAGCGACCTTGGGATGACTCAGAAGGCATCATGATGGAAAGAAGTAACCAGAGTGCTCAGCACTGTAATATCTCTACCACACCTTCCAAGGCTCAGGGTCTATTGCAGAAGAGGTGACGGAAAGAAGGTAAGAGCCAAAGGAAGGGTAGGACTCCTTACAACGTGCTCCTCCAGACACAAAATGGCCTGGATATCCATGACCCCACAGTGCCTGACACTACCTACACAAGACCATCATACGAGGAGGAAAAGATGATGACATCAAATTAAAAGAGAGACTGGTTGAGATGGGGAGGGGAGATGATGGAGAATGGAATTTCAAAGGGGAAAGCGGGGGGAGGGAGGGTATTACCATGGGATATTTTTTATAATCATGGACATTGTTAATAAAAATTTGAAAAAAATAAAAGAGAAATGGGTGTGCCAGAGAGCACCCCTTGGCACTGGGCTCTGTCCATGCAGGTTCAGGAACAAGAACAGTGACACCAGTGGATACTCAGCCAGGGCCTCTGCTGTCCCTTTTGTTCCCCCCTCCACACACACACACACACACACACACACACACACACGTCCTCCTTCCTGTTCTTTCCTCCCTCCCTCTCTCACTTTCACTGGCTCCCAAATTACAGCCTTCTTTCAGTAACAGACACAATCAAGGTGTGCTGGCTCTTGTCACAAATGGCATCTTAGGTCCTCTTCAAAGGGAAGATGGCCTTTAAGGCGCAAGGCAGTGTGGCTAACAGCTTGCCTGAGGAAGACGGATCCGCAGGAGGCCCGCAGCAGGGCCCGGCTCGCTCTCCTGCGCACGATCTGTGGGAAGCTTGGGGTGACTGTGGAGGTGTCGCCGACCCCGCTGGAGTATAGGGGGATGGCTGTCCACCATGCAGGCCCAGCTTCATCTGAAAGTCTCAAACAAGTTCACTCCCTCATCTTGGGCCTCAGTTTCCCCACCTAAGTAGTGGGTCCTTCAGTCTTTCACTGGCGGCCTCAAAGACAAATTCCCACAGTGGCTGGGAGGTAGTGCGCATGAATAAGTGGGGTCAAAGGTGAAGCAAGAGGAAATGGGGGCGGAGCTGAGGGCCCCAGGTTCACCTCCACTGAAGAGGGGTCCACGGGCCCAGCGCAGGCAGCAGACGCCAGAGCGAAGTCACAGGCAGGACTTCCAGGGAGGGATGGGGCAGCCTGGGAGGGCAGGAGAGAGCGTGCAAGGTGCTGGACTTCCGTCCATGCCACACAGAGGCACGCGCCTATTGGTGAACCCACTACTGCTCTTTAGAATTCGTTTACTTCTGATTGGAGAGATGGCTCCGCCACTAAGGTGCTCACCTGCAAAGCCTAAGGACCCAGGGTCCAATTCTCCAGGACCCACAGAAAGCCAGATGCACAAAGTGATGCATGCGTCTAGAGTTTGCAGTGGCTAGAGGCCCTGGCATGCTTGTTTTCTCTCTCTCTCTCTCTCTCTCTCTAATAAATAAATAAAAACAAAATCTTTTTTCAAAAACTGATGGGTTTTATTATTTTTTTGATTTTTAAAAAATATTTATTTATTTATTCATTTGAGAGAATGGGCACACCAGGGCGTCTAGCTACTGCAAACCAACTCTAGACACGTGCACCACTGTGTGCATCTGGCTTATGTGAGTACTGGGGAGTCGAATCTGGGTCCTTAGGCTTTGCAGGCAAGTGCCTTAACTGCTAACCCATCTCTCCAGTCTTTATTTTGGATTTTTGAGGCAAGGTTTCACTCCAGCCCAGACTGACCTGGAATCTACTCTGTACCCCAGCCTGGCCTTGAACTCAGAGTGATCCTCTTATTTTTAGCTGCCTGAGTACTGGGCTATTACTTAAATGTTATTAGTAAGTAATTCCAAACAAATACACACGAATCTTTAGACAGAATTCAATTCATGAACGTATAGATCATCAAGCTGTGAAAGTTACGGGAGGTTTCATCTCTGTTAGAGCACCGTGTGCCAAACCTGTACCTAAGTCAAGAAGGCACTAAAAAGTTACTGTCTTTGGAAATGTCTTACACACCATGTTTCCATAGTTTCCCTTGCTGGTGCTCCAAGCAAGCCCACCAGGCAGCTGAAAGTTATTCCCATTGTATAGATGAGAAAAGTAAGGCCTGGGCAAAGTTATGTGCCAACCCTGGCCTTCAGAGGTCAAGGGTCCAAGAATTGTTATTTTCACTCAGTTTTGTCTGCTTCCCAGTTGTAAAAATCATGCAGACAATAAATTACTCTTGTCTGGGGGTTTAGGAAACTTAAAAATGCGAATGTTGTGTGGTGGTGCACACCTTTAACCCCAGCACTCAGAAGGCCGAGGTAGGATTGCTGTAAGTTCGAGGCCAGCCTGAACTCAGATCAGGTCAGATTTGGCTAGAGCCAGTCAGCCTTGGCTACAGAGAGACCCTACCTAAGGTGAGGGGGATAAGATTGTGAGGGGCTGGGAAGATGGGTCAGCAGTTAAAGGCACTGGCATGCAAAGCCTGTCCACCTAGGTTCAATTCCCAAGCATCCAACATAAGCTCAATGTAAAAAAAAAAAAAATGATGCAGGCATCTGGCATTCATTTGCAGCACCAAGAGGCCCTGGCACACCCATATACGCGTGCGTGCAAATAAGTAAATAAGTAAGCTAGACTCGAGTCGCTGTCCCTCCTTCAGCAACACAGCCCAGAGCCTAAGGCTGCAAGAGATGTTTGATGTGGGCCCCTCAGCAATCGGCTGGCCGGGCTGTCTCTCACTGTCTGAGCCCCAAGAACAGAGAGACCCAAGGCCCGCAGGTAGTGGAAGCAGCAGCTGCCACCCCACTCTGGCGCCTGCACCAGATCAAGTTCCAATGAAAGGCTAGAGCCAGCTCCTGATGGCTACTTCTTAAATATGCCAGCTCCTCACTGACAAGGGGGTTAGAATACACATTGTCTGCTCTACAGGACTCCACACTGCTACTTTCATTTTGAATCCAGATAGAGACGGTGTGTAAATGGTCTTGTGATTTCTGAATCGGCTCTTTTGCAAGATAATTAATAGTAATAATAATTCCCTTCTGTTATAGACATTCAGATCAAGCAGCAGAAATGCTCAGCCCCTCAGAGCATCCTTCCTTCATGACTTAAGGGGAGCCGTGAATCAGACATGGCTTTTGCTAGCTGTCTCTTTCATGGGTCCTTCAGTCCCCATGATCCCTAGTGCCCATATTTGACCCTGATTTATATGGCTTTTTTTGGGGGGGGTGCGGATAGTTTTGCTAAGTAGGTCTCGAGCTTGAGATCGTCCTGCCTCAGTTCCCTGTGTTACAGGCATGAACCATTATGCCCAGCTCTCTGTTCATTCCTTTTTAACCAATTTTTATGTGTGTGTGTAAGTGTGTGCGCACACTCTATGCCACTACCAACAAATGCCTGATATTTGTGCCATTTTTTATATCTATCTTACTTGGAAAGCTTGGAAATTGAATCCCAAGCCCATAGGTTTGGCAAATAAGTACCTTTAACCACTGAGCCATCTTCCCAGCTCTTTGCTTTATTCCCTCCTCCCTCCCTCCCCTCCCCCTCTCTCTCTCATGTTGGGTTTTCAAGGTAGGGTCTAGCTCTAGCCCAGGTTGACCTGGAATTCACTACGTACTCTCACAACAATGGCCTTGATGTCACAGTGGTCCTCCTACCTCTGCCTCCTGAGTGCTGGGATTAAAGGTGTGCACCACCATGCTAAGCTCCTACGCTCTGAGCTTATCTGTATCTCAGCCCCTTGAGGTAACTGAGCTCCAGACCTCAGCTGGAAGACCATGCTCCCAGAGCCCAACATCAATAGTTGACAGTGGGGGACTGGAGAAATGGCTTAGCGGTTATGGCATTTGCCTGAGAAGCCTAAGGACCCGGGGTTCGATTCCCCAGGACCCACGTAAGCTAGATGCACAAGAGGGCACATGTGTCTGGAGTTCGTATGCAGTGGCTAGAGGCCCTGGTGTGCCCATTCTCTCTCTCTTTCTGTGTGTGTGTGTGTGTGTGTGTGTGTGTGTGTGTGTGTCTTTCTCTCTCATAAATAATTTAATATTAAAAAAATAATTGAGAGTGGTTCTAAGCCCAGCAAACAAGTGGTGTGTACACGACCATTTCACAGTGCAGTAAGGGGAGGTAGGCAGATGCCCGCTTGTTCAGTGGGCGTTGAACGAGCACTGCTCCATTAATGTACTAACCCTAGGGAGACAAGGAAGAAAGAGTCGGAGCTCTGGACGAGGGAATCATGTAGCCAGGAGCCAGAGCTGCATGGAACAGTGGAAAGTCACAAAGGAGGAAGGGGAGGAGGGAGGGAGGAAGAGGCTGGAGAGGCAATGCACCCCACAATCTGCACCCCCACCGCCAAGCCGGAATGCTTCCTGGAGCTGGAGATACCTACACCCTGTCTTCACCGCCCGTGTGCCGCAACACGCACAAGCATGGTACACTGGTCCCGAGCCCTGCTTCTTTTCCATGAGAGGATGGATGCTCCCATCCTGAAGCGGTCAATTCCGCGGGATCCACCCTGTGCATGAGTGACCTTGCTCACCTACTGATGGGCAAGCGAGATCACCCCAGTGCCGAGAGGAGCCCACACCAAGGCTCAAAATTAAACAAAATAAATTTAGACAAAAACAACTCTCATGGAGCAAGAGACCGATCTGTTCAAAGGAAATTAAGTTCATTTCTTAAAACCATCTTTACACACTTGAATGCTGAATCTCTCCAATGTGAGGGCTCGAGAAAACTGTACGAATTTCTAAGCTAGATGCTGTAACTGACTAATTTTCAAAGGGATGAAAGAAGGTTTGCGCCTTAGCACCCATGAACCGTGTCGATCACTGTCCCCCTTCCAGCCACCCAGCCACCCTGCACCCCACAGGGGCCGCTGCTTTAGTTCTTTAGCTCGGGCTGGGTGAGCGAGTCACGTGATGACCTTTCACCCATGACACCGGCAGTTCTACCAGGCCTCTGACCCCAACCTCACGCCAGCCTTAAAGGCTTCAGGGAGACCATCATTTCTCCAGGGGACCAGAGGGTAAGCTGACAGCATTCCTTAGGTCATCCTTGTAGCTTGAGGCTGGAGACCTCTCAGAACCCCAGTGCCACAGAAACGGAATCTTCGTCCAGGTTGGAATGAGGACAGAGCCTTTCAGCGCCCTCCCTCCAGTGGGCTGTCCTAGGTGGGCTTGTAAGCACTGTCCACCCACCCCCTGCTGAGAGGCGGCCACCCATCCAGGAAGGCAGGAAAAGTGGATGTTAGATGCTCCGTTCCTTCTGCTCAGGGGCTGGCATCAGGGGACAGCATCCACCCAGCTCCTGGTGCCCTGTTGGCAAAGCCAGCGGGTTCAGTTTTGGGAAACCAGCCCCTTGGGCCCTCATCCTCCTGCCCCGGTGTACATATATCAACATATTAATTACACTGAAGCCTGAGCTGATGCCTCAATCTGTCCAAAGCCCCTAGGCATAGACGCCTTGGTGGCATCTACCCGATACAGCCTCAAGGACCACTGCACTCAAACGCAGGTAGGTGTCCAGGGAAGAAATCCATCCAGTTCTCATCCCTGCACCCAGAGGAGCCCTAGAAGGTTCTGTGTATCCCAGTAAGCTTCCCCAAAGCCCGAGAAACACTCAGGGACCTTACTGAATGTAGATCCTGAGCCCCGGGAGGGGGTGGGGGTGGGGCCAGGGGTCTGCTTTTCAAACAGGCTCCAGGTGGGTGCAGATGTTAGAGGTCTGCGGGTCTCCCCTGTGGTAACAAGGTGCCACTGGGCCTTCACCAACCGGGAAGTACACTTCAGAAAGCTGCCCTTTTCAAATAACTATGCTCAGAGGAACGGACGTGGAATGGTGGAATGACAGGTAAGGTAGCTTGTGGGGTAGGGGAGATATTTGGGAGACAACCAGGACCATCTGTCTCCAAACCCCCACGGAAACAGCCACTGGGTACGCAGCTGTGAGGGAGCCGGGGAAATCCAAGACAGGCGCTTGTGATGGGGGCCCAGCCCAGCCCCGCCAGGGCCAGGAGTCCCGGCCTCCCACACTCAACGTCGCCTTCAGCGCCTGGGGCAGAGCTGCCCGGGTCACACCAGTCACTTCATAGTACCACCTTTCCAACCCACGGGGTGCCGCTCGCTCCGTCATGCAGGCACACTGCCTTCCCACCTTCCCCAGCCTTCGGCAAATAGCACTGCCCTTTCTCCAGCCAAGGTGCCCCTTCCCCGCCCCTCCTAGGCAGAGTGTGACATCTGGTCCAGCCACCCCCATAAGGTGCCGGGCGCAGTGCGCCTACCCTTGCACCAGGAACCAGCCATTCCTTACAGCCGGCTCCCCGCACCGTGGGCTGACTCATCGCCACCTTCCACCTGGCCCCAAGAGGGCTGGCAAAGCCCATCCCCATTCACAGCCCCAACGTTCCCCTAGGCAAGGGTCTGGCCCCACGCAGCACACGTCCACACACGCGAGCTCCCACACGTAATCCCATCCCTCCCCCCACCTCCTTGGTGTCTTCAGATTCTTTTAAAACCCCAGACTGAGGTGGGGACACTCGCTCGGGAATGGATAGAGGACTTGGGTCAAGGTCTGCTCTGGCCAAGTATGCAGAATGGGCGGGTCTGTTTCTGCGTGACTGGGGAGCTTGGGGGCGTGTTACTACTCCAGCAAAGCTAATTATTCCCAACGGGTGGGGGGGGGGGGTCTTGACGGCACCGAAGGCGAAAGCTGAGGTCACAGTGGGGCGGCGGGCACAGCGGTGCTGTCTAGGTGCCCGCTCTAGGAAAGAAAGCAATGAGCGTGTCCTGCAGCTGGCCCGCCACCACCCTAGAAAGCTCGCGATCAGCACGCGACCGGACTGAACTGCCATGGTGGGGGGCGGGGGGAGCAAAGGACACTATGCCCAGGCCAACTGTGGGGACAGGCAGCATGGCCCCAGGTGGACCAGCCGCAGGGACCAGGGGCAAGGCACAGGAGACTCCCAGCTCTGCGAGGGGCGCGTCTGCCCAGAGCTGGACAGGACCCCGGGGAGATGGCAGAGTGCCCTGAGGTCTCGCAGGAGGTTGAGGAGGGCAGAGGAAAGCTACGTGGTTTTAGGTCCCTCGAGGGTCGCTGCCCACCCTGCGGTGGAGGTGCGCCACACCCCATTCTCCACGGTCTAAATGGGGGACACACACACACACACCCCTCTCAGCTCAGAGAAGACAGGCTGGTTCCCAACGCTTCCTCCTGCCAGGCTCCCCTCCCAGCCCTGACCCCCTCTCCCTGATGCTGCGAGAGGGAAGCCCTCGGATTTCGCAGACCCGGGCTGGGGAGTGAGCGTGTGTCTTCCCGAGCCCGGCACGCGGGGAATCGTCGGAGTTCCCCGGGAATCAAAGTTGCCGCGCGTCCGGCCGCGGGCTCGGAGCCGGTCTCGGGGAGGCGGGGAGGGAAGCTCCCGGAGCGCGGGATCGAGGGAGACCGGGGGTGGGGTGGGGTGGGGAGGACAAGTGTCCCGGAGGCTGCCGGTCTCTCCCTCCTGCCCCCCCCCCCCGCGACTCCAACTTCCCCGGGGGCGCAGGGATGGAGGGGAAGGAAGGAAGGAAGGAAGGAAGGGAGGAAGGAAGAAGAAGGGTGGCGCGCGGCTCGGGGTACCGTGTGCGCGTGTGGAGCTGCGCCGCGCCCCGGGGCTCTGCTCGCCGCCGCCGGCTCGGTCCCCTCGGGCCGTCCGCTCCGCGCCGGGTCACCGCCGCCGCCGTCCGCCGAGGCTCATCCGCCGCGCGTTCCCCCCACCCGCGGGCCGCCGTCCGTCCGCCCGCCGCCGCTCGCCGGGGTCGGGGGAGGGGGAAGGGCGCCTGCAACTTCAAGCGCGCATCGGGCTCGGACGTAGCAAGTCCCAAACGGCCCCCGCGCGGTCCATCCCCTCCGCGCCGCGCCCCGTCCTCAGGGCTGGGTCTCCGCCGCGGGGTGCGTCTTCGGGCCGCGCATCGCTCCGCTCCGCTCCGAGCCGCCGCCGCCGCCAAGTCCGCGATCAACTTTCCCTCGCTTCCCCCGCCCCGCCGCCAGACCCCGCCTCCTGACGCGCGCCGTGCCCGCCCCCCCCCCCGCACCAGCTCAGCCCGGGGGACCCGGGACCCGCCAACCCCAGCCACCCCTCCTGACCCCCAAAGAGCCCCTGGGAGTACAGCCGAGCGCCCAGGGCGCGAATCTCTCTAGGCACTGGTCGAGCTGCCTTCCGCGGCTCGTGTCAAGGCATCGGCTGCAGTGGCAATCCCCCGGGTGCCCCGCAGAGACAGGAAGGACCCAGCCGACTCGGAGCCCCCCTCCTCCCGCGTGTCTGTGCGAGCCCGAGCTGCGGAGGGTCTCGATCCCGCGGAAGACCCTCTGGGCTGCTCGGTTCCTGGAAAGCCAGGGCGCGGGCGCTTGGCCTAGGTGAGCCCGCGCCATCTGTTGGCTTTAAGCGCCCCCTCTCTGCTCCCGGAGTCGCTGAACGGCCCTTCTGGTCCTTGGCTAGCGCGGGACTCCCGCCATCTGCCTTTGCCCACCGGGCTGATGCGTGCCCACCTGCGTCTCCCCCCGCCCCGCTGCCACTCTACGCTTAGAAACTGGGAACCCCCTGGCTGGAAGAGACCTTGGAGGTGACGGAGGCAGCCTCTCCCATGCGGGACCCTGAACTGTACGGCAGCCCTGAGTGAAGGTCTCCCGCCTGCTTCTTGGGCACCTGGAAGACAGAGCCTTAGCTTAGTTTCACAGCTGGGTCCTGGAAGCGCCCATTTGCGTCATTGATGGAGTGGACCACCTATCAGGGTGGCCTTGATCCCACCCATCCCCCAAAATTCTAAATACTTAGTCTCTCGTGCTGCTGGACGCCTAGACCTGTCACTGTGCAGGTCATTGTATTAACAGCAGCTCCCTGGAGCCAGGCCCTGGGCCCGGATTTTCTGGGCTTGAGTCATTGTGTTTTCAGTGCAGCCTTTCCCTAGGTCTGAGGTCAGTCCGCCAGGTTTGCCAGGGGGAAGTAGGCTTTAGATGAGCCAGAGACTTGCCAGGTGATGGAGGCAGGAATTGTACCAGAATCTCTCAGGACCTAGAGCTACAGTTTCATGTGGTGTGTGTGTGTGTGTGTGTGTGTGTGCGCGCGTGTCACTGTAAATGAACTTCAGATGCATGTGCCACTTTGTGCATTTGGTTTTACGTGGATACCGAGCAAGCAAACCCGGACTGGCAGGCTTAAAAAAAAAATACATGCCAGGCATGGTGGGACACGCCTTTAATCCCAGCGCTGAGGAGGCAGAGGTAGGAAGATCACTGTGAGTTCGAGGCCATCCTGAGACTACATAGTGAATTCCAGGTCAGCCTGGGCTAAAGTGAGACCCTACCTTGAAAAACCAAAAAAAAAGAATAATTATGTATTTGCTTATGAGACAGAGAGAATGGGCACACCAGGGCCTCTAGCCACTGCAGATCAATTCTAGACACATGTGCCGCCTTTGTGCATCTGGCTTATGTAAGTAGTGGGGAACTGAACTTGGATCCTTAGGCTTTGCAGGCAAGCTCCTTAACCACTAAGCCATCTCTCCAGCCCCAGACTGGCAGGCTTTGCAACCAAATGCCTTTAACCACTGAGTCATCTCCCCAGCCAGCACTCCCGTCCTTTAGCATTCCTTCTTTCCTTCCTATCACTACGCTCTTAATCACGGAAGTAGATTCTGAGAGCATAGCTCTATGGCACATCCATGAATCGCTCAAGGGTCGGGGTAGAAGCAGGAGGAATTCTGCCTGCAAGGCCCTGGCTCTCAGAGGAACAGAGAAGAGAGCTTCAGTGGCATGTGGGAAGGGGGAAGAGATCAAGTGGAGACTGAAGGACGAACAAAGAAAGTGGAGGGCTCTGCAGGAAAAAAAAAAAAAAAAGGCATGTGCAAAGGCCCGGTGGTGGGAAGAAACTGGCATATATAAGGAATTAAGGAAGGCCAGAGAAGCAGAAGACCCGAGGACACGGGGCACACACACAGTGAGCATCAAAGCAGGGTGGGCGCGGGGCTGCTGGCCCTTGTGGAGGAGTTGGGTTTGTGCATGCTAGAGAGCAAACCCAGAGCCTGACGCATGTTAGGCAAGTGATCTGCTCCAGCCCCAGCCCGGGCTTGATCTTTCTCTTAAGAGTAAAGCTTCAAGGCAAATAGGTGGGGAGGAGGCAGGGAAATCCAAGGCACCACCTGATTTGTACATAGACAGTGGGGTACCAGGTGGCAAGAGAAAGCTGCTTTGATTAAAAATATTAACTTGGGGGCTGGAGAGAGAGAGCTCGGCAGTTAAGGCACTGGCCTGCAAAGCCTAGTGATCCAGGTTCGATTCCCCGGTACCCATGTAAAGCCAGATGCACAAGGCAGCACATGCATCTGAAGTTGGTTTGCAGTGGCTGGAAGCCCTGGTGTGCCCATTCATTCTCTTTCTCACTTGCGCTATCCCTCTCTCTCTCTTCTTCTTTCTCTCCCTCCTCCCTCTCTCCTTGCAAATAAATAAAATTTAAAAAAAATTAACTTGGGTGCTGGAGCAATAACTGCCAGTAAAATGCTTCCTGACAGACATGAAGACCCAAGTTTGATTTCCAGACCTCATGTAAAAATGCTGGGTATAGTGTTACATGCTTGTAATCCCGGCACTGGCGAGAAAGTTAGCCAGCTTGTCTAGTTCAAAACCAATGAGAGACCTTGACTCAAAAAAGTTGGATGGGGCTGGAGAGATGGCTTAGCGGTTAAGCGCTTGCCTGTGAAGCCTAAGGACCCGGGTTCGAGGCTCGATTCCCCAGGTCCCATGTTAGCCAGCTGCACAAGGGGGCGCACGCGTCTGGAGTTCGCTTGCAGTGGCTTGAAGCCCTGGCGTGTCCATTCTCTCTCTCTCCCTCTATCTGTCTTTCTCTCTGTGTCTGTAGCTCTCAAATAAATAAGTAAATAATGAACAAAAAATATTAAAAAAAAAAAAGTTGGATGGCTTGGATGGCACTTGAATAACACCACCCAGGCTTGTCCTCTGACCTCCATGCACATGTGCACACCCATGTATACACATATGTACACATTAAATATTAACTTGTCAGATGCCAGGATGTTTTCTAGAATAGGAGGTCGCTGAATTGCTGTCCTCAGTTCGAATCCATCCCACCAACTTTATTTTGCAAATAAAGTTTTATTGACACTAATGTTTATGCAGTATACAGACATGCCTCTCTGGTGAGGACACCCTTCACCATCTCTTTTTAAATTTTTATTTATTTATTTGTAAGCAGTCAGAGAAAGAGAATAGGCATGCCAGGACCTCCAGCTTCTGCAAAGAACTCCAGATGCATGTGCCACTTTGTGTATCTGGCTTTATGTGGTTAGGGGGAATTGAACCAAGGTCATTAGGCTTTGCCATCTCTGTAGCCCCACCACCTCGGTTTGTTATTGGGAGAGAGAGAGAGAGAGAATTGGTGCACCAGCCACTGCAATCAAACTCTAGACAAATCTGCCACCCTGTGCGCATGTACAACCTTGCACGTGTTACCCTGTGCATCTGGCTTACGTGGGAACTGAGGAGTTGAACATGGGTCCCAAGGCTTTGCAGGCATGCACCTTAACCACTAAGCCATCTCTCCAGCCCTCCCCATCTTCTTTTCTTAATGTCACCCCCAAACTATCTATGACCACTTTACATATACACAAAATAGCACTAGCTCAGGGCAACCATTGCCTCCTCGGATATGGACAGCAAGCTCTTCTTCACAGAGTCTCTTTGGCGCCCAGTTTTATTCCCCAAACAGTTGACAGGTATGTGGCTTATGAGAGGAGCTAGGAGTTAGTTGTGGTGTGGCCCCATCCACTCCGAGTGTGTCTAAAACCAGGATTCCAGGCACAGTGATTGGCGGCACAGTGGGGAAAGAGCTAGAAATTCAAAGGGATGGGGAAGCCACTCAGAGCAATGAGAAGCGTTACCAACTCTGGTCTAGAGGTGAAGGGGAAACAGAGAGGATCATGGTCCATGTGTGAGCGGAGACCATGGTGGGCCTGTCCGTGGAGCTGGGTCATCAGGAGTCCCAGCTGCAGGAGGGCGGGGTGAAGGCGGCTGTCCGGCTTCCTCCAGTTCCCAGCGCTCAGTTCCTACCAGCAGACCTGGGAGCTGGGGTCTTACAAGCTTCAGGGCTACGTGAGGGGTGGAGGTGGATCCTGGGGATGCAGCCATGGCTGATGTCCATCCAGCCGTCTGAGGCATTTGCAGCCATTATGGTTGAGCGGGAAGGGGGAGCGAGAGAGCGGGACGAGTCTGAGCAAGTTCAGTCCGGCAGAATATGGTGGCGCACAGCTGGAATGCAAGCACCCCGGAGGCTGAGGCAGGAGGGCTGTGGGTTCAAGTTCAGCCTGGAAGGGGGTTCAGCGAGAGCAGACTGCACATGCGAAGACCTGGAGGTGCACCTGTGGCCTCTCCTGGGTGCCGGGGGGAGTGGTGAGCCAGAGCCAGGGGGCTCTTCACTCCAGGAAGCAGCATCTTGCAGACCTGCATGAGGCAGTCCAATGCAGGAAGGTGGCATCAGAAGGAAGATCAGGGCTGGGCAAGACAAAGCAGCCTCTGTCCTCTGACCCCACATCTCAGTCACTCCAGCCCGCCTCTTGCCTGGGACATTCAGGCCTGGAATGTTAGCTTTTCACTCATCTGGGGGTTTCCTTTACTTGAAGCATTTCAGGCCTGTTCCATTCTCCCTCTCTCCCTAGAAGGCCTCTTCCTCTCTGTCAAGTCCCTGGGGTGATGGGGAGACTAGACCACTGTGGACCTGCTCTGCCTTGCTGAACCTCCCTGGGCTTGGAATCCACTTCTGGAGTGGGGGACAGGTCTGCCACCCTGCCACTGGGTGAAGGCTAGACGCACCGTGACAGTGCAGAACCTAGCTACACCTGCAGCCCTTGGCCTGAGGAAGCCCGCCCTGGCACCCAGGGAGACACAGGACCAGGGGTTTCTCATCACAGGTATAAGCAACATAGCCGCCAAAACCTCAGAAGCCAGGAGCTACAATGCGCTTTCCTCCTTTGAGCTGGCTCCCATACACTGTCATAGTGACAGAGAGCTGACTAACAGCCTGCTTTGGGTACAAAAGCAAAGGCCATGGATACCCACGACCTCATAGTGCCTGGCACTACCTACACAAGACCCTCATAATAGGAGGAAAAGATGACGACATCAAAATAAAAGAGAGACTGATGGAGAGGGGATGTGATGGAGTGGATTTGTGACAGGGAAAGTGAGGGCGGGGAAGGAATTATCATGGTTTATTGTCTATAATTATGGAAGTTCTCAATAATAATAAAAAAAGAAGCCGGGCGTGGTGGCGCACCCCTTTGATCTCAACACTTGAGAGGCAGATGTAGGAGGATCGCCATGGATTCAAGGCCACCCTGAGACTACAGAGTGAATTCCAGTTCATCCTGGGCTAGATAAAGACCTTACCTCAAAAAAAAAAAAAAAAGGAAGGAAGGGAAGAAAAAGAGGAAAGTTAAGGCCATAGGGGATGAACATGGGACACAGTGAGCCAATTGGAAGTTCGACTGTCACCTGGACTCTTGAGGAGAGTCACCTTGCCGTGGCCAGCAAGCAGCCTCTTTGGTCTCTGGGCTTCACGGCTCACCCCACCCCAGCTAGGGAGTCACCCAAAGTCTGCCTTGGTCAACAAGGATGCCTCCGTCACTGGCAGGCGTGAGCACCCTGGCCAGTTTGGCCAAGACGATGCTCCTCTGGTGATTATAAAAAAGCACTGTCGAAGCTGGGCGTGGTGGCACACACCTTGAATCCCAGCCCTTGGGAGGCAGTGCTAAGAGGATCCCTGTGAGTTCGAGGCCACCCTGAGACTACTTAGTTATTTCCAGGTCAGCCTGGGCTAGAGCGAGACCCTATCTCAAAAAACCAAAAAAAAAAAAAAAAAAAAAGGCATTATCCCAGGAGCCCCACCTCTCTGTCTCCAAATTTAAAAATGAGAGACAGAAAGAAAAAGAGCTTCTTGGACTCCTTCCATGTCTGGGACATGCTGTCTTTGTACCTTCTGTTGACACCTCTCCACAGCACCTGCCAGGGTCCCTCGAGGCCAGGGGCACATTTAACTGGAGGTCCTCAGAGGTTGGGGCTGGGGAGATGGATCAGCAGTTGAAGGTACTTGCTTGCAAAGCCTACCAATCTGAGCTCGATCCTCACCCAGCGCCCACACGAAGCAGGACACAAATTGGCGCGTGGGTCTGGAACCCCAAGGCCTGGGACAAGGGGAGGCTGAGCCAGGAGAACTTGAGGGTGCTGGTTAGTTGGCAGCGACCAGAGGCCTCGTCTCGAAGAAGATGGAAGAGGAGCTCAGACACCCCGCCGTTGTCCTCTGACCCCACACATGCGCCTTTGCACACACACATACATTAAAAAAAAAACAAAAACAACATTTTAAAAGACTCATCCAAGACAGGGTTGGTTTATACACTTATTGAACACTCATTGCTGGAGGTGCCTCTGGGTGCTGGGCTGTGGGCCAGGTGCTGAGGTCACACAGAGAAGCATCTGACGTCACTTTGGGCCTCTAAGAAGCTACAGTCCTGTTGGAGAGAAAGGGATGGTGTCCCGGGATGGTGTCATTCTTGAGGCCTGGACCAGGTGTGGCAGTGACCATGGGGACGTCCCACCAGGTGCGCTTCACTCTCACCTAGGCGGACTGGACAGAGGACAAAGGTGAGAGCCGAAGGACAGGAGGTATGCAAGGCCTGGACTGTGAGGGGCCTGGTGTGTACCACGGGGGCCTTGCTTCGGGTTCATTCAGCAAGTGGGCAGGATTAAGGCCTGATGCCTGTTAACAGAGCCAGAGGAGGAGAGACTGTAAG
Source organism: Jaculus jaculus (assembly GCF_020740685.1). Classification (NCBI taxonomy): domain Eukaryota; kingdom Metazoa; phylum Chordata; class Mammalia; order Rodentia; family Dipodidae; genus Jaculus; species Jaculus jaculus. Next base: position 12,741,641 of record NC_059119.1, on the reverse strand, counting down.
TTGCTCCAGTGGCCTTGGCTGGCTTCTTGGAAGAAGGGCCATATCTCTTCATGTCTCTTCCTATGTCTGTTTTCTTCTTCTGGTTTTTTGTTGTTGTTTTTGTATGTTTGTTTTGTTTTGTTTTGTTTTGTTTTGTTTTGTTTTTCAAAGTAGGGTCTCGCTCTAGCCCAGGCTGGCCTGGAATTAGTCTCAGGGTGGCCTCGAACTCACGGCGGCGATCCTCCTACCTCTACCTCCTGAGTGCTGGGATTAAAGGCATACACCACCGCGCCGGGCTCTTTTTGGTTTTTTGAGGTGGGGTCTCACTCTAGCCCAGGCTGACCTGGAATTCTCTATGTAGTCTCAAGGTGGCCTCGAACTCACAGCTATCCTCCTACCTCTGCCTCCTGAGTGCTGGGATTAAAGGCGTGTGCCACCATGCCCGGCTTGTTTTCTTTTGATACTGGGAATCAAACCCAGGGACACACACACCCAGCTGGCAGTGTCTTTGTATCTTGTACCCACCAGGTGTCCAGGTGGCAGCCTCAGTGAGGGAGGGAGAAATGGAGGGAGATTGAGAGGGAGGGGAGAACAAAGGAGAGGGGAAGGAGAAAGAGAGAAGGAAGGACAGAGGGAAGGGAGAGGAGGAGAAGGGAGGAGAGAAGGAAAAGCGAAAGGGAACAAGAAGGAAGGGAAGGATCAGAGAAGGGGAGAGAGGAGGAAAGGAGAAGGAAGGGAAGGGAAAGGAAAGATGGAGAGAAGAGAAAAAAGGAGGGAGGGAAGGAGTAGGGGAAGACAGAGAGAGGAGGAGGAGGAAGGAAGGGATGGAGGGAGAAAGGGAAGGGGGAGATAGAGGGAGGGAGAAAAGGAAAAGGAAGGAGACCTCCGAGGTGGGACACAGCTGGCCTGAGCTAGCTGGCTGCGTCCCCTTCCGCTAGAAAGCCGCAGAGAGCCAGACTCGGAGGCCGTGAACTTACCTTGCAGCGGGCCTGAGCCTCAGCCACCTTGATGGAGACTCAGTTTCCTCAACTGTAAACAGGCACAAGGGCCCCCAGTCCCCCTGAACACCTCCCCGGGCTGCTGTCCAGGTGGAAAGAGGAAACCACAAGTGCTTTATAAGCCCTGAATATCCAACCCTGTACCCCAGACAGCCAGGGCTCTCCTCCTCGCCAGGGCTGCCCACTATCCTGAGTCTCAGCCTCCCCCCCACGACTGCTTTCTGCTCCCCCCTCCTCCGCCGCCGCCACTGTCATCCCTCAGCTGGGGAAACACTGTTTACTGCTTCCTGTCATGTCCCCAGCCCCATGGTCCTCTCCCCGGGGACCGTGCCACCATAAAGCAGACACGTGTGCGCCTGCGCTTGCTTTGTGGGCCCTCGGAGCCCCGAGCAGCTGTGGCAGCTCCGCTTGTGAACGAGCAAGTCTGGGAGGCTGCCACGCTGGGCACGGCACCCATCTGCAGAGCAGAGCCCCCACCACCACCACCCAGGAGGCTCCTGGGACGTGGAGTTCCCTGGGCCCAGCCCTGGAGGCTAGCCCATCTCCTAGTGGCCTGAGAGCCAGGATCTCTCCAGCACATTCTGCCCCACTCCCTGCTCTCCCCCCCACCCCACCGCCATGGGCCCATCATTTATTTATAAGGTGTTCATAGCAAAACGAATGACAAAAAGTTAGAAGCTAATTAAAGCTGGCACGGATTGGCACATGAAAGCATGAATTATGCATTGGTGCAGAATGGTGCTCGGTGGCAGGGGCTGAAGCAGCCATGGGAAGTGGGCCTATGGGCCCTAGGACCTCTTGGAGGGAATGGCAACCCAAGGCCCTTGCCTTTCCCATGGGATAGCTGGCATCCTTACTCCAATCCCTCGCCCTAGAGGGCACATTGCCTGTGCCCAGCTCAGCATGCCCTGCCAGGGAGAGGCGGCAACCTCCAAGCACAGGCCTCAGGCAGCATGTCAGACTGAACTTACAAAAGCACACTCCCCAAACACCTGCCGTGGCTGCCTCCGCAACAACACTACCTTTCCAGCAGGGCTAGGCTGAATAGAGAAGGCTGGCGACCCAGCTAGCTGGTCACTGGCAGGGACATCAGGATAGAAAATCCTGTTCAAGGCCATGGGCTCCCCACCTCAAGACGTGCTCGCATATGAAGAACTGCAGGCCCAGAGAGGGACAGTTCTACACCAAGTCACACAGCAAACACTAAGGGCAGTGGCAGTAATGCTGCTAGGATTTATTAAAGGCGGGGTTTGTGCCAGAAGTGGTTCCAAACCCCTCACTGGAAAAAAAGACACTCTAACTGGGCTGGAGAGATGGCTTAGCAGTTGAGGTGCTTGCCTGCAAAGCCAAAGGACACAGGTTTGATTCCCCAGGACCCATGTAAGCCAGATGCACATTGTCTCTCCCTCCCTCCCCGCTCTTCTCTCTCTATCTGCTTCTCTCAAATAAATAAATTTAAAAGGAAAAGACTCTGGGCTGGATGGATGGCATAGCCATTAACACATTTTCCTACAAAGCCAAAGAACCAGTGTAAGCCAGATACACAAAGGGGGGGCGCTTTCTGGAGTTCCTTTGCAGTGGCTGGAGGCCCTGGTGCGCCCATTCCCCCCCCCCCTTTCTCTCTGTCAAATAAATAAATAAAAAGACACTAATTATCCACACTAACAGATGAGGATACTAAGGCAACAGAGAAATACAAAAGCAGTTTGCCCAAGCCCTTGAGCTAATGAGAGGCAAAGTCCAGATTAAACTAGATTGCAGCAGTCCGTCTCTGAGCCTCGCCCCTATGGTTAAGAGCAGTGGTTCTCCCCCTGAAGATGGAGCTGAGACGTTTCCATAGGAACAGAGCTTCGGGTCTGACCAGTGCAAGCTGATCTCCAAACAAGGCACCGTCACACTCTCGAATGTTCCCTGGCGGGTTCTGGGTGCAGAGGAAAGCCACTGGCATGGGGAGTTGGAATTTAGATCCCCGAAGTCACGGATGCGCCTTCCTGCTCTGCCCTCTGACTCCGGCAGCCTAACCTTAGGGTGGTGGAGAAATGGTTTTCTGTTCTGATCTGTAAAATGGGCTGGTAATAACATGTCTCTGGAGTTGGGTGGGGGGATACAGGTTGGGTTTGAATCTTGGCTGTGCCTCTTTGGCTGATGGTCTGTCTCCCATGGGCCTCAGTCTTTTCATCTGTGAAATGGTGGCATGATGAACCAGTTACGTGCCACCTGGCATGTACATAGTAAGTGCTCACAAATATGGAGCCCAACACCATCAGCTGTTCTGGGACTGCAGAATCTTGCTCCTCCTGGTCTAAACAGACAGGCCCTGGGCACTGTGAGCACAGTGAACAGGAGAGATTGAGTCTCCAAGCAGTCATGGCCTGGTCCTGGCAACTGTCTCTTCACCCAGGGGACAGGAACCAACAAATATATCAGGCCACATCGACAAACCACTGTTCTCAGTTCTCTGTGTTCCCGTCCCAGGAATGTTCTATGTACACATGGAATGCTCTAGTTTTTGCCTGGGCACAAGGATGGAAGAGAGAGAGGGTGGGGAGAAGGAGAGAGAGAGGGAAGAGATCTATCACTGCACATTTCTGTACTTTTGACTTCTGAACCACATGAATAGCTCAGTTTTGAGGCAGAAGGAGAGCAGTCCCAGATGGAAACTTGGGTATTCAGGAAGGAAATGAGAGCCATAGAGAAAGAACTGCGAGTAAATACAAATGGCCTTGCCTGTATCACCATTAGAAAACAAACGTTTCAAATAAAGAACTCAAATCCATGTGACCATAGCACACACGTCAGGAAGGGGGTAAGTGACTGGGGGTGTTCCGAAGTCTACGTTGTCTGGGTATAGGTAAAAACAAGGCTGTACGGTCAGCATTGAAAACTCGAGAATTCTCTCTGGCTCTCAGCTCACCCTGGAGGGAGGGTAACTGGACGGATCACTAACCAGCCAGCAGAGGGGAAGCCAGATAATGAAGTGCTTAGATGTGAGCATGTGTGGAAATTCTAAAGCGTGGTTGTTTAGGAACACAGCCATACTGCGTACATCATTCTAGGACTCATTTTGGGTTTGTTTTGTTTTTGTTTTTTTCCTCTTGAGTAATGCCATTGCCTCATGGAGGGCAAAAGGAGGGAATCCCAGAGCTTCAGTCTGTCTTCCAAAGTTGGGTCTCATGTGACTACACAGGTCACATAGCACAGAGCGGGCCTTCATGTGGCCCAGGGCGCAGGGAGAGGCAGTGCTCACAGGGGACTGGGGACAGTAAGCGTCACCTGTTCTCTTCAACCTCCAAGCCCCCGCCCTAGCCTTCCCAGCCTCATAGTTAATGTGCAGAAACAAAACTAATACCCATTTTAAAAAAAAATGGAAGCTGGGGCTGGAGAGATGACTTTACTCTGTGGATAAAGGCACTTGCTTGCAAAATCTGATGGCCTGGGTTCAATTCCCCAGTACCCATGGAAAGCCAGATGCACAAAGTGGTACATGGGTCTGGAATTCATTTCCAGTGGCACAAGGCCTTGGCCCACCCATACTCATCCTCTCTATCTGCCTCTTTCTCTTCCTCCTCCCTGTCCCTCTCAAATGAATAAATAAAAATGTTTTTAAAAAAGGGCTGGGCCGGGTGTGGTGGTGCACGCCTTTAATCCCAGCACTTGAGAAGCAGAGGGAGGAGGATTGCCATGAGTTCAAGGCCACCCTGAAACTCCATAGTGAATTCAGCCTGGGCTAGAGTGAGACCCTACCTCGAAAAACCAAAAAGATAAAAAATAAAAAATAAAAAAGGGCTGGCTGGGTGTGGTTGGACTTGGGAGGCAGAAAGGAGAATCCAGGGTTTAAGACCAAGTAGACTACATAGAGACAGTCCCAAAAAGAGGAGGGAGAAGAGAAAAAGAAGAAAGGGTGGTGAGGGGAAAATCTATATGTCCTTTAGTAGAGGGCCAGTAAAACAGACCACATCTTGATTGACTTTTTTTTTTTAAGAAAGAACTTTTTTAACCTTTATTTATTTATTTGTTTTTAATTTGTTTATTTGAGAGCAGCAGACAGAAAGGCAGATAGAAAGAGCAAGAGAATAGGTGCGCCAGGGCCTCCAGCCACCGCAAACGAACTCCAGACGCGTGCGCCCCCTTGTGCATCTGGCTAACGTGGGTCCTGGGGAACCGAGCCTCGAACCGGGGTCCTTAGGCTTCACAGGCAAGCGCTTAACCGCTAAGCCATTTCTCCAGCCCAAATAAAAATATTTTTAAAACCTTGCCCGTGTGATGTGCATGCATTCAAGTGTGTGTAGGCACACATGTGCCACAACACACAGGTAGGGAGGTCAGAGAACAACTTCTGATGTCCATTCTCACCCTCCCCCCATAGTTTTGTTTTTGGGGGTTTGTCTTTTTGGTTTTTTGAGGTAGGGTCTTACTCTGGCCCAGGCTGACCTGGAATTCACTATGGAGTCTCAGGGTGGCCTCGAACTCACAGCGATCCTCCTACCTCTGCCTCCCGAGTGCTGGGATTAAAGGCGTGCGCCACCATGCCCGGCCCTTCCCCCGTATTTTGATGCAGGGTCTCTCATTGTTCACTGCTGCATTTGCCAGACTAGCTGGTGCCCAAGTTTCTGGGGTTCTCCTATCTCTGCCTCCCACCATGCCATAGGTGTGCTGGGATTACAGACACGTGTGACCACATCAGGCTTTACGGGGGCTCTGGGGATCCAAACTCATGTCCTCAAGCGCGCGTGACAAGCGCTGAGACAGCTCCCCAGCCCCCACAGAAGATTCTTAAGGGTTGCATTCGCATGCTGGTCAGTCACGTGGCTCCACTTGGCTACCAGGAGGCTGAGCCCGGTATAGCTGAGCACCAGGAATCCCCAGCACAGGAGGTAAAAGGACCACATCACTGGGAAGTGTGGAGGAGGCGAGGGTTTGGATAGAGATGGTGAGGCTCTTAGTCTCCTGAACCCTTGGCCTCCTTCTACAAGGCAGTACCAGGCCCATGGGGTGAGGGTGAGCAGGAGAGATTGGGGTAACAGATGAGCACGGGGCTTTGGAACACTTTCCCAACAGAAGAGAGATGAAGAGCTTGCAGGCAGGCAGACATCAGAACAGGCAGTCACCATTCGTTGGAATAATCCTAACTGTTCACACCTGCTAGGTACTTGCCCTGGGCCAGGCATTTTAAATTGTCTCATTTGGATTCTCCTGGTATAATGAATCACCGTCAGTCTACAGGTGAAAGGAGGAGGCCTTGAATAGGCTGTAGGCAGGCTTGGAATCCCCACTGTTTGGAAGACTGAGGCCAGGGGATCACAAGTTCGAGCCTGGTATGGTCAACTTGGCAAGATCGTGAGTCCAAGGCCAGCCTGAGACTACACAGTGAATTCCAGGTCAGCCTGGGCTAGAGTGAGACCCTACCTCAAAAAACAAAATAATAAATGAATAACTTTTAAAAAGGCTGAGAGGGCCTGGAGAGATGGTTAGAGGTTAAGATACTTGGCTGCCAAGCCTAAGGGCCCAGGTCTGATTCCCCAGTACCCACATACCCCAGATGTACAAGGTGGTGCATGTGTCTGGAGTTCGTTGTAGTAGCTAGAGGCCTTGGCATTCCCATTCATTCTCTCTCTCTCAAATAAATAAAAATTTAAAAGACTGAGGGTGTATAGAGGCATGAGTGATATAATGCTTGCCTATCATTCAGAAAGTCCTGGATTCAACCCTTAGCACTGCAAAAAAAAAAATAATAAAATAAATTGATTATTAAAAAATTAGAGCCAGGTGTTGTGGTGCACGCCTTTAATCCCAGCACTCGGGAGGTAGAGGTAGGAGGGTTTCTGTGAGTTCGAGGCCACCCTGACACTACATAGTGAGTTCCAGGTCAGCTTGGGCTAGAGCGAGACCCTATCTTGAAACACCAAAAAAAAGTTAAAAGTTTATGAAAGCTGGCCATGGTTAAAGAACTGGGAGATCAATGATAGCTGGAGTCTCCCTACCAAAGTCAGGTGCAGGTGACTTTGAGAGAAAGGGAAGCTTATGTTGAGGGGCATCCTGTAAACTCTGAGGTCAGCCCACTTGCTGGTACTGATAATGGGTAAAAGTCCTCCAGGCTCTGATACCCCGGGGGAAATCCAGATCTGCAGTGCAGGGCGCCACCTTGAGGCCTAGAGTTGCATAGCAACTCATCCTCATGGGCAGTGTCCGCATTTCCACTTGTCCTTGATCCTCTGTCTCACAACCCAGATCCCTGACCCCAGCCGTCCCTGGTCCCTCCTTAGCTTTGTTTCTATCACAAATGAAAATATAAAGCCACTTAAGAATCATGCTCTCTCGTGGGCTTATTTTGGGACTGGGAGTCTAGATTCTTAGGTTCTGTCTGTCAGGCCACGAGGCCGTGTGCCTCTGGGCAAGCGGTCACCCCTCTCTTGACCTCTACTCCCTCCCTTGTGAGGTACGGGTTACAGCTATATGCCAGCCAGGACTTAACCTAAACAAGTTCCAGACCAGCTCCTGAAGCTCACATTTTACATTTTACATGTGGATTCTGCATTCCTGTGCTATTCGGGGAATGGCCAGGAGTGCTGGTTCGGGGTCAGTGCACCCCACCTAGAGGCAGCCAGTGCAGGGGAGGCAGGCTGCTGTCCCCTCTAGAGCCCCCTCCCCTTGTGATGGGCTCTGACCTCACCCCGATGCCTGTGGACAGGCTGAGTGCCCGGCCTTGCTGGTGGTCACAGTGTGCAGCCACGGCAGCTGTTCCTGGCTAACCTGGTATTGAAACCCTCTGTAACAGAAAGCAGGCACCCTGGGCTTCAGGCCCTGCCAGGCCCAGCGACAGGCAGAAGCAGCGGGCAGACACCCCTGCCCCTGCCACTGTATTAGGAGACACCTAACTAGCTGGGGTGGCGGCGCCTTCCCTCTCCTAGATGCAAATGGATGTGGGGAGCAACCCCAGCTTTTAATCGTGACAGACCTTGTATAGCTGCCTGAGTCCATCCTGTCACCTGTAAAATGTGGGCATCACCCCTGGCTGGCTGCCTTCCTCTGGCTGTGAGCAAAAGCCTCTGAAAGTCCTCGATTAACAGTGCAGTCCTGGCCTGGAATGTGGCTCAACGGGTAGAGCGTTTGCCTAGAATGTATGAAACCCTAGGTTTGATTCCTAGTATAGAATAATCACCTGTAATCCCAGCACTCAGGAGGAGGACCAGAAGTTTGAGGTCATCCTTGGCTACATAGCAACTTGAGGCCAGCCTGGGCTACATGAGACTCTTGTCTGGAAATAAAACCTGGAGCTGGCATTGCACCCAGATGCTCCCCCTCCCCTGTCTATGGGGCACATGAGCTGCCGTGGGCTCGCTGCTAAGGCTGGTGTGGAGGGATACCCAATGGGTACCCACCCATTCGAGCACCTGGGGGAACCCGCTGGGCATATAGCTTCCTTCTCCTTTCCTGCCTCCATCTCCTTCTTCAAATGGCCACAGCACCTCCCTGGTGCCCTAAACAAGTTCCAGACCACATCGTGGCACACAGTCCTTTACAGCAAACAGCAAGATAGGCCCTCTCCTCTCCAGCTGGGAGATGAGGAAATTGAGACCCTGCAAATGTGAACAGAGGCAGCTGGACTCAAACTCAGCTGTATAGGGCTGTCCAATGCCAGTTAACTTTTAATGGTACATCGTGGGGGTGGGCGGGGTGGGGGGCTGCTTGGGTCCCAGGGAACAGTGCTTAGCACTTCGTAGACCTCATTGATTTAACCCCACCAACCACCTGTGCCAGTTAACTACCATATCCCAAGGTTACAGGTGAGAAAACTGATGTTCCCCAGACTCGGCTAAAGAAGCTGGCTGGGGTCCTTCCCCCACCTTCCTGGTGCACGCCTTGGGAATTGGACAGATTATAGTAATCAGCTAATGTGGCGCAGGGCTCGGAGACGAAAAGCTCTCATGGAAAGTGTGTTAAGTATGATGATTAAGTGGGAAGGGGGAATTAGCGGCACAGGAGGGGAGCCGGCTGTAGCCACCAGCAGAGGATTAGCCACTCAGTGAGGTGTGAACAGACCCAGGTGGGAAGAGGCCAGACTGGGAAAGGTTCTCTGGCCCCTGGTCTGTTCACACCCACCTGGTGAGGGACTGTGGATTGCAGGAAGCAGTCATGCCAAGTGTGGAAGGAATGGGACAGCAGCCACAGAAGAAGAGTGGGCCCTCTGCTCCTCATTCATTCATCTATCCAACCATTGACTAGCAGGCTCTCAGCGGCTGTGCGAGGTACCAGCAATACCCCTGCCTCCCAAGTGCTGGGATTAAAGGCATGAGCCGGGGCTGGAGAGATGGCTTAGCGGTTAAGTGCTTGCCTGTGAAGCCTAAGGACCCCGGTTCGAGGCTCGGTTCCCCAGGTCCCACGTTAGCCAGATGCACAAGGGGGCGCACACGTCTGGAGTTCGTTTGCAGAGGCTGGAGGCCCTGGCGCGCCCATTCTCTCTCTCTTCCTCGATCTGTCTTTCTCTCTGTCTGTCGCTCTCAAATAAATAAATAAATAATTTTAAAAAAAAAAAGGCATAAGCCACCACGCCTAGCCAAAAGCCAGTTTTTTGTTTTGTCTTTTGAGGTAGCCCAGGCTGACCTGGAATTCACTATGGAGTCTCAGGGTGACCTCGAACTCATGGCAATCCTCCTACCTCTGCCTCCCAAGTGCTGGGATTAAAGGTGTGCGGCACCACGCCGGGCCAAAAAAACATTTTTTTAACACACATGCAAGCAAACAAATAACTCCACTCATGATAAGTGAGTGCACAGAGGGGTGTTGATGAGCCACTGTAGAGGAGGTCCATTTCGGCTGGGCATTGGGGTAGATTTTTGGCAGGGTGTGGCACCGGGCATTCTGAAGCCTAGGAGTGGCTGAAGTAAACCCCTTTTCTGCCTCTTCCCTCCCTGAAAGGCTGGCTGGTGGGGTCTCGGAAGGAGGCCCTGTCTTTTAGCTATCACCAGCATTTCAGGCAGACCAGGGTTTCTGAAGCCCCTGGAGTAACTGAGCTCCCTCATCAGCAGTGGAACGGAGGGAGGCCAGCACCTTGCCCTCATGCCCGTGTGTGGGAGTGTGTGGCTCGCTGTCGTGAGCACTGTGTCCTTGGAACCACCTCGGGAGAAAGCAGGAGGGTCCCACATTGCAGGGGACAACAGCGAAGCTCTCAGAGGTCAGGAAGCTGCCCAGCTTCAACGGAGCCAAAGATGGAGTCTCGTAATCTTGAGTGTGCCATTGTCCTCCGTGCCCCCAGCAGTTAACAGGGCCACCACTGCTGGATGAGGAGGGCTAGAGAGGGCAGGCCCCCTGAGGGTGCCAGCTTAGGGGGCAAGGGCACGTAGACAGGAGAATGGAAGCTGGAGTCGGAAACATATGCAGAACAGAGTGACCTTGAGCCTCCACACATGACAGAGAGAGAGAGAGAACACAGAGTTCAGGGTGATGCTCTTCCCAGGAGCACCCCTCGGGTCTGCCTGGGTTTCTGATGTTAATGAAAGGGAGCATTTCAACTCTGAGCTGAGGGCTATGCAAGCTCTTGCTATGGGCCCGAGGGTGCAGCATGGGCCTTGAGGGAGACCCGAGAGTAGGGCCCTGTGATAGTTAAGGTGTTGTCAACTTGATCTGTTTAGTAATCCACAGGCTGCTTCTAGGAAGGATCAACTAAAGGAGGAGGTCTTTCTCCCAGGGTGAGCCCTTCCCCCAGAGTGGGCGGCCCCACTCACAGAGGGACTTGATATAAGGAAGCTCTGGGTAGAAGAGTTCCCTCTTTTCCTTCCTTCCTTCCACTTGGCTGCCGGAGCTGCTCCCTACCTTCTAGCGTGGATTGAAGACCAGTACGGACTAAAGACCAACATCAACTGAAGACCCACGTGGATCGAAACCCAGCGGCTCCTCAGGAAGCCTCCAGGCTTTCCGGCACCATCTGCAGTGCCGGGTCGGGACTGCTGAGGCATCTGGCCACGTGGACTGAGCAGCTACCAGGTTCGGTGATTCTCGGGCCTGCAACTGCTATTGGACTACTGTAAGCTAATCCAATAAATTCCCTTTTTTAAATTAATTCATTCTAGCAATTCTGTTCCTCTAGAGAACCCTGACTAATACAGGCCCCCACCACTGGGAGAAAGGGTCCAGTGTGCCCCACTTCAGGTCAGCAGCATCCGCCTGTGACACCCTCACAACACAGCTGGATCCGTGTCTTCCCAGAAAAAGAGCAGGGATAGCCGTACGTGGCGGCACACGCCTTTGATCCCAGCGCTTGGGAGGCAGAAGCAGAACAACTGCTGTGAGTTTGAGGCCACCCTGAGACTACGTGGTGAATTCTCAGGTCAGCCTGATCTAGAGTGAGACCCTTCCTCCAACCCCCTTCTCTCCATCCCCACTAAAAAAAAAAAAAAATGCAGGGAGCCGGGCATGGTGGCACACACCTTTAATTCCAGCACTCAGGAGGCAGAGGTAAGAGGATCACTGTGATTTTGAGGCCACCCTGAGACTACATAGTGAATTCCAGGTCATCCTGAGCCAGAGTGAGACCCTACCTGGAAAAACCAGGTTTAAAGAGACCCCCATTCAATTGTTGGGGTAAGCAACAAATCTTCCTAGGAGGTCACTCCTTCCCTATGGAAGGTCCTGGAAGAATGGAGCAGTCGAGGAAAGTCAGCATCTAGCAGAGCATTCAGTCGCGCCAGCCACCATCCTCCTTTGGAGTGGTGATGACTCCACATGTGATCTCCACACCCGAGGCGAGGGGGATTCAAATGGAAGCTGCTCTGTCTCTCCTGAGACAGGGGTGTCCCAGGCGGCCTGGGTGAACATTTCCGCTTGTCTTAGGTACCACAGACGAAAGGTGAGGGATGTGACGAGTCGTTGTTGAGGGAGCCCATTTCACCTGGGGCGTCAGGGTCTATTTTGGCAGGGTGTAGCGGAAGTGGACCTTAAACTTCTAATCCTCTTGCCTCCACTTCCCGAGGGCTGGGATTCCAGACATATGCCACCAAGTCTGGTCCATGTGATGCTGGAGTGCCAACCCAGGGCCCTGTGCATCCCAGGCAGGCCCTCTGCCGACTAAGCTGTATCCCCCTCACCCCTCAGGAATCAGTAGCTTTTGGAGGTGATTCCAGGAGGTTCTGGGTGAAGACGGGAATGTGAAACATGGGAAGGAAGATGTTGTAGTTACCTTCTTGCTGCTGGGACAAAACGTCTGACCAAAAGCAGCTGATGGGAAGTAAAGAGTTATTTTGACTTACAGTCTCAGGGGAAGCTTCAGGATGGCAGAAAATGACAGTCGAGCAGAGACTGGACACCCCCTTCTTGCCATAGCAGGAGGAACGTGGCAGCAGGGGAGTGACCCAAGCGCTGGCTGGGAGGAGCCAGTTTTAACGCCAAGCCCACCTCCAGAAACACGCCCCATCCAGCATGGCTCCGCCTCCCAGATTGCCGCCAGCTGGGGACCAAGCATTCAGAGCACATGAGTTTTGGGGGCCACATGTGATTCACCACAGAAAGGGGACTAAAAAAAAAATTAAAAGGCGTGTCACCACGGTAAAGAAACGGCAGTCCCACTGTGGAGGACAGTACATCCGTGGTTCTCAAAGGTGAAAATGCCTCAGACTCCCAGGAAGGGATGGTCCAGCTCCAGTGCCTGGGCCCCACCTCCCAAAGCTTCTGATTCCACAGGTGCTGGGTGGGAAGAGGCTGAGAATTTGGGCTTCTAGCAAGTTCTCAAATGATGCAGATCACCGTTGGGCTGGGAGTACTCCCTAAGAACCACAGCACTGCAGAGATCTTAGCAGGATCCAGTCTGAGAGGCGAGGAAGCTAGGGTTTGCATGCTTGTTTAAAGGCGAATTCATCTCTCCCTCCCCCTCCACTCCGTTTCAGCCGGTTCCCACAGCAGGACCATCCTATGGAGCCCAAGCCTGGCGCCCTCCTAGGGGGAAGGCCCTGGGATTGGAATAGAGTAGGAATTGCCCAGCTAAGAAGGCTGCGTCATCACAAAAGGCAGCTCTCATCCAAAGGGAATGAGATAAATTATTCTTGAGCCAAATATGAGTGACCAAGACACCAGGAATCCAGATTCTGGTTGCCCTAAATAATATGTTCCACTGTGGAAGGAGTTACACAAGCATTGTATAATCACGGGGTGGGGGGAGTCACAAATCAATGTATTTACCAAATGCACTGGTGGTGACATCAGGCAGACAGGTTACAGCAAAGCCAGGGACATCTCTGCTACAGGTCCCAGATGCTATCTGATGACATTCTTGGCTTCTGGATTGGTGGAAGCTCAGAGTCTGGCAAATTAATGCATTCCACAGGCTTTACCTGATAACTAAAAGGACGTTAGATCAGATCCAGGAGTGGGTGAGGCATGTCTATGGAGGGAACTAAAAATAGCTCAGGGTAATTTTGGTTCTCAACTTGGCAACATTCCAACTCTCCACAGCCTCAGAAACTCTTAACAGTTAATCAGTTTGTAGAATCTTCAAGATAGGAGTGACTTTTTAAAAATATTATTTATTTATTTATTTATTTGCAAGCAGAGAGAGAGGAAACAGAAAGAATGGGTGCACCAGGGCCTCCAGCTGCTGCAAAAGAACTCCAGACACTTTTACTATTTTGTGCATCTGGCTTCTACATGGGTATGGGGGAATTGAACCCTGGTCATTAGGCTTTGCAGGCAAGTGCCTTGGCCACTGAGCAATCTATCCATCCCTCGGTGTGGCTCTTTTTAAGGAGCTTCAGTTCACAGCTACAGGAGGTCTGACATAGGAAGCTAAGTGTCTGAGATATCTTTGTTTAGGGAACCTCACAGTGTGTTCATGTGGTCATATATTTATATAAAATTAGCAAAGCATTTTGTTGTGATTTGTGTCCATTATTGTAAATAAATATTCTTTTGGTACTTAATGTATTTGCAATTTTTAATTATCCTTCTTGAAGAAAACCCTCAAATTTATGTAAGTTTCAGACTTCATAAAGTTGAGACTGGCCTCGGCTTGGTGCTTGTAGGACCATAGGCTTGCTGAATGGAATGTGTCTGCTGCTTAACTCCTTGACAACACAGGTCGCATGGGCTCAAAACCACTCAAGTTCAAACGCCAGTCCCGTCACCGCCTAGATGAGGCAGTTTGGCTAGAAAGCTTAGCCTGTTGAAATATTCATTAACTCATTTTCAAAGTGGGTGCATTACATGTATCAGTACGCGCCCCTACAAAATGAGGTGAAAGTCCAATGAAACAGTGTCTGCAGAGCAGCAAGCTCACAGGAAGTGCTCTAATAGGGTGCTGCAGTCACCTTCTTGCTGACGGGAGGGAAAGTTTTTATTTTGGCTCACAGTCTCAAGGGGAAGCTCCATGACAGCGGGGGAAATCATGGCGTGAGCAGAGGCTGGACGTCACCTCTGCCACAGCAGGTGGAAAACAGCAGCAGGAGAGTGAGCCGAACTCTAGCAAGAGGGTGCTGGCTATAACACCCCAAAGCCCACCCCTAATAACACAGCTCCCCCAGCAAGTCTCCACCTTCCCACACTGCCATCAGCTGGGGACCAAGCATTCAAAACACATGTTTATGGGGGACATTTGATTCAAACCACCACTCAGGAGTATCATTTTTATCAATATTGAGTCTTATGGTTTATTGTGTGTGTGTGTGTGTGTGTGTGTGTGTGTGTGTGTATGTGTTGGGGATTTCAGGACCTCACCTATGTCAGACAAACAAGTGTTCAACCCCAGAACCACATCGCCAAACCTGCTTGGTTTGTTCAGTTTTTCCTTTTTCTTTCTTTCATTCTTTTTTTTGGTTCCGTTGTTTAAACAACATTTTTATTTATTTATTTTTATTGGAGAGGAGACAGAAAAGAATATGGGTGAGCCAGAGCCTCTAGCTACTGCAAACGAGTTCCAGATGCATGCGCCACCTTGTACATCTGGTTTATTTGGTTCTGGAGGAATCGAACCTGTGTCCTTTGGCTTCGCAGGCAAGCGCCTTAACCGTTAAGCCACCTCCCCATCGCCCGTTCGCCTTTTCATCTTGCGCTTCCCTCGTCTTCTCATTCCTTTGAGTCCAGAAAGGGAGGAAAGAAAGCTGGAGACTGGAAAAGCCATCTCCTCCAGAATTGGCAGGTCGCCTCCCCCTTCTGCTTCCACACCTGTCCTCCGGGCTCCGCAGGCCACGCCCCTCACCGCGGCGTCCGCGCCGTTGCCGGGCAACCGCCGCCCCTCCCCAGCGCGGGGATTGGCTGCGCGGCCTGGCTCCCGGCATGCCCCGCGGCGCCGGGCCTGGCGGGGGTGTGGTGTCCGCGTGTCCGCGCGTCCCACACGCGTCGGGGCCGCTTGGCCTGGGCCCCAGGGACCCCCCCAAGCTTTGGCTCCCTGGTGGTGGTAATGGCCACGGTGCACTGTGACTTATTAAGAGGTAGGTGTTACGCCCGTGTTGTGGAAAGACTCAGGGGAATTTAACCCCAGCGCACACGGCCCAGATGCCCGACCCGAGGTTTAAGCTCTGCGGCTTCCTACGACGACGGAGGAGGAGCTGTCTAGCCTGTGCCCAGGTGACGTTAGTGGCTTAACTGGGCAGCCAGTAACATCGTCAGACACACTGCTCGTGTCCACCCGGGGCAGGGGCAAGCTGGGATCGGTCCCCACTGTTCCGCAGTTTCAAATCCTTAAAAATGCCCTGGCGTCAACAACTTTCTGCTTACACTTCTCTCTACTTCTATTTTTACCTCTTCCTGAACCCTCTACGAGTCCATGTGTGAAAAGTCCATGTTTGAAAAAAAAAAAAAAAAAAAGGCCACGTTTATGTCCTGCATGTCTGGGGTTGTTGGGCAGTCAGTAACCCCAGAAGTTGGTCTCGTAATAAACTAGAGTGGTATTTACCAGTTCCAGGAACCACTTGTATTCAAATACACACTCCTACGGTAAAATTTTAATATACGGGGGGAAAAGAACTACGGGTGTTTTTTAAAAATTTTTTTTATTTCTGACTCCAAAGCTTTCCTTATATTTGCTGTTTATAAACAGAAAGCCAGTGTCACCTGTCATAAATAAAAGGCAAGACACGCTAGAAATTGGGGCTGGGAAATTGGCTCAGCAGTTAAAGGCATTTGCTTGCAAAGCCTGATGGCGTGGGCTCAATTCCCTAGCCACCCACATAAGCCAGATGTGAAAAGAGGCACAAATGTCTGGTGTCCCTTTGTAGCAGCAAGAGGCCTTGGTGCATGCATACACATGGGCAAATAAATCATTAAACAAGAAATACAAATAAAAGCATGGCCTTCCATTTCAACAGGCTGCACTTTGAACCAAGGCTTAGTCTCTCATTAAAAGGGGAGAACGGGGCTGGAGAGATGGCTTAGTGGTTAAGATGTGAAGCCAAAGGACCCAGGTTTGATTCCCCAGGACCCATGTAACCCAGATGCATAAGGTGGCACATGCATCTGGAGTTTGTTTTCCGTGACTAGAGGCCCTGGTGCCCAATCTCTTTCAAACAAATAAAGTTCAAAAAAGGAGGGAGCAGGGGAGAACTTATACCGAGGCATTCAATTCAAATTGAAGCTGCACCCTTTTCCTGTGGTGTTCAGGATTCAAGGAACTGGAGGTGAAGAACATTTGAGGTCCTGTGTTTAACACTCTGGTGGGCAGCACCTGAAGTCACCCAGCACATGACCCGGAGTTGGCTTCCCATGTGGAGGGACAGTGGCCAAGATGGCCTTTGGAGCCTTCAGTGCTCGGGTCTAATTTCACGCATCTTCCTCGATTCTCTTAGGTCTATGGAACGGGTGGGGATCAGGAGATCCACCAGAGTGGATCTTAAACAAGCCTCCCACATTTCCCCTGTGCCCTCTTCTCTGCATGAGAGCACAGGTGAGATGTCTAGCAGGATTTGATGGGCACTGGCTGGGGCTGTTGGTTTGGGCCTATAAATTTGAGTACTTGAGAGGCTGAGGCAAAAGGTTTACTACAAATTTAAGGCAAGCCTGTACATAGTGAGTTTTCCAGGACAGCCTTGCTAAAATGAGACCCTGTCTCAAAAAACAAAAAATAAAAATAAATAAATAAAAATGGGGCTGGAGAGATGTCTTAGAGGTTAAATAGTTTCCAGAGAAGCCTAAGGACCCAGGTTCAATTCCCGAGGACCCACATAAGCCAGATGCACAGGGTGGCACCTGCATCTGGAGCTTGTTGGCAGTGGATAGAGGCCCTGGTGCACCCATTCTCTCTCTATCTGCCTCTTTCACTCTCAAATAAATATATTTAAAAATAAAGATGGGAGTGCTGGAGAGATGGCTTAGTGACTGAGGCCTTTGCCTGAGAAGCCTAATGATCCAGGTTCAATTCAGGACCCACGTGAGCCAGATGCACAGGGTGGTGCTTGTGCCTGGAGTTTGTTTGCAGTGGCTGGAGGCCCTGGAACACTCATTCATATCCTCTCTCCAACACACACACACACACACACACACACACACACACACACACACTCTGCCTTTCTCTGTTCTCTATCAACAAAATATTTAAGAATAAATAAATAAATAAAGATAGGAAGCAAGCAGGGAGCAGTAGTTCCCATCTGACTTTCTGAGGCAAGGGATGCTTCGTGCTCCAAGGCAAGCCGCCCCACTTCTGGATCAGAGTCTGCACTGCTGGAGGAAGGTCTGAGGAGAAGGGGCATTGGCAAAGTGCCTCACATGTACTAAGAATGGACAGTGATGCCACGAGCCACAAACCAAGGAAGAAGATCCACATGGAGCCAAAGAGGAGTTGCACTGAAGTCGCTGCCTCTCCCCTCCCTCCCCAGCCCAGCATGAACACGCTTTCAGGACGGAGGCGGGCTGAGAGCAGGTGGCACCACTCTTCCCGTAGCTGGGCCTGACTGCACGTGGCTCCCTCACACTGATAGCAGGATGTCCTGCATGCCTCTGCTAATCTCCACAGACCCTTAATATGGCCCAGCTTGGACTATCTGGGAAGATGGCTGAGAGGGAACTACAGGAGGGAGAGAACAACAAGAAATAGGAACTCTGCCTGTCTCAGGGAGGTGAAGTTCAAACTCACAATAAGGAACAAAGTATTTGTAGGCCTGGGACAAGAACAGCAGCACAGGCCACTGAGTCATGTGTCTTGATGTGTGACTGCAAGCCCACTAACAGTATGTAACTCCTTCCTCCTTGACACACAAACCTTGGGAGCAAGCTGGCAGGCCAGGCTGGTTTTGCAATTCTGTCCTGTCAGTTTTTGCTCAGTCACACATCTAGGAAGACCTCCCAGGTACACAATTGAACGTCCCAACCTGTTGCCCCTCACCCAGCCCTCCCCTGTGCCTTCCTGGGACAGCCCTCCACAGCTTGCCCTTGGGGATGTGGGTCTAGGACAAGGCCTGCCCAGACCCTCACCAATAGGTTCAAACCGCTGAGGCAAGGGATTCGGGTGGCCCAGGCTTCTGGAGCATGCTCAGGAGGGGAAAGGGCCGGGGGCCCCTAGGCTGTCATGTCCTGTGACTCCTTTTCCAGGGGTCCTGACAAAAAGCAACTGAAAGAGGGCTGGAGAGGTGGCTCAGCAGTTAAGGCATTTGCCTGCAAAGCCTAACAACCTAGGTACAATTCCCCTGTGCCCACGTAAAGGCAGATGCACAAAGTGGTGCATGTATCTGGAGTTCCTTTGCAGTGGCTAGACGCCCTGGCAGGTCTGTTCTCTCTCTTCCCCTCTGGTGTGTTGCAAAGAAATTTTTCAAAAAATTTTAAATGGCCTAAGATTCTGGGGCTCAGAGATGTCAGTGACTTACTCAGAGTTCCCCAATTCTAAGCTTGCCCGAAAGCTCCCCTATGTCAGTCACCGAGGCGACGGGCCTTTACCCCACAGAGCAGACAAAGCGTGAGGGCCTTTAACAGCGCAAAGCAAGGAGAGAGACGTTTCTGCAGAGTCCAGCCACTGAGGTCCAGCTGGTGTGCCACCAACAGACCTGGCATGCTGGGGTACCTGCCCGCTTCTGCTCCCTCCAGGGGAGTTTCATAAGCAGAAGGCAACCCCCAGATAGCTCTTTCCAGAAAGACCCTAACTTTCAAGAAGCGAGAGCAGACTTCTGCATTTTTAACTCCTGGGACATTATTAGACAATGCAGTCGAGCCACTTTCTGGTGCAGAGCGTTGCTATGTGGTAATGGCTCATTTCCCTGTGTGAGTCTCAGCAAAGACTCAGCAATGCTAGAAACCTTGAGAGCTTCGCGTCAGCTGCTCATGAGTGTCTGAGAACAGGTAGGAGGTGTGACCCTCTCCTAGCAGGAGGTAACCCTGCCCCCTGCCCTGCTGCTTCCCAGCTCCAGCAGTGCCTGCCAGGGGGTGAGATCGCAGCTCTTTCCAACTCCACATGTCAGACTTGCCCCTCCACCCTCTCCCTTCTTCACCCCATCTCTCCCTGGCCCTCAGGTACCAGCTGAGGAGAGCAGGTGGGGGAGAGATGGAGTAGCTGAGGAAAGCCGTGGGGCGTGGAGGATGGGACGCACCAGGCACTTGAAATGCAGGGCCTGCCTTGAGTCTGCACTGGGTCTGCGGAAGGGAAGGCTGAGTGCCAGTGTGTCCTCGGTGCATTGGCTTGGCTCCTTCAAGGTCTTCCCAGCAGAGCCCTCAGCCGGAACGGGAGCAGATGAAGCCCTCCCTAGGCCAGGGGCGAGCTCCTGACAATCCCTCATCCATCTTTGGATGCGCAGTGGCTCTTGGAGATGGGCTGCTCAACCAGCTGCACCTGGGAACCTGTCAGAAATGCAAATTGTCAGGCCCCACCTGCCCAGTGGGGTGGAGAGCTAAGGATGGGTTGAGCCCTTCTGGGGATTCTGGTGATCAGGAGCTGGTCATGGACCCGAAGCCTGCGGGTGACGCGCCTCTGACTCTGCCATTTCAGGCTGTGTGCCTGAGACCCCACCTTGGCTCCCTGGCAGTGGGCACAGTGACGCTCACATGTGGTGAGATGAGAAGAAGCATTTGCACGCCTGGCTCACGCTGCTTCTCAGACATCAGCCACAGCGAGATGCCACGGCTCAGTGGGCCAGGCCCTTTCCAGTGCATAGCTTTTGCCTCGTGCCCAAAGCCACACCCTGCACTGTGCAGCCTTGAGGCTGGCTCTCAGTACTGGATGGGGATGGAGCCGTGGGCAGATAATGCTTTGCCCTTCATTTTTCCTAAGGGAGTCTTCTCATCTCTAAGAGCAACAAGCAGGCTTCTCTCTCACAAAGTCACCTGCCAGGGGACCTGCTGCCCTTGCAAAGCGAGGCTCCAAGCCTGGGCCACCATGATCCCCTATCACCGAATCAGTGCTGAGGACAGTCCTGCCTACCTCACTGTGTGTTGGCAAAACTAACCAGGCTCTAGTCTGGATGAGCAGTTTAATGTGAATTAACACATTTGATCTTCACAAGAACCCTGGAGGACAGGCACATAAGGAAACTGACATATTGAGACTGGATTAGTCCAAGGTCAATGGCTATAAAAAAAGAGACAAAAAGGGAAAAGAAGGAAGGAAGAGAGGGAAGGATAGAGAGAGAGAAATTGAGATTCAAAATCAGGCAGGCTGGCTCTTGAGCCATCTAGACCGGACAGATTACTGTTACTTGGCACCCAGAGACACATAACCATTTCCCAACACAGTCACACAGGCTCTTGGACAATCTGGTAAAAGTAATGAGTCTTCTCCCCAGAGGGACAGACACACAGCTGCCTGTGACCTGAGGGATTCTACAACTCCCTCATCCCACCTAGGGACCTGAGACTAAGGCCTTACGAAGGTTCTTAGAAGCAGGAAGGGCCTGCAAAGCCCGGGGTCATTGGAATAGTCTGCCCTGGCTAAACTGCAGGGTGGGGGGTGGGACTGGGCCTGGGCAGCGAGGAGGAGGGCTACCTGGTGATACTGCTCAGGGAGGGGTCTTATGTCCATCTGCACTGGGGTATGTGAGATGCCGGGAAAGTGGGGGCTTCTCTCCCAAAGAACAACACCGAGGCTGCTCACTCCCCTCAGACACAGACACCCTGTCTGGAAGAATCTGCTGGTCGGCTCAAGCCTAGTGTCATCTGGTCTGGAAGGGCCCAAGTTTGGCCCTGCTAAGAGCCAGAGTGAGACATGGTGACCTCAGGAATAGGAGGAACAGTTATGCTTCCCTGTGTGATAGGAAGGTGGCCCCACCTGAGGCTTTTTGACATGCCAGGGGAGACACAGGAGAGACCTCCAGCATGTGAGGACCACAGGAGACACATTCTATTACATGCACTGACCCCATCCTCCCTTGGAGAATCATATGCTTTAAGTCCCTAGAAGGCCTACAGCCCTGATGACTGAGGAGGGTGGGGGTGACGGGGTCACATACCAGACAGTGAAGACAGCTGGTAGACCTCTCAACCACTAGACAAGTGAATCCAGAATCTTCCATCCTCCTCTCTACCCTACACATAAGCATGGATCCAGGGATCCTCAGATCTGCAGTAAGGTTAAATGGATGGAAAGTAAGTGTGTCTCCAACCTTCTGCAGCAGCAGGTGGAGAAGAAAGATGGGTCTTAAGAGCTTCTTACTGCCTTAACCCTTCTGAGCCTCAGTTTATTCCCCTATGAAATGAGGATCATGGACACCCCTGACTGGGTTATGCTTGTGGGTACAGCCTGACCACAGATGATCCTCAAAGACTAGATCACCCCTCTACTGTGATGGGGACCACAACTGCCTGTTGCTCAGAGGCCAACTGTAGGGCCTTAGGTAGCATGGGTGGTCCATGCTAATGTCTTTGTGGATCAGTCAGTATTGAGATTACACTCCCAGTGTTCTCACTGTGATATTGATAAACTGAGATTTTTTCATATCTTTTAAGTTTTGCTCTGTGTTTTGCATGAAAATTCTCTCGTATCAGGAGGAACCAAGCCACACCTTCAATACACTGCTAAGAAATCTCCTCAGCTAAACATCCAAATCACTTTCAAGATGCACCTTCCATAAACCCCTAGAACTCAAGCACAACCCAGCCAAGCTCTCTACCAGTTTATAGCAAGGATTGTCTTTTCTCACTGTCCAGTAGCATGCTTTCACCTCTGTCTGAGGTGTCATCGGCAGGGCCCCTGCTATCCATCTCTCCACCAATATTCAAGGTACCAAGGAACTCTCTAAGATTCAGGCTTTCTGTCAAGCTTTAATTTCTGAGCCTTCGCCAGAATTGCCTTTGAAGGTGTCTTCTCAGCAATGTAGGACTTTCCTACTTGGCTCAGAAACACTCCCAGTGCCTCCTGCTGCCGTTCTAAGGGTGCTTGTCACATTAGCACCCCACTCCTGGTACCAAATTCTGTCTTGGTCTGTTCAGGTTGCTATTTTTATATATTTTTTAAATTTTGTCATTTTTCAAGGGAGGGTCTCACTCTAGCTCAGCCTGACCTGGAATTCACTATGTAGTCTCAGGGTGGCCTGGAACTCTTGACAATCCTCCTACCTCTGCCTCGCGAGTGCTGGGATTAAAGGCATGCACCACCACACTCGGCTTAGTTCATTGCATTTTTTAAAAATAACAGCCTGACAGTGACCTTGGGATGACTCAGTAGGTATCATGGTACTGGAAAGAAGTGACTGGAGTGCTCAGTACTGCAATAGCTCTATCACACCTACCAAGGCTCAGGGTCTATTGTGGAAGAGGTGGTGGAAAAAATGTAAGAGTCCAAGGAAGGGAAGGACTCCTTACAATGTGCTCCCCACAGACACAAAATGGCCTGGACATCCATGACCTCATAATGCCTGACACTGCCTACACAAGACCATCATAAGAGGAGGAAAAGATCATGACATCAAAATAAGAGAGAGACTGATTGAGATGGGGAGGGGATATGATGGAGAATGGAGTTTCAAAGGGGAAAGTGGGGGGAGGGAGGGCTTTACCATGGGATATTTTTTATAATCATGGATGTTAATTTAAAAAAATGGAAAAGAAAAAAAAAAAAGCAGCCTGACCGGTTGTGGTGGCACATGCCTTTCATCCCAGCACTCGGGAGGCAGAGGTAGGAGGATCGTCAAGAGATCCAGGCCTCCCTGAGACTGCATAGTGAATTCCAGGTCAGCCTGAGCTAGAGTGGGACCTTCCCTCGAAAAACCAAAAAAATAAATAAAATAGAACTAAATGCCATGAACTGAGTAACTTGTGAACAATAGAAAGATAAACCTTTCAATTCCAAAGGCCAGAGCATCCAAGATCAAGGCCACAGATTTACTACCTGGTGTGTGATCCTGTTTTCAGATGACCACCTTCTTGCTTTGTCCTCACAAAGTGGAAGGGGAGTTCTCTTTTTATAAGATCATTGACCCAATTCATGAGGGTTCCACCCTCATTCTCTGACCACCTTTTAGAATCCCAAGTTCCTAACACTTATCACACAGGAAGTTAGGGTTTCCATGTGAGAGGAGGGGGTGGGGAGTGCAAGGAGTCAGTCTACTGCACTCAGTACAATGTCAGTATTTTCTATATTACTGCAACAACCATGTAAGAGAACATATTACTGTCACAGCAACTGTCCAGGTAAGCAAGAGGTGGATAGCACATAGCCAGCGTGCACCCAGGGTATCAAGCTCTATGGCTCGGGCTCTTATAACCTTGGGCGTGGCCTGTTTGTAATGGACATCAGTGCTCATGACAGAGGCGGGATAAGCATTACCGTACCTGTTTCTACAGCCGAGGCTGAGGCAACCGAGCGGAGGGACTTGTTTGAAGATCAAGGTGGATGGCAAGGTTTGCTTCATGATCCTGGCTGGCGGCTTTCCACCTGGTGCACCTGCTTTCACACTAGGCATGTCTGGGAGGCATTCCCAGAATTGGAGGTGGTGGCTCACACAGCTGCTCAGCTTGGGACTTGGGGGAGGGTATTGAACATGGGGTTTAGGGTACAACCACCCACAGGAAAGTTGGGACTGATAAGGGAGTAGCAAAAAGTGGAAGAAAACCACATTTGCTGAGGTCTAGTATGTATATCACCTTTGACCTCTCTCCCTTGGGGTCAAGCTCAGGGCAGCCTATGTCATGTCACCATCTGGGGCCGAGGCTGACTTCACATCTGCCACGTGGCTGAGGCCAGGGTCAACAGGGTATGTGCATCTGTTGCAGGGTACCTGTGGTAAGTGCTGTGAGCCCTGTGAGCTCTGGCCTGTGGGGACTGGGGAGTGGGCATGCCAGGGCCAGTGTCACACAAAGTCATGGGTCTTCCTGTTGTCCCTGTTTTACAAACAAGTGCTTGAGACTCAGTAAGGTTGACTCCTACAGTCCATTGCCTGGTGAGGCTGAGCGAGACTTCCTGACTCCATGCTGTGCCCTGTGTCCCACAGTCCATGTGTGCTGAGCTGAGGAGAGATCCTCCCCCTCCTTGCTCTCCACGTGGGCTCTTTACCCCTCCCCCCAGCTCCCCACATGACAGGAGCTCTTTGAACCTTTTTTTTTTTTTTTATTCTCCATGGTTTTCCCAGGCCCTCCACATGGGCTCTCAAGCCACATGGGTGTCTTTTCTTGGTTCTGCACTTCAATAAATATAATCATTTAATAATTAAAAAAACCCTAAGCTGGGTGTGGTACTGCTCACCTTTAATCCCAGCACTCAAAAGGCAGAGGTAGGAGGATCGCCCTGAGTTTAAGGCCATCCTAACACTATGTAGTGAATTCCAGGTCAGCTTATTTTGAAAAAACAAAACAAAACAAAAATTCAGGCATGGTGGTACACATCTGTAATCCCAGAGCTGGGAAGTAAAGATAGAATGCTTAGGGCTTGCTGGATAGTCAAATTGATGAGCTCCAGGTTTGGTAAAAAACACTCTCAAAAACTATGGTATACAGCAACTGAGGAGACACCTGATATTGACCTTGAGTCTCCACATACACACAGACACACGCATGCACACCCACATGCACATGAAAATAAAAGGGGACAGGTATAAGGAACTGAACAGAAGTTGATCGGTAGACACACCAATCATGCCAGCATTTGAGAGGCTGGGGCAAAAGGATCATGAATATGAGGCTGGCCTGGGCTTTATAGTGAGACCCTGGCTCAAAATCCAAAACCGAGCTATAAAACAAGAGCTAGAGAGAAGGCTCAGTGGTTAAAGGGGCTTGCAAAACCTGATGGGCTGAGTTCAATTCCCCAGTACTCACATAAAGCCAGATGCACAAAACAGTACATGTGTCTGGAGTTTGCAGTGTCAGGAGACCCTGATATGCCCGCTGTCTTTCTCTCTCAAATAAATAAATAAATTTCTTAAGTTATATATAAACTATAAAACGAAACCCAACGAACAAAAATAAACAAGGACAAATTTCAGGCTGAACCAGAGCAAAACAGGCAGAGGGCAAGGACTTCTGGGTTTGGAAGACCTTGGTTCCATTCCCGTCCAAGCTCCTTAGGAGCTGAGTGACCTTGGGAATGTCACTCCCCCTCGCTAAGCCGTACCAGACGCGGGAAGAGCGCAAAGAAAGATCCCAGATGAGGTAGTACCGGGCCTGGAATCTGGCCTGGGTCAGGAAACCTGACTTACTGATCTTCCCAGTCCGGTTGATGGGTATCATGACTCCAGAGGTCCTGGGCTTGAGAACTGACCATTGCAGGGGGCACCAAAAACCCAGGAACCCCTTGCAGAGGCAGGAGGGCTGAGAATTCGCTCCCCTCTTGCTGTAGCTAGAAGGAGTGGGGCTGGTCCTGGCCCCGTCTCAACGAGAGTAGACACGAGCGACTTGTTGGTAAAGAAGGGGACACCCCTTCGTTGTAACCGCGGCTTTGCTTGCTGTGTGTAACAGGCTCGCGTGTGTCCATGCTGGCCCTGAGCCCGCCATGTAGCCAATGATGACCTTTTTTTCTTCTGCAAGTGTGTGTGTGGCATGTGTGTATGAATGTTCGTGCGTGGTGTGTGTGTGTGTTGGGGTCTTGGTGACGGACAGTATGCAGTGGCCTCTGGCTTTCTCTGGTGAATAAAGGGAGGAAGTGTCCAGGTACACAGTCTGGGGACATAATCCTACCAATGCCTCTCCTGCCTAGACCTGTACTTTTCTTCTTCCTGTTCCTCCTATCCCCTGGGAGAGAGGGCCTCTTTGTCATGTGCCCGCTCCTCCGGTGGGTGTAAAAGAGATCACCCTCCAGCCAGGCAGCCAGTGTCCCCAGCTAAGCCACCTCCTCCTCCACGTGGAGGCGGGCACGGATCGGTCTGTCCATCTGGTGCTGCCAAATTACAGTCACCGCAGTTCCTTCATGTCTCCATGCTCACTTCAAGTCCTCTCTCCCACGTGGGTGCTCCCCACCTTCCCTGAAAGGCACCCCCCTTCAGCAGAGCATGCATGACTGCCTGTGATTGCTGTTACACCTGAGGCACACATGGTGCCCATTGTACCCACACCTGAGGCTGAGGTGAATCACCATCTGGACCCCAGCTCCAAACCATCCATGATTACCGTAGTGTGGGAGGGAGGTTCTTTGTTGTTGTTTTCTCTTCTTTTGGCAGGTTTGAGTTTAGAAAAGCTCTCAAGGGCGTCTGCTTTCGCTCTCCAGCCGGGGAGTATGAAGCAGGCTGAGACGGTGGGGAACGTAAGCTGCCGCCACGGGGTGGATTACAACTTCCTTCCGGGTTAATCAGTGCCTAGAGGACCCCTGGCTCACACTCTATAAGAGGGGGTTCACGTGTGGCTCCCCTGGGGCTGGCTGTATCTTGGGGACCAGCTCTGTCCGTCTGCAGGAATCTCAAGAAAGGACATCTTGTCTGACGGAGCTGCCATCTCTCAGATGCCCAAGCAAGCCCTCTTCCAGAAAGACGGCCTTGTAGGGACCTTTGAGACCCCTGACAAAACAGAAATGACTGTTGTCTGGCATCACAAATGTCAGGGATCTTAGTGTTCCAGATGGTGTTGACAGAGCCTGGGGTCCATCTTCTGAAGTCATGTCCACCCACAACTGCCCAGCATGAAGCAAAAAAAAACCCTGACTTCTGCTGAGTGAAGTGTCAGCATTCCACTGGCGTGTGTGGAAACAGACCTATGTCTGAACAATAGACCTGTGGCAAAGACAGTGCCAGGAAGCCTGGCTGGGTCACATCCTGGGCAAAACAGCTCCTGGCCCCCTCCAGCCCATCTGATACCTGCCTCCAGTCCCCTGGGGCGTTGATGGGAATGGAGGAGGGAGGGAGTGTCTACCTTAAGAGCCCACCATAGGCCACGGCTGGATGTCCTCACGCCATGCCAAGGACTTGCTTGGAAGGAGCTCACTGTTACTAGTTCTTGGGTACTGCGATAATCCTGTCAAGGTGCCTAGATTTAGAATCACCATGGGTGCGTCTGTGAGGGTGTTTCCACAGAGTTTTAACTGAGAAGGGAGGACTCACCCCACACCTTCCCATGCTCTGGGGTCCAGAAGGGATAGAAAGGAGAAAGTGAGCCGAGAGCAGTACTCCTCCCTCTCTGCTTCCCGACTGGACAACACGGGGCCAGCAGTCTCTCATACTGCCGCTGTGCCCTTCCTGCCATAATGGACTGGACCCTTTCTTCTCCAAATTGCCCCTTTTCGGGTGGTTTGTCACGGTAATGAGAAATAATATGGGTAGTGTGGTAGTTTGAATACATATACGTCTCCCCACAGACCTGGGTGTTTTGTTAGAGCCTGTAAGTCCTGGGGCCCAGCCCTAAGGTGTGTCTGGGGGTGGGTCTGATTTCCAGCCGAAAGGAGCGCGGAGCGGGCTGAGCTCTGGGGGGGCCTGCTGCTTGCCGCTGGTTTTGCGCTTGCTGCCTTTGGTGGTTGCTGGCGGGTGATGGTTTCCCTCTGCGTGGACGTCGGGAAGCAGCTTCTTCAGCCATTTCAGGGGACTTACCTTGGATCTGCAAGCTTGAAATAAACCCCTTTCTTCCCCAAACTTGGCCTGCTTTGGACGTTCATCCCAGCAGTGGGGAAGCTGACACAAGGGGTGGGATGCTCCACCCATGGGGGTTCTCACACCTGTCCTTACATCTCCCCCCAGTTACTCAACCTTAGCATGCTGTCATTCACCAAGGCCCCAACAGGGGGCGACACCAACAAGGCCCAGGTTGAGAACCGAAGTATTTATTGTGCCCTCAAACCTAAGGGCACCAACGGGTTGTAAACATGAATGTTGAAAGGCCGCCCCACCCTGATCAGATGTGGGCCCCCAGGCCACATGATCTCTGTCTGGACACCTGTGATGCTTGGTCTTTGGTCCAGCGAGGCCTTGGCTGCCCAGGCCTCCAGCAGGAAGAGTCAGGAAACCTGACTTACTGGCCTTCCCAGTCTGGTTGATGGGTATCCTGACCCCAGAGGTCCTGGGCTTGAGAACTGACCATTGCAGTGGGCACCAAAAATCCAGGCATCCCTTTCAAAGGTGGGAGGGCTGAGAATTCGCTCCCCTCTTGCTGTAGCTAGAAGGAGTGGGGCTGGTCCTGGCCCCGCCTCAACCAGAGTAGACACGAGCAACACCCCTTCGTTGTAACCGCGGCTTTGTTTGATTGCTTTACGTAACAGGCTCTTGTGTGTCCATGCTGGCCCTGATGTAGCCAATGATGACTTTTTTTTTTCTTCTGCAAGTGTGTGTGTGTGGCATGTGTGTATGAATGTGCGTGTGTGTGTGTGTGTGTGTTATTTTGTTTTGAGACAGAACTCACTCTGTAGCTCAGACTGGCCCCAAACTCACAGCAGTTATATTGCCTTAGCCCTTCAAGTTCTGGGATCACGGGTGTGAGCCGCCACACCCAGCTGTGTCTGGCCCGTGTCCCCTTGTGCAGGGGTCCGCAGAGCTCTGGGACAGAGGAGGCCCAGGTGGGCTTTGCTGTCTGGGACAAGTCCAATGCGAGCCCCTGGGGCCCCCGGCCTACCCCGCGCACCCCCCACTCGCCCCCTTTGCTGCCTCTTCTAGATGAGGTGCTCCAGGAGGGCCGCGCCGGCCGAGCCCAGCATCAAGCCCGTGTACATGTAGAAGGACATCACCATGCCGGTGGCCTCGGCCAGCTCCCGGGGCACAATCTTGGGCCCATAGATGAGTGCCAGCGTGCCGAGGTACCCGCTGCTGAAGCCCAGCAGGCAGGTGAAGAGTACGGGGTAGACGTCGGACTGGAAGAGCACCGTGGAGAGGCGAGAGCGGGGCTGGTAGTTACAGAGCAGGAAGAGGGGCACGAGGCCGGCGCGCAGCAGCACCAGCCCGGGGAGCGCCCTGCTGTTGGGGCCCGGCACCTGAACCCAGGCCGTGACCTGCCGGCCGCAGAGGTCTGCAAAGTTGAACAGGAGGAAGACGGTGAGGGGCACGAAGAGCTTGGTGGTCCACGGGGAGCCGGAGCCCTTGTGCAAGGACTCAATGTTGGTGGAGATGGCGGGGAAAATGAGGGCAGTGATGAGGAAGAGGAAGAGGATGCAGAAGCCCAGGTTGGTGGTCTTCCTCAGGATGGGCCTGAGGGGCGGAGTCCTGGATCCAGAGGCTCCCCAGGGCACGGCGGGGGCGTGTTGGGGTGGGTGATCTTCAGCAGAGAACGCGCGGGCTGGGCCAACCGGCCTCATGTAGCACCTACACGCGAACAGGACAGCCGCGCGGTCACAGGGCCGCCACGGAGCTGGGGGGCTCACGAGTGCCAGGGACGAGGAGCTCGGGGACACAGGGACAACGCAACACGCTGAGCTCCAGCAGTCAAAGTCCGAGCCCAGGGGACCCACCTGCTTGGGATCCCCAGACATGATGTGTGCGGGGCAGGTAGCCAAGAGGAGGCCAGGTTGGACTGTGACCCTGGATCAGGAGCTGGGATGCAGGAAACCAGTCTGGGTCACTACCTGGTGAAGAGCAGGCCTGGTCACCTGTCTTTGTTTTGTTTTGGGAGGAGGAAGTACAGATAAAAGAAAAGTAGCCCTTAGAAATATAAAATGCGGGCTGGAGAGATGGCTTAGCAGTTTAAGGCGTTAGCCTGCGAAGCCTAAGGACCCATGTTCGATTTTCCAGATCCCATGTAAGCTAGATACACAAGGTGGCACATGAGTCTGGAGTTCGTTTGCAGCAGCCAGAGGTCCTGGCGTACCCATTCTCTTTCTATCGGCCTCTTTCTCTGTCCTCAAATAAATAAATAAAAATATCTTTTTATAAAAAGAAAGAAATTTCCAGGTGTGGTGGTGCATGCCTTTAATCCCAGCACTTGGGAGGAGGATCGCCTTGAGTTCGAGGCCACCCTGAGACCACATAGTGAATTCCAGGTCAGCCTGAGCTACAGTGAAACCCTACCTCAAAAAAAAAAAAAAAAAAAAAAAGAAAGAAAGAAAGAAAAAGAAAAAGAAAAAGAAAAAGAAATATAAAATGTCAGCTGGGCAGGAAGCTTCACTATGGCGATCCTAGCACTTGGAAGGCCAGGATTGTGGGTGTGAATACCAAGCTACCTCAAGTGCTGAGACCCTGTTTTAAAACAAAACAAAAAGGCCAAAAAACAAACAAAAAAAAAGAAAAAGGAAGGAAGGAGGGGAAAGAGGTAGGAGGAAAATGAAGAGGAGAATGGAAATTCAAGGAAGGAAAAAGTGGAACTGGGTATGATGGTGCAGACCCATAGTTTCAGCACTCAGGAGGCTGAGGCAGGAGAATTACAAGTTTGTGGCCAATATAAGCTACACAGCATGGTGCCATCTCAAAGAAATAAATAGACACACAAGCTGGGCATAATGGCCCAAGCCTGTTATCCCAGGTCTGGGAGATGGAGGTGGAGGATCAGGAGTTCAAGGTCATTCTCAGCTACGTAGCAAACTCAAGGCCAGCTCAGGCTCTCTGACATCCGGTCTCAAACAAGGGGAGGGTAGATAAAGTCTTCCCGTGGAAGGTGGAGGTTTCTCTGAGCCGGGAGGTTCTGAAGCCCCTACCGGGACCAGGGCCCTCCTACGAGTAGCCCAGCGTGGCCAAGGCAGTCATGGGAGTCGTTCTCCCCTGTGATGCTGAGCCAGGGCTTCTGCCTCCCACACTGCCACTTCCTCTCTACCCACGGCCAGCAGAAGCCATGGCTAAGTTCCTCCTAAGTTCTTCCAAGCCTGCTGTCTCGTGCTCATCAGGGATTCCCCTGAAGTGAGGTCCAAAGCCGGGTCCTCCTGGCCTCACGTCTAAGCCGTGAGCATGCAGAATGCAGGAGTGTCAGGGCCCCACAGGGTCTGTGCCGGGCTGCAAGGACTTCAGCCTGCCCAGGGCACAGAGTATAAGGGGACTGACCATCTTGCCTTTTCCTGAAGCTATTTTGGCCTCAGGACTAAAAGTCTCGGATGCAGAAGGCAGTGGCGCACGCCTTTAACCCCAGCATTTGGGTAGGAGGATCGCTGTGAGATTGAGGCCACCCCGAGACTCTGTAGTGAATTCCAGGTCAGCCTGGGCTAGAGTGAGACCCTATCTCGAAAAAGGAAGAGAGGAGCCCAATCTAGAGACCAGGAGTCCTGGAACCAGTGAGGGGCTACAAGTGGAGGTCTAGAGTCCCGTTCCAACCTGGTCCTGCTACCTCCTGACTATGGGACTCGGGCAAGTAACCCAATAGCTCTAATTGTTAATAGATAAAAGTGACCCCAAGAGGTACAAGGGTGTATCAGCATTGAATAAAATAGGAACTTATTTGGGGCTGGGGAGATGGCTCGGTGGGTAAAAGTGCTCTGCATGCACGGCAAGCTGAGTTCAGATCCTCAGAGCCCATGTGAAGCTGGATGTGCTGGTAGAGTCGTAATCCTGGCCAGCCTACAGCAAGACGGGAGGACGAGATAGGAGCATCCCCAGATGCTCACAAGCTAGCTAGACTGCTGGATTCAGCAACGAACGGGCCTCTGCCTCACAGGAGAAGATGAGGACCAACACGTGCGATCCTCTAACCTCCACACAAACACCACGGCACATGTGGGCTCAAACATCACACACACACGAGACAGAGAGAGAGAGAGAGAGAGGAAAAGAGATAGAATGGGCGTGCCAGAGCCTTCAGCTGCTGCAAACAAACTCTAGCCATGTGCACATGTGCGGCATTGTGCGCTTACAGCGCTGTGCATCTAGCTTACGTGGGACCTGCAGATTCGAACATGAGTTCTCAGGCTTTGCAGGCAAGTGCTTTAGCCACTGAGCCACCTCTGCAGCCCCACAGATTTTTTTTTTTTTTTTTAAGATATGCTTAGCTGAGCTGAGCGCACTGCTGAAGCAAGGTTCAACAATTAGGAACCTTTTTTTTTTTTTTTAATTTTGTTCAGGCCCCATTTGCACCACCTGCCTTCCCAGCACCCACACTGAAGACTCTACCTGTTCAGGGGCATGGTGAAAACCAGCTTCTGCCATCCACAGCTAATTTACTGAGCAGCTGCAGAAGCCAGCTACAAAACTTGCACACGCTCTGGCCCTTGTGCCTCACAATTCAGGGGACAGGCAACCAACTGGGACAGGGACATACCATCTAGTCAGATGACTAGGAATGCAAGTAGACCCCGACAGCAGCCGCTGTCTGCAAAGGAGGGCGGAGGGTGGCCCGGGCCTTACCTGGCATACTCCAGCCGGGGCAGCAGCAGGTAGAGCACCCCACACAGCCCAAGGAAGACAGCTGCTGTGAGGAAGAAAGCCAGGGCACTGTCCCGCACGTCACTGGACGCTGCCAGGTCCACCAGGGAAGCCACCGCACTTACTGTCCCACCCATGGCTCCTCCTGCAGGGGGACACCGCGGAGACGCCGGGGTGAGAAGAGAGAGGAACGTGGCCGCCGAAGCAAGACGCTCCCCACGCAGCAAACACCACGCACTCGCCGCATCCCACGCCAGGGAGGCAGCGGGTCCTGCGGCTTTGAGTGGTGGGGCTGTTCAGTGCCCCTGTCCCTTCTTTCTGTCCTCCAGGGAGGTCCCGCCTCTCTGCTCTCGGTTTCTCCTCCAGCCCTTGGCCTCCACCTCTCTGTCCTGCCCTGCCGGAAGATCTGAGGCTTTGCATTCATGGAGGAGAAACCTCAGTAAAGCTCCACAAATCCTTTTGTTGGCCCTTGGCACAAAGCAGCCGTAGCCCCACTGTGGAATGGGGCTCAGCAAACCTCCTAGCACAGGTTAGCCCACCGCTGCCAGGGCTAGCCTATCTTCAGAAGCCGTCCCCAACTGCACACTCCCATTGTTACGTAACCGTGAGTTCTCAGGACTTCCCTGTGCTCCAAGACACCACGGTTTTTCCCTCTCGGGTTCTGCCTGAATCTTTCTTAGCCTCTATCATATCTGCTGTATGACACTTCACGCGTGTGAACAAATTACGTGTATACTTTCACACTCCTACAGACACAGCACGCAACCGCCCTACCACCTGGCATTCTCTTCTTGCCAAGGGCTATGGCACGTCACCCCATGTGATCATGCTGTCACCTGCGACTCTTAGTGCTGCCCAACGCCTTTCCCGTATTAGGAGGACGGCCTGGGAGACAGTGTGGGCCTGCGAGCCAAACGATGCACAAGCGAACCTTGACTGCGCCTCCAGCTAGCTGTGACCCGACAGCCTCTGGCCAGAGGGGAGAAATAAAATCTTCTCTGCAGGGCATGGCTGGCTGGAGGCGGAACGAGATGGGTTTTGGAAAGAGCGGGACATAGAAAAGACCGTCAGTTAAGTATCCTTCCTGTCCTTGTCACCGTCGCGCTGACGTGGGGCTGTTTCTAGAAGGCATGGGTGGATCCTTCTCTTCTGTGGACCCTCACAGTCTGAAGCTGGGCTGGCAGTCCTGCTTCTCCTTCGTCTGTCTATTTGCCTGGAAAATGGGTTTATACTGGACCTCTCTATCCCATGAGACCACGGTAAGGTGAGAAAGGGACAAGGAATGGAAGGAACGCCCAGGCCAAGCCCACGGCCCTCAGTGACTTCCCAGGTGACCGGAGCAGTTTGCTGGGCTGCCTGCTCTCCGTGGCAAGAAGGCTGGCCTCAAACACCGAAGGGCAGAATAGGTCCAAGTGGGCATGGAACTGCCCAATCTCTGCCGGCGGCTCTTACTAGCCAAGTGTGACAGGGATAGAGGAGGCCCCTGTCCACCACAGGACACCAGTGCTGCCTCTATTGTGCTCCACTCAATGTCTGCAGAAACTGTCCTTGGTCCTGACGGACGAGTCTTCCAACCTTCCCAAAATAGGTCTCATTAGCCTGGGTGGGGCCACAGAGGCGGGACTTGAGGGAAGCCAAGTCAGCAGAATGACCAATGTCACAATGCCAGACAGAACCTCCAACCCCTGGTCAGGACTTCCAGCCACGTGACTTTTGACAAGCCTCTTGACCTCTCTGTACCTCCATCTTGCTCATCTATGAAAGGGAGTGCTGTGCATACCCACCCTTTAGGGCGGCTATTAAGATGAAAGGATTATTACATGTCAAACAGAGTCTGACACAGAGAAGAGCCAAACACCAAATAAATCTTCCGATTCCCAATTAGCTACTTCCATCCCGCCCACATCAAAGCAGCGGTGGCAGGGTAAACCCTCTGCCGTGGGGGTGACAACTTCGGAGGAGCTGTAATCCCCACCTGGGCACTCGGGAAGAAGTGGTGGGTTGGCCTGGCGAGCCACTCTGCGGCCGCCCGAGGAGCAGATCTTAACAGCCCTGCCGACTGATCCCCTCGCTCTTCCAGCTTGCTCAGAATCGACAATATTATCATCAGCCACAAATGGGGCCTCCGGGAGCTCATCCTTCATGACTCCCACTATCTCATCAGTTATGCAAATACATGCAAATGAGGGCTTTAAAAAAACACCCGCACAAAAGCAAATGAATTGTTCTTCAGATGCCAACATGAGCAGAATTCACAGATGGGCTCCTCTGGACAAAAAAAGAAGTTAGGAAGGAAGGAAGGAAGGAAGGAAGGAAGGAAGGAAGAAAGGAAGGAAGGAAGGAAGGAAGGAAGAAGAGAGGGAAAAAGCAAGTGGAATTGGGGCTCTTTGGAGATCAGAGCAAAGGACCCAGGGCACGGGGCACTGAAGTGTTGAGTTCTGTACTTCCCCATTCGTGTTGGGTTTTTTTTTTTTTATATTTATTTATTTATTTGCAAGTAGAGAGAATGGGTGCACTAGGGCTTCTAGCCACTGCAAATGAATTCCAGACACGTGCGCCACCTTGTGCATCTTGTGCGTCTGGCTTTACGTGCGTAATGGGCAAGTGAACTCAGGTCAAGAAGTTTTGCAGACAAGTGTCTTAACCACTGAACCATCTCTCCAGCCCTCTGGTTTTTTGTTTTTTTTTTTTTTTAGATAGGGTCTCACTAGGGTGCCCAGGCTGGCCAGGAACTTGCAATCCTCCTGCTTCAGCCTTCAAAGTGATGGGCCGACAGATGCATAGTACCACACATGGCTTCCTCACCTGTCCCAAAAATGGGTTTTTTGAAAAATTCCCTGGACACTGTCTTCCCTAGAGATCTTCTAGTGGCCAAAGAGACCGGAAGGGCCACTTGCCAACATAAAAGGTGTAGTGACCACTGGCTCCTAGAGGGGCAGCTGGCAAGGCCGCAGGTAGACTGAAAACACCTCAGGAGGATGGAGCGAGGTGAGGCGTGGGGGAAGAGCCTCTGTCTGGGGCTAGCGGTGACAGTGACGAGAAGGACTGTCGGGTGATGGACGTTTCCCATGGTCCAGATTCACCTTTCTTAAAGCATTGCGTAAAGTTTATTTTTTATTTTATTTAGGCCCGAGGGTTTCCCAGGATATAACTGGAGCCTAATCCTCTATCAAGAATGGCAAACAGACCACAACTCACATCTAGACCAATCCATCAGGAATAATTGCCTCAAGAGCTGGCTTGAGAGGGATTTGCGGGCTCGGGAGGAAAGATAGGGATCTATTAGTGATGCCTGGTGCTGGTATAGAGTGAGGAGGGGATACGTGGCCAGGTACTTGTCACTCCTGCCACATACTACCTGGCATATTAACGAATGGGCCCAGCACAGGGAGGGGGCTTTGTGCAGTTCTTCTTGGGTAGAGGGATGTTTAAAGACCTCGCTATTACGTACCACCAATGCCTAGGAACACAGGGCACTGCAGCCTTCAAAGCTTGCTTTAGGAGACAGCAGCCATCTTCCATCCATGCTAAGTGCCCCAGCTCCGTTTACCATGTGGGGTCATTTAGGTGAGCAGCAAAACAGGCAAGGTTGCAGTAACAGGCTTAGCTGCAGCACCCAAATTTCAGCTCGGGGGGGCCCCCAAGTCAGGCCTGAGCAATCCTGTGGGATGCCAGGGTCCAGAGGACCCCCAGATCTTCTTCACTGAGGCTGACTGCTCTGAGGGGGGCAACGTCCTATTCACATCTTGGTCGCCAGCACAGAGCAGCTCCTCCACAAAACTGGCAAGGAAGGAAAGACAGGAAGGAGGCAGGGAGAAGGAAGGAGAGGGTAGGGAAAGGAAACGCTAAGGAGGAGACATATGGAGGAAAGGAAGGAAAAGGCTGGTTTCAGAACTGGCTTTCTGAAGGCACACTGTTCCCGGGGCTGTGACTCTAACCTCTGTCCAGTCTTCTTCCATCACGACCCCTGCCCTCTCCCACGGGCACACTTGAGTCTGTGTCACCTTGGGCCAGGGTGTGCTGACCGCTGTGCTGGACATGCCCCGGGTGTCTTCTGGGGCCGTATCTCAAAATGACACTCTGCCTGACTCTTTTGGGATCCTCACGCTGCAACCAGGGCGCTGTGCCCCAGGCCGTCACAGTGAGTCCCAGTGGACAGCCATGGGGGCTGTGGGCCGTGCCCTCTCCTTCGTGAGTGTGCCTCTGTGTGGAGGTCAGAGGACGACCTCAGGTGTCGCTTCTTGGGAACACCATCCACGTTCTCGTGAGACAATGTCCCTCACTGGCTTGGAGCTCATCAATTAGTCCAGACTGGCTGGCCATCAAGTCCCAGGGACTCCCCCTGTTTCTGCCTCCCCGGCGCCGGGATGACAAGTGTGTGTCACTTCTATGTCGCCCTCTGAGGATCAAACGCAAGCCATCACCACGCTCCCAAGACAAGCCCTGTACCGACTGAAGCATCTCCCAGTCCTGGCTGTGAGCTTGAGTACAGATTCCCTCGGTCCCAGTCAAGCCACTTCTGTTGACACTGCGTGGAGCCATCTCCTGCCCAAAGTCACAGACTGGTGAGCAAAATTAATGACTCTGAGCCGCCACATTTCAGATGGCTTGTCTGTCAACACTAGGAAAGTAATGTGCACCTAGGACATATTTCCCTTTCTGGAAAGACCCCCATGAGCTCAGCTCTGGGCTCCCTCCGGGCCAGGAGAAGGGGAGGGAGGGCCGACCAAGGGCTCTGGCTCTCACCTGATATCAGGGCCTGCGCGTTCCGGATGGGGAAGGAACCTGTCAGGCCATAGACACTGCTGTTGAAGATGGTGGACGAGCCGCTGACGAGCGCCATGCAGATGACGGTGACGGTAAAGAAACCTCGGGTCCAGGAGGAAGTGTCCACCTTCACCAGAGCGATCATCACCACGAAGATGGCCAGTGTGACGGTCAGCGAGGACAGGACGCGGACAT
Organism: Jaculus jaculus; assembly: GCF_020740685.1. Classification (NCBI taxonomy): domain Eukaryota; kingdom Metazoa; phylum Chordata; class Mammalia; order Rodentia; family Dipodidae; genus Jaculus; species Jaculus jaculus. The sequence goes on along the minus strand of NC_059119.1, from coordinate 12,704,191 downwards.
GGACCCTGACCCTGGGACAAGGGTCAGAAGCAGTGAGGGGCCAGGAGACTCCCTTTGAGCCTCTGAGCGGGTTGAGCTGGTAGGCCGTTGGAGGAAGGGGGCGAGCGCAAGAAAGGGACTGTCCACTCTGCCACCAGGAGGCCTGACCTCAATGCCTGCCTGCCCGCTAGCTGTGATGCCTCAGGAGCCCTGGCTTCAACTTCTGCACAGGAAAAATCGATCTATGTCACCCTGGGGGAAGGGAGGAGGCTTTGGGGAGCTGTGTGCAGAACAGACACGGAGCTAGCTCAGGACGGCTGCCAGCGGACACTGCAGCCCATCAGGCAAGGCCTTGCTCCTCCTGCCATAGTGCTGGCCTCATCCAGTGTTTAACCTGCAAGATCACCCCTCCTTTCCTTCCCTGAACCTGGCAGTGGGGTGGAGGGAGGGGAAGGAAAATGTCATTGTTGCTGTCATCACCTCCTGGTCCTCAGCTTGTGCCGGGCGCTCTTCTAAATGCTTTCTTTTTTAACATCTAATTGATTTATTTGCAAGGGCATGTGTGCGTGCCTATGCACAGGGGCACATCCGGGTCTCTCCCACTGCAAGTGCACGTCAGGCAGTGCGTCGCTTTTGGTGTTGGGCTTCAGGTGGGGAGCTGGGCAGTTAACTGGACGCAGCAGGCTTTGCAAACAAGAACCCTGACGAGCCCCGTCTTTGGTCCCCACAGGGAGCGTGGGGTGTGGGCAGGGTCCTGTCTTCCAGCACCCCTCCTCTGAGAGAACGGTCCACCACGGTCACCTTGTCCTGTGGAGGTGGTGGGCTGTGCCCCTCCCACCAGCCTCAAACAGCAGGCATGTGACCCTGCTGGATGATCAGGACGTCTGTGCTCCCAGACACCAGGACTGAGTTAGGGGTCAGCATGTGGCACCCAGGCAGCTCCCCCCCCCCCCAGAATGCCTGTGGAGAGCAGATCTGACTGGGTCACTTTCACGTCACTGAGCCATCTCCCCAGGCCCTTTCTAAATGCTTTCTACTCTCTCCTAGCCCCTCTCTCTCTCACTGCCCCCCCCCCCCGGCTCTGTCAGAGAGGTGCTCCTCCCTATCTCCAGTGCCGGCGAGAACGCTGAGCTCACAGAGGTTAAGCAGTCAGCCACGCAGCTGTGAGTGGAGGCCTGGCTCTCAGAAGAATGCTGCACGGCCTCCCCAGAGATAAAGGAGTCTCGGTGACCCAGAATCGGGGGTCCCTCCCGCGATGGTCTTAGTTGTGATGGCAGCTGCCTGAGGCCACACCCAGGTCGCCCAGAACCAGGGATCCACATGCCCCGTAATGCCACCCTGCACCCAGGCCACACTCTCCGCCCAGGCCCAGGGAGGAGGACAGCGGAGGGGGCTGCTGGAGATGGCTTGAGTTTCTACCCTAGCAGAAAGAACTCTGTCTCCAGGCTGTTTAGACCATCAGATTACACTAAGCTTTAAACCCCATCGGATGTTTGGTTCTGATTCCTGCTACCCAGTGGGGAAGTAGGAGAAAAGCCAGATTAGATCCACGGACTTTTCTGAATTAAAAAAAAGGAAAAAAAAGACAAACTTGAAAGGTAGCAACAACAGATCCGTGTGTATTAATAGGTGTGAAGCGATTTGCATGGGAAGGAAGAAAAAAATAAAAGGTGTTTTCACAGAGCGTTCCGGGCTCCAGGCTGACGCCACTCTGTGCATCCTGGGAGGGAGATCAGGGCTGCCTCCCCCATGTAAGGGCCGGAAGGAAGCTTCCTGAGGACGTAAAGGACGGTTCAAGGGACACAAGGAGTCATGACAGGGGAGACGGGAACCCAGGTATGCTGACACCAGGGCACTGTGTGTCGCCATGGTGCGACCATCCCCAAACACCTACTGCACCAAGCACTTCTGGGGTGCGCGGGACCCAGGCTGGAACAGCAGGAGGCAGTCACCCACCATACAAGGTGCTCTGGTGAGAAGGTTACAGACATCTTGGGCACATCTGAGGGAAAGTGACTGTTCTCATAAAGGACAATGGATTCTGGTGAGCTGGAGATGTGTGGTTCCCAGGTTGCAAGCACCCCACCCATCTTGACAAGCCCGTCTTTGGTCCCCAGAAGGTGCATGGGGTGTGGGTAGCTTCCTGTCTTCTAGCATCCCTCCCCCGAGAGAGTGGTCCACCATGCCATCTTGTCCTGTGGAGGTGGGGGGTTGTGCCCCTCCCACTAGCCTAGACTCAAACAGCAGGCATGTGACCCTGCTGGATGATCAGGACGTCTGTGCTCCCAGACGCCAGCACTGAGTCAGGAATCAGCATGCGGCACCCATTCAGCCCAGGCAGTCCTCCCTAGGGCCTGACCCAGAATGCCTGTGGAGAGCAGATCTAACAGGGGTCACTTTTATTTTGTTACTTTTATTTTACTTTATTTGGTTTTTTGAGGTAGGGTCTCACTCTAGCCCAGGCTGACTTAGGATTCAGTATGTAGTCTCAGGGTGGCCTTGAACTCACAGCGATCCTCCTACCTCTGCCTCCTCAGTGCTGGTATTTGAGAGGTGCACGTCATGTCACCTTATATGGTGCTGGAAATTGAACCCAACTGGGCTACTGGTTGTCACCTTGCTAGCTGGGTGGTGCCAAGTTATACACAGAGAGCCACATAGAGGCCTCCAGAGCCCAGGGTTGGTGTTAAGATCTCCTAGCTCCAACAGTGCCTGAAGGTAGATCTGACCTTAACTTTCAGTTAAAGAACGAATACATCCTTTCAGTGTGCTGTTTGTTACCAAGTGTACCCACTAATACAGAAACACATTAGAGGAGATGGAGAGATGGCCCAATGGTTAAGGCACTTGCCTGCGAAGCCTGAGGATCCAGGTTTGATTCCCCAGAGCCCACGTAAGCCAGATGCACAAGGGGGCGCATATATCTGGAGTTCATTAGTGGCTGGAGGCCCTAGTGTGTCCGCTCACACTGCGCTTGCTCTCTCTCTCTTTTATCTGCCTCTCTCTCAAATAAACATTAAAAAAACAATTTTAAAAAATCATTCTAGTTTCGCCCTGGGGAACAACATGGCTTTGCAGGGAACTGAAGACTTCATACCAGGGCAGGAAGTGGAGGGGCCGATGAGGAACACTCATGAAATGAACGTAGAAGCCAGGGAGCCCCTTCACTGGCCCCGGGCCCTGGGCACCTGCTCATCCTCTCCCACCTAGCCACCCTCACGATGCTAGGAAGCCCGACGCAATGGACGTGCGCCCCACAGACACTCTGGAGGTGCGGCCCCCCCACGCAAGGAGAGCAGCCTGGGGCTGCGAGGCTCCTGGAATTCTAGGGAAGTCCAAGCAAGTGGCGGCCTGCTGTCGGGGTTCTTCTCCAGGAATGGTACAGGCCAAGAGGACGAAGCCACCCTGACGATGATGCTAAGGAAGGAGCGGCCAGCCCCCTCCCCTTGCCATGGAGGACTCGGGACCCGGGACCTGGTGGGGGGGGGGGCGCTGGTTTCTTCATAAGTTTGGAATGTGAGTCCTTCTCATATGTATTTACGCTGCTTCGGGTTTAACAGAATAAAACACTTGGCGATTATGGATGAGTCAGTCAGGGGAGCCAGGGTGCTCCAGGAGGGAGGAGAGGAGACGGTTCAGTCTCACATATTAAATGAAAAACAGAGCCGGGGGCTGGAGAGATGGCTTAGTGGTTAAGCGCTTGCCTATGAAGCCTAAGGACCCTGGTTCAAGATTCGGTTCCCCAGCACCCACATTAGCCAGATGCACAAGGGGGCACACGCATCTGGAGTTCGTTTGCAGTGGCTGGAGGCCCTGGCGCGCCCATTCTCTCTCTCTCTCTCTCTCTCTCTCTCTATCTGCATTTCTCTCTCTGTCTGTTGCTCTCAAATAAATAAATAAATAAATAAATAAATAAATAAATACATGAACAAAAATTAAAAAAAAAAAAAAGAGCCCGGTGTGGAGGCGCACGCCTTTAATCACAGCACTCGGGAGGCACAGGTAGGAGGACTGCCATGAGTTCAAGGCCACCTTGAGACTGCAGAGTTAATTCCAGGTCAGCCTGGACCAGAGTGAGACCCTACCTTGAAAAACTAAAACAAACAAACAAAAACAAAACAAAACAAACAAACAGCTTTGCTCCAAACTGTCCTTGACAGTGGGGGACAGACAGAGGTCAGAGAGCGGTTTGTCACATGGTCTTCAGCCTGGGTCAGGGCTGGGGCCAGGGTCAAGGGTAGGCTGGACCCTCCTAGAGAGGGTCATAAGCTGAAGTCCAAGGTCATGCTCAGCGATACTTTAAGTGCAAGTCCAAGGCTAGCCTGAGACCCCATCTCATAGAAAAAAAAAAGGCTGGAGGGATGGCTTAGCGGTTAAGGTATTTGCCTACAAAGCCAAAAGACCCAGGTTCAATTCCCCAGGACCCACGTAAGCCAGATACACAAAGGGGTGCGTGCATCTAGAGTTCGTTTGCAGTGGCTTAGAGGCCCTGGAGCACCCATTTTCTTTCTCCCTCTTTCTCTGTCAAATAAATATATAAAAATAGAATATTTTGTAAAAGATAAACAAATTTTTAAATTTTTTGTTTAATTTTATTAATTTATTTGACAGCAACAGAGAGAGAAAGAAACAGAGAGAGAGAGAGAATGGGCGCTCCAGGGCCTCTGGCAAGTGCAAACGAACTGCAGATGCATGCGCCCCCTTGTGCATCTGGCTAACGTGGGTCCTGGGGAATAGAGCCTCAAACCGGGGTCCTTAGGCTTCACAGGCAAGTGCTTAATCACTAAGCCATCTCTTCGGCCCAAAATAAATAAGTTTTTTAAAGGGCTGGATTAGTGGTTAAGGCACTTGCCTACAAAGCCTAGTGGCCCAGGTTCTGTTCCCCAGTACCCACATAAAGCCAGATGTACAAAATGACATGCACATCTGGAGTTTATTTGCAATGGCTAGAGGTCCATTCTCTCTCACTTTCTTTTCTCTCTCTACTTGTAAATTAATAATTAAAAAAAAAAAAGAGAGAGAAATGCCACTGTAAGTTGAGGGGACACGCAGGCTAGCACTGCCCGCGCAGCCCAGAGCAAGAAGGCGCCCTTCCCATGGCCAAGTCAGTGGGCAGTTCTAGCTCCTGGCTGCTCGCTGAGTGGTGTGTGGAAGACCTAACGTCCTTGCCCTGAGGCCCATGGCACCATCAGAGTGGCACCCCCTGTCCTCCTCTGAGGGTTCTTGAGGGGCAGAGAAAACCCATGTGTTCCCACACACTTTCTGTGCCACTGGCTGGATGCCACCACGAACAGTTACAAGTGAACGTTTCCCCTGACTGGGCACTTCATGAACACCTGCTGTGACCTCAGGCTGAAGTGCCTGTCTCCAATGTAAGTGGGGGCTGCCACGTAAGCAGCTGGGGCGGGGGGAGGAAATCAACTACTGTGGAAGGCTGGGGAAGGGAGGAAGATGTCCTACCTGTTGACAAGCAGGAAGTTGGCCACAAGACACAGCAACGACGGAACGGTGGAGGCCACAGCCAGGTAGCTCTCAAAGTAGTTCTGGAAGTAAACAAGTGGGAGGCTGTTTGGTCACTCGAGTGGGTGGCGAGGGCTGGAGGACGTGCCGCTGCCCCTCTCACTGTCCTGACACTTCTACCCCACCCCCAGCCCGACAGTCACTCAACCAACTGCAACCCATGGATGTCAGCTGGGCTAAGTGCTGGGGTCACCGGGAAACATCTGACATTGGCCCTGATCCCAGGGGAGGCCCACATTCCCAGTGCCCTACCTGTCCACCCAGTGACTGGAGAGATGGAGACAAGACTCACAGCTAAAAAGGAAAGCTCTGCGGGGGGGGTGTGTGGAAAAATGGCTTAGCGGTTAAGGTGCTTGCCTGTGAAGCCTAAGGACCCAGGTTCAATTCTCTGTACCCATGTAAGCCAGGGGCACATGCATCTGGAGGTCCTTTGCAGTGGCTAGAGGACCTGGCACGCCCATTCTATCTACCCCTCTCCCCTTCTCTTTCTCTCAAAGTAAATAATTTTTTTTTTTTAAATAAAGGAAAGCTCTGCCCTTATTAACCCTGGTGGCCATTGCCAAAGTGCATTAATTGTCCAGGATTTTTCACAGACTCGGCCACATCCTCCCATTCTGGAAACGAGGCTAGACGTTCTAGAAACACCAGAGGCCCCACTCTGGCAGGAAAACAAGGTTTTGGCCCAGAACTCACTCCCTCAAAGAGCTTTTTTAAGGTGAAGGCTATCTGGGGAAGTGGCTTCTAGATTGGTCAGGACGATGGAAGAGGGAATTGCTGGGGGCGGGGAGCTTCCATCCCTGGCACCAGAGAGAAAAAAAGAGGGTTGGAGAGATGGCTGAGTAATTAAGACACGTGCCTTCTGAGCCTAAGGAGCCAGGTTCGATTCCCCAGTACCCATATATGCCAGCTGCACAGGTGGTACACACAGCTGAAGTTTGTTTGCAGTGGCTAGAGGCCCTGGCATGCCCATTCTCTCCTGTCACCCTCTCTCAAATAAATAAATAATAAATTGTTGTTGTTCTTTTTTTAAAAGGCAAGGCTTTGTTCACCGTAGGTCAAACCACGAGCCCCCGGTGAGCAGTGATGAGCTCCGGCTTGTGCTCAGGGCATGCCTGCACCAGGCACGCGCCGTGTAACAAGAGATTTACACTGATTCTACACGCCACCGAACTCGAAGCAGCAGTCTGAGTATTATGAAATGGAAGTCAACTGAGGAAACATGTTGAGAACACATGCTAAGTGCAGGCAAGTGTGTGCAGGCCCCTCCTGGGTGTCCAAAGAGCAGCCTCAGGGAGGAATCCATCCCGTGAGGAATGCAGTGTGTCCCGCTGGGCGTGACAGGAGAGGGAAGGCTGGTTCCCAGTTCTCACCCCCCAGCAGTGCGTTTAAGAACTGCCCTGGAGACAGCGGGAACCAGCACCGTTTGAGGCAGTCCCAGGGGAGGTAAGATTGCAGCCAGGCTTTGAGACAACGTCCACCTTCCCCTTCCTGACTGAATCAGGCAACATGGATGAAAGAAAGGCATGAGGCTGAAGAGATGGCTCGGCGGTTACGGCGCTTGCTGGCAGAGCATGATGGCCCGGGTTCGATTCCCCGGGACCCACGGAGAGGAAGATGCCCAAGGTGGCACATGCATCTGGAGTTCGTTTGCAGTGGTTGGAGGCCCTTGCATGCCCATATTCATATTATATTCTCCCCCCCCCCTCACATACACATTCCTTTATGTATTTGTTTGCAAGGAGAGAGAGAAGGGTGTGCTGGACCTTCAGGACCTGAAACACAGACCCCCCCCCCAGGCCCCTCTGAAGGCTTTGAAAGGTGCTCCCTGAATGTAAGGTAAGGTAAGGTGGCCTTGCAATTAAAATGACAATCGTAGCTCATCAGCCATGAGCCTTTGCAATAGCCTTCTGCCTCAGAGGTGCCATCTCATTGTCCCTGCCCTGATGGGCTCAGCAGAGCCTGCACTGGACTGGGCAGCCAGTCAATTACCTGCCGATACAGTGGCTGGGCCCACATGATGCCGAGCACACAGCGGAGGGCGCGGGGACGAAGCCAGGCAGGGTGGCAGGTCCCCTTCCCTGGGTGGCAAGGCCAGGAACTGAGTGGCATGGAGAGCCCGAGAAAAACTTGTTCTACTTCCTTTGAAGCTTTTGTCTGTATTCAGCGTTCTGGAAATATGAAGTATGGTGGGGAGACTCACCCTTCCTTTTTCCTTTCCTCCCTTCCTTCTTGTGATTGAACCTAGGGCCTCTTACCTGCTAGGCACTCTGTGTTATTTCATTTTCTTGAAAACAAAGTATGACTAAATTGAAACACACTGTACTTCAGGCGGGCCCTTGAACTTGTGATCCTCTTTGCTCAGCTTCCCATGCAGCTGGGATCACAGGCCTGCACCCGCAAGCCACACTCGGTGGACAGACTCTTAAGGTGACCCAGGACCATCCCATCCTGGGGTCCATCCCTCTTCATGATCCACTCACCAAGGAGGGACTTACGGCCAAGAGAATGCAGCAAGGGCCACAGATCCTCGTGACTGGGTGTCTGTCACTATGAGAAGCTGCGGTGGGACAGTGTAGCCCTCATCTCTCGTTGGGCTCTTCTCTCGGGCTCACTTAGAGGAGGCAGGTAGCCATGTTGGGAACCTTACATGACAAGGGACTGCAGGAGACCGCCAGCGGTTGAGGGCAGTGTCGCGTGACAGACCTATGGCCACAAAGCCCTGGATTCTTCCAGTGTCCCGAGTGAACGTGGGACCAAGGCTCTTCCAGTCGAGCTGTTGGCTGGGAACCCCACACCCCAGTGGAGACCTTGCTGCTTTGTGAAGACCCAGGCTCTTGGCCTGCAGAAACCCCGAGGTGACATGGACTGTGTGAGGCCACCAAATCTCCAGTAGTTGGTCACACAAGGTGTCAGGTATCCAGGCCAATCGCAGTCCTTTACTCAATCTCCTGCCAGACACAGGGACCAATGTGCTTGCCCAAGAGGGAACAAGGCTTGCTTTCTGAGCACACTGCGTGTCTGTCCCTACAGCTTCCCTTCGCCCAAACCCTCTGTGGAAGTTGGAAATTTTGCACGAGACCCGCATGGATTTTAGAAAACAGGACTGGGGTTGGGTGCCATCCAGGTCCAGTGGGCTTTTGGCAATGGGAGGGGCCAGGTAATCCTCCCAGGTGGGTGGGGGCGCCACTGCCCTAGAATGGGCTCTGACCAGTGAGAGGGAGGAGATGGGGAGGCAGCCACAGGGAAACCCCTGCCTCGCCCTCTGACTCTGGCTTCCGGGGAGATGGCCCCTGGGCCAGGCTGGTGGCTGTACCTGGTGTCGAGCCGTGGTCTGCTGGGGGACCCTGGGCCTGTGCTTGCTCCCTCATGCTGATTCCTGCCCAAGTCCCCACAGAAGGGCTGCAGCATGTGACGGTGTAGGATCTTCACCGCCACCAACCCCAGGGCCCCGTGACAGAGATGGGGGGGGCCCTGCAGCCCCGTCTAGACCGCTCACCAAAGAGCTGCAGGCTGGCCTGCTGGGTACGAGGGGACAGCGTGCAGAAGGCCAGGCAGGGCCGAGACATCCTGGGATGGACGACAAGGCCTCCCCAAGTAGGCATTTCACCTCAGTAGGCTAGGCCTTGTACCGGAGACCTGAGGCCGGTGGGTCACCCTACACCCTCGGCCATGGCTGGGCGGTTAGCGTCCGTCCTGACGGCACCGTACTCCTTCCCTTGCCCACCGAAGGGGCGTCCCAGCCCTGTGCTGTGTGTGAGTGGAGGAAGCAGAACCCAGTCAGGGCCTGAGCGCCCTCAGGGGGCGTGGGGAAGCCCAGAGCTGGGAGATAAGGGTGTCAGGTGTGGGTAAGTAAGAAGGAGAGGTCTAGGGGTGGGTGAGGCTGCCAGCTGGACCCACCTAAATGGTAACTGGAAAGGCTGGGGGAGTGTGTTCATGGATACAGAGGCGGGAATGTGGGTGGAGAGAGGCTCTGCCAGGATGGGACAATTCTCTTCCCTGTTCCCCTGTGGGAAGTGACCACAGAGACCTTACTGTCATCAGCAAGGGTCTCCTGAGCTGCCACCCAGTGCAGGTACAATGTGGGGGAGGAGCCCAGGCTGGCATGAGTCCAGATAGCCATAGAAATGCCCTTAGGGTGCCAATAATGACAGACAGAGTCCACCAGTACCACTGAACTGTGGGGGCCAAGCCCCGCTCTGAAAAACTGAAGGGCAAAGATTCACCCCCAGGATGTCTGTCCTGATTCTCAGACCGTCACCATCTCCCTAAGTTGTCTGTACCCTCCTGTGGCCTGGGCTCAGTAATCAGCAGCTGCATCAAGGCCACCCTTGGGCATCTGTGAGTGGGGACATGAAAGTGTATAAAGTGGCGCATGGGTCTGGAGTTTGCTGCAGCTAGAGGCCCTGGCACCCCCATTCTCTGTGTGTCTGTCTCTTTCCCTCTGCTTGAAAATAAAAAATTATATATATAATTTTTATTTATTCATTTGACAGAGAGAGAGAGAGAGAGCATGAATGGGCACACCAGGGCCTCCAGCCACTGCAAACAAACTCCAGATGCATGCGCCCCCTTGTGCATCTGGCTAACTTGGGTCCTGGGGAATTGAACCAGAGTCCTTTGGCTTTTCAGGTAAACACCTTAACTGCTAAGCCATTCCTCCAGTCCTAATTTTTTTTTTTTTTAAGAAAGCAGACAGACAGCATGAAGGCAGCAAGGGGTCAATTTCCAGGCTTCTTCCCGACCGGGCCAGCCCCCTCAAAGCCCCCTTGCGCGGGTGAGGCTCAAACCCCAACGTGTGGACAGACCCTGGCCAAGCGATACCGGGTACAGGCAGCACCCCCTCCCCACAGCAGGTGCGTGTGCATGAGCATGTGCTTCCGGCCAAGGCGCGGGCATGCGGTTCACTTAGCGTGGCATGAGGACAGCTGTTCTCATCTGCTATGCTCTGGCCCAGCGTGGGAGCGCCAAGGTCGGAGGGACAGGGAGGCTCTTCAGTAGCACGCAGTTTAAACGCCCAGCACAGCCAGGCCAGATGTGAAGCCATTTTCTGGCATGGAGCACTTTCTCTGTGGCACCAGGCCCGGAGCCCCCCACCCCTTAAGCAGCTCTTCCAGAAGTATCCAATTCTAGGCTCAGAGTCCAGGTAGAGTGGTTTCTCTGGGCAGGGAGGCCCCAAAATGAGTCTGTTTATCTCTGGCAGGCCCCAGGTTTAAGCCTCCTCCCTCCCGCTTGCCATTTGGGTTCTTTGAAATGAGTGTACTGCATTAGTCACAAGCAGCTCCGGCCCGGCTCCCACCTCCGGGCCGGTGAAGAGGAGGCTGCAAGCAGGGCTCCTGCGGGGCGAGAAAAGCGATTCCTGCCTGGGGGTGGCAGCTCAGGGCAGCGGAGCATTACCTGGTTCACAAGGCCATGAAATTAGCAGCGACGATCGGGCTGCAGCGAAGAACAGTCGGCTGCCTTCGGCTGCATAGTTCCGTAGCCCGGGACGCTGAAGGAAGGCCCCTTGACTCTTGTGGCCCGCACCAGGTCTGGGGCAGACTGACAGGAGATTGGAGGTACACTTTCTGTCGCTCATGGCCTCATGAGAGGCGGGAGGGAGGCATGGGCCCAGAGCATGGAGGAGTCAAGAGTTGTCCTATCGTCTTCCCTTGCCTGTCTGGGAATACTCCTCCTCTTCCAGTTACAAGGGAGTGGTTTCTCTCTTCCCCACCAGAAGGAGCACTTAATCTCACTTCCCTGTGTGGGGAGCACTCCCTCACTCTCACCTCCCAGTTACAGGGGAGTGGTCTCTCTCTTCCCCACCAGAAGGAGCACTTAATCTCACTTCCCTGTGTGGGGAGCACTCCCTCACTCTCACCTCCCAGTTACAGGGGAGTGGTCTCTCTCTTCCCCACCAGAAGGAGCACTTAATCTCACTTCCCTGTGTGAGGAGCACTCCCTCACTCTCACCTCCCAGTTACAGGGGAGTGGTCTCTCTCTTCCCCACCAGAAGAAGCACTTAATCTCACTTCCCTGTGTGAGGAGCACTCCCTCACTCTCACTCCCCAGTTACAAGGGAGTGGTTTCTCTCTTCCCCACCAGAAGGAGCACTTACTCTCACCTCCCTGTGGGGGGAGCACTCCCTCACTCTCACCTCCCAGTTACAGGGGAGTGGTCTCTCTCTTCCCCACCAGAAGGGAGCACTTTTTTTTTTTTTTTTTTTTTTGCTCCATCCCTTGCAAGCAGGGCTCTTCCTTACTGTCTAAAGTGACTTGACCCATCACCTGTACTTTTTCCTTCACGGCTGGCTCTTTGTTCTCTGCGGGCCACACGGCTCTCTCACTCTTGAAGTCCTCCCTTCGGACATAAAGAAACATACTATGACCTCGCTTCCTCCAGCTGCCAGGCCTCCTTTCATTTTCTCCAGACTCTGCCCCCTACTGCTACATGCCCGGCCCTCCCTCTCTCAGAGGGTCCCCAGGAGCCACCCATCACCAAGGCCTTACTCCGTCCTCATGCCATTTCTCCTGCAGTGAGCCCAAACCTGGGTCTTTCCAGAACTGCCGGGCGGGAAGTTACTTGGCGAGTCCTATGGCTGAGGTGAGGGTGAGCCCCGTACCCCAGACCAGGCACGCAGAAGCAGCCAGAGACCCAGCAACACCAAGGTCCTGAGCCCTCCAAAGGCTGAAAGACCACAGGGCCCTTCTGTCTTGGAGTCTTGATTCCAACCTTCCAATTTGCTGGTCAGAGGTCTCTGCGTTGCTGGGGGAAATCTCTCGCTCCATTCCTCAGTATCCCCGCCAGCTCTGCGTACCCCGATCCGCCCCTCTCCCCACGCAGCCTGGCCTCTGCCCCCCCCCCCCCGCGAGGCACTGCTCGCATCTGGCTCCTTTCTCGTTTACTTTGGAGGCTCTGTCTGGATAAGTGATGGGGTGCTGAGTGTGGAGGTAAAGGGGTGGTCTCAGGTTGCCATAGAGAGACGCCTTGGGGTCAGAGCTGGGACCACGAGGACATGGGCAAAGGCTCCAGTGGGTGCTGAACCTGAGGGGGTCCCTGGCAGGAGTCAGCGGGTGCGTGGGGGGAAGCCGGGGTGGGGGCTGCGGCTCTCATCCGTTCCTTGGCGCAATGAGTGGTCAGCTTGGCTCCGTCATCAATCCCACCCACAGTGGCTGAGTGCTTTGCAGGTGCCCAAGGCTGGGGAGCCCAGTGTCCTTGAGCAAGTGAGGCAAAAACAAACAACAACAAAAAAGACACGACAGGGCCGGAGAGATGGCTTAGCGGCTAAGGCACTTGCCTAAAAAGCTTAAGGATCCAGGTTCGATTCTCTATTACCCACATAAACCAGATGTACAAGGTGGCACATGCATCTGGAGTTCGTTTGCAGTGGCTAGAGGCCCTGGCATGCCTATTCTGAAAATCTCTCTCTCTCTCTCTCTCACTACAATGAATCAGGCCATTGGGCAAATGCCCCCAAATGAAGACAGTAAGAAGAAAATTCCCCCAGATGAACTCCAGTAGAGACTGCCATTGGCAAGGATGGCGCGAGGTGATTTCGGAAGGTGAGGATGTTGGGCAGAGACCGGAATAAGCTGCGTGAGTGACAGGAAAAGCATTCCAGACAGAGGGAGAAGCGAGTGGTCAGCGCTGAGACAAGAATGAGCTCGGCAGGTTCAGGCACCGATGGTGTGAGCTTGGGGTAACGTACCAGGTAGGATGTGGGGGAACCAGGCTAGGCCCAGGTCAGCCCATGAGCACCAGTCAGAGGGAGCCGCTATAACCGCCGCCACGGAGGCGGAGGCTGGGCCGTGACCATGCTGAGGGCCCTAGGAGATTTGTGTGCAATGAGGTGCACGTGTGTGTGCTTGAGTGTGGACACCAAAGGACAGCCTTGGGTATCATTTCTTAGGTGCTATCCACCTTCCTTTTTTTCCTCTTTGGACAGGGTCTCTCCCTGGCCTGGAACTTGCCAAGTGAGCGAGACTGGCCCGTGACTCCCCGGATCTGCTGAGATGACAAGCGTGTGCCACTACGGCCAGCTTTTTTTCTTTTTCTTTCCCATGGATTCTGGGGATCCAACCGATGCCCTCATGCTTACAAGGCAAGCACTTTATAGACTGAGCTATTTCCCCAGCTCCTTGAGGCATTTAAAAAAAAATATTTATTTGAGAGAGAGTCAGATAAGAGAGAATGGGCCTCCAGCCACTGTAAACAAACTTCAGACATATGCACCATCTTGTGCATCTGGCTTTCTGTGGGCGCTGGGGGATAAAGCCTGGGTCCTTTGGCTTCACAAGCAAGCGCTTTAACCAGTAAGCCATCTCTCCAGCCCCCCTCCCCACCCCGCAGACATTTTTAAACCATGACTGACAGCACCTGTTGATGGAATGATTTGAGGAGTGTGTGCTAGGGAGAGGAGGTAACTCCTAAGGGTTAGGTGTGACCAAAACCAGGGGCTGGTGCCTTGGATTTGGCAGGAAGAGTGAGGGCGTGGTATGCCCCGAGGGTCACAGCCAGAGACCACCCTTTGCCTCCACGCTCGCTTGGCACTGGGTGAGTGGAAGTCTTGAATGACCACGACTGTCCAGTGCCCTAACTTCTGCGTGAAAGCTCAACCCAGCGCCACGAGTGGCTCCCCGGCTGTCAAAGATGCCTCAGGGCCTGGACAGATGGCTCAATGGTTAGGGTGCTTGCCTGAGAAGCCTAAGGACCCAGATTTGATTCCCCAGGACCCATGTAAGCCAGATGTACATGGTAGGGCATGCATCTGGAGTTCGTTTACAGTGGCTATAGGCCCTGGTGCACCCATTCTCTCTCTCTCTCAAATAAATATAAATAAATAAAATATATATGTATATTTTTAAAAGACGCCTCAAATTCTCATATCACTCCTTCTTAAAGATGGGCATGGGGTCTTCCTTGACCCAACACAGAAACATATGCCAGCAATTCTGAACCAAAGGGGTCCCCCCACCCACGCGGGGCAAGGAGAAAAATGACAACATTCTTTCAACCAACCCTTCATTAGGCCCCAACAGGGCAGGCTCAAGCTGGCTTCTTTTCGATTCCTCTTTCCCCTGCATGCCTGGGCAGGCAGACAATGGCTCTCTGGGGCGACAGAGGGAAGGGCCAGAGAAACACAGAAACACACACCCACAGCCCTGGACTGAGTAACCGTGGGTGCTCAGGCCAGCCTGTCCTCCTTCCCCTGAGGCCATATCTCTGTCAGAGGACCCAGCACTGGAGGAAAGTGACCCTCCAAGGAAACTCCCCAACTCTGTCTGTCCAGGGGACGGGGGTCCCTGTGCATCAGCCAGGATGAAAGCCGTGCGGGGGACATGCAGGTGACCCGGAGGTAGTCTGGGAGCGGGCGGGGGGGGGGGGTCCCCTGACTGCTGTCCATGAGAGGAACACTAAGAGAACCGTCAGTATGTGGGGGCCTCTCGGCTGGATCGGCCAGGTGCTTCCTCTTGGCATACCGTTTTCAGTGTGGCGAGAAGATAAGCGTGGCCAAAACCACAGGCCCCAGGTGTGCACGTGTGTGTGCACAGACACGCACACCCATGCACAGGACCAGCAGACGTTCAGCATGCGCCCCAGCCCCTCCCCTTAGAGAAAGCTCTGGCTTCTCCGGCAAAGACTCCAGCCGGGGCTCTGCTGTCTGGACACTGGAGATGATCAATGACGTTAGAAGACGTCAGAGCACTTGAGGCCTGGGCGGGCTTCTAGCTGGTGGAGGAAATTGCCTCCGGCTGCTAAGGGCATGCGTAGGAAGGAGTACAAACAAAAAAGCAAGGCAGAGAGCGCACGGCGAAGCCCTGGCGGGTGGAGGGGCAGGGTGTGGGGGCGGCGAGGGGGCCTGAGCAGGTGGGGAGGAAATCAGAAGGGAATGAATGAGAGTGGCGGAGGTGGGTGGTCAAAGGCGTGGCTGACGGCGCCTCTGGGCCTTTTCTCTCCCCCCCCCCCCCAAGGACAGAAATCAGAAGGGAAGGGCCCTCTCGGGTGTCCTTCCTGGGAATGACACACCGGCAGGACCTGCGGTCAGAAGCAGAGGGGGGACGAGGGGATTCAAAACATGACTCACTTTTCGTTCTGGTTTTTATAAACAGCTTAGAGCAGCCATCCAAGTGATGGGCAGCTGGCAGGAGGGAGGCCCACTGCCCTGAACCTGGCAGCCACCCACTCCTACCCTGTGGCAGGTCTGTGGAGCCCCTTCCCCCCACCCCAGGGGCCGTTACTTCTGTCTCCTTTTTGTGAGAAAACAGGGCTCAGGTAAAACCCACGTCAGTGCACTTTCAAAGGGGAGGGCCGTCATCTAACTGTGTCCTCTGAGATCCAGTTTTTAAAAAGAGGTAGACCGCAAACAAACCATGCCTCTCTCCCCATTTCATGGTACGGAGGAGGGGAGGCTGAGTGTGGCTCCCCCGGCAGCTGGCCACATCTGCGCCACCTTGGGAAGTGAGTGGGCAGGGAGGGGAGCCAGGGTATTTGCCAGGTGGCCCCAGGACTCCAGCGTCACAGACTCGCTCACCCGAGCCACCACCAGCAGGCTTCTCTGGCCTCCGCTCCCGTCCCCTGCAGACCAAGGATGTGGCAAGTCCTCATGCCTCACGGATACCAGGAGGGGCAACCAGGGCTCAAATGACAGGCTTTGGCCCGTTGACAACAGGATGGGAAGACACTGGACAGGTCCTGGCCGGAGAGTGGCTTTCTCTATTTTCTTTCTTCCCACCCGTCCACCCTTCCTTACTGAAGGAGAGCTGACCTGTCCTCTCTGGAGGTCCTCTCCTCTCAGAAAGCTCACAGCCGTCTGACCGGGGTCCCCGCCAGGCCCCACCTCATGGCCCTATTGTGGAAAGCAACCTGTGGGGGGGGGGGGGCGGTGACCTCCATGGTATTTCTGTCTTCTCCTGCAGCCCCTGTGCCAGCTGCTGGCGCCCTCTGTGTGGTTTTGCTGCTCAAGGACCCGCACGAGGTCAAACCCAAGGGCAGACTCTCCATCCTTGTCCCATGGCTGGTTCCAGCACTGCCTGGCTTTGGATACGCCCCTCCTGAAATGGGCACTTGGAGAAGGGCTTTGTTTATTCATTTAATTAATTTTTTTTTTTTTTGAGTGAGGCCTTCCTAGGCTAGGCAAACCCTCTTTCCACTGAGCTACATCCCTCTTTGACTTTTTACTTTGAGACAAGGGCTCAATAAGTTGTTCAGGCTGGCCTTGAACTCATTCTTTGGAGAAGGTTGGTCTTGAAACTTACTATCTTCCTGCCTCAGTTTCCTGAGGAAGTTAGGTTTGGGATTTATTTATTTATATTTTTTTATGAGAGAGAATGAGTGTGCCAGGGCCTCTGGTCACTGAAAACAAACTGCGGATGCATGCACCACCTCGTACATATGGCTTCATGTGGGTCCTGGAGAATCGAACCTCGGTCCTTAGGCTTTGCAGGCAAGCGCCTTAATCACTGAGCCATCTCTCCAGCCCAGGGTAAGGTTTTTAAAGGTAGATACTGCTTCCGGGACCACAGCATTGTTACAGATAAGGCAGGTGCAACACATGAAGTCTGGGAACATGTGCAGATGGAGGCTGTTACCTTAAGAGCCCCCTGGCATTTTAACTTACTCGCCTACCTATGTGCACGCCTGCCCCGCTCCAACCCTCACCCCTGGTGCAGATGAGCAGCTCCCCAGCGGCCAGGGAAGCCCCAGCCCACCCGGGTTAGGGCCCTGGCTCCTGGCACGGTGACTGGGTCCCGTGGAGTAAAGGCTCTCCCCTCTCCCCTAAAGATATACAAGCAAAAGGCTTTGTCCTTCGGAAGCTGAAGCCCCTCTCTGGCCTCGGGGACCCTGCCATGCACTTCCACAGCCTACAGACCCTCCTCTAATAAACTTTTTCCCCAAAACGAAGCAAGCTGTCTCGGTGTTTCTCTCTGAGGGACCTGGCATTTCCCTTGCAGTCACTTCACTTTTACAAAGTCACAGCACAGGGGGAGAGCAGGGGACGACGGCCCAGCGCCGAATCCCAGCTGTCACTTACTTCAGCCAGGGAGCGCATTTCACCTGTGCAGCTTTGGGTCACTCCCTGCAGAAGGGGTATAAGATTCTGGGGACTCAGGGCTGAGAGATCACGATGACAGTGCCCTGCACAGCGCAGGCTGCTTGCCAATGCCCAGTCAGGGCTGGAGAGATGGCTTAGTAGTTAAGGCGCCTGCCAAAGGACCCAGGTTCCATTCCTCAGGACCCGTATTAGCCCGATGCACAAGGGGCACACATGTCTGGAGTTCATTTGCAGTGGCTGGGGTCCCTGGCGTGCCCATTCTCTCTCATTCCCTCTTCCTCTGTCAAATAAATAAATATAAGAATGAGGGCTGGAGAGATGGCTTAGCGGTTAAGTGCCGTGAAGCCTAAGGACCCTGGTTCGAGGCTTAATTCCTCAGGACCCACGTTAGCCAGATGCACAAGGGGGCACACACATCTGGAGTTCATTTGCAGTGGCTGGAGGCCCTGGCACCCATTCTCTCTCTCTCTCTGCCTATTTCTCTGTCTGTCACTCTCAAATAAATAAAATTTTTAAAAAAAGAGTGAAATATTTTTAAAAAGAAAAGAATTCTGAATCAGGGATGGAGAAATGGCTCAGCAGTTAAGGTGCTTGCCTGCAAAATCTAAGGACTCAGGCTCAATTCTCCAGCACCCAAGTAAGCCAGATGCACAAGGCAGTACCTGTGTCTAGAGTTCATGTGCAGTGGCCGGAGGCCCTGGCACACCCATTCTCTCTGTCTCTCAAATAAATAAATAAATAAAATATGTTTTAAAAAAGAAGAATGCCAGGCTGGAGAGATGGCTTAGAAGTTATAGCACTTGCTTGTGAGGCCTCAGGACCCAGGTTTGACTATGCAGAACCTACACGGGCCAGATGCACAAAGTAGCGCACACGCACACGGTGGTGCGGGCATCTGGAGTTGGTTTGCAAAGGCCGTGGCTCGCCAGCTCTCTCTCATCAACAAAAGGAGAATGCCGAACTGGTGGTGGACTTTGAGGCCCCTAGTGTAGTGGCCTCAGGGCAGGGAGGGCTGGGTCAAAGCAGGACTTAGGCAACACAAGGTATGTACCTAGCCCTGCCCCCCTCACAGTATGGGAAGCTCCGCATACAGGCTGCAGACCCCGGGGCCACAGACCCCGTCCTGCCCCCGCCACACAGCAGGTGAAGCCATCACTGGCTCCTCTAGCTGCTCCGTGGCCCTAGGAGGCAGCACCGCCCCTGCTTAACACATGACCCTCAACCCTTCCAACCACTGGGGCAGGTGGCTCCCATAGGGAGGTTCTTGAATGAGTCCAGGCCTCCCAGTAGCTCATGGAGGGCTGGGAGCCAGGGTAGCCCCTCTCCTTTCTTGGGGTTTCCAGCTGTGCTCTTGCTTTCTGTGGCTCTACATGATGCCCCAGAGTGCCAACCTCGAGGCCCTGCGTGCCTCTCGGCTTCTTTCCCCAGAGCCCGGGGAAACAGGAAGGAAAGGGAGAAACTGTGGAGTTCTCCACCTAACCATAACCGCCCAGCTCCCCAGTCCCACCGTCATCGGGAAATCAGCTCCCGGAGACAAGGTGATTGGTCCTGGGGTAGTTTGAAAAAGTGTGGCCCCACAGACTCGGGTGATTTATTAAAAGTAAACTTGTGCCGGGCGTGGCGGCGCACGCCTTTGATCCCAGCACTTGGATGGCAGAGATACTAGGATAGACATGAGTTCAAGGCCACCCTGAATTCCAGGTCAGCCTGGGCTAGAGTGAGACCCTACCTTGAAAAAAAAAAAAACAAAAAAATAAATAAATAAAAATAAATAAATAAAATTAAACTTATAACTTAGATCTCCTCCAGTCTGGCTGGAGGGTCACTGGGGGTAGACCCTGGGGGGGGGGGGTCTGAATTCCAGCCCAAAGGTGTGGAGAAGGAGTTGGAGCTCTGGCAGGTTTGGTGCTGGTGCTGACGTTCTTGCTATAGTTATCTCCTCTGCCCGGATCTGTGAAAGGAAACCAGCTTCTTCTGCCATTGAGTGAACCTCCCCTGGACCTGCCGCAAGCTTGCGATACTCCCCTCCCTCCCTCCCGTAGCTGCCTGCTTGGATGTTCGTCCCAGCAACATGGAGCTGACTTCCGGGTCCCCGGGCCACCCTGTCTGACGTGGGGTAAGGGAAACAGCACAGCCACGCTGGGGAATCCGCCAAACCCAACATGCCTACGGTGGGTAAGCCTTGCCCCCTCCAACCACCTCTGAGCCCCACTGGCAACCCCAGGCCCTGCGGTGTGGGTGACGTCACCCCCTTGGACTTGTGGGTGGGGACAGCTCTAATTCTCGAAGCAGGAAACCTGCCTTCCCCCTGCCAGGTCTGACACCGGGACTCGCGCTGGAGGAAGTTCTTTGAGAAGGTTCTCCTCAGCCTTGCGGGGCCCATTTAATGACAGCTGCTGCTCAGCCCACGGGGTGCTCCTTGACTTTGATCTTGGTCCGTCCCTGGCTGCAGATGAGCCCTGTTTAGGGAGTGAGTGGCTTTTAACAGCTCCCAGGTGAATCCACTGTGTAGCCAGCGCTGAGAAGTGGGACAGGTCAGGACACAGTGCTGGGGTTCTGTTGACCTCTATCCTGACCTTTAGCTTGGCTTACGCCTCAGTTCTGCCACTTGTTAGCAAATGGCCTTGGGTCAGTGGCCTCAAACCTATGTGCCTCAGTTTTCCCATGTGGAATGGATGAACGAATCACTAACTCACCATGACGTCATGTGGATGATGAAGAGGATGGTAGGCTCACATTGTGGGTGACAAGGCATGGATAAACTTGGTAAAATCAGCAGATGCCTGCCAAGCCCTTCGATAACCCATTTTCCAACTTCCTCTTCCCAAAGCCAGCTCCTATGTCCCTGCCGCACGTGAGTGCTAAAGGCCCAGTGAGATAAGGTGCTGAGCCATGGTCCCCACAGGCAGCTCAGCACCCTGTGAAATGCGGTGGAGAGAGACCCAGGGCTCCGAAGATCCAGACGTGAGCCCCTGGCGAGGAAAGGCCCTGGCGATTATCAGGGGCTAGAAGCTCTAGCTTCCTGCCCTCCAAATCCAAGGTGAGCTGTCTGGACCTCCTGCCTAGGCCCTGCCTGGCCTGTGACAAGTGAAAGTGTGGCTCCTGCCCACACTCTGGCCATTTCCTCAGCTTCCTCAGGGAATCTCCCAGGCCCTGCCAGGAAGGCTACAGCACCCACAAGGTGTGGGGAGGCCTCGTGCTAGATAACAGCCAGGGTGTGGTGCCCTCACTCCCCCTTGTGTGGCAGAAAGGGAGCTTTTCATCTCACTACGCTGTTCTTGGCCCAGGAGAGCCTGTGGGACCTGCAGGAGGGGCTGAGGGCAGGCGAGGAGACCCACAGCAGGCCTCAGACACGGGGGCACGGCAGGGATAAAAGACACCGAGGGCTGGAGAGATGGCTTAGGGGTTAAGGCACCTGCCTGTGAAGCCCAAGGACCCAGGTACGATTCTCCAGGTCCCACGTAAGCCAGCCGCAAAAGTGACGCAAGCGTGCAATGTCACACATGCACACAAGGGGCGCACGCAGCTGGAGTTCATTCACAGCAGCTGAAAGGCCCTGGAGTGTCCACCCGTTCTCTCTGTCTCTCTGCCTCTCACTCAAAAAAAGAAGAAAAAAAAAAAAAACATTAAGATACTGAGAGCAAAACTCTAGGCACCTGGTAGAGGAAGTCTGTGTCCTCACTGCCTGCACATTGGCCCAGGAAAGGAGAAATGGTGTCCTTACACGCCTCTGCGGACCACCTTTCCATGTTAATTCGTCCTCACTTATGCTCTGGTGGTTTGGGCTCTGGGTCAACAAGCCGCGGTAGCTTATCTCAGGTTCGTATTCCAGAGAAGAAAGAGGAGAGACCAGGGAAGGTGGGACACTCTCTAACCCCTCCCCAGATCTGCTCTAGGCAGAGGGAAACGAGCCTGGCACGGTAGGTGGCTCTCACGGTGACATAAATTGGGGAGAGCTGTCAAACATCCCTGCTGGGCCAAACTTCCCATCAGACAGCCTCCGTCCCAGCAACAGAACGAAGGGGAAGGCTCAGGACACACGTGCACTCCCAGGGCCGATGGAGCTGCAGGTGGCGGCTGGAGCAGGCCCATCGCCCTCCCCTCTGTCCCACAGTGGACCCTCAGGACACAGGGCAGACCCGGGAAATCAGCAAGGTGGGAAGCAGAGAAAGGGAGGTGGGCCCGCGAGAACGAGGTTGAGGGTGAAGACAAACGGCCTGTAAAATGCAGAAAGCACCCAGCACACCCGCTTCCTAAGCCCGGCCCATGAATCGGGGGGTGACAGGTCTCTCATCTCCGGTGCCAAGAGCCAGAAGCTGCGGGCAGCGGGCAGGTACTACATCCGCACCTGCCAGCGCTTCAGAGAGGCAATAAAACATCGTGGCAGGGCCCGGAACGCCAAGTGCCTGCAGCTGGGAAGGATCGAGTGCGCCCGGCGCAGAGGGCTGCTCACTGGCAAGCGAGGCTGAGGACGCAGGAGGGCAGGACAGGTGCGCAGACAATCAAGCCCTAGCCGGAAGGAAAATGGAGAGACAGATGGACGGACGGGCAGAGAGGAGACCCAGTGGGCTGTGTAAAGCACCAAGATCAGCAGAATGCTTGAGTCACGAGCCCATAAAGATGCATTAGAGAACAGTTCGCAGAGCCGGGGCCTCCGGAAATATAGCAGGGACGCCCGCAGCTCATTGGGGACATCTCCTAGTGATGACGTAATAGTGTTTATACAGCACTTGGGATGACGGTGATGGGCCATCCTGAGCACTTGTGACACATAGAAATGGACCTCACTGGATTAGAGAGATGGCTTAGCGATTAAGGAGCTTGCCGGAAGAGTCAAAGGGCCCAGGTTTGATTTCCTGGGGCCCAGGAAGCCAGATGTACAAGGTGGCACATGCTTCTGGAGTTTGTGTGCAGTGGCTGGAGGCCCTTGTGTGCCCATTCCTGCTCTTGCTTGCTCACATAAATAAAAATAAAATATTTTGCCAGGCGCGGCAGCGTACGCCTTTAATCCCAGCACTTGGGAAGTAAGAGGATCACCGTGAGTTCAAGGCTACCCTGAAACTACATGGTGAATTCCAGGTCAGGCTGGATTAGAGTGAGACCGTGCCTTGAAAAAACAAAATAAAATAAACTATTTTTTTAAAATGCCGGACATGGTGTTACATGCCTTTAATTTCAGCACTCGGGAGGCAGAGGAGGAGGACCACCATGAGTTTAAGGCCACCCTGAGACTACATAGTGAATTCCAAGTCAGCCTGAGCTACAGTGAGACCCTACCTCGAAAAACAAAAACAAAAAGGGACCTCACTGTCACAGCTACCCCGAGGGTGGCCATGGCACCCTCCCTTACACACCAAGCACGCAAGGCCATATCAAGAAGGCATCAGGCCCAGAGCCAGTGCAGTCCGCTTGCTTGGGGAGTTTCCCAAAGCCTCCTTGTGCCCATGGGAATCACCCACCCATGGCAACGTGTGGGCCTTGACTCTAGGGTCTGGGTGAAGCTGGCCTGCATTACCACGGAGCTCGAGGGGCTGTCCCTGGCCTCACAGCCTGGCGTGGGGCAGCGGGGCTCTGAACTGCTGTGGTCTGTCCCTAGGGACTCTCAGTGGTGCAAACGGGGGTCAGACCCCATGCTCTGGACATCAAGCCATGTATGAATCCCTAGACGCTCAGGAATGACATTCCCCCAACATCAGAACCATACAGGACAAGGCGAGGGGCACATCGAGGGGGCCCTGTGAGGTTGTAGGAAAGACCTCCGCGCTTCCAGTTACTTGAGAATCCCTGGGCTAGGCCTCAAGGCACTGGCAGGGTGGAATCCTGGAGCCATATGCAGACAGGCCTCATTCAGTGTGCGCACTGTGGCCCGCAGAACGGAGCCATGTTCCTGGGGTTCCCGCAGGGACTCAAAGGGTGTATAGAAATGCAAAGGTAAGCCACTTCCAGGGCCACTGAAGAAGTGAGGCTGGCGTCTTCACGCACACCCCTTCTTGTCCCTGATGGATGCATGGGCAGGGGCACAGGGCTTGGCAGGTGGCAGCTTCCCAGGCTGGCGTGTCTCAGAGCTGGCTCTGCCACCCACTCAAATGCAGCAGGAAGACCCATGCCTGGAGTTGTTGCAGAATGGCTCCGGACAGACTCCACCAGGAGAGGCCAGGCCCTGTGAGCCCTCTTCCCCCACTGGGCTTTGGCCCTGGCCCCTGAGGCTGTTTCCTTCAGGCGTAACATGGCCATGGTCAACATAGACTAGAGACTACTGAGGAGGCCTACAGGACACCCTGGCCCACAGCCACGACAACAAAATCAGCAAAGCGACAAGTGACAGCTCAGTGCCGTGCCCTGGAGCGGCTCCTCCCCGTGCTTCAAGTCTACCTGCTCCACGCCACAGGGACCCGCAGATAGACCTGAGGACCTGAGTGTCGCCCCCTCCGTCCCCTCCCCTCTGGCACCATGGTTTGCTTATGGTCTGAGCGTCTGCCAAGGCTTCCTGTACTGAAACCCATTCCCCACTGTGGAGGGTTAAGAGGGAAGCTAAATCCTACCAAGACATACATTTACAGTGGGGAGCAGTTGGGGGGGGGGTCTCTGGAAATGATTAGGGTTATATCAGGTCATGAGAGTGGAGTGTGAACCCAGAGTTGAATCCTGAGGTTATAAGAAGAGGGGAAGAGGCCAGGCTTACACACACACACGTTTCATTCCCCGTCCCTTGCTCTGTAACGCCCTGAGCCACCTGAGGACACTACCAGCAAGAAGGCCGTCACCACATCCCCAGATGCAGCCCGTCAACCTTGGGCCAGGAGCCAGAATAATCCACTTTTTTTTTTTTCCCCTCAAGTAGGGTCTTGCTGTAGCCCAGGCTGACCTGGAATTCACTCAGTAGTCTCTAGCAGGCCTTGAACTCGCAGCACTTCTCCTACCTCTGCCTCCTGAGTGCTAGGATTAAAGGCATGGGCTACCATACCCCATTCTACTTTTCTTCATAACTCAGGTGGTCTTTGGTATAGTACCACGAGTCTAGAATATTCTGTCTCTCCTAGCCGCACAGGGCCTCCCATTTTAGCAGGAACACGAATGTCTCTGGTACAAAACTCTTGTTTAAAGAGTTAAAGACATTTCAGGCTGGGAGAGTCGCTCTGCGACAAGAGCACAGGCTTAGGATGTGTGAGGCTTTGGGGTCAGGCTCCAGCACACAAAAACTACATTTCCCAGCCTTCATTGCAGCTAGTTGAGTCACATGACTGAGTTCTGGGCAATACAAAGGACTGGGTTACTTTCAAGATCTCAGAAGCAATGGGAATACTCTTTGTCCTTTCTCTTTCTTTCTTTTTTTCTTTTTTGTTTGTTTTTTGAGGTAGGGTCTCACTCTAGCCCAGGCTGACCTGGAATTCACTATGTAGGCTCAGGGTGGCCTAGAACTCACAGTGATCTTCCTACCTCTGCCTCCCGAGTTGCTGGGATTAAAGGCAGGCGCCACCAAGCCCGGCTTCCCTTTTCCTTTCTCCTCCTACTGATGTAATAATGGCTGGCGCTCCAACGGCCACCTTGGATTATGAGGTGACACTGGACATGAGAGACACCTGTGGTAAAGCAATCCACCTGACTGAGCTGAGCGAGAGAGAACTCTGACCTTCTGCTTAGTTTTAACGACTACTCTTGGAATTTTCTGAATTCAGGGTTGATTCAGTGTTACCAGATTTACGCCCTCAGAGGAGGCAAGGTCTCTGTGTTCCCTTCCCGTCTGCTTCTCAAGTTAAATGGCAGCTGGTGTAAAGACTGGGAATGTGCCTGCCTCCTCCATCTCGCCGGCCACGGGAAGGGCGAGGCCTCGGACACAGCATGGCCCATGGCCTAGATAGAGCCCAGTGGAATTCTTTCCCCGCGTGCCCTACACAGCTTTCACATCCACGGCCACATTCCCAGCATCCTGAGGGTCTCCGTGCAAGGCCCGGCTCCCAAGGACAGCCCCCAGGCTGCCTGCTTCCGGCTTGTGAAAGAAAAAAGGCTCTTACCAGGATGTCTGCATCCTCAGAGTCCTTCCCCAGGGCCGTGCCGGAGCAATTGCGGAGTTTGAAGCTCCAGTACTCCTTGGCAGTGACAAAGAAATTCCACGGCAGGAGGCTCCCGATGCCCAGGCTGAAGAAGATGATGTACGTGCCATTGAAGCGGTCCTCGGGTCGGTGCAGGCCAGGGGCCGGGCGGTCCAGCAGCTTCCCCAGCAGGGCCTCCTGGTCAGTAGGCTGCGGGCTGCCCAAGGCCTGGTAGGTGGAGTTCGAACTGCCACATGTGTCATCCTCCGAGACAATGGACACTGAAAAAGGTGCAGACAGGGCAGCTGAGCCGGCACGGGGACGAGGACACCTGGAAGACCGCATCTGACCTAGGAAGCGTCTCTAGCCTGGCCAGAGAGCTTCATCTTTAAGGAGCAGGAAGAGAGACAAAAACGAGACTGGGAGATGGACAGACTGTCAGAACTGTAAGTGACCTCAGAGGTCACCCCAAGCATTCAGGGGAGCGCTCACGTGTGGGACAGGCTTGTGTGGACACCGCAGCATGGTGTGCTTGCAGCGGGCAACCCAGAAAAGCCAGTCTGGGTTAAGCACTGTACACATTCAGGAATCGGGAACCTGGATGGACACGGAATGAACTTCGGTCTTCTGTACGCAGAGTGAGCACCACTCCACCATGGGGCTGGAGAGACGGCTCAGCAAGCACTTGCAGGAGGACCCGAGCTCAATCATGCAGAAAAGCAGAGTGAGGGATGGATAAAAGGCTTAGCAGTTGAGGCGCTTGCCTGCCAAGCCTAAGGACCCATGTTCTACGCTCCAGATCCCATGTAACCCAGACGCACAAAGGTGAGGCAAGCACAAGGTCGCACATGCCCACTAGGTGGCACAAGCCTCTGGAATTCAATTCCAGTGGCTGAGGTCCCTGGTCATCTAGTGTAACCAAAAATGGGAAATTCAGGCTGGAGAGATGGCTTTAGCAGTTAAGGCGCTTGCCTGCCAAGCCTAAGCACCCAGACTCCATCCCCCAGTACCCACTTAAGCCAGATGCACATGGTGGTATATGCGTCTAGAGTTTGTTTGCAGTGGCTAGAGGCCTTGGCATACCCCATTCTCTCTCTCTGATAAATAAAATAAAATAAAATAAAATAAAATAAAATAAAATGGGAAAAATCCAGGTTCAGTGTGAGACTCTGTCACAGGGAAATAAGGTATAAGAGCCATAGAGAAGGACTCCCAATTTTCCCCCTGGCCTCTATATGCATGCACATGGAGCGTGCATCTGTACACACACATGCATACACTACACGTTGTACATACATACAACAGGCTGACCTGGGATTCACTCTGTAGTCTCAGGGCGGCCTCAAACTCACACTGATCCTCCTACCTCTGCCTCCCGAGTGAGTGCTGGGATTAAAGCCGTGTGTCACCACACCTGGCCAAATTATCCTCTCAAAGTGTGCAACACACGATTTGTGGAAAAGGATCTGGGGGAGAGGAGACACACACACACACGGGTGCCTCGGCACCTGCGGCGTTCTTCTCTTCTGAAAATGGCAAAGCAGGGGTCTTGAAGGCACTTTTGCCGTGTCTCATCGTCAAGCAGAAAGAATCCCAGGGGCCAGGACGAGGCTCAGCGGGTAGAACACTTGGCGAGCAAGCGCAAAGCCAGGGGCTCCAGCGCCAGCACTGCATCAGGGAGGTGTGGCGGCACATGCCCAACCCTCGGGAGGCGCAGACAGGAGGATGAGGAGCTCATCTGGACTACATAGCGAGTTCAAGGTCAGCCTGGGCTACATGAGGTTCTCTTTCAATGAAACAAAGCAAAACAAAAGCACTACAGGGCCCGGGAATGCCAAGGTCATGAGTGGGCAAGATGGAGCCTGGCCCCCGAGTGAGCTTCCCCAGCACTCTGAAGTTGCCACTATTCTAAAATTCATTTCACAGATGGCAAGCCTCTGACCCAGAGAGGCCAAGCCACTTGTCCAGGGCCATCACCCGGAGCACAAAGATCACATCACACAGACGGGTGTGAACTGCCGCACTCTGGGTGGGGCTCCCGGCTCCGCTCTGGAGGATGGGAAGGAGTGTGGTGATTCTAAGTCCACGCAGCCCCTCCTCCTGGAAGGGGTCCTATAGCCAGGGACCCCCATTAACGTGTAGTGAATGAATGGCCTTTGGGGGACCAGGACTTTGTCCCCAAGTATAGCAGCGGTGCCCAGGTACAGGCAGGCAGCTGTGAATCCCATGGAGACCAACCATGCCTATGACTAGGGAATCAGTGTTAAAAAGGTTAAAAAAAAAAAAAAGGCTGGAGAGATTGGTTTAGCAGTTAAGACACTTGCCTTCAAAGCCAAATGGCCACGGTTCGATTCCCCAGTACCCATGTAAGCCAGATGCACAAGTTGGTGCTTGTGTGTGGAGTTCGTTTGCAGTGGCTGGAAGCCCTGGCGTGCCATTCTCTCTCTCTCTTTCTTTCTCCCTCTGCCTCTCTCTCTCTCTCTCTTAATACACACACACATATATAAAATGTAATAAAATAAAAACATGAATTGGGACCCTACGGAGAGGATCAACGGAGAACATGTTGTTCCCAGATGTTCTGGCTAGCAGGGGTTGAAGGAGAGCCAACAGCCATCCAGTCACCCCGACCTACACTGGGCCAGGGCCCCTTCTGGGGGGCCGTGGAGCAGAGGGGGGTGTTATCCATTGAGAACCATTCAGCCCTGACCAAGTCTCTCTGAAGGAATGAGCCGGGTCACAGACCGGGGCAATGGAGTGAACAGTCTTATTACTCTTTATAAAAGCTAGCTGCTGGCTTTGGATTGAACAAAGAAAAACAAAGAGAAAGGAGAGCTTTTCTTAGGTCTGGCTGATGCCCTTCGCCTGCCCGGGGTGAGTGTGTGGGGAAGCGGGTCTTAGGGTACAGAATGAGGGGGGTCGAGCCAAGGAGGCTCCCCGCGGTCCCCCAGTGTCCCTCCATGTCCTCACGGGCACTGGCCCGGCCCTCAGACCACAGCAGCACCAAGGGCTTTCTGTGACTGTGGACAGCTCGGCCACACACATTGTAGTCTGGACCCACGGGACCTTCTGGATGGACCCTTTGGGCTGACCTGTCCCCACTCAGGTCCCCGCGTCGGAAGAGTGAGGTCTCGCGTCCAGGAAGTGGAAGGAGGAGGAGGAGGAGGAGAGGGAGAATTTGAGCAGAGAATGGAGATCGGAGAGAGAGGAGCAGGCGGGCAGCCCGGAAGGGACATGGGGAGGGGACAGGGCCTGGCCAGGGCCGGGTCGGGTGCAGCCAGGCTGCGCGCCCGGCAGCCGGCGGAGCTCGTCCCCGGCCCGGCCCTGCCCAGCCACCCTCCCGGGACCCTCACTTACTGTCGCCACCGCCGCAGCGTCCCCGCCGCTCGGCCACTGCAATTCGGGGCTCGGGCGGGCCGGGCTCCGCCTCCCGCCGCGCCCCGCCCCGGCCCGCCCCGGCCCGCAGGCGCTTCCCGGTTGGCTCGGGGCCCCGGCCCGCGCTCGCGAGCGCCCCCGCCTGGCACAGGCCTGCACCATCGCACGCGCCCACTTCCCCGGCGCCCACAGTGAGGCTCCAAGCTCCGCCCCTCCTCCAGCCTTCCCCATCTGCACCCAGGGCCTGGACCTCAGGACCCTGGAGGAAACGCCTCTGCACCCGGTCCCTTGCAGAGGGCGCGCCCTCCTTCGACGGCAGCCTCCGGTGCCCTGGCTCACCTCACTTCCACAGCAGGACCCATGCACGCGTTGGACTTGGCCTCGCAGACAAGGTGGAAGCTGGGCGGGTGGCAAAAGTCTGTCGGCGAGGCCGGCTCACACATCGAGAGTGTGGGGGGACGATGCAGCCTCTGACATGCAGAAGGAGTTTGGGGTTTGGGGAATGGGATTCCGGAAAGAGTGCAGATGGCTCCTGTGTTCCAAGAAGACAGGGAGGGTGGAAGCTTCTAGGAGCAGGCAAGAGGTGCTATTTATTATTATTATTATTTTGTGGAGTGTGTGTGCAATATGCACACGCATATGCTCACACCCATGCACATGAGTGCGGCAACCACAGAGGACACCAGGATCAATCTTCTGCCTTATTTCCTTGAGATAGTGTCTCTCACTGAGCCTGGAGCCTACTGGTTTTGGGTTAGACTGGCTGACCAGTGAGCCTCAGGAATCCTCCTGTCTCCACCCCACACACCTGCTTTTTAATATTTTTATTTATTTATTTGTATGCATAGAGAGAGAGAGAGAGAATAGGTGCACCAGGGCCTCTAGCCACTGCAAACAAACTCCAGACGCATGTGCCACTTTGTGCGTCTGGCCTTACATGGGTCCTGGGGAATTGAACCTGGGTCCTTAGGCTATGCAGGCAAGCGCCTTCAATGCTAAGCCACCTGTCCAGCCCCCACACCTGCTTTTTATATGAATGCTGGAAATGGAACTCGGGTCCTAATGGCTCACTCTAACCCACGGAGCCATCCCACCAGACAGTTTTTGGGTTTTTTGTTTGTTTGTTTGTTTGAGACATGGTCTTATTAGCTCAGGCCACTCTCACACCGGCTATGTGGCCTACGATGATCCTGATCCCCTTTCCTCTACCTCCTGAGGGTTGGGATTGCAGCTGTGTACCTCCACACCTGGTCTATGCAGAGCTGGGGCTGGAACCCAGGCCTTCATGCCTGCGAGGCAAGCACTCTGCCCGCTGAGCGACACCCAGCCAGCTCGCGTGAGAAGCAGCTTTATGAACTTCATCTCAGCTGGTTCCCACTTCCCAGGGAATGGAACGGGGTCCCCGCTTACAAATGAGAAAATTGGAACTCTAAGACATAAAGTGGCTTCCTAGGGGACACGGCTGGCAGGGGTGCTATAGCAGACCCCGCGGCAAGACCCTCGTTCATGCAGCACTGCAGACACGTGGGTGAGGCTAAGGAGAGAGGGGACAAAGGTCCTTGGGTACAGCGGGGGTGACAGCAGATCAGGGGGGTCCCCTGATCCAGCCCCCGGACTGGGATTCCCTTCTCTCTGTGGTTCCAGTGCTTTGTTCCATAAATGCAGTTTGCTTTGTGAAGTCAGAGTGCCATGCAGTTATTTTCAGCTTGTCGTCGGAAAATGTTCACGTTTGCGAGCGAGCTGGTCTCTCGGCTCCTACTGAGAGAGCCCAAGGCCCCAGGGGTCCTCCTTCAAAGCCCTGAATGGGGGGGGGTTCTCTCCAAACTGAGCAGGTGCTAGACCCTTGGACTGGAGGGATGCCAGGGCTTCCCAGAGGATGTCCGGGGACATGAGGACCAAGGCAGGCACCCAAGGGTGAGACTCAGAAGCATGGATCCTCACTCTGCCCCCATCCCCCCGCTCATACCAGCTGGGAAACATCAGTAAGTCTCTTCTCCGTGGGGCATACCAGTGAACAAGAGATACGCATGCATGCCCTGAAGCTGGGCGTGGCAGTGCCCACCTGGAATCCCAGCACTTGGGAGGCGGAGGCGGCAGGAATTCAAGCAAGCCTCAGATACATAGTGAGTTGGAGGCCAGCCTGGGCTACATAGACCTTAGGGAGAAAGAGAAGGGAAGAGAGAGGGAGTGAGGGAAAGAGAGAGAGAGACCATTAGAGGAAGAAGTGGGGGGGGTGCATGGAGAGACATAATGGTTTTACAAGGCGGCCTTGGCGACTGGCCAGGGCCAGGACCAAGAATGGTGTGGGCACAAGTGAAGCCAGCATGGACGAGTTCAGGGACTACTGATGCCTGAACTTATCCTGGGCAGCCACGCAGGCCCCTTTTGATAAGTGCTGTAGATGAGAAAAACCCCTTTCTCTCTCTACCTTTCTCAGTTCCTAGTAAGGTCTGGCTTTTGAAACCAAGGCAGAGCACAAGGGAAAAATAACAGATGTTTAGTAACATGTCACACACACACACACACACACACACACACACGATTCAGAGATATGAGTTTACTCAAAAAACTATGGCCTTAGCCGAGCCTGGTGGCACACACCTTTAATCCCAGCACTCGGGAGGCAGAGGAAGGAGGATTGCCGTGAGTTCAAGGCCACCCTAAGAGTACATAGTGAATTCCAGATCAGCCTGGGCCAGAGTGAGATCTTACCTCAAAAAACAACAACAACAAAAAAGTGGCCTTGGTTTCAGGCTTAAAACGATCTTCAAATGAAACAAAGAAAAGGGGGGGGTGAAGACTGGGGTGCAGCTCAGTGGGAGAGCATTTGTTAGCCAAGGTCCTTGTGAGAACACAGAAAGCTCAATAAACAAGGAGAGAGTCACTACGTAGACCGACCCGCCTGTCTTCCGGTGGGAGAGGGAAAACCTTACCGAGATTTCCTTTATAGATGCCGAGGCCGACCCTCTTCCTGGCATGCCCCAGTCCTGTTCAGGTGATTTCAATTCCCACTCGCAGTGGGTGGAGGAGAGCTCATTCCTGAAGGGATTTTGCGTGCAGATGCTGCCATCGTGTGGTCATTTCCTGTCATTGCACATGCTCCTGGGTTGGCAACAGGTCGCAGTTCAACTTCACAAATGGGGAAACTAAGGCTTAGGAAGGAGCAGGGGCGTCCATAGTGTCAGGACTAGAACCCAGGCCCCTACTTCCACATCAGACCTCTTTACTGCCCACTCTATTTTCAGGCAAGTTTCCATGGGTCAGGTATGGGGACAATGCCTGCTGAGATGGCGGGGACAGGACAAGGGTGTTTGAATGGGTCCTCCTTGGAGACCCCAGTGTGATGGCCGGTGGGCGCTATGTGATGAAATTATTGGAATACCGAAGTCCTCGGGTGACAGTGAGCCCTAACCTTACACTTAACCTTAGGCTACCTCTCCTACAATGAAGTTGAGCCTCCCCCCCCCCTCATGGGTGTGGGTGTGTATGTTTGTGTGGAGGCCAGAGGACAACCTTGGGTGTCGTCCCTCAGAAATGTCATCTGGGCTGGAGGGATGGCTTAGCGGTTAAGGCATTTGCTTGCAAAGCCAAAGGACACAGTTTTGATTCCCCAGGACCCACATTAGCCAGATGCACAAGGGGGTGCATGCGTCTGGAGTTCGTCTGCAGTGGCTGGAGGCCCTGGCACACACATTTTCTTTCTCTCTCTCTCTCCCCCTCTTTCTTTGTCAAATAAGGAAATAAATAAATGAAGAAAAATTTAGCCAGGCATGGTGGCACACGCCTTTAATCCCAGCACTTGGGAGGCAGAGGTAGGAGGATCGCCATGAGTTTGAGGCCACCCTGAGACTACGTAGTGAATTCCAGATCAGCCTGAGCTAGAGTGAGACCCTGCCTTGAAAAACCAAAATAAATAAATAAATAAATAAATAAATAAATAAATGCTGGGTGTGGTGGTGCATACCTTTAATCCTAACATCCTAGCACTTGGGAGGCAGAGGTAGAAAGATCGCCATGAGTTCAAGACCACCCTGAGTCTGAATTCCAGGTCAGCCTGAGCTACAGTGAGACCCTACTTCAAAAAAAGAAAAGAAAAGAAAGAAGGAAAAGAAAAGAAAAAAAGAAAAAGAAATGTCATCTGCCTTTTGATTTGATTTGATTTTTTAGACAGGGTCTCTCATCGGCTTGGAGTTCACCCATTAGGCTAGATTGGCTCTCCAGGGAGCCCAGAGATCGGCTATCTTCACCTCCCCAGTGCTGGGATCACGAGCAATCACCTACCTTGTCCCCTGGCTGGGAAAGCCCAGGTGGGCACGCTGGGGAGAGCAAAGGACTGGGCGCCCCTGGTCTGTCCCCAGAGGCTGTCATTAGGATGAACATGGCAACTGACTTCTGCCTGGGATAAAGTGAGAGTTGGGTGAAAAAAAAATTAATTAAATTAAATTTAAAAACACCTCAACTCTCAGGCCAACGGAGCAAGAAATGACCGCTGTTTTATTTCTTTTATTGTCTTTTTAAATTTTAGTCTGTGTGGCTTCAAACTTGGGGCGGGAAACAAATTTATTGTTGTGAGTTTTAGCATTTGTTAACTTTGGGCCAGGAAGACATGGCTAATTGGACTTTGGTGCTCTGTGCTTTGAGATGGGGTCTTGCGGTGTAACCTGCATGACTGGAACTGGCTTACGTAGACCAGGCTGGCCTCAAACTTGAGGTGATCCTCCTGCCTCATTCCTCCTGATAGCTGGGTAATAGGCATGTATCACTACATACGGTATCCTCTGTTTACCCTGTAGTTTATGGCCAGCTGAGGCACCTGGCTTCTCTTCCAGTTCATTTATTTATTTATTTTTCAAGGTAGGGTCTCGCTGGAGCCCAGGCTGAGCTGGAATTCACTCGGTTGTCTCAGGCCTGTCTCAAACTCACAGGGATCCTCCTCCTCTGCCTCCTGAGTGCTGGGACTAAAGGTGTGCGTCACCATGCCTGGCCCAGCTCATTTTTGTACAAACAATTTTTATTTATTTACTTGAGAGAGAGGGTATGGGCACACCAGGGCCTCTTAACACTGTAAACAAACCCCAGCCATACGTGCCACTTTGTGCATCTGGCTTTCCGTGAGTACTGGGGAACTAAACCCAAGGTTTTGCAAGCAAGCCCCTTCAAGCGCTGGGCCATCTCTCCAACCCTACCTCTGGTTCACTTTTTTTTTTTTAAATTTTTATTTATTTATTTGAGAGCGACAGACACAGAGAGAAAGACAGATAGAGGGAGAGAGAGAGAGAATGGGCGCGCCAGGGCCTCCAGCCTCTGCAAACGAACTCCAGACGCGTGCGCCCCCCTGTGCATCTGGCGAACGTGGGACCTGGGGAACTGAGCCTCGAACCGGGGTCCTTAGGCTTCACAGGCAAGCGCTTAACCGCTAAGCCATCTCTCCAGCCCCCTCTGGTTCACTTTTAACTGAGCTTGCTGACGTGCTAGTGGGTTGAGTGTTCAGCTGCCTCTGAGAATCTCCTTCCTCCCGCAGTCCCCTCAACCAACCCCACCGCAGACCTGACCTCCAGCACTCCCTAAGGCGGGAGTGGCCACCTCCCACGCCCTGCCCACCCACGCACAAGCCGTCCCCCATAAACCTTCGCTGCACCCTCCCCTGCTAGGGAGTCCTCACTGACCGTACCTGCCTCAGGTCCCAGGGGTGCAGCTAGGGAAAGCAGACCTAGCATGTGCACGTGTGCACACAAGAGTGTGCAAAAATCGCACGTGTGAGCACGTGTCCAGTGCCCTTCCTCCCCACCAGGCCACATCCTCCCAGTGGACACCTCTCAACCTGGCCGCCCTCATGCCCCCCCATACCCCCACATCCCCAGGTCCTGAGCAGCCAAAACTGACAGGGCCTGCTCCTATCACACTTTGGGCTTGAAAAGTCGGAGGGCCCCAGGGGTACCCTGTGCCGATGAGGTCAGATGCTCCGCACGAGACTTCCTAGAGCCTTCAGCGGCACTGTGAGAGAGAGACCAGGGAAGGACGTTCTCACTCAGGGCTCTGCACCTGGAGTGGGCAGTGAAGACCGAGAACAGCTGACCAGGGTCAAGGTCCACAGGGCTATGGGGACCAGATGAGGTAGGCATTGTACCAGCCTTGAAAATCAGTACACATGGGCTGGAGAGATGGCTTAGCGGTTAAGCGCTCGCCTGTGAAGCCTAAGGACCCCGGTTCGAGGCTCGGTTCCCCAGGACCCACGTTAGCCAGATGCACAAGGGGGCGCACGCGTCTGGAGTTCGTTTGCAGAGGCTGGAAGCCCTGGCGCGCCCATTCTCTCTCTCTCTCCCTCTATCTGTCTTTCTCTCTGTGTCTGTCGCTCTCAAATAAATAAATAAATAATTAAAAAAAAAAGAAAATCAGTACACAAGCATCTCCCCCTCCCCCACCTGACAGACACACCACGCATGTGCAGGTGTGCACTTGTTCTGTGGTCAGACACCAATACATTGATTTGCCAAGAAAAAGCCTTTACTGCCACCTGCTGGCGGCATCTGTTAGTGACCACACTTCCATGACGTACAAGGGAATGCAGCCACTCTGCCATTCAGAATGGGCTGTGCTTGTTGGCTGTGTGACCCGCTAAGGGAGCCTGGCGGCCCAAAGTTCCACAATCCCGGCGTGTTCATCTTTTCCTTCCCATCTGAACAGTACTCTCACGTCACTGGTGAGGGTTCTGAACTTACCCCTCAGACTTGGGGGGTGGGGGGAGGAGGGACATCCTCCTGGGAGGCAGCTGGATGCTAGGGCCTCATTTTAGGGTCACCCTGCAAGTCATGGGAGGCAGTGGCCCGATGCAGATCCCACGCGGGGCCCTGACTCGCTGTACACCTGCGGGGAAGAAAGTTTCGCTCCCTGAGCCAGCTCGTTGCTAGTTTGATCCTCCTCAGAGGTTCGAACACGCGGTGCCCTGTAGGATTTCAGGGAGAGCAGGGCAGCCATGCTCAGTTATTATTTGAGGGCGCCGAGAACACAGCGGACAACAATATGCATTTTTTTATTAGACTAGGAAATATAATTTATTTCATAAAAATTAATTCTGTTACAATAAGAATGCTAAAGGTTATTTACAGGTTGTAGTTTTACAGAATGACTGGGTGGGGATGGACCCGTCCTACAGTTTTTAGAAGCCCTGGACCCAGTCACGTCCTAGAGCTGTCCCTGTACCCGAGCTCCTGGTGACCCGTCCTCCGAGGGCCAGTGGCTCCGCTGCCTGGGAGCTGCTGGGCAAGACGGTCCAGGGCTGAGGAGGGTCCCCGTGCCCTCGAGAGGCCCCCAGCTGGCGCTCTAAAGGGGCTGTGAGAGAGGACAGGCGAGGCACGTAGGAAAGACACTGACCGACCCTGTGTGACTGGGGACTGTGAACAGGTGAACCCGCCTCCCGGTGTGCGAGCCTGGGCACAGGGACGATGCCCACGCGCAGGCTGGGGACAGGCGCACACCTTCCAGGAGGAGCACACCCATGTGCCTGAGTGGAAAAGCACAGGCGTGCGCGCACACACACACACACACACACACACACACACACACACAGGCACACACATCAGCTGGCCAGGAATGAGCAGGGACGGCTCTGGTTAACCAGAGACATGACTGTGAGCCGGCGACCTTGGCTGCTTGCTGGATTTTGCACACATTCCCTGGCTCTTGTCATCAGTGCGCACAGTCGGAAACCGCCCCTCCCCCTTCCCCAAGGGCTCCAGCCACCGGCTTCTGTCCTCCAGGTGTCTGGCCTCCAGGTGCTGGGACTGAACAGGCAGGTGTCTGAAGACGGGCAAGAGAGGGCCACGGT
This sequence comes from Jaculus jaculus, assembly GCF_020740685.1. Classification (NCBI taxonomy): domain Eukaryota; kingdom Metazoa; phylum Chordata; class Mammalia; order Rodentia; family Dipodidae; genus Jaculus; species Jaculus jaculus. The sequence goes on along the minus strand of NC_059119.1, from coordinate 12,667,434 downwards.
CACCTTCTCCCCTTCTTCTAAAGCCCAGAAAATAAGGGATCTGCACCCAAAGGACCCTAAACAGCAGCTGTGGGGCTTTCCAGGATAAAAAGGAAACTGAGGCCCAGAGAAGGCCGCGATGGGTCTTAAGTCACGCAGCAGACTCGCGGCTGAGCTGCAACTTTGGGTCCCCTTCTGTGCTAGCAGTGACCAGCAATAGCTGCCCCCCCCCCGGACAGAAATCTTTGGCAGGGGGAGCTGAGGGTCCCTAGCTGGCAAAAGCCTTGGCCTCCGCTCAGCTCAGAGGCCAGCCCAGGCGTGTCCCACCTCTGGCAAGGGCTTCCTCCTTCCCCTGGCCAACTTCGCCCCCCTCGGGCCGTGGCAGGGAATGCAGGCTACAGCTGTTGACTGCGTCTGTGGCCCTGCGACCTGCTCCCCTCGGAAGCCCTGACTTTCAAAGGCTGGGATGTGTTCAGGCTCCCGGGCCCATCGACGATGGAAGCTTTGGGGGGTCAGGGCCAGGGTTTGAGGCAGCCGGCCCTTGCCGTGGGCGCCCCAGCAGCAGCCTCAGGTGAGACCTCTGCGCCTGCTCCGGAGACCTGGTCTCTGCCTGCAGGCTAAGGGGACTCATTTAGGGTCCCGTGGAACATCCCAGAATAGGAGTTAGCAGGTGAGTATATCCACTCACTCAGGCCAAATCCAAGTCCCCCGACCCTGAAAGGAGACTGTGCCAGGACCAGAGGCGAGGGATGGGTGACCTAGCAGGACCCAGCCCAGGACGGAGCTGTTCGGGGAGAGCTCCCCTCCTCCATCACTGAAGGACCCCCCCCCCTCCACTTCTAGGCCACAGCCCCAGGACGGGAGTCACCAGAGCACTACAGACCTGAACACTGGCCCCGGCTCACAGGGGGTCGGCTTGACTGGATCTCATCTGGATTCCCGAGAGGCCAGGGGAGCTGGGGGAGGCCAGGGGTGCCTGGGTCTTGGGAAGATGGGAGGCCCTACCACACAGCATGGTGTCGTGACTATAACCTGCTCCCTGCACAACTGGAGAAACAGCCTTGCCAGCACGTAGCCCACGATGCAAATCAGCAGCACCGTTCCCTGTTCAGTCTCTTTTCTTGACACACATACACTTGCATGTGCATGCACACACACACGCACACACACGCACGCACAAATAGAACCATGAGCAAGCTTGCTCTCTCTCACACACACTTTCTCTCTCAAGAAAACAGTTTTCTATTTTTTTTTTGTTATTTTTCATTTTCTTTTTTTTTTTTTTTTCCTTAAAAAGGCCCTATCCAAATATCTGGATAATAAATCATTTGCGTTTCCTAAGAAACTGGGTTTTTCGTTTTCCTTGTGGTTTTTGTGTTCTTGTCGCCTCTGAGCCCCACTAACATCTGAAGCTCTCTTCCATTCTTTTCCTTCTTTCTTTCCTTTTTCTTTCTTTCTTTCTCTTTTTTTTTTCTTTTTTTGCTTGACAGGAGAAAACAGAACTGAATCCGACTCTTCAAGGAGGGAAGGAGAGTGAGAAAGCCAAAGAGGCTGGGGGAGGGGAACTGCGACCCGTGGCTCTCCAAAGCCACAAGGCTGAGGACGGTGTGGGGGGGTCCTGTCCCCACACAGTCCCCAGGGGCCTCAGTCCAGAGGAGATTGTGGGGTTCGAGCGACACTGGGCCGGTCAACGGCAGAGCACGGAGGCTTCCTAAGGCTGGTGGTGGTCTGGGGGTAGGGTGAGGAGCAGGAGGGGACAGGGGGCCACTCAGCTGTGAGCCAGGGCCGGTAGAGCCAGACACTTCTAGAAGGAGGCTGTCCGGGCCTTCCTGGCACCACCTCCGACTGGTCCCCGCTGGCCGGCCTGGCCGGGCCGTGTGCACTCAGCAGTCCCCGTCCGTGGCCATGGCCAGCAGCATCTCACTCTTGCCCATCTCCTCCAAGGCACTGGCCAGGCTGTTGAGGTCCCCGTCGTCCTGCTGCTGAGCTTCCCAGAGGTCTAGGATCACGCCCGTGGGACTTGCTTTGGTGGCGAAGTAATTCAGGTACCTGGGGATGGGAGGGACAGGCGTTGGCTTCCTGGGGGCGCTCAGCACCTCCCAGAAGTCTGGGGGTGGGGGGAAACTCGGGGAGTGGTGGGAAGACTGTGAGCCCCAGCATCCTCGGGTCTTGGGTCTAAGTTCCACCTCCCCTGCCTGGAGCTTTGCCTCTCAAATAGGAATGATGGCAGCCACCTCGTCTCATGGGCTTGGATCTAAAGCATCCCCTGAAAGGTTCATTACGCCTGGTCCCTAATGCGAACTAGTGTTCAAAGGTAGGACTTTCAGGAAGTGACCGGACCTCCAATCTGAATAGGACACTGGGAGGGGGAAACGGTGGGAGGCGGCAGCTCACTGGGGGTGTGGCTTTGAAGGGCACCTTGCCCAAGCCAAAAGACATCCTTCCTCCTGTAGACTGTCTCTGGCCTCTTATCACAGCCAGGTAGTCTCATACCACAGTGCCTCTTGCTGTAGAGGACTGAACTCAAAGGAAGCAAGGGTCCACACCCTGTCTTGGTTTTTGTTTTTGTTTTTTTTAAATAATTTTAATTTTTTTTTTAATTTTTTATTTTTTTATTTGAGAGTGACAGACACAGAGAGAAAGACAGATAGAGAGAGAGAGAGAGAGAATGGGCGCGCCAGGGCTTCCAGCCTCTGCAAACGAACTGCAGACGCGTGCGCCCCCTTGTGCATCTGGCTAACGTGGGACTTGGGGAACCGAGCCTCGAACCGGGGTCCTTAGGCTTCACAGGCAAGCGCTTAACCGCTAAGCCATCTCTCCAGCCCTTGTTTTTGTTTTTTTAATTACCTGTATTTTAAATTTTTTAAAATTTTTTTGAGAGAGAAAGGGGTGGGGGAGAGTGCGCGCGTGCATGGGTGTGCCAGGACCTTCGGCCTGCTGAGAACGCCAGGCACGTGCGCCCCCTTGTGTGCATGTGTGATATTGCGCAGCTGCATCACTGCATCTGGCTATGTGGGACCTGGAGATTTGGATATGAGTTCTTAAGGCTTCTCAGGCAAGTGTCTTAACAGCTAAGTCATCTCTCTAGCCCTTGGTTTTTTTTTTAATTAATTACATATTTTATTTATTTATTTGCAAGCAGACACATCCACACAGAGAAAGAGAGAGGAGGGAATGGGCATGCCAAAGCTTCTAGCCACTGCAAATGCACTCCAGATATATTTGTCACTTGGCTCTCGAATAGGATGTGTATCTGGCTTTATGTGGGTACTGGGGAAACCAAACCTGGGCCCTTGGGCTTTGCAGACAAGCTCCTTAACCACTAAGCCACCTCTCTAGCCCTGTCTCATTCTTTTAAAGTAATTTATTTATTTATTTGAGAGGCAGAAAGAAAGAGGCAGAGAGAGAGAGAAAATGAGCATGCCTGGGTCTCTAGCCACTGCAAACAAACTCCAGATGCATGCACCACCTTGAACATCTGGCTTATGTGGGTCCTGGGGAGTCAAACCTGGGTCCTTTGGCTTTGCAGGCAAGCACTTTAACTGCTAAGCCATCTCTTTAGTCCCCTGTCTTGTTCTTTATGCTCCTCATTACAATGTAAAGAGTCTGGCGCCCTGGGGGACTGCCTGAGTAGCAAGGCAAACTCTTTTCTTCCTCCCGCCTTCCATCCCTGCCTGATCTTGCCCCACCAACTCCCCTGATGCTAGGAGCAGAGCCTTAGCCATCTTCCAAGCCCCACCCATTTGAATAAGATGTCTTATGCACTATCTCTGCTCCAGGCACGTGGGTTAACCAGTTTTCCCTAACCACACGCCTTTATCATTGCCCTCCTGCACGTCTGGCACCGGAAGTTCTCTTGGCATATTTCCGGGGTGCCTGCTCCATCCAGGAGCTAGAGTGCTGATGGTGAGCACATCTCCCTGGTGTCAGGGCTGGGTCTGCTCATGAGACAGGCAGATGAAGTATTTCTCCACGCCACAGAGGAACAGGACTTAGAGAACAGCGGTCACTTACAGCCCGTTTGGTTCACTGGCCAGTGCTCTGGGAGTGGCGCTTGGTAAAGGAGCAATTGTCTTAGACTCCGTGCATCCGGATCCAGCCCTGATCCACCACAAATGGGGCAGGAAGCCAAGCCGGGAGCAGTCCCTGGATTGCCGAGACACCTGCCTCACTGTCCTTCCAGAACCCCGAGGACGGGGCTGTGTCTGGAGGGTGGGACACTCACCGGTCCATGGACAGTTTCTGTGCCAACAGCCGCCAGTCGTTGCCCCGTGAGTTGGAGGCGTCGAGGCTGTTGCAGATCTTCTGGCGGATGGACAGTGGAATCTTGAAGGCATAGGGTCCCAGCTGGGTGGTGGCAGCGTTGCCAGGGGCAGAGCAGAGAGCGTCCAGGGAGCCGGCCGGGGTCTGGAAGAGCAGGGCTAAGAGTGAGAAAGGTGCCAGGCAGGAGACCGTCAGCCCCTCTGCCTGGGTGGCGAGCTTGCGGAGGCTCAATCCCCTAATCTCCCCTACGTGCTTTCTGGCCACTCACTTCCCTAGGACAAGGGCTGTTCACTGCCTGTGTCTCGGGGGTGTGCCCTACGCGGGGCTGGCCCTGGGCAAACGTGAATGCAGCCTTGTGAAATGAGGAACCTCATGAGTCACAGCCATGGCTTAGTTCATGTAGACCTACTTAAAATTACATGTTTATGGGGGAGAGAGAGAGAGAGACAGAAAGGGCATACCAGGGTCTCCAGCCACTGCAAACAAACTCCTTGTGCATGTGACTTATGTGGGCACTGGGGAAGTGAACCTGAGTCCTTAAGGTTTGCATGCAAGTGCCTTAACTGCTAAGCCAGCTCCCCAGCCCCAGGCCCAATTTACACAGATAGAAAACCAAGTCTAGACAGGGGCAGTCACTGGCCCAGTGGCAGGTCTGGCTCCAGATTTATACTCTGTGCTCCTTCAGCTGCCCTGGAATGGGCCCCCGGTTTCGTTGGTTGTTGAGCTACCCTGCCTTTCCAGATGCCTTCCTGGGGTCTTTGGGTGCCGATCCCTTATTTTCCAGGCTACAGCCTGGTCTGTGCTGATCTGGACTTAAAGCCGGCCTTGACAGCGTCTCATGTAGCCTTGGCTGGCTTTAAACTTGCTTTTTGTAGTCAAGGATGACCTTGAACTCCTGATCTTCCTGCCTCTATCTCCTGAGGGCTGGAATTACAGGTATGTGTCAGCATGCCTGGTTTATGCAATGCTACAGATCGAACCCCAAGGCCTTGGGATCGCAAGCAAGGTGCTTGGTCAACCAGACAACATGTTCGGCCCCTAAGACTTTCTTCCTCATCTTCCCCATGCGGACCGTCCCTACCCTGTTCCTGGTGGGTGTGACAACGTGACGAGATAGCACTCAGCAAGTAACCATGTCCCTGCTGTGACTCGGGAGGGAAAGGGGAGATGTCACTACGGGAGACGAGTGGGTGGGAGGGGCATGTATGACGCGGCCCCAGCGCCGGGGGGGCCTCGGGGGCCCTCACCTCGGACAGCGTGGTGCGCAGCTGGAAGATCTGGCCCTCTCCTTCCACCTGCCGCACGCAGACCTTGCAGGTGAGCTCCGTGGAAGCCAGGCTGTGCCGCTCCAGGGTGAAAGTGCAATGCAGGGCCTTCTGGCTACCGCTCCAGATGTGACAGAAGGGGATCTCCTGCGGGGCGGGGGTGGGGTGGTGGGGGTCAGGGCTGCAGGTGAGGCCTGGCATCTCCCTCCCTGCCAGTACAGCCACGGGAGAGAGGGTCCATCTCAGGGAGGGCTGGACCTATGGGGGTATTGGCGGGGGGCACTCAGGGTCCTCCACCAGATAGGCAAGAGTCTGGAGGAGAGCTGATACCGTGCCTTTGGTTCCAGAGGGAGCCGAGACAGGGGGGCATGGAGGGAGAGGTCACTGATGGTGTGCCTGGGCGTCAGACACAAGTTGGAGCCCCTAGGGCCATGATGGTGGGGTTGGGAGACAGAGAGAGGAGTGCTGCCAGTGGACTAGGCACACACACGCTCACAGATGCCTAGGCCTCTGGGAAGGGGGTTGATGGACATGGGCGCTTGTGTCTGGGGGTGCACCGGGGCTGAAGGGAGTGTGGGCGTCAGCAGCACAGAGTTTAGGGCCTGAAGATGGCTGAGACCATGGGAGGGTGACAGCGACGATGGTGCTTCAGGGCAGAGGGTGGACGCGGCCTCCCTGCCCCATCCCAGGCCCAGCCCCCCACCTGGTACTTAGCCAGCAGTTTGCTCCTCCAGTGGGCATGGGGGAGGTCATGGAGGGAGAGGCGCAGGTTGTGGTAACTGTCCTTAAACAGCAGGGCCTTGGGCTCTTCCACCAGGTAGCCACCCAGGGTCCGCTCCAGCTCCAGCACCTCCTGTGGATGGGACAGGGTGAGGGGAGGGCGGGTCTCTCGTCACTCTTGGCCCTGTGTCCTTTCTGCTGCCAGCTGGGATGCTGGGCCCACCTGGGCACCGAGCACAGGGTCCACCTGACCCACTGGGAAGGTGCTTCGGACGAATGGGCGTGGAAAGGCGAGTGACTGAGCAGAACACAGACAGACGGCGGGACGCATGAATGGATCCACAGATGGACTGGTGGGTGGGTCAAAGGGTGAAAATGGATGGTAATTAGACGGGGGACTGGGTGAATGGCTGACCAGGTGCACGGGCGGTGAGTGCATCAACACACATATAAACAACTGGACAGATACATGGGTGGGTATATGAATGGAAGGATATTTGGTGAATGAGTGGAAAGATGAGAGATGGTGGGACAGAAAAGTAGGCTATTGACTGAATAAGTGTAGGGTTAGATGAGCCGAAGGATGGTGGGTGGGTGGGCAGACGGATGCACAGACAGATGATGAGTCGACGGGGCCTGGAAAAGCAGGCTGTCATCAAGCCCAAACGCGTCAAGGACCCCGGAGATCTCCACACCCCTTTCTGGCCAAGGTGGACACTAGCCAACGCCAGTGCCACTACAGTGTTCCTAGGAGCCTTCCACGGTTCCTGGGCCTCCTGGAATGCCAGGCCAGCACAATCCCCACAGGGACTCTCCCTCCCTCCGACGGGGCCTTTTCACTGACGTTGCATCAGTTCCCAGCGCGGGAGTCTGAGAAAGCCACAGGAGGCCAGGAGACAAAGAGGTGGGGAGCGACCACAGCCCAGGGCAGGCTGTGGCTGACGGATCTGCAGTACACAGGGGCCTGTGGGGTGGCCCTGGCATTCCTACCTTCAATGCTATGGGTGTGTCCTCCAGGCAGTAGACCCTGAGGCTGTATTCTAGAGAGGTACAGAGAGCAGGGGCGAAGATGGCCACCTGGAGCCGCTTGACCGCTGAGCGGGAGTAGGACTCGCCCGTGAACACGTAGGTGCCCAGCTGGTCCAACAGGATGTGGCAAGACCTGGCTTCCAGCTGGCAGTAGCAGGGAGTGTTCAGGGTCTCCTCATCCAGGGTCACCACCTCCTAGAGCAGGGGGCGGATGGGGTGAACAGGCTGTGGTGACCCAGGCCGGGTCAGGAGCAAAGGAACTGTCCGGAGAGCTGACCGCCCTAGCCGGGGCTCCTCACCTCCCAGTGGCCCTGGTGGGCCTGGGTCTTGAGCTGGAAGATCCAGTCGCCAGCGCTGACTTCGGCACAGTGGGGTACGGTGAGAATGACGGGGCGGCACAGGAGAAGGCCCGTGGGCCCGCAGGTCACCGAAGGGCTCAATACTGTCTGGGTCCCTTCCGAAAGTGGGCTGGGGGGAGGGGAGACGGGGGCAGTGAGCCGAGGCTGCAAGTCCTCTGAGGCATCAAGAGCTCCTGCTACACCTTGAACTTCGCCCAGGGCCTGCGACATGACATGACTTTGCTGCTCAGGGGGCTGGATCCCCAGACTTCATGGGGATGGAGGGGGCAGAGAACTTCCTTGAAACTGACTCTAGATTTTTTTTTAAGAAAAGATTCATTTATTTATTGTTTGTTTATTCTTTTGAGAGAGAGGCAGATGGAGAGAGAGAATGGGCGCACAAGGGCCTCTAGCCACTGCAAATAAATTCCAGATGCGTGTGCCCTCCCCCTTGTTCATCTGGCTTACGTGGGTACTGGGGAATCGAACCTGGGTTCTTAAGGTTCGCAGGCAAGCGCCTTAACTGCTGAGCCATCTCTCCAGCTCCTGATTTTAGATTTGACTGTCGTAGTATAAGATTCTCACAGCCAAATTCTTGTGCAGTTCCAAAGGTCCTGAGCTTTTAGAACATCCCTTTTGCATCACGCACGTGTGTGGTGTGCACATGTGTGTGTAGATGTGTGCGCCCTGTGTGTATGCGTGTAGAGGCCAGAGAACATCAGGCGTCCTCTTCTACTCCTCTTCCGCTTGCTTCCTTGAAAGAGAGTCTGAATCTGGGGCTCCCATTTTTGGCCAGTAAGCCCTGACAATTTTCCTGTCTTTGATCCCCAACAGGATTGGGGTTCCAGGCATGTGGGGCCACAGCCAGCTTTTTATGCGGGTGTTGGAGACAGAACTCAGACTGTCTCAGGCCTTCATGCTTGCATGGTAAGCACTCTTCCTCACTAAGCCAGCTCTCTAGCCACTGGAACATTCTTGATAGATGTTGCCCCCGCCCTAAGGACAGCTGATACCAATCTATACAACCACCAGTGTCAGGGACAGAGCTCTGTGCCCGTGCTCTTGGAGACATGAAGGGATTAATATTTTTGGGGGGAGGGGGGTGGAATCTGTAAATTCCTTAAGCAAAAACAACTCCACATAATCTTATGATTGTTTTCATTACCTTGTCTGTGACCATGAATCATGTCACGTGTTCTCATAAACCGCCAGGGGCTGTGTATGTGCATAGGTATGTGTGTGTGTGTGTGTGTGTGTGTGTGAGAGAGAGAGAGAGAGAGAGAGAGAGAGAGAGAGGTGGAGGGTGCCAGTTACTTGCTCATGCCCTTGGCCCAATTCTGTACTGAGACGTCCAGTTTGTGGTGCTTCATTTGCGCCATCAACCTGGCCGGCTTTAGAACCACCTAGGAGACTCCCACCTCTGACTATGTCTGCGCTGGTGTTTCCAGAGGGGTTTATATTCAGAGGGGAGACCCACCCTGAAGGAATATAGCCCATCTCACAGGCTGGAGTTCCCAGCTGAAGAAAAAGGGAGGATGTGGGCCAAACACCAACCCTCGTCTCTCTGCTTCCTGACCGTGGATGCCGCGGGAGCAGCTGCCCCTAGTTAGAGCTCTTCCTGCTACCAGAGCCAAAATAAACCCGACTTTCCTCAAGGTACAGTAATAGATATACTAATTTATAAGACCTCTGTACACAGCAAGGATTAAGCTGCTGTTCGGTTTGACCCATTTAAACTGTGGTGATGGAAGATCACGGCCGTCCCTGGACAACAACCTTAGGCCCCAGGACCAGGCTCAGCAGGGGAGATGGATGAGGTACCACCCAGCCAGGGCTGGGCTTTACTTACAGGGTGTTTTCAGCCTTGTGGATAAGTAGGTACATCTCGTAGAACTTGCCCTGGGGAATGGCTCCATGGGGCACCAGCAGGCTGACCCCTAGGGGTTGGGAGAGGGAGAGGAAGGTCAGAAGGGAGGGCCTGGAGGAAGCTGGGGAGCTGGGGATGATGTTCTGACTTGGGGAAGGAAGAGAGGGACTGTCTTTTGCGGGGGTGGGGGGGCTGGATGCAAGTAGAGGCTTGGCTGTGGACCACAAGCTGCCTCATCCCGGAACACGGGGTTCTGCCATTGCTGTGAGACCAGGAGGTCCCGGTGCCCGCTCCATGCTGGCTCAGGACGGGCTTCCGGGAAGCTGCCAGCCGCCACTTTGACGGGGCTCCTGTGACGGCTAAGCTGGCTGTCAACTTGCCACGATTTATAATTACCACAGAAACAAGTGTCTGGGGGTACCTACGGAGGCGTTTCTAGATCAGCTTAGGTGAGTTGAGAGCTACCGTTCCATGGTCCCGGACCAATCAGAAGGAGAGGGTGAGCTGGGCACCGGAGTTAGCCCTCTCTGCTTCCTCACCGTGGACCGACTGACCTGCTGCCATGCCTTCCCCCCCCCCCCCCCCGCATGGTGGGCTGTCACCTGGAACCGTAAGCTGAAACAAACCCTTCCTCCTGAAGCTGGTTCTCACCAGGTAGTTGCCCATAGCAACAAGGAAGTCACTAATACCAACCACACCGCTGCTCTGTAGTGACACTGAACTCAAGACTGCTCCCCTTCACCTAACAGAGAAACTGAGGCCAAGAGGGGCAGGCCCAAGACTCTCCTGCCGTACAGAGGCCCAGGCAGTCCTGACGCCGGCTTGTCTCCATTTTACAGTCCCTTCGAGCTCCAAGCCTCACTTCCCCTCTTAGGTCCTGGGGCCAGGCAAGGCTCAGTGGGTAGGCACTGGGGGACTGTCTAGAGTCAACCAGCTGAGACCAGGTGACAGGAACACAGAGCAGGAGCCCACCTGTGTTGGGAATGCTCAGCCTCCCACCCAGGCAGCCAAAGGTGCCACTGACGCTGCTGCCCGGGTCTCGTGGCAGGCCCAGGAGCTGCTGCTGGGAGCTGAGGCTGGCGCTGCGCATGTGCAAGAAGTGGGCATCCCGGGAGAACTCGCCGGGGTATGTGCCGGATGGCAAGACGCCCAGGAGGTCGGTCCCGTCAGGCAGGCCGGACCCGGAGCCAGCGGTGCCGGAGCTGTAGACCTTGATCTTGAGGTTGGGCAGGGGATCCAGAAGTGGTGAGTTGGTCATGGGGATCTTGTCGGCCGGGTCCTGCAGGGCGTACACGGGCCCGCGGTAGATGCCCGCGCTGGCCGTCAGGTCGGGAGGGACAGACGGATGCAGGAGTTGTGGATTGCCTGTGGGGGTTAAAGGTCAGATGCCCAGCAGCCCATTCTGCTCCCAACAGGCGTTCTGCTGTGTTCGGTGGGGGGGGGGGGGCGTGGGAGGGAAGTGGGGGGCAGGAGGCTCAAGTGCCACCTGCTGTAGAAAGCTTTGGGCATACCAAGAAACCTCCCACGAGGGAGTGGGAAGGCCCAGCTCTGGTGGCCGCTGCACCCCTCGGGTCCCAACCATGCCACACCCCAGGCGCCCTTGGGTCCTTACTGGGCCTCACAGTCTTGAAGTTGACGGGGTGGAAGCCACCAGTGAGGGCGGCCGAGGAGTCGGTGATGTCGGTGTCAAAGTCGTGGCAGTTGCGGCGGTACACGACCACCCCCACGGCCATGAGGACAGCGACGACCACGAAGACGGCCACCACGAGGCCCGCGTACAGCGCCACGTCTCCCGAGGCCTCCGCAACTGCCGGGCAGGGGGGTCACGTGAGGGGCTTGGGGACAGGCTGAGGTCTGTCCTGACAGGCTCGTGGTCTCGGGTGGCTTTCAGACCCCTCTGCTGTCAGTCTGTCCGTCAGTGAGACCCCCGGCGGGCTGCCCCCCTCCTGCTGTGTATTGGGGTGACATAATAAACAGGTCTAGTCCTGGCTCAGAGCCACCACACAATTCCTGTGGGAGCTGAGGTTTAAGAGACAGAACCTCACTCAGTCAGTCCACAGCGACTTCCCTATGGGCCGAAGGCCTCAACTTCCCCCAAGACTTTTCTTTTCCTTTTTCTTTTCTTTTCCTTTTTCTTTTTTTTTCGAGGTAGGGTCTCACTCTAGTCCAGGCTTACCTGGACTCACTATGTAGTCTCAGAGTGGCCTCGAACTCACAATGATCCCCCTACCTCTGCCTCCCAAGTGCTGGGATTAAAGGCGTGCGCCACCACACCCAGCTAACATTATTTGTTTGTTTTGAGGTAGGGTCTCACTCTAGCCCAGGCTGCCCTGGAATTCACTATGTAGTCTCAGGGTGACCTCGAACTCACGGTGATCCTCCTACCTCTGCCTCCCGAGTGCTGGGATTAAAGGCGTGCGTCACCACGCCCAGCAACCCAAGTCTTTCCTAAGTAGCTTCCCCAGGCATGTCCCCATTCTCTGCTGAGGGTGAGAAGTGGAGGCGGCGGGCGGCGTGGGGTAAGAGGAAAGGCCACGGTGGATGGAGAGGCGGTGAGATGGATGGATGGAGTTGGGAGAAACTACCCAGGGCTAGACCGCCCTCCCGCAGGGGGTGGCCACAGCTGAGAATAGCTACTCCCAGCCGGGCAGGACTTTCTGTGAGCGTGGGAGCGTTCTCTTACATGATCCCATGTGCGCCTACCCTCCGGGGGCTACTGGACGCTGAAAGGTAGCTGCTACAACCAGGGAGCGGGGCTTATAAACGGACTGAGTTTGAATGAAGCGAGATAGTTTATACAGCTGCCTGGGGCTAATGGCTACAGCGGCCGGCTCAGGCCGAGCCAAGACGGTGGCCATCAAGATGGAAGTACCCGTCTATTCTCTCTCTCGCTCTCTCTCTCTGTCGCCCTGGGGAGCTCTCCGAGTAGAAGCCTGCTTTCCCAACTTAGTTCTGCACACCTTTGTGGGGGGGGGGGGTCAGCCCAAGCTTTCCAGCACAGACGGCCGTGACTTCCCACCTTGGGTGTCGGTGACATTTCTTGTCCTTCTAACTCTCTCCCTGGATGTCCCCCACTGGGGCTGCTACCCGGGCAGGCCCTCGGGCTCCCCACCTCTCCAGCGGCTCCTGGCCCCGCAGGATGTGGGTTTCCCCAGCTGGGCTCTGCACATTAACACCCTCGCTCATGTGGGGCTACCCGCCCTTCCTAAGATTCACACTCCCATCAGCCACCAGCTTCTCCCCTGCATTGAGCTGGGCCTCAATGCTGATTTTACGGCTCTAGAATGATCTGGAAATTGTGCTTTAATGACCTCAGGCTGTGTGGGGAGAGGCTGTGTTGCGCTGATACTGCTGCATTGGCAGCATGGCCCCTTGGGGCTGGAGACTAGCCTCCAGGGAGCTGGCGCAGGGCAGCGGGCACTACAAATGACCCAACCCAGCTGCTGAGGGTAAGTCTGGGACACAGCTATAGACGGGCATGGTACTGTCCCTCTGCACTTATCCCAGAAAGAAGGGCCACAAAAATATGTGGTTCAGCTACGTCCTGGCTTGCTCCTTGGGCCATTCCCTTCTTTTCTCCAATATTCAGTTTCTTGCCTCAAAAGGAGGGTCACAGGGCATCCAAGAGCTTGTAAACCAAGGGCCTTGACCACATGCCTCATGGAATGCAGGGATCCCATGAGGGTGGGCATGGGGGAGGAGGGATAGCGTCAACTTTCCCAGCTCTGTGCCCACACCCAGGGGAAAAAAAAAAAAATAAAACCCAGCCAAAGAGAGCCAGGGATCCCCAGAGGAAAGAGACAGCCACGAAGCGGGACTTACGGTGGTTTTTAGGATCGCTTAGAGTTCTCTTATCTGTCGAGGGAAATAAAGGGAAGACAACGACACAGGTGGTGAGCAAAGGATGGCAGACAGGGTGATGGGGACATGGCACGGATGAGATGATGGAGGAGGGGGATGAACGGAGGCCCTGTGGGTTGGACTGTTCGACTGGGGCTGGGGCATGGGGGCTCCCTCACCTGGCTCCAGAGCCCCCTCCCCTAGGCCTCCCCCTCCCCCAGCTGCCTGAGCACTCACTCTGCATGCACAGCCCGTCCGTGCAGTTCTTGGAGTCGAGCAGCGCCCCGCTGCAGTCCCGGCCCCCGTTCTGCGGCGGGGGCGCCATGCACTCGCGGCTGCGCCAGTGCGCGCACTCGGTGCTGCAGGCCGACCACTTGCTCCACTCGGTCCACGCGCCGTCCACTGCCAAAGCACAGCGCGCACGGCCGCGTTGACGCGCGTGGAACGTCACGGAGCACCAACGCGCACACCCCGGGAAACCCACGCCGCGCCCAGACAGCCCGGGGCTGGCGAGCAGAGTCCACCAAAGGACGTGCCAGGTCATTGGCACAGACAGAGCACCGCACACCCAGCACGTGGTCACCCAAGCACCACCAGAGGGTGGTCAGGTGGACAAGGTGGGTGGGGCAGGTGGGCATACGCCGTCACACTGCCTCGCTGTGTTGGGAATCCCGTCTCAGTTCTGAACACGTCCCGTAGGAGGAGGGTCTGGGCGCGGCAGGATGCCCCCCCCCCCGTCCCGGCCAGCAGTCTCTACCTGGGCACACAGTGGTACAGGCTGTCTTCTGGAAGGCCTGGCCCTCACAGAAGGCACCTCCGTTAAGGGGAGCCGGGTTGGTGCAGGTCCGTGTGCGCTTCTGCCAGCCTCGTCCACAGCGGTTGGAGCAGGGCGACCACTCTGCCCAGCTGGACCAGCCTCCGTTCACTGTACAGGGAGCAGCCATGCCGTGGTTGGCGTGGACCCGGGCCACCCGAGGTCCCCCAGGCCCACGTTTTCTGGCCTGACCATCTTGGTTAGAACCCCTTGCCTGCAAGGCTGGGTACTCGAGATACCACTGTTGGTGTCTGAGAAGACCTGGGAGGTCACTTTCTCGTCCCTGACCCACAGCGTAGTGACCAACGTCCTGACGGGTATCTCAGGGTTATCTGGTGTACAACAAAGCATCCGGGACTGGATTTGGGACTAGATCCCAGGATAGAACATTCCAGTCACTTCAGCAATGGCTCTTACCCTGTGACCTCTGAGGCCCCGGGAAACAGTCTGGGCAGTATCTCTAACTCTTCTGGGATACAGGCTTGGGTGTGGCGATCTGACAGGTGCCTGGCCTTCGACTCTGACCCCAGGAGAACTGAGTCTTCTTTACAAAGATGGCTAAGGGCCGGGTGTGGTGGTGCACACCTTTAATCCCAGTGCTCGGGAGGCTGAGGTAGGAGGATGGTTGAGAGTTTGAGGCCACCCTGAGACTGCCTAGTGAATTCCAGGTCAGCCCAGGCTAGAGCAAGACCTTACCATAAAAAAAGAAGAAGAAGAAGAAGAGGAAGAGGAAGAAAAATGGCCAATAAGGGGCCTTAAGGAGTGGTAAATACTCTTGGCTAGAGACCCATGAGTGACAAACTGGGCTATTTATCTTGCATGTGTGACCTCGGTCAATTGACCTTCACCTCTGGCTACCTCTCCCTACCATTTCTGGGTGCCCGCTGACCTCCTGGCAGGTAGGGTGAGTGGCCTCTCCTCCCTCCTGCCAGAGCATCCGAGGGTGACCACGGCGGCGAGCGCGCCTGGCCCATACCGAAGACGATGACGGTGGCTGTGGTGCTCCGGCGCTTAGCCACGATGTTCTTGGCCACGCAGGTGTAGTTGGCCGTGTCTGACAGTCGAGCCTGGCGAATGATGAGGTTGTGGTCGATGGTGAGAAGGAAGTTGGTGTCCTGGGTGGGGTCGATGACATCCTCATTCTTGAGCCATTCCACCTGTGGAGTCGGGGGACGGCAGTGAGGGCCAGTCAGCCTGCTGGCCCCGGGAATGGGCCCCCTGCAGAGGGCAAGAGGGATCCAAGGTGCCCAGAATGGTGGTCCCATCCAGGCCCACACTGGGCAGTGAGAAGGTGAGGCAGTGCACGGCACTCGGGAGGCAGAGGTAGTAGGATCGCCGTGAGTTCGAGGCCACCCTGAGACTCCATAGTGAATTCCAGGTCAGCCTGGGCTAGAGTGAGACCCTACCTCAAAAAAAAAAAAAATAAAATAAAAAAGAAAGAAAGAAAAAGAAAAAAGAAGGTGAGGCAGAACCTCCCTAGGCCTGCAGCGCAATGGAAAGTAGCAGTTATCAGGCTGGAGAGATGGCTTAGTGGTTAAGGCGCTCCACGCGTGACGCAAGCATGTAAGGTTGCACGTGCACACAAGGGGACACACACGTCTGGAGTTTGACGGCAGTGGCTGGAGGCCCTCCCTGGCACACTAATTCTCTCACTCTCACATTAAAAGGAAAAAAAAGGAAGTCGGTTGGGTTTGCCTCAAAGAAAGAAAGAAGGAAGGAAGGAAGGAAGGAAGGAAGGAAGGGAGGAAGGGAGGAAAAGAAAGAAAGAAAGAACGAACAAACAAGTTATCAGCTGGACAAGCTTGGGAGACCAAGTACTTCAGCTCTGCCAACCAAACAGCACCCACTCTACAGGGTTGGGGTGAAGGTGGCATGCCTGGCTAACAGGAAGTAACAAGCAAGCCCAGGCTGCCAGTTCATGCCCCTCATAAGCGCAAACTTTAGCAGCAGCTCGGAGCAGGGCCCTGGGTTCAAATCTCACTTCTGCCGCTCATGACTGGCTACCCCGCCCTCCCAGCACCATCTCCGTGCTCTGAGGCTGGCCCTGCCCATCCTACAGGGCTGCTGCGGAGGTCAGGATGCCCAGGTGGCAGCTACCACCCAGGTGTCCATGGCACCTGTGGTCCAGGAAAGCGTGGACAGAGCAATCGGTAAGACTTAGGGGTTGGATGGGCTGGGTCTCGGGTAGAAGGACCGTGACTTCCAGGACCACTAGTCCAGGACCAGGAGTAAGGACGGGAAGTACGCCCGGCCCCGAGGAGGACTAAGTACACACTGCTGGGCGGCCGCAGTGAAGGGCAGGGGTTGCCAGCTGATGGGGTGGGTGGACTCTGGGCACATACTAACAGCCGATGGCACTCACAAGGCTGGGCCCTGGGTTGCAAGTGAGGAAGGACATGTTGGGGGGCTGGGCCAGGGGCTTGCCCAAGAGCCCTGGGTGCCCCCAATGTCACCCGTGGAGGGCCTGGCGTGTGCTAGGGTTTGCAGAGGTGGCAGGGCCATGGACGCCCAGGTGGGTCATCCTGAGCCTCGCTCTCCCCCTCCGCGTCACGAGGGGCCTCGAGGCAGTGCTACGGTGACTCAGGGTAGACGTCCTGGCCCTTGGGGCATTCCCCGCGACCCACTCACCTCGGCCACAGGCACCCCCTCCGGTGGGCGGCACTGCAGCAGCACCTCGTGGTCCAGGGGCACTTCCTTCCCCAGCGGCTCCTGGTCAAAGTTCTTGCGCAGGTCTGGGAGGAGCGAGCGGGTGGGTCAGTGGGCTGGGGCGGCAGACAACTGAAGTGCTCGGACGTGACCACCAGGGGGCAGTGAGAGCCAAGGGACGGGTTCACAGGTTGCCTTCCCATTCACGCGTGGAAGCTAGGGGCACTGGGGCCCCTCCCTGACTCTGGGACCCCAGGCAAAGAGCAGGCTAGCCGGGGTGAGGAAGCCCGGACATGGTCAGGATTTTCTGGGTCAAGGAGCTGCAGGACTGATGTCCCTATAGTGGACCTCCCTTCCTGGCACCCACAGAGCAGGAGATGGGCACTGGGGTGGTGGTTGGTGGGGGCGGGGGTGGGCGTTGGGGACAGAGGAGACATGAGAGTGGCATACAGGCTATGCGGACGTAGGCCCTGTGACTCTTGGTGGTGCCCGCGGAGCTCCAGGCCACACATTGGCACCAGTAGTCCTCCAACCCAAAGAGCTCCTCCACCTGCTGCCGAGACACCTCGATCTGCACCTCTCGCACCCGCAGGCCTGGGAGGAGGAAGAGGGGGTCGTCAGGGATAGGGAAAGGGGAGCATGGGGGACACAGGACTGCCCGCCTCTCTTCCACCCTGGGCCCGTGGCTCTTGTGAAGACTCGCTGCTTGTTTCTGCTGCCACTCCCTGTCCCCAACAGCCGCCCTGCGGGCTAAGGCTCGGTCCCCTCCGGCCCACTTGCCAATTAGGAGCTGGTGTGTGGGGGACAAGACGTCTCAGCAAGAAGACCCAGGGGCCCCCCAGTGGTCTGCAGCCCCCCAAGCCCCGGCGATTCTGCGGCTATACCCACGGCAGGCAGCCTCAGTGTGTAACCGTCCAGTCTAGATGCTTCCTTGCCCAACTCCTGTAGCCACAGGGCATTGCGTATCTGTCTCCTGCCAGGAACTCTCCTCGACTCCCTTCCAGGTCCAAAGTGCTCCCAGTTACCAGTGGGCTGGGATGCCTGCTAGTCCAGGCAGGAGCTGGGGATGAGCCTGTCCCTCCTGTCCTAGCCACAGCTGTTCCCTCTATGCTGCATGGCCTGAGGGAACCCTGTCACTGTGTGTGGCTGATGGGGACAGGAGGCTCCGTTCCTAGGGCTTTGCAGGCTCTGTGTGTCCCTGGCAGCAGGGGCGAGAGCTGTGCTGTTGCTATGACCGGCAACCACCGATCACCCTCTGAGGGCCCTAGCAGGCATGATGTCCCATAGTGTCTGGAATGTTCCGCTGGCCGTGACCGAGGGGGCTCCTGGGACAGAGAGGGAAGGCCTGGTTGTGGGCTAAACGAGGAAGAAGCCAAGAAAAGCCAGGGGGGCAGGGTCAGAGAGGTTGTGTGGTTTCCCCACAGTCACGCAGCCGCAGTGAGGTCCCGTGGGTGGTGAGTTGGACTGTTCTGTTTTTGGTGAGATGGGGGGGTCTCCCTCTGCAGCCTGGGCTGGCCTTCCTGACTCGGCATCCCAAGTGCTGGGATTACAGGCAGACACCATCACGTTGGTTTTTTTTTTTCTTCAAATTTTATGTTCAGGTTTTGGGTGAGGATGGGAGTTTTAAATCCCTTAATTATTTTTAAAGCCTTGGCACGGTGCTAATATATGCAATGTCAGCCACTGGAGCTACTGTTAGGAGCGCTGTTGGTAGGCGCCGCCATCTGAGGTGTGGCTTTATGTCTGGGTGGATCTGAAATCCAAGCTTATTAGGGCAAAACAGAAATTAAGGCAGCAGAAGGGAGAGTGAGAGTACACGTTGGGGAAGACAGAGTCAGAGGCCGAGAGGGGGGGAGAGGAAAAGAAAAGGAAGACAGGCATATAGGGTTAGGAAGGGGAGGGATGAAGGGCCTGGGGCCGGGGGGCTCCCCACTGTCAGAGGCCATCTGCGGGCAGACCCTTCCCTGCTCCATGCTCTGGGAAAGGCATGTGACCCCGTGGCTCCTGCACTGGGGAGAGGACCGGTGACAACGGCCGCCGAGCCAGGCTGACACACGGGAGATGTGGAGAGCTGGCTGGTCTCTGCTGGGACCAGGGTGGGCTACACCTCACAGGGGAGGCCTCTGGCTTCGCTTCCCGTCCCCGGGGTCTAGTCATTTTGTCCCTCAGGGTCTGGGCTGTATCCAAGCACCACATATTTGGTTATGGGATACTACATGGCTAAGCATCCCAATACAATCCAAATTGTTCCCTAAACTGAAACTTCATTTTTATTATTTATTTATTTATTTATTTTCCAGGCTGACCTGGAATTCACTATGTAGTGTCAGAGTGGCCTCGAACTCATGGCAATCCACCTACCTCTGCCTCCCAAGTGCTGGGATTAAAGGCGTGCACCAACAGGCCCAGCTTATTTTTATTTATTTATTTTTAACGAGCCATGCTAGGGAACCCAGGGCCTCTGGCAAGAGCTCCACCACACAGCTAAATTATATCTCCAGTCCTTTCTTGCTTTTTTTTTTTTTTTTTGTTTTAAGATATTATCTTCCTACGTAGCCGAAGCTGGCCTTGAACTCGTGATCCTCCTGCCTTAGCTTCCTGAGGTCATGAGCCTGCGGCCACCAGATTTCCCCCCCAAAACCTTTAGTTCTCTGAATGCAGACGTGATGCTCTGAAAGTTTCACACCTGGAATGTTGCATTTTGGTAAAGTCTGGGCAAATCTAAAATCCAAAGAAAACCCTCTGAAATCTGAGACAGTTCAGGTCCCAAGCATACAGACAAGGGAGAACCCTATACAAACCCTTTTTGTCTCGTACAGAACACACCTTATTTCTGTAAAGGAAAGGTCTCGCCAGGCGTGAAGGGGAAAGTGTCCCCTTCCACTTACAGAAAGTTACAGCCACCGGCACTGAACTTGGATTTGGTGTCCCGGGATGGAGGCCAAACTTTGCTAAGCCAGGAGACTGACAGCGGGGTGAGAGGATCTGGGGGGCAGTCCTAGCTCCCAACAGAAACACGTGCCCTGATATGCATGGAGCGTTTCAGTGCTGCTGAGAGCAGTGGCCCTGGCCACTCAAGGTCAGGCTGGGAGATGCTCCTGAAGGTGAACAACTGCAGAGGGGGCCCAGGCCCAGGACGGCGGGGGGGGGGGGGGGTGGCTGGGCGGGGGTGGCCTCACCTGTGGCCTCGTCCACGCTTTCCTGCGTGACGTGGTCGCTCTGGCTGACCCACTCCCCGTTACACTTGAAGTAGATCTGCGTGGCGGGGAAGGCGCGGCAGCGCAGCTCCACGGCCTTGTTCTTCACGATGTAGGCGTCCTGCGGCTCGAGCAGGAAGTGTGGCAGCGGCTCGGCGGGCGCCGAGGGGAAGGAGTCCGGGAGCACCTGGCCGCCCGTCCCCGTACCTGCAGAGAGCGGGGCCCATGAGGCACGGGCTGGCATCTTACGTCTCAGACCCACTTTGCCACCAGGGCGATCCGTTCCACACACACACCCCACCCCCCAACCGATCCTGCTCTGGGATATGGGTGATTGTTTCCTTCTGGCTAGAGAAGTTGGGGAGCACGGTGGGGGTGGGTAATGCAAGGAACAAGACAAGGGAGGGGGGAAATCTGCTCTCCAGGCCTCCCGGAGTCCCCCACTCTGGCCCTGCCCAGCCTCGCTCTGGTCTCCCGGGGAGATGCCACTCTCCGCAAGAGGCCAAGGCTGGAGCGCAAACTGGACCAGCAATGCCCCTGGGCCACCGCTGACCTTTGCAGACCCAGCCAAGCTGGCCACATGGAGAGGCGGCCAGGGCCTTTGGGGTGTGGGGTGGGCTGGGGTGGATGGCGGAGCCAGGCCCCGGGAGCTCTGACTGTCCTCTTTCTGCCTCTTGCCCGGGCCCCCACCCTCAGTGAAGCCTCAGGGAGCCATCGCCCCGTGGCTCCCTCACGTGGCCCAGTGGGACGACGGCCGCTTCTGTCCGCGGAAAGAACAGCACCTCGGGAGGTGGCACATACAGGAAGGGAGGAAAGCAGGCCACGCGGGCGACTGGTCACAAGTCACTTAGGAAAATTAGCTTTGCAGTACCAAATGCTGAACAATCAGGTGTCTGGGGACAAGCCATGGGGGGGCAAGTCTGATGGCTCCAGAGGAAGAGGAATTAGGCTGTAGGGGTGGCATGTCTGTGGGGGCCCTCCTTCCAGCCATGCGCTTGTCTTCACCCAGGGGTACTGGCGGGCTCGGTGGGGATCGGGACTTGTTTCCTGGGTCCAGAGGCTGGATGTGGTCCTGAGGAAGCCCCCTAGGGGCTGGGGGGGGGGGTACATGGCTTCCCCAGGGCAGAATGAATAACCATTCCTGACTGCATTTTCTCTGTGTGGACCAAGAAACCCTGCTAAGAACTGGGGTGGCCTCTAGGCGCAGGAGGGGGGCAACAGCTGGCTCCAGGCTGCTCTTGATGTATGTGTATGAAAAAGAAAAGGACAGGAGCTGGAGAGATGGCTTAGCAGTTACAGTGTTTGCCTGCAAAGCCTAAAGACACAGGGTCGAGTCCCCAGCACCTATTTAAGCCAGATGCACAGGTGGCGCATGAGTCTGGAGTTTGCAGTAGCTAGAGGCCCTGGTGAGCCCATTCTCTCTCTCTCTCTCTCTGCCTCTTTCTCTCTCTCAAAATAAATAAATAAAATATTTAAGAAAAGAAAAAGAGACAGATCCACCAGCCTGGGGATGAAGGGGAAGCCAGCTAAAGGATGTCAAACCAGTTCTTCCAGCATGTTCTATGTGTCCCCAAGAGAGGACCTGACTTCTGCTCCGTCTCCTCCATTCCTGAGGACAGGGAGGAGAGCATTTATCCCCTCTCAGCTCCTTTAAGGTTGGCATGAAGGCCCAGAAGGGGATCTGGCACCAAGTAGGTACTTACAGCTGAGCTCAAGTGGGAACAAATGCCCATCAAACATCGGCTGAAATGTGGATTTATCTAATTCTGTCAACTACGCTGTAGGCATGTTCTGATAGTCCCCATTTTATAGAGGGGAAACTGAGGTTCTGAGTGGGGGGTAGAGTTAGGGTGACTGGGCCCCTGAAGCTAAAAAGGGCAGGAAAGTTTTTCTTATCTCTTGCCTAGTTCCAAAGAACTGTTTTTCCACAAAGTCAGGACCCCTTCTGGGAGGGAGGTCTTTCATAGGCTTTAAATGCTGTGGTTGGTCAAGTTAAGCTGATCTCTTCTGAGACAGCCCCTAGCCCTAACCAAACCAGCTGGCCCTCTGGTTCACCTGGGCCCAAAGACAGCCCACCACCCTAAGGTTATGAATACCTTTGCAAGGGGAGGGCAGGCTCTCGCTCTCTGATCACTTGGGACCTTCCAGCTGTGGGTGACTTTTTCCCTTGGCCTACGCCTTAGTAGGCCCAGCTGGGAGAGACCCCCAGCCCTTATTCTACACGTGGGCTCTTTATCCCCTCCAGCTCCCCACATGGCAGGAGCTCCTTGAACTTTCTTTTCTCTTTTCTTTCTATGCTTTTTTTTTTTTTTTTAATCTGCCTGGTCACACGGACTCCTGAGCTACCACATGGGCTTTTGGGCTCCACGTGGTACACTTCTCTTCTCCCCAGTTTATTTCCCCTTACCTTTCAGCCTTCAGCCTGCCCCTTTTAGCACTCCTCTGTAAAAGCTGAATAAAATGTATTTTAAAAATCATTCCCAGCCGGGCGTGGTGGCACATGCCTTTAATCCCAGCACTCGGGAGGCAGAGGTAGGAGGATGGCCGTGAGTTCAAGGCCACCCTGAGACTCCATAGTGAATTCCAGGTCAGCCTGGGCTAGAGTGAGACCTTACCTCGAAAAACAAAAAAAAACAAAACAAAACAAAAATCATACTCTTGAATCTGGAATTGCCAATTCTTTAGTTAGTCTGCAGACATGAACTCAGGGCTTAGGGTTCCAGGAAGCACCCCAGGACCCCCATTTCCCTCATTACAGTTCCAAAAGACTAAGCAACTTGCCCAAGGTCACACAGGTAGCAAGAGGCAGACACAAGAAGCGGACTCTGGCATCTGAGGCGATGCCCAGGACTGCTCACGCCAAGGCTGTCACGGTTCCATGATGCTGAGAGGGTGTGCCCATACAGGAGAAGCCTATGGGCACCCTGGCACTGGCCAGGGCCCTATAGTTGGTGCCCTCTCTCATCAAAGCACCGGTGAGTGTGCACTGGATAGGGTTTCCCTTTCAAAGCCGAGGAGGCGGAAGGTGGTCCTCACTGGGCGTGGGCAGCAAACCTGGGAAGGGCGCCGTGGGCTCCAGGGGCCAGATGTAGGCTCTCCACACCCGAGTTGGGAGGTGACCAGGTATCTGGATCTCAGCCCCAGGAGCCTGGCACTCTTTTTTTTTTTTGCGGTGGGGTCTCACTCTAGCCCAGGCTGACCTGGAATGCACTAGGTAGTCTCAGGGTGGCCTCGAACTCACGGTGATCCTCCTACCTCTGCCTCCCGAGTGCTGGGATTAAAGGCGTGCCCCAAGGGTGAACAGTGAGGCCGTGGTGCCACGCTCTGATGCAGGGGGCTCTCCCACCTGACCCTGTTCGGAGAATGACCCCTGGCCCTTCAGTACGCCCCTTGGTGACCCTCAACACAGCAGCTCAGCCTTTAATGTTGCGTGTGCCAATGTGCGCGAGCGCGTGCTGTGCGGCGCAGTGAGAGGCCAGTCCTCGCCTCCGGCCTTGTTTTGAGTCCTGCCCTTTTGTTGTCTGCCATCCTGGTTGGCTTCGGGATTCCCCTGTCTGTCTCCGCCTCCCTTCGGGATGAAAGACAGCCGCGCTGCACACCCAGTTTTACTTTCCATGCGTTCTGGGGAGCCAGGTTACTGTCAACAGGCTTGCATAGCAGACGCCTTCTCAGTGAGCCTTCCCCCGCCCCCACAGACCCAGAACTCTCGTCAGTAGCTCAGTCATTTTGTTTTTATGGTACCTCGAGGTCTCCTAAATAATTCTCAACACTTAGAAATTTAGTGTGTAGTGAAGAGTCAAGGGATTCCCTGAGTATTGATATCCTAGAAACTTAGTAGCCACTTGGAAAAATACTTAGCGTATCTAGGAAACGGAAGCAGGCTAGATGTCCATCCACAGACAAGCAGATCATGAAAATATGGTCTCTATGCACAGTGGGACGTTACGCACCCCACAGGGGAAAGGAAGTTATGAAAGTTACAGGGAAGTGGTCTGGATCAGGAACTGATGATAGTTACTAGGTAATCTAAGCTCACAAAGGTACACTACACGTTCTCTCCCATATGTGGATCCAGCTTCTCATTTTTATACAGGTGTATTTTTATGAGGGAGCGAGAGTAGGTAAAGGTCATGAGATTAGAAAGGGGACCACGAGAGGTGGAGAAGGGGTGCTTGAGGAGGGAGCGGGGAGCATGAAGGAATGCATGGGGCATGAAAGTGGAGACCACTGGGGGTGGGAGTGTATGAAAATGCTACACGGAGGCCCCTGGCTTTGTGTGACAATTAAAAAGGAGACAAAAAGAGAATTTTCTTTTCTTGGTTTTTCGAGGTAGGGTCTCACTCTAGCCCAGGCTGACCTGGAATTCACTATGGAGTCTCAGGCTGGCCTCGAACTCACGGCGATCCTCCTACCTCTGCCTCCCGAGTGTTGAGATTAAAGGCGTGCGCCACCACGCCTGGCTTGAGAATGTTTTTACTCCATTCCTGGACTGCCACAGTGGCTTAGAAAACAGGGTTGGGGAGTGTATGTGCCTGCTGGGCACTACACACTTTCTCAAACCACAGTGGACACCTTCATCAATTTGGCACAGGGTACACACACTCCCAAGGGCCCAGATCCCAGCTTTGCAAAGATAAGAGTGCTACCTAGAGATAGTAAGCTGACATTTTCTGGTATTGTTGTTGCCCGCCACCTCCCCCACCCCCCGCAACGACCACCACAGATTCAGAAATATTCCACAGCGCCCTGGCATGACTTTGGCACACAGTCTGTGAATCAAAGCCCTGAGTGAGGTACTCTACCTTTCCTTCCAAAAGAGCTCCCCAGGGAGGTGACTTGGCTAAAAAGCTAAAAAGCTGCCCATAGCAAGCCGCTTTTTCTAGTAGTGGGTCTGAGCTGCCTCTATAGCCAGGCCCAGATAAAGTGTGCAGAGAGGACACTGTCCATTGTGGGTGGTCAGCAAGGACAGTACCGAGACTCACGGGTCCCTCGTGAGAAACCTGTCCCCATGTGAACGTGGACTCACAGACTCCTGTGTCCTTTATCAAGCAAATGCTCTGGACTGAGGATGGAGCTCAACTGGCTGAGTGTTTGCCTAGGGTGGCATATCCTCCGCACTGTACCAGCCAGGCATGGTGGTCACCTCTGTTATCCCAGCCCTGCAGAGGTAGAGGTGGGAGGATCAGGAGTTGAAGGCGATCCTTGGTTACATAGCGAGTTCACCTTGTCTCAAAACAAAAATTAGGGTCTGGAGACGATGGCTTAGTGGTTAAGGCACTTGCCTGTGAAGCCTAAGGACCCAGGTTCAATTCTCCAGGTCCCATGTTAGCCAGATGCACATTGTGGCACATGTGTCTGGAGTTCGTTTGCAGTGGCTAGAGGCCCTGGTGTGCCCGTGCTCTCTCTCTCTCTCATCCTCTGTCCCTCTGCATCTAATAAATACATAAATTACATGGTTAAAAATTTAAACATAAGTAACTAAATTTTTTTTTTAAAAGCAGGGGCTGGAGAGATGACTTACAGGTTAAGGCACTTGTCTGCAAAGCCCAAGGACCCAGGTTCAAGTCCCCAGTACCTTTGTAAGCCAGATGCACATGGTGGCACAAGTGTTTGGAGTTTGTTTGCAGTGGCTGGAGGCCCTGGTGTGCCCACATTCATTCTCCTTCTCTCTCTCAAAATAAAATCAAATAAAAGCAGGAGATGGCTTAGTGGTTAAAGACACTTGCTTGCAAGCCTGCTACCTCCAAATTCAATTCCCTAGCGATAGGAGGTGGATCCAGAAGAATCTAGAAGCTCACTGGCCAGTCAGACTGGTGCCCAAGTGCAGAAGAAACAAGAGAGACTTTTTATTTTCCTTTTCTTTTCTTTATTTTTCTTCTTCTTCTTTTTTTTGATTTTTCGAGGTAGGGTCTCACTCTAGTCCAGGCTGCCCTGGGATTCACTATTTAGCCTCAGGGTGGCCTCGAATTTACAGCGATCCTTCTACCTCTGCCTCCCACGTGCTGGGATTAAAGGCGTGCACCTCCACACCTGGCTAGAAAGACCCTTTCTAAAGTAAGGATAGGACAAACACCCTGAGGTTGGCCTTTGGCCTTCATGAATGCCCAGGTACACACTAAAAAAAAAAACAAAAACAAAAACAAAAACCCAGCAAATGTACCTAATAGCAGATCCTGCTTCTCTCATGGTTCAGTCCAGCCCCCGTTTGTGGCCCCGAGACCAGGTGTGGATGGGGCTGGCCTTCCAATGCCACCATTCGAGCCTCACTTCTAACTTCCCTTGCTTCTGTCAGAATTAGGGTTCTGTGGCGGTGACTTAAACACCTGCTCATCCAAGCCCCTCATCAATTCCTCGCTTAGCAGTAACCCACATCCCTCCAGGAGTGCCACCCGGCTGCCGCCTGCCTCAGCCAGGCTCGCCCTGGGACAGACCGAGCCAGTGCTGCCAGCGGCAACCTGGAACCCAAGGTTCTGGACGCCGCCGTGACGCTAACCTCGGAGGCCACGTCAGCCTCTTCGTGTAAGACTCAAGGAAACAGGAGGACGCGTGAAAAAGAGGCCAGCGTTCTCTGGCTTCCGCGCACTTGCATCTGCACACACATGCATACGCCACACCGCGCCACATACACACATGAACACTCATGCCACCCAGGCCATCCAGCGGCCCGAATATTCTATTTTTTTTTTTTTTCCTCTTCTTAAAGCAGAGGCTCACTACGTAGCACGGGCTGGCCTCAACCCTCCTGCTTCAGCCTCCCAAGAGCTAGGATGACAAGGACCTGCCAGCAAACCCAATGTGTCACATGCTTGTCACCACTCCCAAAGGAAGGGTAACTTCGCCTCCGCGATCGTGACCTGGACCCGGGGCTCTCGCAGGGTGGAAGGCGTAGCAACTGTTCAGCCCCCCCAGAGTGGTTTAAATCCTCACCCAGCACCAGGAGATCTTGGCTTCCTGAGACACATGCACCCCCCTTGTGCATCTGGCTTACGTGGGTCCTGGAGAGTTGAACCGAGATCCTTTGGCTTTGCAGGCAAACGCCTTAACTGCTAAGCCATCCCTCCAGCCCAGTCTCCCCACTCTCCAGCAGTCCCTACCCCGTCAACATTGCAGGTGCTGTTGCGAAGGCCACCGTCTCGTCGGAGCAGGGGAACCGTGGTGCACGCAGTCAGGCAGGAAGCAGGCAAGGGGGTGCTCCCCAGCTGAGCCATGCGTGAGGACCCCGCATCACGGACCACAGGCGCCTTGTTCTGCTGTCCCCTGAGCACCTTACCAGAAGCACGGGGAAGTTGATATTTGCTTTCTGAGTGGCCTGGAGTCCTCTATCCTGCGTTCTACCAGCTCAGAAAGGGAGGTGACTAGCACAGGATCGCACAGGTTAAAAGCCCAGCCTGGGGCTGGAGAGATGGCTTAGCGGTTAAGCGCTTGCCTGTGAAGCCTAAGGACCCCGGTTCGAGGCTCGGTTCCCCAGGTCCCACGTTAACCAGATGCACAAGGGGGCGCACGCGTCTGGAGTTCGTTTGCAGAGTCTGGAAGCCCTGGCGTGCCCATTCTCTCTCTCTCCCTCTCTCTGTCTTTCTCTCTGTGTCTGTCGCTCTCAAATAAATAAATAAATAAATAAATAAAGCCCAGCCTGATCGGATCCCAGTGTTGGCCTCCAGGGCGGGGACAAGAGACAGTCCAGATGGGGGCCCAGTGTGGCAGGGGTACGGGCGCATGTTGAACGGGACACAAATTCGGTCATTTCTCTCAGCTGGACCTTGCCACCTAGGGTGTAAGTCTTAGTGAGAGGCTGTGGTGATTCTGAGGGGAGGGTCTCGACACCCCTCTGTCCCCATGGCCTGGGAGTACCAGCTCGGTACCAGGCATCCATCCATCTATCCATCTACCTATTGCAGAGCAAAGCCATGTGTCTGTGGGCTGGCTGGAGCGGGATAGAAGGGGGCTGGGGGCAGAGGGAGGCGCGGGCAGAGCTGTCCCATGCTGGGCGCATTTATCACCAGCAATCACAGGGGCTGGCGCTCCAGCCCCTGGACACTGGCTAATTCTCACAGGCCCGACCTCCCACTGCATGGAAAATCTCTCCCATTCACTGTGAGCCGCTGCGCTTGGTGGGGAGTGGGCAGAGCCGGAGGACAGGAGCCCGTTTATTGTTACATTTTAAAAACACAAACCCCACATGGCCGGACCCCTCCCTGGACACAAAGCCCTTCCTCCATCTGGCCCTGGCTCTTGGCGGCTGTGGGTATCAGGCTGGGGCCCCCCATCGGAGGTGGCTACAATGGCCGTTACTGATGACAAATGGAGATTGGCCAACTTGGGGGGACACCGAGTCACTCCTAACAAAGGAGGCCCCTTGCCCAGCACTTTTCTCACACCCTCCAGACTCATTTGTCCCCATGTCGTCACTTCCGCTGGAGGCCGCGGGAGGCAGTCTTGCCTAGATAGCCAGCTGGGGGCAAAAGCTTGCACCCTAAAGGTGTCAGTCACTCCTGAGATGTCTCCCTCCAAGGACGTGCATGTGTGGGATCGATAACTCATGCTACTCATGCAACAAGACTGTGCCACTGCTCCATTTTACAGAGGCAGAAACTGAGGCTTGGAGAAGTGAAAACACATGCCCAAGGTCACAGCTACCATGACACCCAGACAGCTCTGGCCATCCAACCACGTCAGCCATGCAGGAATTCATGGGGCAGCCGCTTTCGTCTCAGCCCCGGCTTCTCCCCGCCCCCCAAGCTATCCGGCTCTGGGAGGCCATGACTCTAGGCCACAAGCTCTTTGAGAGCCGGGGACCCTTGTTCAAGCGCTGATGCAGCTGTGCTCATGGCGGACACAGGTTTTTCTCTAGGGTTGCTCGCCAGCCTCTCTCTCGACTTGGGGAGACGACTCCGCGGATGACGTGCTTGCCACATACAAGCCTGAGGACGCACGGGTCCGATCCCCAGCACCCACATGATGCCAGGTGGGCATGGTGGCCCGCATGGACCAGCACCTGGAGTGAGCTGGCTGGCGAGAGCAGGCCAGTCAGTGGGCTCTGGGTTCGAGGGGGAGACCTTGCCTCAGAAAACGAAGTGGGGACTAACCGAGGAAGATGCCCAACATCAATCTCTGGCCTGCACACGCGTGTGCATGCACCCACATACACACGTATATGTGCATCACACACACACATCTACAAGCGGCAAACAAACGTGCGGTCTGACCTCGTCCAGCTGACTCGTTTCCAGGTGACTTTTGCTCCTTCAGCGGAGTTGGGATCTACAGCAGCCTTACTTGGTCTTTGCTCTCATGGCTACTCACTCAGGACTGGAGCAAAACGCACTTTGAATCTCTCCTTCTCTCATCTCCATGTATGTGTGTCTCACGCACGCACACTTACACAGGATCTGGCAGGCATGGTCCAGTGGCGTGCACTGTCCCTGACTGGTGCTCTGGTCACTGGAGGCCTGCTCAGCATTGCCATCACCTTGGCTCTGCAGGCTTGGGTGCTGGCACAATGATGGCCTTGCCCCTGGAAAAGTCAAGCGAGGCCTAGGCCGAGAGGCTCTGCACAGGACAGTGGTTCGTCCCCTCCCCCCCCCACCTGCCGCCCTGAGAAGCCCAGGGTTGGGCCAGCCTCAGCCTCATGCTTGGCAAGCACAGCCCAGCCTCGCCAAGGCTCTACATACTGCCACCGGGCACGGGGAGCTGAGACCAGAGAGGAGTCGAGAACTTTCTACGGACATTCCGGTGAGTAGCTGCAGTATCCAGCTACGTAGGCAGTTTCTGGGCGGAAAGAGTCCCCAATGGGAAGCAGGAGGAGGTGCCAGGACCCTCGACTGTGAAGGGAGCCTGAGAGAGAGGAAGACGAGCAGAAGGGAGGGGGGCAAGAAAGCCATCCCTGAGTGGCCGTGGCAAGGCCAGTCTCTATGGATTTCCACCTGGACTGCCGAAGGCAGCTGCCATCCCCATTCCCTTTCCACGAGGCTGAGACAAAGATCCTGTAGACTCCAGGGAACACAGGCCTTGTGGGCTCGATTTCTCAGAGCATGTGAGACCAGGAGACAAGTGCCTGGCCTTAGGTCACAGAGCAGGTTAGGGCTAGAATGTGGGTACCCTGGCACCCAGCCCCCACAGGCTCGCCCTTGGCTCTGGTGACCCAGTGGCAAAGAACTGGTCGTGCGTGTGGAATGTCAGCTAAGCTGGCTGGAAGAAAGGAAGGGACAGGTGCCATGGGCTAAAGGGAAGGCTGGTATGGCTGGCCAGGTACATCAGGAGATGGCAGGGTGAGCCGGAACTCACCCATTCATTCACCAGATATTTCCTCAATTTCTCCCCGCCATGACTGTGGTGAGACCCAGGGCTACGATGGAGCTGGTTCAGTCCACAATGGGAAGGACCCTGCAAGGCTCAAGGTTAAGAATCCATACATGTCAACTCTCAGACCAGTGGAGCGGTCTGCTTGCAGCCTGGTCTCCTTGCTGGCAGACTCACTTCCTGCCAGTGCAGAAATGTATATACCCAAAGGGCTGGGGAGCTGGGTCAACTATTAATGTGCTTGCTGTGCAAGCATGAGGGCCTGACGCTGACCCCCCAGGACCCACGTAAAAGCTGGGCACCGCGCCCGCCTGCTCAGCACTGGAGAGGTGGGGATAGAAGGGTCCCCAGGACCTGCTGGCTAGCTACTCCAGCTGAACTGGTGAGCTCCAGAGTCAGTGTAAGTCTCTCCCAAAAATCAAGGTGGAGGGCTGGAGAGATGGCTTAGTGGTTAAGGCACTTGCTTGCAAAGCCAAAGGACCCAGATTCGATTCCCTGGGACCCACGTAAGCCAAATGCACATGCATCTGGAGTTCGTTTGCAGTGGCTGAAGGCCCAGCCATGCCCAGTCTCCCTCTCTCTCTCTCAAATAAACAAATAAATTTTTTAAAACCGAATAAAGGACTGGAGAGATGGCTTAGCAGTTAAGACGCTTGCCTGTGAAGCCCACGGATCCAGGTTTGACTCTCCAAGACCCATGTAAGCCAGGTGCACATGGTGGAACATGCATCTGAAGTGTGTTTGCAGTGGCCAGAGACCCTGGCATGCCCATTCTCTCTCTCTCCCTAAAGTAAATAAATAAATAATATTTTTTTAAAAAAAAACAAATTAAGATGGTGAGCAATTGAGGAAGATGTCTGTTGTCAATCCTAGCCTCCACACGAGTGCGCGCGCGCACACACACACACACACACACACACACACTCTACACTTAGAGCTTGCGCTGCCCTGCCCTCTCCTCCTCCTCTGCCGGGGAGCTGAGGCTGTCCTCTGATTGTCACACATGGACTCCTTCTGCCTGACATCTCTAAGCATTTCTCCATCGCCACCAGCTTTCTGTCATCCCACGCCCTTCTGAAAGACACCTGGACTGAGAGACACTAAATCATGACTCACCACTGCTACCACTTCCTTCCGGGCCTCTGTTTTTTTCCCTTCTGGGAAACGGGACCCTTTTCATTTGCTTTGCTATTACTGGGGCGCATCAAGTACAGAAGCCTCCCCGGCTGGGAAGCTCTGTGTACACGGATTTTTCCTTTTTGCTTCCAGAAGGAAGGTTGGTGGGATCCCAGGGTGCCCTGCCAATATTTGCTAGACTGGCCTTGCATTTGTCAGCAATCCTCCTGCCTCTGCTTCCTGTGCTGGGGTAACAAGCATGGGGCACTCTGCCCATCTCTGACTAACAACTTGACTGACAGACTCGGAGTACCAAGGGTCAGCCAGGTGCCCGGCCTCCACCCCCACCCCCACCCCCTCCTCCAGCCCCTGTGACGACGCGACACGAGGCTGTAAAAAGGCTGATGCAAGCTGGAAGGAGGGAATGAAACAGACCCAAGCCGGGCAGGTGGAGCTGTCACCAGCCCTTAGGGACGCGGGTCCCTTCTCTCTCCCGCTTGTTAACACCTGCTGATGTAACCCGAGGGCCTCCTTGGCTCAGGGCTGCGCCCGCTCACCTGGTCCTCCCTCACAGTGCCGGCAGAGGGCAAGGGAGATGGCCATGCTTACCTCTGTCATAAAGAAGGCCAAAGGAGCCGGGCGTGGTGGCGCACGCCTTTAATCCCAGCACTCGGGAGGCAGGGGTAGGAGGATCGCTGGGAGTTCGAGGCCACCCTGAGACTCCATAGTGAATTCCAGGTCAGCCTGGGCTAGAGTGAGACCCTACCTTGAAAAACTAAAAACTAAAAAAAAAAAAAAAAAGTCAAAGGAGAAAGACACGTCTGAGGAACATGAAATTATCTAAGAGCACACACTGGGCGGGAGCCACTGTCACCTCTGCAGAGCCATCCCTATCTCCGAGCCTGGCCCAGGCACAGCTGCAGAGTCCCCATGAGAAGAGCCGGGCACACAGTGGCTCTGGATTGGTCAGCTCCGTCCATTCTCGGGGGAAGGAAGAAGGAAGGATGGAAGCACAGAGCTGAGGAAGGAGAGCATCAGAACGGACCTGGATCAGCCCACTGTCTCACTAGGGGACCCTGGGCTGGCTACCTTGCCTCCTGGGGCCTCATTCTGCTTATCTGAAGAATAGGCATGGTACCCCGTGCCCAACCCCTCAGGAAGTTAGGTGCTGGTGTAGCATGACAGTGAGAAATGCGGGCCTGGTGGTGTAGCTCAGTGGGAGAGTATTTGCCTAGCTTGTACAAGGCCCTGGGTATAATTTCTAGTACTGTTTAAAAACAATGTTGTGTTAATATGTATATCGGTTGGAGAGATGGCTCAGTGATTGAGGGCTCTGCTTATAAAGCCTGATGGCCCAGGTTCGATTCCCCAGGAGTCACATAAAGCCTGATGCACAAGGTGCTGCATGCGCTTCTGGAATCAATTTGAGGTCGCGAGAGGATTTGGCATTCCCATTCTCGCTCTTGCACTTTGTGCTTCTGTGTCTCTCTCTCTGCTTGCAAGTAAGTAATATATATATATATTTTAATAAGAAATGTGGGGCTGGGGGAATGGCTTAGTGGTTAAGACACTAACCTGCAAAGCTCAAGGACCCAGGTTCAATTCCCCAGGACCCACATAAGCCAGATGCACAAGGTGGCGCATGCGTCTGGAGTTCATTGGCAGTGGCTGGAGGTCCTGATATGCCCACTCTCTCTCAAATAAATAGTAAAAAAAAAAAAACCCTTTCTCCCTCCCTTACAATATTTCTTGCCGGATATTTTGTTTTGCAGAGTATGAAGCCCGTGTTCATTAACCCGCTCCTCCTCTCTCACTCTCCAGTAGAAATACCACACTGTACATCACTGCTGAGCCCGAGTCAGGACCCAGGGTGTGACAGCGGAAATAACGACAGCCGGAGACTTCTCTTTAACTATTTGAGAGAGAGAGAAAGAGGCAGATGGATAGAATTGGCGCATCCAGCCACTGCAAATGAACTCCGGATGCGTGCTTCACCTTACATGGCTTATATGGGTCCTGGGGAATCGAACCTGAGTCCTTTGGCTTTGTAGGCAAGCGGCCTTAACCACCCAGCCATCTCTCCAGCCTAGAAACTGTGGTTTTGAATTACTTATTCTCTCTGGGCCTCAGCATCCTCATCTGTCAAATGGGTACCACCCTGTAAGGAGTTCTAGCCAGGGTGAAACATATTAACACGGAGGAGGAGTTCAGAGCAGGGCCCGGCTCATCAAAAGGACTTGTGAATACAGGCCTCACAGGTCCACTCTCCCCTCCACGCAGTTTGTTACCTCACTCACTGTGTGTGCGAGCGTGCAAAGTGAGTGTCAAATGTCGTCTGTGTTGTGTACCTAAGCTCACCGGAAGTCACATGGTTATTACTAAGTGCCCGAGGAGAGCTTCGACTTTGGGCGCTCAACCCCGGTGACAGAAGCAATGAGCAGTGCCCCCTCCGCTACTTCCCCCGGAAAGGACGGAGGGAGCGCTGCTCTCTTACTTACATTTCCTGTGCTTCCTTCCAGCTCGACACCTGTGCCCCATGGAGCCCAAGGCACGGTTGGCATGCTTGGGGAAAGGGACACTGTCCCAAACAGGCGGCTGGGATAGTGGAGGCATCGCTCCCCTCTCCATCCATTTTGTCCTTTACCGGACAGTTAGTTGTGTGGCTTAGGGGTGATTCTGATCCCCTAGGAGAGATGGGATGGCCACCAGCTTTCCCAAGTCCCCTGGGACCCCCACGTCCAAAACAATACTGGCCTGGGTTGCCTTGATGCACACAGGGTTAGCCCGGAGCTAATTTTAGCTGAGAAACCAGGCATTTTCCCAGCCACGTCACTGTCCTGAGGCCCTGGACAAATGGCCTTGGTTTTCCTCCCCAATTGTTCTCAGCTGGGAGCTGAGGGCTGCCTGGAGCTCAGGACAATTCTCTTTGTGTCTGCTTCCGGGTGGCTACTAATAACTCTGAGAAAAGGATGGACCAGCTAGGAGTTCTCAGCTCCAACTCTCTGGCCCAGCACGGCCTGGCCTGCGGGGGGGGGGGGGGGGGGGAGGCTGGCTTTATAATCAGGCCATCCCCAGGTGGCATTTGTCGGCACAGGCAGTGAGGGGCTGTGCTCTAAAGGGGACTCCCCTTAAGAACAGAGGCGGAAGCCAAGGCCCAGAGAGGGCGTGAGCAGTCTAAGGTCACATCACACAGTGGCGGAGCTGGGCCGTGACCACTGGCCTGTAGATCCCAGGCCGATGCTGTACAAGTGACACACAGAGAACCCTACCCATGGCCATCAGGTATGAGAGTGTAACCTGCCCAGGCCGCAAGTCACCTGTGGGGACACTTGGAAGGCTGCCATTCCCTCCCAGCCTGCTCTTTACCAGGCTACGCCCTGCTGCGTCGTCGGGCCTGCTCCTCCTCCAAGAGTGCCCTGCCTGGACTGCACCCCTGTCCCCTAGCCAGGGCCTTCTCTGACCACCTGTGCCACCTCCAGGGGCTCTGGCTTGTTAGCGCTCTTGCTGAATGTCTAGGCGCCACCAGACACCAGGGCCCCAGAGTGCAGATGTTCAACCACAGTCACAGTACCTTTAGCCAGCTGTGCGGGCACCTCGCAATCCAACAGGGCCCCAGCTTACGGGCCCAGAGTCCCTGGTGTACCAACTGAGCCTGGGGGCCCGAGGGGAGTGACCGGAAGGCTCTCAAGGCTCAGGCCAGGGACATATTCGGATATGTCACCAAGAGCGTGGCTTCGCTGGCCAGAAAGCGCGTGTCTGTCCACTGTTGTCCCCCCTCTTTACTGTGTGCCTTGCATGAATGAGAGAAGCTCCCAGCCTTCGCTTCTCCTGAGACAGCGGCCTTCATTTCACCTAGGCCCCACCTTCCCATACAAGGCCAAGGGCACCCCCCCACCTCCAGCCAGCTCAGGGTGCCCCCCTGCCCCCACAGGCCTTCTCTGCGGCCTGCCCTGCAGCCACTCCAGCCAGGCCGGCAGGCTATAATTAGAGCGCTCCCTGCAGACCCTGGTAATGAGGGGGTGTCCGGTGCCAGCCGTAATTACAGCCTGGTTGGAAGGAGCAGGGGCCGCCTCCAAGCCACATTACAAAGTCTGCAGCACAGCTCCCACCGCCCGCTCCCTCTTTTTATGGGGCTGGTTAAAGGGAGGGACCAGGGGTTGATGGAGAAGCCAGCTCAGGCCGGGGCTGCGGTCTTGGGAGAGTTGAGAGCTGGCAGTCTGGGCCTGGGCCTGGGCGGCTTTGAAATCCTCCTCCCACCTCACCCCCACCCGGCCCCGCCCCTGCCAACGTGCCCATCCAAGGCCAGGGTCAGCCAGCCAAGGACGCCAACTGAGGCTTCCCATCGGAGCCCTCAGAGGGGGCGTTGAACATTGTCTTCCGCGCTAGGTAGGCCCGGGGCCACCGGCTTTGCACAGCAGCCTCCCCCCACCCCTCAAATCACACAGCACTCGTGTTTACTAACTGAGGCTCAGGCCTTCAAGAATTTTTCCTCACCATCACAGTAAGGGTTCAGGTCAGACTCCAGGCTTGGGCCACTCTCGGGGTGGGGAAGGTACCACTGTGTCCGTCACTGCCCTGCGACCCCCTGGGGGGGGGTGTCGATCAGAGATGACTGTGGTTTACAAGCTCATGCCTGAGAGGCTCAGTAGTCTTTCCCTCATGTTCAGAGAAAAACTTAGGCTGGGGTGTTGTGCCCGTGGCAGAGTGCTTTGTCTAGCATGTTCAGGGCCAGGTTCTGGGTTTGCACATGTGTGCATGTATGCATGTGCACGTGCGCGCGCGCGCACACACACACACACACACACACACGAGAGGGGGGGGGATCCCTAGGCTCAGATTCCCCTGCCTCAGTATGTCAGGGCACTAATGTGGATAAAAGAAAGGTCTAGGGCTGCAGAGATGGCTCAGTGGTTAAGGCATCTGCCTACAAAGCCTAAGGACCCACGTTTGACTCTCCAGGTCCCACAAAGTGATGCAAGTGTGCAAGGTTGCACACATGTACTAGGTGTCGCACGTGTCTGGAGTTGGATCACAGTGGCTGGAGGCCCTGGCACGCCAATTCTCTCTTTCTCTCTCACATATAAAAGGTCAATCTGTTGGGCTTGCACCCCAAGAAAGAAAGGTCAGCCTGGGACTACAGAGGGCTACAGAGGGTGTTTAAGGTCAGTTTGGGCTACAGGGAGGTGGCGCACGCCTTTAATTCCAGCACTCAGGAGGATCAGGTAGGTGGATTACTCTGAGTTCGAGGCCAGTCTGGGCTAGACTGAGACCCTACCTTAAAAAAAAAAAAAAAAGTCTAGTCCAGGTGCAAATACATGTCTGCCTGGCCCATTCCTAGCCTGTGGCAGGCATCACTAATCAACCGTGGTACATCTGAGCAGAGCCTCGGTGCCTTTCTTAACACTAGTCAGCCACAAGCAGTCAAGTGCAGAGAGGCCACCATTCCTGATCTGACTGGTTCTTACTCAGTCTCCCTCAACCCCGGGGAGAACGAGCTCTGGAGTGGAGTGACCGGCTCAGTAACAGAGCAGCACTTTCTCCCAGTGACCACCCTCCATGTTCTGCTGGCCTGCTACCTTGTCAGCCCAGGGCTTCCTGCAGGGGAGCACTTCACCCAAGGCTGGCTCCAGCCCTAGTGTGGACTCGGGGGCCACTGTGCTGCGTGGACCTAAGTGAGGGCACATGGCTCACGGGGCTGTGGGGCAGCCGGTCTGCTCCCCGCAGAGGTGTCCCTGGGTGGCACTGGGCACCTCTGCTCACACGGCTCCTGCAGCACACACCCGTCCCGGGCTCTCCTCCCAGCCCAAAACTCTGGCTCCAGCCACCCACTGCCCACTCACCACAGTGGCCCACAGTGACTCAGTCTCCGAGTTGCCTCCCCTCCCCCATCTTGTGCCTGGGGCACTCAAAACCTTCTTCAATAGCATCTTTGATCGCAGCGAAAGGGCTGCGGCTGCCTTCAGAGAGGTGCAGAAGGGCCGGTGGTGGATGAGACGGGATAGGGCGGACACAGCTCTCCCGGCCTGGTATGGCCAAGATCCTAAGCCTACAGGCCCTGAATGGAAGTCTGGGAGGTGCCTGCCTCACCCAACAGGCTAGGCCAGGACCTGAGGGCATTTTCAGAAGGACACTTTAATTAGCAAACAGGGCAGCCAGCCACAGGGACTACGAGCCGCGCCCCGTGGCATCAAAGGCCTCTGGACTCCAGGCCCAGCCTGCCTCCCCTCTTGCCTCCGCCCACGGCCATCTCCTCAGTGGGGCTTGGGCAAAGCCCCCCCTGCCACTTCACCCCGCCCACAAACGTGGAGGCCCCTGGCACAACGCATGGGCTTCTCAACTACACTTTCCTGCCTGAGCTCTGGGTCTTGGGCATAGAACCAGGAGAGACTATTTCTTCCAGAACCAGGAAGCCACCCTCCCCTCCGGGCAGAGAGAGGGTTAGGAGCACCCCTGTGCTGGGCCACTGTACCCTGGCCCTATATGCCCCCCAACTCTCTACCAACCAGCGACAATGACAAAACTCCAGCCTGGCAGCTGCTCACCTGTCTCTCAGAGGTTCCGCTCAAACCCAAACCACGGTATCCCAGGCCTTGTCCCCAGCACGCCATGGGCTCCCACACCAGGAGGAGCTGCCCAGCTGCTTCCAAATGTTGGCAGGGGTCAGGGCCAGGATACCTATGGCCCAGGCCTGGTGCCTCACCCTCCTGCCCATGCCACCCTACCGCCAGTCAGTCCCAGGTCCCCGTGCTCCGATTTCCTCCTCCAGGAAATGGGGAGATCCACACGGGTCTCCCAAGCCTACGGCTGAGGGAAACAGAGTCACAATGCAAAAGAAATGAGCAAGGCACTGAAGTTTAAGTTCAAGTCAGCCCCATACGTGAACCTGCCAGGAGAGGCTGGGCCAGCCACGCAGCCTGCCTTAGCTTCCCTTCCATGGTCTTTGGATAGATGAATGGTACACTCTTGTTAAGGACACAAAGGTGCTTTATAAACCGTAGCGCGCTGTCCAGGCCCCAGATTAGTCATCATCTTTCTAACGAACTATTATTGTATTTCGCCTCCCTCCACTTTAGCCATGACAGGATACTGGGCCATTTCCACCCCAGCTTACCTTGTGGAACTGTGGTGACTTCTTGCACATTCTCCCCTGACACCCCCCCCCCCCCCCCGCCGCCACAGGCTGCTTCCCCAAAGCCCAACTTCCTCTTGGACAGGGAGATAACAGTTGTCCATTGACAGAGAGAAGAAAGAGGGACTCTGGACCCTTGGTTATTTGGGAAAAGGGTCTTGGCCCATCACAGGGATGCTCTGCTAGGCTGGGGGTCTACCCCAAGGGTGAGAGCCAAGCTATGCTGGAGGGGAGAACTTGATGGCGGGCGTGGCAGGAGCTGGCGAGGCAAAGCCACCCTTGGTTCCTTGGGGCCTTTTCTCTGATGGAACCTTGGGAAGATTACTTGCCCAGGCCCACACTGAGTGACTCTGGACAAGGCCCTTCCCCTCTTGGGGATGCCAAGTCCACAGCTCGCCCTGCCAACCTGGTTGCTGAGAGCAGAGATTCCAGCAAAGGTGTGACAGCAACGGCCCCACACACAACGTGTGAAAGAGCCCAGGCGCCTAGAGCAGCCACGGGAGCCGGGTGCGCAGGAGCTGGAATACCCCCTGGGGGAAACTTGGGAAAAGAATGGGGCCCTCACCCCAGTCTGCAGGGCCCCAATCTCCCCTAGACACCCATGGGATCTCGTTCTCAGTGGGACAGAATCTCAGCATCAGCACGTGATTTTTCAGGCGAGTGACTTTGTCTCTCTGAGCCCATATCTCCACCTGTAAGATGGGGCTGACCCAAACCGGGCGATACCTGGGGAGGTATACCCTGGGCAATGCCAGGGAGGGATAAGCATGTGTAGGATTCTTTGCTGGGCAGCTGCCACAAGGCAAATGCTCAGGAAAGGACTCCAGGCCTTGGAAACATTGCCCAAGTCTCTGGCCTCTGTTTCCTTGTCTACAGAGTGGGCATAAAAACACAACGTGCTCTGTGGGACCGCAGACAAGGCACCTGCGCAGAGCAGGCACTCCGTGTTGGTGAGAGCTACCAAGGTCTGGGGGCCTGGCAGACTCCCCCACACACCTGGCCACAGCCTTCCCCGGTCTCAGGGAAGAGGACCCAGCGATGTCCGCCTTGCATCAGGCGCAAGTTGTTGTTGGGTCCCAGATGGCTGCTGGGCCCCCGGCCAGGAGCAATACCTTCCAAACCCACACACATAGCACCTCTGAGGAGCACCTGGACGAGGGGGCGGGAGCGCGCCGCCCAGCAGGGTGGCGGAGGGTGGAAGAGGAGCCAAAGCCCTGGCAGGTGGCCTGGGGGTCCGTCCACTTCCGAGCAAGGCTCCACATGGAAGCTCTGGCCACCCGTGGAATGGGTCTGGGCCTGGGCCTGGGCCTGGGGGCGGCGTCTCCGGCGGGAAGTAAATCAAGGACGTGGCTGGGGGCCTTCGAACGCCAGTGGAGGCCAATGCTGCCGGCTCACCGGGCAGAACTCTCAGCGCCAGCACTCCGCCTCCCGCACCCGGGGCGAAACTGGTCCATTGGCAGCCCAGGGGGGCACAGGCTCTTCCAAGGTGGGGGCGGGGTTGGCTCGCACACTGAGTTATGGAGGAGCCCCGTGGGACCCAGGCTCCACTTTCCCACCACAAGGCCACCTGTTAGTTGGAGGACGGGGAAAGGAGAAGGGTAACACGTATGGTGTGGCGCCCTCCTCCAGGGGTGGGAGGGGAACCTATGTGGGTTTCTAGTTTCCCCTCAACCCCTCTACACTGGGTGCTGTGCTGTCCCCTTCCCAGAAGTCCCCCCCCAAGGGCCACCAGCTCAGCAAGCTTCCTTGCCTCCAGAACCCCCATCACTCTACCCGCCCCCCTCCCATCTCCTGCTGCAAGGACGCCTGCTCCGCTCTCAGTGTTTTCCAAGGTGGACCTTCCTGCTCTCCACCTCACCCTCACTCTGTACTAGCCGGCGTGTTCTTGTGACATTGTACGGAGGCAGGGACCCGCGCTCTCGACTCAACGTGCCGTGTGACCTTGGACAAGTCCTGACCCTCCCTCAGCCTTGCTTTCGCTCACCGCTCAGCAGAGGGTCAGAGGAGAAACGATGATCGTTGAAACCCGCGCACCAGAAACCCCACAGACTGGGGCATCTGGGACCTCAGGTCTAATGCTCACCTGCTGGTTCCCCACTGGGCACCTGAGGAAGCTGGTGTGGGGGGAGGGGGTCCTGTCACGCAGGGCCACCCCTCGGCGCAGGCATCCCCGCCAGGCTCCCATCAACTTTCTCGGGGCCTTTGGGGCCGGGCTCTGGCCTCTGCCCTGCTTTCTTCAGCTCCCCATGCCATCCTTGCCCTGGGGCAGTGATGGCTGGCCCGTCACCAGAGGGGCAAAGTTATTTCCTCACAAAGAGAGGAGGACAGCACTTCCACTGGGCTCAGGCGGGGCTCTGCAGGACAAGGTGGCTGGACTGTAAATCATTTCCCCTCTCTCTCCCTCCCTCCCTCCTTCCTTTCCTGTCTCTCTGTGCCAGTGTTGCTGGCTTGGCAATCTCCCTTCCCGAGGAACCTGAGGCTGGGGCGTGAATGGCAGGGTGAGGGGCCGGGACGCAGGTGCCACAGGTACTTAACACCCAATCGCCTCTGAGCATGACACAGTGACCATAAAGCACCCTGGCTCTCTCTGCACATTGTCACCTGGCTATCTAGAGGAAAGGGCCGTGGTTGAGACAGTGGCAAGTCATTGAAACTGTTAAATGGGGTGACAGCAAGCTCGCAGGGCTCATGGGAGGATTGCCTGAGACGGGCCCACAAGGAGCCTGCAAGAAAGACCAAGAGGGAGAATGGGGGGGGGTCCTCATGGCTTGAGGGTGGTCTGCGCTCCTGTTCACAGACAGCCATGGTCTTCAGCCGCACACTTCCCCCTTTTGAAGTTGCTTGGGAACAGCGCTTTGGTATTGGGGTTCAAGTCACCAGGCCGAGGATGTCTCCTCAGCAGAGCTCCTGGAAGTCTGAGCCCCCATCAGGAAGAGCGGGGGAACTCAGCTGGCTGGCGGAGCGGGGAAGACTTCGGCTTCCTCCCGTGAACAAAGTTTGGTGGAGAAAATTAAGTGAGATCACAGGGGTA
Source organism: Jaculus jaculus (assembly GCF_020740685.1). NCBI lineage: Eukaryota > Metazoa > Chordata > Mammalia > Rodentia > Dipodidae > Jaculus > Jaculus jaculus. The sequence continues at coordinate 12,625,904 of NC_059119.1, read as the reverse complement.
ATATTAAAAGAGCAAATTACTTTAAAGGGCTTCCGCTCATTCCAGATCTAACTGCAGATGGATGGCGCTAATTACAAACGAGGAGTGGCCCGCTCAGAGAAGCAGATCCCTGGGGGCCAGTGCTTCCAAGTCAGGGACTCTGGAAGCCAGAACCCCGAGTCGCTCCTGTCTCCCATTCAATCGGTGGGACCTGGGAGGTGTGGATGTCAGTGTTGACTGGGAAATGCATTTCCCTCCCTCCCAAGCCTGTGCCCATCTTCCCGGACCTCAGAGGATGAACTTGAAGGTGACTCTTACTCCAAATCCACTAGGCAACTTGACAACGTGGAGAAAGTAGAGCATGACTTTTCACCTAGAATGCCACTTCTGGTCTGGGAAGTTCTCCCAAGGGACTCAGCCTGCCAGGGGTGGGAAGATGTCCACGGCAGTGCTATTTACCAGAGTGAAATACCCAACTGGTTGAGTCAAGTCCACCCACAAGGTGGATCATTCTCAAATATTCCTGGAGCAAATGATGAGGCCTGGGTAATTATACAAGGATGGTTCAGGGAACAGCGTTATGTGGCGAGACCAGAGAGAGACATGAAGCGTTTAAGTAACGTGATTAGACCATAAAACAAACCTGGGCATGTACCTGGGAGGAAATGCCCTCCCTAACAGGCAAGGAGTGGTTAGGTCTGGGTGGGTTTATGGGCGATTCTTTTTCGGAACCGTTTCCCATCATTTGGGGGAAACAGGGTCGTCAGTGCAGTCATCTGGCCGGTGTGAACTAACCTTTTCTTAGACTCCCAGATTACCGGCGTCAGAGAGCCTGGAGCTATTTTCAAGGCCCTGCCTGGAGAAGACCAGGCCAGGGAGCCCCCCGCCCCCCCAGCTACCGATGGTGCAGCACAAATGTGGCTCAGCCAGTGATGGCAGGAATTGGGGGGGGGGTCTGCAGCTCCCAGGCCCCAGCCGCCCGCTCCAATCCATGCACCTGTCGCTGCAGGAAGGCGTCACTGGGGAGCACCCCATTGTTCTCCGGCAAGGAGGAAGGTGGAAAGCAGGGAGAATGGCTCCTTCTGAGGCCAGGAAATAAATCTTGCCCTCATTCAAGTTGGCTTATTGAGAGGGGGCCCGGGGGGGGGGCCTGGGGGACTCGTGAGAAAGCCTCCCCTGAGCAGGGCCCACGCCGGCTGGTGGACTCTGGGGACCCATCACACAGAGGTTTCCTCTGCAGTTTCCTGGCATTGTCAGCCCCATGATCCTCACGGCAGCAAGACACCAGGAGCCACCTAACCATCACCCTCCCCGCCACCCACACTGCTGGGGCCCAGGTCTCCGTGTGGGATCTGACAGTCAGCGAAGGGGGGCACCCCACCCACTCCACAGGACACTAGGCTCCCCTCGCACTAGGTGTGGAAAGCCGTGCACATTTGCATGTGATTTGCATCAATTTGCATGGCCACCTGCTATAATGGGAAGAGCACTGGACCAAGGCTCAGACCTTGGAGTCCCGTCCCAACAATAAGAGTGGCTGGCCGGGTGACCTTGAGCAGTTTGCTGAGTCCTTTCTTGGCATCAGTTTCCCTGAGACTTGATTGCTAGTCAGTCTGGACCTGGCTGGTGGTGGAGTGTGCGTGCGCGTGTGTCGGGGTGGCGGGGGAGAGGGGACAGACCTGACAGCCAGAAGAGACTCAAGACATTCCCGCAGCTGGGAGGGGACTCACAAGACAAGGCTCCCCACCGTGACTCCCACCTCGGGTGGGTAACTCCCTGTGACCTCCTGGGAACTGTGTCCCTTCCCACTGATGCAGAACCCACCGCTAGCTCCTCCCTCCCTCCAGTCCGTGTGGAATGACCCGACAGGGAGACATTCAGGTAGCTCTGACACCTTGGGAATGCTTCCTAGCAGGTGCCAGGGAGCTTGGGGGTGAGTGGGTGGAGGGGATGAAGTCTCAGGCTGTCCTGGGGCTGGGTGGATACAGAAAACACACACACACACACCCCTTAGCCTGGACCAAAACAACGGTGGAGAATACTGACATCAGAAGACACCTGGCCTTCCCTGTAGGAGGAGGAGGAAGAGGAGGAGGAGGCCTCATTCCTGGGGAGCTGCTCTTGCAACTCCTTGCATCAGGATCTCCAGGGCATGGGGGTGGGGGAAGGGCGGGGCAGCAAGCTTCAGGGACTGTGTGGACGTGGGTGCCCGGTCTCGCCACAGAGTGGCCCAGAGGCCAAACTGCAAGGAGGGAAGTAAAGGGACCCATTTGGTGGCAGGGGTGTGCCACTTCTCATACCCGGGTGGGGGTGGCAGAGCCCCAGCGGCCTCACGCTCTAGCAGGGTTTCTGCTGTCCCAGCCTAGCCCCATCGGACAGATGATAAATTTAGGACCAGAGAGGGTGGCAGGCCAGGGTGCACTCACGCGGTGACTGAGGGAGGAACCCCTAAAAGGACTAGGCCTAGCAAGATGAGACTCAGTCTTTGGACACCACTGAAGACGGGTGTTAACTGTCTCTCTGCCCACCTTTTTTTTTTTTTTTAATTATTTTTACTTATTTATTTGAGAGTAACAGACAGAGAAAGAGGCAGATAGAGAGAATGGGCGCGCCAGGGCCTCCGGCCATTGCAAACGAACTCCAGACACGTGTGCCCCTTGTGCATCTGGCTAACGTGGGTCCTGGGGAATCGAGCCTCAAACCAGGGTCCTTAGGCTTCATAGGCAAGTGCTTAACCACTAAGCCATCTCTCCAGCCCCTGTCCACCTTTTTTTTATAAAGCACAGGCATTTGGGGAAATACTGTTGATAGAAAGGATAGCTGTTAGCCGGGCATGGTGGCGCACGCCTTTAATCCCAGCACACAGGCGGCAGAGGTAGGAGGATCGCTGTGAGTTCAAGGCCACCCTGAGACTACAGAGTGAATTCAAAGTCAGCCTGAGCTAGAGTGAGACCCTACCTCAAAAAAAGAAAAAAAAAAAGGATAGTTGTTTTAACCTGGATAAGTCAGTTTTCTCTTAGGGTTGGGGTAGAGGGAGGTAGTACATACACATCCCTTCATTTACTTAACAAAACTCTCATACCTGCCCCACCTGAAGATACTAGAGACTAGAAAGGCGTGGTTCATTTGAGAGGAAATGAACAGAGCAGCTTGAAATACACATCACAGCCTTTGGACCGTTTCTCACAACAAAGAAAAGACTTGACGGAAAATAAATATCATGCCAGCTCCTCGGGCCACCGCCTGCACGCTCAGACTATTCCCCCGGGGACGGGAGGTATTTCTTGGTTTGTTCTGTTACCTGCCGGGGACTGTAGGGCAGGACTCTGGGCCAGGACAGAGCTCAAGGGTCTCTAGGGACTGTGGACGTGCTGCAGTTTTAATCACTTTTATCTGTAAGCTTGTGGGACAAGTTTCCTAGGACAGGCAGGATCTCAGAGCATACTTTGGTGAGTCTGGGTTTTTGGAAACAGGGTCTCACTCTGCAGCCTAAGCCGGACGGCCCTGACTTGTCCAGTGCCGGCATTACACATATGACTCACGACACCTGGCGCCTTCCAAACAGGACAGATTCTTGGTCTCACCTTAGGGCAGACGGAACACTGCTTTTGTGCACTGTGGGACTGAAGTCCAGGGTTGAGGCCAGTAGAAAATACCATCTGCCTTTAAATACCATTTATATCTGGCATGGTCCCAGCACTTGGGAGGCACAGGTAGGAGGATCATTGTGAGTTCAAGGCCAGCCTGTGACTACATAGTCAATTCCAGGTCAACCTGGGCCAGAGCGAGACCCTACCTCGAAGAAACAGAAAAAATAAAATAAAATAAAATAAAATAAATATCACTTACAAAGTTTTTAATCACACCACCTACTTGCGATACCAAACAGTAAAGGGAAAGGCTTAAAGACTGGGTGGAGGGCTGAAGAGATGGCTTAACAGTTAAGGCTCTTGCCTATGAAGCCTAAAGACCTGGGTTCGCTTCCCCAGGACCCACATAAGCCAGATGCACAAGGTGGCGCATGCATCTGGAGTTCATTGGCATTGGCTGGACACCCTGGAGCGCCCATGCTCATTCTCTCTCTCTCTCCCTTGCAAATAAATAAATAAAATATTTTCAAAGACTGCATGGAGATTTCGGAAGATGGCAACCGTGGAGGCTTGGCCCACAGATGCGTTCACAGCGTGCTGTCCAGGCTGCCTTCAGCTGGGTGCCACCGAGAGCTGAGCCGGATGAGGTTCCTCAGGGGAGAAGGCAAGGGTGTGCGCCACCGTGTGAGTACAGCAGCTCCCTGATCTGTCTCCACGATTCAGTCGCCTATAAGGCAAGCTGTGGCCCACAATCACTAAATGAAAGAGTCTAGAACAAAACAATTCATCCGCTACAAACTGCAAGCCACTCAGAGCAGCGGGTTGGCGGGGCACACCCCCATGGGGGTGGGGGACCCCTGCACTTAAGACATTTATGAACAATGTGCTGCAGAGGCTCTGCCTTCTTTATGGGACACCCCCCCCCTTCCCACCCAGATACAGGGGAATCCCTTCGCAGGATTCTGTAGTCACTCAAGCAAGCGGTGGAGTGACCTCTGCTCGCCTACTGTCTGTTATGGCCAGTTCCCAGAATGAAAGATTCAGAAGACGGAAATAAAACAGAGAGAGCCTGACCACAGGCCAACTGCTGCCATGGCGCGGCCCATGACAGACATCGCTAATCAAGTGCAGCTCTCTTCCCTCCCTGCATGCAGTGATCTCACCGCTTCTTACACTCCTAGCCTCAGGACTCCCCTCTTTTGTTTCTACCTTATATCCAGACCTGTGTTAAGACTACACAGGAGCTAGCTGGGATTAAAGGGGTGGGGGATTAGCTTAGTTAGTAAAGTACTTGCCTTGCAAGAAGGCAGGCCTGAATTCAATCCCCAAAATCCGGGAAAATGCTGGACAGTGTGGTGCCAAAAGCCTGTCATGCCATTCCTACAGAGGCAGAGACAGGCAGATGCCTAGGGCTCACTGGCCAGCCAGTCTAGACTAACTGGCAAGTTCCAAGCCAGTGAGAGACACTGTCCCACAATAAGGTGACCAGCACCTGAAGAGTGACATCCGATGTCCATGGGCCTCACTTGTGCATGCATGCATGCTTACACATACATGATGTGCACCCACACGCATACATACATACACACGGTACATGCACATGCACACACACACAAGAATGTTCCAGAGAAGGAAGATCTTGCCCATTCGAAAAGTTAATCTACTTTTGGGCTGTTGGGAGCTTAGAAGAATCCTGCTGCGATCCACCATAAAGCAGTGACAAAGACTTTATAATCTGTCCCTGATGGACAGTATCAGCATCAGTGTCACCAGGTCCCTCACCCCATCCCGCAGCAGACACAGCTACCCTCTGCCAAGTAGATGTGGCCCTAGACACTTGCGGGCCACTCTCAGGACACACCAGACACCACTCTTGGGTTTTCTGACATGAGCCATGCTGGCCCCTGCCGCCCTGGGTTTGGGAGCATGGACCACAGGGGTCTGAAGAAACTGGGTTTGTCAGAGACAGACAGAAGTTGGTCTGGGACTCCAGGAAGCTTCCACCCGAAACACCTCCCCAGGTCAATGGATGAGAAAGGAGGCTGACTCTGGAGTCAGCTTAACAGCCAGGGACTCAGGGTCACCCCTGGGGATCAAGGGGAAAGGTTCTGAAGTCTGCTCCTCCTAAGGCCTCCAGCAGTCAGGAGGAGCCCACCCGGCCGGGTCTTCCCTGGCCCTAGCACGCTCGGGAGTGGTGAGGCGCATGGCACAGCAGCGGTCCCCCTCAGGAGATGGGACACCTGTGGCCCACGTACTTTGCCCTTGGGCCCCATGTCTCAAACTTGGGACCCTTTGTCACTCCATCGAGGCAGCAGAACCGAAGTTGGAGCACCACAGTGGGAAGAGGGGAATCTAAGCTCCGGAAGGCCGCATAGGTAGTGGGATTTGTGGCTAGTACTCCATGAGGAACCTTTCCAGAAGAGTCTCAAATACACTGCTGGGCTGGAGAGGTGGCTTCACAGTTAAGGCGCTTATCTGAGAAGCCTAAGGACCCAGGTTCGATTCTCCAGATCCCATGTAAGCCAGATGCACAAGGCAGGGCAAGTGTTTGGAGTTCGCAGTTCGTTTGCAGTGGCTGGAAGTCCTGGTGCGTCCATTCTCTTTCTCTCTCTATCTCAAATAAAAAAAAAACAAACACAGTGCTGTGTACTGACCCACAGTCCTGGTCTTCTGTCTGTATAGAGGACTAGATGCCTGCCCTGCCCACTAACTACTTGCCTCCACCCCTTGTTCCTTGTGGGCTGTGATGGAGGAGGAGGGAACAGGGCCTTGGTAGAAGCCTTTCCTAGGGCATGGAGTGACAAATGCCTAGCGACCTGGGGGATGGCTCCAGATCCAAAGGGCCTTGTACAGATAGCCTACTTCAGCAAATGCGCTCAGAAACACACACTCACATGAGGCCACTACTCTCTGTCACTATGGTCCCCACGCATGGGAAACCCTGTGCCCTTGCAAGCTAACTCTCAAGGGGGCTGAGCCATGATTCTGGGCACAGCTGGTACCCGACAATCCCAAATGTGGCTTGGCAGTAGGGCTGTGTCAGGGCATGAGCTCAGCCTGTGCCCGGTTCTGGCACCAAGGCCCAGGTGGGCAGCCCGCCTGAGAAGCCCAGGAGGAGAACACAGGGGATGCTGTCCCGGGTGCCACATGAGCAGGATAGACATGTGACCACAGTCCTGTCCTCATGGTATGTTTGGTAATAGGGCCAGATGCCCACGCAGGGCTGTATGAGGATGAATGGCCAATGCCAAAGCAATGCTGGGGCCCAGTGGCGTCTGCCGGAGAGAGCTAGGCTTGGGGCATGGGGACAACAGGCGCAGAAGCAAGTGTGCACACTTGTGGGAATCCAGAAGGTTCCACAAAGACAGGCATGCAGAGGGTCCATGTGACAGGGTGGGCGTTAACGTCTTTCTGTGAACACGTGCTTGTCGGGGGGGGGTGATTCTGGAAATTTCTGCCTCAGTGGGCCTGACTGTAACAGGTATGAGTCACTGTTCGCCATGAGCGTGCCCACACACTCATGTCAACGTCCATGGGTAAAAGCCCCTTTGAAAACAAAGACCCGGGGCTGCAGAAGAAAACGATTATAGAGTCTTAGGATCATCGAGCGCAGCGGATCTCTGCCTGGTCTTTTGGGGGCTATTATATGAACCGCGTGTCCATTCTGCCTAATGCATAAATTACTAATGTAAATTAAAGGATAATTGAAGCCCTTTAGGCCCAAATATTTAAATTATTTAGCAGGCAGTCGGGAATAGGAGGGGGGGAAAAAAAAGGGAAGAAGAGCTGAGTTTAACACCCAGAGACAAAAGTGCCAACTGAGGAGAGAGCGAGGAAGCCACCCTTCCTCCCCACCTCCCGCCAGCCCCTCAGCCTGCGGAGCATCCTGCTCTGGGACACTCCCTGCGCTGTCCGCATGGTCTCCCAGGAGGGGCATTCTTGCTTGGGTAAGCATTCCGAGGCCCGAGGCAAGCTTGCCTCCCCAAGGGGCTGGGTGGGTGGGTAGGGGTGCGCACTGGCTCCTTGGAGACAGGCTTCAGGGAGGCCTCAGATGGCCCTTATCTCAGGAACTGAGGGCTGGAGCTGTGGCTGGGGATTCCCTGAGATACCATGAGCCTGGCAAAGGCAGAGCTAGAAAAAAAAGGGGTGGCAGCCATGTTGCTGGGTCCCCGTCTGTTACGCAAGAGAGGAGGCAGATGAGTGGGGAGTTCCCTATCCTTCCTTTTCCTGAAGGCTTGACGTGGGCCTCACAGTTCTTGGGGGTCAGTAGGACACAAATAAGACCCAACTAAGTCACTAGGGTGGTCTTTGCAGGATCCCGCATTGCGAGCAGGAAGCACGTCTTTCCCTGGACCCTCGGTCTGCTTTCTCGTAGTACTTTAATAGGGTTTTGGTTTATGGGACACAGCTTTTGCTCGTGTCTTGACCAGGGCCAGGGCAGGGGGGACACTGAAGGTGAGGAAGGACTGAACTCGAGTCCTGAAACAGGCCTGCACAGCTGGACAGCGGGTTCCAGGTTAGTGACCGCATCCCGTCTGGAGCAAGGAGAGGGCGAGGCTTCTTGCAGACAGCGTCTGCGATGTCCAGGAGGCTCACCCAACAGTGGAGTCTTGTCTGCTGGGCGCGGCCCCTTCTCCGTGAGTCTCGACGGAGCCTGTCTCCTCACTCAGCCTCCACAGCACCTGCTCCAAGTCCCCGTCCACAATATTCCGGGGCTGTTGGCTCTGCGGCACCCTTGCCATCTCTGTGGCCTTTCTGTTCTTGGATGCTGGTGGCGCCTTGGGACAGGGATGGCCCTTTGCACTATCCTCACTGTCTCCAGAATTCTCTGCCAAACAGCTGGTGCTGCACTACTGCCCAGGAGCCAGCTTCCTGGATGACCTGCCAGGCCTGGACATGCTTTCAGTGGACAGTCAGGGCACTTGCATCAGGCCTACGCTGGAATGTGGGCACGGGTTCAGTGAGATGCTGCTGGCGCCTGTGTGCGGGGAACGGCAGAGACAGGACCAGACAGGTTCCCTGGGGGACGGGGAGGGACCGTGATCGACTCAGGCTGAGTCCTTCTGGCTGCAGGAAGCACAAAAAGCTGGAGCTTCGGAGAAAGGGCTTGCCTGGAGGGAGGCCGGACTGTGTGCTGTGTCCCGGTGAGGCTCACCCCACCACGGATACTGTTTTGGTTCCGTGGCCCTCAGAGAATGAGGATGACGTCGAAGGATGGTGGCTGTGAGAGGGCTCCGATGAGTCCTCTCCTTATTTCATCCTTCTGTTATCATACACTCATCTGTCCATCTTTCCCCCTCTCTTGCCATCCCTTCCTGATCTAGCCAGTCACTCATCCATCAGGCACCCACGGATCACTAATAGACAGGTACTGAGTATGTCTGTGTCTTCTCTGGAAAAGGAGCGTTCAGCTGCTCCCAGAAGGCAGCAGCCCACCTCCCTCAGAGCAGCTCCCGTACCACTCTGGGCGCATCTTTCCCAGGGCTGGACAGCCACCGAGCTGCCCTCCTGGAGGGAACGTCATAGTCTTCTTCAGGGTCCTCCATCTTTCTGGGACCTCTCTGTGTCCCCTACGTGGGGTTACAGAGCGCCCATCTTCTGCTCCCCCAAGCCAAGAATGCCCTGCCAGCTCTGTCCTTGGCAGGCAGTCTCACCGAGGCCCCTTGAGCTGGGGTCTGGCTTTGTATCTTTTTGTTGTAGTTGTTTGATTTATTTTTGAGACATGCTCTATGAGCCAGGCTGGTCCCCGAATTCGAGATCGTTCTGCCTCAGCTTCCCAAGCGGGGTGCACTACCAAGCCAGACTCGGGGTCTGCGTTGTACTAAACTTCCCATGGGCCTGGTTTCCCCGGCGAAGCCACCGGCTGCTGCAGGTCAAGCCTGGGTCTCTGTCCCCTTAGGACACCTACTGTGCGCATGGAGCCAGGCCAGGTCTTAAGCCTGCCACACTGCGTGCTGAGAGAGAGGGGAGAGCGCACAGGCTCGTGGCTGGGCCCCTGCAGCCCTGTGAGGCCAGCAGAGCTGCTGCTCTTCCCTCTAGTTCAATTGGAGATAAGACCGCCAGCCAGGTCACAGTGAGACCGAAGACATACGCCGTGACATCCCTGCATGGATAAGGACTCCTAGGGATTCAGTGAAAGGGTGAGGGGCAAGAGAAGGTGATGGGAAATGGATATGACCAAAATACACATTATATATGTAAAATATATGAACTGTTAAACTAATCTATTAGAAAAGACTCAGGGCAGTCTCAGAAGGACAGACAGGGATGGGAGGTGCTTGAGCCCTGTTCATGTCCTGCGTGGCCAGGCCCGGGTGGGAAGACATCATCTCTGAACAAACCTGTCCTCCGGCCTCTCCCTGCTGGGTGTCCTCTTTCCCCTGGACCGCTCCGAAGGGCAGTTCAAACCCACACTTCCATGGGGCCTGCAGACAACGGTGGAGACACTCCAAGGGGCTCCCAGCCGACCCCCAGCTTCCCTCCACTTTTCTAAACCCCGGCCCTAGCCAACGTCGTGGGGCGCCGTCACGGAACACACGCGCACATCGTGTTGCAGGGAGGGAAATCTTTTCAAGAGTGGACCCCAGAGGGTGGGGGAGGGGCCCCCAAGGGGAAGGGAGCTGGGGGACAATGGTGAATAGAGTTGGGATTGTTTCCTGAACTCTGACTCCTCGTGGGAACAAGGTTATGAAAAGCTTTTCTTAAAATGGTTATTATTTAGTGGCCTGTCCAAAATAAACACTCACATCCACTGCACGGAGCCAGGCAGGAAGTGAGAAACATCTGGGAGACATCTGGCTGCCGGAGAGCTGGGAAGCGGGGTGGGAAGGGCCATAGGGAGCCGGACGTCTGCATGCCATGGTCACCCACAGTCACACGCGGCCACGCCAGCGCACCCCCAGCCCGGGCCTGGTTTCAGGACGCAGACGCACGCACACCGAGGCCCTCACGCACGTACATACACAGGGGCGGGGGGGGGGGCAGCCCCACGGACCCAGCTCACAAGAAGAGGAGACGTACACATTTTCAGAAGCGGACATCCTTGTCATCGGCCTTCTTCCCTCCTTCCCCTTTCCTTGGAGGCTGTCGTATTGATGTCTTGCGTCCCTGGACGCGTGAGCCAGCTAAGCATTTCCTTTTCACCTGCTCCCTGGGTAAGGCAGGCAAGCAGCAGAGGGAAGCACCCTTTAAGATGTGGGGACAGGGCTGGAGAGATGGTTTAGCGTTTAAGCGCTTGCCTGTGAAGCTTAAGGACCCCCGGTTCGAAGCTCGATTCCCCAGGACCCACGTTAGCCAGGTGCACAAGGGGGCGCACGCGTCTGGAGTTCATTTGCAGTGGCTGGAGGGCCTGGAGCGCCCATTCTCTCTGTCTACCTTCCTGTTTATGTATCTCTCTCTCTCTCAAATAAATAAAAATAAAATATTAAAAAACAAAATTAAAAAAAAGATGTGAGGAAAGCTGGGACCCCCATGCTCTGTCCTGAGCAGGAAAAGATGCAGGACAAGTGTTCAGGCCACAGTGTCCCCCTCCATAGCGTGGGATGTGACTGACGAGTCTTCCTGTCACCCTAGAGGAAGAAGACACGAAACTACATATCCAACTGAGGCATGCGCGCCAGGTGCCACTTTAGGAGACGACCATCAAACCCCAGCATCCAGCCTTAGCAGCCCACAGAGGCCCAGGTACAGGCAGGGGACCTGCCACCCGCCTATGGAGAGCCGGCCACGGAGCAGAGACCCGCTGATGGTGGACTAGGCTCCTTGAGCCCTGTGCCATCGCTATGTGGTCAAGTGTGGTGTGTACGCATGGGGGGCTCCTCCCCAGGAGAGTTGGAGAACAGGAACCCGGGTTGCACAAGTCTGTGTCTCCCGAGATAGACAACCTTGGGCTGGATGTAGCAGACCAAGTGGCGGCTAAAACGCAGAGCCACGCGGGTCTGTAAGAAGGGCCAGGCCTCCGGGGAAAGACTCAGTGCACACTTTGGCACTGCCACACACCTCCTGAGGTGACCTTAGACAAGTCGCTTCACCTCTGTGAGCCCCGGTGTCGAATACAAATGAGAACAATGCTTAACTCCCTCGGGGTTTGGTGGCATGCTATGCAAAGCCATCCACAGCGGTGGGTGCCTGGAGCTTGGTAAAGCTCAGCGTGGTAGGCGCAGGTGTTCCTGATCTACTAGGCGCGTGAGCCCCAAACTCCACGGGGATGGGAGGGCCTTGCAGGGGACACCATCACGCAAGAGCCTGAGCTGCAGGGCCACCACCTTCCAGCTGCAAAGAAGTTGCCTCGAAGAACATGTGCACACACCGTGTCCCGTCTCTGAGCGCCGGACAGACCGACAGACAGACGGTAGTGCCTGGCACTCTCCTGTCCCCAGGAACGAGGAGACTCCTGACCCAGCAGGCAGACAGCCACGCTGCTCTCCCTCCTTGGATTTCCTTCTCGGGATGGACCTTGCTTTGAGCAGGGGGGAACCTCATGGATTGCACTACTTCCTGGACACGTCATTTCAGGCACCCCATGCCCTCCCTATACAAAGGAGAAGAGGTGTACTCATGTGTAGGTGGCAAACCTGAAACCTGCTGGGTGGGTCATGTCTAGAAAGGGAGCCAGAGGAGGCCCAAGGGCCTTGGGCCTCAGTCCTGCGACGGGTGGGGAGCGGACAGCCTCTGGGGGGGGGGGCATGAGCTTGCCATCGTGAGCCCGCAGGTCTCCCCCACTCTCGAGGGTAGAGTCCTATCGACTGCGATGCTCCCAAAACCTGTCTGAGGAGTTCGAGATTGTCACCGCCCTCACTGGCATCGTAGGCCAGGGCACCGCTGCGACCCCGTGACCTGGGGTGGCACTGAACTCGGTGGCTCGGGGCCTCACCCTGGGCTGGTAACTGGGGTATCGTTCCAGCTCTGCCAGCCTGTCAGAGATAGAGATCTCACAGGGAGAGGCGGGCCAAGCAGGAACGGGGCTTGTTTGCTGCTTTGGTGGCACTAATCTCTGTCAACGTTCAAAAGCCTGATCCGCGTATCTCCAACCAACAACCCCCCCCCGCCCCCCGCTGCTCAGATAAGGTTGGGGACAGGCCTCCCCTGGGCTGCGCTCGCTCAGGAGGCCTGGAGGCAGGATGTGAGCCCCCCCCTCCCCCCCCCCCCGCCTTCTGACTTCTCTGTGGCTTGGCGTGCTTGTCTATAGAATGGGGACTAGCTAATGCTAGCCAAGCGCCCACCTAACACGAAGTCCAAAATCAAACCAGACCACAGAACCTTGGGCCCCCAGGTGCCCCCTACTCCTCCCCCCAAGGATCCTCAGAAATTGCTTCTTCATGGCTGCTGGGGACAGATACCAGAGTCTGCCTCCGTTCTCTGTCGCAGGCTGTCAGTAGAACCTCTCAGTGGCTTTTCCCACAGGTATTCTCAAGCTAGAGAGACAGAGAGCCAGAAACATCAAACACCCCCCACCCCTTCTTCCATGCCCCGCTCTTCCTCCTGGTCTCTTAGAAATGAGGCCAAAGGTAGTGGAAGATATGGGAGGTCAAAGGCAGGAGGAAATTATCACTCTGGCCTCTGCTCGGCTGTGACCCTAACAGGAAGCCATTACGTGCCCTCTTCCTCCCCCACAAGGGAGTCTGGAGTCTGAGAGCAGAAAAGAGAAAGAGACTGGACCCACCAGGCCTCTCCACCAACGGCGGCCCTGCCGGCTCCACGACAGAGCCTGAGCACCCATCTCCATAGCGGGACCACTGCCCACCCTCCTCCTTCCTGGGGGTCCTAGTGTCTCCCTTGCTGGTGGAAAGAGAGGTTGTATTAGAGAGGAATCATTCTGTATGTCCTTGGTGGCATGTGGCTGGCACCGGAGCCCAGAGTGGGACAGGAGTCAGGAAATGCAGATGTGGGCACAACACCAACGGTGGTCACACGTCATCCCCAAATGCAGTGGGTTTCCTCAAGAGAGAGCAACTCCAAACCGGGTGTGGTCATACAGGCCGGTAATGTCAGCACTTGGGAGGCAGAGGTAGGAGGATCGTGAGTTCGAGGCCACCCTGAGACTATATAGTGGATTCCAGGTCAGCCTGGGCTAGAACGAGACCCTATCTTGAAAAACGCAAAGAAAAAAGAGAGAGCGACTCTGGTGGGGTGGGGGGGGGGGCAGACAGAAGCCCGAGAGAAGTGTGGTTTGGTTTACAATGTCTGGGGGGCTATTTCTCTCCACCCCCCCACCCCCCGCCATCTCTCCAGCACATTTCCTCATGAGAACTCTTGCCTCTTCCTTTGTTGCTGCTGAACCCCATTCAGGACCCTGAAAGCCACTCGCTGGCTGCCAGTCAGCCTCCAGGAGTCTACAGGGAGACCAGCCCTATCCACCTCTCCAAGGAGGGGTGGCTAGTCATCCCTAAAGGACGGCACCTTGGAGGCAGAAGAGGGTGCTTAGAGCGGCCAGAGAAGGACACTCAAATCTGACCTTGCCACCACACCAGGATGGCTCACGGAGGACAGAGAAGCGCCAGGAGGCCCAAGTTCGCATCTCTGAGCCTCAAGAGGTCCACCCACCCCGTCTCCCTCCAAGCCTGGGAGGACGCAAGGAAAGCCCTGGAATTGACAAGGTGAGGGTCAGACAGTGCGGATGAGGGGCCTCAGACCTGCCATCAGGTCTGTGGGCAACCATAGGCTGAAATGACACGGCATGGCATTGTGAGTGGGAGGGAACAGAAGCCTCGGCAGCTGTGTGCAGTGAGCTATGCAGACATGTTCTGTCCCTCCCCCACCACCACCACCGAGGTGACCTAGTATAAACCACTTGGCTTTCCCGCCTCTCTCTTGGAAACATCTATCCACGAGCTCTGCCAGTAAACCCCGCCTGGGAGCTGGGCGGAGGGAGTCCTCCTCAGGAGGAGGCTGAAGTCCCCAATTGGAGGTCCGGCTTCCAGCCTGTTCCTCTCTGCAGATCACACTCTTATTATTTATTGTTGCCCAACACTCCAAATATCTGCCTGGGGGAGTCACAGACAGTGGCTGTTTATGGTTTAGTTAATGAAACCCAGGCTTCCTTCCCTCAGGGAAGGTCCTGGGCCCCAGTTCCCTGAGCCTTGGTCTCTCCCCACCTCCTAACTTCTCCCAGCTACAGTTACCTACCACCCCGATCCCAGAGCCCATAGGCTGTCCGCAGATAAGAACAGAGGGAGCTGACCTCAAGATAAGACCAGAATGTTTTCAGAGAAAGGCGGAGTTAGGGGGTCTTGGCAAAGGCCATTCCTATTCTCCCAGGAAAGCCGCTTCCTGAGGCGACAGGGGCCGCAGGCTGAGTGAGGATGGGAGGCAGAAGGTTCGCAGCCCAACTTCGCTGGGCACCGCTTTGGGGCAGGGTGTGTACTATTCACACGACAGCCTCTGACTCCCCCAATAAATGGCGCCCACGACACGCCAGGCTCTGTGCTAAGTGCCTTCCGTGAGTTCCGTGGGTGCCTGTCTGCCCATTTTACAGATGAGAAAACTGGGGTCTCCCTCGGGCAAGGCTCGGAACAGTGATTTTCATATCTGACACCTCAAGACAGATCCCTAGGTGCTGAGTGAGGTGGCTCTGTGAACAGTAATGACCTCCACAGCAATGTCCTATAAGCCTGCCGTGGTTTCCCTTGTTGAAGACGAGACTCAGATGGTCTAAATAATGCGTTTCGGGACAAGTGGGGAGGGGGTGATGTGGACCCGACCAGTTGCCAGAGCTTGTCCCCACAAGCACGAACCTTGGTGATAAGAAAAGGAGACGCCTGGGGAACGTGTGCATGGTTCTCAGGTGGCCTGTGCTGATAAGCCAAAGGGACTGAGGTCTGGCCCTTTGACCTCTGCTCGCCACCCCACCCTGGGGCGCTTTCGCCCTCCGAAGCCCTCCGAGCCCTGGCCACTCTCAACATGGCCCCCCACCGAAACCTATAGCTCTAGCCATGGAGACCCCAAGTCCTGAGCCATCCACCTTTTCTCATTCTTTCTTTTAAAAAATATTTTACTTACTTATTTGAGGAGGGGGAAAGGCAGATAAGAGTATGGGCGCACAAGGGCCTCCAACCACTGCAAACAAACTCCAGATGCATGTGCCACCTTGTGCATCTGGCTTACGTGGGTACTGGGGAACTGAACCTGGGTCCTTAGGCTTTGCAAGCAAATGTCTTAATTGCTAAGCCATCTCTTCCACCTGCCCTTTCCCACTCTAAGTTGGATTCTGAGAGCTCGTTGGAGGTGTGCTGTGTACTGGGGCACAGAGAAGAAAATATTGAACCATAGGGGTTTACCAGTGTTGGGAACAGGGTGCTAGGGCCTCAAGTTTTAGGTTCTCCTTAACCTCTGAGGTTTCCCCATCTATCCCCCCACCAAAAGAGAACTAGAACAGGCCTTCCTGGCACGGAGGAGAAATCAAGGCATTGCTAATGTCGGAAGCTTAGGAGGAGACTTGAGTGACTGGTGTCCCAAGCAGGGGTACGGGCACGGAGGCCCAGAGCCTGAGATCCAGGATGGGTGGGTCGAGGCAGGCAGGGACAGCCTAGACCCAGCTCCAAGAAGCACTTTGTGTCTAAGTGGGGCTCTGCTCCCTGACAGCTTAAAGGCAGCTTCTCCCAGCCCCAGGCCGCATATTTACGAGCTGAAAGGCTGAGGGAGAGAGGCTCCGGAATACAGCCCATAGCACCAGCTCCTAGTCCTGCTGACTCCCGGGCCAGGAAACCATAAAAGATGATCCTGACTTGCTTCCCCTCCCCCAGCTGGTCGTCTCAGGGGCTGGCCAGGGAGGCTGGGGGCAGGGCAACTTGAGCATCGGCTTCAGAGCCCGAACAAGCAGGCTTCTCTGCCACCGCCCAGGCTCTACGCAGTGCTGGGGTTCTTGGCCAGAGTCAAGTTGATGAGAAAATCTATTCCAAGCCAGGGTGTCCCCTTTGTCTCATATGCTCTTCCCAGACACCCTAGGACATTTAGACGGTCAGGAAAAGTGGGGTTCATGAACTTGGGTCTCCAGTGTTTCCTCGGGTCCCTACCACAAGGCCTCCTCTGTTTACGGCAGGCACACGTTAGGCCCGGAGAAGAGGATGTGCCCTCAAGTCACAAGGCACCTAGCTACTGACAGAGGGGGTCAGAATGGTGGGCTCTCAACCCTCTGAGTGGCAGGGCCCATGGGTGGACTAACGTGGGCGCCCTCTGCAGTCCCAGATGGCTTAACCCTGTCTGTGTAGGCTCTCAGGGTCTGAGGTTCAGATTCTGGATGGTCCGTACTCCCACACCCAGTCTTTGAAGACTGAGGCCAAAGGCCATAGAAGCTCTGGCTGTCTTGGGAGCCAAGCCCAGTCCCCAGAGTTATAAGTTAAACTTGGGGAGCCTTCTGACATTCCCTCGCCGTCCCCAAGTGTCCTGGGCCTGTCTGGCCTGGGAAGGACCAGCTGCCCCCACAGGATGTGGCTGTCTGTCTGGCTTCAGCCCCCACCACATCCCCTCTTGGGTACTGTCCAGGCCCAGTGCTGAGTGCTGACCACAGAAGTGACCACCCCCTCTCAGTCCCCATCTCAGTACCCTGCCCCCCAGTCTACAGGCCCCTTCTTTACAGTACAAACAGGGCAGTTGGATCCAGACCCAAGGAAACCGGTCCTCCCCTGAGGCTCCCCCTCCTTAACAAAGAAACGAGCTGATGAGGGGCTGGGGGTGGAGCATTTGGGGGCGGTGGGGGGGGCGCTCTAGGTCCCGTTCCACCCCTCCGATCTCTGAGCTCTGGGCTCACTCGCTAGTGGCCCCCTGGAGAGGGCCTGTCTGCAGATAATCAGGGGACAGATTTGGAAAGAAGGAGGAAAAAGAAAGCACCCGGCGCCAGACAGGATCCTTATCTGCTGGGCGGAATGTCAGGGGGCGACACAGCAGTGCGGGAGGCAAGCAGGCCTGCAAGAGGCTGCAGCCTCATCTGCAGCCCGGGAGAGCCAGGGGTACCACATGGGCCCTAAGAGACATGGAGGCGGGGGTGGGGGAGGGGGGGTCTGTTCTGGGACAGATAGGGGAGGACAGAGACGATGGCCTGCTGGGGAGGGTCAAGCAAAGAAGGCAGTCTGCACCCCCAGCTAGCAACTTTCCCATGTGTTCCGACAGGCTTTGGGAGAGGCATAATTAGAACCGGGAGGGAGGGGGACCGAGGTTCCCAAGTCCCCAGGTTCCCAAGATGGCAGGACACCCAGATCCAGCAGGCCTGACCTGCCTGGGCCATCTGAGCCCTGGGGCTAGCTCGGGCCTCTGACCAGCTGCATCCCAGAAACCCCAGGGGTCCTGCACCCAGCAGCCTGGGATCCGACTCACAGAGACCAGTAAGAAAACGCCACATAAAAGCAGAGCCTGGCAGTCCAAGGAGGCCACAGAGAAGCCACTTCACCCTTGACCCGCTGAACACAACTCCACAGGAGGCCCCTTTCAGAGGGCAGGAGGCTTCCCTTCAGTGTCCGTTTGTCCCAGGACTGATCTTCCCCTAGGTGAAGGTCAAGGGCACAGGCCCCAGGTCCCTAGTCAAAACGTGTCACTATTTGGCTATGTGACCCTGGACAAGTCTATCAAACTCCCACCACTCCAGGTCTCATGGATAAAACAGGAGGGATGTCATTTTGGCTCTAGTATCTGTGACTCTGCCCTTGGATCTAACAGCTGGGGCTCTGTCTCCAAGAACACTAAACTGTAACAAGGACAGCAAGGCCAAAAAATCGGGGAGCCAGAGAGATGGCTTAGAGGTTAAGGCATTGCCTGCAAAGCCAGAGGATCCTGGTTCAACTCTCCAGGACCCACGTAAGCCAGATGCACAAGAGGGAGCATGCATCTGGAGTTCATTTGAGTGGGTGGAGGCCCTGGTGTGCCCATTCTCTCTCTTAAATAAATAAATAAATTATATTTAAAAGGCGGGAGCTAGGTGGCTGGCTGAGCGGTTAAGGCACTTGCCTGCAAAGCCAAAGGACCCAGAACCCAAGTAAGGCAGATGCACAAGGCGGCGCATGCATCTGAAGTGCATTTGTAGCAGCTAGAGGCCTTGGCATGCTCATTCTTTCTATCTGACTCTCTCACAGATAAATAAATATAAATAAGATAATAAAAGAACGACATACCTTCTCATAATGTTAGAAGTTAAAGGAACTTCAAATAATGCCCATGTGTTCTGGGGTACCCTGAGGCCACCTATGTGAACCTATGTGAAGCTATGTGGCCTCAACAGGGACAGTGACTGGTGACGCCCTAGGGAAGGAGGCCACGGTTGAAAATGGCAGCAAGCATCCTGAAGAAGCCTGGGACGGGCTGAGCTGAGGATAATTAAGGACACACTTCCCTGTGCCCCATACCCATCCCCAGGCCTCAAGGAGGGCCTGGCTGGCCTGTCCCCTCGCTGCCGTGGTACCTGAGAGAAGCGGGCTATAGGGCCATTGGGCAGTGGCTGCTCTCTTTGGACTTGGAGTGGATGGACGGGGGTGGGGGGAGGGGGGGCTGGGGACTTGAGGAAAGGTGAAAGAGGTGACATGCTGTGGAGGTAGGGGGAGGTGGGAGGGACAGGTTTGGTCACTGAAAGGGACAAGGGTGAAAGAGCTGGCTGGAGCCTCCAGCATGTTCTGGGCTATTATTCTGAGCAACCTTTTATTTATTCAGAGGTTGGGGATGTGGCTTAGCATCTGTCAGCTCGATATTTATTACAGGCACATTGGCCTGTGCCATGGACCCTATGACAGGCAGCCACAGGCTCTCCTCCCTCCCCCCCGTCCCCGAGTGCTGGACAATAACCGACAACCTGCTGGGAAAGGCTGGAGTGCTGCGCCTTCCTGAACCCACAGATGACCAAAGCCAGCTCTTGGGTTTACCTTCAGGGAAACTGAGGCCTGAGGGAGCAAGAGCCTAGCTCGGGGGTCACAGGGCACGCTGGCTGTCGGAAGAGATCAATGCCGTGGGAGTGAAAAGATTCCAGACTACATTTGGGGTGGCACGGGGGGGGGGGGGGCGCAGGGTAGATCATCTGAGGGCAGATAACATTCGGAAATAGGGTAGCTACTCGGCTTGGCCATAGGCTCCCACTGGGCAGAGCAGAGCTGGCTGAGATCCTGGCACAAGGTCACAGCTTTGCATCCGAGGTACTCAAACTCCCAGTGCCTCGATTTCCTCCTCTGCACACCAGCGCCATAGCTCCTCACCACGGGACCCCCCTCACAGTCTGGCTGTGGGGGGAACACCGCCCGCATGTGCCCTCGGGAAACTCGAAGGTTCCACACCACCACAATTTGCTTATTCATTTACATGTGGCCCAGGCTATGCTGAATAGAAGTGGGGTGGTGGGCTGGGGGCTTCATTGTGTCCGTGGTCACCAAGTCCCTTCCCTGCCACGCTTCCTGAGGAAGACAGAGGCACCGATGAATCTGCAGCAAGAGCCCCTACCTAGCCACTGACCGACTGCGTCGCTAGCAATGCCAACTGGCTGAGGTGGTGGTGATGACATCACAGTCCCATCCGGCTCCAAGCCTTCCAGCAGCCTGAGGTCAGCTCCGCAGAGCCATGGCACCTCCCCCACCAGCCCCACACTGAGCCAAGAGGAGCCTGGCACTGCCAGGGCTGGGGCCGGGCTGCCAGCTCGGATTCCATGAGTTCTTCCTTCCCTCTGCGATCGCTTCTGCTCCAGCCCCCGTCGTCCCCCCCCCCACCCCGCACCTCCTCCACCGCATCTCAGAACAGCATCCCCCCCCCCCCAAACGTGAGATTGCCGCTTCTCATATAACACACGAGCGGTGGTGTGAACTTCTGGTAAATGAAAATCTTATTTAAACTGTGCTATCAGGGGAGGAGAGGAGACAGGCTCCAACATAGCTCAGCTGCCTTGCCAGGAAAAGGGAGGTGCTGGGGCCCAGAGCCACCACCAGTGTCCCTGGAAGGTTCTAGAAGAGAGGCCACAGGGCCCTGAGCAGCACTCTGCGCTCGCCTGTGAGGGTCAGACAAGGTACCACTTTTCCAGGGGTGTTTGGCAATGAGGGTGGCTACTCTGGGGAATTGTTTGCCATGTATAACGAAGCAGCCTAACACCACGGGACTTTCCAGGAACGGCAGGGTCTCCTGGCCTACCTGGCCCCCGGCCTTCTGCCCCCACCGTACAACAGAACCGCCAGACAGCGTGGAGATGGCCATAGCCAGGCTGACCCTACAACCAAGTAAGTCGGAATCTTTGGGGAAGCCTACAGCCAGGTGACAATCACCAACCTCAAGAGTCACTGAGGCCTTGACAAAATCCCCACGAACCATGCCTGGCCCAGACCTCCAATCCCAGGACCTTGAAGGGAAATGCCAGTCCTATGAACTTAAGACAAACCCAAGGACAGCCTTATGAATGAATGTCCTGGGCATTTATTGACCCAGCACCTGCTCACTGGGGGGCCATCTCTAAATGGGACAGACACTGTTGTGAGCTTCAGGGGACACATTACTCACTGGGTGATATGTCCCTGTCCTCTTGGGGTGGGGAGCCAGACATCCGAGGAACCAGTAAACACATACATATGCGCATGCGTGATAATTCCAGGTGATAGTGTTAAAAAAAAAAAACCAAACAGCAAGAGAGTCAGGGAGGTATTCTCAGAGGGGAGGGGACATTTGAACTGAACCTAAATGACAAGGAGCCAGCCATGTCAAATTCAGAGGGCGGGGGGAGTGCCACACCGGGGTGAAGTTCCTGGAGCAGGAATGACAGCCCCCCTCCCGCCTCCATGAGCTGTGGAATCCACACTTGCTGCCAACACCACCCGCGTTCACGGGGAGTCCATGTGGTCTGTGGCCCCACCTCACCCACAGGGAGCCTGGCAAGACTATGCTAGAGAGAACGAGAGAGAGAGACCAGTGGGCGCTAGAATTGCCCCTTTTGCCTCTCAGAAAATTCCAGAGGCTATAGGGACATTAGAAAGTGTCCATGTGAGGACTGTGAGGAGTTTGCGCCCACTTAATCTAGCCCCTCACCTGACAGCTAGAGAAACTGAGGCTCAGAGAAAAGCGTTTCACTGCTGTGACAGCGTTAAAGAGGACAATGACTGCACTGTCGCGAGGGAGGGCCATTGTGTGGCAATCTTCTCTCCCACCCCCACTCTCTCTGGCTGTGTTTCAGGCTGGGGCACACCTAGGGGACCCCCCATGGCTCCCTCAGTGAATGAAGGTGGGGTGGCCCTTCCTCTCCCACCAGGAAGCCCATCACAGGCCAGACAGAATGGTGCCAGATAAGGTCATGGAATTCGGAGCTCTGTGGGATTGGTGTGTCTCAGCTTCCTACCTGCAGTGAGCATTCCAGATTAAGGGGCGCATACCCTGGGGAGGGAGTGGGTGACCCAGGGATCCAGAAAGAAAGGAGCTGGGCATCCTCAGGATGTCCCTGGCCCAGGACAGACAGGCTGGGTCGTCAAGTCACCAGATGGATAGAGCAGTGAACTCACTTTCTAGCTCGACCACGGGTCAGCCCCGATGGCCACGTTGACTGTCCCGTCAGCTTGTCCTCAGCTCTGCTGGGACCCTGGGGACCAGCAGCTTCCCTTCCTGAGCCCAGAGGGGCAGTGAGATCCGATCCCTGGTCTCTGGCCAAAGCTGGAGGCTGAGGTTCTTCTCAACCCCCACTGAGTTTCAAGGTGGGGACAGTGTAGAATGATCTAGCATGCTTCTTTTTAAAAATACCTATTTATTTATTTATTTGAAAGAGGCAGCTACACACACACACACACACACACACAGACACACACACACAGAGGGGTGGGGAGAATATGGTTGTGCCAGGGCCTCTAGCCATGGCAAACAAACCCCAGACACATGTGCCACCCTGTGCATCTGGCTTACATGGGTCCTGGGGAATCAAACGTGGGTCCTTAGGCTTCGCAGGTAAGCGCCTTAACCTCTAAGCCATCACTCCGGCCCCTGGGCTACTTGTTAATCTTTCTCAGCTGCCAACCTGCAGCAAGAGTTGGGGAAGTATCAGCTAGGGTGAAAAAATACTTAGGCAGTTTAGCAAAGTCCTCAGAGGTAACCTGGGTGGGTCGCCCGTCCGGGTCTCTGCCTCGGTTCCTCCGTCAGTTTTGGGGCCATGAACCACCCTCCCTGACGACTTTAGCACTGAGCGATTCTCAGGCCGCGGCCTCCTACACAAGTCCTTTAAGGTCTGCAAGGAACCTTGGAAAGGAAGTCCAGGGAGTGAGAGAAACGAGCCCCCAAGGAGTTTTGTTGTCTTTTCCAGGGGAGACCTGGGTATCTAGAGGGGCTGGGTGAAGTGCTCTGGTACAATGGCTGGGGTACTCTGCGCATCCAGCTGCCCTCTCTGCCCGTGCAGACCCTGGCTGGCCCACCCCTTCCTCCACAAGCCCCACAGGATCCAGGGCAGGGTTGTGAAGGACATGATAAACGACCTACTGACTGCCAAGCATAGTTCTCAGGCTTGAGTGGCAACCTTCGGGCCATCATGTGGAGGGAGGCACTGAGGTGGTGTGGCCTCTTCCCTCCCAGGCCACGCTGGCATGCCCCTGCAGCTGCTGACACTGCATCCCTGCCCTCCAGTGAGCGTGTGTTCCCTGGCCAACCCTTGAAATGGCCAAGGGCTGCCTGAGGTTGGCTGGGCTGGGCTGGGCGGCGGGGGAAACTTGGTCAGGCCCCTGCTCTGGAGCTGTTTACCCAGACCACAGCCACACGGAGACTCTGCGTCTTACGGGCCAGTTCCAGGTTCTTTGGTCAGTGATCACTCTACGAACAATCATGGAGCCCTCAGCACATCATAGATCATCAAGGGTCTGGCCTCTACCTCGGGGGATGGGCATAGGGTGGGCTTCTGGGTACTGCAGGAGGGGGGGAACAACCCTCAGAGCTTTTTGGGATCTGAAGCCTGGCAGACTCTATAAAGGGCATACATGGGCTGGAGGGATGGCTTAGCAGTCAAGGCCCTTGCCTGTGAGGCCTAAGGACCCCAGGACCCACATAAACCAAATGCACAAGGTGGCGTATGCGTCTGGAGTTTATATGCAGTGGCTGGAGGCCCTGGCACCTGCCCATCTCTCTTTCTACCCCCACCCTGTGTGTGTGTGTGTGTGTGTGTAATAAATAAATAAAAATAAAATAGAAAGGGGATACAGATAGAAGAGACCAATGCTCTACTCACAGCAGGGTTGAAGCCTAGACCCTGATATTAGGAGCTGGTGGGTCCTTCCTGAGCTCAGCTGTCCTTCCAGAGTCACCGCAAGGACTCCATGAGACCATGCTTGCTAAAAGACAAATGTGGGCCCAAAACAGGCCCAGCGGGAGCTTCTTATGAGCTCAAGTTAAGTGGAAAGGAGGCAAGGGCCTCAGAGCACAGACAACATACTTGGCACACAGGGAGAGGGACCCTCACAGGTCAAGGTGACAGCCTGACTCACCAAAGCATGGCTGAAGTTCTTTATAGAAGCCTGGGCCTTGCTTATGCTAAGCAAACACTCTACCACTAAGCCATATCCTCAGCCCTTGGTGTTTTTTGGTTTCTTGAGGTAGGGTCTCACTCTAGCCAAGGCCGACCTAGAATTCACTATGTAGCCTCAGGGAACTCAAGGTGATCCTCCTAC
This sequence comes from Jaculus jaculus, assembly GCF_020740685.1. Taxonomy (NCBI): domain Eukaryota; kingdom Metazoa; phylum Chordata; class Mammalia; order Rodentia; family Dipodidae; genus Jaculus; species Jaculus jaculus. The sequence continues at coordinate 12,601,759 of NC_059119.1, read as the reverse complement.
CTCTGCCTCCCGAGTGCTGGGATTAAAGACGTGCGCCACCACACCTGGCTTCTTCTTTTTTAGTTTTTATATATTTAATTTTTTTGTTTATTTTTATTTATTTATTTGAGAGTGACAGAGAGAGAAAAAGGCAGATAGATAGATGGAAAGAGAGAGAGAGAGAGAATGGGCACACCAGGGCCTCCAGCCACTGCAAATGAACTCCAGATGTGTGCGCCCCCTTTTGCATCTGGCTAACGTGGATCCTGGGGAATTGAGCCTTGAGCTGGGGTCCTTAGGCTTCACAGGCAAGCACTTAATCACTAAACCATCTCTCTAGCCAGTTTGTTTGTTTTTGAGACAGAATCTTGCTACAGCTGGGCGTGGCAGTACACGCCTTTTAAAAATATTTTTGATTATTCAATTATTTATTTATTTGAGAATGAGAGAGAGAGAGAGAGAAAGAGAGGGAGAATGGGCACGCCAGGGCCTTCAGCCACTGCAAATTAACTCCAGACGCGTGCGCCCCCTTGTGCATCTGGCTAACGTGGGTCCTGGGGAATCGAGCCTTGAACTGGGGTCCTTAAGCTTCACAGGCAAGGGCTTAACGGCTATGCCATCTCTCCAGCCCGGCACACGCCTTGTATCCCAGCACTCCGGAGGCAAAGGTAGGAGGACCGCCATGAGTTTGAGGTCATCCTGAGACTACAGAGTGAATTCCAGGTCAGCCTGGGCTAGAGCAAAACCCTACCTTGAAAAACCAAAAAAAGGTTGCACTTGAACTTGGCATCCTCTGGCCTCAGCTTCCTGAGTGTTAGGATTACAGGCACCATGTGCCACATCAAGCATTTGATCCTTTGTCCCTTGATATTTAAGAGTACTTTTAAAAATATTTTTTATTTTATTTATTTGAGAGAGAAAGGCAGACAAAATGGCCGCACCAGGGCCTTTAGCTGTTGCAAAGGAACTCAGCGCATGCGCCACCTTGTGCATCTGGTTTACATGAGGGCTGGGAATTGAATCTGGGTCTTTTGGCTTTGCAGGCAAGTGCCTTAACTGTTAAGCCATCCCCCCAGCCTCAAGAGTACCTTATCGACTCGGTGTTAGCTCTTTGATGTAAGCATACACTACGGATATTTTCTCTGTTTGCTAAGTGCTCAGTCTTTTGAGTTTTTTGGTGCTGGAGACCAAAACCACAGCCTTACACATGACAAGCACGAGCCTGACCACACCCCCAAACCAGTCTTGACTTTAAGGTGCTTGGATGGCTTAGTGGTTAAGGTGCTTGCCTACAAAGCCAAAGGACCCAGGTTCGATTTTCCAGGACCCACGTAAGCCAGATGCACAAGGGGGCACACGCCTCTGGAGTTCGTCTGCAGTGGCTGGAGGCCCTGGCGCACGCATTCTTTCTCTCTCCCTCTCTCTCTCTCCCTGTTTATTTCTGTATCTCTCTTTCAAATAAATAAATGAAAATAAAATATTAAGAAAAACATATGCAATGGAAACCATCAATTTTGGGCCAAGTGTGATGGTGCATGCCTGTAATTCCAGCCCTCCGGAGCAGATGTGGAAAGACTGCCACAAGTTTGAGGCCAGCCCGGGTGACATAGCAAGACCCAGGCCAGCGAGGGTGACCCAGTGAAACCATGTCTCAAAAAAGAAAAAACAGAAGTCAAATCAATCAATTTTCTATTGTCTTTGGTATTTACACTCATCGTTGCCACGCCTGTCCTTATCCCAGACTTGAGGAATTCACCCAGGCTGCCGCTTAGCAGGCACAGAGGCTCCGGCGGGGCCCCGGTCCACGTGGAGAGCTCATCCCTGCGGCGTGAGGCACGTGCCACTTCCGCTCATGCCAAGTGGTACAGCACCTCTCGCCGGAAGGCTGCCTTTACCCCAGCGGCCCGACCTAACAGCCTTTGCCGTGGACTTTTCTGTAGTCACTTGGGCCCAGTTCTGGACGTTCTGTGGTCTTTGCTGTTTGACAATTTGGGCACAAAACCACGCGGTTTAAGTTCCTGAAGCTCCCTTGTATGTTTTCTCCTCTAGTTGGGATGGTTCTGTCCACTCTTCAGCCTTTCCTAACGCTGGGGGCTGGCTCTTCCTGTCTCATTTCCTGGTTGATGTCTGTCTACTACTGATCTCAGCGTAAGCTTGAAGGGTTTTCCCTTACATCAAATGTTGGTTTGAAGACTATGTATGTATGTATGTATGTGCATACATGCATATGCACCTACAAACGTGTGTGTGTGTCTAAAAAATATTGCTTCTGAGGCAGAGGTAGGAAAATCGCCGAGAGTTCAAGGCCACCCTGAGACTACTTAGTGAATTCCAGGTCAGCCTGGGCTACTGGGAGACCCTACCTCGAAAAACAAAATAAAACCACACACACACACATATATATTTATTTATATTTATATAGAGCTTTTTTGTTTTCTGAAACAAGGCTTCTTGTAGCCCAGGCTGGCCTTACACCCACTATGCAGCCAAAACTTGCCTGGAACTGCTTGCTGGCCCTCTTGCCTCCACCTCTCAAGTGCTGGGATTGCAGGAATGCGCTGCTTGGTCTGGCTTAAAAAACATGCCTTAATTCCTATTTTCCATTTGTTTGTTTGCACGTGCATGTGTGTGTGGGCACACCAGGGCCTCTCGCCACTGCAAATGAACACCAGATACTTGCGACACTCTCAGCATCTGGGTCATATGGGGCTGACAGGTTTCGTAAGCAAGCCCCTTCCGCTGCTGAGCTAAAACGTCCTAGCCCCTTAATTTCTGGTTTCTTGAGTGCTTGTACCATGAGTTGGTATGGGAGTTTGTCCCAGGCATTTTCAGCCTCTATGGAAATAATACAATGACTATTTGCTTGGGCTCATTAATAATGGTATATGGTATTAATTTGGCCTGTGTTATCAATATTAATGGGTTCATTTTGAACTAACTCTGCATGCCTGCAATAAATCTAATTTGGTTAGAGAGAAAGAGAGAGGGGGGAGGGGAACTGGACACCAGAGATCGCGGCCACCCCATGGAATGATTTTCTCCGTCCTCTACGTGAACACCACCAATGACCACAAGCCACGGCAGGAGACATTCTCTCTGAGCTCTAGAAGAATGAGATTACTGAGTCCCCGGACGGCTGTGTGAAGGAAGCTGCTTCATTCCTACTTCTCAGACAAGAAGACTGAGCATGGGTGAGGCAGGCTAATTGCCACCATGTTACTAGCAAATGAAGGAGGCAAGATGATGGGGTGCTCTGCCTCCGGGACCCCATACTCTAAGATGTGGGCTGCATTCTTTGACATTTAGAGTCATTTTCTTTCTTTTTTTATTGAGAGAGAGAGAGAAAAAAAAAAAAAAGAGGCAGAGAAAGAGAGAATGAGAACTGATGCAGCAGGGCCTCCAGCCACAACAAACGAATTCCAGACACATGTGCCACCTTTTGTATCTGGCTTAACATGGGTCCTGGGGAATGGAATCTGGGTCCTTAGGCTTTGCAGGCAAAAGTGCCTTGACCACTAAGCCATGAGATTTAGAGTTATTTTCAAATGCTTCAGATCTAACCCCAGGTAGGAAGGAGGATGTCTCTACAAGAACTGGGGGTGGGCAGACAAAAAGTAAACAAAAATTTACAGAACATTCCGTCTGAACACTACAGAATAGCCATTCTTCTTGACACCCCACGAAATATATATATATCTCACACACAAAGCAAATCTCAGAAAATACAAGAAAATTGAAATAACATCTTGCATTCGATCTGCTCCAATGGAATAGTTAGAAATCAATAGCGAAAGAAACTATTAAAAAAAAAAAACACAAAAAAAAAAAAAAAAAAAAAAAAAAAAAAGAACTGGGGGTGGGGAGGGAACCCTGTCCAGCCTTCCCAGAAGCCCAAGTGTTTCTTTCTCATCCACGACAGGTCCAGCAAGGGGTTGTAAGGTGTGTGCCCACTGGCCCGGTAGTCGGCCAGCAAGCACAGTCTATGGGATGCCCTGGGGTCTGCCCCACACCTGCCTCCAGCACTCTGCTTTGACCTGAGTGAGCAGCTTGGCGAGTAAGGACCAGCCTAGGGCCACAGTGGGCCAGGAGGGAACAGTGCCCAGAAGAAAATTCCGTATCCCACTGGGCCTGCCCACCCGCCCGTCTTCTAAGAACAGTCGGCCGGCCGCGGCTTATGTAACTTCTAGTGGGCATAGCAGATGGTGCGCTGGCTCATGCGCCATGCAAGCTGGCGCTGACGCTAACCTGCCCTGACATGGCGTTCACCCTCCTCTGCTAGGCAGCACAGGGCACACACCAGGGAACAGGGGCATGGAGATGTATGGGAAGTGGCCCAAACTCTTTAACATTCAGCTGGCTGGGCCCAAAGAGAAGCCAGGGTCTACCTACAAGTTCTAGCCAGGGAAGGGAGAAAATGGTCACCTCTTTGTTGCCCCATAACCCCACTTCTCAGGATGCACTGCTGTCCCCAAGGTCACCGTGTCATAGAAGGGTACTCAGAGAACAGTTGCTTTCTTTTTTATTTTTCGAGGTAGGGTCTCACTCTAGCCCAGGCTGACCTGGAATTCACTATGTAGTGTCAGGCTGGCCTCGAACACACAGTGATCCTCCTACCTCTGTCTCCTGAGTGCTGGGATTAAAGGCGTGTGCCACCACGCCCTGACTCAGAGACCAGTTTTTCTAAAGTACTTCTCTGGGTGTTCTCTCATTGGCCCTGCCTGGCTCAGCTTTTGTTCCTTTTCCTGACAGGTAAACTGAGGCTCAAGGAGGGTCACTGTTTCGCCTGTTACACAGAGACCTGGTCTCTAGGCTCCAAACCTCATTCAAGGTTGCCTGTCAGGGCTTTGGTGGCTGGAAGGGATCTTAGAACTCCCAGGGAATCCCTGTCCCACCTTAGGTTGCATATCTCTGTCAAGTAGGACCTTCTAGAAAGAAGGAAGGGAAGCTGGGCGTGGTGGTACACACCTTTAATCCCAACACTTGGAAGGCAGAGGTAGGAGGACCACCATGAGTTTGAGGCCACCCTGAGACTACATAGTGAATTCCAGGTCAGCCTGGGCTAGAGTGAGATCCTACCTTGGAAAAAAAAAAAAAAGAAAAGAAAGAAAGAAAAGGAAAAAGGAAAAAAGAAGGAAGGAGAATGAAGAAGAAGCTATATGCATGTATGTGTAAATCTGTATCTATCTATGTATATATTCTAGTCAGAAAGAAAAAATTGGGGGACGGCTTCAAGGTAGGGCCTCGCTGTAGCCCAGGCTAATCTGGAATCCACTATGTAGTCTTAGGCTGGCTTCGAACTCAACAGTGATCCTCCTACCTCTGCCTCTCCAGCACTGGGATTAAAGGAGTGTGCCACCACAGCCGACAGAAACTTAAACTGACCTTCACTGACCCTGCCCACCATCATCCTCCCCATCCCTGCCTTTAAGACAGAAGAATTGCTAAGACAGAGTCACGTCTTGAACCCAGGTTTTCTGATTCCAGAGTGATCAGATGAAGCACAGAGAAGGACAGACAATGGCCAAATACAACTCAGCAGGTCAGCTTCGAGGCTGGGATTAGAATCCAGGCTTCCAGTTTCTCAGGGGCTTTGGCGGGGGTGTGTGTGTGTGTGTGTGTGTGTGCATGTGTGTGTGTAAACCAGGAGATATAGGAACAGATCAAAGTTGCAGCCAGGCTCACTATAGCCTGGTAGCCCTGGCTGTCAAGACAGGGGTTCAGATCAGCTTGTAGCTCCTGGCAAGGGGTAATGGGTGTCCAGCTGTGAGGGTGGCGCCTGGGCCAGGCGTCCTGCTGCTTCAAGGGCTCCAGGGATGTTTGTCTCCTATGAAGGCTCCCGGGACATTAATACTGGAGGTGCCATGGAGAGCCTGGTGCAGCCAGGCCCTGCAGCCAGAACTGCCATCCTCCCCACCAGTGCCCTACTCATGCCATGAAGCCAGGGCAGCTGCCATGGAGAGCTGGGGCCTGGAGTTGGCCCCTGGCCCTGGGCCTTCCTGAAGGTGTACCGCTCAGCAGAGTCCATTCAAGGGGCATTCTCTGGAGCCAGGAGTGGCGATCAATTGAGTCTGGGCATGGAAAGAGGACATAAACTTTTATTTATTTGCTTACTTAATTTTTTTAATCATAGTTTTATTTATTTATTTTGAGAGAGAGAATGGGCATTCCAGGACCTCTAGACACTGCAAACAAACTCCAGATGCATACATCAACCTTGTGCATTTGGCTTTGTGTGGGTAATAGAGAATGGGGAACCTGGGTCCTCAGGTTTCATAGGCAAAGGCCTTAACCACTAAGCCATCTCTGCAGCCCCTTACTTAATTTTGTTTGTTGGTTTTTTTGGTTTTTTTGAGGTAGGGTCTCACTGTAGCTCAGGCTGACCTGGAATTCACTATAGAGTCTCAGGATGGCCTCGAACTCACGGCAATCCTCCTACCTCTGCCACTCGAGTACTGGGATTAAAAGCGTGTGGCAGGGCTGGAGGGATGGCTTAGCAGTTAAGGCGCTTGCCTGCAAAGCCAAAGAACCCAGGTTTGACTCCCCAGAACCCACATAAGCCAGAACGCACAAGGAGGCGCACACGTCTGGAGTTCGTTTGCAGTGGCTGGAGGCCCTGGCGCGCCCATTCTCTCTCTCTCTCTACCTGCCTATTTCTGTATCTCTCTCTCTCTCAAGTAAATAATAAAATATTTTTTTAAAAAAGCGTGTGCCACCACACCTGGCTCCCTTACTTAATTTTTGAAATAGGATCTTGCTATGTATCTTGGCTGGCCTGGAACTTGCAGTAATTCTCCTGCTTCTGCCTCCCTGGGCACTGGGATTACAGGCGAGTTTCACCATGCCCAGAAACACACAAACATTTTTCTAGAGTGTAGCCCTAGCTATAACTTGTGAGTGCCACCTTGCAGATTAAGGGAAAAGTACCAACCCAGGCCATGACCTGATCTGCTTTCCCCACACAGTGGAACCTAGGGGACTTGGCTGACAAACTTGTATAATCCCTGAGGCTCCATTGGATTTAGGCAGCAAATTCCTTCCTCTAGCTCCTGAGAACTTAGTTCTTACAGAGTCTGATCTTGGTGAATGCTCGCAGAAGAACACATGAGCAAAGAAAAAGAAAGAGTCCTGGAAAGAAAGTTTAGCAGTTAAGGCGCATGCCTGCAAAGCCAAAAGATCCACGTGAGCCGGATGCACAAGGTGGTACATGTGTCTGGATTTCATCTGGAGTGGCTGGAAGTCCTGGTGCACTCATTCTCTCTCTCCCAAATAAATAATTAAAATAAAAAAAAATTTAAAGTAAGAGGCAAGCCAGAGGGGAGCTGTGGGCTGGGGCATGCAAACATCCCGCTCTCTGGGCACTCAAGGCAGTCAAGTCCGCGCAGGGCAGGCACCGAGTGCGGCTCTCTCCTGGGCAAGTGCAGCTCTCCTGTGCATGGCTTCCTTGCCCACTGCACCTAGCAAGCGCCTCTGTGTGGTTGGTACCAGGCCAGCATTGGGACGCGCACACCAGAGCGCACACGCAGCCAGACCCAGCTTCCCCAGTCCCTCGGGGCCACGGTGCTCTCCAGATCTTCATCACGTAAGTTATGCCCATCCGTGCCACTGTCCCACTGGCGCAGACTTCCGGTCCCGGGGACACTGGCTTGTGACAAGCGAGGAAAAGGAAGAGGTGTAAGGCTGCCTGCGCTCTGGGACAGACCTCCCCCCCCAATCTCAGGTGGCTACTCAGCCTGACTCTGCCCTGTTGTCACTGAATGACCAAAGGTAGGGCCGGGGAGGGGATGGGCACAATTTTCCTGGAATTTCTGACTCAACTTCTTGTAAACTCAGCATCTCACACTGGGTGCCCAGGCCCTAGGCCGGGCCGCCGGGCGCCTCTGATTGCATTACCACTTTCCATCCTTTGTCTCGGTCTCCTGACGCCGGTAATGCCTCCGGGCGCCACGTGGGGCCTCTGGGAGTTGCAGGCTGATGGGTGATCTTGGCTCAAGAGGCTACTCCTAGACCTGGTGATGCCTCTGGGCCACCAGGCAAGGGCAGGAGTATCAGGAGCAGAGGAGACAGCCGGCTCCTCCTGCCGCCCTTTGCCCGGCTCTCTCACCAAGCAAGCTGCCACCGCTATGGACTCAAGCGCTTCCGGTCCTGCCCAGAGACGAGCAGGAGGAGGGAAGGCAATGGGCATCTGAGGAGCCCTGCTCTGCCCGTGTCAGTCACACGCCCCCCAAGCTCCCAGGGGAGGTGTGTCATCACATCAGCCTCGCGGGGAAGTTGGGGTACCAAGTGACCCAAGCCACTGGCCCAGGAAGTCTTATTCTCACAGATGAGTCAGGTGCAGCCTGCAGCTAAAACCAGAGCCTGTTACCTGTGCAGACATTTCTACTCCACACCTTCAAGTACAAAACCCTTACTGGGCATGCTCCAAACTCCACACGTCCTCAAGGGCCAGCCAAGCAGCACCTCCTTCCCTCCTCCAAGAAGCCTTCCCTGACCACTCCTGTCCTCAAGAGCCCCTTTCAACATCCTAGCGTCCCACCCAATTCTCAACAGTGATGATGATGAGGAGGAGGAGGAATGTTCCTGAAACCCGTATCCCGTACAGTATTCCTTCATCCCTACAACAATCTGATGAGACTGGTGTTTTGTTTTGCAGCAACTTGCTCTGGGCACACAGTCAGACAACGGCAGAGACAGGACGTGAACCCATGTAGTCCAACTACAGAGTTCACCCTCTATATAGGGCAATGGACTCCTTCCCTGACATGCACCTTGGGTCCTCCTCGAATGGGCTCCTCTCCACTGTATCACCAGGCGCTCCCCTGGGCCCCCAGCATCGCCCGGGCGTGGCCCTCGCACATCAGTTATTCAAGGGTCAAAGCAAAGCTTGGCCCACCTTAGACCCCAGAGCCCACAGGTGGCAGAGAACGTGAATGGGTGTGAGTCCAGGGTTGGGCTGGTATTCCAGTGTTCTGCGTGAGGCAGTAATCGGCACCCCAAGTCAGCCTCCCCTCTGTGCTGAGAAGCAGAAGTGAGCAGGATGGGCTGCTAATGCCTTTATACTCCCTGCAGCTCCCTGGAGCCTCTCAGTGGGATCCCTCCTGGTCTCCTGAACCCCCTGGGATCTGGGGCTCTGGGTCTTTGAGGCAGGACAAGCTTACAGAGCAGGAAAAGGGACTGAAGTCCTAGAGGGTGATTTATGGTCAGAGAGAGAGAGAGAGAGAGAGAGAGAGAGAGAGAGACAGAGAGAGAGGGGGAGGGGGGGAGAGAGAGACAGACCCAGGGCCGCAAAATGTGCACAAGGGCATTCCAGTCGATAAATTGACTTTGTGAGCACAAGTGGTCTAGGCCTCAGCTACCTCTGCCTCCTAAAGCTACTGGGCTCTCTCTGGAGAGAACTAGTGAGAAAACCCCACAGCCACTGAAAATGTGCTTTCCACCTCTACTGGAGACCAACCAGGCCAGACAGGAAGGGCTTCATGCAGGGTCACACAGCAGAGGAAGAAAAGCAAGAGCCCCTTTAACTCCCATGCTGGAAGCTTCTGGGCCACCGAGCCTGGAGGGCTCCCAACTTGCGCCCTTCCCCTCCAGCAGGGTCAAGTTCAAGGGCTTCTCCCGAGCATGCTTACAGCCCCAAGGCCATCCTGTGCTGGGGACTGCATTTGGGGTTGGATTGTCCATCAGCTTGTGTCATCTGCAAAACACTCCTGTGAGAGTGACATTATCACACCCACCCTCATTTTACAGATGAGGAAACTGAGGCACAACGGCATACATCCAGGCCAGAGTTAGTGGCAGAATTAGTGGGGGTTGGGGGGGATGGTGGAATATGTTAGGCTTCCCCTAAGTCACAGATGGCCACCCCATGCTTCCCCCCCCACCCAAAAACCATGGTCCCACTAAGCAGCCTCCATGTCAAGGAGGGGATGCAGAAACTGGGGCTCAGTGACTGGTGAAAAGTCTACCCTCCCCTTTTTATCAGTTCAGCATGGGGGAGAGGCAGAGAGAAGGAAGGGTCACCACCATGCATGCCCTACAGGAGAACTCCTTCCTGCTTGCTGGAGTTTTCTCCTAGAGACGGCCTTGAAAGAAACCCAGGCACCTGCCTCGGTTTCTGCCCCGGTGACAGACAGAGGGCACTAAGGGAGAACATCCCAAGGCAGGCCCTTCCGCTGAACTTAGGCGCAAGCAATGGACAGGGGGGGCCACAGGGAGCTCCCCGAGGACTGTAACCAAAGGCGGAGGGGGGGACCCCGAGTGGGTGCTGACATTTTGGGAGAGGTCGAGCTGACACCCCCGCGTAAGGAAATGCGATTAGACTGAAGGTCGAGGTCTGGCTCCTGTCGCCGCCTCCAGGAAGCCTCGAGGCCTTGAGGATTAAAGTCAACAGTACTTTTTCCTATGTGACCATGCAGCATCCAAGGCTCTCTAAGTGTTTCTGGAGTGGACATCATGGTCCACCAGACAGTAGCCTCCTTGAGGCCTGGGCCACCACAGCTGCCTTGCTTCCAAAGATGCAGTTCTCACAGGCCCAGTGGGTCCCACACAAGAAAAGGGTTGCATAAATACGAAATGACATGGCCGTGGTTGGCAGTGTGATTCTCTTGTAGGCCTCTCTGCCCCCAAGTGTCGCATCCCATCCGAGAGCTAATTAAGAGGTGGCAGCAGTTAGCCTGGGCGCAACCAGGGAAGTGTTTGTGTGTGGGGGTTTGGGGTGGGCGGGTGTGGGCATGAGCATGGGCATGTTACCCGGTGGGGGAGGTCCTGTGACCAAGAACGCAATAAGGACAGTGGGGTTCAGTGCGTGTGTGCGTGTGCCTCATACCGAGCCCCTTCTCTAGAAAGGCAGAGATCTCACCTACTGTGCCCCTTCCCAAGGGTGGTGGGCCGCAGGAGTAGCGCCCGGGTGGGAGGGCACCCCTCCGAACCGCAGCACTCCCATTGCTCTGGGTGAGCAGGGGCATGCTGTGGAGACCCAGGGCTACAACCTCCTGAGTGTGGGGGCATCAGTCCTCGCTCCTGGGCTGGCCCACAGCCACGTACAGGCAACCTCTCCTAGTCTCTGTGGGATACCAGGACCCACCCTTAGTCTCCTGCAGAGCACCGGCCCTTCCAACAACAGAACCTAGGACTCTGGCCAGAGCCCGCTCACAGCAGAGGGCTCGGGGCACGCGGGGCAGGGTGGCATGACCCTGTAGGGCACAGGGCAGGTCTGGTCCTGCCGAGGAATCCCCAGCGCCATCCAAAGGATGGAGCTTCCCAGGCCTGGCGGTGACTCACTGTCCCCACATTACATACACCTATTTATAAGCAACCACGCCCTGTGACAGGGCACACTCCCCGTATGCGGAAACGCACGGCTGCACCCTCCTGCACAAAAGGTGCAAAGCCACAGCACACTCCAGACCTCATGCACACACCCCTGCACACTTCACACACACACACACACACACCCAGGGCGACCTAACAGCCTCCCTCAGCACGCAGCTCAGTCTCCAGTCCCTTAGTCCGCACGGTCTAAGCGCGCACTCTCACAGCCACAGGCCCCCCTCTCCCCACGCTGGGGAAGTTGTTGGGTACCGGGGGTATCCAGGTGGAGCCCAGGAAAAAAAGAGGGTGCGGAGAAAAGGAAGGGGGGTACGGTGGTGCTCATTGGCTAGGCGGTGACTTTGAGCTCCCGGGCCTGGGTACACCCTGCCTGTTCTAGCTCAGCTGAGGAAAGAGGTGCCAGGAGGGTACCGGGAGCTGGAGGGTGGCAGTGCCATGTGCTGGACACCGGGTGATGGCGGGGCATAGACCGGGGGCTCCCAAGCCCAGCCCAGCCGCCCAGACGCTGGTCTGGTGGCTGGTCGCAAAAGATGCTTCCTGTAGCCCGGTGTTTTGGGAGAGGAGAGGAAACCAAAGGGGGGGGGATAGGAAGGGAGAGAGAAGGGCGACAGCTGATTTATGCCCTGCACTAAAGCGAATGCTTTCCCTGTCATTAGCCCCGGGAAGACCGGGAGCCGGAGGAAGGGCGTCGCGGGGACCTGTGGCTCAGCTCGCTCCGCCCGGGCGTGTCTGCGGGCCTGCCCGCCTTGCTGCCTGCCCGCCTGCCTGCGGGGACCAGCGGCTGGGGCGGCGGGAGTTCCCAGCCCTGCCCGCCATCCGGATCCACCAACTCCCAGGGAAGAAGAGCCGGCAGCCGGCTCCAGGGTGCCAATCCTCTCCCCTCCAAACATAAAATAAAATAAGCCCTTAGCAAAACGCCTGGGGCAAGGGGAAAAAAATCCCCCAGGCGGTGCAGGGCCGGCGCCAGCCCAAAGGGGACAGGAGGTGGCGCCTCAGCCCCAACTTGGGGGGGGGGTAGCCAAACCAGAAGGGAGCGGCATTCCCTTGGCCCTTGGCAAAAAGTCCCCCCCCAGCCCCCCTCTTCTCTCTCTCTCTCTCTCTCTCTCTCTCTCTCTCGGTATGATTCTCATTACGTTATTTTTAATTTCCCTTTTTTTTTTTAAAGAAGGGAAAGAAAGAAAAGCACAGACGGAACTTGTTTGGTTTCATTTTGCCTTCACAGCTTAATGACTCCATTTGTGGAAGCTGTTTAGGAAACTGGTGGCGGGGAGGAGGAGGAGGAGGAGGATGCCAGTAGAAGTGCCAGCTCAGGCCTGGCAGAAGTTCTCCCCCCTCCCTTCTCCCTGGGGGCCAACTGCCTAGGCAGCAGTTTTCTCTAGGCCCAGGGCAAGCAACCAAGTCCCAGCCCAGGACCCAGCCCTCTGCCCTCTCCTACAGGTCCCCTGGGCTCCGAGGGACTCCTTCCCCCCTCAGCCCTGCTCCGCACTGTCCACTAGGAACTCACCAGCCTTGCTTCCCAAGCACCTGGGATGGAAGGGACGAGCTCAGGGGCTCAAGGAAGGGAAATATGAAGTCCATTCCATCCTGGGCCTGACAGCCAGCAACGGGCTCACAAGAGCTTCCATCCAGAGAGGATGCCCGGCGTGGTGGGGCACACCTTTTTAATCCCAGTGCCCATACTCGGGGAGGCAGAGGTTAGGAGGATGGCTGCCAGTTCAAGGCCGGCCCGGGACTACATAGTGAATTCCAGGCTGGTCCAGGCTAGAGTGAGACCCTACTTCAAACAAACAAACCAACAAAAACCCAGAAGGGACTCCACACCCACACAGTTGGGAGGGAGTGAAAGTGAAGCCCGTAAAATGCTGTCACACACAGAGCACCTGGCCAGTGATGTTACCTACTAGAGAGGAGCGCTGTGGGCGGGGAGAGGCTGGAGCCACTTTGGAGTACTAGACTGGTCTCTGAGCTTCCCTTCTTTCCCTCGGCCCTGCCCTGTCCCACCACTATAAGGGTCCTCAGTGAGGAGTCAACCCTCCTTCCCACTTCCCGTTAGAGGCCCCAGTCTAACCTACCATTCCTATCTTTAGCTGTCAGCCTTAAATAGTACCCCAATTTCAGCATTCTGCCCCCAGGGAAGCTCTCTATCCTGGGGAGGAGGGGGGAAGAATGAGGGTGAAGATGTGTGAAAAAGCTGGAAGCCCGACACTCAGGCAGGTGGATGAGACCTGAGTTCAAAACCTGACTGTACCCTTGCCATGCCCACCGAGTGTGACCTTGGGTAACAGAGTGCCTTTCCCAAAGCTCAGTTTTAAAAAGACGTGGTTTCGGGCAGAGGAACGGTCTCACAGAACTCCTGGTAGAGCCGGGAGCTGGGCGGGGTGGGCGGAGACAGATTACAGGGAAAATTCCTCCCTAGCGGGGGTACTTCCACTTGACTGAGAAAGCCCACTAAGACACTTGATTTTCCATTTGTTTAAGCTAGATGGGAACTTGCTATGGTACCCAGGGAGCCAAGGACAAGCCACCACACCGCGGGCAGCACACGAAGCAGACACACTAGGAAAACTTGCACTTTAATTGCACCTTAAAAAGAAGTATGAAGCCGGGCATGGTGGCACAGGCCTGTAATCCCAGCACTCGGGAGGCAGAGGTAGGAGGATCGCCGTGAGTTCGAGGCCACCTGGAGACTACACAGGGAATTCCAGGTCAGCCTGAGCTAGAGTGAGACCCTATCTCGAAAAAAAAGCAAAAAAAAAAAAAAAAAAAAAGGAAGTATGCTCCAAAGCAGGACTCCTTCTCCACCACCTCAGCCAGAGACCTAGGGAGGGCTGCAGGGCAGTGGGGTAGGGGACAAGGAAGCTCCTGCCAGCCAGAGCTTTGAGAAGTGGCCTCTCCTCCTGGCCCATCACTTTCTAACCTCTTCCACCTCTAAGGCTCTGGGAATTTAGGGTTCCAGTTTTGATTTCAACACCATCAAACTTTATGGGTTAAAAAAAAAATTCTCTCGGGCTGGAGAGATGGCTTAGCGGTTAAGCGCTGGCCTGCGAAGCCTAAGGACCCGGGTTCGAGGCTCGACTCCCCAGGACCCACGTTAGCCAGATGCATAAGGGGGCGCACGCATCTGGAGTTCGTTTGCAGTGGCTGGAGGCCCTGGCGCGCCCATTCTCTCTCTCTATCTGCCTCTTTCCCTGTCTGTCGCTCTCAAATAAATGAAAATAACAAAAAATTTTTAAAAAATTCCCAGTGCGACTAAGGCGGTCGTTGCCATATTCTTGGGACGAACGGGGCCAGCGGACCGTCTGCCACTGCCGCGGGATGGGTGGGGGAGGAAAGGACTATCTGCACACCCTGGAAAGACACCTCAGTGCAGGGTGGACCTCGACTCCTCACGGTAACCGAGTGGGGGCAGCGGAAGGACTGGTCTCCAGGCAGCTGGAGTCAGCCAGGCTACTCTACGGGGAGCCTCCACACTTGGCCTCGCTTTTCCCCGTCAGTGAAATGGAGCCAGGAAAGATCCACAAGTCAAACCCAAAGAATACTGTGAAAGGGTGCCCGAACTTGTGGTGCTGGAGAAAACAAGTTCTGTGGGGCGAAGGGGCACGCTCTCCCTTCCCAAAGGCAGGTTCCTAAGGGCAGGCGCATTCTGGGCAAAGGAAGGCGGCGGGCGGACCCCAGCAGCTGGCCCTTCTCCAGGCTGGTGGGCAGGCGGCCCCGCAGTGCTCTGTAATGAGCACAATTCCAACACTGGCTCCTTGCTCACTGGTGAGAAATCAAAGCCGGGTATTAGAGGCCATTTCTGACTGGGCGCTGTTCGTGCCCAAATCCATCAAAAGCCTTGGGCCTGGGGTTTCTTCTGAGGAAGGTGGGGGCAGAAGGCTTTGTTAAGCAGAGAAATTAGGCCACCTCCAGTTTTCCTGGCCCTGCCCACCCACCCAGAGAACTCCAGGACCACCAGTCCTTGTTTTGCTCCTAGCAGAACCCCCCACCCTCAGTAACCTTGGTATCTATTCGCAATTTCACTGCCCAGCTGACACACACACACACACACACACACACACACACACACACACAGCTTCCCAAGACAGGCCCTGCCCATGAGCCTTTTACAGAGACTTCCCTACCCTTCAATCACCTTCTCAGACACCCTCAACACCTGACACCCACAGCCAAGCCAGTCCCTCCTACATCTAACTGCACCCCTTAAAACAAGACTGGCCATTCAGCAGCTCGCCTCCCCCTTCCCCTATCATTACCTTCCAACTTCAAAACACTGCTTTAAATACCGGAGTCTACCCAAATCATAATTAACTTGGGATCAAATGACTGAGTGTCGTAACTTTACAGCGCGGGGCTTGAAAGAAAGAGGGGGGGAAACAGTGAGGGGGGGGATGTGCAGTCGGTCCTGGCCGTGGGAATGTTTCATTCCACAGGAGGGCTGTGGGGCTGTTGAGAGGTGGGAAGGAGAGCGGATGTCAACAAGGTGGGGGGGGGGAAGGTGGGACAGGGAGGGCTGCGTCAGGTCCAGCACTTTCCGCTCAGGTTTTGCTGCCCCATTGCCAGCTTCCAGTTAGAAAGCACTCCGTTACTGGGTGTCCCCTCCGGTTCCATCTCACTGGGAGATTCAGGGCGCATCCCCCACCCACCCACCCTGCGACCAGTCCACCTGCTTGGGTTCCGGTACCCGGGAGGCTGGCTCCAGTGCGTCCTCTGCCTCCCGAAGGAAGGCAGCCTAGTTAGCAACGCCGGCTCTGGCTCCAGGAAAGAGCTAACCGCGCGGCGGGTTTAGGGACCTTTTGGAAAATCTGGAGCCACCAACCATCCCCTCTTTTAAGATATGTTTCCCCCCACCCCACACACACCCAGGCCCAGGGAAGATGCAGTGCCGAGGCAAGCGAGCGTACCTGGTCTATTTCTCGGACAGCATGAAATGTCAATGACCCAGTTTTTAAAAATTCTGAAAGTCGGCAAGGGAAACGACGTTCCTCCAACAGCTCTACCAACAAGCACACCAGCACCCAGTAACAACCAACCAGATAAAACCCTTCCAAACCTGGGGACCACCCTTACCCCACCATCTCAGGGGAGCTGTGCTTGCAGGACAAAGCCCCTCCCCTTTCAGTATCCAGAGCCCTCTCCATCCCCAAGCGGAGGGGCACCGGCGCATTCAGGTCTCCCCTCCATCGGCAAGTTCCATGCAGTCGGTGCTGCCGGGGTGATCCCGGGACTCGGGCTAGGAAGTTGCACAGGCGAGCGCACACCTGACCCTTTGTACTCACAGTTTTTCCTCTGGGGTAGGGGGTGTCCCCAAAAAGCGGGTCCATGCTAAGGCTCAGACGCTGAAACAGACTCCCATTCCAGGGGAAAGACGCGATCCCTTGGCAGGCGTGAGCGGTCAGCTTCTAGCTTATTCCAAACTCCCTCTAGCCATGGCCACCAGCCCTCCACCCCAGTCAGGTGGCCGCGCCATCGCCCACTCTCCAGAAGCTGGGAGGATGTGCGTTGCAACTTGGGGCATCCCAGGGCGCGCCGTGACTCCGCCAAGAACCTCCAGAACTTCGGCATGGGGCGCAGGGAGGTGCCCGGAGTGTCTCCCCCCCAACCCCAGCCACACACAACCACGTAGCCCACCCCGCGCCGGATCGCTGCCTTACCTGCTAAGCTGGGCGTTGGATGCCAGCAGAGCAGCAGCGCCAACAGCAGCAGCGCGCCCCGGGCCCACATGCTCCCGATGCCCGGCTCGGGCGCCTCTCCCTCGGGGCTCTCTCCCTGGCCCCAGCCTGGCCGCCGCCGTCTCCTCCTCCGCCGCCGCCTCCTCCTTGCCGCCGTCCTCCCGGGCGTCCGACCGAGCCAGCCCGTGCCCTCCGTGGGGGCAGCGGCAGCCACGGAGCCGCTAGGGCACTCGGAACGCGATGGATGCCCGGCGCCCCGCTCGGGTACCAGGCTATCCGGCGCGCCCCTCTCTCCTCTCCGGTGCTTCTTCTGCTCCCTTCCACCGGGGCTCCCGATCGCTTCTCCCGGTTCCCGCCGCCCTGACTCTGAACTTGCACGACCCCAAGGGGCTTGTGCTCACGGGGGTCGCTCGCAGCCGCCGTCCCGAAGTCCAAGTGCGCGCGCGCGCGCCTCTCCGCGCCCGGCCGCTCCCCGCGGCTCGGCGCCTCCCCTCTCGCCCGCGCCCGCGCCCCGCCGCCAGCCACAATGCCCGAGCGCCGCGGCGCGCTCGGGGGAGAGAGTGAGAGTCCGCCAGCCGGGGGCGGGGCCGCGCACGAGGAGGGGGCGGGGCCTGGAGCACGGGGGCGGGGCCGAAGGGGAACCCCCCCAGGGGGGTATCTGAAGGCCACTCCGGCGGCGCGCGGGAGCGGCAGAACTGGGGTGGGGGGGGGCCTGCCAAGGGGGGTACTCGACGGGCGCCGGACCCAGCGTGTTGGAAAATCCGGCTGGATGGCTTGCTGATGGAAGGTTGAAAGCTCGATCTAGGTTTAGCCTTCGCCTCTGACTACACGCGGGGACTCTCGCTTTTGGCGCCTTCTGAGACGTCCCCAAGCGGGAGTCTTTGAAGAAGAAGAAAACAAAAATCTCTTAGGCTGGAGAGATGGCTTAGCCTCTGAGGCGTTTGTTCCGGGCTGCAAAGCCAAAGGACCCAGGTTCTATTCACCAGTCCCCTAGGTTCGATTCCCCAGTAGCCATGTAAAGCCAGATGCACAAAGTGGCGCATGTGTCGGGAGTTCATTTTCAGGGGCTACTGGTGTGACCATTCTCTATCTGCCTCTCTTTCTCTCTCAAATAAATTATATATATATATATATTTGTAAACAGTCTCTTAGAGGGAGGAGGAGGGCTATACACCTGTAATTCCAGGACTCTGGAGAAACGGGCAGTAAGATGAGTGCCAATTCAAGGCCAGCCTGGTCCACGTAGCTGGGTTTTACAGTTGTAAACCTGGATTCATATCATCGTGGTTGGCTGAACTTATTTGCATGTCAGAGGACAGAACTGCTTTCCAATGTGTGGGGGGAATGACACCCTCAGTAGGATATCTCATCCTAGAAAGTGGTAAACCAGCCCCCCTAAATGATAGCGGAGGGTTAGGGGTGGGGTGGGGATGCTGTTATGCTTGGCTCAGTGTAAACTTCAGCTCTGCTCCTTACCTGTGGGGCCTGGAATGAGTTAATCTTTTGTTGTTGTTGTTTTTGTTTTTCGAGGTAGGGTCTCACTCCAGCCCAGGCTAACCTGGAATTCACTATGTAGGCTCAGGGTGACCTTGAACTCACTCAAATCCTCCTACCTGTAGATGCCTGGGGTAAGCCATGACCACCCAAGGGGTGGTTCCACAGCCTTATGGGGTGAGATGAGGTTTGGAGGATGTCAGTAGATCAACTCACAGTGACAGAGAGCACCAGTGTGGCAGTCACAGGCAGAGCACTCTGCATGCGTCTCAGCTAATTTCACAACTTTCTGAACTAAGTACATTGATTTTCCCCATTTTACAAAAAAGAGAACTGAGGTACCGGATGTAAAGCCAGCCGTGTGTCCAACATCACATAGCTTTGAGTGAATGAATGACTGAGTAAAATGTCATTGCTGCCGTCTACACCGATCTTTGGATTTTTTCCTTTTTTATATTTTCTTTATATTTATTTATTTATTTGACAGAGAAAGAGGGAGAGGGAGAGAGAGAGAATGGGCATGGCAGGGTCTCCGGCCACTGCAAATGAACTCCAGACACGTGCGTCCCCTTGTGCAGCTGGCTCACGTGGGTCCTGAGAAATCGGACCTGGGTCCTTTGGCCCTGCAGGCAAACACCTTAACCGCTAAGCCATCCCTCCGGCCCGGATTTTTTTTTTTTTTTCTCATTGTAGAGCTGAGATCTGGAATCTGTCCTGCCTCAGGAAGGGAGAGGTCCAGCCAAGTCCAAGAGCTATGGGAAGTGATGTGATAGGATCATGTGTGCTCAAAGGCCTTCCTAGATTGGAGAGGAAAAGGCAGGTTGGTTGAGTGAGGAAAGAGCAGGAACAGGGCTGGTCCTGTATCTTTAGGGGAGCAATGGAAGCATGGCTGCCTGAGACCCACAACCCCCCCCCCCCCACGTACAACATGCTAGGGGCTACAGCATCTATGGGAAGCAGCAGGTATAGAGACTCCCCCCCTCCACCCCACACAAACACACTGCCCTCTCTGGCTGTCTCCCAGGATCAAGAGGGTGGATATGGGTGAGGCAGACTCTCAGAGGCAGGACTTTGGCCGTCTGAAGAAAGATCTCTGTGGGCAAAGGCAGGTGGGTTATTTTTAGCCTGGCCTAGAACAGCTCGGGCAAGGGCAATAGCTGATCACACCCAGCCAGCTCCACCCATCCCATGCCACAAGCACACAGCCACACACACCCCTGGACGGCTACACATTCCGGCGTAGGTATGCACAAGTAAACATGCGACAGACACACACAGGTGCAAGATGGTCTTTTCTGAAACACCCTGTGTACAAATAGGCCTCAGCCTGAAGAGACGCCCACAGGCCAAAGACTCAGGACTAAACAAGGCAAACACCGCCAGGCACACACATCTGAACACAACATAGGAGGAACAGGAAAGATGATATGAGCATCGATGTTGATGGAAAAGCATCCATGGCACACATGCACCTAGGCTCACATTGGCTGGTCAGACCCGGGAGTCAGGCACCAGGTCAAGAATGCGGTGCTTAAGAGCTGAGAAGGGACCTCAACAAAGCCTGCAGGCCCATTATTTCTCTCTCTCTTTCTCACAGATTTTGGAAACTTTTCTTTTTTTTTTTTTAATATTTTTATTTATTTATTTATTTGAGAGCAACAGACACAGAAAGACAGATAGAGGGAGAGAGAGAGAATGGGCGCGCCAGGGCCTCCAGCCACTGCAAACGAACTCCAGACGCCTGCGCCCCCTTGTGCATCTGGCTAACGTGGGACCTGGGGAACCGAGCCTCGAACCGGGATCCTTAGGCTTCACAGGCAAGCGCTTAACCGCTAAGCCATCTCTCCAGCCCTTGGAAACTTTTCTTACAAAGTTCCAATGTTTGGGCTGAAGAGATGGCTCAGTAGTTAAGGTGCTTGCCTGCAAAGTCTAACAGCCTGAGTCTGATTCCCTAGTCCCCATGTGAAGCCAGATGTACAAGGTGGCATGTACATCTGAAGTTTGTTTGCAGTGGCTAAAGGTCCTGGCGCTCTCCTGTACATACTCTCTCCCCCACTCTCTCTTTCTCTATGAAAACAAATAAAATTTCTGATGTTTGGGGCTAGGGAGATGGGTCAGTGGTTAAAGGCACTTGCTTGCAAAGCCTGCCAACCAGGATTCAGTTCCTGAGACACCCAGGTAAAGCCAGATGAGCATTCATTTGCAGCAGCAAGAGACCCTGGTGCGTGCACGCGCACACGCCCACTTCAATTCCAATGTTTGGAAACTTTCCATGTAGTAACCTGGATCCGGCAGCCCAGCTAGCCCAGGTAACAGTCGTCAGGGCTTTGCTTCATTCCTGCCTGGAGAGAAGAGGGTGGGGATACACACATCCCCCCCTCTCCTCCCAGACCATCCTCTCTGCTCTTCAGCTGGAGAACTCTGTCCACTCCTGGAAGGGTGGGGCGGCCCCCAGGAAGTCCTGCCTTCATTTCTTCCGCTAGGGACACAGGACAGGCCACCTTCCTTTGACTGCCCTCACCCTGCCAACCTGGCCCCCGTCGAGCCTGCAGTGTGTCTCTCTAGGACTTCAGCCTGGGAAAACCACCCCTTCCATCCTTGGGGGGTTTGTGTTTGATCACTGTGGCAGAGAGTAGCTTTGAAATCAGCCCCCACCATCAGTACCGACCCTTAGTGGAGGCTTCAGCGGCTTCTTGGGGTCACCCTCATATTTCCTAAGCCAGGATAGCCTGCAGGACACAGGGGCCTTGAAGCTGGGATTCCAGCTGATGGACGTGGTCTGCCACTCCCACCAGTTCTTACCTACTGGGAGATCTTGGGGGCACTTCCTAGACCTTTCTAAGCATCCGCCCCCGTCTCCCCCCCCCCCCCGTTGCAAAATGGAAATAGGCAGACGTCCTCTAATCTAGCCGAATAAAAGCTACCTGTTTTATAACAACTATGATTTGAAAGCCATTCGGCTGCTGGCAGCTTGGGATCTCCAGCTCCAGCAGTGCTTGCAGATGCCACTAGGCGGCGCGCTGCAGCCTCGCCTGCACCTGCGCCGCGGGGGACTCTCGCTGGAGTCCACACTGGGTCCTAGAGGAGCTGTCCCCCCCCCGCCCCCCCGCGTGCATGGGACCTTCTTGGAGGTCAGGAGGAGGGAGGCTTTTATAGGACTGGGTGTGAGGAATCTTGAGCGGGAAGATTTAGGAATGAGTTCAGGAGCCTCCCTGACGTGCCCAGGCCCCTGTACCCTGCAAGGCGGGGAGGGGGCTCCCTCTGTGCTTGAAGTCTGAAGATTTCCTGTCTCTGCGCATTGACGTGAGCGCGGAGAATGCTGAGCCTGCGTCCACGCACCAGGTACGGAGTCCTTCAGATGCTGACCACACATACGGTGGGGGCCTCTTGACAGCCCCTTCACAGACAGAGAAAACGAGAGGCGACGCACCCAAGACTCTACCAAGGCTGTGGTAGAGTCTCCTCCACACAGGATGGATCTCGAGCTTTTCTTTAAATTTTAATTAATTATTGATTAATTTATTTTAGGGTGGGGTGTGCTAGGCTCTCGTTGCTGCATGCGCCACTTTGCACCTGGCTTTATGTAGGTGCTGGAGAATTGAACCCAGGCTGTGCAAGCAATTTCCTTTAACTGAATTGCCATCTCCCCAGCACCTAATTTGAAAAAAGAAAACAAAACTGGAATTAAAGCTGTCATTTTAACTAAGCAAAAGGGGTCAGTGCGGTGGCTTTTTACTATATTTACCCCAAAAGAAAACCCTTTAGCATCCAAAAGCTACTCTCCTTCCCCTTCCCCAGTTCCTGCCAATCATTCACCTACATTCTGTCTCCCTGGATTTGCCTATTTGGGACATTTCTATCTAAATGGACTTATACACTATGTGCCCAGTCATTAACATGGATCCAACCTGTGTTAAAGTCTATGAGCACCCACTATGTGTCCCAATCATTAACATGGATCTGACCTCTGTTATAGTCTAGAGCGCCCTCCACCTTCATCCCATCCCCTGTCTTTGCCCCTCACCTCCAGAGGCCAACCTGATGGTATAAGCAGCAAGTCACTATAGACTTGAAGTCAGGCAGATCTGGATTCAAATCCTGACGCTGTCTTGGATAATTTACTCATGGTCTCTGCTGTCGCTCACTGAATTGCCTAGACTGGCCTCACGCTCATAATCCTGTCATGTCAGCCTCTGAATTAGACAGGATTACAGCTTTGAGCTACTGCACCTGGCCCAGTTTATTTATTTATTTATTTATTTATTTATTTATTTATTGGAGACCGGGTTTTATGTAGTCTAGGCTGGCCTTGAACTGACTATGTAGCCAAGGCTAAGCCTGCACTCCTGATCTTCTGGCCGCTACCTTCCAAGTGCTTGGGGGTACAGCCATGTGCCACCAGGCCCGCCTTCAAAATTCCTTCATTGTTGTCAATTTATGAAAGCAAACTTTTTCCAGAGCAGGTTTTAAAAGTTTTTAATTTTTCTTTTGAGAAAAATTTTTTTTGAGGTACAGTCTCACTCTAGCCCAGGCTGGCCTGGCACTCACTATGTAGTCCCAGGCTGGCCTGGCACTCACTATGTAGTCCCAGGCTGGCCTTGACACTATAGGCGACCGTCCTACTTCCACTGTCAGAGTGTTGGAATTAAAGGTGTGCGTCACTGCGACCGACTAGAGCAGTTTTTGGTCCATGGAGAAATTACAAATACAGCACAGGAAGTTGTCGTAGGTCCCTGTAAGTTCCCTTTATTATAATTGTCTCACATCCACATGGTTTATTTACTCCAACTAACTGCGGCTACACAACGCGAACTTAAGTCGCGAACTTAAGTCCGTGCAGACTCCCTTAACTAGTGCCTCGGGGCCTTTTGTTTCGGGATTCCAACCCAGCACCTCACACTGTCCATCCAGTGATGACCCCTTAGGCTCCTGTGGGCTGTGACCGTGTCTCAGTCTTCCCCTGATGACCTGGGCAGCTCTGAGGATGACTGGCCAGGTATTTTATTTTATAGGCTGTCCCTCGCCTGAAATTTACCCATATCAACACTCAATAATTTTTAACAAAGGTTCTCATTTTAAAATTTATTTCTTGTTTGTTTATAAACAGTTTCATACATTTATTATATATATGCATACACACACACACACACACACACACACACACATATATACACATTTGTATAGTTTTTGGTTTTTCAAGGTAGGGTCTGTCTCTAGCCCAGGCTGTTCTGGAATTCACTATGTAGTCTCAGAGTGGCCTCGAACTCATGGCGATGCTCCTACCTGTGTCCCGACTGCTGGGATTAAAGGTGTGCGCCACCATGCCTGGCTTATATTTTGATCATCTATACCTTTAGCACCCTCTCATATTCCCCTCCCACTCCAGCTGAAAGCCTTCTTCCTGTTACTGAAGAGAGTAGCTGCCCTCCCCCAACATCCATGAACTGCCATTAGCTCCTGGGGTGGGGGGGCTGAGGCCCCAGGAGCCTCTCCTCCATTGTGGAGGAGTGTTGACCGGTTCTGTCTCGTGCAGGTAACCACAGCCACCGGGAGCTCGTGGGTGCAATGGCCGCCTCAGGTCCAGACGTCCTGACCGCAGCGCGCCGTAGCACTCCTTCCCACCTTGCAGCTCTTAGATTCCTCCTGTCCCCTGTCCCACAATGTCCCCTGGGCTCTGATTTTCCTTTTCACAGGGCTGCACGTTGCCACCTCACCAGGCACAGCATTATGGAAGCCAAGATTCCCAAAGAAAAAGGAGGGATCTGAGGTCATGGGCAGGTACAGACTGTTCTGAGGACCAGTCCACACCATCAGCCTCTGCCGGAACCTGCTGGTGCCCCGTGTGCGGAATTATGTTGTATCAGTTACCTCTCGCTGCTGAGACAATACATCCAGCCAGAAACAATTACTGCAAGAAAATGATCTATTTCCAGCTTACAGGTTTTTAAAAAATGTATTTAAGGGATGAACGGAATAGAAGAATTCAGGTTTGCAGTGCAAAAACAGTGAATGGTCTTTCTTGCAGTCTTGCTGAGCCATTCTAGTATCAGTGCATTCAGACAAACAGCAAGTGACTTCAATGATACATCGTGGCATTCCTCATCCCCCTGCCCCCTCTTTGTAGAGAGAGAGAGAGAGAATTGGCCAGGGCCCCAGCCACTGCTTTGGAATGCTACTGGGCACGTGCACCCTTGCGCTTGCCTCACTTTTGTGCATCCAGCTTACGAGGGATCTGGAGAGAGATTGAATATGGGTCCTTAGGGTTCTCAGGCAAGTACCTCAATGGCTAAGCCATCTCTCCAGCCCTTATTCCCCTTTTAAAGACTATATAATTTATTTATTTGCAAACAGAGATAGACAGACATGGTGGCGGAGGAGGCTAGGGAGAGAAAATAGGCCCTCCAGGCCCTCTAGCCAGTACAAACGAACTCCAGATGCTTGGGGTGCCTCTTTGTATATTTGGCCTTATGTGTGAACTTGGGAATTGAACCCAGGTCTTTAGGATTTGCAGGCAAGCACCTTAACCATTAAGCCATCTCTCCAGCCCCTCATTCTTCTTAAAAATATAATCATACAGCTCTTGGAATGTAAAACTGCCTTTTTGTCATTTCACTTCAGTACCACCTGTGTGATACTCCCAGTATTGTTCACGTAATAATGGCTTGTTAATCAAATTAATTGCAGTATCTATACTTTCTGGAGAGCACAAGATAGCATAAATAACCCACTCACCAAGATTAACATATAATACAGTCTGATTTCCAAAACACTGTCTGGGAGAATTACGATTCTGTAAAGTTTTCCTTTAGACGGATGTAAAACCATTGAAGTTATGGCAGTATCTTGGCTAGCTAAAAAATGTGAGACAATTCAGAAGGAATACGGAAGAGAGACAAAATCCCCACACTTCTTGGGGTTCTGGATTTCTAGTACTGTCCTCAGTGGTTTTGAAGTCCTAACCAGCTCTGGAGATAACGTGTGGTAACTTTCAGCAGGAATGCCAGCAACATGGTCTTCTTTTGGGAGCTAGGCCTCAGTTGATTTATACATGCTTTCTGGAAGGGCAAGAGGAACAAGATCCTTGTGGAGAGAACAGTCCCTTGGGATGTGTTGACTACAGAGATTTAAAAAAATATATCTTTCTGGGTGTGGTGGCGCACGCCTTTAATACCAGCACTCGGGAGGCAGAGGTAGGAGGATTGCTAAGAGTTCGAGGCCACCCTGAAACTACATAGTGAATTCCAGGTCAGCCTGAACTAGAAGTGAAACCCTACCTTGAAAAACCAATATATATATATATATACACATACATACATACATACATATATATATAAATATAATATAAATAGATATAATATTATATATATACACCCCTTCTCTCTCACATAAATAAATAAAGTAGTTTTAAAAATGTGGAGAGTGACTAAGACACCTAATGCCAACCTCTTGCCTCCACATGCACTTGTACTTATGCCCACCATCCCTGGGCCACCACACACATACAAACATGCATACACACATGCACACATTACACACACACACACACACACACACACACACACACAAAGCCCCTCACTACTTTAAGTATGCAGTTCAGTACCATTGAGCACATTTTCAAAGAAGAAATGCTGGAATCAAAGCTTACATCAAAGAAACTGTGTATTGTGTTGCGTGTGTTTGTGCCTGTGTGTGTGTGTGTGTGTGTGTGTAGGGGGAAGACCACAAACCTGCCTTTATGTTGAATTCTTCCCCTCTGATGAAGCACTTTTATATATTGTGGGCACACCTAGAGTTCATTCTTCTTTTGTCTTAACTTTTTTATTGACAATTTTCATACACATACATAATGTACTTTGATAATAATCCCCTCCCATTACCTTCTTTCATTGCCTCCCCCTTCCGTTCCACAGAGCCCCTTCTTTCCAGCTAGTCTCTGTCCTATATTGATCCCTTTGGGGGTTTTCTCTTGGCTCTCCTTCATCCTAACAGAGCACTGATGGGCTCAAGGGTGTGCTGGTTTTGCGCAGGAAACGGTGTCCACTGTGAGGTCTGAGAATTGCACAGGCACTTCATGTTGGAGAGATAGGGTTACAAAGCACTCCTCCCCATCCTCTGGCTCTGACATCTTCATGTAGGGAGACAGCGTTACAAAGCACTCCACCCCATCCTCTCGCTCTTACATCTTCATGTAGGGAGACAGCGTTACAAAGCACTCCTCCCCAACCCTGGCTCTGACATCTTCATGTAGGGAAGAGAGCATTACAGAACACTCCTCCCCATCCTCTGTTTCTTACATTTTCATGTAGGGGGGCAGCGTTACAAAACACTCCTCCCCATCCTCTGGCTCTTACATCTTCATGTAGGGAGACAGTGTTACAAAGCACTCCTCCCCATCCCCTGGCTCTTACATCTTCATGTAGGGAGAGAGCGTTACAGAGCACTCCTCCCCATCCTCTGTTTCTTACATTTTCATGTAGGGGGGACAGCGTTACAAAACACTCCTCCCCATCCTCTGTTTCTTACATTTTCATGTAGGGAGACAGTGTTACAAAGCACTCCTCCCCATCCCTGGCTCTTACATCTTCATGTAGGGAGACAGTGTTACAAAGCACTCCTCCCCATCCCCTGGCTCTTACATCTTCATGTAGGGAGACAGCATTACAGAGCACTCCTCCCCATCCTCTGTTTCTTACATTTTCATGTAGGGGGGACAGGGTTACAAAACACTCCTTCCCATCCTCTGTTTCTTACATTTTCATGTAGGGGGGACAGGGTTACAAAACACTCCTCCCCATCCTCTGGCTCTTACATCTTCATGTAGGGGAGATCACATTACAGAGCACTCCTCCCCATCCTCTGGATCTGACATCTTCATGTAGGAGAGCCAGCATTACAGTAGAGCACTCCTCCCCATCCCCTGGCTCTGACATTCTCCCCCCTCTTTGCAAAATGTTTACTGAGCTTTGGAGGGTGTGATGGAGATGTCTCCTTTAGCACTCAGCTCTCAACAATCACTTACTAGAATCTATTTTTTAAAAACATTTTAATTTTTTATTTGAGAGACAGACAGAGAGGCAGATAGACAGAAAGAGAATGGGCACATGAGGGCCTCCAGCTGCTGCAAACAAACTCCAGATATATGTGCCATCACATGCATCTGGCTTTACGTGGGTCCTGGGGAATTGAACCTGGGTCCTTTGGCTTTGCAGACAAGTGCCTTAATGGCTAAGCTATGTCTCCAGCCCTATTAGAATCTATTTTTGTGATTTAAGCCATCAATGTACCTGCTTCTGACTAGTTCCATCCCACTCAGCGTTTTACTCTTTTGCCACAAAATCTATTCCACCCTGTACCTTGATCTTGAGCTGGTCTAGCTTCTCCCTGGTGGCTGTGATGGGCTGTTCTGATGTCTGTAGACTTTTAATCAGGGATCACACTGTCATCATGAGTGTCTGTACAGAGACACATGGTCTCCCAATATGGTCAGGCTTTCCTCAATTTAAATTTAAACATCTGTTTCAGTTAGCTTGTTGAGTTGCATGACATGATGTTTTCCAACAAGAGAAAACTGGAGCTGAAAATTAAAAGAGCTATAAAAAAATGCCAGTGACCACCACCCAGAGCACTGTCATCCAAGGAAATATGTAGTAATCAGGACCCAAGAGTGATTCTGGCTGGCTGGTGATGCTTGCAGGAGTCAGGGGATGCTGGAGGAGAAGGCAAAGGCCAAGGAAAAGAAGGGCGCATTCATTCGGGAGGCAGAGGTAGGAGGATCACCGTGAGTTCAAGGCCACCCTGAGACTACGTAGTGAAGTCCAGGTCAGCCTGGGCTACAGTGAGACCCTACCTCGAAAAATAAAAACAAAAGAACTAGTAGTCTCACGTTCTTGCTCAGGGCTTCCTCTTTTTCTTAAAAAAAAAAAAAAAAGTAAAGGGCTGGAGAGGTGGCTTGGTGGTTAAGGCACTTGCCTGCAAAGCCTAAGACCAGAGTTTGCATGTAGCCTTAAAGCAAATGTTTCATGATTTGACTCTTAAAAATTATTAGTATGGAGCTAGGTGTGGTGGTGCATGCTTTTAATCCCAGCACTTGGGAGGCAGAGGTAGGAGGATCATTGTAAGTTTGAGGCCACCCTGAGACTACAGTGTGAATTCCAGGTCAGCCTTGGCGAGTGAGACCCTACCTTGAAACCTCTCCCCCACAAAAAAGAAAAAAAAATTAGTTTGCTTTCTGCATGAACATCTATGGTCTCTTAATGCATATATATGTAAATACTCTACTGAGAAATTATTAAGCATAGTAGTCAATAAATGTTAGTTTGGTAGCTTCTTAATTAAAAACAATAAATTGTTTTGTTCAAATCTTCTATATCTTTACAAAATTTAAAATCGACTTGTTCTATCAAATACTGAAAGAATACTGTTAAAATATGCAAATATTTCTTCTTTTAATTCTGGGAATGTTTGTTTCATGTATTTAAGGCCTTCTTATTAAGAACATAGAGATCCAGGAATGTCCTGGCTTCTTGATGAACTGAGCTCTCTCTGTGATGTAATGGCTCTTGTCTTGAAAGCTGCTTTGTCTGATAGTAATGTCCCAGCAAATATTTTTTTCTTACGTGATATGTAAATTTGCTTTGTATGTTACAGCACAATATTGTAAACAGAAATATTTGAGTAATAAAAGGCAAATAAATCAACATGAACTTACATATTCATTATACATACAGGCCAGAGCATATACTTTAAAAATGTAAACAGCTTTACTGACGAAATGTAACTGACATATAATTAACTGCACCTATTAATATGTCTTTTTCTTTTTTCTTTTCTTTCTTTCTTTCTTTTTTTTTTTTTTTTTTTTGAGGTAGGGTCTCACTGTAGCCCAGGCTGACCTGGAATTCTCTCTATAGTCCCAAGCTGACCTTGAACTCATGGCAATCCTCTTACCTCTGCCTCCCGAGTTCTGGGATTAAAGGTGTGCACCGCCAATGCACATGTTGACTGCATTGTAATTTGCTAAATTGTGGGTGTACCACTACTACCTCAGTGAACACACCCCTCACACCTAGGTCTTCTGCACTGCTTTAATCGCTCCCTCTCGCCCTTCACCACCTTCTCTGCCCCTGCCCTCTGTCACTACACCTTTGTTTGTAGTTTCTAGAGAACTGTGTATGTTTTGTGTGTTTTCTGTATCTACACATCAATTTTGGAAGATTCCATATCTTAGTCATCTTAGATATTTAATTGTATCAGCAAAGTTTTATAAGTTTTAGGTGTTCAGGAATGTCATATCTTTTATCATATTTATCCTGTTTCTCATATTAATAAAAATATTTGTGTGTGTGTGTGTGTGTGTGTGTGTGTGTGTGTGTGTGCACGCACGTGCATGCATGTGTATGCCAAGGTCTCTTGCCACTGAAAACAAATGCCAGATGCTTATACCACTTTGTTTTTTTTTTTTTTTCCACTTTGTTTTCTTGAGGTAGGGTTTCTCTCTAGCCCATGCTGACCTGGAATTCACTATGGAGTCTCAGGGTGGCCTCAAACTCACAGAGATCCTCCTACCTCTGCCTCCTGAGTGCTGGGATTGAAGGCGTGCGCCACCACGCCTGGCTTATACTACTTTTTGTATCTTGCTTTCCATAGTGTTAGGAAATGGAACCCAGGCCAGCAGGCTTAGCAAACAAGCACCTTTGTCTGCTGAGCCATCTCCCCAAATCCCTGTATCTCCTATTTTAATGCTACTGAACATGTTATTTAAAACATTTTAATTTTCAATTATTCATGATCAGTATATAGAAATACAATTGACTTTCTAACATATTGATCTTACATTCTGCAACCTTTGCTACACTTACTTATTAATTCTTCTAGCTTTTCTGTTGATTCATCAGATTTCTGTTTTTATATAGACCATTGTGTCACTTGTGAATAAAGATGGCTTTATTTACTTTCTGTTAACTCGCTTACCTTTCTCTTTCTTGTATCTGCTGATGGGCCTGGCTAGAATCTGAAGAATGTTCAGTAGAAGTGGCAAGAGTGGATATCCTTGGGCTGGAGAGATTGCTTAGGGGTTAAGGCACTTGCCTGCAAAGCCAAAGGACCCAGGTTCAATTCCCCAGGACCCACGTAAGCCAGATGCACGAGGTGGTGCATGTGTCTAGAGTTTGTTTGCAGCAGCTGGAGACCCTGGCATGCCCATTTCTCTCTCAAGTAAATAAATCAAAGATATTTTTTAAAGTGTGGACACCCTTGGCTGGCACCTGATCTGTTTGTTAATTTAATGAATCTCATTTATTGATTTTGTTTTGTAGATAGGGTCTCATGTAGCTCAGCATGGTCTCAAAATCATATGCAAAGGAGGATAATTCCCGGTCCTCCTGCCTCCACTTTTCAAGTGCTTGGATTGCAGGTGTGAGCTATCATACCCAGCTTATGACGAGCTGGAAGGTTGAACTCAGAACCTTGGACATGTTAGGTAAGTATTCAACTGAGCTACGTACTTGGCACCCAGTCCTTGATTTTTTACTGTTTAATAATTTCTTTATTTATTTGTTTGAGAGAGAGAGAGAGAGAGAGAGAGAGAGAGAATGGGCACACAAGGGCCTCTGGCTACCACAAACAAACTCCAGATGCCTGCATGTGCCACCTTAGGCATCTGGCTTATGTGGGTCCTGGGGAATCAAATGCGGGTCCTTAAGCTTTGCAGGCAAGCGCCTTAACCACTAAGCCATGTCTCCAGCCCCCATTCCTTGATTTTTACTTCATGAGTGCTGGTCTTGCACAGCTTAACCTCAAACTTGTAATCCTTCTGCCTCAGCCTCCTGAATGCTGGTATTGCAAGCATGCACTACCTTACCCAGCTTTGGTTTTTGAGCGTGAAACCCACATCTCGCATTACTGGAAGGAACCCTACTGGTTATTATGGGTTGTTCTTTTGTTTAGGGTCCTACTGCTACTCTTGTGATGAATTAACGTCTCATCATGAAATGTCTTTGTTGTCTCTTACACTATTCTTTGCTCTGAAATCTATTTTATCTATCAACATAACCAATCCACAACTATACACAGCAGGTAGCTGACTACTGCTAGGGGATGGCTTAAAAGGAAGTAGGGAGTGGTTGCCAATGGATATGGGATTTCTCTTAGGGCTTAATGGTGGCAATGGTGGTTCAACTCCTCAAGTATGCTCAAAGTGATTGAGTTGTAATTTTACACGAGTGATCCACATGGTGTGGATTGTACCTCAAAACACACATGTGCTATTGTGTCTCGTGAAGCCCAGGCTAGCCTCAAGCTCACTGTGTGGCTAAGGCTGGCCTTGAACTCCTGATCCTGTTGCTTCTACCACTATCTCCTGCTGGGGTTACAGACACGCATCACTACGCTCTGCTTAAAGCTTTCTGAGTTCTTTTTTCCCTCTCAAGGTAGGGTCTCACTGTAGCCCAGGCTGACCTGGAAATCACTATGTAGCCTCAGGGTGGCCTGGAACTCACAGCAATCCTCCGACCTCTGCCTCCCGAGTGCTGGGATTAAATGAGTGCACCACCACGCCTGGCTCTGTGCAAGCTTTCTTTGCAGTATTGTTTGTTATATTTCAGGCAATGGGATTTTTTTTTATTCCTATTATTTCCTGTACATTCTGTAAGTATTTTTCTTATGAAATACTTCATCTTTTCATTCTCCACCCGCCCTCCCTCAAGCTGGGCATATTAAACAGGCTCAGGCCTTTTATTTATTTAATTAATTTAGTTTTTAACTTTTCTGAGGTAGGGTCTCACTCTAGCCCAGGCTGACCTGGAAGTCACGATGTAGTCTCAGGGTGGCCTTGAACTCATGGCGATCCTCCTACCTCTGCCTCCCGAGTACTGGGATTAGAGGCATGCGCCACCACACCTGGCTTTCTTTTCATTCTTTATGCTTAGCTTTTTCTGCGTGTTCTCTAGGATATTTCTGTTGCTTTAAAATCCTTTTGTGTGTATTCCAATGACTATGTCACCCAGAGTCCTCTTGTGACTGTCTCTCTCTCTCTTTTTTTTTTTTGGCTCTGGATTATGGGCTGTGTTTCCAGAGGTGTGTTCTAAATGCTCAACAACCAGCTCAAAGAGGAGGAGGCCGAGGAGGAGGAGGAGAAATAGGAGAACTGGGAAAAGAAGGAGGTGCAGGAGAAGCAGAAGGAGAGGGGCAGGAGTTGGGGCGGGAGGAGGTGACATTAGCAGCCCTTAGGGACAGCACTCACCAGTTTCCTTCGTGTGAATACTCCCACCGCATCAGATTTCAAGCCACCTGCACATGGTGATACTACGGAACCCGGGACAAGGAAAAGATGGTCACAGTCAACTCTTGTAAACAGAGCTGGCTCTAGCAGACCATTGTGTATTGGTTTTGACTTCTTCATATGCAGAGAAATATTTTTAATTTTTTCTGAATACAGCCCATGTGTGGTAGTTTAATATTTTATTTGAGAGAGAAAGAGAGAGAGAGAGAGAGAGAGAGAGTATGGGTACTCTAGTATGGGCCTCCAGTCACTGCAAACGAACTCCAGATGCATGTGGCACCTTGTGCATCTGGCTTTCATGGGCACTGGAGAATCGAACCTGGGTCCTTAGGCTTCGCAGGCAAGTCCCTTCACTGCTAAACCATCACTCCAGCACCCCCCATATGTATGGTAATTTGAATAGATGTCCCCCCCAGTAGATTCAAGAGTTTTATGCAAGATTGTAACTTGTATTTCCAGCCACCTGCTAGAGGAGGTGTCACTGGGGGCAGATCCTAGGGTCCAGCCCTGAGGTGTGTTTGGGGGAGGGTCAGTCTGAGCGCTGCCTGGGTCCCCTGCTGTTTGGCTGTGGGTTTCTGCTCTTGATTGTGGTGGAGGGTTTTCTTTCTTTCTTTCTTTCTTCTTTTTTTTTTTTTTTTGCCATTATGGAACTGCCCCTGGATCTGTAAGCTTCAAGAAATCCCGTTCCTTCCATAACTTGTGCCTGGTTTGGAAGTTCATCCCAGCAGCATGAAGCTGATGGCAGCAACATGTAAAGTCAGATGCACAGGGTGGTGCACGCATCTGGAGTTTGTTTGCAGCAGCAAGAGATAGATTGGTGTGCCCATTCTCTCTCTCAAATACGAACATTTAAAATAACAACAAGGAAGAGCCACTTTCCGTGACCCTGATATGCAACCACGAATCAGTGTCTAACAACAAGGAAGAGCCACTTTCCGTGACCCTGATATGCAACCACGAATCAGTGTCCTGCTGCCCATCTGTTCTGAGGTCCCTCACCTAAAGGCTTCCTTCTCGTAGGAACCCTGCGCGCCAACAGCCCCATTCAAAGAAGTTCCCAGGTCCCTCCTTTTCTCTTTGGCCCTGATCCCCCAATCCTATCCTGCTTTCATCCTCTAAGAGCCTCATCAGCCCCTCCCAAAAGACCATCCACACCCCTGGGAAAGCGGACAACTCCTTGTCCTCCTGGGACCTGCCGAACGATGCTCCAAGCCTCTCCTTTAGCAGGACACTGTCAGCCCTAGGACCACTGATGTAGACACGGAGGCTCCTGGAGGTTGAGTGACCTCAGGAGGCCAGATGGGTTCCCCGAGGCATGTCACATCATGTGCAGCTGTGACTCAAAGCCTCTGCTCCTGTCCTGGGTCATGCTGTGTGTTGGTCACACCCTAGTTTCTGTCCTTCAAGGTTACTGTGGCTTCCCTGGGCTGTGCGACACTGCGTTCTGGCTCCAGGACTATGCTGTCTTCCTACAGGCTCTGCGAGGGCAGGAAGGTGCCCAGGCCTGGGGTGGTCTTCTCCTATTGAGGACTCACTGGTCGTGTCTCTCACGACACTGTCCGCAAGGAAAGAGCTCAGCAAAACAGAGAGACTGCAGTGAGAACGGGCCTGCCTCAGGCCACGTGCTGTTCTGGAAGCCCTCATCCCGCCAGTGACTGTGGAAGTGCCCTCGTTACCCCTTGCCCCCTGCCCCTTTCATCACCCAGCCTAGAAACTCTGTCAAAAGCTACCTGGGAGCTGGGGAGATGGCTTATTGGTTAAGCACTTGCTTATGAAACCTAAGGACCCTGGTTCGAGGATCCATTCCCTAGGACCTTTGTAAGCCAGATGCACAAGGTGGCCCATGCATCTGGAGTTCATTTGCAGTGGCTGGAAGCCCTGGTGTGCCCATTCTCTCTCTCTCTTCCGCTTTCTCTCTCTGTGTCTGTCTGTCTCTCTTAAATAAATAAACTAAAATTAAAAAATATATATTTTAAAAAGCTACCTGGATCTTACTTGGAGCTAGACAGGGCCCCAAGAGGCTTGGGATCAAGTTCTGGCTTATCACCTGCCACCCAGGATTCCTCTGGCAGGTCACCCTGCTGCTGATGGCCATCATAATGTGCTCTGGGCTCTTTGTTTAGGTCATCTCGTTCCCTCCAGGTTCCTGCAGGCAGGTGGCCTCTCTCTAGAGGGAAAGGAAGAGCCACAGATGGCTAGGAACACCACCCAGGCCACTAATGGACAGCAATGAGGTCTCGGTTGGTGAAGGTTGCGAGGTTGTATACAGAGCCCAAGGGGTTGCCACTTCCCTTTTTGGGCCTCAGTTTTGCTCACTGTGAAAGGAAAATGAGATGGCTCTTGAGCCCTTAACATCTCTTCTCCATCAGTGGCCAGTGATCCTTTCAAGTGCCACCCACTCTAGGACAGTCCTGCACACGTGTGACCCCAGGACTCAGGAAGTGGAGACAGGAGGGTGGAGGTTATCCCCAGCCACATGGTGAGCTCCAGGCTACAGGGGACCCTGACTCGAAACAAAGCAAAACAAAATGCAGCCTGCAAGA
Organism: Jaculus jaculus; assembly: GCF_020740685.1. NCBI lineage: Eukaryota > Metazoa > Chordata > Mammalia > Rodentia > Dipodidae > Jaculus > Jaculus jaculus. The sequence goes on along the minus strand of NC_059119.1, from coordinate 12,566,474 downwards.
GCTTTTTTATTTTCCATTTTATTTTAATATATATCTTATTTATTTATTTGAGAGAGCGAAAGATGGGGAGAGAGGGGGGAGTGAATGGGCACACCAGGGCTTCCTGCCACTGCAAACGAACTCCAGATGCTTGCGCCCCCTTGTGCATCTGGCTTACGTGGGTCCTGGGGAACCGAAACAAGGTCCTTTGGCTTTGCAGGCAAATGCCTTAACCACTAAGCCATCTCTTCAGCCCCCCCCCCCATTTTATTTTATTTGCAAGCAGAGAGAGAGAGAGAGAGAGAGAGAGAGAGAGAGAGAGAGAGAGAGGGAAACAGAAAGGGAGAGAAAGAATATGGGTGCACCAGGTCCTCCACCCATTGCAAGCGAACTCCAGATGTGTGTGTCACTTTGTACCTCTGGCTTTAAGTGGGTCCTGGGGAATTGAACCCTGGTGGTTAGGCTTCTCAGGCAAGTACCTTAACTGCAGAGCTATTTCTCCAGCTTCAACAGCTTTTGTTTGCGGAGTACCAGGAGCGGGTGCTGGGGAATGGGATGGTTCAATTGCACAACATGGCGCTATGTTTGGGCATAAGTGTGGCAGGGACGTGGCACGGCGGAGGGCAGAGGCCCACTCCCAATGACTGTGTAGCCCCGGGTTGGTGATACTGCTAGAGTATTAGGACAGATAATGAAGAGGTGGGTCTTTGTCTCTCGGGTCCGTGCCCTTGGCCGTCACCCCGAGCCCATGGATGCAGACACAGGCTCCTGTGTGCCACATCCTTGGCTGCCTGCGCCTCACAGAGTCGTACACGCACCTGTATCTTAACAAGGTCAGAACAGAACACAAAGTACAGTGGAGCCAAAGGCATGCAGTGCTATGGTGCAATGGGAGACATTGTGCAATGCTACCGGAGAGATATTTTTGGGACAATTATTGTCTTAGTGTGACCTCAAAGCCTTCCTGGAGTGCAGTGACTCACTCCTGAGGGGGACAGGCACCTGAAGGGATGTGATGACTCCTGGGCCACCTGTTTAGGGAAGGGTGGAGCCAGCATCTTGGTCCTGTAGATGGTAATTTACATCTTCTTTCTGGTGGGACTGGCCCTCTCCCCATTCTCATCCATCCCACCTCCTCATTTGACCAACATCAGTCTGAATCCCAGAGAAGATAGTTACAATGCCTGAGGTGACACTAATGTCATACACACACACACACACACACGCGCGTCATGGTCCTTCTGTCTCCCAGGGTTTTTTTTTTACACCACAGCGGTTTGCAAACTGTGTTCCAGGGGGAGCCCCAGCAGTAATTCAGAAGCAGCTACAGAAGGGAGAACTGTGGTTGAGGTCTCCAGTCTCCATACCCACCTCCTTCTCCTTCAGACTGGTTTACACAGCGGAGTCTGTTTAAAGGAAGAGTCTGCCACTGCGCTGCAGTGGTGGCTCATGGGTTAAGGTGCTTGTTTGCAAAGCCTAAGGACCAGAGTTTGGGTCCCCAGTACTCACATGGCACAGGCATCTGGAGTTTGTTTGCAGTGGCTGGAGGCCTCCCCACTTTCACTCACATACAAATAACTAAAAATGTTTAAAAAATGGAGGGCTGGAGAGATGGCTTAGTGGTTAAGATGCTTGCCTACAAAGCCTAAGGACCCAAGTTCAAATTCCTAATTCCCATATAAGCCAGATGCACAAGGTGGCTTGTGTGTCTGGAGTTCATTTGCAGTGGCTGGAGGCCCTGGCCCACCCATTTTATCTCTCTCCCTCTATCTCTCAATAAATAAATATTGTGTGTGTGTGTGTGTGTGTGTGTGTGTGTGTGTGTGTGTATACACATACATACATACATATATGAACGAGTCTACCAATGAAAGGAAAAAGTCTTGGAACCTCAGTAAGCCTGGGCCATGGGCATGAGGGGCTGGAGGCTGTGGGAAGACAGAGGAGGAAGGGTGCAGGGAGTATGACGGCGTCCCGGGGAAGGCCTGTGCAGGGGAGAACTTGGTGTGTCATGGCTGGACATGCTCAGTACCTACCATAGGAGAAAAAGAAATGTGTGTTTTAGGCTCTGTTTGTTGAATATATTTTTTTAAAGTCTATTTCTTTTATTTATTTATTTTTTTAAGATATGGTCTCACTTTAGCCCAGGCTGGTCTGGAATTCACTATGTAGTCTCAGGTTAGCCTCAAATTCACAGAAATCCTCTTATCTCAGCCTCCCAAGTACTGAGATTAAAGTGTGCACCACCACGCCTTGGGAAGCGAAAGAGAGACAGAGAGAGAGAGAGAGAGAGAGAGAGAGAGAGAGAATATGAATGGGTACACCAGGGTTTCCAGCCACTGCAAATAAACTCCAGATACATTTACCACTTTGTGCCTCTGGCTTTTCCACGGGTACTAGGGAATTGAACTCGGGTCATTAGGCTTTACAGACAAGCACCTTAACCACTGAGCAATCTCGGCAGCCCTCCTGTGTTTTTTTTGTTTTTGTTTTTGTTTTTGTTTTTTTTACAGTGCTAGAGATGGAACCCAGGGCTTTTTACGGGCCAGGCAAACACATTACTGCTGAACTACACCCCCTGCTAAGATGGGCCTGCTCCTGAACAGAAAAAGCCGTGTTCAGACCGAGTGTGAAGGAACAGGAGGAGATGTTTGCAGCCTTCTGATATGTGGCCATGCAAGCCCTGTTCTCCAGCAGCCTGCTCCTTGTGGGGCTTGTAACATCACCCCCACCTCGATATGTCCCGTCTTTCCTCCGACAGAGGTTCCCCACATCAGGCACAGAACATGAGGGATGATTCCAGGAGAGTCTTAACTTCCTGACACTCCAGGCTCAGAGAAGCAAAGTGATTCTCCCAAGGCCACACAGTCATTCCAGTCTAGCAGGACAGTCCCTAGAAACTACTTTATACAGAATTACCCTCTCTAGGTTTTCGGTTTGTGACAAGTATCAGGTCAAAGGCGACTTCAAGGACCTGGGGGAAAACTTGTCCCATGAAACTACCCAAAGAAACTAGGGACCAAAAGAATGTAACAGGCCAGGCCAGCTAATCTGGTTTCTTCCTTGGCCGGTGGGTTGGGGTGGGGGAGGGTGGCAAGATCCCAGCCTTCCCTTGCCGGCCAGATCTGCCTGTGTGGTGTTGGGCAGGCCCATGTGCATTGCACTGGGCAGATCTGTGCCATGTTGGGCAGTTCCAAGAAGAGCTGGGACAGACCCCGCATACTGGTCACTTGAGCTGGACATTTCCAGTGTCACCGCTCTGTGTCTCCTTTCGGCAGCTTCTGAGCTGACACAGGGGCCACGGGCATCACACCTGAGAAGCTGTCTGGCTTTGCTCTCCCCTGGGAGCCTCCTCCAGCATGTTACCCTGGGAATGGTGCTGCCGTGTGGACAGGGGACCCCGCCCCAGGCCTGTGGGCAGAAAAGGGCTGCAGGAAGGGGAGCGATACTTGCTTTTCATGTCTGCCTACACTGAGGTTCTCTCTGGGTTAGGAACCTGCTGACATCCCAGAAAATGACACCAGAATCTAGAAAAGAACCCCCAACTTAACTCAGCACAGCCCCAGACTCTGAGAACCTCGAATAAAATATACTCACACTCTTAGAACCCTAAGACATTTCCCCTCATTTCAGGCAAACAGAACAGTTTGGGAGCACACAGAAGGGGTGTTCTTGGGGGGCAGGAGGTCATCCTAGGGTCACATCTGTGTAAGTTACCTAATGGATAATATTCTATATTTTTAAAAGATTTCATTTGAGAGAGAGAGAAAAAAAAATGGGCATACCAGAGCCTCCAGCCATTGCCAACAAACTCTAGATGCTTGTGCCACTTTGTGCATCTGGCTTATGTGGATTCTGGGGAATTGAACCTTGATCCTTAGGCTTTGCAGGCAAACCCTTTAACCACTAAACCATCTCTCCACATTCTGCTGCTGAGTTGAAGTCAGCCTTAGAGACCTTTGGCACTATCTTGTAATAATGCAAGTCACATGGGTTACTATTTTACTGAAGGTATTAAACAAATACTGCAGTGAAATTGTTCTTACAGGTGCCAACTCTTCTAAGGCATAGGAAAAATAATGAGTCCTCTGTAACACATTCTATCAGGTCAGCAGGAGACCCCTAACGGGCCTCAGTTATGAACACAGCCTGTGGCACCGTAGAGAACATGCGTGCAGTGAACCCAATGTCAAGAGAAGCCATCAGGGAAAGGGCAGAGGCCAGCAAAGGCCAAACCAGACACCGGGGAGAATTCAGTCAGAAGCTGCTCCTAGGAAAATGTCAGTTCAACAAAGCCATCGGATAGGTGAAAGGAAAAACAATGTATAAGACCAACGTGAAGCATTAGCATTTAAAAAAATGTCATCTAGGGCTGGAGAGATGGCTTAGCGGTTGAGGCATCTGCCTGAAAAGCCAAAGCAACAAGGTTCCATTCCCCAGGACCCACATAAAGCCAGATGCACACGGGGGCACACACATCTTGAGTTTGTTTGCAGTGGCTGAAGGCCCTGGTGTGCCCATTATCCCCCCCACTCTCTGCCTGCCTATTTCTCTCTCTCAAATAAATAAAGAAAAATAAAATATTTTTTTAAATGTCATCTAATCTGGGTGTGGCAATGCACACCTTTAATTCCAGCACTTGAGAGACAGAGGTAGGAGGATTTCAATGAATTCAAGGCCAGTCTGGGCTACAGAGTGAGTTCCAGGTCAGTCCGGACTAGAGTGAGACCCAGCCTCGAATAAAAACACCACCACCACCACCACGAAGTGTCCTCAGTGCAGACTTTCCAGCTATGAAGGGAAGCGGCACATCTCATTTTAAATTTTATAGCGGCCACATTATAACACGTCAAAGGGAGCGAGCACCGCGTGTTCAGTCATTAAAGCGATAGCCACAGGAACATGAGGCCCTGGGTTTGGGTCCCCAGAATCACCGGGGGTTGCTGGTTCCCCAATCCGTCCAACTTGGTGAGCTTCAGGTTCAGTGAATGACCCTGTCTCAAAGACTACAGAGGGGAGAGATGGAGGAAGACGCCCACTGATGACTTCTGGCCTCCCCATGCACACCAGCACATACATGTGCACTCACATACACATGAACATGCATCACACGCATGCAACAAACCGCACACATGTATACCACAGAGCCGGGCGTGGTGTCACGCGCCTTTAATTCCCACACTTGGGAGGCTGAGGCAGGAGGATTGCTGTGAGTTGGAGGCCCGTCAATATGAGACTACATAGTGAATTCTAGGGCAGCTTGGGCTACAACGAGACCCTACTATGAAAACCACAATGAAAACATTAAGATGAAGGGCTGGAGAGATGGCTTAGTGGCTAAGGCACTTGCTTATGAAGACAAAGGACCCACGTTCAATTCCCCAGGACCCATGTAAGCCAGATGCACAAGGTGGCGCATGCATCTGGAGTTCATTTGCAGTGGCCTAAGACCCTGGCATGCCCATTCTCTCTTTCTTTCTCAAACAAATAAAAATAAAAAAAAAATTAAGGTCGAATTAATTTGGGTAAATTATATTTAACTCAATATGCCCTAAAAATACCATTATTTCAACATGTAATTGAAATGAAAATGATTCCTAGTTATTACATTCTTTTTATGTTAAGTCTTTGAAATCTCTCCTCAATTTGGACACTAAAGTTTCATTAGGATTATTTGATCATAATGTTTAGATTTCATAAAAATTTACCTCAAATAAAGTACCCACGTTGTTCCAAACATATTAAAAAGTTTTCTAATAAGTGAATCAAGTGTTCGTTTTAAATTTCAGTGAGTTAAAATTAAATAGAATTAAAAGTTCAGCTCCTCGGGGACATGGGTTCTCTGGTCCTATGGCAGTGCTCAGTGGCTGTTGTGGCCCTGGATGCTGCCTCTGCTGAGCCACCTGGCCTCGACTTTTCCTTTCTCTTCACACAGGTCTGCAGGCTGCGGTCCGCATTGGCAGGCTGCAGAAACTGGGTTCCAGTGTCCATGAAGGAAGAACAGCAGCAACGGGGTAGATGCGCAAGCCAGCAAGTATCAAGGCCAGCCGGGCACAAGGCCCCGCCTTTTCTATAAAGGCTGCCAGCAGACGGGCTGCCGCGCCCCCCACCTCCCCCGGGGTAGGTCTTTCCCCCTCAGCTCATCCTTCCTGGAAATGCCCTCACAGCCTGGCCCAAGAGGTGTGTCTCTTACTTGATGTCTGATTGGATTAAGTTGACAATGGAAATGGATGGTCACAGATGCCTTCTTTGGTCCAGTGGGATCTGAACCTCTGAACCACAGAGACCCCCCACCACCACCATGTCACCACCAGTGTATGCTCTGCCAATTCCTTATCCTGAAATAATACCTATGGAAGAGGAGAAAGGGAAAAATGAGGAGGGGCTGAGGGGAGGGAGAGAGTGAGCTGTTGTTGATATTCCGTAGACTCACTGCATCCTAACTTGCTCAACTGGTTCTTTAATGGCATTTGAGTTGTCACAAGTGTGGTATAGTGTCTGTGTGTGCCCATGACAGACAAGGTTTCAAGGCCACCTACGATAGTTGGCTTCACAGGACAGGAAAGGCCATCCATCCCTTGGTGGCACCCCATGCCTCTGACATCCGCCTTGCGAAAGGGGCTGAGGGACCGGGTGGCAGTGTGGAGGGCACAGCGTCTTCTGCTCACTTCGGGCGGAGTGTGCGCCAGCCCTGAGGCTTCCTCCTGCAACTCTGTCCCCTGTCACTGGCTGCCTTCTGTCCCCGTATGTGTGGGTCTGGGACAGCAGGGGGTGGGGAGGCTCAGAAAAAATGCCCTTCCATCCCAGCTATTAAGATGTGGGTTCAACAGCTGCCCCACGGCCCAGTTGAGGAATGCTAATGAGCCCAGGGCCACCAGGAGCCAGAACATGGAGGTGGCATTCTGGGCAGCACAGGATGCTGGGAATGGCTTACCAAGGACCCGTCACAGCACTAGCCTAGCCCTGGCCCAACTGCCAGCCCACTTGCTGTGGGCAGATAGGTAGGCTGCGGAACTCCCCCCAACCAATGCCCCCCCACAGTCCCCCAAGGGCCCAAAGGAGAAGGAGAAGCGGCCAGGTTTGGCAGAGGAGGGAGTGTCAAGGTCACAGCTCTGGACTGGGACTAGATGGAGAGGCCAGGAGGCACCATGGCGACATCCCCCAAGGCTAGAGGAAGGAGAGCCACACCCTCCCCCTCCTGCTGGGGGCTGAGCTGGACTAAGGGAGGGGGGCTGGAGAGGTTAGAGGCGTCCAGGGGCCCTGGAGGAAGGGAGATGCTATTAAAAATATAATTTGTTACGTGTGTGTTTTTTTCTGATTACCAAAGCAATGCATATTCATTGTAGAAAATTTGGAAACCGGAGATAAGCACAAAAGAGCCAATAAAACCCTTTTCTAATCTCCCCACTGGGAGATAGCTACTCGCACAGCCAGGGTAACGGTCAAGAACACAGGCGAGGGGCCTGGGGAGTGAGTTTAAGCTGGAGAAGCACTTGCTGTGCAAGCATGAGGACCCGAGTTCAAGTCCCAGGACCCACGTAAAATGCTGGGCATGGCTGCTCACCCTGTAGGCCCCGGCCCTGGGGAGGCAGACTAGTGGATTCCTCGGGTTCACTGGCTAGCCAGTCTAGCCTAAATGGTGAGCTCCAAGCCAAGGAGAGACCTTTGTCTCAAAAAAGAAGTGGATGGGCTGGAGAGATGGCTTAGAGGTGAAGGCGTTCGCCTGTGAAGCCAAAGGATCCCGGTTCGATTCTCCAGGACCCACGTAAGCCAGCTGCACAAGAGGGTGCATGCATCTGTAGTTCACTGGTAGTGGCTGGAGGCCCTGGTGCTCCCATTCTCTCTGTGCTTCTCTCTCTCTCTCAAATAAATAAGTAAATAGATAAAATTTAAAAAGAAGTGGGTGGTGGCATACCTGAGGCGTGTCGCCTGTGGCCTCCACATGTGAGTATACACGTGTACTTGCAAACATAGTACACCCACACACATATGAATTGCATACACATAAGCACCCTCCCCCCACACACACTAAAGAAAGAACAAAGGGGCTGGAGAGATGGCTCAGCAGTTAAGGCACTTGCCTGCAAAGCCTAACAATGCTGGTTCAATTCCCCAGGACCCATGCAAAGCCAGTTGCACAAAGGGGTGCGTGTGTCTGGACTTCCTTTGCAGTGGCTGAAGGCCCATTCTGGCACACCCATTCTTTCTCTCTCCTTCCCCTTGCTCCTTGCGTGTGTGTGTGTGTGTGTGTGTGTGTGTGTGTGTGTTTTGTTTTGTTTAAAGAAAGAGCAAAGAACACAGGCTGGGGCCCGATTCCCTGGGATGGAATCCCAATTCTGCCATAATTGGCTGTATGACCACGGAGAAGAATGAATAGTAGCTTCTCTCCCCTGGCCTTGCTGAGAGGGATAAGAGAAAGCGCCCAGTGAGAGTGGGTGAGGTGGTGCATTCCTACGATCCTGGCACTTGGGAAAGGACCAGGAGTTTATTGTCATCCTCAGCTACGTAGAAAGTTCAAGGCCAATCTGGGATATGGAAGGCCTGGTCTTAAAAAGACAAAACAAAACAAAACAAAAAAACAAAACAAAAAAAAAAAAAAAACAGGGCTGGAGAAATGGCTTAGAGGTTAAGGTGATTGTCTACAAAGCCAAAGGAACCAAGTCTGATTCCCCGGTACCCATGTAAAGCCAGATGCATAAGGTGGCACATGCTTCTGGAGTTCATTTGCAGTGGCTAGAGGCCCTGGAGTGCCCATTCTCTCTCTCTATATATATATCTGCCTCTTTCTCTCTCAAATAAAGAAAAAAATCTTTTTAGAGAAAGACAAAAAAACAAACAAGCAAAAAGAAAGTATCCACTGAGCGCTAGCCATCCTATTAAAATTGATTCCTGCCCACTCCAGTTGATCTCAGTTTGGCTAAAATGGGGCTCTTGTTGCACCTCCCACAAAAATGTGTCTGCTACCCCTCAAGCCCTGGCTGTCATGATGCGTAGAGTTGCCCAGGCCTCAGTGGGATGCCTACTGGTCCGCAGAAGTCTTCTCCCACATCCACAAGAAGCAGAAGCAGGAGAAAGAAGTGAGGCTGGCACCAGAGAAGAGGGGGGAGAAAAGACAAGATTAGGCCAGGACGGGGGAAGTTAAGGAAAGGTGGGGGACTCACAACTCACAGAGATCCTCCTACCTCTGCCTCCTGAGTGCTGGAATTAAAGGCGTGCGCCACCACGCCCGGCTCCAAAATAGACTTTATTCTTTTTTAAAATTTTTTTTTGTTTATTTTTATTTATTTATTTGAGAGTGACAGAGAAAGAGGCAGAGAGAGAGAGAGAGAGAGAGAGAGAGAATGGACACGCCAGGGCCTCCAGCCACTGCAAACGAACTCCAGATGCGTGCGCCCCCTTGTGCATCTGGCTAACATGGGTCCTGGGGAATCGAGCCTCGAACCGGGGTCCTTAGGCTTCACAGGCAAGCGCTTAACCGCTAAGCCATCTCTCCAGCCCATTATTCTTTTAAACCCTTTCTTGCCTTTTAATTCTTTCAGCAGAGAAAATGAACCCAACAACCCTCAATGGTATTAGGTGGTGGCGACTGGACACCAGAAGATAGTAGCATGTGGGCACTTGAGTCCAGGGCACCTGTCACAAGGGGTTGGAAACATAGGCTTTTAAAAAAAGTAAGACCTCCTTATTTTATTTACTTATTTATTTGAGGTAGGGTCTCGCTTTAGCCCAGGCTGACCTGGAATTCACTATGGAGTCTCAGGCTGCCCTCAAACTCACAGTGATCCCATTCGGCCTCTCGAGTGTTGGGATTAAAGGTGTGAGTCACCAAACCAGACATGACCTCCTTATTTTTAAATATAGATGAAAAATGAAACTATTGAAAGGGTGTCTGCAGGGTGTAGGCAAACGAAATTCATCCGCGGGTCATCTGGATCCTGCCATCAGTTTGGTCCCCTCGCAGATTGCTTTCTCAGTCTGCTTCTGTGACAAGGACACTTGGAACTGGTCCAGAGCGGCTTTGGGAGTTTGGCTTGTGCTCAGGGAGCCTGGGGATCGAGTCTTACCCCCTAAGTCCCAGTGGCCTGAGTGTGTGGCTCTATGCAGGGAGTCCTATGATCTCCTGGGAGACAGGAACGCTGGCCAAAGCGCATGCGCGTGCGTTATGCAAGGGGGTGGGGAGAGGTTCCAGCACTAAGGCTTCCTTTCAACTGATGTCACATGTCAGGTGGTTTGCTGGAAGGAGGAACAAACTGAGGGGCGCCCCCAGAGTTGCAGGCTGGGGCTCACCAGGGTCTGTAGGTCATAACCCTTGGGGTTGCACGTTGGAAGCTCAGCGCAGGTGAGGCCGCTGGACCAGCAGCCTCTTTAGCCTTAGGCAGCCAAGCCCTTGGGCTCCCACAGCTGATGCTGTTATAACCTGTTATATCTTGTCAGGCCCCATGACAACCTTGTGAAGTAACAGTAACAAAAGACCTCCCTCGGGCTGGAGAGATGGCTTAGCGGTTAAGCGCTTGCCTGTGAAGCCTAAGGACCCCGGTTCGAGGCTCGGTTCCCCAGGTCCCACGTTAGCCAGATGCACAAGGGGAAGCCCTGGCGTGCCCATTCCCTCTCTTTCCCTCTATCTGTCTTTCTCTCTGTGTCTGCCGCTCTCAAATTAAAAAAAAAAAAAAAAAAAGACCTCCCTCCTCCAGACACCAGGACTCCTTGCCTAAGGCCACACAGTCAGATCTCAACCATTCAATACACTTTCCTGCCCTCAAGCTGGTTTCAGAAGGTCCCAGTATGAAATGGGACTGCCCAAGGCTGTAGGGGAGGGGGAGCCATGGGCCGAGCTTCTGGAGGTCATGAGGACCTTGCGAGGCTCTTAGGTCATTCTTCCTGATCTCCTCACCATCACCTGATGGGGTCTTGGGGTGGAGCAGAGCTAAACACACTCACTGTCCAGGAAGGAGCTGTTCAGGGCCTCAAGAGGAATGTAGCCCTGAGTGTCATGACCCTGGAGCCACTGGGGACGAACCCCGCCTGGGCGGGGTTTCTGACCCTGTGTGTAACTCTGGGGCTCCTGGGAAGCGACCTCGAGGCAGAGCTCTGCAGGTCATGGTGTGAAAGCAGCTGATGACCCATGTGAAGGCCTGGGACCTACTAAGTGCTCAATAAGCACATATATGAGGAAGAAGAGCGTCACAACAGAGCTTAGCAGCTCCCTTCAATCGCCCTCGCAGGCTTCTTGGTTTAGCAGATGAGCTGCCTTGTGGCTGTCCTAGCAAGGCGAGGGCCCTGGAGCATTGGGTGCTGATAGAGCTGTGGTGTGACATACTAGCTGACAAAACAAATCGAGGAAGGAGCAGGAGCAGACCAGCCAGGGTGACCGAGGCATGGGCATGCCAGGGAGAGAAGGGCAGAAGGCGTAGAAAACGGGGACTTGCAGGGAGTGTGATCTTGGGGTGAGGCTGCCCGTTCACCCCTTGGCTCTGCAGTCACTAAGGAGCAGAGAGCTGGGAGATGCGAGTAGCCCAGCTGGGAGAGTGCTTGCTTAGCAAGTGCGAAGTTCTGGGTTTGATCCCTAGCACCACACGAAGTGGGCATGATGGTGAACGCCTGCCATCCTGGCACCCAGAGGTGAAGGCAAGAATACCAGACGTTCAAGTTCATCCTTGGCTAAATAAATGGGCTTGAGGCTAGCCTGTGTCCTGTTGAAACACACACACACACACACACACACACACACACACACACATCACAAACACTTGAGGCTATGGGGGATATTTTACAATTCAAACCACCACAAATAATAACTCTAATAATAATAAATAATCTCCCCCGGGATAGCCAGTCCCCAAATCCAGGGCTCAAAGGCAGGGCAGGATCAGCCTGCTGGAGTCTGAGCCATCTGAGGCACTGCGGGTGGGACAGTCCAGGATCTCTGGAGTTGAGCAAGGGCTGGGGAGGGCCAAGGTAGTCTTGCCATTTAAGCCACTTTTCCCCCATCTCTTCATTCTTGGACTGGCCTTAATGCCACCAATCTGATGGAGACAGTGTGTGAATGGCTCAAGTGTCTGATTGTAATCCACGTGCAGGGAGCAGGAGAATTAGCCCTAATGAGGTCCAGAGGCGTAGTGTCACGGGCCCAGGTCACACAGCAAAATTAGGACCTGGATTTAGAGGAGGAAGTGCCATCCTTGGTTCTCAGGTACCCGTCCCCCCCCGCCTCAAGCCACGTGGGCAGTTGCTTCTTTGCAGATAGTCTACGTCTGGAGGATGCACGAGAAGCCTGCCTCTTCCCTCTACACCTGTGGGCCGGGGCCCCTCCTGCAGTATTAACCTGGTGCTTATCAATGTTTCATCTGTTTTCTATTCCACATCATCCTTGCTGCTGGCCCACGTTCACACCAGCCGTATGAAAAATAGATGCAGTTGCCCCGCCTGCCCTGGTGCAGCTGAGGGACTTAACAGAAAGTGATCGTGTTCACACGCTCTTCCAATCATCCACTTCTCTGGCCCCTCAGCACCTCCTGCCCCGCTGGGCTCAGCAAAGAATGCTAACCGTTACCTTTTCTGAGCATGCGTGTGTGCTGTCTGTATTCCAGCGCAGGCAGAAGGAACCACAGCTGACCACTGGGGCTCGGAGAGGGCAGCCTGCTTGCCCTAGGTCACCCAGTGAATGGTCAGTGGTCGTAAAGGGACGGGGCAAAAGGGGGGGTTGCTGGTGGTTGCCACTCTGCTAACCTCCTAGCTTGGGGCACCTCTACTCCCTCCCCTCCCAACCAGTATCTCACCCCTAAAGGAGCTTCCTTTAACAGAATGGGCTCTGAGGTCCCAGCGCTTTTCCTATTTTGTTACGTGGAAGAAGTAAAATGTACAAGCGGGAAGAAGCAGCGATGGCTCTGGCTGGTTCTCAGCTCTCTCGTGCACGTCCCCAGACTGTCCAGGACCTCCACTGACCATGAAAACCAACCTGCCCAGCCTGCCTCGCTTCCTGTTCTCACTCGTTCCTCCCCAGCACCGTGTGCGAGGTCTAACCTGCCCAGGCCCTCTTTGAAACGGTTTCCTCCTGAGCTACATCCTGGTTTCTCCAGCTACGGGGGATTCTGCAGACACGCCTAATGCTTGGTCCCCACTCAGCTTCTGCTGAATTTGGTCCCAGATGGTGACAGGGACAGTTGTCAACTATCCATGGGTGTGACCAGCCAACGGAGAAGAGCCGATCGATAGATAGGTTCTTGGAGGCCCACAGCTGGGTTTGGAAGGAGCCTCGTGGGGCGCAGGCATCCATTCCAAAGCTTACTTCTGCCCCTAATCTCAGCACCCCCACTGCGTTTCGAGAGCACGTGTGCTGAGTTTGCAGCAGTTTTTCCTGCTGAATGCCTGGCTGGGCTTGGGCTGGAGGACCGCAGAGATCTAGAACAAAGCCCCTCACCCTCCTGCGCTTTGGGGGGACATTCATTCCTATGTAGTTAAACCCCCGTTGGCTGGCATCCTGTCAGTCCCTGCCAGGCTGCGCACTCCTGCAGAGCAGAGGGTCCTGGCTTTTCCTGAACCTCTCAGCACCGCGACTGGCATTCGATAAATGCCAGCTGAGCTTGTGGCTGTGCCTGAAGGAGTGACTTCCCTGCATCCAGTGGTAGCAATAGTGATGGTCTATGATCCAGAGCTGAGGACAGAAGTGGCCTCAAAACCAAGCTCCCAGAGTGTCATGTATGTGCTTGACACAGGACGCACCCACACTGGGGCCACAATCCAGAAAGCACCCAACCCTGACTTCCCATTCCCGAGAAATAGCAGCTCCCGGGAGCGGGGGGGTGGGGAACTCCAGATTTCCCCAACCACCACACAAGTTCTCATTCAGCTGTGGGACTGAAAGACGCCGATGTCATGGGAGCAAAGACGAAAGGACGGGTGGGAGAGGCCGGTGGTCTGCCCCGCTACAGATGGCTATAGTTAATGTTGTATTTCCAAATAACCACACGAGAAGACCGTGAATGCTCTCACCACAAAGAAGCGATAGCACTTGAGGCGGTCGATAGGCTAAACGCCCTAATTTGATTATCATAATGTACATATGTGCCCCAAACATCCCGCTCCATCTTACAGGTGTGTAAAAGTTAGTATCAAGAACAAAATAAGGGGCTGAGGGTGTGTGGTTCAGTTGTGAATAGTGCTTGCCTACAATGCGTGAGGCCCCACGTTCAGTCCCTAGCATCGACCAGACGGAGTGGCAGACCCCCGTAATCCCAGCACTTAGGAGGTAGCGGCAGGAAGCTTAGAAATTATCTTTAGCTACATAGAGAGTTCAAGGCCAGCCTGACCTACATGAGATCCTGTCTTGTTTCTTTTCTTTCTTTTTAAAAAACATTTTATTTAGAGAGAAAGCGAGAGAATGGGTATGGAAGGGCCTCTTAGCCATTGCAAATGAACTCCAGACACCATGTGTAATCTGGTTTACATGGGTTCTGGAGAATCAAATCTGGGTCCTTAGGCTTCACAGGCAAGTACCTTAACCGTTCAGCCATCTCTCTAGCCTCAGACTCTGTCTTAAAAATAAAACATGAAATGAAGTAAAATATGAACACATCTCAGAAGACTGTTTAGAGCTGGGCCACACTCCTGACTGCTAAAGCGTTGCCTGTTAGTGCAGCCTCACCTGTGGTTCACTGCAAGGTGGGTCTGTCCTTTGATCTTGAGAGAGTTCAGAACAGCTGTTCTCAGGGTGTGGCCATAGACCAACAGTATTACTGTCACCTGGGACTGACCCTGGAGGCAAATTCTCTAGGTCCAGCCCAGACCCAGTGCTGGGCCCAGCAATGGTGTTTTAATAAGCCTTCAGGTGATTCAAATGCCAGCTACCGAAGCTAGAACAGCTGATCTGTTAGGAAGCCCAGGAGCCGCTCTCTATATAAAAGCTTTCCCAGCAGGCTTTGCCTAGACCGCCTGATACTCGCTACTCCCCACCCACCACCCACCCTTGGGGGGGATATGGCTCTATCCATCCACAACCCTGGACCAAAGCCGACCTGTGGTGAGGAGTCACAGTGACCTATATCTGAGTGAGCCAGTTGCTCTCTTGGATCTCATGGTTATGGACAAAGAGAACTGATTCGATGGGGAAAGTGGCCCTGCTTGGCTGGGACTGGAGAGGGTCTCTGGGACGTAGGGACCACAGCCGTGCTACTGAGTGGTGGAGTCTACATACTATCACCAGCCATCAGTCCTGGTAGCTCCTCAACAGGGCTGCATTTTGGGCTCCTTTCCAGTCAGGGAATGGGTGACTGGTTTGGTGACCAGTTGTAGATCTAGGGTTGGAACAAAAGCCTGCCTAACCTTGGGCATGGGGCTGTTTAGTGGCCAGGGACAGGGGAATGCTGAGAGCGTGAAGGTCCAAAGGTCCCCGGGATGTGACTGGAGGGAAGCTGGTGCTTGGTGGGCTCTGTCCTGACCTAAAAAGGAAGCCCGGTGTGGCCGGAGCAGGAGCCGAGAGGGAGGGGCTATGAATTCTTCCTATTTAGCTCCGACTGCGGATGCCCAGGGAAGGGGGCTTGCTAAGCACGGGTGGGAGCCTGGGTTGGGTGGAAGGCTGGCTGGGGCAAGAGACAGCGGTGGCTTCTGGTGCTGAAGGAAGGCTGCTCAGTCCTGCTCTGCAGACCACCCTAGTTCCCAGAGCAAGGTCGTAGGCAGGACTCCAGAAGAGGCCACGAGGCCAGCCTCGCGTACTTGGGACTCAGCTGTTGGGACCCAGAAAGACACTTGGGGGAGGGGTGGGCCTTTATGCAGTGGCTTGGCTGAGCATGTCATGTCATAGATGTCACACACGGAAATCTGGTGGCCTCGGCATGCCTGAGACCACCGGGCACTGTTGTTGCCATCCAGCCAGTAAAGAAGTCCTAGCCAAAGTTCAGAAGTGGGGTGGGTAGACTGGGGGGGCAAGGGGTACTCCTAGCTTATTTCCTGGGAGTGGGGACCACTGTCTAATAATGCCTGTGGGGTAGGGCAGGAGCCTGGTCCTTGAAGGCTTCCCTGAGGGGAGGTAGTGGACGGGATGGCTCGGTGTAGGGCATCCAGGTAGAGTTGGGGAATGGGCTGACCGCTGTCACGTGATTGAGGTGGGACAGCCCCCCACCTTGCAAATGAGCCCTAAGGCCTTTAGCCTAGCAGGGCGGAGGGCCCTTGTGAGGCGTCGAGACCTGACAAGGCCAAATGTTAGGGGAAACCGGTGAGCATGGTCTTGAGTTACTGAGCCAGGGAAGAGGTGGGGGAGGTGGGCCACAGGTGAGAAGCGAAGGGTCTCTCCCTTGCAAAAGTGGGGGTTACTGACACCCTCTTACCAAGGAGGGAAGCCAGGACATGGTGCAGACCTGTCTGGGGACTGAAGGCAAGCCCAGGGATTAAGGTGAAGAATTATCATGAAGGGCTGGAAGCATGTTAACTGCAGGCGCCTGGGCCAGTGGTATCAGGTGTGCGTAGAGCCCCCATTCCTGTGGTGTGTGGAGTAGCTGTTCTCCCACACACGGTACCGTAGCTGCCGCTGCCTCCGATCTGGGGTGTTCCTGACTTGACCCCCTGGGCAACTCTACTGGGATATGCCCTGCTCTATCGCCCTCTTCATGCGTTGGGACAAAGGTGCATGTATATGCCAAAAGCAGCCTCTCCCGGCTCTGGGTGCTGTAAGCTCGCCGCCTCCCAAAGGCCTGGTCGCTTCTTTTTCCATAGTCACTGGCTTCTGAACTTTCTCAGAGAAGTGTACAATCTCGGCCCACTTCCTCAGGTCTTCCTGGTCTGAGACTTCAGTTCTGGCTTTACCCTCTAAGCTTTGGAGCGTTCCTCTGTGGCTGTGTCGCCTCTCCGGGTTGCAGCACACAGTAGGCCTCTTTCCAATCTCAGCTGCCCCTCTTACTGACCACTTCCTGTCTTGTCAGTCCTGACTTTTGGGTAGCCAGATAGTTGGCTCAACTTTTAATGGGAGGTGTGGAGGTGGCAGAGGACCACCTCATTCCTCAGGAATTCAATCCACTTTTTTCTGAGACAGTCTCTCACTGGCCTCGAGCTTGCCAATTAGGCTAGATTAACAGGCCTCACCGCGAGCCCAAGGGAGCCTCGTTGTTCTGCCTCCCCAGGGCTAGAATGACAAATTCATGTTACTGTGTCTGATAGTTTTGCGTGGTTCTTCTGCGCATCAAACGCGGGTCCTCATGCTTGTGAGAGGCTTCATGACTTGACGTATTTCTCCAGCCTCGCTGAGTGAGTGCTCCCACATCTGACATAACCTGTGCTTGAAAAAGCTTCCTGCCTGCCCCGGTCTTGTCATTTCCCTTAACCCTTTAAGCTTGATTCTGAGGCACGGAGCTTGCGACTGCGTCTTTCCAGCTGCAACCAATGTAATCTTGCCCCACCTCATTTACCAGAGAACAGGAGCATGTTAAATTATTTCTGTGCTAGCTTTTGTAGACATGGGGGTGGGGTGGGGTGCAAATCAAGTAATGGAAAAGGCCAGAGGCCACTGTGAAGGGGGTAGATCTCTGTTGATGGTCTCTGACCTTGGGACGTCCTTGCTTCTCCTGTCTCACAGGCAAAGGCTGCAAGGCTAGATGGGGAAACTTCTGAGCATCCTACTCCTACCCTTTGGTTTCCGCTCTTTGAGTCTCTGGCTCAAAGGTGTCTATGATCCCAGAAGTGTATGCTCTTAGCAAGAAGTGATGTGAGGCTTGAAGGAGCTCTTACTGATTCTGGGTCCTGCTGACCCCATCACCCTAAAGACAGGGTTGGTCAATGCAGCACAGGTTGGTACTAGGGACCACTTGGGACACTGTGGGAAGCTTGGCCTGGGGGGGGGGGTGGCGGGGTCAGGGCACTACTGAGAGTTAGCCCGTGGCTACCACCCACTTGGAGTTCATGGCAGAAAAGGACAGGGTCTAGGCCCATGAACTTTGTGAACGCACTCAAAAGGAAGCAGTGGGAGAGGAGAGAATGGGAAGGTCCTCTGATCTCTGGGGTGACTTGGAACAGTAAGTTGAGGTCTGTGGCATTTGTTGTCTGGAAGCTTCCTGGGCTCCTCTGCCCACCTTGGGCTCTGGGCATCAGCAGTCTGACGGCAGAGTGGGTGCCTTTGTCCCTTTTCTCTCCTTAGGGTGGGCTCTGACTTTAGCAGTCTTGTTACTTAACAGTTTAACTAAATCTGTACTATGATGTGCAAATGGACTATTTTGATGTCTTTCCTCACAAGGGTGAGAAACGCAGCTTCCTGGTATGGGTGATGAGTCCTTGGGAAGGGGATCTGGTTTCGTGTCCCCTAAGACACTAGCCACAGTTCTTTGTGGCACCTGGCTATCTTGCTTTGATATGGGGCCTTAGGAAGTCGTGTGAGGACTCTCTGGGGCCAGCTTGGAGGAGTGGGCTAGAGACCATCATAGCAGGAAACCTGGTTTGGCGGGGGAAGGTAACTGGAGTCACTCAATAGAAGCCAACTGAACTTTCCTACTACTGAGGCGGACACCTTGGCAGGGTCTGGTGAGGTCACAATGTCTGGTTCCTCCCAGGAGAGCCCATATGTGTCTTTATGGACAATGGTAGTAGACCTCTGGATTATTTGATGGCTCCCTGACGTGAAGAGCCGAGGGCTTCGGGCCGGGCTGTGGGTCTGGCAGTATCTGGGATTCTAGGAGACTGCTGTCCCTAGAATCAACAGGACCACTGAAGTGTCTTTGCTGCTGCCACCTTTAGTGGTATTTGCTGCAGGTGAGCTGGCCCTGGCTTTGTCTTTATCTGTCTATCGGGAGGTGGGGGCGAGGGTGGGGTGGGAGAGAAGGGTTACCACCCTGTGGGGAAAGTGATGCGTTTTAAGGGTCTAGAAGTCTGGATCCCTGTGTTCCAAGAAAAGGAGAGGCTGGCAGGAAAGAGCGCAGCACTGAGCAAAGTGTGGGCACCTAGACTGGACTGAAACCTTGGACGCGTCCAAGCGTAGCAAACAAGGCAGGTGTGTGCAGGGAACGGGGAGGGCAGCCACGCTCTGCCTCTTGGCCATGGACAGGATTTTGGGGGGATATTGTGAGAGAAACCTGACATTCGTGTGGTTCAGACACCTCTTTGCTCCTTGGGAGCACTTTTGTGGCTAACTATCGGGGTGGCAGGGAGAGAGATGCTCTGAATGCCCGCTTGGAGCTGGCAAGCTTGGCCTGTCGAGGCTATTTCTCCATGCATTCTAGTTCGGGAATCTTCTTCTGACATGGTTTGGAGCTGCCTGATTCCTTGGCAGTTCCTGCTCTAGCCTTCCCACTGCTGCATTCACTATTTCTCAGTGTTCTCAGGCATTTCCTTTCAGACCTTTATTTAAAAAAAAAAAAAAAAAAAAAAAAAAAAAAAAAGGCTGGAGAGATGGTTTAGAGGTTAAAAAAGCCTTTGCCTGCTAAGCCTAAGGCCCCAGGATTTGATTTCCCCATTACCCGCGTAAGCCAGATGCACATGGTGGCACGCATGTCTGGAGTTCATTTGCAGTGGCTGGAGGCCCTGGCGCCCCCATTCTACTTGCCCCTCTCCCTCCCTCCCTCCCTCCCTCTCAATAAGTAAAAATATGTTTAAAAACTCAAATTAGCATACAAAGCAACAGGTTCCTGGCTGACACTTTGTTCTTCTGCTTCTACCTCCCATCGCTCTGCCCATCTTTGCACCCTCTTGTCCTCTCACATCGCAGGAGTTCAACTACCCTCCCCACAGGCCAGCCTTGAGGCTTTTCCTCAAATGGGCTCCCTTCTAGTTTCCTGGCCTCAGCCCACACGTCCTCCCTCATAAACACACAAATATTATAACAATTAAAAGCTAGACTCTTATTTCTGAGAGACCGTGTGGCATCTTCCTTGCTGAGACTGGGTTTGGTCTCTATGTATTTTCCAGCTCTGCCCATTTTCTTTCTGCAAATTTCATTGTGCAGCTGAGTCAAATGCCATTGTGTGCACGTGCCACATCTTACTTATCCATTCATCTGTGGATGGACAGTGACGCTGATTCCTTGCGTGGGCACGCAAGGTACCGTGTGCTAGGATAAAGTGTCCCCTCTTGTTCTGCCCCCCTGCCCTAGCTTGTTCTCTCTTCAGAGACTTAAACATGTCTGCCTGTTGCTCTAAAACCTGAGCAGATAACGCTGAGCTGTCTTCCAATTACGAAGCTTGCTTTGTCTCTATAGTGATCTTCTTCCCCCACTGCTTTTCATGTCGTGTAACTTTTTGAGAAGTGAAAATAGTCTTTAATCTTACAGTCAGGACACTTTTAAAAACATATTAAACACGGTACAAAAAACCCAACTGATGTGGTTCTGAGAAAAAGCTCTAGGATGTATCGTTTTGGGGGGGGGGTGTGACTACTACCTATGCCTTCACTCCATTAAGTTGAAAGGCACCAAACAATTTCAAGTTCATAAACTGAGCCCAAGTAGATGGAGAGAACGTGTTCCAAGTTAGGAGACATCGTGGCTCCTGAGTGTCTCTCTAGGGCAATGAAGCGTGTCTTCCATAAATCAGAATGAGGCCTTCGAGATCTTCTGGTGCTAGGTGGTTTAGTCTCTTGTTTCATTTCTGAGAGCAACAGAGAGAAGATGGATGCACCAGGGCCTCCAGCTACCGCAAACAAACTCCAGATAGACGCACCACCTGTGCATTTGCCTTATGTGTGGGTCCTGGGGAATCGAGCCTCAAACTGGGGTCCTTAGGCTTCACAGGCAAGCGCCTAACTGTTAAGCCATCTCTCCAGCCCTAGACTCTTGATTCTAATGATGTACTGGAGGTGGAGTCAAGCTTCCTGGTGGCCCTTGCAGGCATCCATCAGTTACTTGTGAGACTCAGGAGAGCCTTCCAAGCCCAAGGTGGGGAAAGCCGCTTGAAGGAGGAACCCTATTTGAGCATAAACTGCCCTTAATCTTACTGCAGAAACTGTTTGCACTGGGGATGGCAGGCCCTTGAAGTTCATAGTCAATATATCCTAAGTGGCTTCCTTTGTGAGGTTTTATTCCCAAGAGGGGGCTGTCTGAGCACTTGCCTTTTCTTACATTTCCAATTCCTTTCCTCCAGAACTCAGATGCTTTCTTCCAATTTAAACTTTAAGGCCTGTAACCTCTTCCACCTGCTTTTTGGGCAGTTTCATTAAAAAATCTTGAGTAGGGCTGGAGAGATGGCTTAGCGGTTAAGCGCTTGCCTGTGAAGCCTAAGGACCCCGGTTCGAGGCTCGGTTCCCCAGGTCCCATGTTAGCCAGATGCACAAGGGGGCGCACGTGTCTGGAGTTCGTTTGCAGAGGCTGGAAGCCCTGGCACGCCCATTCTCTCTCTCTGTCTTTCTCTCTGTGTCTGTCGCTTTCAAATAAATAAATAAAAAATGAACAAAAAAATATTTAAAAATAAAATAAAATTAAAAAAGTACACCTTGCAGAGTGCTTTTTTTTTTTTTTTTAAGGTAGGGTTTTGCTCTAGCTCAGGCTGACCTTGAATTCACTCTGTAGTCTCAGGGTGGCCTCGAACTCACGGTGATCCTCCTACTTCTGCCTCCCGAGTACTGGGATTCAAGGCATGCGCCACCATGCCCGGCTCACACCTTGCAGTTTTTAATGGTAACACATGGGGTCTGTGTGACCTGCTGTAGGATGCTGGGGTCCTCAGTGCCTGGGTCAGAGGCCTTCTCCAAAATTGCTGAACAGTTGCCCTGAAACGTCACGAGTTGCTGCCCTTCCTGGGTTAGGCCCTTCAACTTTCCCTTTGCTTCAGCCAACTTCTGGTTCAACTGGTTGTTGACAGCATCTAAGAGCTCGCTCTTACCCTTGAGCTCTTCTGACTTCTCTCTCAGTGGCTTGTAACCCTATCTGACGCCCTTCCTAGTGGCTCCCCAGCTCTCATCAGCCCGTTCTCTCGTGTCGGTTTGGTGACTTTTGTGATGTCATTCTCTGACTGTCTCGGATGAAGGTGTCTAGATAGATCCGCATCCTTTGCCTTAAACTCAAGCCACTTCTAAGAGCCTCTCACTGGCTGTGTTCCCGCAGACTGGCTGCCGCGGCTCTGCACCCAGGAGCTTCACACCACACTCCCTTTCAACCTCACCAGTCATAGGTGGTTTGAGCGCCCCCGCCAACCCCGTGCCCGCTGCTCGGGTCCGCAGTCCTTGTTGCTACCATTCAGGATGCTCGGTACTGAAGGCCCTTGTGTAGCCGTTGGTGAAGGCTAGGTATCGCCTACTGGGGAACAGAGGTTGAGACGTTGCTGTGAAAGGTTTGCGCTCATGTGTCCTGCAGCCAGGTTCAATGTAGTGCGAGCTATAGGGACCAGAGCCTCTGGTTTCCCTAAGAACTCCTCAAGTAGCCAATATTCTGGGGCTCCCTTGGGAGCAATTCCACATCACCGGAGCTCAGAGTGCCTCTCATGAGGCAGGAAGGCTTAAAAAGGGTTTTGGGTTGAGGTGACTGCTTCCTGACAGGGCAGGGACTCTGGGAATGTGATCTTTAGGAAGACAGACCTTGATGGAGGGTGCTGAATATATTTCAAACTGTTTAAAACTTGTCCCTCTACCCACTTGACTGAGAGGATCTATCTCAGGCCATTGCTTATGTGGGACTCAGTGTCCAAAACAGTTCCCTATCATTGACAACCCTCAGAACTTATTACTGTCAGGATTAACACCCAGAACCAGATTATGTTTCTTCAGCTGTTTGCTTTGGCAGTCTACATGGGAGCTGGCCTTGGCCAAGTCTGTATATGCCTTTCTAAAATACATTTTGAGAGAAAGATGCAAAGAGAATATATGGGTGCACCAGGGTCTTTAGCCACTATATGCAAACACACTCCAGACACATGTGCCCCCTCGTGCATCTGGTTTATGTGGATCCTGGAGAGTTGAACTGGGATCCTTTGGCTTTGCAGGCAACCACCTTAGCCACTAAGCTACCTCTCCAGACCCCATACTTGACTTTCTAAACTGTAGGGTGGCAGTTGGCCTTCAGCCCTCAAATCTATCAACCTGTGACATCAACAGCATCTTTTTTTCCTTGATGGCTACAAGTTTCTGAAGCTGGTGTGCATGGAGCACTTCTCTCAAAAAACACAAGTACCTCGGGTCCTCCAGGGTGAGTCTTTGGACCACTTGGGGTTTGGGGTTAGCAGGATTTTCCCCATCAAGAGAAACGGTGGGGGCCCATGAACCTGAGTGAGTCAGAAGCTGGGAAGGCGTTCTAATCTGAGGTGACCTGGGGTGGTTTGCTACCATCAACATTAACACTTGTCACAAACTTCCATTGTCATCTGTCCCAACGTTAGAAGGATCTGAGGACTCAGAAGGGACTGTCACCACCAGCTTATCCAGCTTGGAGGTGTCACATTGGAAAAAGAGGTGCCTGGCATGCCACAGGCTTTTGAGGGTCCTGGCAGAGGTGTACAAAAAGGGATGGTTCTAAAGCCAGAGGGGCACAGGGACTCTGTTGGCAGAGTGGGTGCTGTGGCTCCATTTCTCTCAAGCAGGTGGGCCTGAGCTTCAGAAGCCTCCTTGCTCTGTGGTCTTAGCTCCTACTCAGTAGTTCAGGCTTTGCAGGAAGAACTGTCTAGAGTAAAGGATTTCTTTGTCAGAAGCTCTTGGGTAAGATATCTAGGAAGTGAAACCAAACCAGGGCTTCTCGCTTCATTTTCCTGACAGGAGCGGATGAGACACGTTCTCACGTTGCCTGGCTTGCCAGGCGGTAGAGCTGCCACCCCGACTTGGTGGTGGGCAACCTGAACAGACACTGTGGTATGTTCCAGTGTTCTCTAGGGACGCCCCATTGCAACAGGTGCCTGAAGAGCTTTCCAGAAGTTAGGGAGTCCTGTAGCTTCCAGGAACCCAAGCAGTGACCACCCTAAGAGGCCCTGCAATATGGTATCTCCTCTGTAAGGTGTTAGCAGCCAAGATAGGAAGGTGGCTCACATGCTGTGAAAGTTCCAAAATAGAGTTCTCCTCTTCCTTCCTTTCTTCCCCCTCCCCCGACCACCTCCCTCCTTTTTTTTTTTTTTTTTTTTTTTTTTTGTTCAAGGTAGGGGTCTCACTTTGGCCCAGGCTGACCTGGAATTCACTATGTAGTCTCCGGTAGCCTGGAGCTCCTATCTCTGCCACCCAGTACTGGGATTAAAAGGCACGGGGCCACCATGCCCAGCTCCAATTTCTTTCTGGAATCTTTTCTGGCTGAGATAGCTGCTGGGGCGATCTTTGTTGTAGATGGTGCGTTTTTGCTGTCATCTTATAGAAGCATTTCTGGGTTAAATAGTCATCGTTTTCGTGTTACAGGCCATTGAAAATATTCTAATATTAAGATGGAAGGTCATTTCCCATATTCCTTGCACGAAACAGAGCTGGGTCCTGCCAACTCGGTGCACTTGAGACGGTCTCCTGGCTAACCTGACTGAGCAGACAGCGCCCACAGAGGTGTCTGGGTCTAGTGCCAGTTTGTTGAGATGGAGGAAACTGGCAAGGACATCCTGGTTTCCCTAGGTGATGGCAGAGACATGGCCTCCCCCGAAGGACAAGTGTGCAGTAAGATGGCAAGTCTGTTTGGGGGCTTGAGCATGCAAGTCCAGAGGGCAGAGGTTCTAGTCTCCCTCGCTGCTGCTCCTCATCCTGGCACTGAGACTCCCTGACCACGACTGTGGGTTTCTGCAGATGGCAACTGTCCCGTGCTGACTGGACTAGTGGATCCACGGAATAAGTTGCGGCAGACCAAATGCATGTCTCGGGCATAGTGCTTGGGATGTGTGTGATAAAGGGACTTTACCCGTGGACAGGAACAGAAATAGGGGCATACTTTTCTAGTGAAGGATTGACCCAGATGGCATTCAGTCTCCAGGACAAATGTAGGATAATGACAAGCGTTGGCATGGATGCAGAGTAACTGCAATCTTCAGTCTGCAGAGATAGAAAATGATGCAGTTGCTCAAATGCTCAAGCAATTATCTAAAATATAACAACCTGCTGTAAGGTCAGAGTGTCTGTGTGTCTGATGGCTTATGGTGAGCTTTATAAATTGTTCTCACCCCCACCCCCCAGGAACAAAACCATAACTGCCCTGGGTCAACTACAAAATTAACTACTGTGGGGATGCTAGGTTCTAGATGACGTACTTAAATTCCCCAGGACATCGTTCATGAGTTCATGAGCCCTGCATGACATTTGGGAAGCCTGAGATGCCCCTTCATCCCATCTCCTGCATTGGTCTAGTCACTGTCTTGGGAATTCCATTGGGCTGTTGAACTTAACCTTCCCTGGAGTGAAAAGGAGCTAAGAATAGGGGTGGCAGTCCTCGAGTCTCAAAGCATAAATAGTGCTGAAATACAGATGTGACGGTCAGAGGTCACATGTGGTAAAGCGCCTTCCACTGACCCTGCCCTTCTCACTATACTGCAGAAGATGGAAGCTGATCTATGTCCCCTATGTGAGATGGAATCAGGCTCTGACAACCCCATGTACCTGAGGCTGTCACCTGCTGCCAAGTTAGGGGTGTGTTCATGGGGGGTAGTATTTAGTGGCAGAGATATTCTGGGATCTGACACAGGTTTGGTACCAAGGAAACTGGCAGTGGCTTCCCTGGAGGCCCTACAGTCTAGGTCCATGGCAGAGGTGACGGGGTGGACAAGTGAGGTGGAGGCGGTCCATCTAGAATCTGGCTTGAGGTCTGCTCCATAGACACATGTGAGCCCCTCATGCTATGTCTACCTCCACCTCCA
Source organism: Jaculus jaculus (assembly GCF_020740685.1). Classification (NCBI taxonomy): domain Eukaryota; kingdom Metazoa; phylum Chordata; class Mammalia; order Rodentia; family Dipodidae; genus Jaculus; species Jaculus jaculus. The sequence continues at coordinate 12,540,792 of NC_059119.1, read as the reverse complement.
TTTGCTGTCTAAACTGTTTCAGTGCTGTCTCCTATGAAGAGGTCAAGGTCAAGTTGGAAGTGTATGGCCACTAAAGTAAGGTCCATCAAGTTTTCCTATGGCCTGAGGCAATAGATGAGGTCTTGGGGATTGGGCAGAGTTAGGTAGAAGTGGGGAAGCCAATTAGCATAACTGATGAGCAGTAGAGACAGGGAGTGTGTGGAGGCTCTTGCAGAAGTCACAGTGGCTGACGACTGGGTTAGGGTGAGGCTCAAGGATCCATCAACCATGACCAAGATGAGAGCACCCAGCTCTGTGGGTTAGGGAGCATTAGAAGGACACCCATTTAGGAGTCATGGGAGAGATCTCACCAGCTCAGTCCCGGGCAAGCATGGTTTGTGTTGTCACTGGGCCATCTGAGTAGAAACCTCTAGCAGGAGACCGGACAACTGGTCTTGCTGATGAGGCCAGGGTCAGAAAGATGAGCTTGTGATTCACTGGCTAGGAGAATTCTCTCGGGTCACTTCAGAAACTCTCCTTTCCTCCGCAGTGATAGGAGGGAGCCTAAAATGGAGGCTTATTTGTGTGGTCAGAGGACAACCCCTGAGTGTCCGTTCTTACCACCTGCCTTGCTTGATGCAGGCGTTTACTAGTGTGTTTGCCAGACTACCTGGCCCATGAGCTTCTGGAGATTCTCCTGTGTCTGCCTCCCCTCTTGCTGTAGGGTACACTGAGATAGGACGTTTCATATTATGCCCAGCTTTACTTGGTGCAGTAGTTTGAATATTTGGTTCCATATAGACTCAGGCTTAACTTTATCTCTAGTGGGAAGAGCCCTACTAGGAAAGAGGAATTGAGCCCTAAGGTGTGCAGAGAGCAGTTTGAACTCTGGCAATTGGCACTAGCTGGTGTTTGTTTGCAAGGAGCCTCTTCCACCCTTGATAGTTTTCCCTGGACTTTGTAAGCCTGAAATAAGCCCCCCTCTCACACAAGCTGTCTGGTTGGTTGGTCATTCCAGCAACATGGAGCTGACTGTAACATTTGGAGTCTGGGTATCTGAGCTCAGGACCTCATGGTTGCATGGCAAGCACTTTATCCACAGAACCATCTTCCCAACCCAGCCCAGCCCAGCCCAGCACTAGTTTTTATAGGTGAAAGCTGTCTTGGAGTATAATCATCAGCCTGTGAGAAAAGGATGGACAGGAGATAACCCTGCCCCCAAATAATGCTATCAGACTTGAAGAAAGGCCATTTCTTTCAGTAATTCCTTAAATAACAGTATTTAAGACTATAATACTAAGGAAAAGCCAGGCCTGAGGAGACTGAGACAAGAGAATGATGAGTTTTAGGTCAGATGAGGGCATATAGCAAGTCTAGCTCAAAAAAGAAGCCTAGAATAGGAGAAATTCCCCAGGGCAAATAAACTAAACATGGTTTCCATTTAGTAACTAGTGTTTGCCTAGTGATGATATGTTGCTCCCAACTTCTGAAGTCTTTTCCTTTTGGTTCAGGCTATGTTCTAGGTTATGTCACATGCAGACATAGTCAAGTACAAAGTTCTAATCAGAAGATGATGACCTGAAATTTTTCTTACAATCATGGTTTTCTTCCCTATCTATAATGAAAGGTGGAAGATCTAGTGGAGGGCAGAGCCACAACGTGGAAGGAGGCTGGGCCCCTAAATGGGCATCATCAGCATTCTAGCCAGGAGCATCCATATTATAACTGAAAGCTCAACTTTGCTGCCAGTGAGGCTTAGTTTTGAGACCACTAGTGGTAATTAAATAGATTATACTAGTAAGAGTACTGCTAAACGTGCAATGCTTATTTCTCTTTAAGCTTCTTGTTTCTGAGCTAAATCTTTAAACAGTCAGAGTAAGCTGGCTGTTTTAACACCTCATGCAGCAGGTTGACTTCAAAGGAGGAAGTTGAGAGCTAAACCTTGCCTTAGTAGGGTTAGTGTACTCTGGGAGATTGCTCCAGCATCAAGACTTCAGGAGCTTTTGATAACCAACCAGCATTCTTTAATGACAGAAACTTAAGAATGTGCCTATATATAATTTTTTTAAATAATCCAAGTGTGGTGATTTCAATCTCCATGACACTTTACTTCTTAAACATTTTCCAGGGATGAAAACTAGAAGGAAGCTTTTATCAAGTTATAGTAGGCTTTACTAAAGAGCCCTTGAACTTCTCTCTGCATCAGAGGATGAGTTCTAAACTTGTGTGTGTACACCAGGGCCTCTTGCTGCTACACATAAGCACCGTATTCATGCATCCCTTTTTGCTTTATATAGGTGCTAGGGAATTGAAACTGGGCTGACAGACTAACCACTGGGCAATCTTCCCCAGCCCAGAGGAGCAGTTTTAATGGGACTGAATGTCTCTATGCAATTTGAGACAGTTTCTTGTTTCAAGTATCCCCTGTTCCAACTCACAACAATAGTGGTCACATGCTGGGGTCCCTAGGGAGACCCCCAGAGCCCAGGGAGAGTGGCACCTGCTGCACACCTCTGTGCCCATGTGGCAGGCAGAGCAGGAGGCAATGGTGAGGGTGGGATCCCAGAAGCACTGGACCCTGGAGTTTCTAAGGGGTCAGTTCCTCATTCCTAGATATCTTGTTTGCTTCAAGATACTTCTTTCATGATATCTTGGGACAATCTTGGAAACTGCCCAAGTCCTTGTAACCCACCTTCAGGGAAAATCAGGTCTTCCTAAAAGATAAGAAATCATAGGCAAGTGATGAGACAGCCCTTGATTTCCTGGCCAAAAGTGCTATGGTAGTTCGAGTGTGTGTCTCCCATAGACTCAGGGGTTTTACTAAGCATGTAAGTTGGGTCTCCAGCTGCCTGACTGGAGGAGATATCACTGCAGGTGTTGGATCATGGAGTCCAGCCCTAAGGTGTATTTGGGGGTGAGGGGCGAGTATCTGATTTTCTAGCCACCTAAGATATGTAGAAAGGTTTGTGCTGTTTGGGTTCCCCCACCCCCAATCAACCTACCACAACCACAACTGTTGCTACCAAGTTCTATGCTTGCTGATCTTGGTGTTGGCTGCCTGGTGATGGTTGCTCTGCTCGGATGTGTGGAAATGCCTCCTTCCACCACTGATGGAACACCACCTCCCCAACCATGAGATCAATCCTTTCCTCCCCTAAACTATGGCTGGTTTGGATTGTTCATCCTAGCAATGTATAGCTGTCTGTAACAAGTACATAGTAATATATCTAAGGGACAGGCAAGGTACAGCACTTATGAGATGTGCTTCTGTCGAAATATTGTCTCCAAAACTTGGCTTCACTGGGTGGTAGACCTAATTTCCTTTTTCCCCCTTTATGGGAAGGTACCCTAGCAGGGAGACCTTCCAGTGCTCTATGTACCCCTTGATGTGTGGGCTTCTTGGTGCTACTCCCTAGAAGCAGAGCTAAGAAGGCTGCCCCCACCTCCCGCTTGTACTTAATGCAATTCCTGCCGGCGAAGATGACACGACGTTCTGGGCTGAAACAAATAACCTAGAACGTGCTTTCTTTGGAAATATCTCTCTTGGGTTTCTTCCTGAATTTTCCAGAAGTGTATCGTTGAATTCTGCCCTCCCACCCCAAAGTGGTAGCTAAGTCTTGTCAGGAGCGTGTTGTCTATTAAAGAAGTCATGGACATGGTTGCTCAGTCTTCTACCTTGGTTTGTAGAGTCTCAGGTGCCCAAGCCCTGCTGGAGAGGAAGGAGATATTTTGTACAGGTGGATTGGGGTGAACTGAGTTAATTCTTCTCCTAAGTATGCAGGTCTGATCTGCCCCCAAGTTGAGCTGCCTGCTGATGCTGATGTGTGTAGCTAGCTCAAAGCCTGCTGTCCCCTGCAGATTCTATTGCCACAAGTTTTTTTTTTTGGGGGGGGGGCAAAGATTTCTCAGGAGTCCTTCTGTCTCCTGTGTTGAAGAGAAGTCCATTTAAAAGTATAGTTTGGCCTGGAGAGATGGCTCAGCGGTTAAGACACTTGCCTGCAAAGCCTAAGGACCCATGTTCGACTCTCCAGCTCACATGTAAGCCAGACTGTGAAGGTGATGCTTAACCAAGGTTGCACACGTGCACAAGGTGGCACATGCATCAGGCGTTCGATTGCGGCAGCTGGAGGAGGCCCTGTCCCACCAGCTCTCATGCTCCTATAAACAAAAAAAGTGTAGCTTGCTTTCATATTGCCTTTGTGTATCTGTTTTATACCCCTTGTTATCATAGCTCATGCTGCTGTTCTTGACTTCCGTTCCCTGCATTGCCAGTCTGAATAGGTACCTATAGTTGACTTGACTCACTGCCTAGGATGGTCCCCTCAAAGTGCTGGGGACAAGTGGCGGCTGCTCAAGCATACTACCAAAGAAGGGAATAGGCTGGAAGAAAGTGGAGCTCTTATAGCCTGAGGAAAAGCCTGTGAGAGGCAAGTTCCCAAGACCCGGTGAGGAAGCTCTGGTACCTCCATTAGTCAGGGGTGGTCCACACAGGGGTCCTGTGTCTAGGTGACAAGGCCCGTCTTTCATGACCAGACAGGTGGCTGATGTCTTTGCTATAGCTGTCTTGCCCTCATTTCGAGCTGTTCGGTGGTGGGAAAGGCGACCTGGAGGTTCTTTTGCTGCTTGCCCAATGACCCGTGGCTGTCCCTGGTGCAGGTTGTGGTTCCCGGGTGTGAGAGGGGCTGGGCTAGGCGGGAAGTGTTCTGTCCAGGCAGACAGGGAGCAGGCTTTCAAGGGAGAAGCCTTAAGTCACGCCTTGGCCATGCCTTGGCCGGCCATATGCCTACCTCAGTCATAACACTCAGCGTTTGCTCACCTCATCCAGTGAAATCTCTTCCCAAGCGTGCACCTTGCCCAGGTGTGGGTGGACCCCCTTCTCTGAGCTTAGCCCGATTGGCTGGCACTCCTGACGCAGGTGTACCAGTCTCTTCCGGAGCTCCCTCTGGTGCTTGGCCTGCACACGACTCCCTGCCTGGGTCTCCTGAGCTGCCAAGACCATCTCTCTCCCACTCTGGTAGCCTGGCTGCCAGGGTAGAAAGGGTTATTCCTTTGTTACTATCTTTATAGCCTTTTAATCTTTTTAGAAAGCACATGCCTTTTTTTTTTTTTTTTTTAAAGGGACAAACCTCTTTGCAGTCTGTTTCCAGGCCCATGCTTGTTCTCCCTCGTGGGCACCCCCGGTCACTTTCCTTACTCTCCCTCTTACTCCTTTTGGGGGGGGGGGAAAGAAACCTGATGGTTGAAAAATCAGATTCTTTGTCTAGTTTATCCAATTCTTCGTATGAACTTAGGGTTTGGGGTTCGTTCCATCACTCCAGTTCCCCCTAACATTTGGTTCTTTGTTGCTGGTCCCTCCTCCTTCCTGGGAGGCTGTTCATCCACCTTGGTGCCGCCGTGGCTGCGATGGAGGTCACCTCTGATGGCCTGGGCTTTGGCTGTGAGCTAGTGATCAGTTTGCGAATTGAGTCTTCTAGTTGAGGGTTGGTTGTCTGGCTAGGGACAGATAGAGGGAGGTCTGTCCCCAAGTCTGTCTCGACTGGCACTGATATCTTCATGTGGTAGATGTGTTACACAGTCAGTGTCTAAGTGAATCTGCTGCCCACAGTTCCCAAGGGGGCTGGCAGTCCTGCTAATGAACGTGGAGCCCTCCTGGTTCATGAGACAGCAATAGTCCTTCTGTCTTGATATGGTCCTTCCTCCACCTTACTCTTCCCTACTTAGTGGCACCTGCTTGCGTATTGGTGCCCTTCCAAGCCTCCCCCTGGCTGGTGGGTGGGTGGGGCACTTCCTCTGGTTTCTGCTTCCTCCGAGGTTGCCATCCTTCTTAAGATCTGTCCTCTACTGTTTTCCCCTCTGCTAGGGTCCATGTGACAAGGGCCTTTGAATAGATTGGAATGTTTTGTCTCCATGGTTGGGGGTCAGGTCCAGGCTCTCCTGGGTGCTGGTGGTAGGAACCAGGGACAGCAGATGTGTCCTTGCCTTAGACACCTTTAGAGCTTGTGAACCTAACCTTTTGACACTGTGGCATGACATTATCATCTACATTGTCAGGCTGCTTTCGTAGCTATCCTGAGATGTATGTGGCCAACAAGACCACAGGTTGGACATACCTGGGAGTGGCCCCATGTGTAGGCTCTTACTCTTCTCTGCACCCCTGCCCCCATGCATCACCCTGTGGCTTCTCCTCCAGCCAGGCAGGAGGGGGTCGTGGGACCCCAGGTGACCTCCTTCCTGCCTTCCTTCCAGGTAGTTACTGGTCCCTGTCAGCAGGTTCTCCTCCAGCCTGCATTCTGGAGCTCTTTCCCACCCCTTACCTTGTACTGTCTTCACTGGTTTCTGCCCTATCCAGTGGGTATGACTTCTAAGCCCCCCAGCTCAGTGTGAGATGATATCTTGGACCCAACCTATATTGAGAACTTCGCAGGGCCCTTGGGTTGCCTTTATAATGTCCATCTTCTGCTTCTCTGTCTTAGTCAGCTGTGTATCCTCACATCTTCAGAATGCCTGAATGAGAAAAGAGAAACAACTGCTCATAGGTCACCCTTTTTTAGACATCGTCCTGGGCATAGCCGCACGCATGCATGCCTGATTTTAATTGGATCTGATCATCAGATGGTAAATCTTGGTGAACCAAGGAAGTCTCTGAAGTTCTAATTACACTGGGTCTTGGTGGTCTGGGCATTGTCTCTGATCACTTCACATCATTTAGAAAGGCGACCCTGGAAGCCTACCTACAGGTCTCGGCATGCTACATAACCCTCAAATCTGGCTCTGGAAGAGTGTGATGGAGCTTGAGTTGTCTGGGAGGTCCCAGGCAGGATGCCTCCATGAGAGTGAGAGTGTGGTTCCAGTGTCTACTCGGGGGGGCCTCTGGTTGGGATTCCTCTGGGTCTTACTAAGCAGGTGCAAGCCATGCTGAGTTCTGTGCCCCACAGCCTGGTTGGCTTGGATTATTGCATGTTTTCTTTGTAAACAAGGCTTCCTAGGATCTCTCTCATGAACCTTTCTTGAGTATCATTGTATCTGGTGGGTGCAGCAGACTGGGGAAACTTCCTTGACCATATCCCAGGTACCTGATCTGCGTATCTTCAGCGACGTCTCCTGATGTAGAGCCTGTGCTTGACCTGACAAGCTATGTTTGCAACTTCAGACAAGTGTCTCCACTTTTGCCTGTGGCAAACACTTGACCTCCTGAGCCATCTCCCCAGCAAGGACCCTTGTGTGTTACCTCGGTCCATGAGGCCTCATTCTTGTACGTCGGGTTCTGTTGCTCAAACGTTTGTTCCACTAGATGCTCAGGTTGCTGGCTTAAGGCCCTGTTTTACTTGGCTTGTTCAAAATATCCTGACACATGCCTGAAGTCTTGGTTGGGAATGAGGCTGAGAGAGGCTGAAAATACAGTGAAAAGGTCCTAAATAATGCCTGGTCCCATACTATAGCCTCATGTAGCCTGTGTAAATAGGCTGGGGCTGGAGAGATGTCTTATTGATTTTAAAAGTACTCACTTGAAAAGCCCATGGGTCTGGGTTCTATTTACTAGTACCCATGTACAGCCAGATGCACCAAGTGGTACATGTGTCTAGAGTTCATTTGCAGTGGCAGGAGGCCCTCCAGCACACCCATACTTTTCTCCCTGTGTGTATCTCTAATATACTTTTTAAAAAGAGCTGGCTGAGGGCTGGAGAGATTGATTAGTGGTTAAGGCTCTTGCCTACAGAGTCAAAGGCCCCAGGTTCAATTCCTCAGGACCCATGTAAGATGCAGAAGATGGCACAAATGTCTGGAATTTGTTTTCAGTGGCTGGAGGCCCTAGTGTGCCCATTCTCTATCTTCCTGTCCCTCTCTAAAATAAATAAAAAATAAAATAAAATAAATTTAAATGCTGGCTGAGGGCTGGAGGAATGGCTCAGTGGTTAAGGCATCTGCCTGCAAAGCCAAAGGATCCAGGTTTGATTCCTCAGAACCCATGTAAGCCAGATGCATAAGGGGGGGGCACATGAATCTGGAGTTCGTTTGCAGTGGCCTGAGGCCCTGGTGTGCCCATTCTATTTCTCCTTTCTCTGTCAAATAAAAATAAATTTTAAAAAATGCTGGCTGAGCAGCAGTACTCACTACCCTGCTTCTTCCTACTGATGTGAGGATTTGACAATGGTCTCCTGCAATGCCTTCCTTGCCATGATGGACTGTACCGTCTGGAATGGGAAGCAGAAATGAACCCTTCCTACCTTATACTTTGTCAGCCACTTTGGTCCCAGCAATGAGAACAGGGCATACTTATGGGACATGGGGTGACACATTGACATGTAAACCGTATAATCCAGAGAGGACATTTAACTTAGCAATCGCCTCATACACTTACAGTTCCTTCTAAGAACATTAAAAAACTGGATAGAGCTAGGCATGGTAGCGCCTGCCTTTCATCTCAGCACTGGGGAGGCTGAGGTAGAATCGCCCTGAGTTCAAGGCCACTCAGACTATATAACGAATTCCAGGTCAGCCTGGGCTAGAGGGAGACTCTATCCTAAAAATCCAAAAAAAAATTTTCAACAGATACATTAAAATTCTCAGTGCAACATAGCCACTGTATTGTACTATAGAAAGAATAAGTTCTGACGTCCTTCGTCCAAGTTCTCCCTGTCCCCTCTGTTGCCCTCTCTGTGTAAGTGATCGTCTGCTCCTGACATGATCCTTTTCACATTCTTGACTAACATCATGTATCTGTCTTTCCCTGTTGTCACCAGTGACACGATTGCATTCTTTATGGGCAACAGTGTGGGTCCCCCCATCAGCACCTGGGTAGAGCCCCATCTAAGCTACTGTGAACGGTGCTGCAGGAAATGGGAGCGTGCAGCTTTCTCTCACCAGAGCGTCATCGCCTTTGGCCACAGACTGCAGTCTGATTGCTGGATCCTAGTGAAATTCTGTTCTTGAACTTTGAGGAACTTTCACGAGTGTACTTAAGTTCTCACCAACAGCAAAAGTCCCCCCTTGCCCCCGCATGCTCTCTCTTAAGTTTCTAAGAGCTGTTCTGTTTCAAGTATGTGGATTCTTTGTGGCTTTGATTTATAGTGGCTTGATTAGTGAAGTTGAAGGGTATTTTTTTTTTTTTTTTTTTTGAAGCTAGGTCTCGCTCTAGCCCAGGCAGACCCCAGAGGTCACTCTGACGCCTAGGCTGACCTTGAGTTCACAGCAATCCTGCTACCTCAGCCTCTCAAGTGCTAGGATTAAAGGAATGAGCCATCATGCCCAGTGAAGTGGGTTTTTTTTAAATGTACTTTGTAGCTACTTGTATATCTTCTGAAACATCTTTATTCAGTTCTTCTGGCCATTTTCAGTTGGGTTATTTTCTTGCTACTAAGTTGAATCATGTGATTTAATACCTGGAGTGTAGACTTTCCCTCATCCTGTAATGATCATCTTCTTCCTTGGCCATATACAAGTTTTCTAGTTTGACTCCATTTGTGTATTGTTGCATTTAGGGTCTTGATTAAAAACTCATTGTTAATACTAACATCATAGTGTTTCCCTTATGTCTAGTCCAACCCCAAACACCCCTGTTACCTTTCACATTGCTAAGACAAAATACTTAACAAAGACAAGCTTCAAGGAAAAAGGGCTTATTTCAGCTTACGGTTCCGGGTTATAGTGGTTTGGTTGGTTTGCTTTTGTCCCATGCCAGTATTTTGTTCTAAGGCTGAGTCTCGCTCTAGTCCATGCTGACCTGGAACAAACTCTGTAGTCTGAGCTGTCCTTGAAGTCGCAGTGATACTCCTCCTCCAGTCTCTTGAGTGCTGAGATTCTAGGTGTGAGCCATTACGTCTGGCTAGCATTGTCTTTTTCTTTCAAATCACACAGGGGGTGATGCTGCAGGTGTTGTGCGTGAGCTAGAGCATTCTCAAGAAATCAGAGGCCAGCGTCTGCTGACTGCACGAGGGGCGGGCTTGATCGAGAGGTGGGCAGGGTGATTCGCTGGGAGCCAGAGCACACTCGTCCTCCCCAGGTGGCAGTCCGTCACACCGTAAGAAGCAAGCTGGAGTGGGGCGCACATATGTGATCACCCCTGTGGCCTCCAGAGTGAAGGGGATAGAGGGCTGTGTAGGCACCTGTGATAGGTTCCAAATATCAACCATGGCCAAGCAGGATGGCCTTCAGTCCACTATAGACAAAGCAACTCAGGGTGACATGAGCGCTTCCGAGCTTCCACATCTGACGAGATGTGAGCCTCGGGGTACCAATGTGGACCCCAGGATGACTGTGACGTACAGAGCAACCTGGAACTGCTATGTGCTGAAGGCCCCTGGGGATCACCTGAATGGTGCCCCTGCAAATGGAAGAGGTGACCTAAGGCATCTTCCTTTAAAAGTGACAACTCCAGCATGCAACGAGCAAGAAACATACAATAGGCAGGCACGATGGCGTAGCCTCTAAGCAGAGCTACCAGGAAGACTGAGATGGGAGAGTGGCGTCAGTCCAGCAGTTTAAGATAAATATATCTTGAACAAAACCCTATTCTGAAGAACTTATTGCTCTTCTTTTACAAAGTAAAAAAAACATACATAGCCTCTATTGTAATAAGGTATGTTTTTATGTACCTTGCTTGTGTTATCATGAAAGGAAGTCAAACTTTGTCAAGTGCTCCTTGTCCTCTGAACCCAGCACACAGGACTCGGTGATTCTAACTTGATGTGTTTCATGTATCTGTCTCTGCTGAATCGGCTTTTTGTTGCTAGGATGAATCTCGCTTGATCATGGTGAACCATCTGTGTGTGCATGCGCAGTCTCTGGGTGGTTTGCTGCTTCTGGAACTTTCAGAGTTGTCTATTGTAGACAGGGGCTAGTTAAACATTCTACCAGGGAGGCTGGGCACCCAGGGTGTCTTACTCTATCTGCTTAAATACTTGTCTGGATCTCTCCTCACACAACTCCCTAGAAGCCTCTCTCTGTTTCCCTGAAGAAAAAGTTCTGGCCCCCTCACTATGGCTATAGCTCATAGGTGGCCCTAGATGGATTCCAAGAACAACAGTCCTGTCCTTGTATAGATACAGCCCAGACACCTGCACGTGCAGTAGCCCGAGAAACTGAGATGAGAAAGCTGGGCCTCTGAGGCTTAAGACCCGGGGAATCTTGTGTATCGACACCAATCAGTGGTCCTTGGTGTGTAGCAAAGTACATGCTGGAACTTTGCTCTTGTTTGTCCTTGGGTCTGGGGCCTTCTGTGAAGCCTTGTCCTAAGTCTGAAAACCTAGATAGGGTTGTCTTCTCAGGCTGCTGTGCTGGGGTCTTGGTGTAGAGTTGATAGACACCTCGGTGGGCACTGAGATGTCCTTGCTGCTGTTGGCTTAGCTGACACCCTTATTTTGTTCTGTGTTATCCAAAAGCTGTGCGGTCATGGATTCTGTCCTCTGCCTGCTTCTGCCTGGAGCCCGTGTCCCTGGGATCCTTCAGCGGAGGCTCATGGCAGCTTCAGCCTGTGCGGGGCAGGAGCATAGGTTTCAGTCTTGACTTGGCTGAGCCCAGGATCTACTTCTCCCAGGAACTCTCTCCCTGGACCCTGACAGACCATCTTGCTGGCCTTCCTTAGGATCCAGGCCTCATCTAAATTACCCATAGAATGGGCTTCTGGATTTCAATGTGGTTGAAATGAGTCACTTTAGGCTGGCCTCTCTGTTTTATACCCAGGGCTCTTTGCAATGTCCGGGCTGAGCGGCATAGGTATGAGCCAGAGCTTGCCTTGCTGTTGTGACCTGAGTGCCAAGGGTCCAGGTCATTCCTGTTTGAATTAGATCACTTGGAGCATCACCAAGTTCCACAAAGGGGTTTAACAAGATTGACCTCTGTTCTAGACAAATGGCATCAAGGTGTCAGAGAGGTTGCTTTTCCCAAAAGGCTATGAGATGACTACAGGCCTCTTGCCCCGCTTGGGGGTGGCTTGCTGGACACCCCCTTCCTCCTGAGCCTTATGGAAGTCTCACCACGTCTGTCACTGTCACAAGCTTCCCTTATGTGGGCAGCAGTCAAGTTAAATTATTGCCAGAACAAGTGATTTTTTTTTTTTTTTAGGGTCTTTGCAGGAGTTGCCAAGTTAGCATAACTTCTGAGAATAAAAGTTCATTTGAGCTAGTTAACTGGGACCTCAAAATTAAGGTTGGTTGAGTGGTGATTCTTTGCTGGAAGCTATAATATCCTTCTCTCTAAAGCCTCTAGGCTACCAGGTCTCTCACTCACCCAGATATGAACTTCCAGGAATGACAATGACCCCCGAGCTTCTCCTGGTGCACCCGCAGCCACACCAAGGCTCTCTTGAGTAGCCGGTCTCAGTTGATCTGTAGTCTGTGTTTATTCGGTAACTTCTGTGGCTTGACTTTCCTGGGTTGGTGACATGACAAACCTAGGAAGTGGCTCGAGTGTGTCCGAGGGCACCTTGGAAGAGCTAGGCCTGTCGAATTAAAGGCTCAGACCTTCTTGAAGGTGGCACATGGCTGTGTAGTTGGGTGTGGGGGAAGGTTTGGTCTGAATTTGGAAGAGCTGGGAAGACTAAGCTATGGTAGATAGGCTGTGCCAGGACTCCCAAGGGGTTTAGAGACTGTCACGAGCAGCTAGTTCAGAACTACTTACCTCCAAGCTGTTATCTCCCAAACCTAGGGGTGTAGTACACTGGAAAATGGGGAGAGGATAGCACTAAGATGTGGGAGGATTGTCATAGCACATTGGGAATAATTGGGAAGTCATCTTTAGAACCTGTCATTCCTGGGGGACCAGCTAAGAGGGTTGACCTTAGCCCTTGAAGGGGTTCACTTTGAGGAAAGCAGGCCTCTCTCCCTTGTTCTGAGTTCTGTCATGTGGGGCGGGGGGGATGGAGGGGATCAGGTTGAACTCAGCAGCGGCTGAGCCTGATCCCAGCTCAGAAGTGGACACCTTCCCTTGCCAGGACTTACCATTTAACTAGGTACCTAGACATCTGCTTTCACCTCGAGAGCTGGGTCTTGTCCAAGAGCCACCCTTGTTGAGGCTAAGGTGAAGGACAAAGGAACAAAGCTCGGATCAGTTAGTGAGTTGATCTGGGTACTTGCTCCCCACCCCTCACCCCTCACCCCTCAGCTCTGCAAGGCATTCCAGAAGAGAGACATGGAGTCTGTGTGGTGAGATGGGGTTCATGGTGGCCCATTCTGTGGGTGGCATCAGAATGTATCACGTGCCTCATGCCATCTCACCCCTCCTGGATAACGACTTCCCTTTACCCTTGTCTCAGAGCTTTCTGAGGACTTGTTTGGTGTAGCACATGTGGCTTCACCTCGAAGATGGCCACTGCCTTCAAATTCTGGCCGTCCATCTGCAGCCCCTCTGGGCAGCAGCAAATTCATCCAACTCTTCAGCTCCTATGTTGGAGCCCAGAGACAGAGGCTCAGGGGCTGGTGCCTTCACTTTGTCAGGCCTGAGCTTTCCATTGCAGACCCTGTGGTCTGCCTTTGGGCCAGTTAACGTCCATGGTCAACTTCACTGGGTCGGGAATCAAGTCAGCCTCACCTCTGGGGCAGGATTATGGGGGTTTTTGGGAAGGATTAATTGAAGAAGCCCTCCCAGTGGGTGGTAGCCTATATAAAGAGGTCTTAGGAAAAGGCGGCCCCCTTCTCCTGACTGCCTTTGCCCCTTGCTGGTGAGGATGCCTACCCTGTTGCTCCCACAGAAACCAGCTTCGGCCTTCCCACGTGGACTAAGGACCAATGTTGGCTCTCCTGAATACCCCAGGCCTTCTGTGACAGGTCGGAACTGCTGAGGCCTCCAGCCTCGCAAACTGAGCGGCTACCAGGTTCTTTGCTTTTTTCAGAGTGCGGGCAGCCGCTGCACCACGTGAACCAATTTTTTTTGTACCACATAGTCTATCGGTTGGTTTCTATAAGGAACCCTGACAGACACAGCCTGCAAAGTCTTAACCTAATCTCTACCGAAATGGGTTCAGCTTTGGTCAGATATGGGCCTCATCTCCTTAGCCCTAAAGTCTCAGGTCTTAGACCAAGCCAAGGTCTAAATCTGAGACCTGAAATGTCTAGTGGTAGGCCAAGTTCTAGGGTGAGTGAAGTCTTCCCACTTTGAGGCTCTAAATGGTTTGGTTGGGAGGGAGCGGGGAAGTCCAGGAACCTGCCAGGTCTTGAAAACGCAAGACTCTTGCTGTGTCTGTACAGACTCCCAGTATCCTCCAGACACTTACAGGCTTCAGACCCTAGTGTCTCTAGAGGATCTGATCCAGGCAAAAGCTTTCCAGCACCTTCACAAAGACAAGCGATGGAATTCCTGTAGGAAAGCATGCATCTGGCTTTGAGTGTTTTCCCTCTGTAACAGTGAGGGATGACCGTGTTTGGCTGGGATTGTGGGTTAGTCACAGGGGTCTAGGTAGACCAGATGGTCCTAGGACACAGTGAACTGGGGACAGCCACCACCTGATTTTTGCCTAGGGATGGATGGGATCTGCCCAGACCAATTCCTTCCATGTCCTTTTCACTCTTGCCTCCTTGTTTCCTGGGCTTCATGCCCAGGGCTAAAATATAAGCAGCCGCTAGAAAGCTTAGAGGTGTCTGAGTCCCTTCCTGTGTCATGCAGAGAGGAAGACCCTGGAGTGCCCTCTAGGTTCCCTGCCTGTCATCTCCCGGTGAGAGACTTTGTCCTGTGTTGACTTGTGGCCCATTGGCCATCTGACCCTTCTCCAGAGTTGGCCCACAGTCTGTCCGTCCTGAGAATTGGAACCCTCGTTAGTGTTGCTTTCCTCTGCCGAATATGAAGCTTCAGTTCTATTCGGGACTTTGTTTTTTATCTTGTCGTAGTGTTTAATTATCCTTCCAGGAGATGAGATACCTACTCCTTCATCCACAGAGCCCCCAACTTCACATTGATGCCCTGCCAAACATGGTTTGAAGCCGAGGTGATCTGTGTCTTGTCCCTTACCTGAGTCGTCCTTGTTGACTAGTCCTGGGTTTTTAGTGGTGGGCAAAATACTGCCCTCATGCTATAACTTCTTGTACAATTCTTCAGTCCTGTTTTTTCAGTGTCTGCTGCCACTATTGTCCACAAGTAGGTGCTGGCTTTGGGGGCGGGGCGGTGCTCAGAGGACAGTTGCCAAGACGTGAAGGAATTTATCGCGGGCACTTGTCTGATCCAGCTGGGGGCTAGGTTCAGAATGCATTCCAGGATGACGGTGGGAAGGGCTGAATCATGCCGAGACCTTACTAGCTAAGGTAGGTATTCCATTCAGGGTGCGTCTCCAGAACATGACCCAAGACACAATGAGACTGTGTCCTTCTGGAGGACTTGATAATTGTCCTGGAGTTGTCACTCGTGGAGCCTCCTTGCTTGAGCCAACTCAAAGCTTTTATTTTTGCAGGGTTCCTGCCTGCTCTGAAGCCTCTGTTCTCTTCCTGTGATTCAGTGGCGACAGGACAGCATGTGGCTTGTATAGCTGGTTTCTGGTCTGCTGAGCCTGGGGCCATCTTGCCTTGTCTCAGAGAGGTCTTTAGTCCTATGAAGTGTTCCCTAGATACGTGCCTTGTCATGATGTCAGATGTATCCTATCCTCCAGGTTAGACATACCATACATCTGGCTATATGTAGCTCATTGTGGTTGGTTGGTGGGCATCTCTACAACAGTCATGGAGGTGCCCCCCAACAATAAAACCACCCTGCTCCTTCCTAGACCACTGCTGGCCTTTGATGCCTGCTGTCTTTCTCCTGAGCCACCAGGTCTGTGTAGGCATCGGTCTTATTGCCTGTGGGGAGCTCAGCCCACTGCCTCTCTCATTCGGGAGCCCCTGCTGCCCCCAACAAGGTGCCTGCTTTAGCCACTGTTGGTTTACTCAGATGTTGGCTTTAGAGCTCAGGCTGGCTGGGTCTGTTCTACCTTGGTGCTTACCCTTCAGTGACTTGTCCCTTCGATGATGTTGGCTTCTTGGTGAGAATAGTGGCACTGTCCTTGGTCCAGCCCGGCATGAGCTGCCAAGCAGTGTCACCTGGAATGTCGTGTTCCTCTGGCTCAGTTCCTTGGGCTGGTGGCCTGTCCCCTGGGTCTGTTCTCTGAAGGCCCTGGTGACTTCATCCTTGGCTCCATTTTCCAGCTCCATCTGTTTAAGCTCTGGGAGGAGGTTCTTGTCTCTTTTTCTATGTATCTGTGCAGAACTTTCTTCCCATGATGGCTAAAGGTGATGATAGGATCTTTCCTTAGAGGTCTGAACCATTCTTCCACAAGTAGATGTTCTCTTCTTCCTATATTAGAAATGCCTTCCCCATACTGATGGTTGAAATATCCACATGCGTTCATTGCGGGCTGCTTATACTGTGTGAAGCAAGTCCCCATGTGTGCGTGGATGCACGGAGGGCAGAGGCACACGCTGACTGAGCGACTCCACTTCACTTCTTGACATAGTCTCTCCCTTAACCCGGAGCCGTGGTGGTGTTTCCCCCAGGCAGACTGGATGATCGGTGAACTCCAGGGATTTTTGCTTGCCTGGCTCATTGCCTTTCAGCACAGGGTTATAGGCTCACAAGCATGGTCATGCCTTGCTTTATATGTGGGCGGCAGGGATCGAACTTGGGTACTCATGCTTGTACAGTAAGTGCTCTTACCTGCAGAGCCAGCCAGCCCCTCTGGCCCCATACTTTTCAGTGGTACAAATGGACTATTATAATGAAAGATGTAATCATCTTCGAACGGAACACAGTATCCAGATCTAGCTCATACACACATGGCCTTAAAGTATGGTCGTAGAGGCAGGGAACTTGTGTATGTGTTAACCCTGTGACCTTCTTCCAAGTTGCCGGGAGATAGGTCAAGCAGTTGTTATTGGTGTGCGTGCTACCATGGAAATGCACTCCCACCGTCTCTCTGAACTGCCTTAACTGCTGTGTTTTGCCTCCCTCATGGAGAATAGCCAGACAGTTGGTTATGAGCCTCGCTTGGGAGTGACAGTTCCTTGGTTGAATACCAAAGAGTTTCTCTCCAGTCTCCCAGAGACCCGTAGAACCTCCCTTCCATGGTAGTTTCCTGGGACTCTCTGCCAGAGAAGACCATCTTAGCTGGCAAGCACAAAAGAAGGGACCCTGGCATCCTGGTGGCTTGTGTTTCATTTCTTAGTGCTCTTCTCCCCTCTCCTCCCTGGTAGGGGGACGGGAGTCTATCTTGCAATGCTGGCTTTCCTTCCTTACCTTTTAATCCCCAAGGCCTCCATAGCCAGCCACTGAAGAGAGCAGGAATTTGGGGGTTTCACTGGGCACACTAAGCCTGATTCTGTGCTACTGTGTTCAGCTCAGTCGGGCTTGGTTCTTTTCAGGAAAAAATCCTTGCTTCTCATAAGACGCAGGTCTCCTTGAGACCTTCTTGAATGTGAAATTGTTGATGCCTACTTGTTCTGAGTCTTGGATCCCATGAGACTTTATTTTCCATGTACAAAGAATGGCTCATTGGTAGAAAAGGCTGTTATGTGTGGTAGCATGGTACCTGACCAGCTGCTTCCGGCTGAGGGGAAGTGATAGATCTTTGCCACTTGTTAGTATATGGTTGCCTTTCCCTGCCCCTGCTGACTAGGCCTGAATTGCTCCTTCCTCTGTTGGACAAGAATGTGTCTTGGCCTTGGTGTCCACTAAATCAAGCTCTTGGGTTTAACGTGAGCACCTGAGGGTCAGATTATATTTTGATCTCTTGTTTTCTCTCTCAGCTGGCATTAGCTCTGCTTTCCTGAGCTCATGTTGTAATTGCACCCATGTCTCTGGTAGAACTCGGGGCTCTGCAAGGCACCAGAGATCTGATGGGTTTCCACAGCAGGGTTGGCAAGGCCCCTCCGGTTGTACGAGAGGAAGACTTGTGCTTGAAGATGAAGGCTCTGAATTGGTGCCTGGTCACTGGGCACCAGAGCCTCCTGTGGCCCTGACCTCCAGGAAGATGAGCTCCTCACGTCACTATGCATGTGAAGATAGTCAGGGTCAAGCTGGACCTCGGAAATGGCACAAGCCCAGCATGCTGTTTGCAGCCCCTGGGAGCATGACTAAAGACTGCCAGGGAAGAAACAGGCCCAGGGGCTCTCAGAAGGAACTTGGCTTGAGGTGCCTAGAAGCATGGGAGCCTTGCTGGGGGTAGGTGGGGGCGGGTCTGAGCTAGCTTGTGGCTGAGACCCAGGTCTGGGGCTTCCTTCCATCCATAAGGACTTGATGCATTGGTGGTTAGTGACCTCTCCTCCATCTAGGGCCGCCTGAGTCCTGAATCCTAAGATTCATAATTCTGAGGACTTCCTAAACTTTGGTGATTAGTTTGCTACTCAATGTGGTCAAGTTGGCTCTGAGCTATGTGCCTTATGACTGAGAGCCAGCATAGCATGCTTGGGGGGAGGGGAGGCTGGCTTGGCTCATACAAAAGGGACACAGACATTAGCTTCCTGACAGTCCCAAAGTATAGGTTGAAATGGAAACCCACTGGATGTCTAGGAGTACCACATGGTGGTTTGAAGTGGGTGACCCCATAAACATGTGTTCAGTATGCCAAGTCCCTAGCTGGTGGCAATTTGGGAATTGGAGCCTCCTGGATATGAAGGATGTTGCTGGGGTGGGCCTATGGGTGTTATAGTTGGCTCCTGCTTGCCAGTGTTGGGCACACTCCTGCTGCCATTGGCCATCTGATGTTGGCCAGGACCCTGCTCATACCACAATTTCCCCTTGAGTTGGGGTGCTCCTCCCCCCAAAAACCCTTTCCTCCCACAAACTACTTCTGGTTGGGTTGTTTCATGGCAGCAGCGAGGTGACTGCAGTGTACCACTTGGGAGCCACAGCTCTATCCATGGCTTGTGGCTGCCGTGGTTCCAGAAGATTCCTCCAGCTCTATCCATGGCTTGTGTCTGCTGCGGTTCCAGAAGACTCCTCCTCCCTCTCCAGCCCATGGCATCTGTTTCAAATTCTACTAGTTTCTTTTCTCTTTGCTGTGCAAAATACCTGGCAAGAAGTCACTTCAGGAAGGAAGGGTTAACTTTTGGCGCACCGTTTGGGAGTACAGTCGGCCACAGTGGGAAAGGCAGGATGGAAGGTCAAATGGTGTCCAGTCAGAAAGTGGAGCGCTGAATACTGGTGTTGTAGTCATTCTGTCCCTTCTTGGCTTCTCGAGGGTAGGGTCTTGCTCTAGCCCAGGCTGACCTGGAATCCACTATGGGGTCTCAGGGTAGCCTCGAACTCGCGGCGATCCCCCTACCTCTGCCTCCTGAGTGCTGGGATGAAAGGCGTGTGCCACCACATGCGGCTCTCTGTTCTTTCAATTCTAATCTCTCTATAAGCAAAACAAGCTCAAACAATCCTCTCACCATGTGCTTCTCCCAATCATTTATCTCCTCCATGGAGGTTCACTGATACTCTCCACCGATCCTGGCGTTACTGGGCTGATAGACTCAAGGCAACTTACCAAAGTGTGTGTGTTTGTGATTCCCTTCTCCAGACGGACCGGGTGAGCATGCTGTGCACATGCTCGCCTGTTAACTTTGAGGTGGGACATCACATGGCCAAGCTGGTTGCAAACTTGCTGTGCAGCCGTCCTCCGTGCTCGGGTTCCAGGTGTGTATCATTTGCTGCTGGGGACTTTGGTCACACTAGGCAAGCGCTCTAGCCCTGTCTCACCTCAGATGACCTGTTCTTAGCATTTCCTCTATCCTTGATGTCCCAAAGTCCAGAAGTTGCATCTAAAAGCTTCACTCTACTCCAGCTGAAGGTCTTGAACTTGACTCTATTCAGGTGGCAACAATCTATGTTGCGTCAAATGGGAAGATGTCATTAGTGACGGTGTTTCTACTGGACTAGGTGAGTGGGAGCGTGTCTCCTCGGCTTCTGTCATCTTGAGATAGGGAAGAGTTTTCAACATGTCATCCGTGTCATTCTGGGGTTGGGGAGTGACTGGTAGTTGACCACTGGGTACCCGTTTACGGATCGACAACTTTGCTCTAGACCTGGGGTGCTGTCTCTTAGGGACCTCCCCTTGGCTAGATTTGGGTTTCCCTGACTCTTTGTCCCTCTCTCCCCTGAGGAACAGGGCCTGTTTCACATGGTGGGGTCCCTCTGCTTCCTCAGAAAGTTCTCTCTGAATAGCTCTTGCCGGCAGAGGTCTGCTCTGGAGGCCTCAGCTGACATCTTTAACCTTTCTAAAGCACTGTTCTGCGGTTCTTACACTTGTATCCTCCATGTGATTCCCTGGAAGGGCGGGGGGTCCCCGAAGAGGCAAATACTTTGGTTGTGATGGTACATAGAGCAGACCGCCACCCCACCTCCGTGTGGGAAGTGTCCCTGTGACACTACTTAAGCAGTAGATGGTGGTGGGGACAGGGAGTTGACCCAGGTTCCCCATGAACTGGCTCTGAGGGCCGTTTGCTGTCATGGCTTGGGGGGCCAACTCCTGGAGTCCTACAGGGGCCTCTATCAGGCTGGACTTTGCCTGGGATCCCGGCGGCAGACCCTCCCGAGGCACACGGAGTTGGTACTTTGGACCAGGTGACAGCTAAGCTGCTGAGAGGCCAAGTGCCTCTGGTAGATGGGGTGGGTTCTGTACACTGGTAACCCGCACCCTGACACCCACTCATCTGGGCCCAAAGGGGGAACTCTCCTCCCTTGGACCTGTATACGCTGTTTGCTATTCCTGAATGTTTCCAGATCCTTCTATGTGGGTATCTCTAGCATGAGGTGACGGGTGACAGCTGCTGGGCACGTGAGGCCACCTTTGCCATCCCTGGTAAGTTCCCGAGGGCTGTCTTGACTCTGAAACTTTTGAGTGTCCTGGCAACGCTGTTGGAGTCAAACACGCGGTGGCTGTGACGAGAGTTCGGGTACGTTGCTGTCAGCAGCACCCCATGATCATCTCTGTGCTTCCTGTTTCTCAGCCCCCAGGCACTGTGGGTCACAAAGATAGTCCCTCTCACATCATGTCAAGGGCTAACATCACAAGACCATGAACCATGAGTGTGCCTTTCCACTGCTCTTCCCCATGAAAAGCCCCTTGGGGTCTATGTATTCTGAACGACTTAGTTGAAAATGAGCACGTTACCTACTGATCATTAGGGGTGGTGGGCCTGCCCTTAGGTAAGCTCTATAATCCCTTAGAGGCAAAACTGAACTCGGTCTTGAGTGGGCTGGGATGTGTGGCCCAGTGGCTCTACTGGGCTGCCTGGAGGGGTGCTGGGTGGGTGGAAATCCAACTTGGAGACCAGAGACTAAGACATGGCTGGAAGCCGGAGAGTCTAAGAGGTCTGGACTAGGCCACGTGTGCGATGGGGGCCTAGGAACGCAGTGTTGAGCGCCTGCCCAGGGCTTTAAAAGTGGGGGGCTGAGCTGCTGAGGAAGAAGAGGATGCGGCACAATGCAGGGTTGTGGAGGCAAAGGGGCTGTTTCTAGACTATAGAAGTGTGGTGAGGTGGGGAGGGATGGGTTTAGTAAGATAAGAAATGTGTCCTTCAAGGATTGGTCGGGTGTAGGCTCAGAGGAGCCTCAAGAGAGATGGCAGGGCAGCTTGGGGTGAAGTGACGTGTACAGCTGGGGTAGCTTAGCTGTGAAACAGTAAGGCAGATGCCACATAGGAAAGGTCAAAGGGCAGAGCGGTGAGAGAGACTATTGAAACCTCAAGAAAAACTTGTTCTATGCCTTTGGTGGGAAGGGGTGGCTATGCAGAAAGGTTCTTGGGGTTGTTTAAACCTCCCAGCTATTTTTCTCCTCCCCAGTTCCTGTCACTGGGGTCGGGACCAGCTGACAGAAAGCTGGCTGCTGAGCCCACCCCATGGGAGCCTCCTAAGATCTCCCATCACACATCTGAGGCTGGGAGCTGAGGTAGAATCTAAGAATGGCAGCAGATACCAAAGCTAGAGGTCATCTTGTT
The DNA here is from genome assembly GCF_020740685.1 of Jaculus jaculus. Taxonomy (NCBI): domain Eukaryota; kingdom Metazoa; phylum Chordata; class Mammalia; order Rodentia; family Dipodidae; genus Jaculus; species Jaculus jaculus. Next base: position 12,518,942 of record NC_059119.1, on the reverse strand, counting down.
TCTCCCCTAATCTTGCCTCCGCGGTGAGTCTGGGCCTGTTGAGGTACTGGAACAATCTGCTTGACCTGGGGCACGAATGGAAAGCAAGCTCTGGTGTCCAGCTATGATACTTGACCTAGGGACCTTTGTCGCTTCTCTCAAGTCAAGGGGCAGCCACAGCAGGCGGTGGCTCCCAGTGTGGTTGCTCTGAGTGTTTGTGGCTCCTGGCCTTTTCAGCTTCAAGAGGATGGGGACTTGTCTCTGGACCCATTTCCTTCAGCCCCACCAACCATGGTGGCACCAGAAAGGTGGTGGTGGCCTGTGGCATCGGGACGCTGTGCCATGTTGTGTGGTGACTTCCTGTTACGTTGGGCTGGTCTTTTCTGTCTTTGAGACTTCAAGGTTCAATTCTCCTACTTCTGAGTACTGGGGTCTGCCCGCTGTTACTCCCAATTGAGAGGCCAAGTTCAATAGAGCCTGCCAAGTTCAGACTGAATCATGCCCCCTCTTCACTCCAGTCATGCGTGTCCAGAAGTAAGGGTGGCTAGGACTTGCCATGGCTGGATGGGGCTGTGGCTCACTTGTCTAAGTGCCTCCCAAATTCCCCCACACCAACTCTTGATTGCCTTAGAATTTAAGTCCATTTTTATGTGGTTATATACAATATAATCTAAATATTAGATGGCCAACTTGCTTGGCTTAAAATTATTGCAAACTAAGAGGAACTCAAAAGCCCCTTAATGTTGCAGGGAACTAAGTCATTTCTGAAGTAGAGGGACCTCCATGTTTCCCCTCAACCAAGAGGTTTCTAGAATAACATTGAAGACACGTTGATTTTATTTGGGTAAATGCCGAAAGGAGCCCATAGCCTGGGTCACTGCTATTTGGCCCTGGCTATCCCTAGAATCCATTTTGTGCTGCCTCGCTCTGCTTATTACTCAACAGCCAAGGTCACTTGGGAAGGCCCAGAGAACGGTCCCATAGATCTTGGGTTATTGCAGCGGAATGTGTCCGTGTGGGGACTCAGTCTACTTTCCTTGCCAATCTGAGTGAGGCACCTGCTGCAAGGACTTTAGGTAGAGCTGGTGGGTTCCAGCTTTGCCAATTCCTGGAAGCTTTGGTGCCTGTATTCAGAGAGTTTTCAGGGTAGCTAGTGAGAAATCACATGGTATGTGAAACCTTGAGGTACAAAAAAAGGCTTATGCCAGAGAAAGCATAAATTGGCCTGGGGGCTTCCTCTGTCTCTGAACTGGGCTCACAGGTGCCCGGCTGCCCAGGGGTAGGGCCAGGACTGGGAAACACAATAGGGTCCTGGCTCTTGCAGGCACTCCTCAGGTCCCTGGTATTGGGGCTGCGGTGGGGATGGAGTGATGGACCTTTGAATCTCTTGTCCCTTGCAGTTTTAGCTCAATGCTGTATTACCCAGTGGAGGTCCTGGTTAGAAATAGAAATGTTGGGCTGGAGAGACGGCTTGCAATTAAGGCACTTGCCTGAGAAGCCCAAGGACTCCTGTTTCGCTCTCCATGTCCCATGTAAACCAGATGCACAAGGTCACACGTATCTAGAGCTAGACTGCGGTGGCTAGAGGTCCTGGAGTGCCAATTCTCTCCAGCATTGAAAGAAAAAAAAAAAGGCTATGTTGGGCTTGCCTCAAAAAAAAAATTCTCAGCTGCCAGGTTGGTTTCAGCTTAGATGAGTTGGGCTGGGCTAGCCCCTCATCTCTTCCTGTATTCTCATGCCTTCGTTCCAGGTTATATCCTGACTCCCCTCCAGTCTAATCATCTTTTTCCATGTCTCCCTTCTCTGAGGCTCTGAGATCCTTGGATGGAGCGGACATCCTTCTGTGTCCTGGTTGGTCACTGGGCTCCTAACGACATCCTGCTTGTGGCTTTGGAGGCTGGTCTTGGCCTTTCCACTTCCAGTTCAGTGTGCTCTGGCTTAGCTGTGACAGTCCAGGTCTTAGGACTCCTCTTTGAAAACTGTTTGAATTCTTGGATATCAAGTCACGCCTATGTAAAAGGCAGCAGCTGCCTTCCATCTGGACCCTTTTCGGTCTTTTCTATGGGGTGAGCCTGAGGTCACTTGGATTTGCAGGGAAGCATGCTGTTACAGTCCTGAGAGCTTCAGGGCTCCTGAGGGGCACACATGTTTGTAATCGTGCTGATAAAAGCAGTTCCTGGGCTCCAACAGCTGGTCTGTTTATTTGGACACGTGTGTGTGGTGACCATGTCAAGGCTTCTCGCTGCTGCCAATAAGAGCCAGATGCTGGTGCCATTTTTTTGCACATGGCTTACTTGGAGTGGCTTGGGAATTGAATCCCAGCCTGGCAGGCTTTGTAAGCAAGCACCTTTAGTTACTGAGTCGTCTTTCAAGGCCCCAACTAAGCTCGTAATGGAGCTGACCAAGGAAGAGCACAATCAAGGCCAGGGGCAGAGGGGCTGTTGTGGCTGGTCTTGGCCAGGGATCTGAAGGTATCTTATGCTGGAAGGGAAGAAAGAACAGACTGATACCAGTCTGTCTACAATAAGTTTTGGGGCTCTCTGTATCTTTTGTACTGCTTCCAAGGGGTAGGAGGTGGTTGTGGATATATGACAAAGAAGCTGGCATGGGTGGGTCTCCATCCAAATAGGAAAGGCTGTAGGCAAGCCAGCTTCTAAGTGTCATAGACCCAGAATGCTCTGGAAGGCCAAGTACAAGTAATCCCAATTACAGGGTGTTGGCTGAGTGTGGGTGATAAGCACAGGTGGAGGATGGGCAAGGTACTCTAGGGTTTTGGGGGGATCTGACTAGCCAAACCCCGGGAACATTTCTTGGGAGAGTGGGAACTAGGGAAGGGAAGCAGGGAGGGAAAGGGACATTGGAGTACAGGATGGTCAATGCTCAAAGTTCTAAGGACTCCATGGAGCTCTGAGGACATGGAACAGAATATAGGCTGGGCATCGATCATGATTACAGAAGTGAACTGAGTCCCGTGGCTTGTAGACAAGACCCTGGGACACCTGGAGTCTTCCTAGGCATCTCATGGTCCCCTGAGACCTGCTGGTTGATTGTCCTAGATATGACAGTTGACTCTCCGTGTCACTGTGTTAATAGTCTGAGGATGGAAATGGGCTCCCAGAGCTGCACCCTTATTTGGAGAGAAGTGCTGGGTCCTTCCCCAGGCACATGAACACTCTGCTTCCCTGCTGGAAGGTGGTACTATTGAGTCATAGGGATTATGCTGTGCCTCATGGAATCACTACCTGGACTCCGGAGGTCATGAGACGATCCCAGGCTGTGGTAGCTCTGAATGTGCAGCATTACAAACCACTGCTTTGACCTTCAACCTTGGCATAAGACCACGTGCGGGGAGGGTGCCACCTCCTCAACCCGCGGTTCCCATGGGATTGATGTGACAGAGGGAGGCTAGACTAAGGAGAGCCAGCACTGAGGGTGAAGACCAAATGAGGACAGAGCAGCAGCTGCTGTCCTGGACTTGCCTGTCCCCAGTTCATGTGTTCTTCAGAGCCAAGGGCTTAGGACTCACCAAGGGGTCACCAGAGAGACTCATCTGGCCTGATGCATTGGCAGCAAATGAGATGTTTCAGTTCTTCTAGAACCTTTGTAGAAGGTGCTTTAAGGCAACAGCCTATCCCTACTTAAACCAGAATAGAGCCAAAGTCACACTGCTGGGGAATCTCGGCTTCGCTGGTCGATGCCAGCAGGGCGCAGACTGAGGACTGGCCAACATCATATCGGGGTGCTGAACGTCACATGAGTGGAAGCATGCCACACGTGGCTGTGGCAGCCAGAAGATGTGAGTGGGTGTGACAGTGACGCTGGGGACTAGGAGTGTCTCCTTCCTGTTTTCCCCTGGAGCGTGGCCTTTCTGGGAGGGCGAGGCTGGTCCCTCCAGGCCCAGCAACTAGGGTGGGCGAGGAATTGGAAATCGGAAGGAGCCCGAGTGAGCTCTGATGACTGACCAGGCTGGCCCCTGAGGGTGGCTGAGGCTGTGTGGCCCAGGACAGAGGCCTGAAACCAAGCCAGCTGGCCTGGAAGGAGTCGGGGGTCTTGGTGTTCACTCAGTCTACACAACAGCCTGTTCATCTGAGACCTTTGGAGTTGCCGTGCATAGACTGCAAACCCACAGTTGAAGCGAGACTTCTGCCTTGGGGCTCCTGATGCCTTCAGAAGCGGGGGCGGGGGGAGTCTCCTCTCCGTTCCCTGGCTCAGCACTTCCTGTGTTGTTACAGCTCTGCGTGTGGACTAGGTGAGCACACTCTCATTGCAGGGGCTGTGGGCGCACGCACCTGCTAGTTGGTAGATTCTGACCTAAACTACAGCGTTCCATTCTGTGAGGTTCCTGGGCACTTGGCAATCCTTTCAGGGTGTTTGGGCCCCGCAACTAAAGCTGTAGTCACCACAGCGTCGCCATAGACTGGAAGGGTGGTGGACACCTGTGCATGTGCATCACCGTGACAGCTTCTCTGCTCACCCCCCTTACCTCTGTGGGTCCCGGAGCTGCTGGGGGAGAGTTGGATGGAAGGGCTAAGGCCAAAGCCACCAGGCAGGACTCAACCTCATAGATGTGTGTGTGTTCTAGAAGCAGATCAGGGCCTGGTATTAACATGCCTGACTGTCCGTAGCCCATGCAGGGGCGCCTGCAGGCCCTAGACCTTACGTGGCATGTCCCAGCCCTCTTTCTATGGCCGTGGCTATAGGAGAAAAATTCCCTGTGAACCCCATATCTGGGACTGGGGAGCAATGATGCCAGATGTAGGGGGCAGTGCATTACAGATCCCCACTTCTGGGTGAGCGAGGCGGCCTGTGGCGCGCTGAGCAGATAGAACACTATTAGGCTGCGGTCCAGGGGGAGAGGCTGGGGGATGGACACCGTGGTGATCCTGATTCATCCCAGTGAAGTGGTCAAAGACATCTCACTCCCCTTTTTCTCGCTTTCTGCTCAGACACTGACTTGACCTTGGCATGGAAGCTGGCCTTTGCATGGTGACTGGCTTGGTACCAGGGACATTCTTGGTGGCTCGTTAAGCAAAGGTATCCCAAAGGTGACAAGAAGGTAAGACAGTCTGTGCCTAGAGATGAGGCTGAATCTGTCCCTTAGCCATGACAGGAAGATACTATAAGGGCTTTCATCCTAAGAACAAACAGGGGTTGAAGCTGGGAAGGTCACAGTTAAGTAGATGAACTTAGATGTAGCTATGGCCAATGGGCTTCCTAGTGCCTATGGACTCTCTGCCTGTGTGTATGTGGTTGGGGGGAGGGGACCCTCTGCCCATGTGTAGGGATCCACTAAGCCAGAAGTGGATGGGCCCACCCTTGCCAGGGCAGCAACTGGACCACAGACCAACCCCTTTCTCGGTCTCTTGCAGGCAGATGGTAGTAGACATGTCACATATTGGCGGTCCACAGGTGACATAGCCCTTCCCACACTTGAAAGAAGCCAGCGAGTCAAGGGTTCCAGGAACATGCTCATCATTCATGCCTCTGCTGATGTTGCGTGAGACCAAGTTTCAGGCCACACTGGAGACGGCCACGGTGTGTCACACTTTATGCTCGAAGGCGACACTAAAGACGGGCCTGGCTTGATTTCTGGGAGCTCTTGCCCCCTCTTATATGCTCTATATGTACATTGTCGATGAGAGTCCACATGGCCAGCCAGGCGGACAGTGGGAGCTCTTCTTCGAGGGGTGCGTGCTGGTCTGCCTAGAGCTGAATGCGGTGGCCGGTTGGCTGGTCTGATGCTCAGATTTTTCCCGGCCTGTAGCACATGGTGGCAAAACAACTGGCCATGGAGAATGCGATATCCTTGAAGCGGTCTAGCAGCCACTCCAGCTTGAATGTCACAGGTCCTGTGCAGTTCCAAGTGGGACTGTCACTCAAAGCCTTGATTTTTTTTTTTTTTTTTTTTTTTTTTTTTTTTTTTTTTTTTTTAGTGACCAGACTGCCAGAGTCAGCTTCCGTTGGCTAGAGCCACAATCTGTGGCTGATGGCTCTGGTTTTGGAAGATGGCACATGCCAGCCTCATGGGGGCGGTGACATGGAGGGCCAGCAGAGCTTGTGTCACAAGAGTGTCTCGTGTGGCAGCGCATACTTGGCTCCCATGTCCCGGCCCCATGTTCGTGTCCAAGTGTCGATAGAAGCTGGGTGCAGCATAGAACTCCCTGGAAACCATAGAAGGAAAATGTCAATGGGGGCCCCAGGTTTGTGGGCAAAGCCAAGCTGGTGACTGAGAACTGGGGCTTCCTTGCTACTTGCTCCCTGCAGAAAGTGAAGACTATGTGAACCCAGGGTTGGTTGACGCGCTGGGGTTTTTGCAAGCGGCCCTCACTTTGTCATGATGTGTCATTGGGCATGCCTTGCAAGGTAACTGAACTCCTGTGTAAGACGGGGTTGATATCAGCAGGCCTGAGAGCTCGTGTGGGTCGCATGGGTAGCTGGCTAAAACAGTGTGCCTAATGCTGTCACCTCTTTCTGCATCTCTCCCTGTGACTCATTGGGGGGGGGGAGGGAGGAATCTAGAGATTTATGAATGCCTCTAGATAGCGCGCTGGTCTCAGTCAAGTGTAGGCTTCAGTGGCTTTTCATGTGTGACAAGTAATTTTCAAAAGACCACAGGGAAGGGGCTCTTCCTAAAGGGAAGGACTATGGGCAGGTCCTCTTTCTAGAAGGACCTGTGGGTTTAAATCCAGATCTACATAGACCTGTTTGTTCAGACGAGAGATGTAAGGAGGAGCTAGTCATGGACTTGGAAGGAACAAGGTTGTGGGGGTGAGGTCTGGGCGAAGAGTGCACATGGTGGAGTTCACGGATGAAAATGGATCTTATCTCCCTTGTGACTTAAAGGCCTAGTCTTGAACGAGGCCCAATTACTTCAACAAGGTGCTATGCTCTTAAAAGGGCCAGACTCTCTTCCCAGCCACCCCAGTCCTTGCTTCAAGGACTCACGAACAAAGTTGCCACAGGAACAAGGACCAAGTCCTGTGCTTTGGGACCTGTGACCTGGGCTGCTTGCAAAGGCTGAACGAAGGGATGGCTGGCTGCAGAGACCCACTGCCTGGCAACGATGCTTCTGGGTCCGAAAAAGCAACTTGCTACCTGCTGGTGAGTCGGGCTCCCATTCCATATTGGGAGGGGCGATTCCTGATGGGTTTGTTTACAAAAACTCCCCACTGAGGGCGCTGGGAGGCGATGGGTCAGCAGATGCAGTGCTGGCCACATGAGGACCAGAGTTCAGACGCCCAGCACGTGGGTAAAAGCTGCGTGCCACAGAGCATGCCTGAAACCCCAGCACGGGGCAGGCAGAGGCAGCGTGAGCATCAGTAGGGTTTGCTGGTGAGCGCTTCTAGCCAATCCGTGAGCTGCAGGTTCAATGAGCCCCTGTTGGCAAAAGCAAAGAGGACCTATGTACCTCCCACAAACATACATGTGCATAGACTATACACATACCCACATCCGAAAAAATAGCCACTCATGAGTTTCAATGACACTTAGCCTCAATGTTCCCCCTACAGCACAGCGCCCGACTATGGAAGTCTCTGCTCTGCACAAGCATGTGTACGTGTTGAATCCAGTGGACTCGTCCATTCAGCTCACCTTGGTAGCAGCTGCCTTTGGACAATGACGAGAAGCCTTCCAGAGCCTCCGTTGTGAGGCCAGCTGGGTTCTGTCTGCACAGGAAGCAGGGAGACCATTATGCCCGTGGCACGTATGCGCCGCTGAGCCAGCCTGCTGGGGTTCACACTGCCTGAGGACAGAATACGGGCCCTCAACGTGGACAGCAGAAGCTGTCCAACTTGATTCCCATTCCGCTAACAAAGTGACCTTAGCAAGACTTGATTGAGCTAAAACTCCCTGACCAGAAGCAGCTAGGGCTTGGAGAGATAGCTTAGCAGTTCAGGTGTTCCCTAGATTGAAATCTTTGGTCAGTATTTCTATTCCATATGGGTGGAGCATGAGGCGGGGTCGGAGTCAATATCTCAGGCCATCTTTCTTGGCTAGTCTCACAGCTCGTCCTGGGTGGAGGGTGGGAGGCAGTGACTTGGAATCTTTAAGCAGTTCTGAGTCATGATTTTACCGGGTGCTTCTGGCTAAATGTTTTCCTCTGGACCATGGACTCATATAATAAACTCCTTCTTTATCACATGTAGTCTGTTTTGGATGTGGCCGCTGGTGCAAACAAACATACAAGGTGCTCTGGACATGTCCTTAATGGCCTTGGTTAGCTCACACTCATTCTCCACGTGTGCCTGTGAGCTCCAGCTCTCACCTTAAAATGGCTCCATTAGGTGATGAACTCTGTCCCTTCATGGTGGCCTCTTAAGGAGACTGGTCATATTTGCATGCGACTTGGCCTCCATTGGACATGGCCTCATCTTTTTTTTAATTGGGTGTGTATTACGCATGCATTCAAGCCACATGAGTGGAGGTCGAAAAACAGCCTCAAGTGTCCTCATCTTCCACCTTGTGTTTTTGAGGCAGTCTTCTTCTTTTGCCACTACAATTGCTGTGGTAGCTCGCCTGGGGGTGTCAGGGTTCCCGTCTCCAGCTCCCTTTCCGCTGTAGATGCACTGCGATTAGATACGTGTGCCGGGTGTCTGGTTTTTCTGGGAATCTGACTTCAACTGGCCATGCGTGTGTGGGGAGCATTTGACCTTCGGAATCCTCTTGCCCAGGCCCTGCTCGTCCCAAGGACGACTTTCTGCGGGATCTCTGGCAGCTGGCTGCCATGCAGGGGCCTCTCACTTCTGAGCTGGAGAAAGCCCTCCAAGAGCTACCGGGAGCTTGCTGGGTCTCTCTATCTTCAGTGCCTGCCTCCGTCTTCTACGTGGTTTAAATCCTGAGCTCTCCTCCAGCCCCAGGGGGAAGGAGTGGTTGGTCTGGTCCACTCTGCCTCGCAGACCTCCCAGAGTGAACATGGAGACCGTAGTATCAGGCTTAGTAGAGTGCTTACCTAGCATGCACAAAGCCCCGGGTTAGATCCCCCAACACTGCACAGACTGGGACCAGCTTGGAATCTCAGCACTCAGGAGATGGGGACAGAAAGATCAGGAGTTCAAAGTCACGCTCAGCTACAGAGGAGTTTGAGGCCAGCCTGAAAGACAATAGACTCAAAACAAAGATCCCAGTGTCCTTTGCTTTGCCCCTGTGAGCACCCCGCCTGCCCTGTTTGCCCAAGTAGTTCTCTGCTTATTCTCTGACTCACTAAACACCCACTCAAGTCCACGGGGGAAGGATGGATGGAGCAGTTTCCTGTCCCGTCTTTGACCTTGAGGGCTCTAATTGTACTTAAGAGCCACATCGAGACCTGATGTGCCAGACTGCAGTCAAGGATGGAGAGAACATTGAATTAGGTGTCCTGAGAGACCTAGAGCAGAGTCGGGTGCATGTTCCCACCGCTGCCTCTGCAGCTACCCAGGATCCCTGAAGAGAAACCTCCTTGGCCTCTGGGCTTATGCTCCTATTCAATATATGTCCTCGGAATTTCAAGTGCTATTGTTCCAGGATATAGTTATCTTTCCTGGCAGCCCATGACTCTTAGTAGCAATTCAGTACTTTCCATCAGGAGAGCTCTGTATCTTCTGCCTTCAGAAAGGGTTAGCGTATACCTTATGCATATTCTAAACCACCCCCTCCCAAGGCCAGGGAGGCAGGGGCCGCCGCACTTGGCATGTGGTGAGCATAAGATTTGGGAGACTTAACCTTCCTTCAGAGAGGTCACAGGTTGAGCAGGAGATGCCACTGTGTGGCTACTTCTGAAAGAGGGAGAAGGTGCTGGATAGTTAAGATCGTTGAAAGCAACCAGGTGTATGGTGGCACAGGCCTTTAATCTCAGCATTTGGGAGGCAGAAGTAGGTGGATCACAGTGAGTTCAAGGCCACCCTGAGACTACATAGTGAATTCCAGGTCAGGCTGGCCCAGAGTGAGACCCTACCTCAAAAGACAAAGTTGAAAGCCAGGTCTGGTAGCACACGCATTTAGTCTCAGCACCCGAGAGGAGGCTGAGGCAGGATCTCTGAGTTGGAGGCCAGTCTAGACTACCAAGTGCGTTACAGGTCAGTCTGTGCTAGAGTGAGACCCTGCCTTAAAAGGACCAAAAGAAGTTGAAAGCCATTGAGGAGGTGGCCCAACTGGTCGAGTGCTTTGTCTTGCATGCACGGAGCCCTGAGTTGGATCCCCAGCACCACATGAGCTGGTGGTACAGACCTGTGATTCCAGCACTCGGGAGGTAGAAAACCAAGATGCTCTTTGGCTTTGAGGCCAGTCTAGCCTAGAGACCCTGTCTTGAAAAGCTGACAGCCAAGAGTGGCGTATCAGGTGGCAGGAAAAGTGTATAGAAGGGCAGTCTCACTGTGGGTGGCCTGGTGTAGCCGAACACAGAACCAGTGGGTTAACGTCTGCTCCGACAGATCTCTTGACTTCGTGATTTAAATCTCCAGAACTTAGGACCTTCTAGTCATGGAGGTCAGGGCCTCCCTGGGCCATGATAGTGGCAGGGCTCTGCCCTTTCTAGAGCCCCCATGAAATCATTTTCTTGCCTTTCCAAGTACCTAAGACTTTCTGCAGGCGGGGCCTCAAGGTCCCCTTTGGGGCATCAAATCTCACACTTTTTTGTTAGTCAGATGCTGCCTCCTTGTTTCTATTTTTTTTAAAAAATATATTCAAATGTTTTTTTTTTTTTTTTTTTTTTTTTTTTACTTGAGAAAGAGGGGAACAGACTGGGCACATCAGGGTATCCAACCACTGCAAATGAACTCCAGATGCATGTGCTACCTTGTACATCTGGCTTATGTGGGTCCTGGGGAATTGAACATGGGTCCTTAGGCTTTGCAGGCAAACATCTCAACCACTAAGCCATCTTTTAAGTCCCTTTATTTTTAAAATATGGACCGCTTCACAAATTTGCATGTCATCCTTGCGCAGGGGCCATGCTAGTCTTCTCTGCATCATTCCAATTTTAGTGTATGTGCTGCTGAAGCGAGCGCTGTAGTCCCTTTATTTTGAGGTAGGGTCTCACTCTAGCCCAGGCTGACCTGGAACTCACCATGTAGTGTCAGGGTGGCCTCCAACTCACAGTGATCCCTCTACCTCGGGCTCTGTGTGCTGGGATTACAGGCATGTGCCGCCACGCCCGGCCTTCACGTCATTCCTGCTTCCTCACGGGAGGTGGTGTGATCCCATTGGGCTCATCTTGGCAATCCAGGAAAATCTACCCAAGATCCTCAGCATCTGTAAAGTCCCTTCTGCCAGGTGAGGAGACGTACTGGCAGGGTCTAGGTGCACACATGCTAACATCCATGGGAAGGCCTGGGTGGCAGGGACCGCTGGGCTTCGGGGCTGAGGATGGGTTGTTCTCAGTGGAGGAGGGACTAGATTGAGGGCAGGGGAACCGTCTGAGTCTTGCCAAGTACCACTCTGCCGGTGGGACTTGGCACAGAGGAGACACCCAGGAAGACCTTTCAAAAATGAACAAAGGTAAGGCAGGCTGGGTGGCTGGGGCTTGGGGAGCAGCCCGAGAGCCACGGGCCCAGGCTGTGCCTGAGACTGAGCAGGGGGAACTGGGGCAGGAAGGTGGGTCCTCTCCACTGCCCGCATGGGGGTTAAGACAAGTCTATTACTGTTCCCTTGTCACTCTGTCACCCATCTAATGGCCGTCGATAGTACTTGAATGAGAATTGATGGGGAGATAGATTTAATTAACCCCAGTGTCAGCAGCTGCTGGGCCACCGGTTTGTGTGTTAATAGAGCCGCTGCTGGATCCTCCTGGGCATTGCTGGAAGCCCGAGGCCAGCGGAGCAATTCTGCTTGTCAGCCGAGGAGGCTGGCGGGAGGGAGGCGGAGCGGGCCTTGGCCTGAGCGAGCCTTTTTCTCTCCCTCCCGAGCCCAACAGTCACCTGGGTGGTCACAAAAGGGTGCTCCCTGGCTCTGCGCTCCTCACCTGGAGAGCTCTACGGGGTGAAGATGAGGGCGGAGACAAGTAACGTGTCAGAGGTCCCTGAATGCACCCCACTCTTGGTAGCCATCTGGTTGGTGCTTGGCGCAGTCTCCCTTCCTATGTGCGAGCTGCACCGAGCTCTTCCTGCTCGGTCTGTGGTCTTATCTCGTGTGGCTCACAGCTTGATCTTGGGGTACCTCCATCCCCCTCCACCCGCCTCCCACCTTCACTCTCTTTCCTGCTAGGTTGGTTTCTCCACTGCCCTCCCTGCGTGCCCGTCTTCTCCTCGGCCACTGCTTAGCCAGGTCTGGACTATATAAATGGTTGGCCCCCCATTCCCTCCATCCAGTGTCCCCTCCACCCCAGCTCTGACAGGGAAGGGGCCTTAAAACCCGTTCCTTGAACCACTCCTGCTGAGCAAGGCCTGGCCCCAACCGGTAACCCGTGTCAACTCTAGTAGGTGCCCATGAGTTGACAGACTACCACAGACATGCAGTTATTTTCTCTCAGGTGTCGTCTGTCCTCTGGACCGGTCTGCTGCTTGGGGGTGAGAGAGGCATGCCCTGATTCCCAAAAGGCCCGAGCACTTCAGTGGGGCCACATGGACCAGGAGCAGCTGGGACGGCAGCGTCCGTCCCACACCCGCCAGCACCCAGCGGCCGTCTAGCAGCCTCCGTCCTCCCTTCACACCTTTCCTGCCTTTCATTTTCAGCTCTGATTGGTTTTCTTGTTTTAACACATACCCCAGGCCCCCTGTTTGACCCCAGTGATGGATTCAGCGCTCCCTGGGACTCCAGCTGCCAAGCTCATCCAGAGCCACTGGGGCTGGGGTGGGGGGGCCAGTGTGGGAGGCATTGCGCCCTCAGGTAGCAGGCTCAGCTGGGTGGGAGCTATCCTCCCTAGAGCCTGGAGCCAGCTCCCCCCGGCAGAGCTGGGGAGAACAGGCCCCAAGGTGTGGAAGGATAGGTTTGGGGACTACCCAGCAGCTACTGTCATAGAAATGGCTTTCCCCTTCCTGGACCTCTGATTCCCCCTTCTCTTTCTGTTTTTGTTTTTTTGGCTTTTCTTTTTTCCAAGGCAGGGTCTCACTCTCTAGTCCTGAATGATCTGGAATTCACTCTGTAGTCTCAGGCTGGCCTCGAACTCACAGCGATCCACCTACCTCTGCCTCCCGAGTGCTGGGATTAAAGGTGTGCACCACCACGCCCGGCTCTCTCCTGCTATATAAGGGGATATAGAGTGAGTGACTCCCGAGCTGTGAATGGACCTTGAGCTGAGGGGGACAGTGGCAGATGGAAGGGAAGGAAACAGGTGCCACTTGTGTGGGAACAGTGGAGGAAGACTAGGCCACTGGTGACCCTGAGCTGAGGGGAAGCGAGGCTACTGAGAAAGCCAAGAGGTGACCAGGTGGCAGGAAGTGTCTGGAGGCAATTATGTGCTGCGGCATATTCAGTGCAGGGCAAGAGGTGGCTAGGAAAACAGAGTAGGAGCTGACAATGTCCTCGTTCATGAAGTGGAAGGTTCTGGACACCCAAGCTGGCAGAGAGGATAGAGATGTGGGGTGGCTTGGGTATGCGTGTGATACAGGAGTCCCCCAGAAAGTGGATTCTGAAGGCTGCCATGTTGTGAGAGATGGCTCACAGACACAGAGAGGGGAGCCAGGGGTGGAAGTAACCTCCCTTCTCAAGCCCCTCAACCCCACCCCCTCATAGAGGCTGTGCAGAGGGAGACTCTCAGCCTCCTTAGTTGCTCAGAGATTAAGAGTGGGGCAAGGTACCAGGACTTCTCTATGACCGGGGTCAGTACCAGGCATCGACATATCTGAATTCCTAAGACTGGGGGTCAGGAGATCAGCAGTGCTTGAGAGCACAGTGTGGGTATGTAGAGGGACTGGGGCCAGCGAGCTGACAGGGTGACAGGAATTTCCACCCTTTTAACACTGGGACATAATACTGTCATCTAAAAAGTACAGGGCCGGGGAGATGACTTAGCGGTTAAGGCACTTGCATGTGAAGCCCAAGGACCCAGGTTTGACTCCCCGGAACCCACGTAAGCCAGATGCACAAGGTGGCACATGCATCTGGAGTTGGTTTGCAGTGGCTGGAGGCCCTGGCGTGCCCATTCTCTCTCTCTCTCTCTCTGCCCCTTTCCATCTCTCTCTCAAATAAATAATAATAAAAATGTACAAAAATTCAAACTCAAAAACCATGCAACCAAGTCTAAAATAAAACTCTGAGACTGGGGAGATGGCTTGGCCGGGTGGGGGGGGGGCAAGATACTTACCAAGCTTTTATACCCAGGGTCAATTCCCCAGTGCCCACATGAGGCGCACGCACCTGTGATTCCCAACTTGCCCACACGATGGGAGGCAGTCGGGAGAAACTGAACTGCCCAGGCCAGCTGGTCTGGTGGTCTCTTTCAGTCTGGCTGTTTGTAGAGCAGCAAGAGAAACTGTCTCAAAGGAGACGGAGCACAGACGACTTGACGTTGCCCTCCACCCTCCACACTGCCTGCACGTCATGGTATACGCACAGACACACACGTGTAAACAATTGCTGTAATCTTACAATGTTTTAAGTAAGTTTATAAATTTGTGTTAGGCCACTCTCATACCTGTCCTTGCCCCGTGAGGCCCTGGGTTGGACCTGCCTGGGAAGGTCCACCTTGAAGTTGCTGTATTTGCCCATCTGGGAGGACGGAGCAGGCTCTAGAGGTTTTGGGGCTCCACCGCAGGGAAATGACCACTGAGTGTCCTTGCACTTGGATGGTGGGCAGCTTCCAGTGGGCTTGGCAAAGGCCTCATGCTTCTTTCTCTTCACTCCAAGTGGGAGGCAGGGCAGCGGGTAAAACCAGGGGCACCTTGCATGCTATTCTCCCCAAGGGGCCTGGTCTCACCTGGGGCAGGGAGAGGCTGTGTGGATGTGAGGCGCAGTGGCTCTGTGTTGGGCATCAGAACGGTTTTCTACCCACTTTCTTGTGACCTTGAGTTTGTCACTGCCCCCCAACCCTCGTCCACCCTGGACCTCCATGTTTCAGGTGGTGACACACAAGCAGTTATATCTGATGGCCTCTGGGAATCTTCATAGTCCAACCCAGACAGCAGCCCGAGGAAGAGCCAGGGCAGGGCATGGCCAACAGATGCCCATTTGGAAGACATCAGAAGTTGGCAGGGTCATCTCTGGTTCTCACCTGAACTGGCTTGCTCCTCCTGGAGACCTCAGGAAACCTAGGTGATCTTGAACGTGACCTTCATAAGCAGGAGCTCCAAAGTTATCACAGAGGGTACCAGAGCCCCAGGGGAGCACGTAGTGCTCAGCTCGACCTTCTGCCTTGCAGGGAGCCCACAGAATGGAGTCTTCCCTTCCACGAGCCTCAGCTCTCCTTGTAACCATGCCAGCTGGGTCCCACTTAGCCAGCTGGAGCCAAAGACACCTGTCTGCTGTCTGCTCTTGGGCCTGACCCTGCCATGGCTGGAGTCAGTCTCTTGGGGACTTCTCTGGGTAAACGTCCTGCTTTTGGACCCGTTCCTCATGACAAGAGCAGCCGAGAAAGCAGACTGGTCTCTCTGGGGACCTAAGACTTTTCTTGGAAACCGAGCACATCTTGAATTTGCATAGCTTTTATCCCCCCCCATGTAAGTGGCTGCTTTTAGCTCACAGCTCTCCCCGACTCTCCTGACTCACTCTCTTTCCCTCCACAACACGCCAGATTCCACCCTGCCTCAAGCTTGTCCCAGTTCCCAGCCGCTGTTGTACCAGCATCACCTCCTAGCCTTGCCCTCCACAACTCTGATAAGGGGCCACCTGTACACTTGATAAAAATCACTGAGCAAGACCTAGTCAAACTCAGAGAAAGCCCAGCAGTCTCTAGAGACCTTCCACGTTGACACTGATTCAGTCCATAGATCTCTCTTCATTCAGCTCTACAGCCAGCCACAGACCTGACCAGCATCCTTGTCCATAGCAAGGTCCCGAGAGTCTCTCTCAGAACTCCATGGAGCTCAAAAGTCCCAGGGCCCCAGTGATCCTCTCCCGTCCAAGTACTGACCAGGCCTGACCTGCTGAGCTTCCGAGATCAGACGAGGTTGGGGCTTTCAGGGTGGTATGGCGGTAGATTGACTCCACCGTGACCTGCTGACTTAGGTATCCAGTCACCCTGCGCAGTGGGGATGGTGTGAAAGCATCGTGACTGGCTTCCTCCTGGCCCCTGTGTCAACTTCGATGACTCTCCCATACTGACTTAGTGATCACTGTACCATTTCATTAGGTATTAACATAGTATTGCTGAAATCTGTTCTTTTTTTTCTGTTCTTTTGTAAGAAAATAATTCCACTTTTCTATTTGACAGAGAGAAAGTGTATGTGTGTGGCGGGGTGGAGGAACGGGCATGCCAGGGCCTCCAGCCACTGCAAACAAACTCCATATGCATGCACTACCTTGTGCATCTGGCTTACATGGGTCCTGGAGAATTGAACCTGGGTTCGTTGGCTTTGCAGGCAAATGCCTTAACCACTAGGCAATCCCTCCAGCCCTGGTTTTTTTTTTTTTTTTTTTTTGACAAGATATACTGACCTTCTACTGCCCTTCCTTTAATACCATAGTTCTCCAGACGGCTGGCTCAGGTTCTTCAAATGTGTCTGCTAGCTCTTCCAGAAGCTTCTAAGACAACTTATTTATACTTGAAGACAAAGTCTCAAATGACTAGCTAGATGTCCAGATGAAAAAAAAATAATAATAATCAGGGCTTGAGAGATGGCTTAGCAGTTAAGGTGCTTCCCTGCAAAATTTAAGGACCCAGGTTCCATTCCCCAGGACCCACATAAGCCAGATGCATAAGATGGCGCATGTGTCTGGAGTTCGTTTTCAATGGTTGGAGGCCCTGGCACACCTATTTTTTTTTTCTCTTGTGTGGGCTCTCTCAAATAAATACAAATAAAATATTTGTAAAAAATCAATGTGTTCTAGGGTGGGATGTAGCTCAGCAAGCACTTACTTGCTTAACATGCGCAGGAACCAAGTTCAATCCCCAGCACAACAAAAACAAACAAAAAAGTCATTGTATTTAGCTACTTAAGCAACTTTGAATATATCTGTTGGAAAACTAAATCTCTGAAATAAAAGCTAATTGCAAAAATGCCTGCCACAAATATATATATGTCAGAGGGTTAATTTTTTTCTATTATACAAAGAGGTCTTGCATATCAGTAAGGAAAAGATACAAACCAAGAAAAACGGGCAAAGGTTATGAATGGGTTGTTTATAGAAATTAATTCAAAAGGCCAATAAGCAAATGAAGATATGTTCAGCCTCAAGATTAATGCAGACCAATAACAAGATTAAGTCTATAACATGTGATGAGCAAAAAATCAAACTGGTGAGACCTGATGTGGGGACCGCAGACATGGCTAAGGAAATTGCTGCAGAATATTTGAGAGAGATTTCATAATATGTGTCAGAAAGTGTAAGCGCACATACATGTTTGCTTTTAGAGATTTGATCATAAAACTTAAAAACATATGTCCTAAAATATTTATTGCAAGATGGAATGAAAGGCGCTGGGTCAGATGAAGGCTTTGTCACAAACAATTCAACCACTGGGAAGAATACGAAAGCCACTCTGACGCATTCTGTGGGGAAGACATTCAGCCAGGCAGAAAACCTTACCGGACCATGGACTTCGTGGGTGGAGAACTGAAGAGGGAGGGCAACTCACCAAGGGTACGTGGATGGCATGTCTTTACCAACTGCACACATTTGCTTTTTGAAAAGAGCTGTTTCCTCGTCCACATCATTCAGGGGACTCACCACGATGGTCGAGGGTCCTCGATGGTGGAGAACACTGGGCGTGACTGGAACTCCTGCTTCCTGTGTGCTGCTTTATCTGCACCACCATAAGACCACGCAGTGACTCCAGGCTCAGAATGTGGCCACAAGTCCCTCTGCGTCTTCACTCATTACTATTTTTTTAAATTTTTTGTTCATTTTTATTCATTTATTTGAGAGTGACAGAGGGGCAGATAGAGAATGGGCGTGCCAGGGCCTCCAGCCACTGCAAATGAACTCCAGACGCGAGCGCCCCCTTGTGCATCTGGCTTACGTGGATCCTGGAGAATCGAGCCTCAAATGGGGTCCTTAGACTTCACAGGCAAGTGCTTAACCACTAAGCCATCTCTCCAGCCCTGCTCATTACTATTTTGAGGGAGTGTTTCCCTTCTAACCTCTGGGCACCAGCTTCTAAACTGCAGGTCCATTTCTGCATCCTCTTCCTGTATGCTGGCCCTGTCTGTTTCCTTCCCCTGCCTGGGTCCCGGGTAACTGGCCTTTTAGCAACCTTTCCTCTTCCTCCTCAATTACCATCTGTTTCCATGGTCAGACCCAGAACAAGGGATGTGGACCCTGTACACCTTGGCTTTGAAAGTGCTCATCTCTGCCTTCCTGAAGTCTGGGATATATATTTTCCAAGCTCTAGCCCAGGCTGACCTAGAACTCACTATATAGACTCAGGGTGGCCTGGAGCTCACAGTGGATTGAACTACCTCTGCCTCCCAAGTGCTGGGATTAAAGACATGCACCACCACGCCCGGTAGCCTGGGATATCTTTATCCAGTGCAAAGCCACTGGGCTCCAGGGTACTGGTGAGCCACTGCAGGAATCAAGACAGGCAACAGGGACTCTTCAAAGGGTGTGCAGTCCAGGAGCAGTGGTGAGATACTGGCCAATTCCAGTGCCGAGTACCTAAACCATCATTATGTCCCAAGTCATGCTCCAACACACCCTTGGTTTTCTTTGCATGCACCGAAGTCTCATAGAAAGCAGAGGGAAAAGAAAACGTTTTTTTTAAAGGGGGGGGGGCGGTGTCCCCCATCTCATTCCTCCAGTGCTATGGAGACAGTTTTTGCAAAGCAAGCATGCACCAGATCTGGTCCTTGAGAAACCTCAGGCACAAGGAGAAGGTAATCGGTAGGGACATGATTGTTCCTTTTCAGTTGGGGACTGGAAAACAGACTCATTAGCAGTTGTCTGAGCTGGGAAGAGAGCGTGTTTGTGCGTGCGTGCCCACACTCGGGGAAAGCGCAAATATGAGTGTACAAGGAAGACCACTCTGGGTTTCATGGAGAAGTGAGTGTGGCGGGTGGTGTCGGAACGCAGAAGGGGAGTTTGGGGGCCCTTCCCCCCACGAGCATCAAAATTGCAGTAACTGCAGATTAAGTGCTGCTGACCCCAGGAGACAAGCGGCTCTGTTTCCAAGGGAACCACATGCCTCAATCAAGGTCCCTGGAAAGGGGTGTGGGGGGGGTTGAGCCAGGATGCAGCGGCTCTTCCTTCCCCTGTCCTGAGCAGTAGCCTCCACCGGGGCAGTGTGCTGGCCTTGCTGGAGCACGCTGAGGGACCTGGATCTGGTCCCTTATCATCTCCTGGCTGACTTTGTGTTAGCCGGAGGCCGAGGGTAGACTGGGTCCTGGGAAGGATTAGGGCAAAAGCTGAGTGGCTTTCACCCCACTATCTCTCAGAGGCTTGGGGTAGCCAGGAACACCTTCCTCCCCCCACCCCCCCCACACACAATAAGATGGACGTGGCCCCCCATGTGCACGAGGCAGGCAAGGGAAAAGCATCTCTGTGATATTGCTCAATGACTTCTCCTGAGACCAACTCCCATCTGCCAGTCCAGCCCTCTGGGGGCGACAGCTTCAGCGTGGGACGAAGGGCTCGGGGGAGCCGGCTCCCTGGCAGGTCTGCTGTTTCTAGGCACGCCGAACTCTCTAGAGCGCCCCCTAGGGAGAGAGCAAGGGAGCCCCAGAGGCCTGCAGCTTCCAGCAAGAACGGAGGCGGGAGCTCAGTTATCAGGAGGGCTCTGAGCTGAGCAGCAGGAGCCGAGCACCAGCTGCTGTCCCAAGGCCTCCATTGAAACCCCGTCTAGGCAGCCCAGGCGCTATTTCAGGTCAAGGTGACATGGTGGTCTGGCAGTGTGTGGAGCCCAGCAGGCCAGCCTCACTTTGGAAGGTCTTCCACTCGCTGGCAAGAGACTTGAGGCAGGTGGCTGATCGCAAACCCCCCCCCCCCCCCCGCCCTGAGCCTCAGCCTCCACGTTGTTCCTGCCTCAGGGGCTGCTGTGAGGACCAAATGCCGTCAGAAAGTGAGTTACCCAGCAGAGTGCCTGGCACGTGTGTATGCCCAGAAAGTGGCAGGATCTTTCTCTGAATAAACATTTTCATGGATCATCCAGGCCACTGGTTCTCATTCCTCATGGAATGTTAGTATCACCAAGGGAGCTCTTTTAAGTACCCACCATCTGGGGCTGCCCCAGAACACCCTGCTTTTAAAACGTTTGCTTTGATATTTAAAATGCTCCCAAGACTTCTGTTTCTACCCATAAGGGAATAAAATGAACTGGATCACCACCCAGCAGCCCAGACACAAAGCAGGCTGGGATGGTTTTTAGGCATGGGGCACCAGGCAAGGTGGAACTGTGGTTTCTCAGAGAAAGGACACATCGAGAATGTCCTGCAAGCCCATCAAGTGATGGCTCTGAGAGGAGGAATCCAGTTGAAGTTCAGGGAGTCAAAGCTGGCTGGAATGTGTGGGCTGAGAAATGATGAGAGAGAGGATGGGTGAGAAAGGGAACACTGAAAAGCATCTCCTTGGGGCTTTGGCTAGGAACTACATTGAGCCAGTATGAAGAGAACCATATAAGATAAGGAAAGAAAATGCTAGAAAGAAGGCATCTGAACTCTCACAGGGTGGGACTTCCTCCTGCTCACACAGCCCGGAGAGAAAAGCTTGTCATATAGCCACCAGAAAGCTGCCACTTTGGCAGTGGGGCTAACTAAGAATGCTCAGGACCTTGAAAAAGCAAAATAACAAGTCTTTGAAAGGATCTATTTCTAGATGGCTTATATATGCCCCAGAAGAAATCTCAAGAATATTTATAGGAATTAAACAAAAACATCCCAACAAGGCCAGTTCTCAATGCTTGGCATCTAACCCCAAATTACCAGGCATACTCATATTGTTGATGCAAGAAGTTATCACAAACCTGGTGGCTTCAAGAAACACTTGTTTTCTTTTTATTTTATTTGAGAGAGAGAGAAAGAGGGGAGGTATGGGGGCAGGGGAGAATGGGTATGCCAGGGCCTTCAGCCACTGTAAACGAACTCCAGACGCATATGCCACCTTGTGCATCTGGTTTACATGGGTCCTGGGGAATTGAACCCGGGTCATTTGGCTTTGCAGGAAAATGCCTTAACCATTAAGCCATCTCTTCAGCCCAGCACTTGTTGATTCTAGTCTCTGTGGGTAAGAAGTCTGGGCATGGCCTCACTCTGTTTGGCTCTCTGCTTGGAGTCTCACAAGACTGAGGTCAGGTGTGAGTTTGTCATGTCTCCACGTGGATTTTATGAACATGGTCTGGGAGGAACTTCAGTCCTTGTGACATTAAGACTGAGGTCCTTGTGGGCTGCCACCCAGGGCTGTTCCGAGCTCCTTAAGGACTGCTAGCCATCTTTAATGTGCTATCCCCTCCATATTCAAAGCAGTAATGCCACATCCAATTCAGCTCACGTTTCAAATCTCCTGATTTCCTTCCAGAAACTTCTACTTCACATTGGACAAACACCACCCCTGATAACCTTTTAGTTTCTTAAAAAAAATTATTTATTTATTGGAGAGAGAGAAGGGGACAGATAGAGGGAATGGGTGCTCCAGGGCCTCCAGCCACTGAAGATGAACTCCAGACACATGTTCCACCTTGTGCATCTGGCTTATGTGGGTCCTGGGGAATCAAACGTGGGTCCTTAGGCTTCACAGGCAAGTGCCTTAACCACTGAGCAATCTCTCTAGCCCCTGATAATCTATTATTAACCTCTCTATTTTAAGGTCAAGGGATTAGTAAACTTAAGTATGTCTTCAAAGAACCATTTTCTATGTAAAGTCATATAGTCTCATAGCATCCAATTAGTACAAAGAACCTTCTAGAGGGTAATGTTCTGTAAAGTATGGAAAGTAGGAAACTATAACTCATCCTAGGTAAAAGATATGGATAGAAATAAACTGGAAATGGCAGAGATGATAGAATTTGCAGACAAGGGTGCATGAACATGTTCAAGAAGATAGAGTAAAAATATAAGCATGAAAAGGGGGGGAAAGTGATGATAGAAAGTTCTAGAGTTGAAAAAGATCTAATATCTGAAATTCAAAATATACTTGGTAAGACTAGGTTCTACAGCAGGGAAAGAGTATACTTGAGGGCATAGCAATACAAACTAAAAAACTGAAGTGCCCGTGGACAAGGAAAAAGCAGAGAAATCTAGCAATAGCAATGGGGCAGTTCCAGCCGGTGTGACCCACGAAAGATGATCTTCAAACAGGTAATGAGTTAACCCTTTTCCAAATTGTATGAAAGCATGAACTCACAGATGCAGGGATCTCTGTGAGCAGAAAGTCAGAAGAGACAAAGAAAACCAGACCAAGAGACAGAGCGCAGGCCCCCGTGACACGAATGACAACCGAACCGAAGTAGAAAGCGTTCCTTCTTCACACTGTCTTTGGCTATGGTACAGGGGTAATGTTGGCTTGGTCAACTGAGTTAAGAAGTGTTCCTCCTCCTCGTTTCCGCAAGTGCATCTATAGATTTGGTATTCTACACGGTAGAATCCAATTGTGAAGCCACAGTGAAGGGATTCATTTTCCCCACAGACATAGGGCTACCCAGAGTATATCTCTCTCGTTTTTTTCTCATGTGACATTTCTTAGCATTTGTCCATTTCATCTAACTTGAAGTTATTGGTGTGAAATTTTTTTCATAATATCCCCTTATTATCCTTCTAATATCTTTCAGATTTGCTGATATTAACCCTCCGGTGATGGGCACTGCCCACTTTTCTCTGCGCTCTCTACTTTTTTCTCTGGCTAGAGTTAGAAATTTCATTGATCTTCTTGAAGAACCAACTTCTGGCATCATTGACTTTTTCTATTGTTTCTCTGTAGATTTCCACTTTAATACCTTTCCCCTTCTGCCTACTTTGGCTTTTATTTGATTTGTTCTTTTTTGCTGGTTTCTTAAAGTGGCAGCTTGAAGGTATCGATTGGAGAGCTCTGTCCTTCTCCAATATAAGTGTTTATTGCTTGATGCATCCCCCAACTGCCTTAGCAGCATCCTATGAATTCTGATATGCTATCAAATACTGTTACACTGTCTATTTTTTCAGTAGACTTTATTCTTAGGACAGCTTTAAATTTACAGAAATATTGAGCAGTACAAGGTTCCCAGACACCTGGTACCGATTTCCTCACCATTATCATGACTCCATTTGCCACAGTTAGTCTAACTATAATGGCTGTGCATTATTGCCACCTGAAGCATATAGTTAATTTAAGTTTTGTTTTGATTAATATCCTTTCTCTGTTCCAGGGTCCCATTGAGGACAGCCCACTTCGTTCAGTTTCCGGGTCTCCTTGGGCTCCTGTTGGCTGGGGTGGTCCTCAGGCATTCCTTGCCCTCTTGCCCACCTTGACCATAGTTTTAAAAAGTTTTGTTAGTATTTTATTTTTATTTATTTGAAAGAGAGAGAATGGGTACAGCAGGGTCTCTAGCTGCTGTAAAGGAACTCTAGATGAATGTGCTACCTTGTGCATCTGGCTTTACATGGGCCCTGGGGAATCTAACCTGGTTCCTTTGGCTTTGCAGGCAAATGCCTTAACCACTAAGCCATCTCTCCATCCAAGCCAGACTATTGTTTTGATATGAGGGGGTTTTTTTTGATACATGGTCTCATGTACCCCAGACTAGCCTCAAACTTACTGTGTAGCTGAGGATGACCTTGAACACCTGATCCTCTTGCCTCCACATCCTGAGTGAGTGTGTGGGGATAACAGTCGTGAGCCACCATACCCAAGTGTATGTGATGCTAGAGAGTGAACCCAGGGTTTCATGAATGCTAGGCAAGCACTCTCCCCACTGAGCTATATAGTCGCGGCCCAAGAACTTGGATGTTTGCAGATAATAAGAGGATCATATTAAGGTTTCTTTCTGGGCTGGAAGTCCAGTGTGAACTGTGTCCTTGTAGAAGAAGAACCCTGGACACAGAAGTGGAACGTAACAGTTAATTTTTGTTGCTGGAACAAAACACCTGACCAGAAGCAGCTTGTGGAAGGCAAGGGTTTAAGGGGTTACTTCAGCTGACAGCCTGGGGGGGTGGGGAGACTTCATCATGTCAGGAGAAGCATGGGAAGCAGGTAGCAGGGTGTCATATCTTGTCACACCAGCAGAGAGGAAGGAGCAAAAGTGAGCTAGCTCTAACTTTACAAGGGGGCTAGATTATAAGGCTGGAGAGATGGCTTAGCAGTGAAGGCATTTGCCTACAAAGCCAAAAGACCCAGGTTCGATTCCCCAGGACCCATGTAAGCCAGATGCACAAGGGGCACCTGCATCTGGAATTCATTTGCAATGGCTGGAAGCCCTGGAATGCCCATTTCTCTCTCTCTCTCTCTTTCTGCTTGCAAATAAATAAATAAAATTTAAAAAAAATCTTGCTAGGCATGATGGCTCATGCCTTTAATCCCAGCACTCAGAAGGCAGAGGCAGGAGAATTTCTGTGAGTTCAAGGCCAGTCTGAGACGACACAGTGAATTCCAGGTCAGCCTAGGCTAGAACGACACCCTACCTCAACAACAACAACAGTCTCAAGTCCTGCCCCCAGTGGCACACTCGCCCAGCAAGGCCCCACCTCCCAAAGGCCCCACCTCCCAAAGGCCCCGCCCCCCAAAGGCCCCGCCTCCCAAAGGCCCCGCCTCCCAAAGGCCCCACCCGTAGGGGATCAAGTGTGAAGTCGCAACACAAGCACATGAGGCTATGGGACATTTTACTTTGAAACCACCGCACAGAATGATAGTCGGTTTCCTGTCACTGAAACAAGTGCCTGAGATAGTCTGATAAGGAGGAAAAGACTATTGGGCTGACTCTTGATTGTTGCCTGGCCCTGGGGCAGTGCAGAACATCACTGTGGGAGTGGGTGATGGGAACGTACTTATCCCGTGGTAGCTGGGGATTGAAAGGGGGAAAAAAAAAAGAGGACAGGCTGAGGTGTCCACATTCCCTTCAAGGGCATGTTCCAATGGCCTAACTTCTTCCCACGAGGCCCCACCTCCCAAAGGCTCCACCCCCTTCCAGTAGTACCGTCAGATGGAGAGTATGCCTTTAGCACATGGTATCTGGGAGACGGTTCACGTGGAAGGTATGCGTTCTTTGTGTCTGGAACTGAGGTAAATCCAGCCCTCACAACACCACTCTGAGCTGCTGGCTGCCCCAGACGCAAAGCCCTGTGACGATGGCCCAGTGTTGGTGGTCGGGGCCTTCCTTCCCCCGGGTGACAAGATATATTCAAGAGCCTATACTGGGGCTTAGCAGAGGCTAACTGTTGCATTCTGACCCTAAGCATGATGAAAAGAGTGGTATAAAAATACCTCAAAGTGTAGAAGTTAAAAGACCACCAGACTCCTACCCTCTCTCTCAAAAAAAAGTGACAATGGGGTTGGGGTGATAGCACAGTTGATAAATGCCTACAAGTATGAAGACCTGATTTCTGTCCCAGGTATCCACGCAAACACTGGTATGAGGGGGAGAGAGAAGTCACCAGTGAAGATACTCAACAGTGGACATTGCAAGCCTTGTATTTGGCCAGCCAGGCCAAATGAGCCAACGGGTGCAATAGTGGCACATCTGTCATGGTGGCAAGCACCTGCCCTCTAATTGGACTGGAGGCCCACTCCATGGGAGGGAACACATCCCTGATACTGAAAACCTAAAACAGGGGTGGTCATGAGCCCTAGGGGTATAACATCTGCTGCTGTCTGGCTAAATGTATATACAATGCTCACCAAACTGCCCAGTAAGCACTTCTCTTAAGGTTCATACCTATATATTAATGCTACTCTCACTGTTGGTAGAGAATCTTCTCTTTGCAGATGGCAATGACCTTGGGATGACTCAGAAGGCACCATTGTGCTGGAAAGAAGTGACAGGAGTGCTTAGCACTGCAATATCTCCATCACACCTTCCAAGACTCAGGGTCCATGGCGGAAGAGGTGGCAGAAAGAATGTAAGAGCCAAAGGAAGGGCAGGAGTCCCTAAAACGTGCTCCCCCAGACCCAAAATGGCCCAGATATCCATGACCTCACAGTGCCTGACACTACCTACACAAGACCATCATAAGAGAAGGAAACGATGATGACATCAAAATAAAAGAGAGACTGATTGAGAGGGGGAGGGGATATGATGGAGAGTGGAGCTTCAAAGGAGAAAGTGGGGGGAGGGAGGGCATTACCAGGGGATATTTTTTATAATCATGGAAGTTGTTAATAAAAAAAAATAAAAAAATCTGGGCATGATGGTCTGTGCCTATGATCCCAGCACTGGAGAGTCAGAGACAAGCAGATCCCTGCAGTCCTCTGGCTAGCTAGTCTAGTTTACCTTGGGAGCTCTAGGTCAGAGATAGAGCCTATCTCAAAAACAGGTGGATTTTATTTCTGGGGACAACACCTAAGGTTGCTCTCTGACCTCTACACATGCACACACACATATGAAAAATATAAATAAATGGATAAATAAAATACATATGGTGTCAGGTGTCCAGAATGCACAGAAATAAAGGTGGTTATTTTGTTTACAGAGTCAGTTCACCCTCAGAGATGTTCAAATACTTTGCTTTGGTCTCCTTTAGTGTTTGCGTAGAGCCGGGTTCTACCTGGGTTCACACGTGTGATGTTTCTTGGAGCTCGTGAAGTGGAAGTCTGCATCGGTGGGCTGTAGCAAGAGTGGGCTTCCCTGACGTGCCTCCTCCTTCTCGGTCACCCAGAATCATTAAGGGTTGCTTCTACTTCGTGTGTCTTCTGAATTTAATGCGTTGGGTAGGAGCGTAGCTCTTGTTCCTGTCATGCTTACTTGGACCTCTATTGGCTATTTCAAGACAAAAAGAGTCACAATGTATTTGGTATTTAAAAAGATAAGTAGTTTGGTAGAGGCGAGAGGATCAAGAGTTCAAGGCCAGCCCTGGTTATATAACAAGTTTGAGGACAGTTTGGGCTACATGACACTGTATGTCTCAAAAGCAAAAGCAAAACAAATTAAAAAAAGATAAGTAAAATGTATAGCAACAAAATACAAGGTATGGGAGAAGATAAGTAGAAATGCACTATTATAAGGTTTTTTATAGTGTGGGTGAAATGATGTAATGTTACTTGGACGTGGACTGTGATAAGTTGAACATTTACCATGTAAGGCCAAAGAAACTAAGGAAATCTCAAACAAAAAGCCAACCTAACAAATGAAGGGAATGATAATAGCAACAACAGAAGAAGCAAGGTGATAAAAAGGACAAAACAACTCAGTCTTGACAGACATGGGCTGGGGAAATGGCTCAGCAGTTAAAGACACTTGCTCGCAAAGCCTGCCGGCTTGGGTTTGACTCCCCAGGACCCACATAAAGCCAGATGCACAAAGCGGTGTAGGCATCTGGGGTTCATCTGCAGTGGGACGAGGTCCCGGTGCACCCATATTCTCTCTCCCAAATAAATACCCATGGATTGAAGGCATAAATGTTGATAGGGTAAAAAGGCAAGACCCTTATGTTATCTCTAAGGACCCTATCTCATATAGAAAGACATAGTAAGGGTGGGGGAGTAGCTACAACACAGGGCTGGGCTGTAGGTCAGAGGGTAGCATGCCTGCCTAGCATGCACAAACCTCCCCATTCAATCCCCGGCACCACGTAGACCAGGAAGGGTCTGGGTAGCTCACATTTGTAATCCCAGCACTAGGAGGTGAAGACAGAAGTGCAAGGTCGTTCTTGACCATAACAAGTTCAAGGCCAGCCTGGACTACATGACAACTAACTCAAAAACAGAAAAGAAAATGACGGCAGAAACCTTAATGCCAAGAATGGTACCATGGTCCCATACACAAAGTCAACTTCAGAACCAAGAATGTGACCAGGGATAAAGAGAGACTCTTTATGGTGATAAATAGGCCAATTAATCAAGAAGCCATTAGCATCCTAAATGTGTATGCATGAGGCATTAAGGCCTCAAAATATAAGTGGCACCAGCTAAAGCCTGAGAAATAGACAAATCTATGGTTATAGTTGGAAACCTCAACATTTCTCTCTCGGTAATTGAAAGGACAAGTACACGAGAAATCAGTAAGAATAGAGAAGCGTTGAACAATGCTATCAATCAAGCCGACCTAATTGACATTTATAGAACTGTGCACCCAGCAGCAGAACGCTCGCTGTCTGGAAGCACTCAGGAAATGTTTACCCAGGCAGCGCATTCTGGACCGTAAAATAAAACATGGGAGAACAAAAACCACATACGTATTTTCTGTGAGCACAACAGAAGAAGGGCATTGGAAATCAGTAACGGAAAGATATCGGGAAAATCTCCATATAATTGGTAATTAAATGGAAAACTCCTAAATACACGCTGGGCCACAGAAAGTAAACCACGGCGAAATGAGAAGGCATTTGTACACATAGAAATTTGTGGGGTGCTCCTCAAACTGCGCTTACAAGGAAATGTATGGCACTGAATGGCTGGATCAGAAAAGAGGTCTTAAATCAATTATGTAAGTTTTATCTCCAGAAATTCCAAAAGCAAGTGAGTCAAAAGTAAACAGGCGAAAAAGCAAGAGATGCAAGGGTAACGTTTTAAAAATAAAGACAAGAGAGGGGATAAGGAAAAGGGAGGGAAGGATGGACAGGGGTAAGGGGAGAGAGAGAAACAAAATGAAATCTGGTTCTTTGAAACTAGCAATAAAATTGGCAAACAAACCACTACCTATAGTAACCAGAAAAGATCAGAGGGAGGAAAGACTTAAATTACCAAACAAGACTGGGGCAGGGCTGTCACAAAGAGCTCCACAGATATTAAGAGCTAAATCTAAGATGATTGTAAGGGGTGAGGGATGGGGAGATGACTCAGTGGATAAGGCACTTTGCCATACAAGCATGAGTACCTGACTTCAGATCCCCCGGCCCCACATAAAAGCCAGAAGCGGTGGCAGGTTTCTGTAAGCCCACCAAGAGGGAGGAAGAGGCAGGACAATCTCCCAGAAATTCCCTGACCAGCTAGTCTAAAGAATGGAGCGGTAGGCAATAGAAGATCCTGCCTCCAGATGGAGTGGAAGGTGAGTGTAGACACCTAAAAGGTGTCCTCTGTCACCTACACATGTGCTGTGGTACACACACACACACACACACACACACACACACACGAATATTCCCACAGATTGTTGGACACATTGCTCAGCTGGTAAAGCGCGCTTCTCACACAAGCATGGCAATCTGAGTTTGGACTCCCAGGACCCATACCAAAGCCAGGAATGGTGGCACACACCTGTAACCCCAATGCTGAAGAGGTGGCGGCAGGTGTATCCCTGGAATGTGATGGCCAGCTAGTCTAGCCAAACTGATGAGCCCCAGGTTCAGAGAGAGCCACTCTCAAAAGCTAAAGGTGGTGCTGGTGGGGTTGGGGGTGGAGAGATGGCCTAGCAGTTAAGGCACTTGCCTGCAGAGCCTAAGGACCCAGGTCCGATTCTACAGGACCCACATTAGCCAGATGCATATCATGGTGCACGCGTCTGGAGTTAGTTTGCAGTGGTGAGAGACCCTGGCACACCCATTCTCTCTCTCCCATCTCTAATAAATTTAATTAATTAAATTTAAAAAAACTAAAGGTGGGGAGTGATCGAGGAAGACGCATGAACCTCTGGCCTCTACACACACACACACACACACACACACACACACACACACACACTGCACACATGCACATGCAAAAACAATGTTGCGGGTACTGAGTATTTTCCTCATGCCTTTTGCACGTTTGTGTATCTTTAGGGAAATGTCTCCAGAAATGCTTCACCCGTGTAAGCAATTGAGTCATTTGTGTCTGTATTTTGTGTGTGTGTGCATGTGTGTGAGTGTGGGCGTGCCCAGCGGGGGTCTGAGGACCACTTCCGGTGTGTGTCATCCCTCCCACCTTCTCGGAAGCAGCGTCACTGCTGCCTCCATCAGGCTAGCTGGCCCAGGAGCTGCAGAGTCACCCTTTTGTCACGGCCTCCCTTCCAGGTCTCCGTCGTTTCGCTTCTCTGTGGGATCTGAACGTGGCTAGCATGGCCATCATGAATTCACTGAGCCATCTCCAGTGTTCTTTGGACGTTCTAAATGTTTGTCACATCAGATGCATGCTTTGACAATCCCTCCTGTCATTCTCTAGGTTTCTTTTTGTTTCCTTTAAAAAAAAATTATATTTATTTACTTGAGAGATAGAGGAAGAGAGTGGGCGCACCAGGGCCTCCAGCCACTGCAAATGAACTCCAGATACATGTGCCACCTTGTGCATTTGACGTACATGGGTCTTGGGGAATTGAACCTGGGTCCTTAGGTTTTGTAGTAAAGCGCCTTAACCTCTAAGCCTTTTCTCCAACCCTCTTTTTGCTTTCTTTAAAATATCTTTTGATGTACAAGTTTAGCATTTTGATGCAATTTAATTCTTATGTACTTATTTGGGAAGGGAGAGAGAGAATATGAATGTGTGCCTCAGGGCCACTAACCACTGCAAACAAACTCCAGACACATGCATCACCTTGTGCATCTGGTTTTACATGCATACCATGGAACTGAACTCAGGTCCTTAGGTTTTGAAGGCAAGTGCCTTATCCAGCGAGCCATCTCTCCAGTCCCACAGTGCAATTGCTGTATGGTGTTATGTGGTTATTTGTGCTGTGGATATCACTGCTAAGAGACTGTTGCTTAACCCAAGGTTGAGAAGATTCACACCCATGTCTCTTCCCGAGAGTTAGAGTTCAGCCCATGCATTTAGATTTTTGATGCAGTTTGTTAATGTTTTTGTATGTGGAGTATGTTGTGTGTGTGTGTGTGTGTGTGTGTGTGTGCGCAGAGGCACACACCTTATGTACTCTCATTGGTGTGTTTCCTTGAGATGGTCTCTCTGTTTCTGTGGTCAGATTTGCTGACCAATGAGCCCCAGCAATTCCCTAGTCTCTGCTCCCCACAGGGCTGGGGTAACCAGTATGCATGGTTATGCCCAGCTGTTTACAGGAAATCAGGGCTATTCGGGCCCTTTCAGGCCCACATGCTTGTGCAGCAAGTTACCCCAGAGTCATCTCCCAGGCCTCAGTTGGTTAATTTTTGTGAATGGCATGAGGGATGGCCCATTCTTCCTTTGCCACATGCCTATCTAGTTGTCCCAGCACTAGCTATGGAATAGACTCTTCTTTCTTCCCCTATTGAATGGTGCTTGTATTCTTAATGAAAATCAATTGGCCATACATGTAAGGGTTTATTTCTGGACTCTCATTTATATTCCCTTGTCCTCTCTGTCTACCTTCATCGTCAGTACCGCAACTGTCTCTAGTCCACTGTGCTTAACGATAAGTTCTGAATTCAGAAAGTGTGAGTCTTTCACCTTGCTCTTCTTTGTCAATGTCACTTGGGTTATTTTGAGTCTTCTATATGAATTTTAGTGTCAGCTTGTCCACTCGGGGAAGCTCTGCTCTCTTAACAATGTCAAATATTCTTATATGTGAACATGGAATATCTTTCCAATCTTTCAGTTCTATAATATTTGTCAGCAATATTATGCCATTTTTTTGGTGTACAAGTCTTTTGTTTGTGTTGTTAAACATATTCCTCAGGCTGGAAGGATGGCTTAGCAGTTAAGGTACTTACCTGCAAAGCCTAAGAACCCAGGTTCAATTACCTAGTACTCACATAAGCCAAATGCACAATGTGGTGCATGTGTCTGGAATTCATTTTCAGTGGCTAGAGGCCCTAGTGCACCCATTCTCTCTCTAATAAATAAATCAAATATTTTACTAAAACAACATATTCCTAAGTACTTTATTCTTTCAGTGCTATTGTAAATAGGATTGTTTTCTTTCAGTTTCTAATAACTTATTACTATCCTACAGAAGAACAGTTGATTTCTATCAATGGATCTTATGTATTTTTCCTAAAGTCCTTTTCTGGCTGTACTGCGCATATGCACATGCGTGTGCATGTGTGCACGTGCATGTGTGTGTGTGTTGGCCTTTTCTCTATATAACAGTGTCTACAAATAAGAATAGTTTTACAATTTGCTTCATAATATGGATGCCTTTTATTACTGTTTTTTTTTTCTTGCTCAGTTCCTATGGCTAGAATCTCCAGCACAATGCTGAAAAGAAAGAGTGCTGGCAGACATTTTTGTCATCTTTCTGACCTTAGAGCTCTCGTCTATATTTTTAAGCACTGATGCTATAGTTTAAAGCCTTCTCATAAGGAAAATGTCAGGCTCCAGGTGGTTTAACTGCTTAACTATATCAAACATTTAAGAATTGAATGATGTGCCGGGCATGGTGGCGCACGCCTTTAATTCCAGCACTTGGGAGGCAGAGGTAGGAGGATCGCTGTGAGTTCAAGGCCACCCTGAGACTACAGAGTTAATTCCAGGTCAGCCTGGACCAGAGTGAGACCCTACCTCGAAAAAAAAAAAAAAAAGACTTGAATGATGCCAAATCAATGGAAACTTTACTGGTCAGTCATAGAGGAGGAGAAAATATGTCCTTTTTCCTTTTATGGGGTAGCAGTATCTTAATGTTAAAACCAAAGGTAGTTGGCTGGACAGATGGCTTAGTGATTAAAACACTTGCCTGCAAAACCAAAGGACTCAGATTCTGATTCCCCAGGACCCATGTAAGCCAGATGCAGAAGGTGGCGTATGCATCTGGAGTTAATTTGCAGTGGCTAGGGGCCCTGGCACACCCATTCATTCCCTCCCTCCCTCTCTCTCTCTCTCTCTCTCTCTCTCTGTATCTGCTTCTTCATATCTATCTCAAATAAATAAAAGTAAAATATTAAAACACCACACCAACACAAAATCCCTAAACAAAGTATTATAGACAGATCTGGAAATTTTGTGCACCGGGAGGAGACCGGAGCAGAGGAGAATGTCAGGCGTCGTCTCTCACTCGCTGGTGTCTCTCCTTGTCTGTAGGAGCTAGCCCCATGATGCAATCGAAGTCAGTGAGATCTTCAGTTCATCAGAGAGTTCATATCTGATTTTTAAATTTTTTTATATTATTTATTCACAAGTAGAGAAAGATAAAGAGACACAGAGAGAGTGGGCTCACCAGGGCTGACAGCCACTGAAAACAGACTCCAGATGCATGCCCCACTTAGTTCAATTCCCCAGTACCCATGTAAAGCCAGATGCACAAAGGTTTTTAGTCTCCATGCCTTAACCATTGAGCCACCTCTCCAGCCCTCGTCGCTGACATATTTTTTTTAATTTTTAATTTTTATTTATTTATTTATTTGAGAAAGGGAAAGTAGGGGAGAGAGAGAGAGAGAGAGGGAGGGAGAGAGAGTATAGGTGTGCCAGGGCTTCCAGCCACTGCAAATGAAATCCAGATGCATGTGCCACCTTGTGCATCTGGATCCTGGGGAATCGAACTGAGTTCCTTTGGCTTTGCAGGCAAGTGCCTTAACCACTAAACCATCTCTCCAGCCCTGCTGATATATTTTTTTAAAGTTCACATCACAAGATATGATATATGAGAAATTAATTCACAAGTAGGAGTTTCTTTAAGTTGGCAAGGCTGTTTAGACATTCGAAAACTCAATGTATTCAACTATCTTACTAGGCGAAGAAAGAAAAATACAAATATGTGTACAAAGGGTGTTGTTCATGATTTAAAGGAAAAAGGAAAAGACGGCCTATACAAACTAGGAATAGAAGGGGGCTTTGCCAACCCGAGAAAGGGCGCCTATGAACCACAGAGCCAGCATCACAATGTTCAAATGCTGCTTCCCACTAAGTTTGGGAATAAGCACAGATTTCTGTTCTCCTCATTTCTACTGGACAATGTAAGAGATGTCTAGGCAGTGTGAGTTGACAAGAAAAAAGAAAGAAAAACCTCACAGATTGGAAAGAAGAAAAAATAAAGCTATTTCTCTCTATCTCTCATTTTTGCAAATTATATCATCTGTCTATGCCGAAAACCTGAATGGATCAACAAAAAAAGCTGTGAGGATTGATTAGTGAGGTCGGCATGGCAACAAGATTCAAGGCTAATACACAAAATCAATTCTATTTCTGTGTAATGGAAATGAATAATTGGAAATGCAAATTTAAGAATACCATTTACAATAGCATGAAAAATGGGGAATACTTTGGAATAAATTTAGTAAAATATGTGCAACTCCTCTACACTAAAACTACAAATTATTACTCATAGCAATTAAAAAAAAAACTGTTCTAAGTAAACAGCGAGCTATGATGGGTTCATGAATCAGAAGACTTGATGGTGTTCACAGATTCAATGCACTTGCTAGCAAAACCCAGCAGGGTATTTACAGAAATTGACAAGCCTGCTCTAAAATTCACATGGATTTCAAATAGCCCAAACAGTTCTGAGAAATTTTTTTTTTTTAAAAAAAAGAGAGATCTGATTATACGAAATCTCAAGCTTTACTAATGGGGTACAAATAAGCCAACGTAGAGCTGCGCAGTGGTGGGGGTGAATACTATAGAGCAGAACGGACAGCCCACCCACAGAACCAGAATAGATAACCGACCTGAAGAGAGTCAAAAGAGACAAAGCCTTTTTCTCCTGGGGAAAACAGAATCATCTCTTCAGCAAGTGACTCCCAAGGAGTTGGGAATTCACGGAGGGAAAATCTGTCCTTATTTCATGTCACGCATACACAAAAGTTGAATCATAGACCAAAACGTAGGAGCTACAGTCATGATACAACAGGAAAAGTCATTGTGATTTGAGTTCATCAGAGATTTCATCTTTTTTTTTAACATTCATATTATGAGAGAAAAAGTAAAATGGATTTCATCAAAGCTAACACTTTTGATCTTTAAAATTAACTAATGAAATTCAAAGGCAGGTAATAGGGCTCGAGGAATGGCTTGGTGGTTAAGGCACTTGCCTGTGAAGCCTAAGGATCCATGCTTGACTCTCCAGATCCCACGTTAGCCAGATGCACAAAACTGTGGCAAGCGCAAGGTCACACACACCCACTAGGTGGCAAAAGCATCTGGAGTTCAATTGCATTGACTGAGGCCCTAGTGTGCCAATTCTCTCTCTCTCACGCTCTTTCTCTCTCTCTAAAAATAAAAAAATAAAATAAAAAAATTCTTTAAAAGACAGGTAATAGACCTAAAAAATATTTATAATGAATTCGTACAGCTAAAAAGCAATTCAATGCTGTTAAAAAGTTAAACAGGCTGGAGAGGTTGTTCAGTGGCTAAATACAATTGCTTCCAGAGCTTGATGGCCCAGGTTCAATTCTCCAGGGCCCACATAAAGCCAGATGCACAGGGTGGCACATGTGTCTGGAGTTCATTTGCAATGTCAGGAGACCCTGGTGCACCCATTCTCTCTCCTCTTGCAAATAAACAATAAATAAAATATTAAAAAATTTAAACATATTTGCTGGATGTGATGGTGCAGGCCTTTAATCCCAGCACTTAGGAGGCAGAGGTAGGAGGATCGCCGTGAGTTCGAGGCCACCCTGAGACTACATGGTGAACTCCAGGTCAGCCTGAGCTAGAGTGAGACCCTACCTCAAAACCCCCAAAAGAAATAAATAAATAAATAAATTTAAACATACATATGTTTTTAGCAAAGATACAAAAGATGTAAACTAAACACATGGAAAGATGTTCCACAGCTTTAAAGCCATCAGGGAAATGCAAGAGACATTGCAGTGATATTCTTTACACACTGACTAGGATGGAGGATATAGTCTGGTGACACACTGGCAGGGCTGTGGAACTCCTGTATGTCACTGGCGGGATTATGATCGTCCAGTCACCCTGGAGAAACTGCTTGACAGCTGCTTGTAAAGTTAAACAGAACCTGTAGTATGACATAACTCACTCTTGTATAGCCAAGAAGAATAGAGTGCTCACAAGAAGAATCTACTTGAGTGTTCATGACAATTTTGTTCATAATAGGTGTCTAAAGACAACCCAGATGTATGTTAGATGGTGAACAGATCAACCGATTGCGGCATATCCATTCGGTGGAATACTAGTCAGTCATTAAAAAAGCACCAACTGGGGCTGGAGAGCTGGCTTAGCAGTTAAGGCGCTTGCCTGCTAAAACCTAAAGGCCTAGGTTCAGTTCCCCAGGACCCATGTAAAGCCAGATGCATAAGTTGGCACAAGCATCTGGAGTTTGTTAGCAGTGACTGGGGGCCCTGGTGCATCGATTTTCTTTCCAGATAGATAGATAGATAGATAGATAGATAGATAGATAGATAGATAGATCGATCTGCCTCTTGCCTCTTTCTGTCTCTCATAAATAAAGAAAGAAATAAGTAAATACAATGATTGAGATGGGGAGGTAATATGATGGAGAATGGAATGTCAAAGGGGAAAGTGGGGGGTGGGAGGAGGGAGGGTATTACCATGGGATTTTTTTTATAATCATGGAAAATGTTAATAAAAATTAAAGGAAAAAAAGAAAAAAAAAGAAATAAGTAAATAAATAGAAAAATATTTAAAAAGCACCGACTGTGCCTATATAGCAATGTGGATAAATTGCAAATCCATTATACAAGGTTTAAGATCTCAGACATAAATGAGTACATTTTGTATTATTTCGTTCATACAAAACTTGAGAGAAGTTAGCCTCTGGTCAGCTTCCTGACATTATAATGCTATCGGGGACTGCCGTTGGAGGGGATGTGACCGTGGTGATGGAAATGTTCTGTGTTTAGGTGGTGGTGGTGGTTACATGGCTGTATATAATTGTAAAACCCACCAAATTGTGTCCCTAAAATTGGTGCATTGTATTACAGATAAATCACATCTCCACAGGGCAAACCAGTTCCCCAGGTGATTCTAGTGTGCATCTAGGGCTTCCTTGCAGGAGAAACACTGAGGCTTGGGGAAGGGAAAGTGCCCCGAGGTGCTATAGGCAGTGTCTGTCCAGCAGAGGGTGAAGGGACGGGCCAGCGGTGTGACTGAGTTGTGCTGATCAGACCATGGACACTGTGTCTTCTGCCCCCAAAAGCTTCCCCACTGCATCGTGGTTAAGGGAGACATGGTAGTTGGTGCTTAAAGGGAGGCAGGATGAGTACAGGTGCCAGTTCAGGCTCTGAGACAGCCTGTGACCCCCACTGGGGAATAGGGGTACGGGTGGGCATCTGAGCTATTGACCAGTATGGTAGACTTTGCCACCTCCAGTGGATGGGTGGGTGGGTGGGTGGATGGATGGATGGATAGATGATAGGTAAGTAGGTATGTTAGATAGATAGGTGAGCAGTTATATAGGTGTGGATGATGGGTGAATAGATGAGTAAGTAGATGGGTATAGATGGATGGATGGATGGATGGATAAGTGAGTGGGTAGATGGGAATGGATGGCTAGATGGTGGTGAGTAGATGGGTGGGTGGGAGGATGAACACCACTGGCAAAGGGAGCAGGCCTTGGACGTTCAGAGGACTGCCCACAGACCCCCTGAGGACTCGGAAGAAATGGGACTGTAAGGCCCCAGGCTGGGGCACTGAGTCCCAGTCTGCACTCGGAAGCTTGAAACACAAACAGGGGATGGAGTACGGTTTTCCTGAGGCTTCCTCCTCCTCTCTAAAGTGACCAATCCCAGACCAAGGGGAGGGGTAAACAGCCTCCTGGGGGTGACTGCCCTGCTCTGAGCTTCACTGTGCCTGTCTGTACAACGAGAGCAAGAGCCGGCTAGCGCCTTCACCTGCAGAAAGAATTAGAGAAGACGTGATACCACCCCGCCCCCTTCCTGACATGCACATCCCTGCCAAGCTTCCACCTCAGGCCCACACCCCCCAGTCAGTGCTCGGCAGACCCTCCATGGCCTGATGGTAGGTTTCTGGGGTCCCCCTCTCCCCACCTCTTTCCAGTTCCAGAAAGCAAACAAGTGCGAGTGAGGAGCACGTCCCGTGGATACGGATATATTGGGGCACCGTCATTTAGCCCCGGAAGCCTGCTTCAGACTACACAGTGCCAGTGCTTTCCCTCCCTCCCTCCCCCCAGGGACTCTTGAAATACCCAGGACCCGGTTTCTAGGGTGTCTGATTATTTCCCCAGCCTACTCAGCTAATGTGACGATGGTAGCAGCGACAAGGAGGGCCTTTTCATTTTTAACCATTCCAGCTGCGCAGGAGAACAGCAGCCTGGCTCTGGGTTCTGGAGCTGACTGGCCCCCGCCAGGCAAAGGCAGTGGGATTGCACGCCTTCGCAGGGCAGCCTCACTCCCGCCAGACTGCTCCCCACTCTGCTCCCTTACCCAAGCAAGCTGTTACTCACCGGGTAGTCACTTTCCTCCCCAACACACCACTGCCACTCCTTCATTAATCACCTTGGCAGATACCATGCACCCCTCTCCTGGCATGTGTTTCTACATTCCTAGCACCGAGTTAACTAGTCTGGCATTTGCTGCTATTTCCGTATCACCCAGGGATGCCCCTGGCAGCAGCCACACGGCTCTGGCACAGGGAAGGTCTCTGGGCACATGTGTTCTCTCAGCATGCCCTGGATAGGGGCTTTACACATCCCTTCTAGCTCCTGTTTCATGCAGAACTGGGAGGCATCGCCCAGGGGCTCCTGCAAGGGCCTGCAGGGGCTGTCTGCATTGGATTTCATCCGACTGGACTGTATACTTGGCAGCAATTGATGCCGAATGTTCCTCTGCAGCCCAACATGGCCAAAGTAGAGCTCCGGATCCTGCTCCACAAAGGCTGCATTCCATCTCAGTAAACGACACCACATCATCTACTCACTTCGGCCAGAAAACCCTAGCCTCCGTCCCCTGCACCCAATCCTGCAGCTCCCCGGTGACTTGGGAGTTACCGAACCAGCTACCACTTTTCCTCTTTTCGGTGCATGTCTGCACAAGCTCTAGAAAGGGCTGTGGCGAGGGCTGTGGCCCACCCATCACTGTTTATGTGGAAACTGAAAGCAACGCCATTCTGAAAACAGTGTCCGTGGACCAAGACCCAGGTGTCGGCAGGACCCTTCTCCCTCGCTATCAGAGCATCTGTCTCTTGTCATCCCTGTCTTCCTGCAGCTCCCCTGCATCCCTTGGCTTATGACTCCAGTCACTGTAATCCCTGCCCCCAGAGTGGCCATGTGGCCTTCTCCTCTCCTATCCTTGTCAAATATCTCCCTGTCTCTTCTAGGAGCCCACGTGTGGCTGTACTTAGAGAAGTCCAGAGTTTACGCATTCCTGCAAAGTCCTTCGCACCATGTAAAGTAACATCAGAGGTCTTGAGGATCAAGCAAAGAGATCTGCGGAGTACCATCTTCTAGTCTTCACGTTGGTTTGACTCAGCAGTTCATGACTGTTCCAGAGGCCTCCCGGGCCGTCCGTATCCTGCCTCACTGGTCACTCTGCTCACGTGCCTGTGTGAGGAGACTCCAAAACAGGGCTCCTGCCCTCTGCTCTGTTGCTTAGGCTAAAGATGCATGAGTCATGATTGTCTCAAACATTTTAAAATTCATTTATTACAGAGAGTGTGTGTGTACGGGCACACCAGGGCATCTAGCCACTGCAAACAAATTCCGGATGTGAGCGTCACCATGTGCATCTGGTTTATGTGGGTTCTGGGGAATAAAACCTGGGTCCTCAGGCTTCACAGTCAAGTGTCTTAACCTCGAAGGCATCTCTCCAGGTCATTCGTTTTTTTAAAATATATTTATTTGCAAGTAGAGAGAATGAGAGAAGGAATGGGGCAAAGGCCTCAGGCTACTGCAATCAAACTCCAGATACATGCACTGCTCTGGGCCATCTGGCTTTATTTATGTACTAGGGAATCCAACTGGGGTCATTAGGCTTTGCAGGCAAGTGCCTTAACCACTGAGCCATCTGTCCAGCTCAAGTCATTCTTTGTACGTGTGTACATGTGTTCACAGGCATGTGGAGGCCAGGGGTTGATGTCAGGTGTCTTCCTTTATGACTTCTCCTTTTTTTTCTTTTGTATTTCAATGTAAGGGTCTCCTTCTACCCGAGGCTGTCTTGGCATTTACTATGTAGCCTCAGGGTAGCCTTAAACTCATAGTGATCCTCCTACATCTGCCTCCCAACTTCTCCTTTAAAAAATTACCTTTTAAATTTTTTACTTGTTTATTTGTCTTCACACGTGGGAGGATATGGGTTTCCAGGGTCTCTTGCCTTACTGGTATGTGCCATCATGCCCAGTTTAGGTGGTGCTAGGGATCCAACCCAAAGCTTTGCAGGCTACCCACACAGCTACAACCCCCTCCTCACCTCCCCTCTTCGCTCTCCCTCAGCGCTCCTTGTTCCTATGTGGAATTACCATCCAAACAAACTGCGTGCACACAGGTCATGCACTGGGGATGTAGGGGAATAGGCTAAATAGAGAACTTTTCAAAACATAATTATTATTATTTTTTTTACAATGACAGCTTCCCTCCACCCTACTTCAAAGCCTTTCAAGAGCTCCTTGGAATTCTCTTGTTAATGAGGAGCTTGTTCTTGAGCGACAAAGGTCTGGAGATTCCACCTGGCTCTCTGCTCCAGTCCCCCATCCTCCCCTCCATCCCGCCCCTCCCTTGCCAGGGCTGTTGTACAAAGGGCTCCCTCCTCCTGGAGCTGTCTTTCCTTCCCTCTCTTCTGGACGACTCTCACTTGCTCCTAAGCTCTCAGCGCAGGCAGGGATGCCTCATCCCGCAGACTGGGTAATACCCCCGCAGTGGGAGAACTTCCTGCTCA
Organism: Jaculus jaculus; assembly: GCF_020740685.1. Lineage (NCBI taxonomy): Eukaryota > Metazoa > Chordata > Mammalia > Rodentia > Dipodidae > Jaculus > Jaculus jaculus. Next base: position 12,478,254 of record NC_059119.1, on the reverse strand, counting down.
GAAATGTTAATGCAGATTTTGTTTTCATTTGATTCATGTCCATTCTCCTTGGGATGACAAGTCCTAGGGTGTTAGAGGTGGTGTCTGTTTTTGCTTCCTAGTTATCCTTAAGGCTGGGCATGTATTGCAAGTGTTAAATGTTTGTTGGGCGAATATATGCGTGTTGGATGATCCCAGCATATGCTTTGCCATGTTGCCTTAATTTTTTAAAGAGGGAAGTTCCCAATACTATATTTTTATGTAATTATCTATTTGAGAGAGAGAGAATGAGTACGCTAGGGCCTCCAGCCACTGCAAATGAACTCCAGATGCATGCGCCACCTTGTGCACCTGGCTTTACATGGGTCCTGGGGAAGCGAACTCGGGTCCTTAGGCTTTGCAGAAAAGTATCCTAACCACTCAGCCATCACTCCAGCCCTTCTTTAACTTTTTAAAATCAAATTAAATCCACCTTTAGCGCCCACCAAATAATATTTTTGTTTCAGATTTCCTCCTAAACCTTGAGCTGAACATGTGCTCCGGGCTTACAAGAATCTGGCATAACTGAAACAGGCTTGTGACATGTGTGTACTCTTGCTTGGTCTTGGCTTACGGCTTTAAGGCTGGTGGTGCTATTAAAGATTCCGTCCTTTCAATTGGCGAAACCAGCAAGGGTGATGTTTTCCTGATGAACCGGATACCAGCACAAAGGGGAAGGAGACCAACACAGAGAAAAACCAACTCCTACCAAATCAGAGAGCCAGAGCCTCAGAGGCCTCTAACACCTCAGCACCGAAGCAGACCACAAATGAACCCAACACGGCTCAGGGAAATTTTGTGGAAGAGGGGGTGGAAAGAATGTCAGAGTCACATGTTGGGCCATGATATGCAGAGACATGTATCATACCAATACCTGTGGGCTAACGCCACAATGCACGACCTATTTACATCAACAAGGAGGGTCCAATGGGAGGGGGTAGATCATGGATGAGCCTAAACAATGGTACCAAACTGCCTGTATTTGCTGAAAAGAAAACTAAAAAATTAAATTAAAAAAAAATAGATTCCATCCTTTTAGTTTTGTTGCTGGGTTACAGAAATCTTCACCCTGTTATGCAGTGACCAGTCACCCACACAGCCAACCCATGTAGTTCCTTTGGAGGGGCTGAGACTCTTCCTCCATTCTTCCCCGGGGCGACTGGCACTGCCCTGCTCATATCAACACACAGTGACTGTTGGTTCTGCCCTCCTGAAATCCAGCACACACACACGTCTTCCTTCCCATGCTCCCTTTCCTCCACAAAGGACTTGGTTGTCCTAAGAGGCATGGCACAGACCTCTAACCTCAGAGGAGCTTGTCCACTCACTTAGGGGAGGAGAGTAGCTCACACACACACCGTTTGCTTCTCCTTCTGCATGGTGGCAGGGTCAGCCTTCCACCTCATCCTCCCCTAAAGGTGGACCAAATAATCTACAAACGTCTACAATAGTGACTTGCTACCAACTTTGCATAGTGCTTCCATTTGCAGACAATTAAAGTTGATTTGTGGGTATCTCCAAGGCTCCCTGCTCCCTGGTTGAAATCAGGCCTCTTTCCTTGGCATGTCGCTGTCCCCGGTGCTGATCTATCTATAGGCCATTTTTCTTCTAATCTTTATTCCTCATATAGCTTTTTGTTGTTGTTTTGTTTGTTTTGTTTTATTTTTTGAGACAGGATCTCATGTAGCTGAGGCTGGTCTTGAACTTGTGATATAACCAAATCTAGCCTTGAAATCTTGATCTTGCTGCCTCCACCTTCCAAGTGTTGGGAGTACAGGTATGTGCCACCACACCCGGCTTTATTATTTAACTTTTTAAAATATTTTATTTTTTTATTTATTGAAAGAGAAAAATATGAAAAGACAGAGACTGAGAGAGAAAATTGGTGCCCCAGGGCCTCCAGCTGCTGCAAACTCCAGACACATGCACCACTATGTGCATCTGGCTTACATAGGTCCTGGGGAATTGAACCTGGGTCCTTTGACTTTGCAGACAAATGCCTTAGCTGCTAAACCATCTCTCCAGCCCTTATTTAACTTTTTAATAGAGGGGGTTTTTAACCTATTGCAGAAGAAATAGAGTCATGTCTTTCACTTCCTAAGCCAGTTTGTTTAGCAATTCTGTCACGTTTCTGAAAATTCACATCTTTTCCCTGGAAAGTTAAGGGACAGTTGAGGGTCCACCCCATCCATACCCTTTCCAAGGACCAGCATGTCTAAAAGATGCTGGACCATGGCAGGAAGGTGGTGTGTGCTTGGCCAGCATGAAGCATAGAGGATCTCATTCGCTCACAGATTCTAGCAAAATGCTGAGTCCATTCCTCTCACTTTGAAACCTTTGAGTCATCTCCAGCTCCTCCATCCTTCTCACCCCATAGCCCACGAGGCTCCAAGGCCAGTTCCAAACTGTTGATTCACTTCTTAACACCCACTCCCACTGTGGCCTTTTGTCAGACCCTCATCTCTGAATCGCAGTGGCCTCCCTACAGGCTGGAGGGCTCCTATTGTGTCAAAGCGCCACGTCCAAACGCCTAATGTGGCTTCCTGCCAACCAGCCTGCTGGGTCCCTCCATGTTTGTGTGTGTGTATTTGAGAGAGGAAGAGGCAGTCAGAATGGGAGCACCAGAACCTCCAGCCACTACAAATGAACTCCAGATGCATGTGCCACTTGTGCATCTGGCTTAAGTGTGTACTGGGGAATTGAACCTGGGTCCTTAGGTTTCCCAGGCAAGTGTCTTAACTGCTAAGCCATCTCTCCAACCCCCTCCATGCTTTTATGCATGCTGTTCCTTCCATCTCAGTCCTCCCACTCTGCCTGTCTTTCAGCCCCAGGAAAGGTGCCCCCCAAAAGGGCAAAGTGGTGAGCAGGGCAAAGGTGCCAGGGAGGGCACATGGGAGAATGGAAGACTCTAGGACTTGGAGTTTTTGGTGTAAGTCAGGGGAGCATTCTGGGATATGGAATATCTTTAGATGGGACAGACTTTTAGGTATGATAGATAAGGCACAAAGGTGTGTGTGTGTGTGTGTGTGTGTGTGTGTGTGTGTGTTGGACAGGATCCTGGCCAGCAGCATGGGACATGGAGCAGGAGAAAGCTGAGACAGGAAGGACTTGAGAGAGGGACTAAGGCAGAGGTTCACAGCACAGGTCGCTGGCCCCGAAAGAGCAGAATCATATGGGGTCAGCTCCCTGCCTCTGGGTCCTTCCATGCCCCATCCAAAAAGAGCACCTCTTGCAGTCCGATGCCAGAGAGTCTCGCAGCTCTCTCAGGGCTACTTCCTTTCGGACTGCAGAACAAGCTGTGCCTCGATGTGCTCCAGGAAGCTGGTAGCCTAAGTTGTCCCCAGGAAGAGCAGGGCCCCAGGGGAGTCTGGGGAGCAGCAAGATCCCTGGTGGGATGTGGGGGGTTGGAGGTTGATGATGAGGCCGAAGAGGAAACAAGAACCTGAGGTGCAGGGGCCAGAAATGTACTACCAAGGACCAGCAAGGGCGTGTGTGTGTGCGTGTGTGTGTGTGTGGTACAGCTTGGGCATGAGGAGGGTGAGGTGGGGCTGAAGTCTGTGTTCGGGAGAGTGGTCCACATGGCCCAGCGTGCCCTTTGGATGAGCCCATGAGGATGGCAAGGCCACATGTGCAGGGAGCCAGGTCCCACGTGGATGAGTGAAACAGGCCAGATGCAGAGGACATATGGAGATTGGGGACAGGAAGATGGAGAGGATCCCATATAGCCAAGAACACCCACCACAACACGGGGCAAGCCAAGTGGAGGCTGGCTCCTGGGACAACTCCGTGGCTCTGGCTTGGCCTGATGAAATGTGTATGACGATGTCTTTAAAGTCCAGCCCAGCTGACATGGGAGAAGGGCACTGTTCAGTAACCCAGGGCGACAGCTGCCAAGAGCCACAGGGTCATGGTGGCTTCTTTGGTAATCTTGAGCTCCCCATCTTTCTGCCTCCCTAAGAACCTCAGGCACGCTCATCTTGCCTGCCCAAGAGCACTGCTCACCTCTCCGTCAGGAGGAGCTTCGAGAAGCTTGATTTCAGAGACAGCATGCTCTGGACCTGCCAGAGGACCTGGCTTCCAGTCCTGCAAGTGCCGCCACGTTGGAGCCCCTCGACAAAGCCCTGTGACTTTCCTCCTGGCTGCTCTCGCTTTGTCTGCAGCCCTGTCATCTGCCAACCCTTTCCTGCCTACAGAAGTCACGTCCGAGCTGTCCCCACTTCCTGCGGGGCTTGTGTGCTGGGGGTGACCCCCACCTCCCTGAGCCCCCTAATCCCTTTTCATCCGCTCTGGTGAGGTGGGCAGAGGAGGGATGCGGGCAGCCCAGCGCCATTGTCTGTGCTCCTTGAGACGTTTAAAGGGATTAGGGGCTGGGGGCTGGGCGAGGTGGCCTTCAGGGATGGGGGAAGCATGTTCAGTGGGCCAGAAGATATGACAGGTTTTTTTTTCTTCATTTCCCTTGTCCAGGGGGTTGGCGAGGGCAAGATAGAGGGTGTGGATAAGGGGGTCATCCAATTAATCCCAATTTAAACCCAATTTGGTCTCCTCCATCATTAGAGCAGCAGACTTGTTTACAGAGCAGATTATCTGTCCCAGGAGTTGATTGGTATCACTGGCTCTCCATCAGGGAGGAAAAGCTGGAGGGACAGGGCACTGAGCGTGGACACTGTGGGGCGTGGTGTAGACGGGGGGCGGGGAGCGTTCTTTCTCAGCCCAGGTCTGCCCCAACACCTCAGTTTTCCAGTCCATAAAATGGAGAAGTGTGTCTGGGAGCACCCTTCACTAGCAGACGTCACGTAGGTGAGGAGACAGAACACATTCATGAGGGAACCAAAAGGCGGTGCTGAAAGGGCTCCCCACACACCCCGCCACGTGGCTCTGAGGGGGGTCACCACTCGGTCTGTTCTGTGGTGATCTCAATGTCCAGTACGGTTGGTAAGGACCATCATGGGTGAATTTTCTGGAATGGGGATATAGCTCAGTTGGCAGGGTACTGGTCTATCACTCATGAAACTCTGGGTTCAATCCCCAGCACCTAATAACCAGATATGTGTAATCCCAGAGCTAGGAAGGCGAGGGCAGGAAGATCAGAAGTTCAAGGAAAGGTCACTGAGCATGGTGGCGAACCCCTTTAATCCCGGTGCTCAGGAAGTTGAGGTAGGAGGATCCTTTGTGAGTCTGAAGCTAGCCTGGGACTACAGAGTGAATTCCAGGTCAGCCTGGGCAAAAAGTGACCTTACCTTGGAAAGGAAAAAAAGTAAATTCAAGGTCATCCTTAGCTATATAGGAAGTTTGAAGCCTGGGCTATAGGAGACCTTGTCTTAAAAAGAAACATCTTCATAATTAAAAAAAAATTATGGGGGTGGGGAAACGGCTTAGCAGTTAAGGCATTTGCCTGCAAAGCCTCAGGACCCTGGTTCGATTCCCCAGGACCCATGTAAGTCAGATGTACAAGGGGGCACATGCGTCTGGAGTTCATTTGCAGTGACTGGAGGCCCTGGCGTGCCCATTCTGTCTTTCTCTCTGACTCTTCCCCTCTCTCTCTCTTTCCCTCTAATTCATACACACACACACACACACACACACACACACACACACACACACACGTACATACACAAATGCTGATGATCATGTAGAATAAGGCCCCATAGCCAGAAGATGTCACTGAAACTCTCCACAGGCCCCATCAGCATCTCCTTCCATACCCTACCCTGCCAGAGACCCCTGGGGGAGTTACCTGGGATGGCTTCACCTTGGCTGGGAATGGGCTAGAAGGCTCCTGGGGGACCCTGGATATAATTCCAAAGACACCAAATCTCTCCTGAGGAAATAACTTCTCCCACCAGGTGTGAATTCACATGGACTAGCTTGAGCTAATCCCAGGTGGCCTCCACCCCTTATCTTCATGGCTGTGGGAGCTCCTCCGCATCCCCTCAACCTCCCCATCTTGTTGCTATGACAAAATTCCTGACAAAAATCAGTTCAATGGGCTGGAGAGATGGCTTAGTGGTTAAGGCATTTGCCTGTGAAGCCTAAGGACCCAGGTTCAACTCTCCAGCTCCCACGTAAGCCAGATGCACAAGGGGGCACATGCACCTGGAGTCCGTTTGCAGGGGCTAGAGGCCCTGGTGCACCCATTCTCTCTCTCACTCTGTCCTTCTCTCTGTCTCTAATAAATAAATAAATCAGCTTAAGGGAGGAAGGGTTTAGCTTGCAGCTCCAAGGAGACAGTCTATCATGGCTCATTCCCCAAGCCCCTTTCTACTTCACTCCCCAGTTTCCTAGATCAAACACGTTGGGAATCTTTAGCTTTACAGCTGAACACAAAGGGAAAGCCAATATACATGATTCAGGAGCTGCCAACTTGCTTTCCAAGATGAGAATCTACAATGGGAACCTCTTCATAGGCAGATTGCCAACTCAGGGCTCAGCCTGGCCTCTTCAGCTATGGTACCTCACATCGGTCCTCCCCAGGACACCTCCAGCAGGAGGGGCCTGGCTGGGCCAGTTTGACTTTCCATTTCTGCCCTATCAGTTTAACTTTTGGTGCCCAGCAGCATTGAGAAGTAGCCGGAAACAAGTGGGAACATTGGTACCTGGGATGTCCCCTCCCAGTGCCCAGCTTTCCTGTGGCACCAGGGAAGGTTGCTTCTTAGAACTAATATGAGCCTTGGACTTCCTCCTTGGGAAGGACTCAGCCCTAAGCCGTGAAGAGGAGTGCAGGGAGGGAAGACAAAGACTTAACCTGCCCAAGTCAATATCAGGCAGGAAAAAATCAGGCTCTTGCCAAAAAAGGGAAGTTTTGTGTCCTGAGGGAATTGCATTAATTTTGGGGCAGTTTATTTATATCTACTAATATATGGGCAAACACACACAGAGAGACTGCAGTATTTGTTGTGAACGTAACACGCAGCATGAGAGCTTAAAGCCGACAAGTAAAATTTAGTTAGTGGGATGCCTTATTTCCAATTTATTACTTCTCACCAGGGACCCGCGCAGGCTGCAGGGCAGGAGAGCAGGGGACAGGGAGCGCGCTGGTGACCCAGGAACTGGCTGAATTATGAATCTCCATTCACAAGCCGTGAGAGATGGTATGCATTGCAACCTGAGTGGTTCAGAGCTGGGCCTGGGGCTGGGTGACCTGCCACCCTGTGAGTCTCAGCCCCCTCCACATTCTCAACACGCCCAACAGTAGCTTCCAAAAAACTTAAATAGTTTTGCCAGAGAAGACAGGGGGAATGGAGAATGAAGATATGGTCCAGACACACAATGGAATTCTCAGCAAGGGCATCAAACGCCAGGGAGACCCAAGACCCATCAGTACAAGAAGGAAAGAAAGCCTGATTGCCTAGTATGAGACAGGCCATCTTTATGTCATCTGCCAGGGCCCAGGAAGCATTACCCAGGAAGCAGCAGATTAAACCCGAGCGCTGCATTCACTGCCAGCCCGACACCCTCCTCCAGGGAGATGGCGGCAGACGCTGAGGAGACTCAAAACTCATCAACGCAGAAAACCAGAGGCTGCCGAGGGCTCCACACTCAAGGAGACTTCTGAGATGCCCCCCCCCCACCAAGGCTCAGAGAACATTGATTGCAGAAGAAGGGGTACAAAATGTAAGCAGCACTGTGGGTATAGGAATATCCTGAAGCAATGTCCCCCACTCCCATATTCGTGACCCTGCAGTGAATACCAAGAACCCCACTGAGGAGGGCCCTTGGGGGAAGGAGGCTGGGGGAGGAGACAGAAGAGTACAACCTGAAGGGACCATGACCAATATGCAATGTGTTCATACAGAAAAGTCCACAACTGATAATAATCATCACAATAATCACGACAGGGATAAACAGCCCCCCCCCTTTTTTCCAGGCAGGGTCTCGCTATAGCCCAGGCTGACCTGTAGTCCCAGACTGGCCTTGAACTAACAATGATCCTCCTACCTCTGCTTCCCAAATGCTGGAATTAAAGGACCTCCTCTTATATATAGTTTTTAACATTAGCGTCCCAAAGAACAACAAACAGAACCCACCATTTGTTCTCATTCTTCTGAGATCAAGCACCTGAGGAGGGTATTTCTCTAGAGCGGGCCTGGCTCACCCTTTGGCAGCTGGGAGGTTGAAGCCAAAAGAGAGAGGGGGGCACTAATTTATTCCTGGGGAAGCACAGTGTGATGGTTAACTGTGTGGGCTTTGAAACTGGGTAGGTTGTAGTGCATACCTGTAATCCCGGTACTCAGGAGGCTGAGACAAGAAGATTGTGAGTTCCAAGTCAACCTGGGCTACAAAGCAAGACCTTCTCTTTAAAAATGGGCCCCCCCAAAAAACCAAGAATATGCTTCAGAGCCAAGCTGAGATTCCAATAATATGTCTAAGTGGTTTTAAAAAAAAATTGCCTGAGCCTCAGTTTCCCCAGCTAAACAAATGGGAATTATTCAAGACAATGTGTGGGGTGAAGATCTAGCAAGGGTCATGCATTAACAAGGAAAGACACAGTATGGCTGCTAAAGTTGAAAAGTCATACTGTGATGCTGTGACCCAGTTTGTGGGGCCTCCACAGCCACCAGCCCTTCCTCCCTGCCACCTGCCTGCTGACCTCTTTCTCCTTGGGATCCTTACCCGGGCATCTCCTTCACCCTGTTCCTTCCAGATGTGCCTGTGAACAGGAGATGGGGTGGGGAATCTCAGCTCAACCCTCCACAGAACCAACAGCATCCGGGGAGGCACAAATTCTGTAGCACGCGGCAAGTTCTGGCCAGTCCGCCACCAAAGAATTTGATACAGTCACAAGCACACAGGTTTCTCCCCTGTAAACCTTCCCAGAGCCTTCCTCAGCAAATGGCTCTCTGCAAAGAGCATATGATATGGAATGTTTCCTAACTTACAAACCAGTTGGGACAGTGACCCCTGCTAGGATGAAGAGGATTAGGTCCTGGGCAAAGACTGCTGTGGGGGGTTGGGGGGAGACACCAGAGGACAATCTCTGTTCTCTGCGCCACTGGCTTAGGATCTTGGAAGTCCCTCTTGACCTCATAACTCTGCGACCCATCCCGGTGTGTATCTGGGACATACGAGGCACAGAAGAGACAGTCAAAGCCTCATGGCAAGTGGGAGATCACTCGTCCCGCGAACAGCTGGACAAGGACCTGGAGTGCACCCCTTCCCTGAGCCTCAGTTTCAACTTCTGTTCAGGGTTGTTCGGTTCAGGCTTTGCGCAGTTGGCACATCTGCAGGGCAGGACTCTGCTGCAGCTCCTGTGGTCCCCGCCACAGGCCATCCTGGGGACAGTGACGAAGATCCAGGCTTAATGTAGCTGGCGCGGATGAATAATTGATGACAAGGAGACATGATCCATCTCGGAGGGATGTGAGGAAGGGAGGGGTGGCCAAAGGGACTGGCCAGGGTATAGGGCAGACATTGAGCTCAGGTCAGGCTGGGAGAACTGGAACCGGAGGGGGTAGCCCAGGTGACTGGGCTTCCCATGGGGAGGGGGGATGCGCTTCCTTCTGGTTTGGACTACAGGGCCTACGATCCACCCAGTGGATCCTTCAGTTGGGTTATCCTGCCTTAGTGTCTCCAGAACATGGAGAGATGGGGTAAGGGTCCCTTCAGAATGCTGGCCTGGTGTGCTCAGGATGTTCCTGGTGGCTGCCCGTCATCTCCCTGTCACCAGGGGAGAGGGACCTGGCTTGGGGAACCTGAAGGCTGGGCCAGGCCTAAGCTTTAGAGGCAGACTAGACATTTCTGTCACTGAAGGCCCTTGAGGCATGTGGTGGATGGGTACAGGGCTTGGGGCTCTTTTGAGCCCCAGGGATGAAGTGGAAGGCAGGAGGGGGTCCAGTGGCATCCAACCCATCCCAGAGAGTCCTTGCCTAGTCAGTGTTCACACCAGCTTATTTCTGGGGGTCTGTGGGAGGTGGCAAACCCTCACGTGCCTTGCACCCCCACTGCCAGCTTTGCAAGAGGGGAAAGGGAGGGTGTCAGGACACAGCAGCTGTCAGCTGTCAGCTCTGGAGCTGTCAATCTCAGACAAGTCATCACAACTGAACGGTGACCTGTGAGTTCACTCACAGCCCCACAGGGCCCTTCTTCTCTGGTGGGCCGCCTTCCCCGGGCCCCTGCTGCCGGGCTGGAGAGCCGGCCATGCTGCTGGCAGGGGGAGCTGCGAGGCTGGGGGGGAGGGGCGAGAGCTGGCTAGGGTAGCCAGGTGATTCATATTCCAGCCAGCAGTTTCATTTAATCCTCATGCGCACACCAGAAGAGGGGATCGTGTTTTACCTGTGTGACCTACAGCAAGGGACACCAGGAGGTCACCTGTCCACGTTTGCACAGTAGCAGTCCATGTTGTCAGGACCCCATCTGTCCATTACCCGTCTCCCCTCTGCTATTAAACAGACACTTTGTACGGTCTGTAACAAGTTTTGCTCAACTCTGACTTTCCATCAGAATCCCAATGAAGAAATCTTGATACTTAGGGGTTCAAAGGAAAGAAAATAGCAAAGACCCTGGGGGCGGGAGGGAACATGACCCTTCAGAGTTGTGTGTGTGTTGGGGGAGAATATGTGCTGTATGGTTGGAGTCTGGAGTCGGAGGAAGCGGGAGGAGAGGGGAGGCTGTTGTCCCTCAAAGCTTTAGTGAGGAACATCTGGGGCAAAGGCTTTCAAGCGAGCAAGTGGCACAGCTGGGCTGATATGATATATAAAGGGAATGATCTCTTTAGACTGAGAGGGGAGGGCAGATCTCTTCTGACTGGGGGAGAAGAGCAGTCTGAGTGAGGCTGGAATTGGGGAGTATAGGGGAGACCACAGTATCCATTCAAGCAAAGATAGTAAGATCCTATGCCAGGAGTGTGGCCGTGTCTTTCAGTCTTCTGTCCTCACCGACAAATACCAGAGATGATACGCAGCTTATGAAGAAAGGGTAATTTTAGCTCAAGGTCTCTGAGGTGGTTGCTTGGGCCATGCATGATGGTAGCAGTGTGCAGCAAAAGCTTGTTTCCTGGGCTGGAGAGATGGCTTAGCAGTTAAGGCACTTGCCTGCAAGGCCTAAGGACCCAAGTTGGTTTTTCCAGGTCCCATGTAAGCCAGATGCACAAGGGGGCACACATATCTGAAGTTCATTTGCAGTGGCTGGAGGCCCTGGCACACCCATTCTCACTAGCTCTCTCTCTCTCTCTCTCTCTCTCTCTCTCTTTCTAATAAATAAATAAAACGAAAAAGGAAAAGAAAGAAACGTGTTTCACTCGTGGAAATCAGAAAGCAGAGAGAGAGAGAGAGAGAAAGAGTGAGGGAGAGCACACACTGAAATCCCAATGTCCCCTTTGGGGGCAACCTCCAACGGCCTGGCTTCCATCCTGTAGACCCCCCGCTCCTAGAGTCCCACCACTTGACAACAGAGCCACAGACTGGCAGTAAAGCCTTTAGCATGTGGACCTTGGGGAGACATTCAAGATCCAAACCCTGGGCTAGGAAGATGGCTCAGTAGTTAAAGAGACTTCTTGCACGGCTCAGCAGCCCCAGTTTAGTTCCCCAGCACCCACATAAAGCCAGATGCACAAAGTAGCACATGTGTCTGGAGTTCATTTGCAGTGGCAGGAGGTCCTAATACACACACACTCTCTCTCTCTCTCTCTCTCTCTCTCTCTCTCTCTCTCTCTCTCTCTCCTTTCTCTCTCTAATAAAAATACTTAAGATCCAAACCCCAACAGTGGCTATGAAGGTGTGGACACACCCAACAGGTGTGAGCCTTAACTCATCCAGGACGTCCTGCCGGCTTGGGGAGGAGGTGGTGAAGTCGAGAACGACATGGGCACTCTGCTTTGAGCAGTGGTTGAGGCTGTAGCCTCCGAAAGATGAGACGATGCCATCACTTGGGGACAAGTGGCTTTCACAGTCCCTTTGACTGGGTTCCAGTACATTGACCTTAAGGGAGAGTAAGGTAGGGTTGAGACCAGGCCAGCCATGCCTTTCCTCGTCCTTGGTGCACCTAGAGGCTTGGCCCTCTGGCTCCCTGAATTTTAAGACAAAAGCTCCAGCTCAGGAGTCTGTCTGTCTGTCCTATACCTCAAAGCTCAGGAGTTGCATGCTTCTCTTCGGGGTGCGGGGGGGCGTTTGCTGCTCAGGTCTGCCATGGGGAGCGTGGTGGCGGGGGTGGGGAGTGCATGGGCGGCAGAGAAGCAGCTATGGGAGCTGACTGCAGAGATCGTAGGACTGCGGGAGAACTGCAATTAGCTACTGTGGTGACAGCTCAGACAGGACTGCTAAATGGGCCCATTAGAGGACATTAGTGACCCTGCCGGGTGGCTGGCCCAAGCTGAGACACTTGACCGGGGCTGGCTGGCTTGGTAGGACTGGGGTTGGAGCCCGAGGGAGGTTGACCCTTCAAGCCATGTCAGGGAGGGAGGGCCTCAAGGTGAGAGCAGCTTGAAGAGGGAGGGTGCTCCTATTCTGCAGCCACAGGCCTCGGTGGGGCGCCCATCTGTGGTCACTCTGAGTCCACTGGCAGATAATGGCTTTAATGGGGGGGGGGCCTCTGCACCCAGAGCACTTAATGCGCTTCCGAGAGAGAGTCTCGTCCCAGCCATTAGCTCATTAGCTCAGCCTCTGTGGCCCAGATCACAGCGGGGGAGGGGAGGAGGGGTGGAGGACCGATGAAGTGACAAGTTAAAGGTTAACCAGTGAGCTGATGAGAGGCTTCCCACCAGTCTCCTCATCCAAAAGCCTGCCTGCACAGCCTCGCTCCTTAGACTCGGACACCCCTTGAGGCTCGGGGGCTGGGTCTGAGTCACCTCCGTAAGCCTGGTGGCAGGCCTGAAATGGAGCGGGTGTTTTCAGAAAGTGTTCATTAAGGGAAAAGATGAGGTCTCTCCCTCCAGCTAAGGCTCCCAGAATCTCGGCAGCGTGGGTAGTGGTCACAGGATCCGGGAGGTTGGCTTGGAACTTTGGACGCATAGCTTACTTACTGTGTGGTCCGGCGGCCTTAACTTCCCAGTGCCTCCGTCTCCTCGTCTTTAGGATCCGCTCCTAAGAGGATGGGCTACTAGTTGATGAACAGACATTGTGCGGGCTGGAAAGATGGCTTAGGGGTTAAGGCACTTGCCCGTGAAGCTGGAAGATCCATGTTCAGCCCTCCAGATCCCATGTAAGCCAGACGTACAAGGTGACACAGGCATTTAAGGTCACATATGCACACAAGGTGGTCCACTCATCTGGAGTTCGGTTGCAGTGGCGGGAGGCCCTGCCATGCCAATTCTTTCCCTTTCTCTCATTAAAAAAATACAAAAACAAATTCAAAAATAGGCATCAAATATAGAGAGAACACTGAGTGCCCTGGGATTGTGGGCAGTACCCATCTTTGTTGTTATCATTACCCGTTTGCATGGTGGGCATCGTTTTATTTTTATTTTCATTCTGTGTATGTAATGCTCATGTGTGCGAATATGCACGTTCATATGTATGTGGGCACATATGTGTGCATGTGTTTGGGGAAGTCGTCACCTTCTTCTCTTTCTTTTTATTTATTTATTTATTTTTACCTGCAAAGGGAGAAAAAGAGAGAGTGAGAGAATAAATGAGAGTGAAAGGGAGAGAGAATGGGCACACTAGGGCCTCCTGCCACTGCACACGAACTCTGGATGCATGCACCACTTTGTGCATCTGGCTTTGTGCGGGCACTAGGAACTCAAACCCAGGCTACCGGGCTTTGCCAGCAAGTGCCTTTAACCACTGAGCAATCTCTCTAGCCTCTCCACCTTATTTTCCAAGAAAGGGTCTCTCACTGAAGCCAGAACTCACTGGTTCAGGTAGACTAGGTCGCGAGTCAACCCAGAGATCCACCTGCCTCTGCTTCCCAGCACTGGGATCGTGTGTGCACACCACCACGCCCGGCATTTCACGTGAGTGTTTGGGATTCAATCTCAGGTCCTTGGCAAACACTTTACCCTCTGAACCACCTCGCCAGCTGTCGTTGGGTATACCTGTTTAGACAACAGCAGCCGTGGCTCGTGGATGGTGACCCGGGGCTAGACTTGCAGAGGCCATGAGGACTTTGATGCAAAGTTAGGCCCAAGCAGGACAAAGGATCTGGGCCTTTGGTTCTCCTCCAAGACACACATGGCGGGGACTCTCTATCGTAAAGGTATTGCTGAGTTCCAGGAGTCTTGTAGCTCTGCTCAGGGAACGACTACTGTGTCCAGGTTGGGCTGACACTGTTGGGCATGTGTGGCACAGAAGGGGACAACCGAGAGGACCAGGTTGGCACCAGAATGGGCTGACAAACGCTGGTTACTGTTGCAGTCAGGTTCACATTGCTGGCAGAAGTCACCCAACCAAGAGCAGCTTTTGCGGAAAAAAAGGGTTTATTTTGGCTTACAGGTTTGAGGGGAAGCTCCATGATGGCAGGGGAAAACGATGGCATGAGCAGAGGGTGGACATCACCCCCTGGCCAACATAAGGTGGACAATAGCAACAGGAGAGTGTGCCAAACACTGGCATGGGGACACTGGCTATAACACCCATAAGCCCGCCCCCATCAATACATTCCCTCCAGGAGGCTTTAATTTCCAATTGCCATCAGCTGGGGAGGGTTGCATTTCCTACACCTAAGTTTATGGGGGACACCTGAATCAAACCACCACCATGACTCTTAGAAAATCCTTGACTGGATGCTACCCAGCAACTGGGGCTTGAAGACAGGAGCACAGACTCAGAGGCAAGTCCTGTGCCAGCTGGACGGGGCCACAGGGACAGGGAAGTGAGAGCCGCAAGGTGGGCTTGGACGTATGATCTTCCTGTAACCCAGCAGGAGCGACACATCCAGCCACATCTCGGCCAGTTTGCATGCTCCTGAGTGGACTGCTCATGCTGTGGCAGCAGAGGAGACAGCCAGCTCCTTCCTGTGTACCCACGTGACTTCCTCCATCCTGTTTCTTAATCCTGCCTCTGTCTGAAGAAATAGCCATGAGGCACCCTTTCCTGTGCAGAGTGGTAACCCAAGGCAGAGGAAGGCTGTGTGAGTATCCGGTGAGCATCATGGTGGTTTGAATGTGAAATGTCCGTCTCCATAGCCTCATGTGTTTGGGATGAATCTTCCTATTCAATTCCAAGCTGGTAGAGCTTTTGGGAGGTGGAGCCTTGCTGAAGGAGGTGTGTCGCTCGGGGTGGACCCGGATGTCAGCCTCACTGGGAGTTCGGCCGTAGTTCATTCTTCCTGCTCCATCTCAGCTGATGTGATGCCCCGGTGTCTGCTCAGCCAAAATAAATCCTTCTCCTCCCATGTACTTCTGGTCATGTGCTTCATCCCAGCAAGGCAAAGGTAACTGCTACAGGCATCCGCTGCGTTTCTGTAGGGGACTGGGCAGGAAGGGGTGCCCAGAGCAGCAGACAGGCCTTTGAGAAGGGCAGGTCAGCCCCCTTGCCCAGGAGTTCCTTCTTCTCGGTAACCCCAGGGGAAGATAAGACCCAAGAAGGAATATCCCCACTTGGTGGATGATGAAATGATAGTCTGCCGAGAAGCTTCCATGGTCTGTGAGCTCTGCCCAGCACCAGTTACTTTCTTTTAATTTTTTTGTTTGTTTATTTATTTGAGAGCGACAGAGAGAGAGAGAAGGAGAGAGAGAATGGGCATGCCAGGGCCTCCAGCCACTGCAAACGAACTCCTGATGTGTGCGCCCCCTTGTGCATCTGGCTAACATGGGTCCTGGTGAATCGAGCTTCAAACCGGGGTCCTTAGGCTTTACATGCAAACGCTTAACCACTAAGCCATCTCTCCAGCCCCCAGCACCACTTATTTATAATGAACGTCTTCAACTTGCAAGCCACAAATATACACTTCAAGCAGCTCACGACTGGAAAAGGGAGTGCCTATCTTTTTTTTTTTTTCTTTTGGTTTTTCAAGGTAGGGTCTCACTCTGGCCCAGGCTGACCTGGAATTAACTATGTAGTCTCAGGGTGGCCTTGAACTCACGGTGATCCTCCTACCTCTGCCTCCCGAATGCTGGGATTAAAGGAGTGCGCCACCACGCCTGGCTGGGAGTGCCTGTCTTGAATGTTGGTGGTCAACCATCTTCCAAAGCGACCGGCTTTCTGGGATTGGCCCCTGCTCAGGCCGGCTTGTGTCATGGGTTCGGCTCTGGGTCTGGTAATCGGTATCACTTAATGTCCCCAGTGGGATCAGCCAGTGGAAGGGGGACACTTCCATGGGCTTGTCATTCTTGCCTACCTTCTTTCTATGCCAACCCTAGAAGGCCAAGGGGCTGGGACTGGCTGTGCCCAGCCAACAATGCAGTTCTCTTTCCTCCCTCCCCTGGGAGCCCATCAGCCTCGGTTGCTGTGGCCCACCCCACCTCCTCCACCCGCGGAGCCCCTCCCGCCCTGCCTCTGAGTGGGTTGCTTGAGTCCAGCGGCGTGTAGCGCTTTGTCACTGAGCGGCATGTGAATGTGCCTGAAGTTGTCGAGGGCGCCCCCCACAGGGACCGCGCCAGCCATCTTCCCACCTGGCTCGGAAGGCACTGAGCAAAGCCATCTGCTATTGCCCGAGGGCCTCTGCCCTTGGGTTTTCTTTGACTGCATCCTGTTTCCAAGCCTGGTTGACACATAGTCCCCATGTGCTGAAGTCCCCTCCTGTAAAACAGCAATACGGCCATGACAGCGGCACCTGCCTGCAGGAGTCGGAGGACGGGAAGAAAGCTCGCAGGTGGTGGCTGAGCCCCTCACCCAACAGGAGGAGCGCGTGGCTAAGGGCGCTGTGTCACCGTTTGTCCTTGGCATGAGGAGAGGACGGTATTAATCACCCTGTGCCAGGGCACCGAGAAGTGACTTAGACACAGGGTTCCTGCTCGCCTTATACGACACAGTCATCTCAGATGTGACCTCCTCTGGACGTCCCCACGGCACCCCAGCCGCAGGCTGAGCTACGCTTCTTACCCCGTGTCCTCTGTGCCCGTGACTCCTGCTCCGAGGCTACCCTGCTGTGTCAGGAGCTCAGGGCCAGTGATGTGTGCCAGAGGCGCGCCCATCTTGCAGCACGAGGCAGGAACTGAACTGGCGAGTTTGAGCCGATGCGTTCTGAGCTCCCGTCCTCCTTGAGCACCGCAGATCTTCACCGTGTGCACCGGGCCCAGCACCACACATTTACGTCGTGCCCCCATGCCATCCTGTGACGGCGCAGAGCGGGAAACAGACTTCTCAGGGCCCTAGTGGATGCAGGCGCTCAGGGAGCCTGAGCTAACGGCCGCCCCCGCTGCTTCTAACTAGGAATGGGAAGGTGGTCTTCTTGGTGTTCATGGCAGGGGGATGCAGGGTAGGGCAGCAAGTCCACGGGTAACAGAGCTGCTGAGAAAGCAGACGACGGTGTGCCCATGCAGACACTCATAAGGCTCTAGGCATATATATACATACATAGATACATACATACATACATACATGCTGGTTTGATTCAGGTGACCCTATGGGGCGTTCTGAATGCCAGGTTCCCAGCTGATAGAGATTCGGGAATTAACGCCTCCTGGAGGCAGTGGATTGTTGGGGGCGGGCCTATGGGTGTTGTAGCCAGTTTCCCCATGCCAGTGTTTGACTCACTCTCCTGTTCCTGTTGTCCACCGGATGTTAGCCAGGAAGTGATGTCCATCCTCTGCTCATGTCATAGTTTTCCCTGCCATCGTGGAGCTTCCCCTCCAGTCTGTAAGACCCCCCCCCAAAAAAAAAATCCATTTTTTCCCCCAAAAGCTGTTCTTGGTCAGGTGTTATCTGCCAACAATACAAACCTGACTGAAACATGCCAGAGGGATGCACGGAGAAGCCACGGTCCCTGGGCGTGAGCTGGGGCCTCAGAGCAGATACCCACTGCCACACTTACGCCCAAGGCAAGACAGTTCAGGAGGGTGAGCCTGGGCTCCTTTCTCCTTCTTTGCCTCTCAGCCAAGGCCTTCCATTCGTCCCCTGGTTCAAACCCCACTGGACCTGAGGATGGGAGACGTGCCTGCAGGAGGACCCCCTTCTCCTGCAGCAAGCCTGGGGTGCACCCGGCCGACCCCACAGCTGACGCCAGGCTGCCTGGCTGGCTTCTGAGGGCTGAGGCCGCCCGGCTGCCTCTGGTCTCCCTGACCTCGTCCTCTTGCCCACAACTCCCCTCCCCCCTTCGAGCTCACGGAGGGCCACCTCCGTGGCTGGCTGGCTCCAGAGGACTTGCAGACAACCTGCATCCTGGGGGTGGCAAGAATGGCTCGGCCCCCACCCTCGGTCCTGCTGTCCTTGGGACACAGTGTGACCATACCTCTGCCCCTGGGCTACTCCACAGCCAGCGCTACACGGCTCAGGAGAGGCGCTCCTGTGTGCCCCTCACGGTCACAGCACTTCATTTTGTCACCTTTCTCGTCCCCTGGGTTCTCAGCTAGAGCTTCAGCTCTGCCCTCTCTCTCCTGGGCCATGAGGCCCTCATTCCCTGGGACCTTCAGCTGGGCTCTGTTTCTGCCACATCACGGTCCCTCTCCCAGTGTTCCATCTGAACAGCAGGGCACCCCACAGCCACGGCTCTACCTTGCGCTCAGCAGTCCCGCGGCATGCTCTCCCCGCTGCCATGGAGTCTTGGTCCTTGTTAAGCCTCCCGTGACAGAATTACCCATCTGCCTGAACGTCCAGCAGCATGGCGCCTAGTGAACACTTCCTCCTTCCAGAATAATCCTTAGCTAGCTTTCCCACCTTAATGCCAACCCTTAGTAGGCTCTCTGCCACCCAGCCTCATGCTGTTGGGGATGCCCAGGCCTTAGAGCCGCTCTTCTCTCTGTCCACGCTCCTTGCTATGCTCTCTTCCCCAGCAACCCCTGCTGGTTGCTTCCATTCCATTTGTGCCTCTAGCTTAGAGGCATGACCTTCAGCTACATGCCTCATGCTTAGTTCCATGAGCACAGGTGTACCAGGCCCTCTGACTTACAACGGAACCATGCGCTGACCATTCCGGGACAAATTGAAAGCATGGTGCCGGAGACACATTTAACATCAGAGCTTAACCACCCAGCACACTGTGGAGGGTCAGTTGTCTCCCCTTGTGACTGTGTGGCTGACTGGGAGCTGGCTCAGCGTCAGGAGAGGGGACAGTACTCAATGTCACTGACTCTGGAAAAGACCCAAAATCAAACTTCAATGTATGGCTTCTGCTGGATGCAAATTGCTTCTGGGCCCTCCTATAGTAGAAAAGCTTTACGGCAAGAGGGGCTCATCTGTCCCTGCCCAGTGTGTCCCCCTAGATGTGTGACCAGCGTGGTGGGGCACAGAACACTCTCCAGGAACCCACTTCTCAGTACACCAGCCTCCCCTCAGAGCACATGCGCCCTGCCACTCAGTGTAGATATATCAGGGGTTTACCCTTGGTACCCCCACACCCCACCCATCACCAGAGTGTGACACCACCTTCCTCTCTCTGCTCTCACTGCCATTGTCCCTGTCCAGGCCACTGTCATTTCTTCTGTTCACTGTTAAAATAACTTCCTCCAGGGTGGAGAGATGGCTTAGTGGTTAAGACACTTGCCTGCAAAGCCTAAGGACGCGTGTTCGACTCCCCAGGTCCGACGTAAGCCAGATGCACAAGGCGACGCAAGCACACAAGGTTGCACACACGTACAAGGTGGTGCACGCATCTGGAGTTCCTTTGCACTGGCTAGAAGCCTTTGTGCGCCCATTCTTTCTTTCAACCCATTCCCTCTGCCTCTCTCTTTCAAATCAATAAATAAAATACATTTAGAAAAATAACCTTAGGCTGGAGAGATGGCTTAGCGGCTAAGCGCTTGCCTGTGAAGCCTAAGGACTCCAGTTCGAGGCTCGATTCCCCAGGACCCACGTTAGCCAGATGCACAAGGGGGCGCACGCGTCTGGAGTTAATCTGCAGTGGCTGGAGGCCCTGGGGCGCCCATTCTCTCTCTCTCTTTCTGCCTTCCTCGCTCGCTCTCTGTCGCTCTCAAATAAATAAGTAAAAATAAACAAAAACAATTAAAACAATAACCTTCTCCTTGTCCCACCCCTTGGTGGCCAGAGCTGCGTTTGCAAAGTTGAAATCAGGACATGTGATCCCCCACTTTTAATACCACCCCACCCCATGGCTTCTCATTGTATTCTGACTGGAGCCGTGAGGCCCTTGCTGGTTCTGGCCCTGGAAACCCCTGCAAACTATCACATTTGCCCCAAGACAAGACAGACACAGAAGCCTTCCTTCCTGCTGTCCCATGAGCAGGCCTAGCTCGGTCCCAGCCAGGGTCCTTCCGTGCCAGGCCTGCCCTGCCCCTTGCCCCTTGCCCCTTGCCCAGCCTCAGAACCTCTCTCTGCCCTGTGAGCTCACACCTTGCCACTCCTGTACGCAGCTGACCTCTGTCGAGAGCGCTTGCCCCTTCTGCTGCCAGTCATCCCTGCAAACGGGAGGTGCTTGGTGCCCAAGTGTTGAAGAGACCGAGAGCTCCATTGCACAGGTGAGAAAACCGACTTCCCAGAGAGAGCTCCCGTTGTACGGCTCTAGCTGGGAGCAGCTGAGCTGGCTCAGGTCTACCCACATGGCCTGCCTACATCTATTACCTCAAAGGCCATGCCAGGTGAGCTGGGGGGCTGGGGATAAGAGGTCCCTCCGATGTGCCCGCACCCTCTTTCCCCTCGGGTCTGTCTGCCTGTGATGGATGCTCCGCTCTGGGGTGTTTTACTTCTAGCTCCCTGTCTCCCCACTGGGTCTTTTTAGGCAGTAATTACAGCCGATTTGGACAATCTGTCTTTTTATTTTTAGGCTCTGACACTGAGACACCAGGCCCTGGACAGCAATCGCAGCCCAGAAATAGGTGGCTAATACCCAAGCGGGGTTCGGTTGGGCTGTTCAGGAGCAGGCCGGGGATGGGGCTAGCGGGGCCGATGCGGACATTGTCCCAGTGGCTGGGAGGGCGTAGAGCGTTTCTCAGCAAGCCAGGACACCTGGAGCGTGGCCTCCTCCGCTCTGTGACCTTGGGCAAGTCCCTGGCCGTCTCTGTGCCTCACCCTCTAGCCCAGACACAAAGAAGGGCAGGCGTGGGAGGGCCCAGGCAGTCCCAGTTTCCAGGCAGAGGCCCCGGGCTGGAATAGAGGGCTCTTCCTGGCATCACCGTGCTGAAAGGATGAACCGGCCCTGCGGCGCCCCGTGGACAGAACCACCTCGCAGACGAGTGACGGTCCTCCCCGCCTTTCCTGTCACTGCTCTGGGTCTTCCTGCCACCTTCTCGCTTTCATTGTTCTGAAGTGACTTCCGGCCCGTCCTGCCTCCTCAGGTTGCCCTCACCTTGCTCCCTGCTGATTTTTTTTAGTTATTTGGAACCCAGCTTCAGCTCTGTGACCCCCCTACCAGCTCAGCTGTTTCCTGCAAGATGCATGGTGACCATCTTTTGGGGGCCTGCCCACAAAGTCCCCTATTTCAAATCTCTCTGGGGTGTCAGGCACTGTGCCGCGGCAGGAAGCAGATGGGCACTGTTGTCCCCAGCTGAAGGAAACAGACACTGTCACCAAACCCTGAAGAGTGGTGGGCAGGGGGTGATGTGAAGATAATGGAAAGCTGGTGACCCTGGAAGTGGGGGGTGGGTGAGCCCCGCTTCTGACCCAGCAGTCAAGGAGTAGAATGTTTTATTGTATTTAATTTAATTTATTTATTTGAGGGAGAGAGAGAGAATGGGCACACCAGGGCCTCCAGCCACTGCAAATGAACTCCAGATGCATGTGCCACCTTGTGCATCTGGCTTACATGGGTACTGGGGAATCGAACCCCTGGTCATTAGGCTTCACAGGCAAACATCTTAACTGCTAACCCATCTCTCCAGCCCTCTGTCCACCTCTATTTGTGACAGGCTCTCTCATTTCACCTGGCGATCACGAATTTAGCTACACTGGTTGGCCAGTGAGCTCCAGGGACCTGCCTGTCTCCAGCTCTAGTGCCGCAATTTTTAGTTTTTGCTACCATACCTGTCATTTAAATGTGTACCAGGGATTGAACTCGGGCCTTCATGCTTGCACAGTGAGCTATTTTCCAGCTCAGTCTCAGGCGCTCAGCCCACATCATTCTCCACCTTTTTGGGTTGAGGGATCCTCAGAATCCTTAAGAGAAATCTGAGTTCAAGTCTGAGACCTTTTATAGCTGAATCCATCCCAGTGAACCGGCTCCTCTGGGTTCCTGGATCCGGGCCTGTGATGGCAGTCTTTCTCTCATTCATTCTTTTGGGGTTCTGCTAGGAATCTTACAGGCTTGAGCTAGAGGGCTGCTCAGAGGGAAATGAGCCCCTGGGACAGGACTGGGCCTGACCTAGTTCAGACAGCCAGGTACTAACAGGATGGGGACCAGCCAAGTCCCTGCCCCAGCTTAAGATGCCTCCCGTTGCCCCTCCCCCTCTTGTACAGACAGAAGACTTAGGACAACGAAGAGGGACTACAGTTCAGCAGGCTGCCTCACCTCCAAGGCACTAGTACTGGGGTCATAGAGAGCAGAGTAATAAGAAGGTACTGAGAGATGAGATGGGGCGCAGTCAACAGTCCCAAGCCTGCTGTGTCCACAGAACCCTAGGCATTAGCTGAGACTCATCACCCTGGAAGGCCCCAGCCTCAGCAATGACGGGCAGCTGAAAAACATCAAGCAGAAAGAATCGGACCAGCCCAGAGGCTACGGGGTGCCATGGGCAGGAGGAAGGGGCTGCTGGGCACCCAGTGGCCACTGGGTTCTAGTCTGACGGTGATAAGGCAGAAGTCTGGCCTCGCAGCCTGCAGGCTGGGGTGGCCTCATTCCTGAGACACTCAGAGAAGGAGGAAGGAGGTATTTCTTCTAATGGCAAGAACCCTGCACCCTCCTCTGCGTTCTGGCAAGAAGCCTTGACTGTGGGGCGGCCCTGTGCCTTCTTTATCCCTTCTCCCTAATGGCCATGTCACAGCAGCCCTGCCCTCTTCAGGAAGCCGTCCTGAACCACTCCTGTCCCCCACAGATGATAACCATCTCCCTCCACACACACCTGCTTGTCACCAGCTAAACAGGAGCCTCACCAGGCCACAGGCTTTTTTTTTTTTTGACACTGAGGAGGTTAAGAGGAAATGCTTAACACTGTGATGAGAACACATCAGGCGACTTCAAGAAGCAATGTTGTTCTTGTCACCATCACTGTCCGCTGTGGCCTCAGCCTCTGCCTAGGTGACAGCTCCACAGGGACTTCATATCCTGCTGCAGCCCTCCCCAGGTTCACTTAAGCACGGGCGCCCTGGTAATTCTCACAAGCTATGACATTCCCATCTGACAGAGGAGTAAACTGAGGCACGGAGCCGGCACAGCCCAGCAACCTGCGGTGGAAGCTGTGCGCTCACCTGCCCCTCCCCCACCACCCCAAGCCCTCAGAGAGAAAGGTGTGACCTTTGTGAGCCAAGGACCCTCACAGCCCAGCGCTGACCGTCACTGGCCCATCCTTCTGTCCCACAGCATGGCCTGACATGGCCACTCTGTCATGCACCCCTTGTCATTCCCCCAGGTAGACCCGAGGGACTGGGGGGTCCCCAAGAGTAGGAGGCACGTACATCAGTAGCATTTCTAGGAGAGGAGCCTGACACCTCCCGGAGAAAGCAGAAGAGAGCTCTGGAGCCATGTCCCCATCCCAGTGACAATGTGCCAAAGCGCCTGTCATTGCTATCAGCAGACCCGGAACACACGTGCCCACGATATTAAAGCCATATTTTTGGTTGCTGGGAAGGCTCAGTTGTCACTTCCTGTGCCCCAGGCAACCTGCCGGCCCAGCTCCTCTTTTACTTCCCCGCCCTGCTGCGGAGCGCCATCCACCATCCGTTTGTATTTATATAGATAAATCGCCCGGGCTAATTAAAGTGCTCTTGCTGCAGAGTGAGGGAATTAATAAAAGAACTTGGAATGGAGCCGACCAAAAGCTGGGGCGCCGGGAGCCAGAGCTGAACCCGGCAGCAAAGGAGACCAGAGGGCCCAGCAGACACGTGAGCCGTTCCGCCTCCCCAAGGGAGGGAGTCTGGGGGGGTCCAGGAGCCAGCGACGAAGGTGGGGGAGGGCTGGATATGCCCACTGTGGTTGCTGCTAGATGCCACAGAACCACGTCTTATTTCAGGAAGGGATGGGGGAGCCTTGATTGACAGCAGAAAGTTGGAGAGAAGAGTCATTGTCATGGTTGTGGCGTGTGTTAGGGACAGCTACAAGCCCAGGCTCCAATTAAAACCTGCCTGGCCTTAGGTTCTGGCTGTGCCACTTATAGCTGGGTAAGTTATTTTACCGTTCTGTTCCTCAGTTTACATCTGTTAGGAGTTAAGGTGACAGAAAACATAGGCCAGAGGCTGCGGCCAGCTGAGTGGGGGAAGATGGAGAACGGACTGTCACCTCTGTGAACAGAGAAAGAAACAGCCCTTGGGGTCAAATACTGGTTCCACTAAGCAGCTGCCAGACCCTAGGAGACTTGTCCTTTCTGACTCAAATGCTCTGGCTGGGTGGTGGGTTCAGATCTGATGGCCACAGGGTCTCCGGTGGCCATAGACAAGAGCACACAGCAAGAGTCCAAGTCATAGAATTTTCCAGAGTAGTGAAGTCTCCTTGGTCTGTCCTCCTTGGCTCTGTCTGGACCTCAGACAGGTCTGGGGCGTTCAGCCTGTGCCTGGTGGGCCATGAAGGCAGCCCATAGTGTCCTGGAACACCCTAGAGTGGTAGACATAAAAAAAAAAAAATTAAAAAAAAAAATAAAAAGACCTGGTGTCAGGGCGGCGCTTCCCAACAGAGCCAGGGGCAGCCAGCTCTATTCTTAGCCAGTGTCCCATCACGTGGAGAGGAGCTTGTCGTGAGTGGGGAGTGAGGAAGGAGCAGCTAGATTTAACCCCGCATTGGCCAGAGTGCTATGGGTAACTGCGGAAGACCCTGCTATCCTGGGGAAGGGTGTGGTTAGTACAGATCCAAGCTGCAGTCACACAGGCTGCCCACAGGGGGCGCCCATGGCGGGTACCTATTAGATGCCATCACCAAGGCTCCAGGGGAACTTGCTAGAGAAATGGGTGGTCCTCTTGCTGGGTGTGTATATGGGGGAGGGTACCCAGCATGCCACCAGCCTGTCACTCTTAAGAGGTTCAAGGACCCTTGGTGGAAATTAAGAGTGCCAACCAATTTAGCACCAAATGTGTGATGTGTGGCTTTGGGTCAGATCCAGCCGTCCTGTGGCCTTTGTTTACAAAGGAGATAACTGAACTCCACAACTCCTCAGTGCGGGCATTTTGGCACAAGGATTCTACTGTGGGATGGACCCAAGCTGGGTGAGAACTAAGAGTTGCCTGGGGTCACCCCAACACTAGTTGTGATCTATTAGAAGGCATCCCCCTGACAAAGCTCTTGCCCTGAGGTCTTATTTACTACTAAGCACACTGTGGACGCAGTCTTCTTCTTTTTTTAAAATATTTTATTTATTTATTTGCAAGGAGAGCAAGCAAGCACTAGCCAGCACCAGGGCCTCCAGCCACTGCAAACAAACTCCAGATGCATGCGCCACCTTGTGCGCCTGGCTTACGTGGGCACTGGGAAATCAAGCCCCATTGTTAGACATCGTTGGCGCTTGCCTTAACTGCTGACCCATCTCTGCAGCCCGATACTGTCTTTTCACTATGCTCGGCCACAGAGTGCAGCCCGGAGGAACAGGGGGGCAGACAGGGGTAGAGCTTGGGGTAACTTAGGGTGCTGGATGAAATCAAGCCAGGCGGGATGAGGGAGTGATACTGAGGGGGTGGCCTGAGCACATGGGTGGGCAGCAGGGGATTTGTGGGAA
Organism: Jaculus jaculus; assembly: GCF_020740685.1. Classification (NCBI taxonomy): domain Eukaryota; kingdom Metazoa; phylum Chordata; class Mammalia; order Rodentia; family Dipodidae; genus Jaculus; species Jaculus jaculus. The sequence continues at coordinate 12,452,462 of NC_059119.1, read as the reverse complement.
AGGCACGCATGGGTTGACGTAGAGGCAGCCAGATGAACGTGTCCCCTAGTCCACTGAGAGCTTTCTTACCTGCTTCCGGCACCCTTGGTCCTCTGCGCTTCCAGCTCAATGTCTCCTGTCCCCATCCCCAGATAGACTCTTCCTTTCCTGCAGGCCAGTCAGCATGTCTCTCCCGCTTCCAACTTGGTCCGCTCAGCACTCAGCCCTTGTGAGTTCATGGCTCAATCGTCCTGCCACCCATATAGCCCTTACTGGCCACTCATTTCCTTGGTCATTAATCATGCTGGTCTCTAGCTGAGACTTATTTTCCCTATCCCAGCTCATTTTCCTGAAGAAATGTCTTTCTTTGTTGAGAAGAAACAAGAGTCTCCCAGGGCTGGCTCCTCTCCATCCTTTCTTCCCTCCATAGCCTCCCCGTCCCTCCCTGGACCTCCAGACAAAGAGGCACTGGGCTAGACGGAGACCAGCCTCAGTTTCCCCATATCAATCAAGACAAGCATCTCTCTGGAGATCAGAGATCCTGTGGGGCGGGGCGGGGGGAGGATGTAGCCATGGTGAAGCTGGGCCTTGTACACATGAACTCCCATGTCTACCCCGCCCACCCACCCCACCCCCGTCCCACTGGATGGAAACAGCTGGAATGTTGTATAAGCTGAAGAGCCCAGGCTTCTCTAAGGGAATGGGACTTGTCAGCTGGTCTCTCTCGGGCAGATATCAAAGCCCAACAGTGGTGAGGACATGGCTCATCGCTGGGCTGTGAGGGAAGGAGCCGTGTTGGAGGGGCTCGCCAGAGGGAGAGAGGTGGGGGGAGGGTACCCAGAGGTTTGCAGAGCACAGACAGCCTCCAGCTCCCCACCCCTCACAATCAAGACCCGCAGGATGGCGTCCCTCTGTAGCACGGGCTAGCCCTGGTCACCCGGTCAGGCAGAGCCCCTGAGGGATAGCTGGGCTCCACACAGCAACCAAGAGGGATGAGGGACGCCAGGACTGGGTGCAAACCAGCTCAGGCAAGATGATGGCTCTGAGACTCGGAGCTCCCATCTGAAGAGTGGGATGACAGAGTTCCCGGTTTCCAGTATTGTCAGGGGGTTTGTAAGTTTCTGCAAGTCGGGAGCGCTGAGCTGGGTCTGGCACCCAGGACGCACCCCACAAATACTCCCTGTTATTATGAATGTTATTATCAGGGTCTCCTGCGTTCGCGTCAGATGCAAGCCATTGAGAGAGGCGGTGTTCCAGAGGAGGCCTTGAATCGGCTCTATTTGTCAGAGGTAAATTACGTTCTAAATCTGCTCTTCTGTCACTACTGGTGAGTGTGACATGGAAATCCTCATGTCCTCAAGAGCCGGCACAGAGCCTGGAAGTAGGGCCCAGCCATTGCCTCCGGCCACCAGGGGTAGGGGGTTGGGGGTCACAGCTATGGAGAGGAAACGCCAGCCAGCAGCCCTGCGCCCATGCAGTCAGCACCCAGCTCTGCATGGGAATCCTGCGCCCGACCGTGGCGCCTGCTGTCCCCAGCTGGACCTGGGCTCCTGTAGGGAGCTCGGCCAGGTCTAAAGCTGGCTACTCCAACCCAGGCCACTGTACCCTGCTCAAGTGCAGTCCCAGATCCCAGTCCTTCATCCGGAAGTCTGCCAGCACCACAGACTGTTCTTAGCCTGGGAGAGGGTCTGTTTCTCCACACCCAAGGCCCAGCTTTGAGTCCCTAAGGCCCCTGATGTCTCTGGGCTAGGCTGAAGTAAGGAAAGAAACCCAGAGACTGGAACCAAACTGAAGACACTCAGGTAGAAAGGTGTCTGCTGAGAAGACCTCTGCCACGTCTCGGGAGGGGCTCCTGTGCTTCGGACAGAGCTTGGCCCTGGGCCGCAGGTCTCAGCTCCGCAGCGGGACCCGGCTCACTCCCGTCTCTCTGCTGCTCCTCAGCCGACTCTTGAGTCCAGAAGGAGGGTTTGGAGCAAAGCTGCCCTGTGATCTGAAGTCCCTGAGCTGAGAAGTTGGAGCCACAGGGCAGAGAGAGGACTATAGTCCTCATGGAGAAGCACGTTTGGAGGACACAACTTTGGCCTTCTTGCTGGCTCCTTTCCTTTCTTCCCTGGGGTCCAGGCAAGGGGCTAACAATGACTGACTTGGCCATTTTACCAGATGGCTTCTTTTGGCTGAAAGAGACCTCAGGACCCTCCAGGTATGACTACAGAGCTGCCATGTTCACTTGGGGCAGGCAGTACACGGCCCGAGGGTACTTGGCTGAGGGGAAATTAAGAAGCTGTAGGGCTGAAGAGATGGATTAATGGTTAAGGTGCTTGTCTGCAAAGTCTAAGGACCCAGGTTCAATTCCCCAGAACCCAGATAAGCCAGATGCACAAGGTGGAACATATGTCTGGAGTTTCTTTGCAGGGTCTGAAGGCCCTGGGGTACCCATTCTCTCCCTTTCTAAAAAGTAAATAATTGAGAGAGAGAGAGAGAGAGAGAGAGAGAGAGAGAGGGAGAGAGAGATCTGTAATCAAGCCTCACTTTGCTCCTGAACTTACCAGGCTCTTCAGCCTAGGGCTGCATCTGCCCAGAGCACAAAGGGACTGTCCTAGAGAGTTGCTACCAGCCTCAGTTTCCTAAACGGAAACCTAAAAGTAATCCTGCTCACTCACACTTCACCCTCCAGGGATGGGGGGGTCCCGTGAGCAGTGGAGAAAATCAGCACACCACAATTGCTTCGAGCTCCTCAGAGATAAGCCTTGTGACAAAGAGAGGAGACTGATGAGGCGAAAGAGCCTCCTTGGTGACACAAAGCGGGACTGGGGCTGGGCCAGCGGTCTGGCCTGGATGCATGTGTGCATGTGTAGCAGATCGAGGCTGGTGGACGCCGGTATTTGCGTCTGCCTCTCCCGCTGGCCTCGGGGCTCAGTTCCGGCCAGTCTGACTTCTCAGCTCCTCCATGTCTCTCTGGGCGAAGGATTCATGCCCTGTTCCCATCACCACTCTCCCCAGCTCTGCCCCTTCTGCCCCACGAAGCAGCCCGCAAACACTCCGGCACAGGGCTTGGGGCGTGCAGACGGGGATCCAAGCCCGGCTCTGTCCCCCAGTGCATACATCTTCCACCTACCATCTCTCCCAGCCTCAGTTTCCCTGTGTGCAAAGCAAGGTACCTCCTGCACTGTGAGACCTAGAACCATGCACATGCCCCTCACGGAGCCCACTCTTCCATCTCTCTGAAGGAGCCCAGATAAAACAGAGCTAATCCGCGCCTGGGAGACGGGCGCTCTGCCCGAGGGGCCGAGGGCACAAATTGGGCCGTCATTTTGCATTACTTCCGCCAAGTTGGGCCCCAGTATCTCACCTCTGTACTCCTGCGAACAGGGACAGCCACAGGGAGAGAGAAGGCTGTGGGGGAAGGGGACCCTAGCTGCCACCAGGCCTCTGGACTCTGCCATCAAAGGATGGAGAGCAGTCCAGCCAAGAAGGGTTTTTAATGACCCCAAATCCTGGCACCTCATTACGCCTCTGATAAGGCAATGGGGCTGTCACTCCCAGATGCAGCCAAGGGCTCCCCAGAGAAATTTTGCTGCCTTCCCGCTAATCTTCTTATAAACATTGTTATTTATTTTGCCTTATTTTATCCGACATGTGTCAAGCAGCCCCTGCTAAGCCTGTGACATCTCCAGGGAGGCTGGAGGAGGTTGGCCTGTCACTCCCTCAGCCCCTGCCCCCTCCCTCTCCTCCTGGGCCTGGACCCTCACAGACCTGCTCTCCAGCCCACCAAGGCTGCTTACAACCACACGGGCTGCTGGCCATGTTTGTGGGAGCTGGGCCTAGATCAGGAGGTGCCGGACATCCGGGCCCTGACTGCGAGTTAATGGGTCACAGGGTGCATATGTGTGTGTGTGGTTGTATCATGGGCAGTGTTGGGTGCCTAGGGTTCCAGGAGCCCCAGACTTGATCCGGGTAGCCTTTGTTATAGGTGACTCGTGTTTACCCCACATCAGGTTTCTGTGGCTCTCCAGGGAGTTGGTCTTGATGTCAGCCCCACCTGTGAGTGAGGAAACTGCAGCTCGGAGGCGCTCGCCGGCTCTCTCAAGGAGGCCCAGGCCACAAGGTGCAGACTAAGGCTCCGACCCTGGTGTCCAAGGCAGAGCCAAAGCCTCAGGTCCTTCTCTTGAACTTCCCGGGGTCACCTCCTGCTAACACTCCTAGAAGCCCGGAAAGGAGCAGAGTCTAGAATCTTCTCCTCACTCACAGATGAAGGACCAGGCTCAGAGAAGACACATGGCTCACCCAGGGCCACACCAGTACTCAAACCCAGGGAACCTGTTCCAGGAGAGGGATCTTCTTGAAGGCTTTGGGACAATTCCCAAATTGCGTGGTCAGGATTTTATCTAGTGTTCTATAAAATTAAAACTCAAGCTGGCTGTGTGGCTCACGCCTTTAACCCCAGCACTTGAGAGGCTGGGGTAGGAGGGTCACTGTGAGTTCAAGGCCAGCCTGAGGCTAGAGTGAGACCCTACCTCAAAACACACACACACACACACACACACACACACACACACACAATTAAGACCCAGAGGTCCTCCTGTCCCTCTGTCCCTCTGTTGTAGGGATTAAGGTGATAGTGAATGGGTAAGGAGTCCACAAAACTTCAGTAGGGCACAGAGAGAAGATTCCAGAAAGTTTAGAAAGTGTTCTCTACCTTTATGTTATTTATTTATTTATATTATATATTTATTATGAAATTGGTATACAAAAAATGATTAGTTTCATCCTGACAGTTTCATACATGCACTCCTCCCATTCACCCCATTGCCCTCTCTTGTCCCCCCTCCCCTTGCCCCTCCCTGGAAACGCTGGCAATTTGCCCCCCAGATCCCTCACGGCTGATTGCCATTAGTCAAGTGGGCTGCAAAACGCGCACACGGCTGGACCCCGTTCCAGTGACGCGGTCATATTCACGCGGCGCGTGCCGCGGAGAAGGGAAGATTTCACATCTGCTGCAGCCGGAGCAGCCTTGCTTCTTCGCATTGCCCTCCTTGCTGAAGGTCAATAGTTCAGACAACTTGAACCCAGAACGAGTCACATGTCTCCCACAAAAGTGTTCACGGAGCACAGAGAGTGCCACACACACACACACATCCCACGCAGCTCCGCCTCACACACACAGGGTGAGCACCCTGGCAACGCCTGCTCTCCCCCCGGCTTGCCTACTAGTGCACACTGGAGCGCACCCTCATGGATTTCCACCTCATCCCGTCGGGAGTCTAAACCACAGCACCGAGCCTTGGCGAGGCTGTCCTTGATGACCTGTCAAAGGTGGCCACTACCCAGCCCGGCTGCGCCTTCTCCTCTCTCGGGACTATTCTTAGAAACGAGTAGCTAAGTCCAGCCCCCACTTAGGGAAGGGGTGAAATCCAAGTCCTCTTCCACACGTGTGGAGCTGTGGGCATATGTTTAAACCTCTGTGGTGGTAATAAACCTGTATGAAGTCCCCTCAAGGTTAGGCAAGATCCTGGCTTCTCCCTAAGTCCTACCCAGTACCTCTCATGTCCCTAGGTGGGCTCTGCTTGCAGCCACTCCTATGTGGGGGTCTGAATGAAAAACATATGTATGTATGTGTGTGTATATATATATATATATATATATATATATACACTGTCAAAAACAGAGCCTGGGAAGTAGCTCAGTTGGCGGAGTGCTTGGCTAGCCTGCACTAAGTCCTGGGTTTGATCCCCTGCACTGTATAAATCAGGTGAGGGGATGCATGCTTGTAAACCTAGCACACAGGCGGTGGAGACGAGAGGATCAAGGGTTCAAGGTCATCTTTAGCTACATGGTGAGTTCAAGGCCAGCCTGAAATGCCTGAGACCCTGCTTCAAAAACAAAAACAACACACCTCACAAACACATACTGGGGGAAGGGTAGAGAGGAACTCACTGTATTGTCTTTGTGAGTTTTCTTTTTTTCTAGGAATGTAAACTTATCACAAATTAATAGCGGTTTTTTTAAAAAATGTATTTATCTGAGAGGAGAGAGAGAAGCAGAGAGAGAAAGGATGGGTGGCAGGGCCTCCAGCCACTGCAAACGAACCTCAGATGCATGCGCCACCAAGTGCACCTGCAGCTGCATCTGGTTTTATGTGGGTACTGGAGAATCGAACCTGGGTCCTTTGGCTTTGCTGGCAAGTGTCTTAACCGCTAAGCCATGTCTCCAGCCTAACAGTTTGTTTTTGAGTCTGGTCTTGAAATGGCCTGGAACTCTCAAAGTGTGTCCTTTAACCTGTGATAATCCTCCTGCCTCTGTCCCCTGAGCACCAGGATGGCACGCATGCGCCAACATGCCCAGCTAAACACCCCTTTCGTCACCAGCACTCACCAAACGTGGGGAATATCAAACTGCGATTTAGTGATTCTCTCCGCGTTTTCCTCAGTTATAAATTTCATGCTCTTAACATTTTCCTGCACTTCTACAGAATCTTGGAGGCTCCAAAGCCTGGGGAGGAAGCCCCTGAAACAGATGCCTTCCTGAAAGCCACAGCCCCTCCCCTCCGGCAGGCTCCCTGCTTCCAAATCAGGAGCCGTACAAGTGAGGATGGATGAGAAACCAAGGGCACTTGCGATCTGTTCCCACGGTTCTGCCTGTAGGGAGCGTTCTGGTGCAGGGTCCAGATCGACTGCACTTCAAAACCCAGACACTGTCATTGTCCAGTGTGATTATGAGCGGGAGGGTTCTGATTGTTAAGCCTCAATTGTTTCATCTGTAAAATGGGTGCCAGCTCCTTCCTGGAGGGACTACAAGAGATCATGAGGGGCTAGAGAGATGGCTCAGCAATTAAGGCAGTTGTCTGCAAAGCCTAAGGACCTGGGTTTGATTCCCCCAGTACCCACATAAAACCAGATGCATAAAGTGGTACATGCATCTGGAGTTTGTTTGCAGTGGCTGGAGATCCTAGGATACCCATTCTCTCTCTCTTTCTCTATCTCTCGTCTCTTTCTCTTTCTCAAATAAATAATTTTTTTGTTGTTTTTCAAGATAGGGTCTTGCTCTAACCCAAGCTAACCTGGAATTTACTCTGTAGTCTCAGGCTGGCCTTGAACTCACAACAATCCTCCTACCTCAGCCTCCCAAGTGCTAGGATTAAAGGTGTGCACCGCCACACCCAGCTCTAAATAAAATAATTTTTAAAAAGAGATCAAGAGAGTCAAGGGCTCCGCACAGCACTGCTGCTCAGTGACCGTTAGCGAGGACAGCACCCCAACAAGAAAAAGAGGGTTCCATGGATCTGTGGGGCCATATCGCAGACATCTAAGAGCAAAACAGGTCAGACTTAAGTATTTTTTTAATGCACTTAAAAAAAAAAAAACCTTTTGGGTCACAGCAAAATTGAGTGCTGAGAATAAGTGACTGTTGAGTGCTCAGCGCTAAGTGCGACATCTCGGTCACCCTCTTCAGAGCTCAGGGAACACTGTGGAAAGAGAGGTGGGTGGAAGGTAAGAGCCAGAAGATGGGGAGGAGGGCTGCGGGGTGCTGTCTTCCAGACAAGCAGTGGCCAGTGCACTCGTGACCTCACAAGCAGCTGTGATTACCTGAGCAAGACCTGCAGGATTCTGGGCCCCATCACGTTCGTCATGGGTAGTGGACGAGGGGGTAAAAAAGAGAAGAGAGGGCTGGAGAGATGGCTTAGCGGTTAAGCACTTGCCTAAGGAAGCCTAAGGACCCCAGTTCAAGGCTCGGTTCCCCAGGTCCCACGTTAGCCAGATGCACAAGGGGGCGCATGCGTCTGGAGTTCGTTTGCAGAGGCTGGAAGCCCTGGCGCACCCATTCTCTCTCTCTCCCTCTATCTGTCTTTCTCTCTGTGTCTGTCGCTTTCAAATAAATAAATAAAAATTTAAATAAAAAAAAGAGAAGAGATATCAAGGTAGAACAGAGACTAGTTGAAGAGGACTTCAGCAGAGAGAGGATGGGGGAGGGGAGGATGAGCAAATCACGTGGCTGGGGTCCTAGCATGTACCTTGGCATAATGCCCTCTTTCCCTTAGCAACGTGTGCCTCAGTTTCCTCTTAGACTGTGTGCTGGTGTGCCTGTGCATGTGCACAGACATGTGATGGTCAGAGGACAACCTCAGGTGTTCCTCAAACACTGTCCACTTGTTTCTTGTGAGATAGGGTCTCTGGAATTTCGCCCTGAGCCCCAAGTGTCCTCCCGTCTCTGCCTCACTGGTGATGGGATTATGAGCATGTGCCATCATCCCTGGCTTCTTCCTCCTCCTCCTCCGCCTTTTTCTTCTTTAGATAGAGTCTGGGAATCAAACTGTGGTCCTCGTGTGTATAAGGCAAGCACTTTACTGACTAAGCTTCTCCCCACTCAGACTTTTTTTAAACAATATTTTATTTAGTTATTTGAGAGAGAAAGATATCTCTATATCTATCTATATATGTGTCTCTATCTATATCTATCTATCTATCTATCTATCTATCTATATATATATAGATATATATATATATAGAGAGAGAGAGAGAGAGAGAGAAAAAATGGGCTCACCAGGGCCTCTACCAACTATAAATGAACTCCAGACACATGCGTCACTCTGTGTATCTGGCTTGTGTGGGTACTGGGGAATCGAACCTGGGTAACATGGGACTTTAGGCTTCACTGGCAAGTGCCTTAACTGCTAAGCCAGCTCTGCATCGTACAGCTTGATGGCTCACTCCTTCTCAGAACTGCTAAGCCAGCTCTGCATCGTATAGCTTGATGGCTCACTTCTTCTCAGAACTGAATAACTCACTATTTGTATGCACTAAAGTTGATCCATTCCCTACTAAAGGATCCCTTGGTTGCCTCAAAGGTCTTACCATTATGAATGCAGCTGTTCTAGATATACGTAGGCATCTTTTTGTGGGACATCCTCTTTCTCTTCATTGGGGCAAATACCAAACGTAATTGCTGGGTGGTAGGCAAGAGGCGGCTTTGTTTCCTAAGGGACTTCTAAACTCTCTTCCAAAGTGGCTGGACCATCCAGAGCTGCGACCAGCAGGGAACAAGTGTCCCTGCGTCCCTGTGCCCCACGCAGCACCCTCGCGGGCTCTGGTGCAGACTGTCCTCATGGGGGTGCCGGCCCATTCTTCGAGTTGGTTTAATGTGCAATTCCCTCGGGGCATGCTGTTGGGAACACGCCTTCATGTGCTTACTGACCACCTGTCCATCGTCTTTGGTGAGGTGTCGGTGGCTTTTGTGCCGTTAATTGAGTGGGTGGTTGCCTTACTCTTGAGTTTCAGAGTCCCTCCTCCACGCTTCCTTATCTGATGCCTCCCTCCGGGTCTGTGGTTTGCCTTACTGTCTTAGCAAGTCCTTTGCAGACTAGGCGCTTTTCATGTGGCTGAAGTCTACTTGGCCAATTTCTTCTTCCATGGATTGTGTCTTGGATGACATATCTAAAAAGCCATTTGCCATACCAAGGGCTAGGCAGGTTTTCTGGCATGTAATCTAGGTGTGTTACCATTTTGCATTTTACTTTAGGTCTCCACTTAGGCTGCGTGTGCTACACAGTCATTTCAGCATTAATTTGAGAAAAGAGTGGGTTTTCATTCTGCGGTTTTCTAGAACACTCCTGAGAGAACCCCCTAAGTATTTCCAAAAGCCTGCTCGTCCACACACTGTTCCGACGGGGAACGGGCCCGCAGCAGAAGCCTGAGGCCTGATAGCCGGAACCCTGGATGGGGAGGACGCTTCAGCGAGGCATCCCCGCAGGGCCAAGCACCAGGGCTGTGTGCCGGATCTCTGTGCAGGGCTACCAGGGGGTGACCAGTCTCTGGCAGGAAGAGGCCTGCTCGAGAGCCCTCTTGCCAGATGAACGGACAGTCCCCAGACACCCTGTCCCGGAGACAGTGTAGTGCCTGGGGGTGGGCAGGCGGCCCACAATCAGATGCTCTGCCAGTCACAAACTCACACCCGCCTTCCCTGGGACTCTGGGCTATGCTTATCAGGCAATACCAGGCTTGGCCAATTAGACTCTCCACCCCTCTCACAGGGTTTAATTTGGGGCATCCAGTTCCCCAGTGGCCTGGGGCTGGGGGAAAGGATCCAGGGTTTCTGTTCTGTGATTCTCGGGAACCCAGCGAGGAAGCAAGCTATGTGGACATGGGCTGTGCCTCAGCCCGCGGCCAGCACCACGGACAGGGCCTGTCTCAGGGCCTATTCCCAAGTTCTGGTACAGGGCAGGACTCTTGTCCTCTCTCAGGGACTCAGAGCCTCAGCCTCATGTGGGCCCAGCCTTCCTATCCAGGGTGGGCCTGAGGCCTTGCGTGAGATGTCACTGGAGGAGACCCAGGCCGCCTCCTCCCTCTCTAGGCTCGAACCCAGGCAGGAGCCCGGCCCGCTAGGGCATGCGTAGGCACTTTCAGCCAAGTTTCCTGCTGGCCCCTCCCAGCCCTGTGTCTCATTCATCCAGACAAGATCCCTAGATGCTAGCATGCCCACGTCATTCTACAGATTCACTTAAGGCCCAGGAGATCCTCCTGCAGAGTGGCCAGCAGTCACATTCACTCCCTCAGAGCAGGCTACTGAGGTGTCCGGCCCTCAGTGTTTCCATCCGCAGAGTGGGACCAGCCATACCTTCCCCACAGAGTCCCCTGCAATCCTGTGAGAGAATGCAGGTGACTCAGCAGGTCACTCCGCACTGGGTAGAGGGGGCTCCAGGTACCATGACCAGGCAGCCTGCCCTCGAACGGAACCAGGAAAGCCTTGCTCCCACTCAGGGTGCCGTCTACCCACAAATCTAGCTCCAAGAGGCTGGCAAGGCAGGGGATTCAGATGGGCCTCTAGCTCCTCCCTGAGGATGGTGTGTGGGCCTGTGTGATGGGCCGGAGAGCTGAGGGCACCAGTCAGGTAAAGTCCCCGCCCATGGGCGCATCTCTCCCATCGGTCCCGTCGCTCTGCATCCTTCCCTTGCAAAAGTGGTTGCCAAGTCCAGAAATGGTCAGTGTGGTAGTTTGAATGGATGCCCCCCCCCAATAGACTCAGGAGTTTTATTCAAGCTTGTAACTTGGTGTCACTGCGGGTGGATCGTAAGTGTGTTTGGGGGCAGGTCTGGAGATTCCGACAAAGATAAGCAGAGGGCTTGAGGTTTGCTGGAGTTCCCGGCATGCGTTTGCTTACGATGCTGAAGCTGCTGGTGGTGCAGGCATTTCTCTCTGCATGGACTTGTGAAAGTCCATGGGCCGGCTTCTTCCGCCATGACAGAACTTCCCCTCTAGTTTCAATAAATCCCTTACTCCTATAAACTGTCCCTGGTTTGGGAAGTTCATCCCAGCGTGAGGCTGACTGCAAACAGTCAGCAACCAGACCAAGGTCACACAGCAAGCGAGGTCCCAGCAGGAGAGCGCCCCAGGAGAGCCGGTGCTCCCTGTGGTCAAAGCTGTCTGGCTTAGCGGTTAAGCGCTTGCCTGTGAAGCCTAAGGACCCCGGTTCAAGGCTCGGTTCCCCAGGTCCCACGTTAGCCAGATGCACAAGGGAGCGCACACGTCTGGAGTTCGTTTGCAGAGGCTGGAAGCCCTGGCGCGCCCATTCTCTCTCTCTCCCTCTATCTGTCTTTCTCTCTGTGTCTGTCGCTCTCAAATAAATAAATAAATAATTTTAAAAAAATAGCTGTCTGTTCTGTCCGCTGCTCTGTAATCACTAAACAGCACACCCTGGTTAACTGGGGCTCGACACAGTGTCCCCAGGGCATGAAATTCATTTTCTTTATGTCTTGTAAAGAACTGAACGATCGGTTGAAATCCAACAAATGACGACGATCACAAAAACAAACACGGCAGCCGCCTTGGTGCGCGGGCAGCACACGCTCAATCCCCCTTGCACTACCACATGCCAGTGTGATTTCCACACTGGCTTATGCACGTGCAAAAATCACACACTGTGACACTGTGGCGGTTTGTATATAAAATGTCCCCCAAAGTCCCAAGCGATTGTGTTTGAGCCTCATCCTTAGTCCCTAGCCGGTGCAGCCTCGCTGGGGATGGTGTGTCATGGGGTTGGGAGGAGACCTTGGGGTTTTATACTCCAGCCCACTTGCCAGCGCTAGCTAGCTCACTCTGGCCACTGCCTGCCACCTGGAACAACAAGACGTGGCACTCAGTTGCCGCCTCTGCTTGCTTTCTCCTTCAAGATGTCACTTCCCCTCAAAACCGTAAACCAAAGTATGGTCTTCCTGCCCATCAGCTGCTTTTGAGGGAGCATTTTGCTCCAGCAATGAGAAAGCAGCGGCTACAGACACAGACACACGCTCACCCGTGCTCGCTCACACACTCACGGCACCAAGACTGGTCATTCTTTATAAAAAAAAATTTATTGATTTACTTATTTTGAGAGGGGGGGGCAGGCAGAAAGAGAGGGGAGGAGGGAGAAAATGGGCACGCCAGGTCCTCCAGCCACTGCAAACAAACTCCAGATGCATGTGCCACCTTGTGGATCTGGTTTACATGGGTCCTGGGGAATCGAACCTGGGTCCTTAGGCTTTGCAGGCGAATACCTTAACCACTAAGCCATCCCTTCGGCTCGAGACATGCAGTTCTGAGCCAGCAGTGACAGATACATCCCACCCCCAGCCTGGGTGTCCACGCAGCAGTCGCTCTCCTCCGTCGCCTTCCAGACCCTGTCACAGACTTGGTGTCTTCCTAACTGGCTCCACATTACCTCTGCAGGCAGGCTTCCGGCGACACGGCGCCCCTGGTGTCTCTGCTGCTCTTACCCCACAACCCGTGCAGGCTGAGTACCTGTGGAGTGTCAGGCACTGTGACTCCCACAGACCTCTCTTCTGGCTGCAGAGTCCCTGGAGTGCAGGATGGGTGGCTGTGGTGGCATCACTGTGCCTGGCACTCAGAGAGCCTGGGGGCAGAGGGCCTATTCAAGTGCCTGTGTTTTGAGCGGGTGAAAGTACTGGGGCTGGGACTACGGCTTCACTGGCAGAGTGCTGGTCTAGTGTGGATGAAGCCCCGAGTTCGATCCCCAGAATCACTTAGACTGAGCATGGATGTACATGCCTGAAGCCCCAGCTCTTGGGAGGCAGAGGCAGGAGAATCGGGAGTCCCCGGTCACTGTTGGCTATATAGACACCTTGTCTCAAAGAAGACAAAAAGGAGAATGAGGAGAGAAGAGGAGGAGGAGCATACCTTCTGGAAGCTGCTACTGGCTGGCTCCCTGCTGGTGCGCAGGCCTCTGTCCTATGGTTTCTCTTCCTGGAGCTCCTCCCTTCCCCACGCCTCTCACGCACACCCGTACACGCCTGCTCACGAGCTGCCCCTCCTTCAGCAGATGGACAGAGGGAAACCGGGGCTTGACAGATGCCGGACATCCTGCTACTCCGTCCCTTTCTGCAGCAGTTATTGAATACCTGCTGTATACTCAGCTCAGAGATGCCGCAGGGGTCAGGACAGGTGTGATGAGAAAGCCCAGTGTGGGCATCTACACAACCTGCAACCTCCAAAAGAGAAGGGGGAGAGAGAGGGGGAGCGGGGGGCACTGACATCCAGGCTTGGAGGGGGAAGGGAGGGTCTCCAGCCTGAGCTTGAAAGGGTGCACACGGGAGAGAATGACAATGTCCCAAGTGACTGGACAGTGTGTGTGTGTATACATGCGTGAATATGCACACGTGTAAGCATGTGTGTGTGTGTTTCCCTACACAGGTGAATGTGAATACATATGTATGTGCATGAGTGCAGGTATTTCTGTGTGTACACACCTGAATGTTCACCCACATAAGTGTGTGTGTGTAAACATGTCTATGGTGTATGGGCGCGATTCCACGTATGCGTGTGTGCGGATAGATGTGTATATGCATGAGTGTGTGTGCGGACATGTATGTGTGTCAATGAGTAAGTGTGGGTGTGGAGTTTGAGGGAATGCGTGGAGGATCATTCTAGTGGATTTTGACTTAAGGCTGGCGGGCAGTAGTGCATCCTGGGGATTGGCAAGGCGCTCCCAAGGACTCCAATCCTGACTGTCTGTGCACCCACTGACTGAGGTGCTGTTGATCAGAACTGATAGGTGAGTGGCCCTGGGAAGCCACGTGCCGATGGCCCAGGCAGGCACCCAGCACACAGGGGGTTTGAGTCCCACTCTGTCTCCCTCACTATGTGACATGCATGTACCTGAGGGCATCCCTGGCATGTCAGGCAAGGGGCCTCCGGCTCTAGCCCAGAAGTGCCTTCAAATAGTCCTTGCCACTTCATCCCCAACATGCCCCACCCTGCCCTTTCCCGCCCCCCAGGACTGTGCTGGAGCGCCCTGTCACAAGCTCGGGTGATAGTGTGGCTCCATCCTTTGGACTCCAGGACAAACGCCCCTCCTCCAGGGAGCCTATCCTAATTGTCCAGTGGTCATGCCATCCCTCTGCCAAGCTCTCAGAGACTCCTCTCTCTGGTCCATGGAGGCCCCATCTTATTCTCTCTGACCTTGCAAAGAGACACAGACCATGTGAGGTCTGTGATGGGAACAGCTGAAGCGGGGATGTGCCCTGTGTAGCTGGCATTCTCTCTGGGGTTCTCTGCAGTACTCCACAATACATAGCCGCCCACATTCACCCTCCCCGGATGTGGATGTGCTTACCCAAGCCGGGGCTGGACGGGTCATTCTCAGGCTGATGATGGGCTCAGATGGATGCCAGCATCCCCAGCCTCGGTCCTCAGCTCCGGACTCTGATCTGTGGCTGCGTGCTAAAAATGAATCTCCACTGGGTGCCCGCGCAAGCCTTGCAGATTTCACACGGGGGGCTCTCAGCGGCCTCTAGTCTACCTTCCCGACACCTGCTCTGCTCCCGGCCTCCTCTGCGTCAGAGCCGATCAGCCTTCAGACCTGAACCCTCACAGTCCAAGAGTCACCAACAACGGTCACCTGTTGGGGCGGGGGGGCTCCCTCCTGTGTCACATTCCCCAGGGCTGAGGGGCAGGGGAGGTCTGCAACAGAATGCTCTGTATGGGGCAAAGCAAGTCTCTAATGCGATAGCTCTGCGCCCAAATGCCCCCTCGTATCTGCCCGGCATGGTGCTTCCCAAGCTGGCTCTCTCTTGTGTGTTCTGGGTGAACATGCCCCCCCGCACTGAGAAACCCTTCAAGGTACCTTGCCCCTCTGTGGTCTCTGAGCCAGGGTACGAGTATGGCCGTGGAGACCATGCCTTGGTGCTGTCACCAAGGGGACTTGCTTTACTTTGATGGATCCTGACAACAAAGACCACGTCCAGGAAGGTGGGTGTTAAAAGTCCTGACCCGTCCCAGGAATGCCAGGTGGGGGTGCCTCCACCCTCCATGCCCCCAGGCTGGGTGGAGAACGCAGTGGACAGGCCACTCAACCCCCTGACCAGGAGCCTCCCCTAACCCCATAGCTACTGACTGCCCAGACACTTGAGTTTTTCTCTTTCCTCCGTTGGCTCTTTTAATTGAAAAATATGAAGAAAACGTCTATTGATCCCGTGTAACTGATAAACTCCCCACTCCGGGGCCTTTTTAATCAGGAGCCTGAGCTGGACGGGAAGCCCAGGGGAGGGGAGGAGGGGGGAAAGAAGGGAGGGAGAGAAGGAAGGAACCTACCAATCTGGGCTGGGGTGGGAGGCTCGCCTGCCTTTCCCAGGCAAGCTAACTAGACCACAGCCCTGAGAAAGAGCAATTGAGGAGCCTTCCCTTCGAGGGAAGCAGGGAAGCGCCGCCCAAGTCCTGAAGGTGTAATTACCCTTGACATTTACACAACACTGTTTACAAAGCAATTTATGTCTGAAAAGCCTTTCCAGGGCACTTTCCCACCCCAGCCAGGTGTTTACTGCAGAGAGCAGCTGGTCTAGGCGCCTCCCCACGCTGGGCAGAGAGCCCTCCCTCAGCAGTCCTGGGAGGGGTCCCGAAGACACCCGCCACCCACACCGAGCCTCAGTCACTGGTTAGCTTGAGACTTCCGAGTTCTCAAGAAAGAAAAAAGAAAAGAGGTCCTGGGTTCATGTCATTTGATTATCAAAATCGGGAGCTGGCCACCAGCCACCATGGCATACACACGTCGTCCTGTCGTACAGGAAGCTGCGGCAGGAGAATCGAGAGTTTCAGGCATGGGGCTGGACAAATGGCTTAGAGGTTAAGGCGTTTGCCTGCAAAGCCAAAGGACCTAGGTTCGATTCCTTAGGACCCGCATAAGCCAGCTGCACAAGGTGGCATGTACATCTAGAGTTCATTTGCAATGACTAGAGACCCTGACGTGCCCATTTTTTCTCTCTCTCTCTGCTTTTTTTTTTTCCTCTCTCTCAAATAAATAAAAATAAAAATATTCTTTTGAAAGAGTTTCAGGCATGTCTCTGGGCTAAATAGCAAAGCCCTTCCCAAAAATAAATAAAAAATAAAGCCAGCCAGGTGTGGTAGCACATACCTTTAATCCTAGCACTCGGGAGGCAGAGGTAGGAGGATCGCCATGAGTTCAAGGCCACCCTGAGACTACATAGCGAATTTCAGATCAGCCTGGGCTAGAGTGAAACCCTACCTTGAAAAACTAACTAACTAAATAAATAAATAAAACCAGGCTTGTCTACCTGACTCCTGCTCAGTGTGGGTGATAGTGCAATCAGACTTGGAGGAGAACTTTCCTAAGAAAAGGGGGACTGTCGTGGTAGTAAGCCAATCTTCCATGGAGAGTGTGTACCCCAGGCCCTAACTGACAGCAGAGGATGGGCCCTCTCTGAGGTCCTCCTGCCTCAGGTCATGGATCCCAGACTGCAGGAGAATGGACACCCACTGGCCTCAACGGAGCTGCCCCAAGCTACTTGTCTTCCCTTTGGCATACACCATGACGTGATCCAGGGAAGGTGCAAGGCGATTTATTGCTTTATCAATATTTAATATCTCCAGGGAGGTGACATCAGCAAAATTGCTTGGCCTGGCAGAGCCATCTAGGTGGACAGCGGGACAGGCCCTTCATCTCTCTGGACATCCTACCCTCACCACATGAGAGATCAAGAATTCTTAGAAGAAGAAAATGTGGCGGAGGGTGGCATGTTCTTTGGGCACCTCACGTGTTGGCCTGAGGACTTGCTGCCCAAGATTCCAGCCCTGGCCCTGGCTCCGTACCAGGGTTTAGTAGGAGGGGACTGGGTGGCACTTTTTGTTTATTTGTTTATGTTGGTTTGTCAAGATAGGGTCTCACTCTAGCCCAGGAATTCACTATGACCTGATATTCACTATGTAGTCTCTGGCTGGCCTCGGCCTCACGGCGATCCCTCTACTTCAGCCTCCCAAGTGCTGGGATTATAAGGCGTGTGCCACCGCACCCTGCCTGGGCGGCTATTCTTTGGGACGAAAGCTCGAGGTCTCCAGCTATCCTGCCTCAACAGTGAAGGGTGAGGTGCTATCTTGACTCTATAGCTGAGGACCTCCTGTCTACTTGTGCACCCAGGATTGTGATGTCACTGGAGCCCACAAAAAAAGTGGTAGAAAAAATTGGTAGGGAGGACTGGAGAGATGGCTTAGCGATTAAAACACTTGCCTGCAAATCCAAAGGCCCCAAGTTCAGTGCCACAGGACCCAGGTAAGCCAGATACACAAGGTGGCGCATGCACATGGAGTTGGCTGGAGGGCCTGGCGCACCCATTCTCTCTCTCAGTGCCATGACAAAGACCGTCAAATAAACCAGCAGAGACAACGCTGCAGGCGGCTAGTTCAGAGTGTCCCCCCGCGGTGCTGGGGTCATCCGGATACAGCGGTCCCAGCTCAGCCTGCAAAGCCAGGTAAGGCCAACGGGGCAGGGTACCTGCTGAGGAAGAGCACACGGGGGGTGACTTGGCCAGAGCAAGAGGTGCAGGGGGGCTGGCCCAGAGGCAGCCGGGGGGGACCCCGGCACGCAGGGCCCCGAGGTGAAGGGGTCAGACAGCAAGGCTGGCGGTGAACGGGAGGGCGCTCCAGGCAAAAGAAATTCATAAGGAAACTGCCATCGTGTGGGCCAGTGTGGCTCAGCCCTCCTCCCCCCCCGTGAGAGTGGGAAAGGACTTTGGGGGACAAAGGACAGCCAGGTCACCCCACTGGGTACAGGGGATGAACTTCATTTCCTAGGACCACCACAAAAACTGCCACAAAGTGGTGGCCTCTCCCCACAGTTCTGGAAGTCAGGAGTGTGACATGGAGGTGTGGCTCAGGCCTTGCTGCTGGCGGGAGGGGGAGCGGCTCGCAGAGAGAACCCTGGCTTCTGGTGGGCGTCAGTCATCTTACGTGTCTCTCTGCCTCACATCCTCAAAGCCACACCACTCCGATCTCTGCCCAGTACATCTCTGAGCCTCTCCCCATGTGGCCCTAAAAGTCAAATTCTCTTTTCTTACCAAGACATTGGTCATGGGATCGAGCCCACTGCAATGCAGCATGGCCTCATCTATACTTAATCATACCTGCGAAGACTCTCTTTCCAAATAAAGATTGTGTGGGCTGGAGAGATGGCTCTGTGGTTAAGGCGCTTCCCTGCAAAGCCTAACGACCCAGGGTTCAATTCCCTAGTACCCATGTAAAGCCAGATGCACAAAAGTGGGGCATGTATCTGGAGTTTGTTTACAGTGGCTAGAGGCCCTGGCTCATTCTCTCTCCCTCTCTCTTTCTCTCATTGCAAGTAAGTAGATAATAAAATTTAAGATTGTGGGCAGCAGCAGGAATGGGGTTTGGGGGGGAAAGTCTTGGACTCTGTACAGGAGGGCCGGCAACAGGGAGAGAGACAGGTAGCACTGAGCCTATTTGAGAAACACACTTAACACGTGCTGCTGGATCCCTGCAAGGCTGGGCAGGTTGGGAAGGGCATGGGGACAGGGCCACTCACTCCCCGGGACTAGCTCAGACCCCGAGGTCAGCAAGGAATGAGCCCCTCTTTGTGGTTCCTTGTTTGTACAGGAAATGGGAGTGATGGGCTAAAGTGGGCCAGTGAAGTAGGGCGATCTACCTGAAGGGAGGGCCAGGCCAAGACTCAGGGGACCTAAGGCTCGTTCTGGCCCTTCTTTGCTGTGGGAGCCTGGGGAAGTGGCTTTTCCTCTCTGGTCTTTGTCTTTCCCGTGAGACACAGCACTGGCTCTGGCCCACCTCTGCAGGCACTTGTATCACTGCGGGCTGGGGCCCGCTGAAACCTGGATGCAGCCTTGCCTGCATCGTCAGGACTTGAACTCGCTTCTGTTTCTGTCTCCAATAAGATGGCCGCAAGCAACGATCTCCCAATCACCCCATGTCTCTGCCTTCTATCCATCAGTCACAGCCATAGCTTCCAGTTTCCTCCTCAGTTTTGTGGGCTCGGCGCTCATGAATGGGCCCTTCCTCACTCAGTGTTTCTCTTTGGGCCCAGCAACCAATCAGGTCCCTCCTGCACACAGCTGAGCCTGGTGATGAGCCTCATTCTGAGGGGTGCCTGACTTACCTAGCTGGACCTGAGTCCCTTGTGTGAGCCTCTGCTTTGCCTCGCCTCTCCTTCCCCATGTGACTGGACCCTCTTGGCCTCCTCTCCCCCCTTTCTTAGCTTGGCTGGGAAGGGAGAGACTTTCGGCTTGGGCTCTTTCTTGCTCTGTTTGCTCTTCTATCTTAACTCTCCCTGAAAGAAAACTCATGATTTACCCTTTTCCTGGTCCGCATTTTCCATTCTTTGCTAATGCGGATAAGAACCCATTGCAGGAGTTCTAATCCCAAAGAGTTCTCTCCCGCATCACCTACAAGAACGGAGGACTGAACCCCAGTCAGACGGGGTCTCCCCTAAACCTGTGCTCTGGGAATGACTGCTAACGCCAGCCACTTGTTAGTCCCTCTCATGGCACAAAGGGTCCCCAACCTCATCCCCAGCAACACACAGGCATGCTCGTTATGTCATTGTTGGAGACAAAGCTGGCCTTCTGCTGTAGTGTGAGTGTCATAAGCTGGGACAGGACAGGGAAGGACGGGACAGGGACCAAAAGGCAGTGGGCAGGAGGACAACTGCTTCTTACAACCTTGCTTCTGCAGCTCCTGGGTCTGGGGACGTGAGAGATGCTGTCTCTAGTCAGCAAGATGCAGATACGCTCGGGCTCAGTCAGCCTCATGCTGAACCTTTTTGGGGTGGAGCTGCAAGCCACATCACAGCATGGGGTGCTGTGTGACACCCTACTCCTGTCTCTTGAGGTGCATGGTCCAGTCCCCGGAAGCCGGAGCAGACCTCCCTCCACACACGTGGCTCAACCCCAGCCTCTACTTTGGAGTAGCTTTGTCCTACCACTGGCCAGCTCTGGGCTCTACAAGCAGCTCTGGGCTCTACAAGCAGGGGCCAAGGTCAGCTGGCTAAATTCTTAAAGGCGGAGCCTCTTAATCCTGATTCTGGAAAGACAGAGTGTCATGTGAACCTTCTTACCCTTACATAGATACAGACATACTCACCTGTCTACATTCATAGTTGTCCATCTGCACGTGTCCCCAACCACAATGTACCAAGATGCCCTGTCTCAACCTCTGTCCACCACTGCAAGGGTGATACTGGTGTAGGCTGGACCTCACCTGGACCCCCCGCCAGGGAGAGAGGCAGCCAAGTGGCCCCCAGGGGGATTTATTTCTCCACCCTTGCCCCTCACCCCGAATCACCAGGAAGGGCTCACCCCACTCCCCACTGTCTCTGGCTCAAGCAGACCTGGGATGAAAACTTGGGTGTAAATTGCTCACTTGAGAGATGCCCCAGGAGACCTATGGGGAGCATGGGGGGATGACCCAGGGGGTCTGTGGAAGTATGAAACGAGATGACCCAGGAGACCCATGGGGTATGAAGAGGGCAACCCAGGAGACCCATGGAGAATGTGGGGGTGACTCAGGGGACCTGTGGAGTGTGGGTGTTGTGACTCAGGGGACCTATGGAGAATGTGGGGGTGACTCAGGGGATCTGTGGAGTGTGGGTGTTGTGACTCAGGGGACCTGTGGAGGTAAGAGAGGACAAGCCCAGGGGACCCGTGCAGAGTATGAGGAAGATAATCCAAAGGCTCTGTGGCCCCTGTGAGGGGAGACAGCTGGGGAGACCTGTAGGGTGTGAGAGGAGACAGCTCAAGAGGCCTGTGAGGGTGCAAAGGAGACTTCTGAGGAGAGTGAGGTGGACAACCCAAGGGACCTGTGGGGGGCCCTAGGAGACTCGTGGAAGATGTGAGGGAGGGTAGGCTGTCTCAAACATCTGTGTGTGGTGGAGGACGACCCAGAACATCTGTGCAAGGAGGCAAGGAAAGGAGGACAGGCCATCACAGGTATGTTCATGCGTGGGGTCCTGCTAGGAGCAGTTAGAGCACCATCCTACTTGGAAATTTCTGGAAGACAGGATGGATCACAGTTCAAAACTCACTCCCTCTCAAAGGGAGAAGAAGCTTGGCATGAACCCATCTGTTCTCTCTTTGTTGCCAGAGGGGAGCCACCTGTCTTGCTCCCACGAAGGGCCAAGCAAGTGATTATCCAACGAACTCCCTCCAGAAGGGAGACCAGGAGCCATCTACCAAGATAGCAGTGACCTCTGTGGAAGGCAGCCTGCCTGTCCCCATCTCTGCCATATCTGAATAGCTATGCATAAGTGACATACACCCTCTCTTCCTCCTATCCTTCTTCAGTCCTTTTTCCTTCCACCTCTCTGTTCCCTCTCATGCCCAGAAGACCAGGAGACATGGCCTTCCATCTCCCAGAATGGCCCCTCCTGATGGCAAGAGGGTCCAGCTCTTGAATCTCTAGAGCCTTCCATCCCCAGAGCCTGTCCCCATTGTCCCTTGGCTCTCAGGTTCCAGGGTCTGGCTCCAGCCCAATCTATCGGCTGTAATCTCAGGCTTTGAAGCTGGAACCCTCACCCCACCCCACCCGGGAAAACCGCGGGGTGGGGAGCCCTGGGAGATGCCAGCCCAGGTGTGCAGCGCGTTATCTCGGAGGGCTAATCAAAGCGTCTCCCCCCAGCTCCAGTAGTGAACGGGACTGCTGCGGCTCCCTCCTCACCACCCCTCCCATGCTGGCTGCCAGGAGGGTGGCAGACACCTGCTAGGCCATGGACCCTGCCCCTCCTCTGCCCGGCCTCTTTCTGTATTGTCACAAAGAGGGACAAAGAAAGACCCGACCTGGGGAGGTGGGGTCCCCCGGGGCTCCCTATTGCTCAGCTGTGGTGGTGCTCCCCTCGAGAATAAACTGGGCGCAGGGGGGTTGAAAATGCCTGTGAATGCCCGAACTGAGTAATGAGCAGGGGCCGCACAGAGACCGACAGACAGATGGAAGGCGGGCAGCAGGGAAGAGGGGCACCCAGCCTGGAAACTGCCCAGCGTCGATGCTCTGAGCTGCAGGTTTGTAAGACAAAGGCTGTGTGGTCACTGGGTGCCAGTCTCCCCCAGGACCCATCAAAATCTTTGTCATTTTAGGGCCCTCTTGGGGTGAAGGGCCAGAACCAGCCTCAGTTTCCCCCCCGTTGGTTGCTTGTGTGTGTGTAACATGGTGTCTGTGACGTGTGCGGCGCATGCACGTGAAGGTGCCCCGTGGCACCCCATGCAGTAGCTGGACCTGGACCACCCAGTATCGGATGTCCTGAGTCGCCCCTCTTCCCCCCCAATTCTTGTTCGAGCTGGACTGGAGTCTCGTACTGACAGTGGAGCTTGACCGGGGTTACAGACACATTCAGCTGTTTACGTGGGTTGTGGGGCTCCAGCCCGAGCGCCCCCGGGGCCTCCTAAGGGCCTTATGCTTACTGAGGACATGCTCTTAGCCACTGGGCCATCTCTCCAGCCCCTAAGTCTCACTTCTTACAGAAGCCCTCAGAGCAAGCCTAAGTTAAGAAAGGCAGCCACAGTCCCAGGGCGGCGGCTCTGAAGCAAACTGGTTTTGTGTCCAACCAGGCATCTCCACCAGGCCCTGTCTTTGTGGCCCTCTGGGTGCACAGGTGGGATGGGGGTGGGGGGCGGAACTGGGATGAACTGGCCTCAGCTGAGCCTGTGGCAGCCAAGTCTTCACATCATCTCCTATTTCCCTGCCTCTGTCTATTCTTCTTCCTTTTTGTCCTTCCAAACTGTTCCCAAGCCAACTTTTCTCTGAAGAGAAAAAGCAAGAAAGAAAAGGGGGTGGAGGGATGAAAGGGAGGCTGGGTCTCAGATCCCACTGGAGAAGTTAGAGACAAACAAAGGCCAGTGTCCCTGATGAGAAGTGATGAGTTCTGGGGACCAGCCCGCCAGGCTCCTCAGCGTTAGGCCATTAAGATGAGTCATGGCCTCCCCAGGCCCATCCTTCAGAGCCGGGGCTGCCGGTGAGAGGTAGAAACATCACTCACAGCTAAAGGAAGACTCATTACCTTGCACCGACCCTTGGCTGGTATCGAACACGCCACCGCTCCCTTCCTAACAAATGACTTCGTGAGGGTTTAATTAACTTCTTAGCACCCTTGGGCAGGTAGCTGCCCCCCCCACCACCACCCGCGGACAAAGTCCGAGTCAGTCACGTGGAAGTTCTGATCATCTTGGTCACGTCACACACAGGTGGAAAGGCTAAGATCTGGGAACCTGGGTGAACTTGGAGTCTGCTCAAGGTTGCGTGACAAATGGAGGCCAGGCCAGCCCTGGAACCCCAGCACCCAGGAGACGAGGCCTCCTGTGCCGCCCGGGGTCCTGTGCTGTCGTGGATCCACAGCTCAGAGAGAGGGCTTCGGTCGTTGTGGTCACGTGTGAGGATTCAGATGAAAACGAGCCTGGGACTCAGTCCTTTCTCCTTCCCCTGCTCCTCTTCCTCCTCCCCTCTTCTTTCTCTCCATCCCAGCTCCTCGCAGTGTCTCAGGCACCGTGCTAGCCCTCTGGGGTATTGTCTCATTTCAGCCTCATGTGTCCCCACGAGGCTGGCATGACCAGACTATTATTGCCCCCTCCCATTTTTCAGATGAGAAAACTGTGGCCTGGAGAAATCAACTCCCCAGAGGCCACCTCATCTGAGTCTCTGGGCTAGTCTGCCTCTCTAGAGAATTCATGTCTTTGGGCCTCATTTTCTCATAAAAGAGAAAAACCAAGAGCTTGCCCACAGTTAACTCAGTCAGTCAGGGACTCCAGCTCACACCTCCTGAGCCCATGGCCAGCAAAGGCCCTTTCAGCCACACACGTAGCTCAATATCTTTACATCATTTTATTTCCCCAGGGATCGGGACAGATATCGCCCCCCCCCCCCCAAACTTCATGAGCCACACTGAGTAGCCATTTTGAGCAAAGGGGCTAAAGCTCATCGTTTGGGACTGGACAGACTACGGCCCTTGATGAAGCTGCCCACTGCCCTGTTACACCCTCCATTGCTTCTTTCAGTGAATAAAGACGTGCCTCCCAGGACTGCGGTGAGAATCAAATAGATGTTCAAAGCACTTAGCCCAGCATTGGGTGCATCCCAGGATGCACCCAAGAACATAGTCATTAGGACAAGGGTACCACCAGATCAGGAAGCCCACCTCATCCCCTCTCAACAGTCCCTATTGCAGGTGCCCCCACCCACCTAGGAGGACATGACCTCCCCCAATCAGAGTTGAGACAAGGCTTCCTGAAGGATGCTGGATACCAGAACAGAACCCTCGCACTCTAAGGGGAGCACCAGGGGGCTGCGGGCTAATTAATTGTGCACAACTGACAAGCAGAGAGGCTCTGTGTGTTTTTGCCACAAGCTCAGAGCAATGAGAGAATAATGGGCTCTAATGCGCTGGTCTTCTCCGGGGACCTGTCCTTCATCCCCCAACAAAACTAATTAATGATAGCAATAAATAAACCAAGCTAGCTTGCCCTGCCCTGAGCAGCCAGGGAGGGTTCTGAGAGAAGAGCCTGTTGCTGGCTGGACCCCGAAAGACTGTGGCCTGGGGTCGGACCTATGATGTCATGTGGGATGGGGCAGGAGGAATGGGGCCCAGAGAGGCCCTGGGTCTTTGGCTAAAACTCAGGAGCAGTGAGTTCTGATCCTAGACAAGAGCCTATGTTGCTGGATAGCTGTGTTGGGTCCTTCTGTGCCCCTGAGCTCAGGATGTTGAACTCCACTGAGATAAAACCTATGTGGCCCCTGAGCCAGGGAGGGCCACATTTCCTCTTGGGGCTTAGAGTGGAGAGCAACAGGGCGTGTCCCAGAAAGGCTGTCACCTGCGCCCACAGGTCAGTTAACATCAGGGCGCCTCCCAGAAAGACTGTCACCTGCGCCCACAGGTCAGTTAACATCAGGGCACATCACAGAAAGGCTGTCACCTGTACACACAGGTCAGTTAACATCAGGGCGTGTCCCAGAAAGGCTGTCACCTGCGCCCACAGGTCAGTTAGCATCAGGGCGCGTCCCAGAAAGGCTGTCACCTGTACCCACAGGTCACTTAACATCAGGGCGCGTCCCAGAAAGGCTGTCACCTGCGCCCACAGGTCAGTTAACATCAGGGCGCCTCCCAGAAAGGCTGTCACCTGCGCCCACAGGTCAGTTAACATCAGGGCACATCACAGAAAGGCTGTCACCTGTACACACAGGTCAGTTAGCATCAGGGAGCGTCCCAGAAAGACTGTCACCTGCGCCCACAGGTCAGTTAGCATCAGGGCGCGTCCCAGAAAGGCTGTCACCTGTACCCACAGGTCAGTTAGCATCAGGGCGCGTCCCAGAAAGGCTGTCACCTGCGCCCACAGGTCAGTTAACATCAGGGCGCGTCCCAGAAAGGCTGTCACCTGTACCCACAGGTCAGTTAGTATCAGGGTGCACCTCAGAAAGGCTGTCACCTGCGCCCACAGGTCAGTTAACATCAGGGCGCGTCCCAGAAAGACTGTCACCTGCGCCCACAGGTCAGTTAGCATCAGGGCACATCCCAGAAAGACTGTCACCTGCGCCCACAGGTCAGTTAGTATCAGGGTGCACCTCAGAAAGGCTGTCACCTGTGCCCACAGGTCAGTTAGCATCAGGGCATGTCCCAGAAAGTCTGTCACCTGTGCCCACAAGTCAGTTAACATCAGGGCGTGTCCCAGAAAGGTTGTCACCTGCACCCACAGGTCAGTTAGCATCAGGGCGCATCCCAGAAAGGCTGTCACCTGTACCCACAGGTCAGTTAACATCAGGGCACATCCCAGAAAGGCTGTCACCTGTACCCACAGGTCAGTTAACATCAGGGCACATCACAGAAAGACTGTCACCTGCGCCACAGGTCAGTTAACATCAGGGCGCCTCCCAGAAAGACTGTCACCTGCACCCACAGGTCAGTTAGCAGTCTGACACAGAAAGCACACGGTCAGGCTGGAGAGACGGCTTAGCCGTAAAGGCACTTGCGCATGAGCAGCCATGGACGCAGGCACGTACACCACACACACAAAACTAGAGTGTGTCGTTAGAGTGTTGTCGCGGGGGGGGGGGGTGGACAGGATTGCCTATGACTCTGGGGCTCTTCTGTATCCTTTGAGGCAGCTTGAAATCTCCCGTGTGACATGTGACATCACCATTCCAGACTAGCTCCAAACAGAGGAACAACAATGATCGCAAAAGAACCCATGCCTTTTCAGGAGGCCCTACCCTCCATTGGCCACAGCGTCCAGGACATGGCAACCCCAGCCTCTGTGAAGCCTTGCTTACCAGCCCTTACCTCTCCTTGCATATCCGCCCCCCCCCCAATGGGGAACTCCCTCTCTTCCATGGCAGTGTACCCCATCACAAAGTCAAAGGACAGGATGTGAGGGCGAGCTGGCTGCGACCTCTGTTACCCCATTGATCCCAGGGTTGATCCGGCTGATCCGGCTGGCTAGGCAGGTCCCTCCTGAAGCTGCCTGCTGGGTCTTGAACGGAGGACGACCGGTCTTCGGCCACAGGCATACGAGTAACCACGCTCCCCTGGTAGAACCTCCAAACAAAGTCAAAGGACGCCTTTGGGTTTTATTTTTAATATTTTTTTATTTATTTATTTGAGGAAGAGAGACAAGAAAGAGAGGGCAGGGAAAGGGAGAGAGAGAATGGGCACACCAGCGCCTCTAGCCACTGCAAATGAATTCTAGATGCATGTACCACCATGTACATCCAGCTCACATGGGTCCTGGGAATCAAACCTGGGTCCTTAGACTTTATAGGCAAGCGCCTTAACCACTAAGCCATCTCTCCAGCCCGACTTTGGGGTCTTAATTGACATGTTGGAAATCTACCTGGCCATGATGATTCCTCCTGGTGAGACTTGATCTGGGCCTCAGTTTCTTCCACGCTTTGACATGGTTACACTTGGGTAAGGCACTGCAGTGGGCCTTTGGGAAGCCAGCCTGGCCTCTGAGCTCCGGTTCCCTTCTGAGATGGGCAGAAATAAAATAAAGAGATAAAGGCGGGGAGCTCGGTGTCATCCTGAGAGTTTCCAGTCAGCTCTATGTGGCAACAGGTGCTGACCAGGTGGGTGCAGCAGGGACCCCATTTGCAGCCAGCGTCTGTTTCTCAGGACCTCTACCTGTAACAAGGACACACTGCAGCCCCTCAGGTCAGGGCATGGACCACCTCTGGCAGTGGGGGTTTTCATTAAGCCCCAGATACCACAGAGGTTCTGCTCCCCTCTCCCCACTTTCCACAGAGCGCCAGGTCCCATAGAAGCTCCGCCCTCTCTGCACAGAACTCTAGTCCCACAGAGGCTCCTCCCCCTCTCTATCTCGGGGGGTCAGGGTTACAGGCAGCAGAGGCCTGGGAGCTTATTGACTCGCAGAGTCACTGGAAAGGGCTGAAAATCCAGATGCCTAACCATAGGCCTAACTGGTATGGGGAGAACGTGGCCACTGAACACAGAAGACGCCCCGTCCCCCGCCCTGCCTCCACCACCACAGACTGCCCACTGCTGCCCACTTTGCCCCCTCGTTCCTGCCCTGCCTCCATGGTCACTAACTGCCCACTGCTGTCCACTTTGTGTTCACCGGGATGCTTCCCATCAGAACGGCTGAGCCACCGGAACACCGCCCCCAGTCCAGAGGGCACGTTGCCTGGACCATCTAAGCTGCCCCGAGCCACAAGGGAGGCTGGGAGAACGAGGAGCAGCAGGCGGGAGTGGAGAGCCTCCAAATGCAGAATGAGGGTTCAGATCTGGGGCAGGAAACTCACCGGTGGCCACCCGCGTTCAGCACAGCAGTCTTTGGCAGGCGTTCATGCGCAGCAGGGCCACGGGAGGGATACGGAGATAAAAATAACGGCTCGGCAGAGCACTTGCCCCGTGCCAGGTGCTCTTCTGAGCGCACCCAGGCTCGGCTCGGCGGCGCCTCGGCATCCTCGTGAGGGAGCAGAGCTGTCACCAGCCTCCCCTCTGTGTCACCACGGGAAGACTGGGGACCATGCCGTCAGCACACCGTGTTGGTGTCCCGTCACCATAACAAGCACCTGATGGGATCAATTTCAGGGAAAAGGGTTGTTTGGGCTCCGTTTTTTTTTTTTTTTTTTAATATATATGTTTTGTTTTATTTATTTATTTATTTGAGAGCAATGAAGAGGCAGAGAGAGAGAGAGAGAGAGAGAATGGGCCCGCCAGGGCCTCCAGCCATTGCAAATGAACTCCAGACACACGCATCCTGTCATGCATCTGGCTTACGTGGGTCCTGGAGAGTCGAACCAGGATCCTTTGGCTTTGCAGGCCAAAACCTTGACCACTAAGCCATCTCTCCAGCCCTGGGCTCAGTTTTGAAGGTTTCCGTCTGCAGTCAGTTGGCTCTGCTGCCTTGAGACTGTGGCTCAGTGGTACATCCCAAGGGAGGACCAGAGGGGAGACAATCTACTCACCTCAGAGCCAAAATGAGGAGGAGGAGGAAGAGGAGGAGGAGGAAGAGATGTGAGCCCACAGCCCCCTTTGAGGACATGCCCCCAGTGACTGGAGACCTCCCACCAGGCCCCGCCTCTTAAAGTTTCTGCCACTTTTGTACAGTCACCAATTTGGGGGCCTTTAGGGGACAATCCAGATCCAAACTGTCGCACACACTCTGAGCTTGACCTTGGCCACGGTGGGGCCAAGGACGCCTGTGCTCTTCTCTTTCTTAAGAAGACTTGGCCACTCTCTAAGATTTTGCTGAGGAGCCGGCTGGTTCAGTGGGCTCAATTCCCAGCACCCACATAAAAGCTAGGAGACACGCGCCTGTCATCCCCGCATTGCAGGCGCAGGCTGAGGACTGGACTAGCTGACCAGCCTAGCTGAACCAGCGAGCTCCAGGGTCAGCGTGAGGTCCCATCTCAAAAAATGCGAGTGACCGAGGAAGACACAACATGTAACCTCCTGGCCTCCACACGCATATGCACATGTGCATGTCCAGCATACATATGAACATGCATACAGATGTACACATACCACACATACCCCCATGTATACACATACGCAGAAAAGAGGGATACAAGCATCAAATCTTCATCTGTTATACTCAGTTTACATCCAGTCTCCTCCATGAAGCCCACAGTTAAGGCATCAGGACGAATACTGGGGAGCTCCTGCTGATGTGGGTGTGGGTGGGTGAGTGGGTGTTGCAGTCAGGTTCACATTGCTGGTAGAAATTACCCAACCAAGAGCAGCTTTTGGGGGGGAAAATAAAGAGTTTATTTTGGCTTACAGACTCGAGGGGAAGCTCCATGATGGCAGGGAAAATGATGGCATGCGCAGAGGATGGACATCGCCCCCTGGCCAACACAAGGAGGACCATAGCAGCAGGGGAGTGTGCCAAACATGACAAGGGGACACTGGCTATAACACCCATAAGCCCACCCCCACCAATACACTGCCTCTAGGAGGCGTTAATTCCCAAATTTCCATCAGCTGGGAACCTAGCATTCACAACACCTGAGTTTATGGGGGACACCTGAATCAAACCACCACAATGGGTACTTGTGTCTGTGAAAGTGTGTATGTGGTACACACACACACACACACACACACACACGCACGCACGCACATACACACATACCCCTGCCTTCTCCCCATACCAAAGTTCTATAACAACTTCTCCCATTGCCCAGCCAGATCCCCTAACACCTCTTTAATTCCCCTCATCTACCTCCACTTCTCTGAGCACCTTTCTGTCTCATAAACAAATAAAAATGAGAGAGAGAGAGAGAGAGAGAGAGAATGGGCACACCAGGGCCTCCAGCCACTGCAAATGAACTCTGGAAACATGCACCACCGTGTGCATCTGGCTTATGTGAGCACTGGGGAATCGAACCTGGGTCGCTAGGCTTTGCAGGCAAACGCCTTAATCACTAAGCCATCTCTCTGGCCCTCTGAGCACTTTTCTTTCCCCATGTTCATTGCTATGTCCCATGTCTGTCTCCTCAGCCCCCTATGCACTGCCTCACAACGCTCACTGTCACTGTCCCCTAAACCACTCTCCCCCCGCCCCGCCATGTTCCGCAATTCCTCTTCCATCTTAGGTGGTGACACAGACCCGAGGCCACACTTCACTATCTGGGCAAATGTCCTTGTATATGTCCCTGCCTTTGGTGACCTGAGTTGTCTCCACCCGCAGAGAGCGTAGGCATGCGGAGAGAAGAAGGTTTCTCAGCCCTTTTCTGCCTCAAGCGTTCTAGTCTTGCCCAGGTGGGAGAGAAGCTTGGGCCTTGATCACCTGCCTTTGCTCCCTTCTAAACTGTAGATGTCGTGTGGCGGTCCAAAGACTCCTTTAACAATTGTGTCAGCCTCCTGCCGACCCTGAAAGCTCGCAGCAGCGTCTCCTCTGTCCTGGGGAGGCGGGCCGAGCCGAAGCGGACTCCGTGTGGAGGGCTCTCATCCCCTCTCCGCTGAGAGGCCTAGAGCAATGGGTTTCCAGTGCTGGTGCCTCTGCTGAGAGCTCAGGCTCCTGCCCGGGAGCCCGAGGGGAAGGATATTTACGGTTTAATAACTGGCCTATTGATTCTCATTTATATGCTGCCAATGGGGCTTGCCTAGGAAGTGAAGGCGAAAGGGTTTGTTTGTAAATAAGTCTCAGGCCCGGCCATCACTCAGCCTGCCAGCTTGGCTTCTGAGCAGGAGGTGAGCTGGGTTAATGGACTGCACGCCCTCTCCTTAGCTGAGCCCTGACACATACTGCAGGCCAATCCCAGGCCCTCCGGAGCCTCCAATGCTTGTCACAGTTGGTAATGCTCTTCCTTAGCCACCACCGCCACTGACCGTCTCCTGTAAGGAAGAACAGCAGGGTGCAGAAACCCACTTAATGGATGAGAACACTAAGGCAGCTTCCCACAGGCTAAGCAGGGGCATTACCAGAGCCATGCCTAAGAGTGCGTACTTTGAAGCCCCATTGGCAGGACTGAGTGTGGAATGATTTTGAGTGACTGCCTTAGAGAGCCATCACTAGGTTACCAGCCACTATGCAATCCGGTTACTGAAAGCTACAAAAAAAAAAAGGGATTCCTGGGTTGGAGAGATGACTTGGTGGTTAAGGCACTGCCTACAAAGTCTAATAACCAGGGTTCGATTCCTCAGTACCCATGTAAAGCCAGATGCTGGACGTAGTGTATGCATCTAGAGTTCATTTGCAGGGGCTAGAGGCCCTGGCGGGGCCATTCTCAACCTCTCTCCTTGCAAATAATTTATTTATTTATTTATTTATTTATTTATTTATTTATTTGAGAGTGACAGACACAGAGAGAAAGACAGATAGATAGAGGGAGAGAAAGAGATTGGGTGTGCCAGGGCCTCCAGCTTCTGCAAACGAACTCCAGATATGTGTGCCCCCTTGTGCATCTGGCTAACGTGGGACCTGGGGAACCGAGCCTCGAACCGGGGTCCTTAGGCTTCACAGGCAAATGCTTAACCGCTAAGCCATCTCTCCAGCCCGCAAATAATTTCTTTAAAAGTGATTCCTCATCAGGTCGCAGATCAACAAGGCAGTCTGGGTGACGGGAACCAGGCTTGAGCCCATGGGGCACGCCCACTGTGGTACCCGTGGTGAGCTGGAGCCTCCCTGACACTGGCTGCTGGACAGATGCCTTTGATGCAACTGCCGGGCCGGTCTCTTGCCTCTCTCCAGAGAGCTGGATCAGGCTCGCTCTTGTGGAGGTAGCCAAGGTCCAAGAGAGGAAGTGGAAACTGGCAAGCGCTTACATAAGCCTCCGCTTACATCCCGTTGGTGACCATGACCGTGACACTGGCCAGAGCAAGAGACATTGAGCAGCTGTCTCTGAAAGCCACAGATGCAGACAGACAGAGGTCACCAATGAAATCAAAGGCCCCTACCCCAGAGTTCTGCTCCCTCCCCACTCGCCTTTCCCCTTATGCAGAACTAAACACACAGGAAGCCCCGTGATCTCATGCAAGTCTTGGTCATAAGTCAGCCCTGCAGAGAAACACAAGACTTGATGTGGGTGGCACCAGAATGCAGGAGGGAGACCCCAAGTTGTAGCCGAGAATGGGGAGGAACTTTGCAAGAGCTGAGGCTGGCGTGCCAGGGAGATGGCCCCTTGAGAGATAGTGAGCTGTCTGTCACCAGGACTGTGGAAGTGTGGCTGGGGGCCGACTACATGGCTACAGGAGGGACTCTGCCCCGGAGAGACTGCTGGCATGCCCGACAAGCTCCCAGGCCCCTTCCCCCTTTCTAAGTCCAATGGGCCCATTACTGCCAAGCCCGCCAGGAGTGCCTTATCTAGCCCCTCACCCCAGTCTCGGGCTGGCCTCGGTGCCAAGAGGAACTCCAGGAGAGAACTGCTTCCTACTGAGAGCACAGAAGAGGAGGGGGCTCACATGCCTCACCCCGGCCCTTGAAAAAGAAGAGGACTGTGGCCCGGAGCAGAAAGACCTCTGGCAGCCCCAGAGACCACAGGTTCTATGAAACATAGGGATAGCGGGCGGGGTGGGGGGGGACAGAAACACAAGAGCTTAGTCCACCTCAGAAAAAGATTTTCCCCCTGGGTGTGGTGGCGCACACCTTTAATCCCAGCACTTTGGAAGCTGAGGTAGGAGGATCGCTGTGAGTTCGAGGCCACCCCAAGACTACAGAGTGAATTCCAGGTCAGCCTGGGCTAGAGTGCGACCCTGACTCAAAAAAATTAAACTAACAACCCCCCCCCCAAAAAAAAGTTGAGTGTGGTGGCGCACGCCTTTAATGCCAGCACTTGGGAGGCAGAGGTAAGAGGACCGCCATGAGTTCGAGGCCATCCTGAGACTACAGAGTGAATTCCAGGTCAGCCTGGGCTAGAGTGACACCCTACCTCAAAAAAACAAAACAAAAAGAAAAAGATTTTTCTCTCTCCAGTCTCAGTGTCCTCATCTCAAAGGGGAGAGAAACCCCCTTGAGGATGGTCGCGAGGGCTACGTAACACCGTGTAGATAAACTTCCACGAGCCAAAGGCAGCCAGAAACTGTGCGTGCGCACGTGTGCGCATGTTTTCTTTTTCTCTTCAAATCCCAGCTGGTCAAAACAAGAGCTGACATAAAATCCACGTGTTCTCACATGAACTTTTAGCTACACCGTCCCTGCCCTGCTTGTCCTGGAGGGGGCGGGGCAGCTCAGACTCCTGGGTCTGGGAGCGAGGCCACGGGAGTCCCCAGGAGACAGACAGGGCAAACCAGGAAAGAGGCACCCCTGGGACGACCCCCCAACAAACACACACACACTCTCTCTCCAGGGGTGGGACCAGGCTGACCCAAGCCTGACTGGAAGTGGTCACAACACGTGCCCTCCTCATCCGGCCTCCGGGAAGCACCCACCGGTGGTCTGTGGCAGGAACCTCAGCCGAGGAGAGGGGAGGTGGGCAGGCGGGAGGAGCAGGGCCTGTGAACGGGCTCGTCCCCTTTGCCCAGCCTTGGGAAGCGTGTCACGCGATGACAGTAACAGCGCCGTGCAAATGGACCAGGCCTCGGCGTCCCCCCTCGTCCCCCCACTACCAAGGAGGCCTGACTCTTAACGCGATCGGTCCGCACAGAGGAGGAGCCGGCCCTGGGGCTGCCTGGCCGACAGATTGCTCCAGGGACAGACTGACAGCCACGTCTGACTGGCCCCCGGCCAGGGGTGGTTGGCTGTCCAGAGGATCTGAATGAATGGCCTCTGGAGTGCCTGTCTAACGTGCCAGCCACCGACGTGGGGAATGACGGCTCAGTCACGTGTCTGATGGATCCAGACGGCATCTGACTGTCAGAGCCAGGGGTTGTCTGACTAACGATAAGGTGACTGGTTCTGAGCCAGCTGTCCCAGTCCAGGCCACCCTGTTGTCATCTGACTGACTCCCTGTAACGGACGCTGTGATCGACCCGCTCACTGGCTGACTGGCTGCTGGGTCAAAGGCTCAGGGCTCCAGCACTGAAGCCTGTCACGCAAACCCTCACAGCAAATGTCTGTAGGCCATGTTAGAGTGACTGATGGAGGACAGCCTGACAGCACTGACTGAACCTTGACAATGCTGCTGGCCACCGTGCCCGTGGGCCGACTCTCGGGCTGCTCAGAGGCAGACAGGTCCGCTCGGTGACACCAGACTGGCTGGAGCTGATGGGCCGACCGTTGCTTAGCTGGCTGTGTGGCTGGCTGGCTGGCTGGCTGTGGACAGATGGCTGATAGCCCACCGGTGACCGCCACCTGCTGTGCCAGCTGACGAGCCCAGTGGATGCCAGGTGGAAGTATTTTTAGGAATCCTTTCTGATTGTTTGCTCTTTCCCTTCCCCATCCCTTCTCGCTCAGCTCAGCTCTCCCTCCTCATCTTCTCTTATTTTAAAAGATTTACTTATTCACAAGCAGAGAAACACAGAGAGAAGAGAGGGTGCGCCAGGGCATCCAGCCGCTGCAAACAAACTCCCAGATACTTAAACCGCTTTGTGCGTGACTTTACACGGGTACTGGGGAATCGAACCCAGGTCGTTTGGTTTTGCAGGCAGGCGCCTTAAGCACCGCCAGCCCCTCGTCTTCTCTTCTTACTTCCTACGGTCTCTTCACACCCAAGGGAATGTAGATAACGTCCGTGGAAAGCTCGGGATGTAAAGCGGAGGAGCATGTGTGTGCCGCCAGCACAGCTAGGGTTGGAGTCGCGGCTTCGCTGCACCGTGAGCCCGAGGACTTCCCACGCCGTGCCTGCCCGCGGGGCCTGCTGCGCGCTGCTCGTCTTGGGCAGTGCCCGGATGCTGTTGGAAAGCCCCAGGTGGCTGTGATGGACAGAGAGGGCCAGGCATTCGCCATCTGCAATGTGGCTCAAAGCCACGGCCTCAGCCTCACCTGGGAGTGTGTAGGCTACACACACTGGGGGTTGGGGTGGCTTAGATAAGCGGTGCCTGGGTAAGTGTGAGTGCCCAGAGCTGTAAAAGCCACACACTGTAACAGGTACCCATGGTCCCAGCACACACAGTGGGAAGGAAGGGGGAGAAGAGAGAATCGCCCGGAAGCCCGGGGGCCAGTGAGCCTGGCAAACACAGCAGGGAACAACCATGAGAGACCTGCTTCAAGCAAGCTGGGAGGCACGGACCAGCATCCACAGCTGTCCTGTGAAGCTGGGTGCGGTGGTGTGCACATGCAATCCCTATCCTCAGGAGGCAGAGGTAGGAGGATTGCTGTGAGTTCAAGGCCAGCCTGGGGCTACAGAGTGAGTTCTGGGATAGCCTGAGCTAGAGAGAGAGAGAGAGAGACCCTACCTAAAAATAAAACAACAAAGTTGTTCCTAACCTCCACAAGTGCACATGCACACACACACACACACACCAGATAAAAATTAAAAACTAGGGCTGGGGAGATGGCTCAGTGATTAAGGCACTTGCCTGTAAAGCCTAACAACCAGGGTTTGATTCCCCAGTACCCACATAAAGCCAGATGCATAAAGTGGCGCATGCATCTGGAGTCTGTTTGCAGTGGCTGGAGGCCCTAGAGGGCCCATTCTCTCTCTCTCTCTTTATCTTTTTTCTCACTCTCCTTGCAAATAAATAAATAATAATATAATTTTAATGAATAAAAAATTAAAATGGGGCTGGAGAGATATCTTAGCGGTTAAGGAGTTTGCCTGCAAAGCCAAAGGATCCTGGTTCGACTCTCCAGGACCCATGTAAGCCAGATGCACAAGGGGGTGCACATGTCTGGAGTTTGTTTGCAGTGGCTGGGGGCCCTGATGTGCCCATTCTCTCTCTCTCTCTTTCAGTCTCTCTCTCTCTGCCTCTTTCTCTCAAAATAAATAAGCAAATAAAATATATTTTAAAAAATTTAAATGGCAGTCGCCACCAGAGACCAATTACCCACTAGTCTCTGGGGAATTGCACATACATTAATGTTTGGCAAAGCTGGCATTAGATGGTCCCTCCATGCTCTCTTCTCTTTCTGCCTCTGAGCCTAAGCCCATCATCCACGTGCCTTTCTGGATGCCTACACCACATATGCATGTCCCCCAAACCATCCGCTACCTACCTGGGTTCCTGACACAGATGCCATTGCTCTGCACACATCCTGCCATGACACTTCTTGGGCCCGTGACATCTTGGTGTGTCCTAAGATGTGGCCATGTTGTGTGTGTCCAGAGCCCTTCTGTGTTCACTGGTGACAGCGTTCCCGCGCGCTCTGAAAATAGACACTGGGCTATTTCTAAACGTTGTGGAACGGCGTTCAGCTATTCCTTGCTCGCTGGTGCGGGTTCCTATGTTGGCATCCCCGCAGAACAGTCCTTGGTGGGATGGGGAACAACCGATGGTCATGCATATCTAGTAGGGCACGAGAACACATGGCACACTCAGGAATGCCAACCTGCCCCAGACACGTGCACATGATGCCTTTCCCACACTCCCCTGCAGCGACACCACGTCTCCTACATGGACAGGTGAGACCACAGAGGAGGAAGTGTACCCAGAAGACCTGCAAGGGTGTCACAGAGAAAAGCACACCCTGAGTGTGCCAATTTCTCACGCCAACTGTGACAAGTGGCTCAGCAGTGCCAAGCGGCATGGTTTCATGGCTCCGGAGGCCACAAGGCTGGAGTTGAGGTTGGGCTTAGTCACTCCTCATCACTGTAGCAAAATATCAGATAAAAGAACTGAACAGGGGGGTGCTAGAGGGACGGCTTAGTGGTTAAGGTGTTTGCCTGCAAAGCCAAAGGACCCAGGTTCAATTCCCCGGGACCCCATGTTAGCTAGATACACAAGGGGGTGCATGCGTCTGGAGCTCATTTGCAGTGGTTGGAGGCCCTGGAGTGCCCATTCTCTCTCTCTCTCTCTCTCCCCCTCTTTCTCTGTTAAATAAATAAATAAATAATTTTTTAAAAAAGAGCTGAAGGGGGAAAGGATGTATCTTGGCTCATCGTTCCAGAGGTTTCGGTTCAAGCTCACTCGGCTCATTGCCTCTAGGCCCATGCATGGTGAGGCAGAAAGACATGGTGGGAAGCACACGGTGAGTCACCATGGAGGACAGGAGGCAGAGAGAGAGAGGAAGGATCTGAAACAAGATACACCTCTCAATGGCAGACCCTCCTCCTCCCAAGAGTCCACTCAGCTAAGAATTTTTCAATGGATCAACACCCTCCTGATTCCATTACCTTAATAATGTCACCGTGTGGGGACTAAGCCCTCAACACATGAGCCTGTGTGTGGAGGGGATGGGAATCTATCATAGCCAAACCTTAACAAGGCTGTCGGTAGGGCTGGGTTTCCTCCAAGGCTCTGAGAAAGAATCTTTCCCTCACCTTATCCAGCATCTAGTAGCAGCCGGCACGCTTGCTTGGGGCTATATCCCTCCAGGCCCTGCCTCGCTTTCCCAAATGTCCCTCTGCCTCACTCATAGAAGGACTCTGGCCCTTAGGTTCAGGACCCACCCAGATAATCAATGCCGATAGATGCATTGCTAGACCCTGAAAGTAATTATGTCTGTAAAGACCCTTTTCCCAAATAAGGTGTGTTCACACGATGCAAGGACAACAGACATGCCTCTTAGAGACCACCATTCATCCCACTGTCCTGGGGCTCACTAGCTGAGCAGAGGTATGGTAGGAGGAACATGGTCACCAGTCCAGGTGTGCCAGGCTCCGTCGGGCATGGGTGGGGGGGCATGATGTAGCCATGGGACCAGGCAGCAGAGGCTCCATTGAACAGAAGGAGCATCTGGCCATTTCCTCTCCAAGCAACAGGGAACTCG
Source organism: Jaculus jaculus (assembly GCF_020740685.1). Lineage (NCBI taxonomy): Eukaryota > Metazoa > Chordata > Mammalia > Rodentia > Dipodidae > Jaculus > Jaculus jaculus. The sequence continues at coordinate 12,414,502 of NC_059119.1, read as the reverse complement.
AATGGGCTTCAGCATTGAGAGACACCATCAGACCTTGCTTTGATTGTTGTGGGAGGGTGGGCAGGGGCCAGGCCCAGGATTGGTGTGACACTGGCATCCCGACCTGGCAGTGGTGGAGATGCCAAGTGGAAGATGCATTTGAAACTTCAGAGCAGAGGCAGCTGTGACAGGCGAGACAGGGAAGACTCCAGATGGACTCCAGTTCCCTAATTTGGGGGATAGGAAAGATGGGATATTCAGGGAAGGGACAATGTAGAGGTTAATATTGATCGTCAGCTTGGCAAAAACTAGATTCACCTGGATGACACACCTCTTTCTGGGCATATGCAGGGGGTGCGTTTCCACATTAGGTTGAATTGGGAAGATCCAAGCTAGATGTGGGTGGTACCATTCTATGGGCTGGGGTCCTAGACTGAATAAAGAGGAGAAAGTGAGCCCGGGCGTGGTGGCGCACGCCATTAATCCCAGCACTTGGGAGGCAGAGGTAGGAGGATCGCTGTGAGTTCGAGGCCACCCTAAGACTACATAGTGAATTCCAGGTCAGCCTGGGGTAGAGGGAGAAAGTGAGCTGAGTACCAGCATTCATCTCTCTCTGTCTCCTGACTGCAGACGCAGCGTGACCTGCTGTCTCACACTCTTGCCGCCAGGCCCGATCCACGCTGACGGACCGCACCCCTTCTTAAACGGTAAGCACTTCCTCCTTTAGTTGCTTCCTGTGAGGTATTTGGTCACAGCGATAAGAAAGTAACTAATAGAGGCAGGAAAGAAGGTGGGTGGATTCTGAGGCTCCTGGGGGATCTCTCTGCACCCTTGTGCTGTGTGATGGAAGGTCTGGAGTCTAAAAGAGATTGGTGGAGCTGAGTTTAAGGTTACTGTTGTGGTCTGCTTCACATTTCTGGGATGAACATCCAAACCAGTCACCGTGTAGAGGAGAAAGTGCCACCGTGGTGGAAAAAGTTGCTTCCATCCATCCAAATGGAGAGAAGCCGTCACCGGCCAGCACACACCAAAAGCAAAACATGAACATGCGCACACGTGCACACACACACACACACACATGCACGCGTGAGAAGCAAGCAGCAAGGAGCCTAGCCAGAGCTCAGACTTTTCTGCACACCTTTTGGCTAGAATTCAGATCTGCCCCCAATATCAACCTTAGGGCTGGACTCCAGGATCTGCCCCCAGTGATAGCTCCTCCAGCCAAGTAGCTGGAGGTCCAAGCTACAAGCTTTCATTAAGCACCTGGGTCTATGTGGTGGCGGGGTGGGGGACGACACACTCAAACCACCACAGGTACAATCTGCACTTTAGGTGACTCCAATCGAGGAAGACATCACTGAGGAGCACCTTGGTCCTGGGGTAGGACCATGTTCCTGCCTCAAGCCTGCTGTGAGTGCCAATGGGATGTTCCCAGATCTCAGACCACAGTGCTGGCTTCTAATCTTGGCCCTCACACAGACTTGCAGAGTACTCCTGGACCTTTCTGAGCCTCGATGTCCCAATCTGTCCTCTGAGATGCCAAAGATGACTGGCTTTTGTTACCTGTCATCGTGGTTGTGTCCTGAGCTATCCACTGACCACCTGACAGGTCACTGCAGGTCTGTTAGGGGGGGCACTGTGGGTACCCTCCCAGTACTTAAGACTCAAGATGAGCTCCTGCATGACCATGGTCCTAGGGTTAGGGACAAAACACCTGACCACAAGCAGCTGCAGGGAGGAAAGGGCTTATTTCAGTTTACAGCACCAAGGGGCAGTTCCATCACAGCAGGAAAAGCATGGCAGAGCATGCAGCTGGGTGTCACGTCCTGTCACAGCAGCCAAGGGAGGTAGTCTCCGTGCGCTAACTATATACCCAGTGGGACTGGGCTTATGAACCTCAAGACTCACCCTACCCCCACTGACATGCCTCCTTCAGCAAGGCTCCACCCATTGAGGATTAAGTACAGAGGCTTTAACGCTACTGGGGACACTCCATATTCATGTCTCCTGTAAAGGAAATAAGAAGGCCAAGAAAAATGAAAAGGAAGGGAAGGAGGAAGAAGCAAAAGGAAAGAGGAGAGGATGGAGGGAAGAAAGGACAGAAGAAGAAAAGGAGAAGGGGAAAGGGTGAATGTGAGAATGGCCAAGAAGTCATGGAGGAGCCCAAGTCCTACCTTCTAGAAACTTCTGTTCTGACTTGGGAGCTCCTGAAATAGCAAGTGAAAGGGCCTAAGCTCTGTTGCTAAGCAACAGGTGAGCGCCTTAGGACACTAGAGGAGGACGGTTCTAGGATCCCCAGGGATACCAAAGCCCACAGCTGCACAAGCTCCTTCTGTCACGTGGTGTAGGACCAGCATCATGCATGTACCCCTCCTCTCGTACACTTTAAGTAATCTCCTGATTATTTATAACTAATATCTAATGCAATGTAAATGTTATATTCAATATAGCCACGGTTTTCTTTCTTTCTTTCTTTTCTTTTTTTTTTTTTTGGTTTTTCGAGGTAGGGTCTCACTTTGGTCCAGGCTGACCTGGAATTAACTATGTAGTCTCAGGGTGGCCTTGAACTCATGGTGATCCTGCTACCTCTGCCTCCCGAGTGCTGGGGTTAAAGACATGCACCACCATGCCTGGCCTTGTTTGTTTGGGTTTTTTTTTTTTTTTTTGTCAAATATTATCTAACCACAGCCAGCTGAACCTGAGGATACGGGACTATGGGTAAAAAAGATGACCTGCTCTCAGTAATGGAGCCGTCAAACTGTGGTGCATAGACAGCCAGGGAGGCTTCTTAAAATTCATTTTTTTCCCTTTAACTTGGCAAATAGGAAGATTGGTACACAGTGCTGTGAATTTTCCCAGCTTTGTTGAAATGTGGTTAGTACTTTTAAGATGCATATATTCAAGTTGCACAGCTTGAGCATTTGATATACATTGTGAAATAATGTTTTGTGAATTTTAACATATATAGATTCGTGTGAACACCGGTATAATCAGAGTGCCAAATGGTTCTATCGCACCCCAACCACCTTCCCCACCTCATGCTGTCCCTTTCTGGTGGCATCCCTATGGCAACCACTGGTCTGTTTTCCAACACTATTATTTCATCTTCTTGAGAGTATCATATATGTGAAATCATACTGAGTGTAGCCTCCTGAGACAGGCTTTTTTCACTCAACATGCCTTTAAAATCCATACAAGTTGTTGTTTATCCTTGGAACACTTTGTTCCTTTTCATAGTTGACTAACACTCCACTGGATGGACCAACCAGAGCATGTCCATTCACTGAGGCGGGGCATCCATGACCTTCTGGTAACAGTTAGGTACGGGTGTCGCGGTGCTCATCCATGCTCAGTTCTCTAGGGCAAAGACCCAGGAGTTGAACTGATGGGCAAATGGCAGTTTAACTATATGAGAAGATACTGAACTGTTTCCCAGAGCAGGTGAACAATTCTGTATTTTCATCAGATACTCATGAAAACTCTGGGCGTCACACCCCCTCCTCACAGCTTGGTTTGGTATTTTGCTTAATCATTATTATTGTTCTGTCAGCCATTCTAATAGGTGCTTGGTTTTAATTTGCATTTCCCTAATGTCTGAAGATAATGAATGCATTTTTATGCCTTTATTCCCCACCCATATCTTCTTTTCAAAGAATGTGTTCATTAATTCATTTGTCTATTTTTTTTTTACTTGTTTTGTTTTGTTTTTTTACTACTGAATCTTTTTTGTTTGTTCTCTGTTTGGGGGAGTTTTTTTATTTAAAAATTTTATACTTCAGTTAGCAACCTTGAAAAGAGATCTTCGCATCAGGACTTGAAGCACTATAGTGATCCAACAATATCTGGCTCTTGATTAACTCATTTGAATATAAAAGCTATACTAGCATTAAAGCCACGTCTGAGCAACTCCACCACCAGCCACAGCCTGATGGCTATATTCTGGTCCTGGTGACATTGGCCAAAAATGGCTTCACTCGTTCCAAGGCCTCTCTGGCTTCTATGAGCATTCATCACTCCTGCCGCCGGTGGTGTCTCCCACCAGGGACTGAAGCATCTCTCGGTCTGGAGCTTGCACAAGTACGAGCCGCGAGCCATGGCCCTGGTGAAGTCTGGAAGTCCCAGAAGCCTTCGAGCATGACCTCATCTACTTGCTCAAGGCAAGGGAATGGAGATCTGTGTGGACCAAATATGGCTTCCAGCAGATGTGTACCGGGAATGCTTCTGGAATACTCACCCATGGGAGGGCGGGTGTCTTTATGTTTTGGAAGTTCTCTCATCCTGAGTCCTTCAGAACCATCCACTTTTCAGTGAAGGGCAGGCTTAACTGTCTAGATTTTGTAGGATTTTTGTTTTGGAGGGTTTGTTTTTTTTGAGACAAAAGTCTCACTATGGGGCTGGAGAAATTGCTCAGTGGTTAAAGGTGCTTGCCTGCAAAGCCTGACAGCCTGGGTTTGCTTCCCAGTGGCCACATGGAGCCAGATTCACAAAGTGGTGCATGCATCTGGAGTCTCTTTGCAGTGGCAGGAGGCCCTACCGTGCCCATTCTTTCTCTCCCCATCTCTCTCTCAAATAAATAAATACACATATTTAAAAGTCTCACTAGGAGCCAGGCATGGTGGTTCACACATTTAACCCCAGCACTCAGGAGGCAGGGGTAAAAGGATCACTGTGAGTTCAAGGACAGCCTGAGACTGAATGATGAATGCCAGGTCAGCCTGGGCTAGAGGAAGACCTTACTTTGAAAAACCAAAATAAAGAATTCACATCTCACTATGTAGCCCAGGCTGACCTCAAACTTTCAGTGACCTCCTGCCTCTGCCTTCCAGAGTGCTGGGATCACAGATGGGCACCACCATACCCGGCTTCACAAGCGATCCTTCTGCCTTTGTATATATTCCGGGCCCAGGACTTTAAGCAAGTCTATGTAGCGATGTGTGGTCGCTCTTCCAACAATGTTTCCCATTTTGATGCCATTCTGGGTATTGCCTTCCCGAGAGCATGGTTGTGGCCTCACATCTAAGCTTTGGATGAACCTCGGAGGCATCCCTGCCAAGTGAAATTCTAGATCACAAACATTTTATCCCACAACCTTCTCCCCCTGAAGGCGTTGGATGACTCTGTTTACATTTACATCTGAGATCCACGGGAGTTCAGTCTTTGTATCTGCTACGAGGTTTAGACTGAGGCTCATGGTTCCCATCCAGATGTCCAGTCGTGGCGGCATGACTTGATGAGAAGACCGACCGGGACTCTCCACGGAGCTGAGGAAGCTGGGGCTGATGCCCGTGGAGGGCGCCACTAACACACACTGGCTGAGGGCTGCCCTCACCGGCTCGGTACTGGAACAAAACACCCGGCCAGAAGCAGCTTGTGGGAGGAAAGGATTCATTTCAGACTGACAGTTTCGAGGGAAGTTTCATCGCAGTAGAGAACGCAGGGTAGAGCAGAAGCTGGACATCACGTCCGGTCACATAAGCTGGGAGGACACAGCAAGAGTGAACTCTGAATACCCTGGGGGCTTAACCATTAAACCTCCATGTTCGCCTCCAGTGAGAACACCGCCTTCAGCAAGGCTCCACCTCCCAAAGGCTCCACCAGCTGGGGATCGAGCCTGAAACTTAACCATAAGCTCATGGGGCTATGGGGGATAGCTGACCTCCAAATAATAGCAAAAGCATGCAAGAGACACTGCTTTGGCCTTGGGCACTGTTATATTTAGGCCGTCCATTGGAAGATGATGCCCGCTTTGAGGTGTGCCTCTCCCCCTCACTTAAGCCCCTCCAGCAGCACCCTCCCAGCCCCCAGAGGTGTGTCTCCTTGGTGATCCCAAATCCAGTCAGGTTGACAATCAAGACTAACCATTCCAGTTTCCAGCTGTTCACGGCAAGCACGTAGAGAAGGGTTGGTTTCTCTGTGGCAGACTTGTTTCCTGAGACGGCTCTAGACTTAGTTATTCTTTCTAGGAATTTTTCTGGCCATTCCTTGGGGTTTTCTGGCTATGTGGTACAATGAACCAAGATTAATTATTTTTCCCCCTCACGTTATGTTTTTTTTGTTTTGTTTTTGACATAGACTGGACTGGAACTCATGGAGATTCCCCCCATTACTGGGATTATAAGCATGAGTCGTCTTCATGGGCAATATCATTCTTAAGTGTTTTCTCATAGTGTCTTTGGTTAGTTTTGGTATCAGTATGAATGCTGGCCTTCTAAAGAGATGGAAAGCTGGGCATGGTGCCTGCACCTTTGATATTAGCACTCAGGAGGTGGAAGCCGCAGGAACTCGAGTTCTTTGGCAGCTTGCATTACGTAGCGAGTTTGAGATCAGCCAGGGTTCCTTAGCAAGACCCAGTCTCAAAATCAATGCATTAACTTACAAAAATAAAGATAAGGGATATATTATAATAGTGTTATTTCTTCCTAACAATGTTTTGTTTTCTTATAAAAAAATATTTATTTGTGAGCAAGAGAAGAGAGAGATGGGCTGGAGAGATGGCTTAGCGGTTAAGTGCTTGCCTGTGAAGCCTAAAGACCCCGGTTCAAGGCTCGATTCCCCAGGACTCACATTAGCCAAATGTACCTGGGGGTGCACGCATCAGGAGTTCATTTGCAGTGGCTGGAGGTTGTGGTGTGCCCATTCTCTCCCCCCATCTCTCTCTCTCTCTGCCTCTTTCTCTCTTTCTCACTCTCAACTAAATAAATAAAAATGAATTTAAGAAAAGAGAGAGAGAAAGGGGCAGATAGAGAGAGGATGGGCACACCAGGGCCTTCAGCTGCTGCAAACAAACTCTAGACGCATGCTCCACCCTATGTGTCTCGCTCACAGGGGTACTGCGGCACCGAACCTGGGTCCTGTGGCTTCATAGGCAAGCACCTTAACTGCTAAGCTATCTCTCTAGCCCTGATATTTGATTTTTATTGGTACACTTCACATCAATGCAACAAGGAGCCATTTTGTCCCCTGGGAAACACGAGGCAGCTTGGTGTTCTGTTTGTCTCTCACAGGTGACAGGGCGGGTGGTTACTGGCATGGAGTGGCTGGAGATCCATGAGGCTGGCCTCCAGCCTGTAATGCAGAAGAGAGTCCCCCGCCCAACAAATCCTCCAGCCTCCCCCCACCCGCAAAGTAGCAATGCCCCTGTTTGGGAAACTTGTTCTGTTTCTCGACTCATTTTCCCCATGCATTTCCAGAATGTGTGAGCATTTGAATAGCAACTGCTTTGAAAGTCTTTGCCAGGTAACCCCAGCACCTGCACCACCTTGGCACTGACGCCTGCTAATTGTCTTTTCCCGTGCGAGTCACGAGCTCCTTGATTCTTCACACGTCAAAACAGTTACAGGTGGTATCTTCCGTGTTTTGACTATTACGTGATGAGACGCTGGGTCTTCTTGAAAGCTGCTGTGTTGGCCCTAATTCAGGGGGTGCTCTTTTCTTCCTGGCCATCTGCTTACAGACACCTCTCAGTCTCTAGCTAGCTGCTCTGTGCATGCTGTCGGGGTTCCATGGGCTGTGCTCGGGGGATGAGAGAGAGAAGGTGAGAAATGTCTTTCTAGCTTGTGCTATAGCAGTCACCTTCTCGTGGCTAGGACAAAACACCCAACCAGCAATGGCTAATGGTAGGAAAGGGGTTTATTTCAGCTTCCAGTTTTTTTTTTTTAAATATTTATTTATTTATTTGAGAGTGACAGACACAGAGAGAAAGACAGATAGAGGGAGAGAGAGAGAATGGGTGCGCCAGGGCTTCCAGCCACTGCAAACGAACTCCAGATGCATGCGCCCCCTTGTGCATCTGGCTAACGTGGGTCCTGGGGAACCGAGCCTCGAACTGGGGTCCTTAGGCTTCACAGGCAAGCGCTTAACCGCTAAGCCATCTCTCCAGCCCTCAGCTTCCAGTTTTGAGGGGAAGTTGCTCTGTGGCAGGGAAAGCATGGCGTGAGCCAGGCAGCAGAGCATCACATCTTGTCACATCAGCTGGGAGGGAGCAGCTAGCTATACCCAATAAGCTGGGCTAATAAACTCCAAGGCTGACCTCAGTGACACACCTCCTCCAGCAAGACTCTACCTCCCAAAGATTCCCCCCCACACCACCACCACCACAACTTTCCCAAACTGCCACCAGCCGGGGACCAGAGCGCACAAGCCTATGGGGGAGATTTTATTCAAACCAACACATACCCCAAACCAGTGCTCTTCCTGGATGTTTTGTTTTGTAATGTGTCTTACAAATGCTGACTCTGGGCCCCCCTCCAGTCAGATGGAGTACCCGGCAGTGGGACTTGGATATCTGCATTTCCACAAGCTCTGAGGGGTTGCATTGGACCTTAAGGCTTGCACACACAATCACAGTCACATTAGAGGGGCTCCCTCTCCACGGTGACTAACCAAATGATGGCATGCTGGGGTAGCAAGGCCACCTCCTTTATGGGAAGTCAGCTGCAGTGGTTCTGGCTTATTTGGCATTGCAATTAACCTTGCTGAGGCTCTTGAAGCAATGGCCACCATCCAGAGCTGCAGGCAGACCTCCTGGGGGAGGGAAGCCTTAGGGCTCCCACTGTCCCCCTGAAGCCCACACTGGCCTCCTCTCACTTATAACCTGAACTCTTTTCAAGTGTCTCCCCTGCAAATGTCCTTTCCTGAGAGGAACCCTGAGAGAATAGGAGAGAACGCTGAGGTCCAGTGTCGAAATAATAAAAACCATTAGTTGAGCATTTACTACGCAGTGGACATGATACCAAGCACAGTACAAACATTCTTCCTTTTGTCTCCATAGCAACGTGAATTAGATCAGGTTTTATGTATACACAAGAATGAGTGTGTATTTCTACACAAAAGGAGCCATAAGCTGTCCTGCACCTTGATTCCTTTTTTTCCTTTCCACAATGTGCCTTATAAATCATTTCATGTTATTACATGCTTCTGGAGTGTTCTAGTGAAGGTTGTCCCATAATTTAAAAAACAAACTCCCCCTGATAGGGATTTTTCCATTATTCCCCAATATTCCTTTTTGATTGATTCATTGTTGGGAAAAATTCCTCGGAGCTGAGTGTCAGTCAGTATCACTCAAGGAATGGGTGCCCCAGGATGGGGCCAGGTATGCAGGGAATTCAGACTGTGGGTCCTGGGGAAAGAAGGCTGGAAAGGTGAGGAGGCTGAAAAGGAAGGGGGGGGAGTTTAAAAAAAAGCGGGTGGAAGGGCCCCGTTTCTGGAGGCTACGGGTGGGGCTAGGCTAGGTAAAGCTCCGAAGGCATGCCTGGGGGGCTCTTGGGCTATGCAGGTGGGTGGAGCCAATCACAGACAGCCCTGAGCCTGGTCCAAACTGCCATGCTCCGTCCCTCCCTGTGCCGTTCCCCCATCCTGCCTACCTCCCTCCTTCCCCAACGTGGGAAAATGGAGTCAGAATTAATAAAAGCAGCAGATTGCTTAGAGATGGAGGGCGAGGGATCCAGAGAGTTTGGGGCTCTGATATTTCCCTCATGTGCAATAATCTGGTGGTGAGATCTGGAATTAAAGCCTTGTTCCTGGAACCTTTATTAATATTACCTCCTAATGCATAATTACCTGGGAAACCCAGGGGGATGATGCCAGGGGTTGCCCGAGCTAAGCCACCTGCTCTGTAGGCACAGGAAGACGGGGTGTGGGAGGAGGGGGAAGGGCTGGCTCAGCTGGCACAGGTGGAGATCAACTGGTGGCCCAGGCTCCTGAAGTTGTCAGCCTGTGGTGATTTCTGAGCATTCATTCTTCCTTTATAAACAGTCCGCCAGGGCATGTGGGGTCCTGGGGTCCAGGCAGAGGCTGGGGATCAAGTAGAGGACCCAGCAACAGACTGGAGCTCTGCCTGCCCTTGAAGGGGTCACCACGGTGGAGTCCTGGGATTGTGACCATCATAGCTTACAGAGCTGTGAGGTCTGAGGTGAGCCATCTCCACCCAGGGCAGCAAACATCATGTCCCACTAACTCTGGCCATTACCCACAGCTCGGGCCTGAGAAAGGGCTAGGCGCAGCTATACCTCATGGAAGGCTTGCTCCTAAAGGGCAAGACCTTGGCTCTAAAGTGGTTGTCCTGCCTTGGGGAGTGGGGAATCTTAGAAATTCACTTGATTTTAAAAAAATTTTTTTATTAACAACTTCCATGATTGTAAACAATATCCCATGGTAATGTCCTCCCTCCCCACACTTTCTCCTTTGAAACTCCACTCTCCCTCATATCCCCTCCCCCTCTCAATCAGTCTCTCTTTTATTTTGATGTCATGATCTTTTCCTCCTATTATGATGATCTTGTGTAGGTAGTGTCAGGCACTGTGAGGTCATGGATATCCAGGCCACTTTGTGTCTGGAGGAGCACTTTATAAGGAGTCCTACCCTTCCTTTGACTCTTATATCCTTTCCACCACCTCTTCTGCAATAGACCCTAAGCCTTGGAAGGTGTCATAGAGATATCTCAGGGCTGAGTACTCCTCTGTCACTTCTTCCTAGCACCCATGATGCCTTCTGAGTCATCCCAAGGTCACTGCCATCTGAAAAGAGAAGGTTCTCTACCAAAAGTGAGAGTAGCATTAATATAAAGGTATGAACATTAAGAAAAGGGCTTACTGGGCAGTCTGATGAGCATAGTATATACATTCAGCCACACAGCAGCAGTCATTACATCCTTAGGTCTCATGACCACCCTGTTGTAGGTTTTCAGGATCAGGGATGTGTTCCCTCCCATGGAGCGGGCCTCCAGTCCAATTAGAGGACAGTTTGTTTCCACCATGACAGACATGCCACTATTGCACCATTGGCTCATTTGGCCTGGCTGGCCAATTATAAGGCTTGCAGTGTCCACTGTTGAGTATCTTCACTGGTGATTTCTCTCTCTCCCATTGAACTACATGTAGAATGGCTTCTTCCAGCTTTCTGTCAGCTGTCTACATGGAGGAGGTTATCAGCTCAGTTCCAGCAGGACTTCTCAGCAATCTTGCAGCCCAAGTATGTGGAGTCTGCAGCACTGGAGTCTTACCATCTATTCCTGGTGGGAAACCAAGGGCCTCGGCAATGGCCTGTAATGTTTTGGGGGCATCAGGGACCTCCTTGGCCAATGACTCACTGGAAGGTATCCCATCCCTGGCACTGAAAATTTTCTAGTAACAATCTATGGCTTCTGAGTCACTTGACTTTTTAAAAAAAAATATTTTAGTTATTTATTTATTTATTTACAAGGAGAGAGGAGGAGGGAGGGAGAACAGGAGTCACTGCAAATGAACTCCAGATGCATGCACCACTGTACATCTGGCTTTCCGTGGGTACTGGGGAGTCAAACCCTGGCCTTTAGGCTTTACAGGAAAGCACCTTAACCACTGAGCCATCTCTCCAGCCCTCATTTCATTTGTGCGTGTTTTGTTTTTTAACCTCGGTTTTCCCAGCATGACAATAAGGTGACACTTGGAGTTAACGCTCTGCTACCTGAATTCTGAGTCTACAGATGTCATCGGGAGTCCTGAGATGACAGACACATTCCTGAGCTTAGAAAGACCCAGGCTGGGAGCGGGGAGAGACCTGCTGCCTTGAGTCCCCGTGTTATGATCAGCAGCTGCGCAGCCGCAGTCGGGATCCAGTTGGAGATGTGGGGGCCATTTGCACATGGAGAGGAAGTCCTGCGTACTCTCTCCAGCTTCCACCACGAGGCGGTGGCGCGTGCTAGTCCTTGGCTTGGAATGTTCTCCCCTCCATCCTCCCCTCTCCCCACCTGGCGCGGAGACTTTGTGGCATCTGGAGAGAGCACAGAGTGTACCCACAAGGGTCCCCAGCCCCTCTGGTGAATCTGCCTGCCTGGTCTAGCCTGAGTGGTGTAGGGGCCCAGTTTGGATTGGTGGGATCAAGCTGGAGGTCAGGGGAAGGGAGTGGAGGGCAGATGGAAATGCCGGGGAAAGGACAGACTGAATTCACGGGGCAGCGGGGTGCGTTGGTGACTCCTCTGACCTGGGGCTGCTGGAGCGATTCAGCCAGGGTTCGAGCCCTGCTCTGCGGCCTGACAACTGTGCCCAGTGAAGGCCGCCCGACAGACTGCCAGCCTGAGTTCTCACGAGCATCTACTGATGGCAGCAGATGGCTGGCTGCCGTCGGCTTGTAGGCCTCCTCTGGTGGGGAGCCCCTCCCCTTCCCTGGCAGGTAGCTTGGTTTGTCCTGGCAGGCTCTGACAGAAAGGTTGATCCGATTAGCTGGGCTGGGGTCCATCTCCCTGTAACCCCAACCTGGGCTCCCACTATTGCCCCTGGAGCCATCTGGACAGTGACACCCCTTCCCCCACACCTCTTCCAGTGAGTTAAAGAGCTTTGGTTCAGAGCATCTATCCATCTATCATCTGTCTGTCTGACTGTCTATCTATCTGTCTATCTATCTACCTACCTACGTATCAACCTATCACCTTCCTACCACTATTTATCTAATCGATTTACCTGCCTGTCTCTCTACTTATCTACCCATCATCCATCCATTAACCTACCTGCCGTCTCTTCATCTATCCATCCACCTAATTAAAAACCTTTGTTGCTCCTGGGGGGCCATTATGAGCATCAAATCAAAGGACAGACACAAACTGTAAAGGTCCCATCCCTAGAAACAGAGTGAACCTCCGCCACGCAGATACCGTGGAGGGTGGTGGGTGTAGTTTGGTGTGCCTTGGACCGGGTGCTCCCCAGTGCCAGCACAGATGGCCCACTGGGCCCTCAGTCGTCAGGCTGCTGATGCTTTCTAGGCAGAGGGGAGGCTGGCGGGCCCTTCCCATCAGCAACACGATCCCCACTCTCCCGAGGGACACAGCTCAGGCTGATTAATACGCTCCAAATGGGGCCTCGACCCCTGTCAAGGAAATCAAGGTAAGTGCCCACGGGCAGGCTGAGGCTCCGTGGATGAATAAGTAATACCCCGCAGAGGGGTAACAGGATCCGGGGAGACTGCACAGGTTAATGGAGCGACAGACATAGCAACGGGGCCCCGGGGACCCAAGTGCCCAGAAGAGCTAGCAGAGTGGCGACAGGAACGTGGTGCGCACGCAGCATCCTGACCGCGTCTGTGCGCTGACTATCGACCCCTAGCCTGGTACCAAAGGACTTTGCGGCAGCGTGGCTCATAGGGAAGTGACTGGCCCGGGCGTCTGGGTCCCTCAGAGATGCCGTTGCACCGCCTGGCCAGGCCACAGCCTCACATGGCGCAGGATGTCACACTTCCTCGAAGCGCAAGAAGAGGTGAGGCCAGGGTGGCCCACGCTGCGCCCGAGCCTGCCAGCTCTAGGACACGGCTCCCTAAGGGAGCTTCTCCCCTTTTGTCACCGAGCTCTGAGGACTGTCCAGTAGACCACACGGGACGCGAGCGGCGCCTGCTTGCCGAGGGAGGAGGAACAGGCTCAGCCAACGGGGCTTCTCTCTGGTAACTTCTAGCTCTGCCCCTGGCCACGTTCACCCAGTTTCTCTTAGGTTACTTCATGCATCAGTCTGTGTTGTAGAAAATCCTATAGCCAAGAAAAGGTGACATTTCAGCCCCCAGAAAGGCTCCTGGGGTGGTTTATATTGGTGGTCAACCTGAGGAGACCTAGAATCACCTAAGCGGTGAACCCCTGGATGGGCCGATGAGGGACTGTCTAGCTTAGGTCAGCCTCTGGGCACCCCTGTGAGGGATTAGCTAGATCAGCTTCATCGACATGGAAAGACCTGTCTTAAAACTACGGGCAACCCCACTCGTGGGCTGGGTGTCCTGGATTGGACAACAGGGAGGAAGCTGTGGAACACAAGCATTCATTGCTCTCTGCTCCCTCGCTGTGGACTGAACGAGACCAGATGTCTCAAGCTGCCGCCACCACCAAGCTTTCCCTCACGTGGTGGACTGTCACCTCCAACTATGAGCCGAGATAAAACCGTCCTGCCTCAAGTTGTTTCTTGTTAGGCATCTGGTCACAGCAATGAGGAAGTAATGATGCCCAGGTTAAGACCACAAGGAGAGCTACAGAGATGGAGATGGCTTAGCCATGAAGGGGCTTGCCTAAGAAGCCTAAGGACCCAGGTTCGATTCCTCAGTACCCATGTAAGCCAGATGCACCAGGTAGCACATGCACCTGGAGTTCATGTGCAATAGCTAGAGACCCTGGCATATCCATTCTCTCCCTCCCTCCCTCTCACACACACACCTGCCTCCCTCTTAAATAAATGAATAAAATTGAAAATACCACGTGTGAGGATATAGGCCAACTGGAAGGCTCACATTCTACTGAGGAGGATCACAGCCTAACCTACCTCGGTCCAAGCTCTCCAACTCCTGGTCTACCAGGATGTGCTAAGCCTCCCCTTTATGCCTCTGTGGCTATGGGCAGAGGTCACCCCTACCGCCAGGCTGTCCTTGCTGGGACAGACTTCATCCCCTGAGACCCTGAGCCAAAATAAACCTCTCCTTCCTTGACGTTGTTTCTGCCAGGTATTTTGTCACAATGACAAAAAAAAAAGGTGACTGATATTCCCATGATGTACCGGGCTCACGGTGGAGGGCCCGGTTCTCGCTCATGGCCCAGGGTCGTGCCCACATCTCTCCAGGACACTCCTCCCGTGGAGAGTCAGCTCAGGCCGACCGACAGCCTCTTCCTGGAACTGGAAAAGACATCTGCTAGGCTGTAATTGGAAAAGTTGTCTCCTGGCCTGGGAGGTTTGTAGAGGAAAAGACCCCTTCCTCCGAACACACACAGCTCCTTGCCTCAAGGACTGGATTTCCGCTTCCACGTGTCCTTTGGCCCAGGTCTTTGTACCTGGCTCAGGAGTCCACCCTGTCTGTCCTTGGGCAAGCCCCTGCTCTGATCTGTGCCCCGGTTTCTTCATTGTCGAGTGCTGGTTAACCATCGTGGAAATGTAATCAGCTGATGGAGAAGAAATTGCTTTGAAACGTGTGAAAGGCTTGGCACATGCCACTTCCTCCCTGGCCTCATGGACAGGTGGTGGGTGAATGGTTGGATGGTTTGAGGTTAATCTTCCTCGCCCGGTTGACTGGATTTAGAAGCACCTGGGAGACTGACGAGGCACGGCTTTGGTTGTGTCTCTGACGGGCTTTCCAGAGAGGCTTAAGGTCCAGAGAAGACACGCCCTAAATGTGACTGGCGCTGTCACGCAGGCTGGGGACCCTAGATGGAATAAAAAGGGACGGAGGAGAAAGGCAGCTGAGAGCTGGTGTTTTCCTCCCCTGCTTCCTGGCTGCCAGGAAGTGAGCTGCTCATTTGGCTACACCCTCCCACCATAGATCCATGAGCCAGCGTAACGTTTGCCCCCCGTTTCTGTCAAGCCTTTGGTCAGAAGAACCAAAAAAAAATAAATAAAAAGCAACTGGTGTGGGTGGGCAGGTAGAAGCATGTATTCGTGGAGCTGGATGGGTAGGTAACAATGACTGAATGGGTGTCACATGACAAGACAGTCTCTAAGTCCCAGCTCTGTGATTTGTTTGCTCTGGTGCAATGGGAGGTCCATGCATCCATGTCTTCTAACCTTTTAAAAAAAAAATTACTTATTTGCAAGAAGAGAGAGAGAGAATTGGTGCACCCAGGCCTCCAGCCACTGCAAACAAATTCCAGATGCATGCACCACTTTGTGCGTCTAGCTTTACGTGGGTCCTCAGGAATCAAACCCAGGTTCTTAAGCTTTGCAGGCAAGAACCCTAGCTGCTGAGCCATCTCTCCAGCCTGTCTTCTGACCTTTTTGACCCCCCCCCAGTCAACACCATCGATGTCATTCCCAAGCTCCTGGCCACTTGCACCCCAAATGACCAGAGCAGACTTCCTCGGGTTGTCAGGAAGGAGCTGGGAGGGAGGGTGGACAGATTGGTATCTCGGCCCCTCCTCCTCTACCCAGCTCCTCCTTCCATGCATGCAGGGACAGTAGAGCAACCCTCCCTAGGCCCTGATCTATAATGAGATAACGGATTGTTCTCGCCTCTTAGAATCCTTCTCCATAAAGGAATAGATGGAGACAAGACAATTAAAAGGCGGTTCCGAGCCGCCCTGGAGAGATTCAATGAATATTAACCAACTTCCAGCTGCCGTCTGGCCAAGGCTTCTCAACAGACAGCTCAGGAAAGGCTTCTGGGGCCCAGAGAGATGACTTAATTTTCAAGAGAACAATGGGGGACCTCGTCGTGCCTGGGTGACCCCCAAGTGGCTCCTTCAGTAGAGACTGCTGTCCTGCAGCTGCCCGGTCTCTGACAATGCACAGGACTATATGTTGCCGGGCATCCTGTATCTCAGCTGTGGTGGGCGTGAGCCTCTCTGTTTCTGCATGTGCGAGGCGTTGACAATGGGGAGAGCCTCACAGGCCCACCTAAACACAGGTGAGGGGCTCCAGGAGGTCTCGGGGAGGTGGTGGGAGCAATATGAGGGACTAAGGCTGATGCGCTCGGGGTCAACAGCTCTCTTGGTGCCTGACAGTCCTTCTTCAGAGAGAAATGAGGGCAGGGTGGGGAGGTGATGTCCCCCCCCACACACATACACACCCCTCAGTCAGCTTGTCACATATCCCTCTGGTCTTCAGCCCAAGACAGATCATAAAGACACAGGTCCTCAGCTCCAGGACACTTATCTTTAGCCCACACCATGCTTCTGGCCCTCCACATCACACTCAGAGACCCACAGTGGTTCACCCAGGGCCCTATGGCCACAAAATAATTGCAGGAGGACACCAGAATGGGAGTGTCAGTGTGCCGGCCCATCTCTTTCTATAACATTCTCATTCTCTGGGCTGGGGAGATGGCTCAGTGGTTGATAAAGGCCCTTGCTTGCAAAGCCTGCTGGCCTGGGATTCAATTCCCCAGTGCCTATGTAAAGCCATTCAGCGCACAAGGCGGTACGTGCATCTGGAGTTCATTTGCAGCATCAAAAGGCCTTGACATGACCATACTCTCTCTCTCTCTCTCTCTCTCTCTCTCTCTCTCTCTCCTCACAAATACATAAATGTTGTTGTTGTTTTGTTTGGTTTTTGAGGTAGGGTCTCACTCTAGCCCAGGCTGACCTGGAATTCACTATGGAGTCTCAGGGTGGCCTCGAACTCACGGCGATCCTCCTACCTCTCCCTCGTGAGTGCTGGGATTAAAGGTATGTGCCACCATGCCCAGCTACATAAATATTTTTTTTTAAAGATGTTCATTCTAAGAGCTCAACATACCATGGCCCCCACCTTGAGAAGCCTCCTGAGCCCAGCTCAGTGGCCCTTGTGGCTGTTGTAGATGTCAGTGTTCAGGGTGACCTGGAGCCATTTTGGCTGCGTTCCTCCATATCTCGCGTACTGCCCATGCATCATCAATGAGGCATTAAATATTCAGCAAACATAACGGAGCTGTTCAGCTCCAAGGGTGGGGTGGCCATCAGAAGTGTCCACAGATGAGCCACGGGCTCTCAGGCGGAAGCAAGCAACCAAACCCAGCCCTGACCACAGCAGTGGCCCAGCTACCCTGGTCTCACTGAGCAGCCCGGTGCCTGCTGGGAAATACAGACGTGCCTGGCAAGGAAGCCCTTGGCAGCGGAGTGAAGAGGGACAGAGGCAGGAGCTGTGAGCTGACGTAAAGCACAAATGACCAGCCAGGGCGAAGGGGTGGGGACAGCTGTTACATAAATTCCATCCCATGGGGTAGAACAGGGGCAAGCTTATCTTCCCCCATGTCTGGCCCCTGACTCGGGACACGGGACGGCCATCATGTAGCTTGCTGGCCTGCCCGGTCCCCTCCTGACACACTGCCGCAGTCACACCCTATCTGGCTTTCAGTCCAAAGACACCCTGAGTAGACAGGCATTTCTCCAACCCTCGGGCATGAAAGGGACATAAGCAATAGCTCATGGTCACCAGCACATGGCCGAGGTGGAAGTAGAGGAAACAAGGTCTCATGATGTAGCCAGGACTGGCCTAGAACCCTCTGTCCTCCTGCCCCAACCTCCCAACACCGTACGTGGTTTCACTCCCAGCCGCTCCTGAATCTTGCCGCCCGTCCTCTCACTGGGTGCCAGGCACCAGAGCCACCTGGGGTGGGGCTCAGCTCCCACTGAGGTGACTCAGCCTCTGGAGAGTAGCCTTCAAGGAGGTTTGGTTGGTCTGGAGAGATGGCTTAGCGGTTAAGGCGCCTGCCTGCAGAACCTAAAGACCATGTTCGACTCTACAGGTCCCACGTGAGCCAGACTCAAAAAGGTGAGGCAATTCAAGGCCACACATGTCCACTAGGTGGCGCAAGCGTCTGGCGTTCAATTTCAGTGCCTGAGGCCCTGTTGCACCAATTCTCTCTTTCTGTCTCTCTCTCTCTCTCAAATAAAAAATAAAATAAGTAATGCTTTAAAAAAAAAAAAGAAGAAGAAGAAGAAGGCTTGGTTGATGACGGCACCAGCAAAGGAGTGAGTTCGTGGGAAGAGTCTTGGCAACCCTCAGGCAGTGAGAGAGCCCAGAGAAAGGGTTGGGAAATTGCCCTAAAACTCACAAGAGGTGTTCACAGCTGCAGGACCTCCCCAGGGCCACCATCTTATGGCGACTCAGTGCCCTCCAGGTCCTTCTGCCAGAGAGCATACACTGCTTGGCCCTTGACTCTGCCACTTGGGACTCTGACCTGTTGAATAATTTACTTTTCTGGCATTGGCTGGTGGGGACTTTCCATCAAAGACTGTCTCATTGTGTCGCCTCTCTGAGCCTCAGTTTCCTAGAGGGGGAAGTGAGGCACACACCTGGAACCAGTTTGGAGCACCCATGGGATGGAACACACTGGGACGAGAGGTGCCTAAACGAGGATTTCTTCCCTCGACGCACGCCGCCACATCATCCAGGCAACTCCTACCCCTTTGGCCGTTTCTAAGCCATCACCTTCAGGAAGCCTTCCTTGACTTTCCAGACAATGGGAGACCTACCTGGTGTCTGCATTCAGAGGTCTGTGGGATTCCTCCTGACACTCACCCTGCGGCGGTTGGGGGTGAGGCGGGGGAGAGGCAGACATATATGTATTTTGTAGGGTCATTTTTACCTTTCCCCAAATCCGGGGTGTTAAGGGCAGGATGGGCCGCTCATCTGTGCACACAGCCTTTGTTCAGGGCACAGAGACTTGATAGATACCTGTCATTATATCTGCAAAAGAAGGAACCAATGAATAACATGTGGTGATAGTCCCTGAGGAATGCAGACCTAGAACTGCAAAGTGTGAGCTGTTTGGGGTAAGGCGAAGACTGGGTAGGAGACAGCGCCCCCTAGAGCAAGAACCAGACCAGCATCTTTTAAAAAAATATTTTATTTATTTATTTATTTATTTATTGTTTTCCCGAGGTAAGGTCTTGCTCTAGCTCAGGCTGACCTGGAATTCACTCTGTAGTCTCAGGGCGGCCTCGAACTCATGGCGATCCTCCTACCTCTGCCTCCCGAGTGCTGGGATTAAAGGCATGTGCCACCATGCCCAGATTAAATATTTTATTTTTATGTATTTATTTATTTGTTTGGGAGAGAGAGAGAGAGAGAGAAGGAAAGAAGCAGAGAGAGAGAATGGGCGTGCCAGGGACTCCAGCCACTGAAACAAACTCCAGACACATGTGCCACCCTACGCATCGGGATTTATGTGTGTGCTGGGAACCAAACCTAGGTCCTTTGGCTTTGCTGGCCAATGCCTCAACCGCTAAGCCATCTCTCCAGCCCAGGCCAGCGTCTTTGTAAAGCCCAGTAGGAAGCAGAAAGATGGCTCAGCAGTTAAAGGCGGTTTCTTATAAAGCACAGCAGTGGGTCATGGGGCTTCTGCGTGGTGCCATCTCTCCATGGAGGTGCAGAGCACACAGCTTCGGGAACCTGGCAGTCCTCCACCTAGATTTCAGAGGATGCTACTGAGATTTGAATGTGCCCACTAGAGCTCATGCGGAAATGGTCTCCCCGTCGTGGCGAACTAGGCGAGAGGCGGAGCATGGGGCTGAGTAGCTCAGTTGGTAGAGTGCTTGCTTAGAATGTGCACAGCCCTGGGTTTGGCCCTGAGCTCCGTATAAAAACCTGCAATTCTAGCACTCAGGAGGGAGGCAGGAGAAGCCAAACTTCAAGTCGTCCTCAGCTACATAGGGAGTTGGAGACCAGAACAGCTACCTCAATAAAAAGACAAAAAATTAAATTAAAAAAAGATGGGGCCAGGTGTGGTGGCACACGCCTTTAATCCCAGCACTTGGGAGGCAGAGGTAGGGGGATTGCTGTGAGTTCGAGGCCACCCTGAGACTACACAGTGAATTCCAGATTAGCCTGGGCTAGAGTGAGACCCTACCTCAAAAAAAAAAAAAAAAAGATCGGTGGGATCAGGTAACTCCTTTAAGAGGTGGCTAGGTCAAGAGGGCTCTGCAACTACAAATGGATTCATAGATGAGTGGGCTAAAGGTTATCTCAAGAGAGAGAAGCGCTATGATAAAATCCGGCTCTGTTCAGTCTCTTTGTGCATCCCCTCACCATGTGATGCCTTACACTGCAGTCTGTACCAGCACAAAGGCCCTCACCCAGCAGTCTTGACCTTGAACTACCCAGCCTCTAAACTGGTTTTAAAAAATGTATTTTTTTAATTTATAAATTCCCATACCCAGTGTGTCTGGTGCTGGGAACTGAACCCAGGGCTTCGTGCATGGTGGGTGGGCATTCTGTCAACTGAGATACAACCCCAGCACTGCACCATGGACTTTTGAGTTGATGCTAGACATAAGTTTGAACTTCCTGGTGGTACACTTCAGAGGCAGAGATGGGAGGATCAAGAATTCAATGCCAACATGATTTAAATAGCAAATCTGAGGCCAGTCGGGGCTACATGAGACCCTGTATCATAAAAACAAGAACATAATTTGTGGGAGATTGAAGTCTGAATATTTGCCCCCCCACACACACACCAATTCATGTGTTAAAAATGTCTAGCTTGGAGTGGAGAGATGGCTTAGCAGTTAAGGCACTTGCCCATAAAGCTTAAGAACACAAGTTCGAATCTCCAAGTCCCACATAGCCAGACGCACAGTGATACAAGTACACAGCATCGCACATGTGCCACCAGGGGGCGCATGTGTCTGGAGTTTGTTCACAGTGGCTGAAAGCCCTGGTGTGCCCATTCTCTCTCTGTCAAAATAAATAATAAAAGTGCCTATGGACTTCAGTTCACTCAGTCACCCCTCTACCTGCAGTGAGAGGCTGAGCAGAGGGTCCAATGCTTGCTCCAGGTGGGTAGAGGTGGGGAACTGCATGAAGGAGGAAGGCACCTGTGTCTATCTTTGAAAACTGTCTCTTTTCTACAAGCAAGTGGTCAGGAGACCCTCATGAAGTTAACTCATTGTCCATAACGTCAGGAGCCTCCCAGGAAGGGCCCCTGCCTACTCCTCACGTGCTCCTACAGGGAGATTGACCTGGGCTAATGGGCCAGAGCAGCCGGGCAGCAACATGGTCAGTGGTCCTCCTCACGGGTGGAGGATTCACAGGGCGTGGGCAGGTGCTGGGGGGGGAAATCGAATATTCTGTGTTTCTCTCGCCATGAGATATTTCTCAACAGGATGTATCAATGTGACCCATCAAAAACTACTTTTTGCCAGATGTGGTGGCACACACCTTTCATCCCAGAACTCGAGAAGCAAAGGTAGTGGATCACTGTGAATTTGAGGCCTGTCTGAGACTACATAGTGAATTCCAGGTCAGCCTGGGCTAGAGTGAGACCCTACCACACCAAAAAAAAAAAAAGGGAGAGAGAGAGAATCTGGGCTGGAGAGATGGCTTAGTGGTTAAGCGCTTGCCTGTGAAGCCTAAGGTCCCCAGTCTGAGGCTTGATTCCCCAGGACCCACGTTAGCCAGATGCACAAGGGGCGCACATGCATCTGGAGTTCGTTTTCAGTGGCTGGAGGCCCTGGCGCGCCCATTCTCTCTCTTTCGCTCTCTTTCTACCTCTCTCTCTGTCTGTCATTCTCAAATAGATAAATAAACAAGAAACAAATAAACTCTAAAAAAAAAAAAAAACCCTACTTCCATAATTACAAACAATAAGCCATGGTAATTCCCTCCCTCCCCCGACTTTCCCCTTTACAACTCTACTCTCCACCATATGGAAAGCCCTGCTTTTTGTGTCTGTGTGTGTGTGTGCATAATCCAGTGGGTGTGCGCTGTGTGTAAGGGCGAGAGGGTGCGTGGTGCGGCGCGTGTGCCCTCGCGGCTCCCCTGGGCTTCCCTGTGGTGGCTGCTGTGGAACACTGGGTGTCCTTCTCTGTTGCTCTTCCACCTGCTTATTTTGATCCCGAGTCTGCTTTTGACTTGTGGGGCTCCAAAGATTCTCAGGTCTCTGCTCCCCTGCAGGACGGGGGTGAGGGGTGTGCCTGGCCATGCCCAGCTGTTTCACACGGGAGCTAAAGGTTTGAACGCAGACAGTCGGAGGCCCCCTTGGACCCTCACGCTGTTGCTGGCGGTGCGCTTAGCCTCCGGGCCATCTCTTCACCCCCTCAGTATTTTAGGGGGGCATTTCATGACATTTTTATAGTTTTTTAATAGTTCATGAAGTTTTTATAGTCACAGAGCAAAATAAAGTCACAAATCAAGGCATTTTTCAGATACATTGGTGGGAGCGTCAGGCAGGTAGATTACGGCAAAGGGAGGAAAGCTATTTGGGTTGTAGATACTATCTGATGACGCTCTTAGCTTTTGGATTGATGGAAGTCCAAATATTCTAGAGGTGTTTTTTTTTAATTTTTTATTTATTTGAGAGGGAGTGAGAGAGTGAGAAAGAGGTAGAGACAGAAAGAAAGAAAATGTTCATGCCAGGGCCTCCAGCTGCTGCAAACAAACTCCAGACACATACACCACCCTGTGCATCTGGCTTAGGTGGGACATGAGGAAACAAATTTGGGTCCTTCCGCTTTGTAAGCAAGAGCCTTAACCCCCAAAGGGTTGTTTTGTCCCATCAGTATTTTTTTTTAACTTTATTTATTTCTTTATTTGTGAGAGAATGGGCATGCCAGGTCCTTCAGCCTCTGCAAACTCCAGATGCATGCGCCACCTTGTGCATCTGGCTTACATGGGTCCTGGGGAATGGAACCTGGATCCTTTGGCTTTGTAGGCAAGAGCCTTAACCACTAAGCCCTAGCCCATCAGTATTGATTATCTTAATGAATTAATTGACCAGTATGACTTGCAGAGCACCTGTCCCTCCCCTAAGTGCCCACAGTGGCAGGGTCAGGGCGGGATGCCCCAGGGGACTTAGTTACCTCCCAGCTTCCAGGTGAGTTAGGGGTAGGCTGCCGTGGGGAACAGGCAGCGCTGATTGGTACCTCAGGTACTCGGACCAAGAAGGTCATGTGTGTCTGAACATCCCAAAGGACAGCGAGCAAAGCCCTAACGAGAATGACTTCCCCTGGTGCTAAAGGCCAGAATCCCATGCAAAGCATGAAGGGGCGGAGCAGGGCAGCATAGCCCACATGCAGGGTGATAGCGGCGGGTGGGGAGTGACGGGAGCAGGTGGGGCTTGGCCTCTGGTCTGGTTCCTGGAGGCCATTTCCGGTGATGCTGGGCCTGCTGTGGCCCCGGAAATAGGAGGGCCAGTGAGCGGACATGCCAACCAAGTCCAGGGAAGCCAGCATCTCTCTCTCTCTCTTCTGACTCCTACCTCACAGCTCCTCCAAGACAGGACTGTCCCCTGGTCTCTGATGATCATCACCACCTACCTTAATCTCAGGGTGTCATTCATATATGACATGAGCTCATCTTCCTGTAAAGAAATAATCTCTATGCCCTTGGCCTTTATTGACCCCAATTCTAAGTCAATCTTTACTATTGACTGGTTCTGTGACCTTGGCAAGTCCCTTTGTCCCTGGGCCTCGATTTCCCTGGTGGTCCATAATGAGATTGGACATTAGGTGACCCCCAGCATACATTCCAGCACTGGGCCATCCCCACCCAGCTCACAGCAGCAGCAACAATTTCCTCTTTTCCCCACAAAGTCTCTGAGGATGGGGACGGGAGGGAGGGGTGCCTGTGGTTCACAGCACACACACTGTTGGCACTCCAGAAGTGGGTACCGAGCGGATGGGCGAGTTGGGAACAGTTACAATGCACTGAGGGCCAAGATGCTTGACAAAGGTGTGATCCCAGACAGGCCACAGGGAAGAGCGGGTCACGGTGGGGGAGGGGCTGGGCTGCACAGTCTTATAGCCAAGTCCTTCCTCCAGCCAGGGACCCTGTCTCACTTGTCCCCTTTCAGTTTCAGCTTCTCCTGTTTGATTCCCAAAGGAGGAGAAAGTAACATTTGATGTCACATGCCAATACATCCAGAAATCTACATTCTTCCCCGGAGCACAGTAGCAGGTCAAGGCAGATCACGAGCTTGATAAGATTATTTCCACCATATATGAGAGAGATGGAGACAAAGACCATTCCAAATCATTGGGAAGAGGCACGCTAGCTATTTAGGTGGCTATTCAATGGGAGGAAAGGGATCACCATCCGCTCCAGGACTAATGAAGACAGGCAAATTGACGTAGGAGTAAATGGACCAGTTCTGGGTTTTATTTGATGGTGCATCAAGGGCAACAGTGAGATCGGTGCCATTGTTTCAGCATCTGGTTGTGTGTGTGTGTGTGTGTGTGTGTGTGTGTGTGTGTGTGTGGCCCAGGCTGGCCTCGAGCTTCTGGTCATCTTCCTGGCTCAGCCTCCCAAATACAAGATGACAGGTGTGTGCCATCTCACCCAGCCTGAGATCTGAAGCTCTTTAATATTTTATTTATTTACTTATTTGACAGAGAGAGAGAGAGAGAATGGGTGCACCAGGTCCTCCAGCCACTGATAACAAACTCGAGATGCGTGCACCCCCTTGTGCATTTGGCTTACATGGGTCCTGGGGAATCAAATCTGGGTCCTTTGGCTTTGCAGGCAAATGCCTTAACTGCTAAGCCATCCCTCCAGCCCCTGAAGCTCTTTAAAATGTGCTTTTCATCAACCCAGGGATCCCAGCACTGGGGATGGGAATAAGAGCCTCAAGGATGTGCCCATTGGTTAAGAAATGTCTGGCTGCCCCACTGAAAGCTAGGAAAAGCTGCACTGCATGCAGCCTATGGGAGACAGATGTCATCAGTGGTGAAAACAGTGGACCCTGGAAGCCTCAAGTTGGGCCAAACAGACCAAATGACTGAACAAATGCAATAGTGACATGCTCTGGGGAAAACCACCTGCTCTCTAACTGGACTGGAGACCTGCTCTATGGGAGGGAATGCACGCCTGGTACTGAAAACCTAATCAAAAGCCTATGGTAGGGGGAGGTCATGAGCCTTAGGGATATAAAGCCTGCTATTGTCTGGATAAATGCATATATTACCTTCACCAAACTGCCCTGAAAGCACTACACTTAATGTTCATATTCACATATTAATGCTACTCTTACTTCTGGTTAGAGAAGCTTCTCTTTTCAGATGGTGATGACCACTGGGATGACCCAAAAGTCACCATAGTGCTGAGAAGTGACGGAGGAGCGTCCAGCACTGAAACATCTCTATCACACCCTCCAAGGCTCAGGGTCCATTGCGGAAGAGGTGGCGGAAAGAATGTAAGAGCCAAAGGAAGGGTGCCCCTCCTTACAATACAACGGTCCAGACAGAACTTTGTCTCCATATTCATGACCTCACAGTGCCTAGCCATACCTACACCAGACCCTCAAAATAGGAGAAAAAGACGATGACAACAAAATAAAAGAGAGACGAATGGAGAGAGGGAGGGGATATGATGGAGAGCAGAGTTGTGAAGGGGAAATGGGGGAGGGGAGGGAAATGTCATGGTTTATTGTCTGTAAATATAGAAAGTGTCAATAAAAAAATTTACAAAGAAAAAATGGCTGGCTGCCCAGCAATGCGGAATCAGCCAAATGACCCCAGTGCCTCCACATGCTGGGACCCCATGAGCCAGGTGGAGATGGACCGCCCTCGCCCCATCTCCAGAGGACTTTCAGACAGACTCAAGGAAGGGGCAGCATCGTTGGTGCTTCGGGAGAGATACAGGTGAGGGAGGGACGGGAGGAGAACTTCTTGTCATTCTGCCCCCCCTTTGTACTTTGTGACTCAGTTGTCACGAACAGGTATCCACCTGCGATAATAAACTTAACTAAGCTTTTGAGAGATTTCAGGATACAGAAACATACTTTAGCCAGGAACATGTTAAATAATGGAAAATAAGTATTGAAATGGAGCTTGGCATCCATCAGAGCGGTTTATTATTGGATGTGTATTGTTTCGAGTTGTTTCATTTGTGTGTGGGGGTGTGTATGATGTGTGTGCACACACACACACACACACACGCACACACACACACACACGCTCAAGCACTTGCCATGCTGAGTGTGTGGAGGTCAGAGGACAATCTCAGGGTGCCTGTGCTCTCCTGCCACCAATTTGTTGTTGTTGTTGTTGTTGTTGTTTTTGAGGTAGGGTCTCACTTTAGCTCAGGCTGACCTGGATTTCACTATGGAGTCCCAGGGTGGCCTCGAACTCATGGAGATTCTCCTACCTCTGCCTCCCGAGTGCTGGGATTAAAGGCGTGCGCCACCATGCCCGGCACCCATTTTTTTTTTTTAAACAGGGTGTCTCATTGTTTTGCCACTGCATGAGTGTCAGTCTAACTGGCCTGTCTGCTTGTCTGCTTCTCCTGGGTCTGCCTCCTGTTGCCATGGGTATGTCGGAGTCACAGATGTGTGTGTGTGTGTCACTTTTCCTCAAGCCTTACATGGGTGCTAGGAAACTGAACTAGGGTCCGCAGGCTTGCAGACAAGCGCCTTCAGCCAGCAAGCCATCCCCCCAGGCCCAGGATTTAATTGTTTTGTTTTGCTCCAGCGCTTATACATGCTGGGCAATTACTCTGCCCTTAGTTCACAACCCCAGCCCTTTGCTTTTATTATGAAATAGGAACTTTGTATGGATGCCATGACTTTGTTGGTACCATACCCCATACCAACCAAGGCTTGGGGAAGTTTCCAGAAGAGGGAGACAGAAAGAATGTGAGAGCCATACCCTCCTTGCAATGACAGACTGT
Source organism: Jaculus jaculus (assembly GCF_020740685.1). Lineage (NCBI taxonomy): Eukaryota > Metazoa > Chordata > Mammalia > Rodentia > Dipodidae > Jaculus > Jaculus jaculus. Next base: position 12,387,512 of record NC_059119.1, on the reverse strand, counting down.
TGCTCCCACAACTCATAATCCAGCACTGTTTTTTGTTGTTGTTTTAGCTTTTAATTTTGATACAGGGTCAAAGTTGCTCTGAACTTATAATCCTCCTGTCTCAGCCCCCCAAATGGCTCGCACTACAGACCTGTGCCATCAGACCACACGAGGCCGTTATTCAAGCTTCCTTGGTCAGACCTCCGCACAGGGTTGGACAATGAGGTTGGACAATGATGTAGCCCTTCCCGGTATTCAGTCCAGAAACCTCACCTCAACTTGGAACAATTCTCTATGGATGGCAGGATTTCATTTGACATTTTAATTTTCATGTTTATATCAGTATACATTTTCAAATCTATCCATTAGGTAATCATTTAAAAATATGGTTCCAAGAAAAAGGAGAAAAGAGATCCCCTTTGGGGCAGAGTTACTGAAGACAGGGCTCCGCCAGTGTTTTTTAAGAGAGAGAGTGAGAGAGAGAGAGACCTGCCCCCGCGACTTCCTTTTTAATCAGGTCATCGAACTCTACTAAGAAGTCTTTTGTGGACATCAAATTGCCTCTGTGCTTGGAGGGGATTAGGAAATGCCAGTTTTTATCCCAGGGGATTGGTTTTTTGGAAGAACCACATCTGCTAAAGACCAAAGGGGCTGTGAGAGAGGGCCTTGGAGTCAACATGTCCTAACGCCTGACATTTGTACAGCGTCCTGTGACTTACCGGCAGCACCTATGTCCATTATCCCCTTTGATCTCACAAGCCCTGGGAGAGGCAGGCCTACCTCCTGGGGACAGGTGAGGAAGTATTAGTAGTCCAGCTTGACTGGTGGGGAAACTGAGGCACAGGTGTCAGAGTCAGATCATAAACACGAAGTGTCCAAGCCACGATGCTCTCTCACGTCTTGTGAGGTGACAAGACACTTGTCTTGACCCTCGTTCAGTTTTCCCCATGCGAGTACCCGCTGCTCCAGGGCTGGTATCAGATTAACTGAGTCAACATGTGTCTTGCATGCAGTGAGTGGTCCCTACCGGACCTGTTATTTTATTTTTTTTAATTTATTTATTTGAGAGTGACAGACAGAGAGAGAAAGAGGCAGATAGAGAGTGAGAGCCAGGGCCTCCAGCAACTGCCAACGAATTCCAGACGTATGTGTCCCCTTGTGCATCTGGCTAACGTGGGTCCTGGGGAATCGAGCCTTGAACCGGGGTCCTTAGGCTTCATAGGCAAGTGCTTAACCGCTAAGCCATCTCTCCAGCCCATGGACCTGTTACTAAAGGTGTCAACTCCCAGGTGTCTTCTACACCAAGTTCTGGACTCACTTGTCCTTCCAACCTGCCTCGTGTACATCTGCTGAGAGACTCCTCTGCACAGGGAAAACTGAACAAGGCCGAGGGCCACCTAAAGGCTTCACCCTCGCGCAGGCAGGGAGCCACCAGCCAGGCAAGAGCAAGGCTTTGAGGCTGCAGGTCAGAAGACTAGAGTCTTCCATCTGGAGGAGTGCTCTGGACGGAGCGCTGAGGCACCTGGGTGCATGCGGCCCCTCCATAAAGGACAAGACCTTGGTTCCAAACCTGGGAGGGTATGGAGTGACCTGACAGGTTTGCTCAGTTCCTGGCCACAAGGAAGGATCCCCCCGCACCCCTCCCCCCCCACCACCACCCAGCCCAAAGCAGAAGGCAGGTGTTGGCTGGGGCTCGGCTTGGGAGAGGCAGCTTCCTGGAGCCAATTCCCGCATGCAAACCAGTGCACTGGACAGATGTGCTGATGCCACAACCATGGGGCCTGAGACGGGCTGGGTGGGGTGGGTGAGGGGCCTCTCTAACCCATCCTGCCTCAACCTTAGAGCAGCCAGGGAACGTTCCCTCCATGGTTGGACAGATGCCAGAGTCTGCAAGAGTCGGGTCATGATACGGAGGAGAGGGCACAGTGACGCTGAGCAGACGGACCTGCCACTCACGCCACGTCCACTACTCCCTATCTTTATCAAGGCCCCTCGGGGCCTTCACCCTTTTAGAACTGGCTCTCGGGAAAAGCCTTGCAATGCTGGGTGCTGCTAGGGGCAAAGCCCCTTGGCGGGGACATGGCAGAGGGTCTCTGGATGCAGGGACCATGAGCTACATGCCTGTCATCGCTCCTGGGACACTGCTCTTGACATCTGGAAGAGCGTCGGTCCTGCCTGCAAGTGGGTGACTTTAAGCAAGTTAGTTAAGCTCCCACCCGTTTGCACCTGAGAAGGTTCTAGTATGCTCCCGTTGCCCCAGAACGGGAAGCACTTCCACATGCAAGTCTGAAAACTCACAAAGCTCCGATGACTCTGTACGAGGTCCCCGTAGTCCGCACGAGGCATGACAAGCTCAGAGTTGAGAGTCCCTGGGAAAGTGCATCTGTCTTTGCTTAGTGTGGTGGTGTCCCCAAAAGCATATCCCAGGGCACGTGCTAGAGCCATCGCTCTTGTTTTACAGATGGGCAAACTGAGGCCTGGGCAGGGAAGGCATGTGTACAGCCGGCAGAGGTGGGACCAGAGCCAGGGCATGATCTGTGTGTGGGGGGGGGGCTGGGTCTAGGTGAAGAGGTAGGTGGGTGGCAGCTGCTGACCTTTGCCCGCCCCCTCCCCAGGGCTTTGCATAGCAGACAGGAAACTGGCCAGGCCTCATTTGTGTGGTGCACACCGTCCAACTCAGGCAATGTGGACGTCCAGAGACAGGACATCCGATGGCAGGGCGCCCAGTCAGGCGCTAGACGTTCCCAACCCACAGGTCAATATCATGTTTCGCATTAAATCTCCTTCTGATCCCAGGGCCCAGGGAGCAGGCTTCTGGAATGGGAAGAACTCAGGAGGTGAGCAAACAAAACCAGGCAGCTGGGATTGAAAATGGGACCTTCTTCCTGGCCTCTCGTCAGGGATTGCCAGATTGTGTGGGCCTCGAGCGAGCGAGGGGGTGCTGCTAGATACATAACAACCCTTCCTCTGGGAGGAGGGATGGGCGGAACCCTTGCTTTGTTGGATGTGTTGATTTCCATAACATGAATATTCCCCACGAGGCCCGTTTCCAGCCCGAATGTGTACTGGCTCTCATCACTGAACTCAGAACCAGCAGCTCTCTCGCTCAGGGGTGAGCTGGCTCCAGCCACAGGTCCGTGTAAGGGAAATTAGACTTGGTCCACTCCACGAGCGAGTAGGTTTTGACTTTGTTTGCAAGACCATCGTGAGCACACGGCCAGTCAGGAGACCGTGTTCTTGCTGGTCCCAAGAGCCACTGCGCTCCTCTGCTTCTCCTAAGGCACTTTGCATAATTTTGCCTGAAGTTCAAGGGCCGCTGAAGTAAAAGAATGCTCGTAAAGACTAGAACAGAGCCGGGCGTGGTTGCGCACACCTTTAATCCCAGCACTCAGGAGGCAGAGATAGGAGGGTTGCCATGAGTTCGAGGCCACCCTGAGACCACATAGTGAATTCCAGGACAGCGCTTGCCCAGCTAGTGTGAATTCCTGAGCTCAGAACCCACTTGAAAGCCAGATGCCACACTGCCAGCAACTACCATCCCAGCCCGCCTAGGGCAAGGGGACAGAGAATCCTCTGGAAGCTTGCAAGCCAGTAAGCCTGGTGATCACAGTGGTGATCACGGAGACATCTTGGAATGTGAGGAGCAATACCCAAAGCTGTCTTTTAACTTCCACACATAAGCCACGGTACACCCGTGGACGTGCACGCACGCACACACGCACGTACAAGGACAGCGATCTTTTCTCAATGTGTGGTGCCTACGCTCCTCCCAGCTACCTTAAAGGAAGTGGCTTCTTACACTGCTTTTTTGTTTGCTTGTTTGTTTTTGTTCTTGTTCTTCGAGGTAGGGTCTCACTCTAGTCCAGGCTGACCCGGAACTCACTATGTAGCCTCAGGGTGGCCTCAAACTCCCGGCGATCCACCTACCTCTGCCTCCCAAGTGCTGGGATTAAAGGCATGTGCCACCACGCCTGACTGGTTTTTTAAAAATATTTTTTTTAAGAGGAAGAGAGCGGTGGGGGCGGGGGCAGATTGAGAAAATGGGTGCACAGGGCCTCCAGCCACTGCAAACAAACTCAAGACACATGTGCCACCTTGTGCATCTGGCTTACATGGGTCCTAGGGAATCGAACCTGGGTCCTTAGGCTTTGCAGGAAAGTGCCTTAACTGCTAAGCCATCTCTCCAGCCTGGCAGTGCATTTCTTAGGCCTCAGAATAAAGCTCCATGCTCAGGATGAATATTATATCCAGGTTGCAGACTCTTTGGGGGGGCATTAGGGTGGATTAGGAACCACCCCCTCATTTCCCTTGGGCTTGCAGACTCTAGATCTGCTAATAGCTTCTGGGTCCCAGGCCTTGGACTCCACCTTCACTCTCCACACATTGTCCTCCAAGTGATGTATAGGAGCTATCAAAGTTAATTAATGTCCTAGTTACAAAGCCATCCCAGTGTAATTATTGTGTAATTGGATTGTAACTTAGGTAATTTCCCCCCCCCCCAAAAAAAGTGCCTATTGCTTATTGGGGAAATCCAGGGATTTTTACCAAGTGATTGATGAGGTGTGTAAAGGACACACAGGAAGGCTTGGGAGACTAGGTAAGGCCGGGAACGTGCCCACGGGGAGACCACAGCCCCAAGCCTTGGGGACAATGGAGGTGAGGAGGGCGGGCTTGCGGCAGCATGCTGCAAACCGCAGTGGCTTGCTCCGCGCCGACGGCCTGGGCCTGCTGCAGGCCCCCCTGCCCATGGGTCCCCACGCCTCCCAAGCTTCTGCCTGCAGAGCACGGGTGCTTTCTGGCTTTCATTCCACCCAAGAGCCTTTGAGGCCACTCTGAATCCAAGTCACCTCCCGCAGAAAGCCCTGCTCAGTCCCGGTGCCAGAGCCGGAAGGCCATGCGCCTCTTCCCAGGACTTCGCTCCCTCGCTGCTGCTAACCATAGTGACAGAAAGCTTGCGACGCAACAGCGGTCGCCGGACACAGAGTCAGTCGATCGAGGGTCTGCGCAGACTAGGAGCAGCTATCTGTAAGCTCCTGCTGGACGGGATCAGACAGCCCAGGCCCACCACCTGTCTGGGGCCCAATGGTCGCTACCCCTTAGCCAGGTCCATGATCCAGGATGTGTGGGCTTCGCACACTGCTGCGCACCTTCCCTTACCTGCAGCTGTGTGACCTGAGCTGGCGCCTCGATCTCCTCATTTGTTAAGGGAATGACAACGGGACTGAGTCTTTTGGAATTTATGATGGTGTAGCAGTCAGGTTCGCATTGCTGGTAGAAATCACCCAACCAAGAGCAGCTTCTGGGAAAAAGAGGTTTATTTTTGACTTACAGACTCGAGAGGAAGCTCCACGATGGCAGGGGAAAACAATGGCATGAGCAGAGGGTAGACATCAATCCCTGGCCCACATAAGGTGGACAACAGGAACAGGAGAGTGTGCCAAACACTAGCAACTGGCTATAACACCCATAAGCCTGCCCCCAACAATACTTTGCCTCCAGGAGGCATTAATTCCCAAATCTCCATCAGCTGGGAACCTAGCATTCAGAACACCTAAGTTCATGGGGGACACCTGAATCAAACCACCACACAGAGTATGGACATCACCCCCGGCCAACATAAGGTGGACAATAGCAACAGGATAGTGTGCCAAACACTGGCAAGGGAAACTGGCTATAACACCCATAAGTCCACCCCCAACAATACACTGCCTCCAGGAGGCGTTAATTCCCAAATTTCCATCACCTGGGAACCTAGCATTCAGAACACCTGAGTTTATGGGGGACACCTGAATCAAACCAGCACAGATGGTAAGCAACAGAAATCAACTCTAATTAAGTTGTGTGAATAAAGCCAGGGATGTAGCTCAGTGGTAGAGCGCTTGCCTCACATGGACAAGGTCCTAGTTCAATCCCCAGCCCCACAAAATATTAATAATAATTTGGGCTGAAGAAATGGCTTAGCAGTAAAGGCACTCGCCTGCAAAGCCTAGGGAGCCAGGTTCAATTCCCCAGTATCTACGTAAGCCAGATGCACAAGGTGGTGCATGTGTCTGGGGTTCATTTGCAGTGGCTAGAGACCCTGGTGTACCCATTTCCTTTATCCACCTCTCTCTCTCTCTCTCTCTCTCTCTCTCTCTCTCTCTCTCTCTCACACACACACACACAAATAAACAAATAAACAAAATAGTAAATTAAATGAATAGAATCTTCCAGAAGGCCATGGGAATTTAAAGGACACACAACAGGATAGAATCCAGCGTTAGGAACAGATATGAATGCCAGAAACGACACGTAGTAAAAGATCAGTGACCTGGTGCTGGACCCAGCTCTGGGAGGACAGAGGGCGGCAGAAAGGTCAAGCCTTGTGTTCTTGCCTAGGTCCCTGTACCACAGGGGGACACAGTGACCGCCAGCTGCCTCTCCTACAACATCATCCTCCACAAGATCAGTGACCTGGTGCTGGACCCAGCTCCGGGAGGACAGAGAGCAGCAGAAAGGTCAAGCCTTGTGTTCTTGCCTAGGTCCCTGTACCACAGGGGGACACAGTGACCGCCAGCTGCCTCTCCTACAACATCATCCTCCACAAGGGTGCAGACCCCCTGCCTTTTGTCCTCTCAGGAGGGGGACAGTGCCCAGGGCAGCCTCAGAGGACCTGACCACATCACCCTTGTAGAGCTCCTGACTCCCTCTCCTGCTCTGAAGAACTGTCCTCACTAGCCTCCCCCGCCCCCAGCGTTTTCCCAGAACATGCCCCGCGTCCTGAAGGAGCCACGTCGGTCCTCGTTCTGTGACGACGTCTGTTCTGCAGACAGGAACTCCGTTTAACCCAGCGCCCGGGACGGAGCCTGACGTAATAGAAACTACTCAATAAAGTGTGGGATAAGAACACCCTGAGGGCTGGAGAGGTGGCTTAGCGATGAAGGCACTTGCCTGCAAGACCTAAGGAGCCAGGTTCGATTCCCTAGTGCCCACGTAAACCAGGTGCACAAGGCGGTGGATGCATCTGGAGATCATTTGCGGTAGCTAGAGGCCCTTGTGTGCCTATTCTTGCTTTCTCTCTCTTTCTCTCACGGTCTCTCTCTCTCATAAATAAATTAAATAAAATAAAGAAGAAGCTGGGCTGGAGAGATGGCTTAGCGGTTAAGCGCTTGCCTGTGAAGCCTAAGGACCCCGGTTTGAGGCTCGATTCCCCAGGACCCACGTTAGCCAGATGCACAAGGGGGCGCACGCATCTGGAGTTCGTTTGCAGAGGCTGGAGGCCCTGGCGCGCCCATTCTCTTGCTCTATCTGCCTCTTTCTCTCTCTGTCTGTTGCTGTCAAATAAATAAATAAAAGTAAACAAAAAAAAAAAAAAGAAGAAGCTGCATTTAAAAAAAAAACCACCCTGAGAAGTGGGCACACCCTGTTCCAGTTTGGCAGGTCTTCAAACCTAGTCTCTGTCGCTGGGCGCCTCTGTCAGGAATGAACTGTTCAGGGGTATTGTCTCTGGGGCTGGGACGATGGCTCAGTGGTTAAAGACACTTGCTTGGTCTGCAAGTCTGCTGGCCCAAGATCAATCCCCAGCACCCACGTGGAGCTGGACACAAAGAGGCACCAGCACCTGGAATCCCACCGTACCTTCTGCAATGGGAGGCAGCGCCAGGGGAACCCTAAGGCTTCCGGGCCAGCCAGACTGGGCTGTTTCGCAGCTAAACAACAAATGAGGCCCCGGAAGAAGTAGAAGAACCACTCTGAGGTTGTCCTCTGACCCCCACACGCCCCACCCCTGCGCGCTTTTGCCCCGCACACACGCACGCGCACACGCACACACATTAAAAGGGTGTCATTTCTAGGTCTCTCTTTCAATCCGGTCTGTAGTAGGCTTTCTGGTGCGTTCGAGTTATTTTCTCTCTCTAAAAATAGTCTGCTTGGAAGCTGATCTGTTTGAGCCCAGAAGTTGCATGTGGAACATTAGTGAGATATCTTTAGAAAAGGCACGTCAAGGTCCCCGTCTGTCTCATGTCCCGGGCCATGGAAGCAGAGCCTGCGGCAAAGATTTCAGGCACAAGATGTACCAAGAGGCACAGGAAACCCTCAGGGGAGGGAGGAGCCGGGAGAGGAACCGATGGCGCAGCTAAGTTGTCCTGTCCAAGGTGTGGCCCAGAAGTGACATCCCTCAGTCGGTCCCAGATACGGGGAGTGAGGTGAGGGGCTGTCACCTCCTGAGTGCCCACCTCTCCAGCAGCAGCAATACTGGGGTGATGATCCTACACAGCAGCTTCATACATACATACATATATATGTATATATAATTTTCTTCATTTATTTGTTTGAGGTGGGGGGTGCAGAAAGAGAAAGAAAATGGGTGTGTCAGGACCTCCAGCCATTGCAAACGAACTGCAGACGCGTGTGCCACCTAGTGCATCTGGCTTTTGTGGGTCCTGGGGAATCGAACCTGGCTCCTTTGGCTTTGCAGGCAAGCACCTTAGCCGCTAAGCCATTCCTCCAGCCCCCTATACAGCGACTTCTACATAACCTTCATCACACAGGGACCCTCTCTTTGTTCCTTCCTGTGCACCTGGAAGATTTATCTTTCCATCTACCTACAGAAGAAAAAAGGAGGAGGGAGGGGAGGAAAGAAAGAAGAGAGAACCCAGTCTTTATGTAGGCAGGGAGGGCCATTAGCCTCTAGGTAGCCCCTGCCCCTGTGCAGAATAAAGACATGCAAGGTGAGTGCAGAAAGAGATTGCATCACAGGAAGAAGGCACGAGTGTCCAGAGCCTCTCCCTGAATGTCCCAAAGCCCACCCTCTGACTCAGCAGCCCACTAGTCCGGAGAGCAGGCGAGGAGGGCCTATGGGAACGCCAGGCCTGGGGTCTGGTCCTGGTTCAACGACTCCGTGATTCCAGGCGGGCCACCTCCCCCGTAAGGAAAGGGTAGAGTTGCCCCACCGTGTCCGTAGCAGGAGGGCCAGCGAGGGGAGAGGACACTGGTGAGCGCGGCTGCTGGAGAGGCAAGCAGGGCGAGAGAGCGGACACTCAGGCCTGGTCCGAGGCCCCACAGCAGGCAGGCAGGGACTCCTCAGACCAGCACCGCCCTGAGTACTCCCCAGAGAAGGGTGCTCAGGTGGGATCCTGGCTTCTTGGTAGACCTGCCTTGGAGCCACTGGGCCCTGTGCATGGAGCAGTGATCACTCCTTACTCCTGGCAGGAGCGGGGGCCATGGGATGCTGGGAATGCTCTGGGCCAGTGTCCCCCACAGCATCCCCACAGATGTGTCTCTGTCCCCTGTAGTGATGGTGGCAGATGGTCAGAGGGTAGCAGGGCAGTCTGAAGTCACCCTCGTGCAGGGGCGAGGCACTTCCCTGGCCCAGTGGAATCAAACCTTATGGGCCACAAATGCAGGCCTCAGTTAATTAGGATATAAATGCTTATCATTCTCAGTGTCTGTGCACAGAACCAAGACCTTGTGCATGTGCACACACACACACAGGCGCGCGCACACATCCCCCGCAGTCCTTGAACATCATTTACACAACATTTGATACTCCTCCGCATCACTCTCACGCCCATCTTACAGATGTGGGAAAGCGAGGCTCACAGTTCCGAGGATCGATAGCTCACAAGTGACACAGACTAGACTCCGGATCAGGCCTCCAGACATTAAATCTCCATGCTTTCCACCAAGCCAAATGAAAATCACAATTAATGAGACTGATGTCTCAGAGGCAGCAAATGGATGTCATAAATAACCTCAGAGGCCTTGGGCTTTCTTGTTTTAATCAATGCCGTAGCAACGTCATAGACATACAGACCGTGCTGTTTGCAACCTGCTATTTTTTTTTCTTTAATATCTTGTGAACGTTTCCCTGTGTCGTTAAATATTCTTTTACTAGGCTATCATTTTTAATGGCTGCATGGTATTCCATCATATGGATGTCCCATAATTTATTTAACCAATCTCTCTGTTGGACCTTTGAGCTATTTCCAGGTCTTTGTCCTCATAAAGAAGGCTGGGAGGAACATCCTGGACATAAATCTTTGCACCCATCTCAGATTGCATCCTGAGGGCTTGGGGGGTGCTGCTCTGAAAAGGGTTCTGATGTCTCTTGTCACATTTCCTGGGGTCATTTGTTTGCTCTTCTTTGTTGTCAAAAACGATTTAAAAATTTGATCCTCCCCCAAATTTTTTTTTTGGAAATCCATCTTTGTTCCTAACCTGCACGTAACTGATGATGCGACTTTTGGCAGGTCACCTCCCGTCTCTGGTCCTCATGTGTCCAGGGAGAGTCAGAAAAACTGATCCCTGTAAGTGGGAGGAACTTGGACGTGAATAAACCCGGTGGACTTTGTGGAGAAGCTGAGCCTGGGCAACCTCTGAAAGCCAGGTCGGGACGAGGAGGACCATGGAGGGGCAAGGGGGCCCAAGTGTAGCCCCAGAATCCCCTGCTGGGCTGAGTTCGGGTGGGGCTTACGGGTGCTGAAGAATACAGGCAAGAAAGCCATAAGGTAGAGAGAGGGAAGTGGTCCAGCCTGAGGGTGGAAAAAGCTTCCTAGAAACAGTGATATTTCTAAGTGTAGAGAGGGAAGCTGGGGAGGAGGAAGGGACTTCCAGGCAGAAGGGACAGCATGCAAGAGGTCTGGGAAAGATAGAGCAGAGAAAAGAGAACCACCAGGAACCTTGAAGAAGAGAGTAGAATTGGGCTGGAGAGATGGCTCAGCGGTTTAGGCACTTGCCTGCAAAGCCTAAGGAGCCAGGTTTGATTCATATATATATATATATATATATATATATATATATATATATATATATATATATATATATGTTAAAGGCTGGAGAGATGGCTTAGCAATTAAAGGCCCTTGCCTGTGAAGCCTAAGAACTCATGTTCAAATCTCCAGGCCTCATGTAGTCAGACATACAGGGATGCAAGCAATGTCACACATGCCCCACAAGGGGCACACACTTTTGGAGTTCATTCACAGCAGGCTAAAGGTCCTGGCACACACACATTCTCTCTCTCTCTAACTCAAAATAAAATTTAAATTAAAAGAAGAAGAAGAAGTCAGCATGCTAGCTAGTCTAGCCGAATCACCCAGTCCAGTGTTAACATCTGGCCTCTTGTAGGCACGCACACATGTATACCCACATATATATGAACACATACAACACCCACACAGAGTTGAATACCCCTGTGCAATATTAGTCCTTCCACCTGCCACCCATACTCTTCACCCCTGGGGAGCACCCACATCTACCCTCTGCTTCCCGCCATCACATTCCCTTCCATCCTCTGCTGCCCCCCACTTACACTGCCCAGCCTTCCCCCCGCCCCGCCCCGCCAGGCTCTCAGGGACACAGTGACAAGCACCCTGGGATAAACACTAGCTTCCTACAGCTCTCTCTTCCTCGGAACCTCTCTGGCTCTCACTATTTTGCCAAGAAACTCCAAACATTTCTCTCCATCTGTCATTCTTGGCAATGCGAGGTCAGGTAGTGTCTTGTCTTTTGAGGGTACACAACTCTTCCACACCCCCCTAAACATAGTCCCTTCATTAGCCCTCCTCAAAGATCAAAGATCAGCTGCTCCCTGCAGGGACCCTGACGGATCAGCAAAGAATACACGCCCTCTGGTTCTCTCCCATCTGGAACAGATCGCTTCGGGAGGTAGTGAGCTGCCTGTCTCTAGCCGTGACCAAGCACACTGGCACACTGTCTAGTCTGGCACACTATCAAAGAGATCCAGCACTGGTTGAGAGCTCAGTTAGAAGTGCATTATGACCACCACCCCCCGACAGGCCTTCCTCTTGGGCCTGGCTCCAATTAAACAATCCAGCCAGTCAGTTACCAGGTGGCCCCCAGACTCATACCTGGGCACCACTGAGACGCTTGGAGCAGAGAGATCCTTCTCCCTCCTTTGATTCCCTCCTAGAAGGAAATGAGTGATGGAGGGACACACGGAAAGAAATAGGGTCCAAGTTAGGGCAGGAGATCTGGGAGGGGAAAGAATGCCAGCGTGGCCAGGCATGGCAGCGCACACCTTTAGTCCCAGCTCTTAGAAGGCAGAGGTGAGGGATCGCCATGAGTCCACAGTCAGCCTGAGACTAGTGAATTCCAGGTCAGCCTGGGCTAGGGCAAGACTCTTCCTCAAAAAACAAACAAAGAAAAAAAATAAAGAATGCCATTGCAAAAATGAGGAAACTGGACTGGAGAGATGGCTTAGCGGTTAAGGCACTTGCCTGCAAAGCCCAAGGACCCACGTTCGATTCTCCAGGTCCCACGTAAGCCAGATGCACGAGGTGGCACATGTATCTGGAGTTCATGTGCAGTGGCTAGAGGTCCCAGTGTGCCCATTGTCTCTTTCTCTCTCAATCTCTCTTTCTCTTCCTCTCTCTCTGTCTCTAATATAAATGCAAACAAAAACTTTTTTTAATAAATGGGGAAACAGTCGTGAAACCATGGCACATGCCTCCAGTTCCCACCAGAGAACGGGTATTTCACGTGACTGTTAGCCCGTCTTACACCCCACCCATGCCCTGCTTTGCCTAGTTGACGTCACCACGTGGACATGGCACAGGGGAGATCCATGGCCCAACACTGACATGGCTCCTGTTTACCCACCTGAGGTGGACGGGAATGCCTGGAGTTGAAAATCCAGCGTCTCCTCCGGCCTCAGTGCAGAGGTAGCCGGTGCTGGACACAGGCAGCCTTGGGATACGGTGGGGTGAGGCTTCCCTGCCGGCTCTGCGGGTCCAGCTCTGTCCACACCTGCTCTGCACACCTGGGTTCTCTGCTGTGCGATGCTGGCAGCGCCTACGAGGATATGTTTGAAAGAACCTGACACAGATTCTGACACCAGATGCCACCTCAGCCAGACTGGTGCCCTTTCTTTGTGTTTTTATTCTTTTTTTTTTATCATTTTCTTTTTTCGAGGTAGGGTCTCACTTTAGCCCAGGCTGACCAGGCATTCGCTCCCTAGTCTCAGAGTGGCCTCGAACTCACGGCGATCCTCCTACCTCTCCCTTGAGTGTTGGGATTAAAGGCGTGTGCCACCATGCCCAGCTATTTTAAAGGGAATGGGCATGCCAGAGCTTTTAGGCACTGCAAATGAACTCCAGATGCATGTGCCACCTTGTGCCTCTGGGTTTACATAGGTACTGGGGAATGGAACCTGGGTCCTTTGGCTTTGCAGGCAAGCGCCTTAACCACTAAGTCCTCTCTCCAGCCCTGTTTATTTCTTTTGAGGAGGGATGTTGAGACAGACTCTCTCTATGTAGCCCAGGCTGTCCTTGAACTTGCCATCCTCCTCTTCCCCCTCCCAAGCTCTGGGAGCCGCCACATCTGACCCTTGCTTTTTGTTCGCATCACCTTTATTGAAGTAGAAGCCCCATGTCATAAACAGCATCTATGTTGAGTAAACAGCTCGTGAGTTTGGCCAAGGTCAGAATCATAATCGGGGTGTGGAACAAGCTGGGCGTGGTAGTGCACCCCTGTAACCCCAGCCCCGAGGCAGGAAAACGGCAAGTTCAAGGCCAGGCTGGTCTACGTAAGGAAAGCCCGCGTCAAACAAACGGAGCCGAACACTTCCCTCCATTTCCAAACACCCTTGTGCCTCTGCGGTTCTCAAGCCTGCTGACCGCGCAGTGACACCGGACGCTTCCTGTCCCCGTAGCGCACACGTGGATCCCTGCGGTGTGTTCTCCTTACGACTCGGCTCCTTTGAGTTCAGCATGATTCTTCTGGATTTACGCAGAGCATCTCGGCGCCCCCTCCTCTGTATTCCTGAACAGTATGTCACTGTGTCAATGTGCCCACTATACCAACATGCCCAGCATAGTGACTCACTCTCCTGCTGCTTCCAGTTGCAGCTACTAGGAATAAGGCTGATCTAAAATTCAGGGGCAGGGAAATGGTGCAGTCAGTGAAGTGTTTGCCTTGCGAGCATGAGGCCTGAATTCAGCCCCCCAAACCCATGTCAAAATCCAGGCATGAGGGCTGGAGCAATGGCTGAGTTGTTAAGGCCTTTGCCTGCAAAGCCTAATGACCTGGATTTAATTCCACAGTATCCACATAAAGCCAGATGTACAAGGAGACATATGCATGTGGAGTTCATTTTCAGTGTCTAGAGGCCCTGATATCATCCATTCTCTCTGCCTCTCTCTTCTCTTCTCTTCTCTTCTCTTCTCTTCTCTTCTCTTCTCTTCTCTTCTCTTCTCTTCTCTCTCTCTCCTTGCAAATAAATAAATGATATCCTTAAAAAATACAAACATGACGGCTGGAGAGATGGCTTAGCAGTTTTAGTAGCTTTAGGTGCTTGCCTACAAAGCCTAAAGACACGGGTTTGATTCCCCAGTACCCACATAAAGCCAGATGCACAAAGTGGCACATGCATCTGGAGTTTGTTTGCAGCACCTGGAGGCCCTGGCATGCCCATTTTCTCTCTGTGTCTCTCTCTTTCTCTGCTTGTAAATAAATAAATAAACTTTTTAAACAGCAATAGAAACATGATGGCATATACACTTGTAATCCCAGTGCTGTGGAGGCAGAAACAGGTGGATCCCTGGAGTTCGCTGGCCAGTCAGTCCAGTCCAATGGGAGACCTTCAGGACAGTGAAATACTCTGTCTCAAAACATACAGACAATGGCTAAGAGGGAAACCTCTCCATGTTGTCCTCTGACCTCCACATGCACATATATGCACACGTGCATTTGGACACGCACACATGTGCATTTTTTTTAAAGCTGATTTAAAACTTCCTCTGCAGTCTGACACAGTGCCTCAAGCTTGTAATTCCGGAGGTGGAAGGAAGTAGGAGATCAAGGTCATCCTCCAACGTTACATAGGGAGTTCAAGGCAATCTGGGCCACATGAAACCCTGTCTCACAAAGAAAAACTCATGGGCTGTGGGGATGGCTTAGTGGTTAAGTTATTTGCCAAAGGACCCACAGGTTCAATTCCCCAAGACCCATAAACCAGATACACAAGGTGGTGCATGCATCTGGAGTTCATTTGCGGTGGCTGGAGACTCTGTCACACGCATTCTTTCCTCCTGCCTTTGTCTCTCTCATATAAATAAATAAAGATAAAATACTTTTAAAAATTGGGCTAGAGAGATGGCTCAGTGGTTAAAGTGTTTGCCTGCAAAACCTAAGCACCCAGGTTTGATTGCCCCAGTTCCCACATAAAGCCTCATGTGCAAGTGGCACATACATTTGGAGTGCGTTTGCAGTGGCTAGAGGCCGTGACATGCCCATACTCTTCCCTCTCTCTCTCTTTCTCTCTCTCTCTCTCTCTCTCTCTCTCTCTCTCTCTCTCTCTCTCTCTCTGTGTGTGTGTGTGTGTGTGTGTGTGTGTGTAAAATCTGCTTGAAAATAAGTAAATATTTTTTTTAATTTTAAAATTGGGCTGGAGAGATGGCTTAGTGGTTAAGGCATTTGCCTGCAAAGCCAAAGGACCTCGTTTTAATTCCTCAGGACCCACGTAAGCCAGATGTACAAGGTGACACATGCATCTAGAGTTCGTTTGCAGTGACTGAAGGCTCTGATGCACCCATTCCTCCCTCTCTCTCTCTCTCTCTCTCTCTCTCTCTCTCTCTCTCCTCTTCCTCCCTCCCTCCTTCCTTCCCTCCCTCCTTCTCCCCCTCTTTCCTCTTCTCGATCTCTCAAATAAATAATTTTTTTAAATTAAAAATTGTAAGATCTACAAACAATTTTTTAAGCTTTTGTCTTGGGTACCTATCTAGGAGTGGGAATGCTAGACTATTCGTGTTACTTTTGTCATTTTTTAAACAGTCACACCTTTTTCTAAAGTATATGCTCCTTTCTGCCACCCACCAAGCCTGCAAGGCAGCTCCAGTCACTCTGCCTCCTCCTGGCTCTCAGGCTTGTCTCTGTCATGTTGCCTGTTTGAACGAGTGCATATTCCTATTTCACTGTGGCCAAGTTTACTTTCCAAACAATGTTGAACATCTTTTTGTGTGTGTGTTTTTTATTTATTTATTTATTTATTTATTGGCTTTTTGAGACAGAGTCTGAATGTCGGCTAGCCTGAAACTCTACGTGGTCCAAGCCTGCCTTGAACTTGTGATCCTTTTGTCTCTGCCTCTTTGGGTTGGGATGACAGGTATACACCACCACACTTGGCTGAAAGTCTTTCAAGTATGTATTTGCCCTCTATTTAGCTTCTCTGGTGAATGGCCCAGTATTTTGCCCATGTTTTATTTTGTTTGTTTGTGTGTTTTGTTTTTCAAGGTAGGGTCTCACCCTAGCCCAGGCTGACCTGGAATTCACTATGGAGTCTCAGGGTGGCCTGGAACTCATGGCGATCCTCCTACCTCTGCCTCCCGAGTGCTGGGATTAAAGGCGTGCGCCACCATGCCCAGTTCCTTGTCCATGTTTTAAACTGGACTGTTTAACTTCCTCTTGTTCCCTAGGGAAGTTTCCTCACATACTTTGTATCCAGGTCCTTTCATCAGCTATAAACACTTTCTCCAAATCAATGATTCTTTCACTTTCCTACTCCCCTTGCCAAGCTTAGAGGTTTAAAACTTATGAATTATAATCTATTCAACTTTTAGTATTTGTGCTTTTCATGCCCAATCTAGTAAACCTTTGCCAAACCAAAGATCACCAATATTTCTTCTCATTTTTACATACCTTTACAAATTACATTTTAGATCCGTGAGCAAAAAGAAAGTTTTGCAAATGGAGTGAGGTTTAAGTTCAGGCTTTATTTATTTTATTTATCATTTATTTATTGTCTGCTGTGTGCATGTTGCGGGGGGCGGTCAGAGGACAACGTTGTGGTCAGTTCTCATCTTCCACCCTGGCTGAGACGCGGTCTCTCACTGTTGTTCACAGCTCCGGCCACTAGCATCTAGGAAATTCTCCTGTCTCTGCCTCCCCTCTTTCAGAAGGGACTCTGGGATGACAGGACCCTCACAGCTTTCAGCTTTCACATGGAATCTGACAATCCAAACCCAGGTACTTGGACTTGAGAGACCAGCACTTCAGCCAATGAATCCTCTCCCCAAATACCAAAGTTTAGGTTTTTGTGGTTTTTTTAAAAATTTTATTTGTTTTAGAGAGAGGAGAGAAAAAGGAAAAGAGAGAGAGAAAGAATGGGCTCACCAGGGCCTCCAGCCACTGCTAACGGACTCCAGACACATGCTCCACCTTGAGCATCTGGCTTACGTGGATCCTGGGGAATCAAACCTAGGTCCTTTGGCTTTGCAGGTGTTTAACCACTAAGCCATCCCTCCAGCCCCAAAGTTTAGTTTTTTATGTGTATCTGGGTTCCTCAGGAACATTGTCCGCCTCCTTTCAGACATGTGAGCTCTGGACCAATAATAGACACTGCTCAAAAGGATAGAGGGGGATGGAGAGTTAGCTAGTGGCTAAGGTGCTTTCCTGTAGAGCTTAATGACCCAGGTTTGATTCCCCAATATCCACATAAAACCAGATATAAAAAGTGGCACATGCATCTGGAGTTCGTTTGCAGTGGCTGGAGGCCCTGGCGCACCCATTCTCTCTGTCTCTCTTCTAGCTCTCTCTGCTTGCAAATAAATAAGTAAAAATATGTTTTACAAAGATAGATGGTAGCTGGGCATGGTGGCGCACGCCTTTAATCCCAGCACTCTGGAGGCAGAGATAGGAGGATTGCCATGAGTTCGAGGCCACTCTGAGACTCCATAGTGAATTCCAAGTCAGCCTGGGCTAGAGAAAAGAAGGCATACCTGAGGAATGACACTCAAGATTATCCTCTAGAATACACACACACACACACACACACACACACACACACACACACCACCCATCTCTCTCTCTCTCTCTCACACAGAAAGAGAGAGAGAGAGAAAGAGTGTGCAGGAGACTATAATCTCCTTGTTAGGAGTTAAGTGGACAGGACACAGAAAGGCTAAATGACTTGCCTAGAGTCACATGGATAGGAAATTGAATAATCCAGGAGGCAGAGGAACGAGGGAGTTGGGCCAGCTGAGAAATATGCCAACTTCCAAAAGGAGACAAATGGTGAAGCGTGGCAGAGTCAACCGCGGAGGGCTTTCTGGAGGAGGCAGCCACGGCACGGCCGAAGGGCTCCAGCACAACCTGTGAGCTCTGCGCTGCCTCCTCCCCGCACTCCCGCTCCTCCAGAAGATTACCTGAGAACGCATGTTCCTGGTCCAACATCCAAACCTGGCAGGTCGAGAGCCAGCGTTTCCATGGCAACCATATCCTAACAGTACCCAATAAGGACATGAGTTGACTAAGGCAGCACACGGGGTGTTTTGATTACTGCAGGAGGTACTGAGAGAGAGCCCTCCCCTGTACAAGCACCCCCACGTCTCCTTGGAAGCACAGGTGCTGACCTACTAAAAAGTGGGGAGGGGTGGATGGGAAGGGGGAACCCTCACCCAAAAGGGAGAAATGGAGGAATCCACGTTTGCGTGAATGGAGGTGGCCAACTCTTCAATGATGTGCTCATCAGGAATATCTCCACTTCCCAGGCAAAGGAATTAATTGCTCATTAATGGTGTGATTCAGAAATTAATGGACGCCACCATTTCGACATGTCGTTATTAATCAGTTGGCAATGGGGGCTGGCAGGGAGAGGCCAGGGGATTCGAGATGCTCTATCCGGTCAAGCCAGTGAAAGTTAGAAAGTTAGCCATCTCGCGGTGGTTCTCCACTTTACGCGTGAGAGGGAGCGGCCGGGCACCATTGGCCCTGCCCTCAGCTTCCGAACCTGCCACCCTCCATCTCTCACCCGGCGGTTATTCTCAGACGCACTTCGTCCCAAAGTGGCCTGATCCCATGAAGGAGGGAGCGTGGCCTGGCACTTCTCAGTTCACAGATGAGGAAGCCAGGCTCTGAGACAACGTGGCACCATGCGCCAGGACTTCTGCTGGCATTGTGTGTGTGGTGGGCGAGGGGGGTCCCTTGGTGGACACGCCCTCAGGTCCCTGTCAGAGGGGAGGACGAAAGAATTCTAACTGCATGACTGTTAGTCTGTCATTCTCTAGAGAAAGACTTTGGGACGCATGGGATCTGAAGGTGACAACAGCAATCTCATGACCTTACAGGTGGGATGGAGGGATGGCTTAGCAGTTAAGGCATTTGCCTGCAAAACCAAAGAACCCAGGTTCAATTCCCCAGGACCCACATTAGGCAGATGTACAAGGGGGTGCACATGTCTGGAGTTCGTTTTCAGTGACCGGAGGCCCTGATGCACCCATCCTCTCTCTGTGTGTCTCTCTCTGACTCTAATGAATAGATTTTAAAAAAATGAAAATTCACTGAGTGCTCTCTAGGCACCAGCCATCTCCATCTGCCATTCTACTTAGTCTTTGGCACTGTGACCATGTGCAGATGAGGAAACCGAGGCACAGAGAGGGCAGAGCACTGCTGAAGCCATGCATCCAGCTAGGCACAGGTCCTAGGTACAGGGGATACAAGGACCTGCAGGTCAGGTACGAGGAGGGACAGGGGAAGAGAGGACACTCAGCATGGTATCCCTGGCGACACCAATGACCCATGGTGATTTTCACCCATGAAAATGACTACCATCCACCACACCAGCACACGCTCACAGCAATTCCCCAGGCCCAGGCAGGCAGAGTCAAACAGGCTTTGGAGCTGGAAGAGTCATGCCCTGGTTCTGGCCCTACCCCAACCCCATGCCCGCATCAGTAAAAACAGTTCAGTGATGCCTACTTGGGGATACTGAGGATGAGGGTGTGGGTGAGCAGCCTGAAGCTAGCACCTGTTGCAGGAAGGATTCTTTTTTTAAAATATTTATTTATTTGACACAGAAAGAGGGAGAGAGAAAGAGAGAGAATGGGTGCACCAGGGCCTCCAACCACTGCAAACAAACTCCAGACACATGTGCCCCCTTGTGCATCTGTCTTACATGGGTCCTGGGGAACCAAACCTGGGTCCTTTAGCTTTGCAGGCAAACACCTTAACTTCTAAGCCATCCCTCCAGCCCCCAGCAAGAAGGATTCTTTAGTTCCTGTGATTATGGAGCACATCACCCATGGTAGAAACTAGGTCCCATGGTAGAAACTAGGTAGAAAGATGTGTGTGTGTGTGTGTGTGTGTGTGTGTGTGTGTGTGTGTGTGTATGTGTGATGAATAGGAAAGCATGATGAACTAGTTAAATTTTAAAAAAAAAAAGTAGGGCTGGAGATATGGCTTATCAGTTGTGGCATTTGCCTATGAAGCCTAAGGACCCATGTTTGACTCTCCAGATCCCACATAAGCCAGATACACAAGGTAACGCATGCATCTGGAGTTTGACTGCAGTGGTTGGAGGCCCTGGTGTGCCAAGTCTCTCTCTCTCTCTCTCTCTCTCTCTCTCTCATTTACCAAAAGTAAATAAATAAATAAATAGTAAAAGTCCTGAATTGCTGAAGGTTCCACATCCTTTGGCTGCAAGGTCCCTGGGAAATCAAGCTGCACTGAAAACCTCCTCCCTGTAGACCAGCTGAAAGAAAGCTGGAAAAAGCTAGGCTTCATGCAGCCCTATGGGACAGAGAAGCCATCAGCAGTGAAAACAGTGGACACTGCAAGCCTTAAGTTGGGCCAGCCAGGCCAAATGACCCAATGTGTCCAATAGGGGCATGTCTGTTATGGGGGAACCAACTACTTTCTAATTGGACTGGAGGCCCGTTCCATGGGAGGGAATACATGCCAGGTACTGAAAACCTAATCAAAAGCCTATGGCGGAGGAGGGCATGAACCCTAGCAATGTCCGTGTGACACCTGCTCTTGTCTGGCTAAATGCATATATTATGCGCACCAAACTGTCTGCTTAGCGTTTATACCCATATTAATGCTGCTGTTACTTTTGGTTAGAGAAGCTTCTCTTTTCGGATGGCATTGACCTCTGGGATGACTCAAAAGGCACAACAGTGCTGAGCTTAAGTGACAGAGGAGTGTTAAACACTAAGACATGTCTAGTACACCCTCCAAGGCTCAGGGTCCATTGTGGAAGAGGTGGCAGAAAGAATGTAAGATCCAAAGAAAGGGTAGGACTCCTTACAATGCAACTGTCCAGACACAAAATGGCCTGGATATCCATGACCTCGCAGTGCCTGGCACTACCTTCACAAGAGCTTCATAATAGGAGGAAAAGATGATAACATCAAAATGAAAGAGAGACTAATGGAAAGAGGGAGGGGATATGATGGAGAGTGGAATTATGAAGAGGAAGTGGGGGAGGGGAGGGGAATTATCATGGTTAATATTGTCTATAATTATGGAAATTGTTAGTAAATTTTTTAAAAAGAAAGTTCTGGAAGGCCCTATGACTTAGAGAACAGCCTCTTTTGTTGTTGTTATTTTTATGAGGTAGAGTCTCACGGTAGCCCAGGCTGACCTAGAATTCATTGTTAGTCCCTGGCTGGCCTCAAACTGACAGCAATCCTCCTACCTCTGCCTCCTGAGTGCTGGGACTACAGGCAATAACAGCCTCTTTTGAGAATGCTCTTGCCTTCTCATTTGTGCGCTGGAATAGCAAAGCAAGGCAGGCCAAGCCATGAAAAGGGAGGGGAGACCAACGTTCTGACCAGGTGGGCTGAGTGAGACGGGAGGAAGTCTGCTCGCCACCTTTCAGCCCAACCCGCCCCCCCCCCCCCCGCGCTAATGAGGCCTGTCTGTGAAGTAATTAGCCCCAAGCACTGTGCGGCACATTAGACAGGCAGGGCCTTCATAGCATCGAGGCAGGTGGAGGGACACAGAAGCCCAGGGCTTTGAACACTGCATTATGGCAGGGAATGTGTCCTAATGTCACTTAATTACTCCAGACAGCTTCAGATGTAATTGAGCCTGAATGGGCCGGTGGCAGAGGAGGCTGGTGCGTGGGTAATGATGCCACTTTGCAAGACAAAGCTGGCCTCGGTGAGCAGGGGTGGGGATGGCAGGCAGGAAGCTGCAGTGGCATGCTGACCAGAACCCTTTATTCTTTCCCCAGACTTAGGTCCTGACTGTAGGTTGACCAGATGTCTCTGCCTGTCTCTCTGTCTGTGTGTGTGTGTGTGTGTGTGTGTGTGTGTGTGTGTGTGTATATATATATATTGCATAAAAATGAAGGGTGGGTCTTTGCCTCAGTCCTCTCAGTCAGAAGGCTAGAGATTTTCTCTGGGGTTTCATTTTACACTCTGAGAATGGTGAGTCACAAGAACAGTGGACAGTGAGGAGAGAGCTGGGCAGGCTGGTACACACCTGTAATCCCAAGCCATTGGGAAGGTGTAGGAAGGAGGATCAAGAGTTCACGGCCACCAGGTATGGTGGCACATGCTTTTAATCCCAACATTTGGGCAGCAAAGGGAGGAGGATCACTGTGAGTTCAAAGCCCAGCCTGAGACTACATAATGAATGTCAGGTCAGCCTGGGCTAGAGTGAGACCCTACCTTGATTAAAGAAAGAAAGAAAGTTCAAGGCCATTGTTGACTTGCTTAGCAAGTACAAGGCCAGCCCAGGCCACAGTTTCCAATTAAAAGGGCAGCAGGGCTAGGGAGATGTCTCAATAGGTAAAGTGTCATGCAATCAGGGCTGGAGAGATGGCTTAGCAGTTAAGGTGCATGCCTGCAAAGCCTAAAGATCCAGGTTCGATTCTCCAGGTCCCATGTAAACCACATTCATATGGTGGCGCATGCATCTGAAGTTCATTTGCAGTGGCTAGAGGCCCTGGTGTGCCCATTCTCTCTCTCTCTCTCCCTTTCTGTCTCAAATAAATGAATTAATTAAATAAATCTTTTAAAAAGAGTATCATACAATAATAAGGACCAGAGTTCTAATCCCCAGCGCCCATATAAAATGCCTGTAACCCGGGAAGGCATAGAGAGGGATTTCCTGGGGCTTGCTGGCTAGCTAATCTAGCTGACTCAGTGAGCTCTAGGGTCAGAGAGACCCCGTCTCAAAGAATAAGGCAGAGAACAAATGAGAAAGACACCCCAAATTCACTTCAGGCCTTCACACACGCACACGCACGTCCACACACGCTGCTTTCACAGTAGGTGGGGGGACACTGCAGGCAGATGCTGAGGTGGCACTTTGAAGGGCCACTGGACACATCCCAGGCAGTGAGGGCGGAGGGCCCTGGGGAAAGCAGAGGAAGCACTAGGGTACCATTCTGGACCCTGGGTGTCAAGGACACGCTCTGAAAACACTGCTCCTTCCATGCACATCTCTCAGAAGGCCCAAGGCCCAGCAATGCAATGGCTGATGAGTAAGTCAACCTCGCTCACCTGAGTGCCCACAGTGCCTCGTGCCATGATCACATGACCAAATGCTACTCACCATTATCCCTCAGCTCATTTCTCTCCTGTCCTCACGGGCCCCCCCCATCCAAATCCCACCCCACAGGCTTACGTATCTCGAACTGTAGTTCTCCTGGTAATCTTAGGAAGGGCTACTATGGAAAGGCAAATTGTTGGGGGTAACCCTGAGTAATCACAGGGTGGGGACACTGACTATTTCGTGTGGTGACAAAATAGCCCTTGGTGGGGACCCTTGCCCAGAGAGAGGTCAGAAGGCCAAGTAGTGTGAACTACTGTGAAGGTCCTTTGGGCACTTGTCATCCCCACAGATTATAAGACAAATAAAGGGGAGCAGCTCAGAGGACTCACTGGCCTCAGTGCATTCATGCATGGGTTGAGAGGTAGGCAGAGGGCCCAGCCGGCCAGGCAATGGAGAGGAGAGGAATGGGCAGATAGAGGGGCATCTGTAGCACACCAGGTGCCACTTTACCCTCCCTTGTACCCCACGTGAGAAGAGCACAAGTGTTCTCTCCCCTCTTTTTTGTCTCCTACCTCTACGGACCATCTGGGATCCTTTTAGAAATCACTGGTTAAGGGCTGGAGAGATGGCTTACCAGCTAAGGTGCTTGCCTGCAAAGCCAAAGGATCCTGGTTCGACTCTCCAGGACTCACGTAAGCCAGATGCACAAGGGGGCGCATGCATCTGGGGTTCATTTGCAGTGGCTGGAAGCCCTGGTTCACCCATTCATTCCCTCTCTCCCTCTCTCTCTCTCTCTCTCTCTCTCTCTCAAATAAATAAATAAAAATGAATATTTTTAAATGATGACTCATTGGTTAATTCATTGCCCCCTCTGGGCCTGTTTATCTCCAACTGGACAATGCGCCAACTGAGCTTGGTGGATGTTGCAGCATGTTTTTGTCTTTTGGCATGTGTGTGTAAAGCATGTGTGGCATGGTGTGTGTGAATGGGTAGTGTATGCACACGTGTGCACAGATGTGCCCTCCCTGTACATCAGTGTGCTGAGGCCAGAGGAGGACATTCAGTGTCCCCTTTATGGTTCCTCTGATTGTTTCCTTCAAACAGAATCCCACTGGATCTGAAGCTGCCATTTTTGTTCAGACTGACCAGCAAGTCCCGGCAATTCTCCTGTCTCGGCACCCACCCAGGACTGGGCATACGAGCTCACATAGTCAGGCCCAGGTATTACGTGGGCCGTGGGGACCAACCTCGGGGCAGGTCAGGCCCTCTCTGATGGCGTGCTGGCGCAGCAAGCGCTGTCACCCTCCGAGCCATCCCTCCAGCCCCTTCGACACTCTTGTCCGCTCGTCACACAAACAGGGCTGAGAGAGACTCCGGCTTTCCCCAAGCTCCTTATCACTGTCTCCCAGAGCCCACCTGCTCTCTCCTTAAGGACTCAGCAGACACTGTGACCCACAGTGTCATTGAGGGAAGTACAGTTTCCTACCCTGCCCAATGGGCCATGTGCCAACACCTGTTTTCTTCCTAAGAGCCATCTGTCACTGTCGTGGTGTGTCGGTGGGAAGATGGCTTCATTAGCTCTTCCTGAGCCATCCATCCCCAGGTGCAGACGCAAATGAAGTCCTCCCGCCACGGGCCCTAAGAGCAGCTCTCTTCCCCCGGTGCAGTCCCTCCACCCAAGGTCACAAAGCAAGAGGTGCCAGTTTTCTCTAGAGCGAGCCTTCTACCGTCCGTCACCATGCCTGAAGCGCCCACCATTATAGGGCTCGCTGAGGCACTCCCGCCTCCACGTGTCTATTAAAATGCACACGGCTCTGACGGGAGGAAGAATTGGATAGCCCAGGGACGAGGAGAGATGGTCCCCCCATCTCTACTGTGTGAGCTTGAGTGGCTAGAGAGAGACTTGAATCTCTCATCTTTAAATAAAGGAGTTGAGCCGGGCGTGGTGGTGCACGCCTTTAATCCCAGCACTCCGGAGGCAGAGTAGGAGGATTGTCATGAGTTCAAGGCCACCCTGAGACTACATAGGGGACTCTAGGTCAGCCTGGGTTAGAGTGAGACTCTACCTCAAAAAAATCCAATTAGTTAATTGATTAATTGGTTCTAAAATCACAAAGCTTTGGTGAGGCATGGTTACACGTTGGACCACCAGCAAGTCCTGGCACGCATGAGAGCAACATGTTCTCCTGGGACACACTTCCAGGGGAGCAATGGAAGACATAGCCTGGTCTCAAGACTCTTGCATAAGAACGTAGAAACACACACTTGGGCTGAAGCCACTGTGGCTCCCTGAAGGGCTCAGACGGTCCATCAAAATGAGATTAGGTCTGAAGAGTCATAGCTGGAAGTAGAACAGCCATGATATAGGGCCCAGGGACAACAGAGGAGTGTGGCTGATGCCTAAGGAAGATGCATCTGACCGGAATGAGGGCAACATAAGGAGCCATGATTCGTCAGAGGGCAGTCAGGCCCTGGTTAAGGAATCCACGCCTTGGTCTGCTCAGCAGACAGGAACTGGTAAAGGCTTTGTGGGAAAGAGCAGTCTTGAGCTTGAGGACCCTGATAGTGTCCACTCCCTCCCTTCACATTGCAGGTGGAAATCCTGAGACCCAAGATGCTTCAGGTCATCCAGTCACTTCAGAACTATCACCAGCCATGGCGACCTTGAGCTGTAGTCTCCCCAATGACCGAAGTGATTATGTTCTATGGGGAAGAGATATGGCCGGCTGCTCCACTCTAGGAACAGCAGATACTTTTAACAGTACACTTGGAGCAACGGTGGGAAGGGGGGTGGGGAAAGACGTCTTTCAGCACCAAAGCCCAAGGACAATTCCCTGTCTTACAGGCTTCCGAAACGAGAGGGGTCGTCGATGATTTCAGCACCATGAGAGCTGTGGACAGATCCCAGTCTCCGGGCCACGGAGCCCTAGGAGGCTGTGAGGGAGCTGCCTGGAGAGGGGCTGATGGGTTGATGTCTATTATCAGCGGGCCCAGATGTAAAATGAATGCCGGTGATATTTATCCCTGTCATCACTAATAATAAGTGGCCTGATTTGTCAAGCTGGGACAAATTCAAAGATGTCAATTAAGAAGAGGAAAAAAGCCCAGCTGAACTTCATGTCTCTGCTGCGCAAATGCTGGGTAGAGAAAAGGGCTGCGGAGCTTGGCCCCTCTGTGCCCCCGCTCTCTCTCCCCACGCTCATTTCCTTTGCACCTCGCCTTTACTTCTTCCTTTAGGTCGGTTGCCCACATCCTTCTCTTCTCCTCTCCTCCTCCTCCTTCTTCTTTTCTCTCTCTCTCTGCCCTTCTTATCATTCTTTCATTCTCTTGTGCCTTTTCTCTTTCTCCTCTCATTTCTGTCCTCTCCCAACCCCCATCCTCACACACTGAATCATCTTTTAACCTCACATGGTTGGTTTGCCAGCACCCTCTTTTTTGCCTCCCCAGAAGCATTCCAGTCTCTTCCCAGCAGGCTCCCCTCAACTGCTGGCATCTACGATCTATAGCCCTTGTCTTTATGGAATACACTATGTAGTCTCAGGGTGGCCTCGAACTCACAGTGATCCTCCTACCCCTGCCTCCTGAGTGCTGGGATTAAAGACATGCACCACCACGCCCGGCTAGCCCTCATCTTTCGAAATGGGCCTCCTCTCATAATCCCAGCTCCCGAGACCATATTCAGAATTCAGAATGTCGAATGGAAGTGAACCACTGAAGGAAAAAGTGGGAAGCCACAAATCTGGAGGCTTTCATTTACATCACAACCAAAGCCCATCTTTAAGAAAACATTTACTAGCTGGAGAGATGGCTCAGTGGTTAAGCTGCTTACCTGCAGAGCCTGGTGACCCAAGTTCGATTTCCTAGTACCCACATAGGGCAGATGCACAAAGTGGAGCATGCATCTGGAGTCTATTTACAGTGGCTGGAGGTCCTGACATGCTCATTCTCTGTCTGTCTCTCTTCTATCTCTCTCTCTGCCTAC
The DNA here is from genome assembly GCF_020740685.1 of Jaculus jaculus. Lineage (NCBI taxonomy): Eukaryota > Metazoa > Chordata > Mammalia > Rodentia > Dipodidae > Jaculus > Jaculus jaculus. The sequence goes on along the minus strand of NC_059119.1, from coordinate 12,360,331 downwards.
AAATGAATAAATGTTTTTTTAAAAAAGAAGATTTTACTTTGAATCAAAGGAACCCTAAGAACCAAATCCCTGAATCTAGATCAAGATTTAAAATGAATAGCTGAATTTAAGCAAGAACTTCTCAACACTGCCTTTCCCGGCCCCATACTAATCCTGCCTGGGCCCTAGTGTCTCCATGGTAGGTCTCTCTCATAGCTAGAGTTCTAAACAGCACAAAGAATCCCCATCCTGCCTCTTGGGCCTCTCCAATCAAGGTCACAAGAGGAGGGGGGAAGGAGAAATGATTCAACACTTAAGGCACTTGCCCATAAAGCCTAACGATCCAAGTTGGATTCCCTAGTATCCACATCAAGCCAGATGCACAGTGGTGCATGTGTCTGGAGTTCTTGTGTAGTTGCTGGAGGCCTTATTATGCTTGCTCTCTCTCTCTCTCTCCTTCACTCTCTCTCTTCCTCCTTCCCTCTCCTCCACCACGGTGGCCCAGGCCTTTAATACCAGTAATTGGGAGGCTGAGGTATGAGGACAGCTGTGAGTTTGAGGCCAGCCTGAGACAAATTGCAGATCATCCTGGACTACAGCGAGACCCTACCTTAAAAAAAAAAAAAAAAAAGAATTAAAGATAGGGCTGAAGGGATGGCTTAGCCGTTAAGGCATTTGCCTGCAAAGCCAAAGGACCCAGATTCGATTCCCCAGGACTCACATTAGCCAGCTGCACAAGAGGGCACACGTGTCTGGAATTCGTTTGCAGTGGCTGGAGGCCCTGGCACACCCATTCATTTTCTCTCTCTCTCTCTCTCTCTCTCCCTCCCTCCCTCCCCCCCTCCCTCTTTCTCTGTAAAATAAATAAATAATATTTAAAACAACAAAAAATAAAAAGAAGGAGGAATAGGAAGAAAAGAAGTTGTCACAGAAAAGGCCCCCAGGATGGAAACTGACATTGGAGGGCTTGTGCGCTCTAAGGGAGGAGGTCGGGGCTGGGGAAACAGCTCAGCGGTTATGGCATTTGCCTACAAAGCCTAAGGAACCCTTTGGTCATTTTACAGCCCTAAAGAAGCTCTGTGTGGCGTGTCCCACCACTGACATTGTGGGAAATTGTCGGTGTGTTTTAGAGAACAACCATCCAGACACTCTAAGCTGCTGTGTGCCCTTGCTCTCATCTCAGTCCTCCACGGCCACAACTTATTCTCTCTAGGAAAGAGTAAAAATGGTTTGTGGAATATGGGATTCAAGGTCCACAGCTGCTTGTGTGAACAGAAACCCCTTGTGTGAGCGGACACAGCACCTCCCCAGCGTACCACGATTTCCTGTTGCAGAACACCATGCCTTTGGTGGCCACCTGCTGAAATAGCCCTGTGTTCATAAAGAAATGAAGAATCTTGCTGGGTGTGGTGGTATACACCTTTAACCCTAGCACTCAGGAAGCAGATGTAGGAAGAATGCTGTGAGTTCGAGGCCAGTATGGACCTACAGAGTGAGTTCCACATCAGCCTGGGCTATAGTGAGACCCTGCCTATAAAAAAAAAAATAAAATACAATAAATAAAAATAAACAAACCAAAAAATTTAATTAAAAAATTTATTAAATTTTTTAAAGATTTTATGTTTTCTCAAGATAATTCCTGGTGTTTTCTGCTGTTTGTCGGGTTTTTCTTTTTATAACTACCTAGGAAACTTAACAAATAGAGGATAAATTAAAGAACATGTTTATTTTCATCTAAGTTTTATCTAAATACTAAATAAAAAATGAAAACTGGCCTGGAGGGATGGTTTAGCAGTTAAGGCATTTGTCTGCAAAGCCAAAGGATCCAGGTTCAATTCCCCAGGACCACCTAAACCAGATGCACAAGGGGGCGCACGCATCTGGAGTTCATTTACAGTGGCTAGAGCCCTGGCGCGCCCTCTCTCTCTCTCTCTCTCTCTCTCTCTCTTTCTCTCAATCTCTCTTTCTCCCTCTTTCTCTCTGTCAAATAAATAAACAAAAATAAAATATTTTTAAAAAATAAATGAAGAAAATTGCCCAATCCCTGGTTTCCCAACTACCAACCCATCCCCTGTGGCTCCCTGCATCTCCTGGAACTCCTCTGTTTATCTACTTGAGCAAGATCTCTTGGCTTCTCCTCCAAGGTCCAGGTCTATATGGGCCCTTCCTTCTCTTGCTCAGCCTGAGTCATCCTTGGCAATGCACAGTGACACACATGAATTCTCCAAGGGAAGTGCAAGTCGGACTTCAAGAAAGAACCCTGGGGTCTCAGGGTGCAGGAATCTAGTCACCTGACCATAGTCACAAGACCATCACTTGTAAGGAACTTTGGATGGTGGCTTATAGTTTTGTTTTGTTTTGTTTTTTGAGGTAGGGTCTTACTCTAGCCCAGGCTGACCTGGAATTCACTATGGAGTCTCAGGGTGGCCTTGAACTCACAGTGATCCTCCTACCTCTGCCTCCTGAGTGCTGGGATTAAAGGCGTGCGCCACCACGCACAGCTTTATAGTTTTGAAGTTCTACATTTAAAATCTTATTTGACCCTCACAACAACACTAAGAAGAGAGGGAGACAGTGCAAAACGGAATGTGACATTAGCTGAATTAGATCCTGAATTAGAATCCAGACCCCTTGTCCATCAGTCCTTCCGCTCCTTGCCCTCAGGGAGTCCTTCAACTGGAGTCTCAAGTTCACCCAACAATGAACACACCATGTCTAAAGCTGACCTCTGAGGTCTTGGGGAATGCAGTGGTTTACATGTGTCCTCTAAAAGTTCAGGTACTGGAATTTTAATCCCCCAAATCATATGTTGATGGTTTGGAGGTGAGGCCTTTGGGAGGTAATTGGAATTACATGAGGTCATAGGGTGGGGCCTATGGTAGCATTAGGAAGAGCCCAGACCTAGCACGCTTGCTCTGCCTTGCCATGCAATACCCTCACCATGTTACCATGATGACACCCGCCCTCATTAGCTGCTGGTGCCATGCTTTCAGACTCCCTGGCCTCCAGGACCATTATCCAAACAAACCTCTATTCTTTATATGTTACCCACTCTGCGGTACTCTGTTATGACATTAGAAAACAGTCTAAGGTCTGGAGAGATGACTTAGCAATTAAGGCACTTTCCTGCAAAGCCAAAGTACCCAGGTTTGAGTCCCTAGAACCCACCTAATCAGATGCACACGTCTGGAGTTCATTTGTAGTGGCTGAATACCCTGGTGCACACATGCTCTCTCTCTCTCTCCCTCTTACTCTCTCTCTCTCTCCATCTCTCCCTCCCTCCCTCCCTGCCTCTTTCCCTCTCTAATAAAAAAAGGAAGCAGTCTAAGACCAAGAGACAGGAGGAATTGTAAACAAAGAAGTGATTGTCACAGCCAGTGTCTATCTATGAATGCAGGTCTAAAAAGGCACTCACTGATGGCTCCATTTGAGCTCACAAAGTCCAAAATACCACACAAGTGTGTTCTATAAGTCTTATAGACAACACAAAACACTGAAAATTACTCTGGGCTGCTAAACTAGTAGCATTTTCTATTAGTCTATACATATAGTTTCCTCCAAAGGTACAAATACTTTTGTTATCCCAATAACAAACCTTTCTTGTTGCTGGAGAACATCAAGTTTTCTAAGCACAAGCATGATCTTCCTTCATTAATGTGTCTCTAGAACAATGATAATAATGATGATAGCATTATGATGATTACAATAAACATTCACTGGCCAGTAACATATTCAAAGCAATAAACTAAATGCTTCATCTTATTTATTCATTGCAACAACCCCAGATATAATCTCCTCTTTCTCAGAGGAGTAGACTGAAGGTCAAGAAAACTAAGGGCTGCGGAGATGGCTTAGTGGTTAAGGCATTTGCCTGCAAAGCCTAAGGACCCCCATTCAATTCCCCAGGACCCATATAAGCCAGATGCACAAGAGAGCACATGCATCTGGAGTTTGTTTGCAGTCGTGTGCCCATTCTCTCTCTCCCTCTCCCTCTCCCTCTCCCTTTCTGTGGCTCTCACTCCCTCCCTTACTCCCTCCCTCTTTCTCTGTCAAATAAATAAATTAGTTTTAGAACAAGAAAGCTAAGGAACTTGCCCAAGGACACTGCTCCTCAGTGACAGTCAGCGCTTGAACACGGGTCTGAATGCTAAGCTCTTAGGATCTGTGTGAGTTACTTTTCTCATCGCTGTGAAAAAATAAAACAAAACACCTAAGAAAAGCCTCTTAAGGTTTCTATTGGCTCAAGGCTCAAGGGTGCAGTCCGTCATGGCAAGGGAGGCGTGGTGGTGAGGGGCTTCTCTAGTGGTCACAGGGCACCTGCAGTCAGGAATCAGAAAGGTGAATGTTGGCACACTGCTCCTTTCCCTGAAGTCATCAGGGACCCGAGCCCGTGGGACAGTGCCACCCACATTCAGGATGGCTCTTGCCTCTTCAGTTAAACCATTCTGAAAATATCCTCGCAAACAGGCCCAGAGGTGTGTTTCCATGGTGTATCTAAATCCAGGCAAGTTGTCAAGGAAGAGTAGCCAAACCAGACACAGTTACTTGTGCCCGCCTATCTTTTATTTTATTTTTTTAATTTTTATATTGGGAAGGGAGTTCCAAGGTAGGGTCTCACTCTAGCTCATGCTGGCCTGGAATTTACTATGTAGTCTTAGTCTCAGGGTGGCCTTGAACTCATGGTGATCCTCCTACCTCTGCCTCCCAAGTGCTGGATTAAAGGCGTGCACCACCATCCCTGATGTGCCCTCCTATCTTGAGGCTCAGGCTCCAGGCTAAGGCCCTCTTCCATCACTTGTACAGCCCTCTATCCAGGGTGCTGGAGACTGACATTTTGCAAAGCTAACCAAGGCTCCACCCTCCTTTCTCGGAAGAACTCCCCGTTGATTCACCGTGATAGTTTGAATGGACGTCTCCTGACACGTGCAGTAGTCTGTCAAAGCTTGCGCTCTAGATCTCCAGCGGCCTGGCTGGAGGAGGTGTCGCTGGGGCCGGATCTGAATTCCAGCCTCCGACGGGCAGTGCTGAGCTTTGCCCGCAGTTCCCAAGATGTCCTTGCTTGTGCTGCTGCTGGTAGCTTCTGACTTTTCTTTCTGCAGGGATTTGTGAAAGGGGGGAAGCTTCCTCCGCCATTATAGAACGACCCCTAGATCTGTGAGCGTCAATAAATCCCTTCCTCCATAACTTGTGACAGGTTTGGAAGTTCATCCCTGCAAAATGAGGCTGTCCACTGCAGTCACTATGAAAGGCCGCTGCTGCTCCTCCGCCCCTTAGCACCTTGGCCCAACTGACTGCTGACAGCATCTCCACTTCCTTGTCTGAAGACGACCTGTGGAGTCCCCTTTGCTGACTGTGTCGGAAAGGCCCGAGAAGCATTACATCCCTTGCCCATGTTTCCTGTGTTCAAACACACACCTCAAGGTGGGCTCCTGGAGGAATCCAAGCTGAGCCCATCTCTCTCAGCACTGGCCTCGGGACTCCAAGCAGGAGGGTATTAGGATGTTCTACTACGGCTTTGCTCAAGAGTGGCTAAAATGGGGCTGGAGAGATGGCTTAACGATTAAGGTGCTTGCCTGCAAAGCCAAAGGACCTCCGTTCGATTCCTTAGGAACCACATAAGGCTGATGCACAATGTGGCACATGTGTCTGGAGTTCATTTGAAGTAGCTGGAAACCCTGGCATGTCCATTCTCTCTCTCCCTCCCTCCCTCCCTCTTTCCCTCTCTCAAATAAATAATAATATTTTTTAAATATGGTGGTGGAAGATTGAGGCTAGTAAGAAAGATATCTAGTATCACCCTATGGCCATACATACACATACACATGCACATGTACCCCCCCCACACACATGCACCTACATGCAAGTGAACACATACACACATACCCCTCAAAAAAAAATCTCTTCTCACCATCTCCACTGAAGTCTTTGGATAAGGTTGCAATCCACCATCCCTGGCTCTCAACTTCCCCAGCCCTGAACACCTCAGTCTGCATGGCCCACCCTCACACACCCATCCCTGCATACCTCTAGCCTCACCAGTAAAGATCCTGGTACTTCCCTGAAGGGGGCATCAAATTCTGCAAGGCTGAAGGGCCAAGAGGGGCTGAAGGATGAAGACATCCTGAGCCCCGCCACCCTCTCCCTCCAGGTATGCCTCCCCCAGACCCCAAAACCTCTAGGTCCAAAGGTCAGATCTGGAGACAAGCTGAGAGACAAGTAAACCTTCATTCATTACAAACATTTGTTGGTCTCCACAAATCTGCAGCTCTGTGCTAGGCTGCAGAAGTCCATAGGTAATGCAGTCACTATCTGTATCCTGAAGGAGTTCATGGTTGAGAAATGGGGGGCCAAGCAAGCAAAGACTGGGCACCTGAGTGAGAACCATCACACTCGGGCAAGTGCAGGCACTGTGGGGACATGGCTGGGTGCCAGACAGGGATGGGCACTGATTTAACAAGACCTCCTCTAGGGCCCATAATCTGCTCACCATCTCCTGCTCCTCCCCCCAAAATCTTTGAGTAACACAGACCTGACAGTGGACCTCAGATCCTGTGGAAAATACCTACAGTTGGGTTCTGTACAGGGAGAGGAGGTCAGTTCCATCCTACCCTTTCCCCATGCCCCCAACCCCTCCTCCACCCCTCAGAATAGTTCTATTAATAACTTGTGATGCCATTAGCTTCTGCTGTCACCAGCACTGACAACTCTGAAGCCCCCAAGAGCTGTCTGCAAAGACACAATAAATGAGAACTCTTAATTAACACCTTCCGTAACTAGATTAATTTTATGCAGTCATGATGTGAGCAATGTGACTTGCAGGTGATTTGGGTGGCTTGGACCCACCTGGCAGGGATGCAAGGCAGGTCACTTAGCTCTGCAGGGGATCTATAGCCATTATGCCCTGGGTGTAAATGTCCAGGCCTGCATAGGGACCCAGCAAAGGCCAGGCAGAGACATTGACATACCATGGTGGAGGGCAAGTGGGAGGTTAAGCTTTGAAGGAGTTTTTCCAGCTTTCTCTCAAGCTTCTGAGCCATCTTACTAGGTAGACATCTTCTCTGGACCTCTGTTTTCCCTGTCTATAAAATGGGCATCATCTCTTATGCCTATTTCTCAAGGATAAACTATAGAGTTCTGTGCATATGTGAGATATGGTGACATATCCTGCTGCCAGAGTCACTGCTAGCTAGGCAGTCCTCCTATGCCTCCCCTTACCACACACTGATGAAATGAGATGGTCTCTGCTAGCCCTGAGTATATCTGAGAACAGCCAGGGAAAAGGAGGACCCATATATGACCCCCATCCTCATTAAGTCTTCAAGGTAGACCCATTCAGCCAATGGGTGTTTAGAACAAATGAAGACATCAGCAGTTGCTACCTTTAAGGGAAAAATCTGCCCTACCTTTCCCAAGTTCAGTGTCCAGTGTGATCCTACCATTGCCTGAGCCAGCCCTAGCCATGCCCAGCCCCTCAGTTCCAATGACAGATGTTGGCCCATGGACACAATTGGCCCTAGGAGAAGTAGAGACCCCACTTCCCCAGGGGTTCACGCTGCAGACACTCCCTACAAGTGTGAACCTTTCTGCCCAGTGTCCCCTCAACACTTAGCCATCATTAGATTTTCTTCCAATTAGCACCATTCCCAGGAATCTGTGCATAGAAACATCCAGCAACTCAACCAAGCGCCACACAACACAGACTAGGTCCAGCAAACACTGAGATGTCCCTCAGCTGCCCCAGCCTCCCTCTGGCCAGGGAGTCCTGCTGTCTTCGTTTCCCTGTCCTCACTTGCCTGGGTTTGGGGAACAGGAGTGACTAATCCAATCTCATCCACTCCATCACTGCACAAACATTTACTGAGTCCCCACCACCTGCTAGGCTCACGGGAGTCAGTGACTAGCCAGACATGGATCCTAGTTGCCTGCTTTCAGAGGCTGCACAAAGATTTTTTAAAACATGTTTCCTGGAAACTGCAAGAAAGGTTTTACAGTGGTGGCCTTGCTGACTTCCCAAAATATAAGCATGCGTACATGCAACAGGCTGGCAAAGCGAAGGAACACCCTGGGAAGAGCTGCAATGGGCCGGAGGAGGGGCAGGGACGAGAGGGACCATTGTTTCTCTATCCATCTGCAGTGCTCCTAGAAGAAAGGTATTCTTGGAGGGTGTAGGAACACCGAGTGCCACATTCATAATCCAGTCTATGTGGATAGGGAAAAGCACACGTGTCCCCAAGCACACAGCTGACCCACAGTGACCCAACTCAGACCACATCTCCACAGCTAAAGGTGGAATGACCAGGGGAGGAAGTCAGGCCAGGGCAGTAGCACACCAGTTTCTCCCACATGTGAGCCCAAGACTCAGTGTCCCTGGCTTGTGACATTAGTGAATCATAGAACCCTCTGTCATGGTTTCTTAAAACTCTGAACCACTTGACCTCAGGTCCCCTTTGCAGAGTGCCTCTTCCCATACAGCTCTTCTGACTTCCTGGAATCCTCCTGGGACCCTCAAACTGAAATCACCCCAAGAATCTCAGAGGCAGGAGGCAACGGACGCAGCTGCTCTCCATTGTGTATGAGCAGCTGTGTGAGCTTGGGTATGACCTGACCTCAGAGCTCTCAGCGTCTCTTCTAAGAAATGCAGCTGCCTGCGGTCCCTGTCTTACACTGTGTGGCACCCTTGCCATCCCTAGGTTGGCAACAGTAAGTATTCAGCCACCTTCCCTCCCTGCCACAGAACCACCCTTCATTACCAGAGGTCCAGGCACACAGCCCCTCAAAGTTCCTTTGCCAGGCTGGACAGATGGCTTTGTGGTTAAGACGCTTGCTCACAAAGCCAGAAGACCCATGTTTGATTCCCCAGGACCCATGTAAGCCAGATGCACAAGATGGCCCATGTCTGGGGTTCATTTGCAGAGGCTAAAAGCCCTGGAATGTTCAAATGCTCATTCTTTCTCTCTCCCTCCCTCCCTCTCTCTCTCTCTCTCTTTCTCTCATAAATGAATAAATATTTTTAATTCCTTTATCTAAAACCTTCCCACAATTCCTCACTGGCAGGCTTCTGGAAGACTGCCAGAGAGATGAACGTGCACAAGGTCCAGGGGAGAGGGCGTGTGTGAAGGATGGGATGCTTCTGTGGCGATTTGAATGTAAAATGTTCCCCTATTGCCTCATGTATTTGTAATGAAGCCTCCTATATGCGTCCCGGCTGGTGGAGCCTTTGGGAGGTGGAACCTTGCTGGAGGAGGTGTGTCATTGTGCCTTGGGGTGCTATAGCCTGGCCCCATTTGCTACATTTGTCTCCCTCTCTTTCCTCCCTGCTGCTGTACAGATGCGATGCTCTGCTATCTGCTCCTGCCATGCTTTTCAACAGGGATAAAACATTCCCTACAGGCTGGAAATAAACACTTTCCTCCCCTATGCTACTCCTGGTTGGGTGGTCTGTCCCAGCAACAAGAAGACAATGCCTACCCAAGGTCAAGGGTAAACAACCGAAAGCTCCTCTTCAAACACATATAGCCCTGCACCTCCCTGGACCAGCCACATACCTCAAGGAGCCTACACCCTGCTTGTCCCTGGTGACTTCCACAGCCATGGCCATCACCCAAGGTCTAGGCTGAGTCTAACATACTCTGGGCTTTTCACTAGGAAAAATGAACCGCAGGCCGATTTACCTTGGTGTTGCGCCCTTCCCCATATCTTGGCATCTGCTGCTCCTCCCCACCCCTCACACATGCCTCCCCTCATGCCCAAGGCCTCCTATGCTCCACTCATGAGGAATAGGAACAGGAACATTATATCCCTAAGAAGCAGTCTGTCTCTCTGTAGCTTGAAAGCTAGAACTATTGGCCTGAATTTGTCTCAAGGAATGACTTTCTAATGGTGGAATTATGGACATCAGGGTATCATGACTACAGAGGGGTCTTGAAGATGCCTTCTCATCCCTCCCCCTAGCTGCTCCACTTCCACTTGAGGTGAGATTTTGTTTTCCTGTCCAGATCTAGAGTGTGTGGCCCCTGACCTGACGCTGCTCTGGGCACACTTTACAGTATCAGCTTTCTCTCTTTTTAAAATTACTTATTTATTTGAGAAAGAGAGAGAGAGAATGGGCACTCCAGGGCCTCCAGCCACTGCAAACAAACTCCAGATGTATGTGCCCCTTGTGCATCTGGCTCCCGTGGGTCCTGGAGAATAGAACCAGGATCATTTGGCTTTGCAGTCAAGCACCTTAACCACTAAGCCATCTCTCCAGCCCTCAGCTTTCTCTTGAACAGAAGGGCTGAGCAAAGCAGCTAGGATGCAATGGCTTGAAGAAGAACCTTGAGCTGGACAGTGAGTGGAGGGCATGGATTTGGGGACCCTCCTGGAGATTGGGATCCAGAATCAATGTAGCAATTACCAAGGCAAGGTGGGAAGCAGCCTCTAGACTTCACACACCCCAGCACCCCGGGTTCCTCTGCTCCCCTGGAGGTGGGGGCTCTGCTGCCTTCATGGGCCACCTTCTACCACCAAAACTTGGGGCTCTGATGATAGTTCCTCAGGAGCGCATGGCCTTGTTATTGAAGCAAGGCCGCTGGATCAAGTAGGTCCAGTGGCAGGAGGCCCTATCCCCTGGTAGTTAGAGCTTCTGATGCCCAGTTGGGATTTTAAGAAGCCAGTTGAAGAGTCCCAAAGTTCTAGAGACTCTCAATGACCTGAGGGCCAACACAGTGATGATAGAGAGCTGTCCACCAACCTACCCCATGCCCCCTGCCTACCAAGCCTGGTGGACAGGCATCTAGAGCAACTAAGCTCAGAACCCCCTCGTGTAGACCCCACTTCACATTCACACACACACGCACACACACACACACACGCACACACACACACACACACGCACACATGCACGCACACACACGTGGGGAGGACAGTTGCTCTAGGGGATTACACGAGGAGAATGGGTTTTGCTCTTTTCTGTCCCTCTACTGCGCTGTGTGACACTGGCTGACTCCCCTCCCTCTCTGGGTCTTCAAGTCCTATCTATACTATGGAAGTGGGACTTGAGGCTCTTAGTGGTCAGGTAGGGTTCTCAGGGTCTGGACCGTCACAACCTTTGTGGCTTTCCATAGCGGGCAGTAGGCTTTTTTGTTTTGTTTTGTTTTTTGTTTTTTGGTGTCTTAGTTTCTTGGTCTTTTGAGGTAGGGTATCACTCTAGCCCAGGCTGACCTGGAATTCACTGAGAGTGGAGCTGCTGCTAGACACCTGACTGTGGCTTTGGCCTTTTGGAGCTGATTTTCAAGAGGGATGTGGAAGGATTTGAAACCTTGGCCTAAGAGATGCCTTGCAGTGCTGTAAGTACAGTTTGATGGACTATTCTGGTCAGAGTTGAAAGACCTGAATGCAGTAAGAACTATGGACTGTGAGGTTTGGCTTATGAGGGTGAAATGGAGCTTTGTCTGGACTAGACTAGAAGCAGCTTGTGTGAGAAGCTTGCTGTTATGCCCATGTCCTGGGAAGTTATACAGGGTTGCTTTGCATAGAAACGGACTGGTGTGGGCAGAGGGATATGGCACAGAAAGAAATCTTTGGGCTGAAACTTCTACCTGTACAGCTGCAATTGTATGAGAGATTACGACCACTGAGATTGGGCCAGCTGACCTGTGTTGTGACAACAGAAAGAATGTCGACTCTTTTGAAGGGGACTGAATGTTCAAGGAGTGTCCTGTTCTTCAAAATCTGCTTTATTCACCCCTAAGTTAACAAATTGGCACTCTACCTGGTATTGTGGACTATAAGAAATGTGGGAAAGAGAGGATCATTGAATTTGCAACACAGTCTTATGTTTTGGAAATGGCCATGGGCAGTGTGAAGCAGGTTTGCTGGATGCCTGCATGGAGACGCAATGGAGCCTTTAGGGTAAACCGTGGGTTGTAGTGGAAACCCAGTGGAGATGCCAGGACCACAAGATAGCTGCTAAAGAAAGCTGCCAGCCCCAGATGAAGTTTTCCAGGACCGTGAGTAGCCTAGCTGGAGGGGCGGAATTGGAGTTCCAGAGACTTATTGCTGGTTAGAATTACTGGGCTTGGAGACTTGTCACTGGCTAGAGTTGTTGGACTTGGAGCTACAGAGTTTGATGTTTTCCCTGTTTAAAACTTATATTGGCTGAATATTTCTTTGCTATGTCCAGTGCTATCTTTTGCAGTATGAGTGCTTATTCTGTGCCATTATGGGTTTTGGGGGGATTTTTTGGTATGATGGCTCAGTTAAAAGACCTTGTATTATGGGGATGTTTGAACATCATTAGATTTGACAAAAAACTATAGGGACTTTTAACGTTGGACTGAATTTATTGTATTTTCTATCATGGATGGTTATCAGTTTATGGGGGCCGGGGGTGGAATGTGGTGGTTTGATTCAGGTATCCCCCATAAACTTAGGTGTTCTGAATACTAGGTTCTCAGCTAATAGAGATTTGAGAATTAATGCTTGCTGGAGGTGGTGTACTGTTGGGGGCAGACTTATGGGTGTTATAGACAATGCCCCTTTGCCAGTGTTTGGCACACTCTCCTGTTACCATTGTCCACCTTTCTTGGCCAGGGGGTGATGTCCACCCTCTGCTCATGCCACTATTTTCCCTGCCATCATGGAGCTTCCCCTTGAGTCTATAAGACAAAATAAACCCCTTTTTCCCCAAAAGCTGCTCTTGGTCAGATGATTTCTGCCAGCAACGTGAACTTGACTGCAACACTACACAGCTTAAGTTGGCCCCAGTGAACCCGGTGGCCCCGCCCAGCCTACAGCCGCGCTCACTTAGGAAGGGACAGTGAGCACCTTCAGTGACCAGCAGCAAGACAGCGATGGATGCTTATGTGAGGCTTGTGCCTGGGGAACGCAAAGCTACGCACACATAAGGCTGTGATTGGTGGGATTTTGATCCATGTATAAACACCAAACATTCTCTTCCAGCTGCCCATGCAAGCTGCTCTCTATGCTCCAAGCTAACCGGGGAGGCTTCTGTCCTGTGTACCCCACAACCCTGCTGTTGTGACGTGAAACCCGACAGAGGCTTCTCCTTGGATTATTTTTCTTTCTCTCCTACTTACAGTCTTTTTTGGTGATCTTTTTTAAACATTTCACTTGTTTATTTGAGAGAGAGAGACAGATAGGGAGAGAGAATGGATGCACCAGGGACTCTAGCCGGTGTCAACAAACTCCAGACTCATGTGCCACCCTGTGCATCTGTATTACGTGGGTACTGGGGAATCAAACTTGTATCCTTAGGCTTCGCAGGCAAGTGCCTTAACTACTGAGCTATACCTCCAGCCTCTAGTTGTGGTCTTTTTAAAAAATACTTTCTTTTTTGGTTTTTCGACATAGGCTCTCACTCTAGCTCAGGCTGACCTGGAATTCACTATGTAGTCTCAGGCTGACTTTGTGCTCACAGTGATCCTCCTACCTCTGCCTCCCGAGTGTGGGGATTCAAGGCCTGCGCCACCACGCCCGGCTTTTAGAAAACTTTCAATCGACAACCTCCAATGTGTACAGCTGAAAAGCAGCTGAAGAGTTCCAAAGAGTGGCCAGGGACGTCAATGATGGGGAGCTGAGACTGCAAAGTGAGAAAGTATAAAGAAACGCTAAGAGTGAGAGCGCTCTCTCTCTCTCCTTCTCTCTGTCACTCTCAAATAAATAAAAATAAACAAAAAAATTAATGGGCTGGAGAGACAGCTTAGCAGTTAATCGCTTGCCTGTGAAGCCTAAGGACCCCGGTTCGAGGCTCGATTCCCCAGGACCCACGTTAGCCAGATGCACAAGGGGGCGCATGCATCTGGAGTTCATTTGCAGTGGCTGGAGGCCCTGGCATGCTGCTCATTCTCTCTCTCTCTCCCTCCCTCCTTCTCTCTGTCGCTGTCAAATAAATAAATAAAAATAAGCAAACAAAAAAAGAGTAAGAGAGCTGGCAAGGGTTAAGAGCTGAAAGAGCCAACACCCAACACTTGGGACAGTAACAAACACCAGCTGCTGCTAACAGCCCCAAGCTCAGGAGCCCCTGAGTGGAGGAGGGCCACTGGCATTCAAACCTCAGAGAACCACGCCCCCCCCAAAAAAAGCCTCTGACTTGAGTGCTGAGAGCTGTAAGTCTCTGGCTTCCCCAGCTGGAGCCCCAGCCTCCAGTTCTCTGGACCTAGAGCCATGAAACCATTGAAGGCTCAGAGAAACCTGAGCTGGAGCTATCAGTCTCTGGCCAAAAGCCAGAACCGTAAGCCCTCAATGCTTAGGGCTTAGTACCATAAGCTCTGGGAATTTGTAAACATGACCCATAACCCATTGGTAGGCAAGCGCTCGGGGCTGCGGACAGCAAGAGAGCCGGTCCTTGCCTAGTGACAGCCTCCTCGGAGACGGAGAGGAAGGCCCTCAGCCAGCTATCTGTCATGCTGTCCCTGGAGCACAAGGTGGTGGTGGCACTTCCCAGCCACACACAGCTGAACAGGAGTCTCTAGTTCAAACGTATGTCTCCTTCATCTCCTCTGGCCCAAGGCAGACTCTGAACGGCCCCCAGATACAAGCTCTGGGGACCAAACTCTGGCTGAGAGTCAAGGAACCTTGCCCTGGCCAGGAGGGAGAGCAGAGGATTGCTTCTTCATTGGTAACCAACTATAGAAATGGTCCCTGAAAGGACAGTCCCGCCCTTCTTCAGGGACCTGGTAGCTGTCATCTGAGCCAGGTATGCCTGACTCCTCCCTCTACCTCTCCTCCCGCTCAGTGAAGGATAGAGTCATCTCAACACGGCTGGCTGGGCCTTGTCAGATGGCATACGACTATACAAACAGAAGAGACCCATCTATCCCATCCATCCGTCCTTCCTGCATCCTTTCTACCCAGTGTCAGACAAGGACCTAAGGAAGACCAGAAAAGAATCTCACGGAAAGCTGGGCGCAGTGGCACACACTTTTAACCCCAGCACTCTGGAGGTTAAGGTAGGAGAATTGCTATGAGTTTAAGGCTGACCTGAGTGAATTCCAGACCAGCCTGGGCTAGAGTGAGGCCCTACCTGGAGAGAGAAAAGAAAAGAAGCTCATGAATTTTTCCATCTTCAGAGAGCCCAGGACAAATATCAACAACACAACACACAAGACCACCCTGGGACAAAGAAGCGTGGGCAGGCAGGGTGCCAAGGTATCCAGGCACCGGCCTCTACTATTCCCAAAGAGACTAGGGTGAAGGGTACCTGTCACCCAGGGAGCAACACCAACAGCTCTCCTCCTCACCGTTCCAGGGTCCACAGAGGGAGGACTTTTGGCGGTCATCTGGGGCGAGTTCCCTGGGCAAACAGCAGGGCTCCTTGCCCCCCCGCTATAAGTGCCCAGTGGGTGGCATGGCTGCTGAACAGAACAGGAGAAGCATGTAGGAACGCTGAGCCTATCAGAGGAGGCTTCCTAGAGAGGCGGGGACTAAGCTCAGTCTTTGGGGGTGAAACCAGGAAGGCACAAGGGGGAGCCAGGTGAAGAATGTGGCCAGCCGTGTCAGCACAGGGGTGAAGGAGACAGACCCCGAGCACACTCAGCACTTACCAAACCAGAGGCCCAGAGCCCGTCACCGAAGTAGACTTAAAATGCACACAATGCGGCTCAGGGAATTTTGTGGAAGAAGGGGCGGAAAGATTGCTAGAGCCACAAGTTGGGCCATCATGCCCGGGGGCACTGCCTCTTCCCAGTGACTGACTGCTGCTCCCACAATGCATAACCCATAACCCCACTGGGATGACCTGCATCCCCAACGAGGAGGGGCCCTTTGGAAAAGGGTCAGGGATGAGGGAAAGGAGGGTACCAACATCTTCTGTTTACATACTAAGTACATCCATAACTAATAAACAAAATAAAATAATCACAATATAAATACAAAAACAAAAGGTGAGGGAGATGGATATGCAGAGGCATGATGGCTCAGCCAAAGCCTGCAAGACGTGGGCAGCAGGTAGCCCCTTCAGTTGCCATCCCCAGCATTGCATCAGCCAATGCCTATCTGCCTTGCGTGGCAAACAGGAGTCACCCCAGACCCGCTGACCTGCCTCTCTCTCTTTCTTGTTCTCCAAGAGGCCAGCTGGACAGGAGTGGATAGCTTACTTTCTCAATCGCCATTATTTCCCCATTGTCCAAATTCCATTCCATCGTTTTTCTTGCTATGAGACACTTTAAAAAATAAATAAATAAAAGAGTCCCTGAGCTAAGCCAGTTTCCAGGCTCGTTAATTCCATGCCCCACGTCATTTGTTCCCAGGACCTACTTTCCCCTCTGCTGCCGCCTTCCTCCCGCCAGCTATATTCGGGTTTCTGCTCTGTCCTCAGTAACCTTGAATGGCTCTTAAGAGTTCTGCGGGTGTTTTTCTCTGCCAAGGAACTCTGGACGCTAAGGAACCACAGAAGTCGTCTGTTCACATGCCACCCCTCCTCATACCCCAAATTGGGATCCCTTCTCCAGCATCCCCTGCCCAAGGTGACCTGGTCAGAACTGCCTTCCTCCAAGGACGAGATGCCTGCGGGCCACACAGCCTGACTCACCGCGAAGCAGCTTTCACCAGCTTGTTCCAGAAAGGTGGAGGCGGCCCGGGCCTCGCCGGTTCTTTCTGAGCGTTCTGTCTGCACCAGCCTCGTAGATGTCTTGGGAGTCTTTTAGATCAAAGTGTTGTTTGTGTACTTTGGATGAACAGGGCATATGACGAAACATCCTCCTCCTCTGGTCGTATTACTGCAGCAGCTGAGGCACTCATTCCTGTCCCACAGCCACTGGGGGTCATCTAGAAACTTCTTCCCCATTTGAGTTGGAAATGGTGTCCGAGCCGGGCATGCGCCTTTAGTCCCAGCCCTTGGAAGGCAGAGGTAGGATTGTTGTGAGTTCAAGGCCACTCCAAATTCCCCATCAGCCTGGGCTAGAGTGAGACTCTACCTCACAAAACCAAAATAAAATAAAAGGCTAGAGAGATGGCGCATGGCTTAGCAGTTAAGGCATTTGCCTGAAAAGCCAAAGGACCCAGGTTCGATTCCCCAGGACCCACTTAAGCCAGATGCACAAGATGGCACTTGCGTCTGGGAGTTTGTTTGCAGCAGCTGAAAGACCTGGTGTGCTCATTCTCTCTCTCTCTCTCCCTCTCTCTCTCTCTCATAAATAAATTGGTTTTTTTTTAATTTTTAAAAAAAGGAAGGAAGGAAGAAAGAAAGGGAAAGGGAGGGAGGGAGGGAGGGAGGGAGGGAGGGAGGAAGGAAGGAAGGAAGGGAAGGAAATGGGCCCTGGAACAAGCGGCGCGCCTCCTCTCAGTCAGGGACAGATGTTTGGACCCTTGAGAATAACCAGCGTGTTCCCTGCAAGACTGACGTCCTTCGCCATCCTCTCATCCCCTGGCTGCACCCTGCGGCCTATCACCACCCATTCCTCCTCAGGAAGGAGACAGCTGGTCATTACTGCAAGGCCGAGGTCCTCAGACTGCGATGTGGGAAAAGCAGGACGGCAGCACCTGGGCGACGGTTGCCCTCCTGGCATGTGACATCAAGCTGCATGGATTTGGCATGCGCGCCCCTCGAGCTGGTGCTGGACGGGAAACGCGGCATTGTCCTCCGTTGAGTACCGTGTGTTTGTCTTACTCAGAAGTCACTGCCTGTGGACATGCTTTAGGAACTAACTGTGGCTTCTTTTTTGGGGGGGGGGGCTGTCCCTCACAGCCTAGAGACAGCCCCAGGCCTGCTCACCAGAAGCTGTCTCTAGAGATGCCCCCAGGAACCACTGCCACTACCCTGCAGCCAGGGAGGGAGCTGGGCATGGGGGCTGGAGGAGGCCCCTGCAGGGATCCGCAAGCCTCGGCACTGCAGGGAAGTGAGCCACAGTCTCCGGGTCTGACATCACCCACCCTTGCCCTCAGACCCAGAAAGTGGGTGCCGGGAGCCCCGAGAGCCAGGAGAGAAGAGCTGGGCCCACGGGCAACTGGAAGGGTGCAGGGACCAGGGCCTGGAGTGCCAACTGCTCTGGCCACCAAAGAGAAGCTTTTCTGTCTTTCTCCCAGATTTTGGGCCCAAGGTGAGTCACCCAAAGGCCATCTGGGGTAGCGCAGTGGGCAGTGCTAGATGCAAGGAGACCGCCCCCCAGGGAGCCGTGGCTGACCGCAAATCGAGGGCGCTCTCTAAAAGCTCACCAGCCCCGCCCCCGTACTGAAAGTCATGACCATCTTTCAGCTCCGTCAGTCCCTGACGTTTGGGTGGAATTCTGGGAACCAGCCCAGCTCCTGGCATCAACTGCCAGACCTTCCAAGTGGCGAGGTGTTGAGACCTCAACTCTAACAGCTCCTCCATCCTGTAGTGGGTGCCTGAGACGCTGTTAGCCATGGTGTGTCTCCCGACTAAGACCCGGTCATGACAGTGAGGTTCTGTTGTCAGCCTTATGAGATTAGGAATCGAATAAGAGACTAAGTAAGGGACACAGTGCTGAGATGGGTCAAATGACTCTTGCCCAATCACCACTGTGTCCCCATGTCACTCCTCAAAGGTGCTTCTCAGGCCTGAATGCTTAGCATAGCCCCCTTCTCTTTCTCTCTCTATCTCTCTACCTCTCTATTTCTCTCTCTATCTCATCTCTCTCTCTCTGCCCCCCCCCCCACAAGACCATGGCTTCAAACATTCCTTGACACAGACTGTTCCCCGGTCTATATCAGCATCTCTGGAGCTGTGAACAGAGCACTTGCCACGCTTTGAAACCGTGTTTCTCCTTCAAGAAGAGGCCCAGGGCTGGAGAGATGGCTCAGCAGTTAAGGCGCTTGCCTGCAAAGCCAAAGGACCCAGGTTCAATTTTTCAGTGCCCACATAAAGCCATATGCACAAGGTGGCACATGCATTGGAGTTCATGTGCAGTGGCTGGATGCTCTGGAATTCCCATTCTCTCTCTCTCTCTCTATCTATCTATCTATAGATATAGATAGATACAGATATACATTTAGATAGATATAGATATACATATACATATACATATATATAGATGTATGTATATATATAGATAGGTGTAGATATAGATATCTGCCTCTTTATATATCTCTCACAAATAAATGTAATATATTTTAAGTATTTTTTAGAAAGAACAAGCCCAGACTCAAAGCCCTGCATGATACCGCCTGAATCCTCAGGGTGCCTGCCATGCCCATGGCCGCCTCTCGCTGCGGTGGGGTCCTCCTCACGACACTCCAGCCAGATGCTGACTGGACAGGGATACATGGGACACACGGGCTCTGCACAGGCAGCCTGGGACCTGTCCTGTGGCTTGGCACCAAAGGTTCTGGCAAGCTTTTGAGGGCTTTCTTGAGGACGTGGAGAGGGGTAGAGAAGAAGCGTAGATCAGGGAGGATGGTGGGGTGGGAGAGCAAGAAGCAGAGACCTCAAGGAGGAGGAGGAAAGGAGTCTTGAGGCCACCAGAGAGGATCAGCCCGGTGCTGCCTGTCACTTCATCTGCCTTGCCGTCCCCTTTCTCTTCAGGCTACCTGGACGACCTCAGCCCCCGCCTCTAACACTCCTGGGACCTCGTTGCAGCTGAGGGTTCTCTGGTTCCACTGTGAGCCCCCCGCATGGATCCTTCTCTCCTGAGCTCTCAGGCCACCAAGTTCTCCTTCATGGGACAGAGCCAGTCTGACCCACCAAACAGGAGCACTTGGGAGTCAGACAGCCCTGGGACCCTCCCAGCTCACCCCTGGGCTTCCAGGCCTACGAGGCCCACCCGCTGCAACTCAGTGCTCAGCACCGCCCCTCCCTCCAGGGACACACAGGCAGGCATCCGAGCCAGGTGCACCCTGCTGGAGCCGGCGGTGAGCATGAAGCTTCCTCGGGGCCATTAAGGAAGGACAAGAGCTGAAACGTGCCATCTGTCCAGACTCCATGGTTGCCATTTGAGGATCCTGAGGCCCACAAAGGGTGGCCAGGGGTGCAGAGGGCCAGGCAGAGCCGGCACACCCCACTGCTCCTGACGGTGGCCTTGAGGCGTGAGTAGCTCCCAAGGGAGATCTGGGTTCCTTCCTGGTTCTTTCATGACCTTGACCGGTCACCTTCCTGCTTCCCACCTGGCTTCAGCCTGCATTTCAAAGAGGCAGCTGCGCCACATGCCGGTGTGGGAACTGGCGAGGCACTAGCCACTACCCCAAACCCAGCTATGGCAGAGGAGCAGCAGAGCCGGGCGACCTCGCAGGACAGAGGTCCCCTGGTATCCAGGGCCAGCAGCTCAATGCTCCTCACTTCCAGGAAGAGGGTCCCCCCATCCCCGCTGCTCCCCACAGTCTTCAAGTCTCTCCTCCTGTTCTGACCGTGCAGTTTTCCATGACGGCGCAGCACCTTAGCTTGTCATTTCAGAGTGGTTCTGGGGGAGGGCTTACGTGTGCCCAAAGGGGTGGATGTGTGTGGATGTGAGAGGAGAGGGGGGCGAAGGTGCTGGGGAGGTCTGAAGGTGTGGATGTGAGGGTGACGGTGAGGGTGGGGGTGAAGGGAGAGCCATGTCTGGAGGTGGGTGGAGGTGTTTGAAAGAGTGTGCGCGCTTGTATGGAGGTGTGTGTGCGCATGCATATATGCATATATGTGTACGCAGATCCATACACACACACATATTTTATATATATACATATATATATATATACATATATAGAGATGTATGTATGTATATATATTCTCCCACAAACACTCTAACATAAGGTGACTGACTCATCTTGGTTCACCTGAAATTTTCCATGACTATAGTCCCAGCATGCAGAGGTGGAGGAAGGAGGCTCACTGAGAGGTCCAGGCCAGCCTGGGTTACAGAGTGAGTTCCAGGTCAGCCCAAGCTAGAGTGAGACCCCTACCTCAAAGACAAACACACACACGTGATCTCATACTTTTGAAAAGTATGGCAAAAGCAGGACTGCTCGTTCGAACCTATCCTCCTGATGGACCTACCTCTCCCTCATTTCTTCCAAGCATGATAGGGTCAGAACAGAACCAAGAGGGTGGGAAAGGGGCTAGAGAGATGGCTTAGCGGTTAAGGCACACGCCAGTGAAGCCTAAGGACCCAGGTTCCACTCCCCAGGACCCATGTAAACCAGACAACACAATACGGTGCATGTATCTGGAGTTCACTGCAGTGGCTAGAGGCTCTGACATTCCTATTCTCTCTCTAATGAATAAAATAATATATTTTACAAAAGGGTAGGGGCTGGGGAGATGGCTTAGTGGTTAAGGCCCTTCCCCGAGAAGCCTAAGAACTTATATTCGCATCTCCAGGTGCCATGTTAGCCAGACGCACAGTGACACAAATGCCCAGTGTCGCACATGCACACAAGGGGGCGCAAGCGTCTGGAGTTCATCTGCAGTGGCTAGAGGCCCTGGCATGCCCATTCTCTCCCTCCCTGTCTGTCTGTCTCTCTCTTTCTCTACCTCTCTCCCTCCCTCCCTCCCTCCCGCTCCCTCTCCCTCTTCCTTTCCCTCTCTGTCTCAAATAAATAAACACATGTGTGACCTTGTGCACTTCATAAGTTCTTCCTAGCTAATGAAAAATGAATCTGAATTTTCAATTAAGAATGACAGATCCTGGGCTGAAGAGATGGCTTAGCGGTTGAGCACTTGCCTGTGAAGCCTAAGGACCCCGGTTCGAGGCTCAGTTCCCCAGCACCCACGTTAGCCAGATGCACAAGGGGGCCGCACGCATCTGGAGTTCGTCTGCAGTGGCTGGGGGCCCTGGCGAGCCCATTCTCTCTCCCTCTCTCTATGTGCTTCTTTCTCTCTGTGTCTGTTGCTCTCAAATAAATAAATAAATAAAAATTTTTTAAAAAATAAAAAATATATATATATACAAAAGGTGCAACACAGTGCCTGGCTGCCTGTGCTCCTTGCCAGTGAGCGCATCTACCCTGTTGTTGCTGCCCTTCTCCCACAGAGTCCGGCTTCCTCGGCGTCCCAGCGTGGCTCGCCACAAATCCCTCAGTGCCAGGTTAGGACTGCCGAGGCACCCGGCCCCACGGACTGAGCAGCTTTCCAAGTTCTTGGACCCTCTGACCTGCAGGCATCTATTATTGGACTATTCAGCCCACATCCTGTAGGCCGAGCAAATAAATCCCCTTTATAATACAAGTGCATGTTATTAGTTCCCCCCCCCACGAGGATCCTGACTAATATGACACACCACCTCGCCGCCCCCCCCACAATTGCTTCAGCCCTTAGAAGTCCAAGTTGGAGAGCTGGCTAAGTGGATAGTGATTGCCACACAAACATGAGGATCTGGGTTCAGGCCGCAGCACCCACGTCACAACCAGGTTGTGGTGGCATGCGTCCATAACCCCAGCAGTGCCAGGGCAGTAGAGACAGGCAAATCCGTGGGGCTTGCTGGACAGCCACTCTGGTCAAACTGGTGAGCTCTAAGTTCCGTGTGAGAGCCCGTCTCAAAAAGTTAAGGTGGGGCTGGAGAGATGGCTCAGTGGTTAAATGCTTGCCTGTGAAGCCTGAGGACCCCAGTTCGAGGCTCGATTCTCCAGGACCCACGCTAGCCAGATGCACAAAGGGGCGCACGCGTCTGGAGTTTGACTGAAATGGCTGGAGGCCTTTGCCCATCAATTATCTCTCACTCTATCACTGGGGTAGTTTGATTCAGGTGTCCCCCATAAACCTGGGAGTTATGGATGCTAGGTTCTCAGCTGATGGAGATTTGGGAATTAATGCCTGCTGGAAGCAGTGTATTGTTGGGGGCGGGCTTATAGGTGTTACAGCCAGTTTCCCCTTGCCGGTGTTTGGCACAGTCTCCTGTTGCTATTGTCCACCTGATACTGGTGAGGAGGTGATGTCCACCCTCTGCTCATGCCCTCGTTTTCCCCTGCCATCACCGAGCTTCCCCTTGAGTCTGTAAGCAAAAGCCTACAAGCTACTCTTGGTTAGGCAATTTCTGCCGGCAATCTGAACCTGACTTCAACACTCACACTAAGAAAGCAAGGCAGTCTGCTGGGCTTGCCTCAAAGAAAACAAAAGTAAGGAGGAGAGAGGCTGAGGAAAAGACTCCCTG
Organism: Jaculus jaculus; assembly: GCF_020740685.1. Lineage (NCBI taxonomy): Eukaryota > Metazoa > Chordata > Mammalia > Rodentia > Dipodidae > Jaculus > Jaculus jaculus. The sequence goes on along the minus strand of NC_059119.1, from coordinate 12,337,337 downwards.
TTGACCTCTGGCTTCCACATGCACCCATGTGCACACATGTGTGCATACACATACAAACACATACGCATGCAAATAAATAACAAAATAACATTTCAAGGGGGCTGGAGAGATGGCTTAGTGGTTAAGATGCTTGCCTGCAAAGTCTAAGGACCCAAGTTTGATTCCCCAGTACCCACATAAGCCAGATGCACAAGGTGGTGCATGCATCTGGAGTTCATTTGCAGTGGCTAGAGGCCCTGATGCACCCATTCTTTCTCTCTCTCTTTCTCTCTCTCCCCTTCTCTCATTCTCTTGTCTGTCAAATAAATAAATAAAATTTTACAAATAACAGACTACATTGCATGCAGCTACATGAGAGTGAATTCACCAGTGGAGATAAACTACAGTGGACACTGCAAGCCTTAAATTTGGCCATCCAAGCCAAATGAGCCAACGGTTGCAATAGAGGCATGTCTGTCATGATGAAAACCAACTGCTCTTTAATTGGACTGTAGGCCCACTCCATGAGAGGGAATACATTCCTGATACCAAAAACCTATAATGGGGGAAATCATGAGCCCTAGGGTGTCACATCTGCTGGTTAAATGTATATATTATGCTCACCAAACTGCCCAGTAAGCACTTCTTTTAATGTCCATACCCATATATTAATGCTACTCTCACTTTTGGTTAGAGAAGCTTCCCTTTTCAGATGGCAGGGACCTTGGGATGACCACCATAGTGCTGAGAAGAAGTGACAGAGGAGTGCTCAGCACTGAAGCATCTCTATCACACCCTCCAGGGCTCAGGGTTCATTGCGGAAGAGGTGGCGGAAAGAATGTAAAAGCTAAAGGAAGGGTAGGACTCCTTACAATGTGCTCCTCCAGACACAAAATGGCCTGGATATCCATGACCTCACAGTACCTGACACTACCTACACAAGACCATCATAATAGGAGGAAAAGATCATGATATCAAAATAAAGCAGAGTCTGATTGAGAGTATAATGGTTGATTCAGGTGTCCCCCATAAAATTAGTTGTTCTGAATGCTACATTCCCAGCTGATGGAGATTTGAGAATTAAATCCTCCTGGAGGGAGTGTGTTGTTGGTGGAGAGCTTATGGGTGTTATAGCCAGCTTCCCCTTGCCAGTGTGGGGCACACTCTCCTGTTGCTATTGTCCACCTTATGTTGGCCAGGGGGGTGATGTCCACCCTCTGCTCATGCCATCATTTTCCCTGCCATCGTGGAGCTTCCCCTCGAGTCTGCAAGCCAAAATAAGCCCTTTTATCCCAGAAGCTGCACTTGGTAGGATAATTTCTGCCAGCAATGCGAACCTGACTGCAACAAGCATCCTGTACCCCACCTATGAGGTGCTCACACTTGGCGAGGGGCAAGCTATCTGCCCATCATCTCACCACAGTCTCTTGAAGGGGCATCTCTGGGTAGCTCCCTTGTACAGATGAGGAAACTGAGGCCAGAGCATTTGTGGTTCAAAGCCAACACTGACTCCACAAAAAATAAAATAAAAAATTCTTCCAGCCTGCAGTTTCTGCCCTCCTGCATCCAGCCAAGGACACCCCTGCTGTGACCACTCAGAGACACCCAGGGAAGTGGGTGGTAATGCTGGAGTACCTCCCCCTGGAAGGCAGAGGAACACTGGGGTGGGGGACATGCACCAAGCCCACCACAAGCCTGGTGTGAGTGTGTCAGCCTGAGGGCCACCAGTAAAGCGCCTGCCTCACAAGCGGGAGGGTCTGAGTGTGACCCCCACAGCCTACAGTTTTTACAAAGGCCTTTTGCAGCGGTCCTTTGTGATGCCAGTGCCAAGGAGCCAGAGACACGCAGGTGGCTCCTCGGGCTTGCTGGCTAACCAGTCTAGACTCCTTAGTGAGTTACTGTCCAGAGAGAGATGCTGCTGGGAAAAAAAAAAAAAAAGATGCATGACACCTGAAGGGTGATGCTTATCATCATTGTTCTCCAACCTCCACAAGCACGTGCGGGCACACACGCGCACATGCACACACACACATGAACAGACACACAGAAATGTATATGTTTACTGTGTCTTAGGCCACAGCTCAGGTTGTATTAACAGTAAACAAGAAGCTGCACAGGGCTGGAGAGATGGCTTAGCAGTTAAGCACTTGCCTGCAAAGGTTCAATTCCCCAGAACCCATGTAAGCCAGAGGCACAAGGGGGCGTGTGCATCTGAAGTTTGTTTACAGTGGCTGGAGGCCCTGGCATGCCCATTCTCTCCCTCTCTCTCCCTTTCTCTGTCTCTCTCCAATAAATGAATAAATAAAATATTTCTTAAAAGAAGCTTCACAGAGTCTCAAGAGCTTCAATGTGCCTTATCCAAGGCCCAGATCCAGACAGTGGGCCGCCACTAGGAAGATTTAGGGACTGAGGGCCCAAGGAATGCAGAAAATGGAAAAATGGCTGAGGCTTTTCATTTTCAGGCAGGATTTTGTTTGGGTGGAGCCTGTGAGGTGGGTGGCTCAGGCCTGAAACCGGGTGCAGAGCGGGATCGACTGTGTGTACATGGAAAGGCAACATTGCATCACAAGGGCCAGACTCAAGTGGCTTTGCCTCTGGGCCCAGGTCCAGCCCACTCATCCAGGGACACATCTGTACTGTCATCCCCTTGGGGTGTTTGGATCTGTGATCTTTCTGCCTTAGCCTCCCTGGTGCTGTGATTATAGGTGTAGCCGTCATGTCCAGCTTTCTTGCCTCCTGTTTTTTAAAAGAAAAAATATTTTAGGGGCTGGAGAGATGGCTTAGCAGTTAAGGTGTTTGCCTGCAAAGCCAAAGGACCCAGGTTCAATTCTCCAGGACCCACGTAAGCCAGATGCACAATGGGGTACATGCATCTGGAGCCCCTGGTGTGCCCATTCTCTCTCTCTTTCTCTCTCTCTTTCCCTATCCCTCTTTCTCAAATAAATAAATGAAATTTTAAAATATACACATATATTATTTTTATTTATTTTTATTAAAGAGAGGGAGAGAATGGGAGTGCGAGAGCCTCTAGTCACTGCAAACAAGCTCCAGATGCATGCACCTCTATGGGCATCTATCTGGCTTATGTGGGTTCTGAGGAATCGAACCTGGGTCCTTAGGCTTCACAGGCAAGTGCCTTAACTGCTAAGCCCTTGTTGGGTTCTTAACTTGGTCAGTCTCTGGGCTTTTGTCAAGTAGGACAAGGTGGCCCCTCTGAGCAGCAGCCACACCAGCAGGAGCCTGGACCAGAGCAAAGGGTCAGCCTCGCTCCCAGGTTCCCCAGCATGCTCCCCCCCCACCCCAGAACACACACACACAAAGAGCAGGCTCTCAGCGAATGTGCCCTCCGTGAATGTGCCCAGGAAGGGCATGACTGAATAAGGGCGTTCAGAGTGCGTTGGCATCTCTGCTCCCTTGTCTGTAAAACAGGATGGGGGCAGCTGCGAGATAATTGTGCTTTGCCGTGAACATAGAGTGTGGCCCACTCCAAGCAGGCAAGGCACAGGGAGCACTCAGTAAGGCCGAGCCGCAGTTATAAGCAAAGGCCTTTGTCCTCAGAGGACCCTGAGCTAATTGCCCGAACATGGTCAGGGGAGAGACGCGATTAGAGACCCCCGAGGCCACTCCCTCCAGGGAGCCTTACTCCTCTGACTGCAGAGACAGAGACAGAGAAACAAAGGAAAAGGGCTACTGTCTGTACCCCCAAAAGACATCTCCCTTTGTCTTGCTCATCCCACCCCAGAAGAGGGTAACACCCCCAGAAAAGGATGGCACACGGACATACATTCAAAAAGAGACAATTCATAAAGTAGGGAGTTCCTTTCTCACCTACTTCCCATCTATGCCAGCCAACCCAGCCCACACCACCAGCTGAACCCCCAGCCAGCCAGGAGCCTGCCCCCCCTCAGTCAAGCAGAGGGGTCCCCAGGACAGCCTGGAGTCCGGTCCTTTAGGTACCTCCACACTGCCCATGTGCAGAGAAAACAAAAAACAGTCACATGGGTATGTATGACTTATGGCTTTAATCTCCCTGATAGAATGCCTTTAAAGATTATTTCAGGGATGAAAAAAAATAATCCTGGGTAATGAATCACGGCTTTAAGAAGGTGATAAGCAGCCGGGAACCTGGCGGGGCCCAAGTTCCTGATTTAATTAAAGTCTCAGAGATACTCCCTGAAACAAAATCCATTCTGGCCATCAAGGTGATAAAAAGACTGCAGGTCCCCTTAAACTAACTCGCTTGCCTGGTGGATCTGTGACTTCCCCTTGGTGGGGAGGGAAGGGTAGGCCAGGCCGTGTGTCTTGGGGGAGGGGAGGCCATAGATGGGTATCCATACACATGGACTGGTTTGGGGACTGCAGAGCCACTAGGGGACGTAGGTACCATGCAGAGCCCAAGTCCCATAGGTAAGTCAGAGTGTAGGAGATGCGAGGGATTGGGCGATGGAGAGCAGGAATGGGTGTGGTACACCCATGGGTGGCTAGCCCTTCCTCTCTAGGCCTCAGTTTCCACACTTGATATCCTGTAGTGGGGAAGGACAAAGGAGATACGCCAGAGTGAATCTCTGGGCTCTGAAGCCCCATGTTCCCAAGGGAAGAAAGAAAGAGGTGGGTGCCGACTCTGCATGGGTGCAATCCTCTCTTCCAGAGAAGGCGGGAACCGTGGGCTCAAGCCAGCTCTGCCACTAGGTCCTGCAGAGGCACTGGGGAGAGGCTGCCGGGACTGGGCACGGGAGGTCGGATTGTGAAAACAGCAGCCTGAAGGCTGTGTTCCCTCAGGACTATCCAGTCTAAAGACAGACACCAGAGGAGGTGGCCATGACCTGATGTTTACAGCACTCTGCCCTGACACCCTCAGTTGATGTTCAGGGCCTTGCACGGGTGTGTGAGCGACTGTGACACCTTGTGCTGGGTGCAGGTGTGTGAGCGACGTGACGTCCTGTGCCGGGTGCAGGTGTGTGAGTGATGGTGTCCCAGGTGCAAAGTGCCTAGATAAATTTGAATTTCAGATTCATTATGAGTTAATTCGTAGTGTAATGATGTCTCCATACTGCATACATGTCCCACACCTGCCCATCTTACTCCCGTGCCCCTTGCATTCCACACGAGGTTGCCCACAAGAAAGTCCCGTATAGCTGTATAAGTTTCTTACACATGCCCACCCCTCCGTTGCCCAAGGCCTGGAGCCTCTGGGGAGACTGGTAGAGGGTAAGCAGCAAAGATTCCAAGTCTGAACTGCAGTCTGGGGTGGGCCAGCCCTGTGGCCACCTCTGGGCAAGTCCAAGTCTAGGCTGTGTCCAGGGCTCTCAGGCACTGGCTGCCACCTAGCGGCCAGAGTCAGAATGGCATACTTTGGCTTGCAGGGTAGGGCCCCAACAAAAACATTCCTATTCCTATTTTCACCCATTTTACAGAAAAAGAGCCGAGCCTTAATTGCACATGCCTTTAATCCCAGCACTCAGGAGGCAGACGTAGGCGGATCGCCATGAGTTCGAGGCCATCCCGAGACTACATAGTGAATTCCAGGTCAGCCTGAGCTAGAGCGAGACCCTGCCTTGATAAACAACAACCAAAATTTTTTTTGTCAATAGTACACCCTAGAGCCCAGAATCCACCTTCAGTGTCCTCCTCATTAAGCCACTGTGTTGAACAGCTTATCGTCACCTCCGTCCTCACTCACCTACTCCCTCATGCCCACAGAATAAAAGTCGCCCTTCACTGTGTTGACGTGTAGAGCCTTCTAGAAGACGGCCCCAACTCCACTTCTTGGAATTTCTCTCTGTCTTTCTTTAAAGAAAAAATATTTATTTTATTTATCTATTTATTAGAGAGAGAGTGAGAATGGGTGTGCCTGGGCCTCTAGCCACTGCAAGCGAATTCCAGATGCATGCACCACCATGTGTATCTGGCTTATGTGGGACCTGGAGAATCAAACCTGGGTCCTGAGGCTGGGGCCAGTGGGGGTCAGTAGGGCCTCGCAGACCCTGGTTGCAGGGAGTGGGTTTGTCCTAAGAGCCACCCTGAGCAGGTGAAGGTGGCCATCCCTGCCCTGGAAGGGAGCAGGTGTGTGTAGGTGCTTCCTCAGGGAACCAGGCTTGCACATTCACACCTAGTTCTGGCCCAACAGGAGACAGCGAGGGACGAGGGAGCCCCACACTCACAGAGCATGCGCCTACTGGTCCCCCAAGCAGGCAGAGCACTGAGCCTCCAAGTGCCTTCATCCCGCTGTCCCCACAGTCCCCACGAGTACAGACCCCAGCCAGCCCAAATCCTGCAGAAGGCCATCATGGCAGAACTGGCCTGCCCAGAGGCAGGGGTGTCATGACAGGATGGGGCCACCTCTCACAGTGCCAATGTTCACACCCGGAGGTCCTCCACAGGAGGACCGGGCAGCAGCTTTTCAGAGGCACTTGGGCGCCCTGAGGAGACCCAGGACGAACTAGAGCTCCCTAGAGGGGGTCAGGGAAGGCTCCCTTGAGAAAAGGCAAGGAGAAAGTGTTGGGCGGGCTGTGTTGGAGGTCAGGGCTGTGCATGTGCAGCTCCCATAGTCAAGAGGGGCCCAGGAAGCAAGTGTTGAAAGACACTGAACAGATCAGATGCCACCGTGTGGGGTAGGAGAGTGTGGTGGTTTGGCTCAGGTGTCCCCCATAAACTCAGGTGTTCTGAATGCTAGGTTCCCAACTGATGGAGATTTGGGAATTAACACCTCCTAGAGGCAGTGTACTGTTGGGGGCGGGCTTATGGGTGTTGTAGGCAGTGTCCCCTTGCCAGTGTTTGGCACACTCTCCTGCTGCTATGGTCCACCTTACATTGGCCAGGGGGTGATGTCCACCTTCTGCTCATGCCATTGTTTTCCCTGCCACCATGAATCTTACCCTTGAGCCTATAAGCCAAAATAAACCTCTTTTTTTCCCACAAGCTGCTCTTGGTTGGGTGATTTCTACCAGCAATGCGAACCAGACTGCAACAGTAAAGTGGTACCGAGGAGTGGGATTGCTGCTAGACACCTAACTGTGTGGCTTTGGGGTTTTGGAGCTGATTTTCAAGAGGAATGTGGAAGTATTTGAAACCTTGGCCTAAGAGACGCCTTGCAGAGCTATAACTACAGCTTGATGGACTATTCTGGTCTGAGCTGCAAGACCTGAATGCATTAGGAACTATGGACTGTGAGGTTTGGCTTATGAGGGTGAGAAAGAACTTTGCTTGGACTGGGCTAGCAATTTGTGTGAGAAGCTTGCTCTTATGCCCACGTCCTGAGAAGTTGTGCAGGGTTGCTTTGCGTAGAAATGAACTGGAGTGAGCAGAGGGACATGGCACAGAAAGTAAAATCTTTGGGTGAACTGTTGCCCATTCAGCTGCAATTGAGAGATTACAACCTTTGAGATTGGACCAGCTGACCTGCGCTGGGGCAATAGGAAGAATGTAGACTCTTTTGGAGGGGCCTGAGTTAAAGGAGTATCCTGTTCTTCAAAGTCTGCTTTATTTCCCCCTTAGATTAACAAATTGGCACCCTACCTGGTATTGTGGAGTATAAGAAATGCAGGAAAGAGAGGGTCATTGAGTTCGCAACACAATCTTGTGTTTTGGAAATGGCCATGGGCAGTGTGAAGCAGGTTTGCTGGTTGCCTGCATGGAGACCCCATGGGGCCATGAGGATGAACCGTGGCTTGTCTTGGAGACCCAGTGGAGATGCTGGGACCATGAGATGGCTGCTGAGGAAAACTGCCAGCCCCTGATGAAGTTTTCCATGACTGTGAGTAGCCTAGCTGGAGGGGCAGAATTGGAACTCCAGAGACTTGTTGCTGGTTAAAATTAGAGACTTGTCACTGGCTAGAGTTGTTGGACTTGGAGCTACAGAATTTGGTGTTTGCCTTGTTTAAATCATGTATTGCTTGAGTATTTCTTTGCTATGCCCAATGCCATCTTTTGCAGTGTGAATGTTTATTCTGTGCCATTATGGGATTTTGATGTTAGTTTTTGGTATTATGGCTCAGTTAAAAGATCTTGGACTATGGGGATGTTTGAACATTATTGGAATTGATAAAAACTATGGGGACTTTTTAAATTGGATAAATGTATTGCATTTTACATCACGTATGGTTATCAGTTTATGGGGGTCAGGGACAAAATGTGGTGGTTTGATTCAGGTGTCCCCCATAAACTTAGGTGTTCTGAATACTAAGTTCCCAGCTGATAGAGATTAGAGAATTAACACCTTCTGAAGGCAGTGTATTGTTGGGGGCGGGCTTATGGGTATTATAGCCAGTTTCTCCATGTCAGTGTTTGGCACACCCTCCTGTAGAATTGCAGGTCTATCTTATGTTGGCCAGGGGGTGATGTCCACCTCTTCTCATGCCATCATTTCCCCTACCATCATGGGGCTTCCCCTTGAGCCCATAAGCCAAAATAAACCTCCCTTCCCCACAAGCTGCTCTTAGTTGGGTGATTTCTACCAGCAATGCGTACCTGACTGCATCAGAGAGGGACAGGCGGCTGGCCAGGAAGATGACTGAAGTGTAGCTCTGACTCAGGGCGTGGGCAGCAGCTCTGCGAGGTCAGTACTGGCCTTCTCTAAGAGGGCAGGGACCATGATGCCACTGTCACTACAGCCATGGGTTCCACGCAGTGCTTCCGTGGAATGCACGTCTGGGAGGATTCTTCCCAGCAGGTCCCACAAACCCCTGGAAAGCCAGGTCCTTGGCACCAGGCAGAGGACATCACCAGGGACCAGGAGGGAGAAGAACAGTAGCTCTTGTCCCTGTGCTCCTGGGAAGGTGGCAGAGGATGGAATGGGGAACACAGAGGTGGCATGTGAATGGGTGATTTGAGAGGTGGCAGAGCATAGAAAATTCTGGCATCAGACCTGGGGATGTCAGAGATTCTATCCTGCCCCTGAACCTCATGCTGGCTCATCTACTAATACAGAAGTGGGTCCTCTGTGTCTCCAGTGACAGGGGATGGGAAGGTCACCTAAGGGGTCTGGTGGGTCTAGGGGAGAGCCAGGCCTTCAGCAAGGGCCTCACAACCTTGGCCCTTCAACAGGAGGAGTCACCTTATAACACGCTCCGCCAGACACAAAATGGCCTGGATATCCATGACCTCACAGTGCCTGACACTATCTGCAAGACCATCATAATAGGGGGGAAAGATCATGACATCAAAATAAAAGAGACTGATTGAGAGGGGGAGGGGAGATGATGGAGAGTGGAGTTTCAAAGGGGAAAGTGAAGGGAGGGAGGGAATTACCATGGGATATTGTTTACAATTATGGAAGTTGTCAATAAAAAAAGAAAAAAGAATATATATATATTATATATATAGTATATATAGTATATATATTTATAATTTTAAAGAGGAGGAGTCAGAAGAGGTAGGAGCTCCATGGACGGGACTCCCCCCCAAAGCCACAATGGGCCCACCGTGTGACACCCACCACCGACCTTGCCAGCCTGGCAGGAGCAGCAGGTGTCCCCCTCCCCCACCAGCCAGCAAAAGCTGCGCCCAACCACCTGCACCCCAGAAACTCACTTCCAGAGGAGCTCATGGTTCTCTGGTTGCCTCTGCTTATTCTCATTTTTCAGAAGGAACATGGAGGCGTCTTTCCCACCACAAAAGAACCAGAGGGGGCCTGGAGAGATGGCTTAGCAGTTAAGCACTTGCCTGTAAAGCCTAAGGACCCCAGTTCAAGGCTCAATTCCCCAGGACCCACGTTAGCCAGATGCACAAGGGGGCGCACGCGTCTGGAGTTCGTTTGCAGTGGCTGGAGGCCCTGGTGCGCCCATTCTCTCTCTCTTTCTCTCCCTGTCATGCTCAACTAAATAAATAAAAATGAACAAAAATAAAAAGAACCAGAGGGTTCCAGGTATGGTGACAGGTGGATCAGGAGCTCAATGTCATCTTTAGATACATAGATCTTGGCCAGCCTGAGCTACATGAGACCCTACAAACAATGACAAAAGGGATTGGAGAGCCTTGTGGCCCAAGGTCCACTCCTGGTCTTCCTTCAGAACAATTGGGACTCCCTAGGCTCTGCCCATCAGCCCAAATGGCCCCTGGGGAACTCATAATCTATGTCACAAATAACCACAGCAGGTAAGTTTGCCCAGGCTGGCCTAGAACTCATATTGTCCCACAGCACACACAGATCAATCCAAGCTAGCCCAAAGACACAGGCATCCTGGAACACTTGGGCTAAACTTTGGGTGTTCACTAGCCCAGGATGACCTACAACACAGAGGACAGTTCAAGTTAAGGGCTGGAGAGATGGCTCAGTGGTTAAGACGCTTGCTTACAAAGCCTAATGACCCAGGTTCGATTCCCCAATACCCACATAAAGCCAGATGTTACACAAAGTGGTGATACATGAATCTGGAGTTCCTTTGCAGTGGCTAGAAGCCCTGATGCACCCATTCTCAAACACACATACACACACACTCTCTCTCTCTATCTCTCCCCACTCCTTGCAAATAAATAAAAAGTATTTTTAGGAAAAATAAATACACACGTTAATCCAGGCACAGTGGTGCATGCCTGTAATCCCAGCATTTGGGGGGAGGGGCTGAGGCAGGAGGAGCAGGAGTTCAAGGCCAGCCTGGGCTCCCTTAGTAACACCTTGTGTTGCAGTCAGATTCGCATTGCTGGTAGAAATCACCCAACCAAGACCAGCTTCTGGGGAAAAGAGGTTTATTTTGGCTTGCAGGCTCGAGGGGAAGCTCCACGATGTCAGGGGAAAACAATGGCATGAGCAGAGAGTGGACATCACCCCCTGACCAATATAAGATGGACAATAGCAACAGGAGAATGGGGCAAACACTGGCATGGGGAAACATGCTATAACGCCCATAAGCCCACCCCAACAACACACTCTCTCCAGGAGGCGTTAATTCCCAAATCTCCATCAGCTGGGGATCTAGCATTCAGAATACCTGAGTTTATGGGAGACACCTGAATCAAACCACCACACCTTGTGTCAAAAGCAAACAAACAAAATACACAGGTTAGTCCAGATTAGCCCACTGTCTATAGACTTAACCTGATACACCTGGGGTGAAGGGCAACAAGGAAAGACTGACACACAGTGACTTTCCAGATGTGCTTAAAGCCCACAGCCCACCTTCAGATGGCATCACAGTCAGAGCCCAGGGCATAGAACAAAGTGGTACTGACCCCACAGTGAATACCACTAACCCCACTGAGGAGGGCACTCGGTGGAATGGGGAGGGGAAGAGGGGATATAAGAGTATGGCCCTTTCTAAAAATGAAATTAAAGAAAAGAAAAGAGACTGAGTGGCTGGAGAGATGCCTGCAAAACCTAAACGACCTGAGTTCAATTCCCCGGGACCCATACAAAGCCAGATACACAAAGTGGCGCATGCACCTGGAGTTTATTTGCAGCAGCTGGAGGCCCTGGTGCGCCCATTCTCTCTCTGCCCGGCATGTTGACACATACCTTTAATCTCAGCACTCAGGAGACTGAGGCAGGAGGATTGCTGGAAGTTCAAAGCCAGTCTGAGACTACATAGTGGATTCTAGGTCATCCTAAGCTAAAGCAAGACCCTACGTCCAAAAAAAATAATAATAATAATTTGATTGTTTATTTACACATAGTAATTTCCATTCACAGTAAGGATTATTACAAATTATATGTTGATTTCATAGCCAATTGCACATATATCATAGAAAACTACAATTTCTTACTACAGGGGTATTCTAAGCCCATGGTTTTTTCTGAGTAATAGCTAGCCCTGTGTATTATTTTCTTACTAAATGGGCTAAATCATCTCCTTTGCTTACATTTAAATATATTGAGTTTAATATTTTATTGCAGTAGCTTGTTTCCTACCTAAACATAACCAATTGTTATGTCTATTTAATAGCAAATATCAAAGTAAAACAATGTTGAAACACTTTTTTAAATGATCAGGGCTGGAGAGATGGCTTAGTGGTTAAGGTGATTGCCTGTGAAGCCTAAGGACTCATGTTCAACTCTCCAGGTCCCACATAAACCAGACGCACAAGGCGGTGCAAGCATTGCAAGTTCACACCTGCACACAAGGCCGCACACGCATCTGGAGTTTGATTGCAGTGGCTGGAGGCCATGACACATCAATTCTCTCTCCCCCTCTCCCCTTCCATCACTCACACATAAAATAAAATAAAGGCCAGTCTGTTGGGATCGTCTCAAAAATAAAGTAGAACTGCCTGAGTTGAAGGGCCCCAGCTGTGATATTGTGACGACCGTCCATAGCCAGCCCCAGCTACCCACGAGAGCCTCCAAACGATGACTTCCAAGGTGTCAATGTGCGACACAGCCCGTCATGATCTGCCTGCCTAGTCACTGAACTCAGAGCGACGGGGGAGACATGTGGGATGGTGTCCCCCAGTCAGGTTAAGCTCCTCCTCCGGGGTCTGGACTTTCTGGCTTCTGTGGGGGTTGGAATGTGAAGTGTCCACCCACAGTCTCATGTCATTGTGATTAAGCCTCATCCTCAACCCCCAGCTGGTGGCGATTTGGGAAGGAGAGGCTTGCTGGAGGAGGCGTGTCCCATGGGGGGGGTGATAACCCAAGCCTCCCTTGACAGAGCTAGCCCACTCTCACTGCTATCTGCCAACTGCTGTGGCAAGATGTGATGCCCAGCCTCCGCTCTGCCAGGCCACGATGAAACTTCCCCTCAACACTGTCAGCCTGAAGTAACCCCTTTCCCTCTCATAAGCTGCCTCTGGCCAGGGGTTTTGTCCCAGAAATGAGGTCACTGCTATAAGCTCCAAGCTTGGGAGCCCAAATCTAAGACTCAGAGGTCAGTCAGAACCCCAAGTTTTCAAAACTTTTTTTTTTTTTTTTTTTTTTTTTTTTTTTTGGTTTTTCAAGGTAGGGTCTCGCTCTAGCTCAGGCTGACCTGGAATTCACTATGTAGTCTCAGGGTGGCCTCCAACTCACTGCAATCCTCCTACCTTTTCCTCCCTAGTGCTGGAATGAAAGGTGTGGCCACCACGCCCAGCTCTAACCCTAGACTTTTGAAACCCAAGAGGGAAACCAAAAAACTGCTTCCCTGCCCTCACCTGGCAAGGACAAGGACAAAGACAGGACAAGTGGGGAATGTCTCCAGCAGGAAATCCAGCCCCAGGAATTCTCCACATGATTCTGGTCAAGTCTCAGGTACTCTCGAGACCTCTATCACCCTATCCTCCCAGTGACATGCCAAGGACAGTGACCTCTGGAGACCCCCTCCCTGACCCTGAGAGGTCTGCCAAGCTTACCTGGATCACTTCCTTCTCAGCTACCATCCCAAACCTGGCCTAACCCAGGGGCAGAGCCCCAGATGCTGAGTCCCTGTCCCTCAGTCCCGACACACCTGTCCCCAACCAGCCGTCATCCAAGGGCAGTAAGTGCATTCCCACGGGCTGTGTCCTCTGGCCACTGGCACGTCCTCAGGTTGGCAACTGAGCATCCTGAGCTGGTCACGGCCCTCCTGGGGCAGCCTCAGGAGTCACAGGAGGGGTGCCTCGCCAGCTCCCGGAGTACAAGAGCCACACTGAGCCTTGTCTAAACAAAGCTGAGGTGCAACTCAAGGGGTAGTGCATGTCACTTAGACAGTGGAGGTGCACGGGACAGCTGCCCTTCAGCGTGGCACTTGGGCCGCAGGCTGTACTTGGAATCTGCTAAGTGTGGGCTTGACGTGGTCCCGTGGCACCACGTGGCAGCCACGAGCCAGGCGCGGTGGCGCACGCGCGCGTCGCCCGGGCACTGGGGACGCTGAAGGAGGAGGATCATGAATTTGAAGACACATCGGGCTACCCAGCAAAAACCTGTCTTGGAAAGGTAGAAAAGAAGGAAGGAGGGAAGGAAAAGAGATAGGGAGGGAGAGGTATGTTAACTAGTTTGACTGTGACACGCTTTTCACAATGCGCACACACACACACACACACACACACACACACGCGCGCGCGCGCGCGCGCGCACACACAAGAAAACGTCCCACTGAACATTGTAGTTGTGTTCAGATTCTGCTCGTCAAGTGCACTGGAAGGAGACATGTTGAGCATTCAGAAAAGGCCAGCACCGGGCAGGTGGATCCCGCCACTCAGGTTTGGCCAGGTTTCCCTCAGAATGTGGCTCTGCTCCTACTGAGCATGCTCCCCGCCCACTTCCCCACCCAGAAACCAAGTTCTGCTGGGCATGGTGGCATACGCCTTTTATCGCAGCACTCAGGAGGCAGAGGTAGGAGGATCGTCATGAGTTCAATGCCAGCCTAGAACTCCATAGTGAATTCCAGGTCAGCCTGAGCCAGAGTGAGACCCTGCCTCGAAAAACCAAAAGAAAAAGGAAAAAAAAAAAGAAAAAGAAACGTAACAAGTTCTTTACTCAGTCTATCCCTTGGTTCAAGGGTCACCCCCAACTTCACCAGGACCTCTATGAGTGGCTGGTGAGGACCATAATGCGTCAGCAGACCCAAGGGGGTGCTGTGTCTGCAAAGTGGGCCTCAGTGGACCCCATCTTTGAAATCTACCTCAGGTGTCATCTGAGGCTCAGCACCTCGTGGGACACGGGACAGGCAACCAAAAGAAAAGCAACCCTGCCCCAAGGGGTGCGCAGGCATGGTGGCACCTCTCAGCACACTTGATGCCTATGCCACCCAACGGGCCCCAGGCATGGATGCCTATGCAGAGTCCTCAGGGCGGTGGGGGCCGCTGATGTCTTCCTGAACGTGGGGTCTGGTTTAAGTCCTTCAAGCGCTGCTCAATAACAGAGGGGGAGGTCCATGTGGCAGGGGGCACCCCACATTCAGAAGCCCCGGGGAGCCTTCGGGAAGGGAGAGGAGTCTGAAGGGTGGGAGAATGGAGGCTGGAGGCCGAACAGCTCATTCCCAATGCCAGAGCTAATGAGGAGCTCAGATCTGGAGCGTGTTCAAGGGGAAGGAGAACCAGCAAGGGCAGACTGAGCGCGTGGCTGAGTCGGTGGAGGGCTTGCCTGGCACGCACGGTGCCCAGCATTGGGTCCCGAGCACTGCATGCCCTGGGGACGCTGGTGCACACCTGTACACCCATGCTGTAGTCGCCTTCTCACGGCTGGGACAAAGCACCAACCAAAGGCAGGTGGTGGGAGGAAAGTGTTTATTGTAGCTTGCAGTCTCTAGGGGACGCTCCATGATGGCAGGGGGCAGCATGGCACGAGCAGAGGCTGGGCGTCACCTCTGCCACAGCAGGTGGACAACAGCAGTAAGAGAGTGATCCCGTTAACACGGACTAGCTAGGGCCTAACGACACACCTCCTCCAGCAAGGCCCCACCCCCCATGTTGCGCAGGCTGCAAACCAAGCATTCAGAGCACATGAGTTTATGGGGACATCGGATTCCAACCAGCACAATCCAGCACTCACAAGGATCAGGAATTCACGGTCATTTCCCCCCCAAGACTACACACTGAGTTGGAGGCCAGTCTCAGATACAAGAAACCCTATCAGAGAGAATGAGATAGAAAGAGAGAAATCAGCCAGGCCAGGCGTGGTGGCGCACGCCTTTAATCCCAGCTCTCAGGAGGCTGATGTTGGAGGATTGCTGTTGAGTTCAAGGCCACCCTGAGAATACAGAGTGAATTCCAGATCAGTCTTGGCTAGAGTGAGACCCTACCTCGAAAAAAGAGAGAAAGGGAGAGAACTCTAGAAGGAAAAAAGATGGTGGAAAGGGTGGCTCAGCAAGTAAAGGTGCTTGCTTGCAAAGCCTACCAACCTGGATTCAATTCCCCAACCACCCACATAAGCTGAATGCAAAATGTAGTACAAGTTATCTTGGCGTGATGGTGTACACCCGGCACCCAGGAGGCAGAGGGAGGAGGATTGCTGTGAGTCCAAGGCCAACCTGGGACTACAGAGTGAGCCCCGGGTCAATCTGGGCTAGAGTGGACCCTGCCTTGAAACAAACAAATAACAAATACTGGAAGTGCCTGGAATGCTTTTGCAATGGCAAGAGGCAGGTCCTGGTGCATCAATACACACGCACGCATGCGCACACACATGCACGTGCAATTAAATTTGAAAGAAAACTGGACTGGCAAGACTTGAACAGGCGCTCTACAATCTACACTCAACTGTAGGTGAAACCTCAACAACACCCTCAAATGAACATTGAGGGCTGGAGAGATTGCTTAGTGGTTAAGCACTTGCCTGTGAAGCCTACGGACCCTGGTTCGAGGCTCGATTCCCCAGGACCCACATGAGCCAGATACACAAGGGGGCGCACGTGTCTGGAGTTCTTTTGCAGTGGCTGGAAACCCTGGCATGCCCATTCTCTCTCTCTGTCTCCCCCTCTTTCTCTCTCTGTCGCTCTCAAATAAATAAATAAAAATAAACAGAAAATGCACATTGAAACCCCCGTGGGACCCCATTACACTATCACCCAAGATGCCCAAGTCCAAGGGAATGGTAACCCCAAGCACTGGACAATGTGGGCTCACCGAGCACCCCTTCATGGCTGGTGAGGTTTGTTACGGCAGCACGTGATACTGCCATTGTTCTCATAGGTGTTCACCCAGGGGAGCAAGTGACTCCCAAAGAACTTGCCCGAAAATGGTCAGCAAAGCTCTTTTTGTGGGAGCCGGCAAATCAAAGCCACCCCAGTGCTCACCTCCTCGAGAACGGGTGTCTGGGTCAGGGCACAGTCTTCCAGTGAACTACCACACAGCAAGGATAAATAACGCAAACCTGTGGGACCTAGAGAGGCGGCTCAGTCCCTAAGTAAGACACTTGCCCACAAACCCTAATGGCGTGGGCTCGGTTCCCCAGTACCTACATAAAGCCAGTTGTACAAAGTGGCGCATGCGTCTGGAGTTCGTTTGCGGTGGCCAAAGGCCCTGGTGCACCCATTCTCTCCCTCCTTCCCCACCCTTGCAAAATAAAGAAAAGAGAGCTAGAGAGATGGCTCAGCAGTTAAGGCACTTGCCTGCAAAGCCTAAGGACCGGGGTTCAGTTTCCCAGTACCCATGTAAAGCCAGATGCAGAAAGTGGCGCATGCATCAGAAGTTCATTTGCAGCGGCTGGAGGCCCTGGTGTGCCCACTCTCTATCTGCCTCTTCCCCTCGTCCTCAAATAATTTTTGAAAAAGGAAAGGGAAAAGAAGAAATTGGCTAGGCAGCTGAGTATAACAGGGCCTCCAAAGCAAACAGGATTTCTTTCTTTTTTTTAATTTATTTAATTTGTATTAACATTTTCCATGGTTATAAAAAATATCCCATGGTAATACCCTCCCTCCCCCCCCCACTTTCCCCTTTGAAATTCCATTCTCCATCATATTGCCACAAACAGGATTTTTAAAAAGAACCATGGATAGAACTCAATACAATGCTGAAGGAACAAAGGCTCCTAGAAATGAATATGTGCTGGGTAGTGCTATGTGAATGAAGTTTGTGGGTAGATGTAATTAACTCTGGGGTTCAAATCTTAATAGTGCTTATTTGAGGGGGTGGTTATTGACTGGAAATTGTACACAGAAGTTCTCTAGGCTAACACAGTTGAACCCTATCCTGATCCAGCCAACATTCCCATAGGTTCTGCAGCATGTGAAAATCTACTGAGACTCTGAGCTACCATGACAGGTCTGTGATGACTCCCCCACTTGTACAAAGAGGCACCCCATCCTCTGCTTGGCCCCCTGACTCCCTGCAGAAGTGCGGCCAATTCCAGGGGCGTCTGTGTTCCTCCCCAAGGATGTGGCCAAGTACCACCCCAGCACCTTCATCCCCAGGGTCCTCCTGCCCCCTAGGCAGCCTTTCCTTTAAGGACACCAGAGGAGACCCTTCCTGGGATGGGCCGGGTTCAAACCAAGCTCTACCCATCACTGTGACCTGAGTGTCGAATGGAAAGCCCAGGACAGATGGCAGTGGCTCACTGAGTCTCAGTGGCTCTCCCTGGCCACCTAGCTGACTCTGCCCTGCCCTCCCTGGCTTGGAGATGACTGATACCTAGGAGAGGGTTAAAACGCAGACCTGGGTGTGGTGGTTCACAATTACAATCCATGCACCCTGGAGACTGATACAGAAAGGTCCCTGTGAGGTTGAGGCCAGCCCAGGCTACATAGTTAGTTTCAGGCTAGCCCAGGCTACATAGTGAGGGAGACTCTGCCTCAAAGAAAAACCAACCAACAATCAAGCTGGAGAGATTTCTTAGTGGTGAAGGGCTTGTCTGCAAAGCCAAAGGGACCCAGGTTCAATATCCCAGGACAAACATAAGTCATATGCACAAGGGGGTGCATGCATCTGGAGTTCGTTTGCAGTGGCTGGAGGCCCTGGTATGTCCATTCTCTCTCTCTCTCTTTCATAAATAAATAAATATATATATAAATAAATAATAAAATATTTTAAAACCAACCCACAACCAATCAAACAAAAGCCAAGCTATGGAGAGACGGACATGCGGAAAAGAGCTAGAGGAGGGAGGAAGGGGCAGAAGCCTTGGTGAGATAGTGGGAGACCGGTCAGCTCACAGCGGTGCTCAGAAACGTTCCATTCAGCGCTCACTGCCTGGCCTGGGGTACCCAGGGAGAAGAGAGAGGTGGTGGGGCGGGAAGGCAGAAACCTAGGACAGAGGGTGGAGCTTGGAAGAGAGAAGACTGAAGATCTAAAAGGACCTCAGTGAGGCTGGCAAGCACAAAACAAAGGAAGGTAAAATATGGAGAGAAACTCAGACTGAAGAGAAGAAAGGAGAGAGAGAGAGGAACACCTCTTTCCAGGACTGTCATTTTCCTGGTCAAAGGCCCTGTCCCTTGAGCCCCATGAGTGTCCTACAGCCTGGAGTCCTACAGCCAAAGAAGCTGGCTGTGGCCAGAGGGCTGGGGGCTCTGGGAACCTGGCCCTTGGTCACTCAGAGACTTACCAATGCCAGCACTGGGAGGAAGGTGGCTGGGGAAGGGGACACAGAGGACCTGTGACTCAGGTGTGGGGCGTGCTGGAAGAAGAGACGGGCAAGGGATGAATGTTTAGGTCCCTCTGGGGTGGACACACTCCCTCGGGGCCTTGGCTCGAAGGTCTCAGGGTCAGGGGCCCCTCAAAGCTCACTTTAGTAGCGACAATTATTAGACTGGGGAGGGGTGCGTGTGTGTGCGTGTGCATGTGTGTGTGTGTGTGTGTGTGTGCGTGTGTGTGTGTGTGCGTGTGTGTGTGTGCGTGTGTGTGTGTGTGTGCGTGTGTGTGTGTGTGTGTGCGTGTGTGTGTGTGCGTGTGTGTGTGTGTGCGTGTGTGTGCGTGTGTGTGCGTTTGCCTGTCTGAGGCTTTTGGGTTATTGGGGCAGAGAATTCCAGAAACATTTTATGTACCCTACAAGGAAACAGGGTGCTTTTCTCTGAGTCTCTCCAACAGATCAGAAAACTGCTCTAACTGCCCCTGAGGGGACAGTTGACCCTCACTCATGGTGGGGTGGCAAATGGAGGTGGGGGTGACTTAGAGTGACAGGCTGCCTACCCCGCATACCATTTCCCCCAAGAATTCACTAGTCTCCCTCTTTCCCTGGGGCGGGAGGGCTTTTGGTTGGTGACAGCCATTTCCTCTCTGTCCCCTTGATCAGGGTCCCTCCAGAGGAGCTCGCTGTGAAGAGTAAGGAGACACCGGCACACAAAAGCTCCACATGCATGAACCACAGCGCCAAGCAAGAACCCGTCAGTGGGCTGCAGAGATGGCTTAGCGGTTAAGGCACTAGCCTGCAAAGCCAAAGGATCCCGGTTCAATTCCCCAGCACCCACGTAAGCCAGATGCACAAGATGGCGCATGCATCTGGAGTTTGTTTGCAAGACTAGAGGCCCTGGCATGCCCATTCTCTCTCTCTCTCTCCCTCTCTCTCTCTCTCTCTCTCTCTCTCTCTCTCTCTCTCTTGCTCACTCTAGCTGCTTTTCTCGCTCTCTTTCATAAATAAATAAAATATTTTTAAAATTAAAAAAAAAAAAACTAATAGAGTCATTCTTACAGCCACATTGTGTACGGGGGAGACCTGAAAGAGGGAACAAGAAAGATGGAGGCTGTGATGGTATTCAGAGAGGAGCCGAGGGCTTCGACACTCAGCCTGCTTCAGCACTCCCTTCAGGCTGGCCTCCTCCTCCTCCTCCTCCTCCTCCTCCTCCAGTGTTTCCTCTCTCCTCCTGCCTCCATGCAGCAGCTCTTAGTCTGGTGGTTGCCTTCGTGTGACGTACTGTAGAGCTCCCACTCCTCGGCCAGCTTTATGCTGGTGTTCTGTTGATGTCATAAAGCCAGGCTGTGAACAGCACCCCTCCCCCTGCGGGAGGGAATGGGCTGGGCTGAGCAATCACAGGGGAGCTGGCTGGTGTTAAAGGCCCAGGGAGACCACTGACTTTGGGGCAGCCTGTTCAGAGACCCGTGGCTTGCGTGACTCGCATGCCTCCACCCCTCATGGATGTCAAGAGGGCCCTTACCAGTGGCAGTGACAGCTCAGCTCCTCTGCCAGGAAGAGCGGAACTTGGGGGTATGGACTGAGGGTCCCCACTCAGCTGCTTCCTCCTGCAAGTGCTCCTTCCCAAGGCGATCCTCCCTCCTCTGCAATGGAGCCTGGTTTGGAGGTTTGCAGCATCTGTGCCCACGCCTTCCCATGCTTTTTAAAAATATTTATTTATTTAAGAGAGAGAGGAAGAGACACAAAGAGAGAAAATGGGCACGCCAGGGCCTCCAGCCACTGCAAACAAACTCCAGATGCATGCATCAACTTGTGCATCTGGCTTACATGGGTATTAGGGAATCAAACCTGGGTCCTTAGCTCAGAGGTCCTGGTGGAGACAGAAGTGATCTCTGAAGTCTGGCCCAGTTCTGAACCTGGGAGCTGTTCCTGGCCTGTGAGGCAGTCAGCTTCTCCTTGCTGGGACAGATCACCCAACCAGAAGCAACTTATGGGAGGAAAAGGTTTATGTCAAGCTCACAGTTTTGAGTGGAAGACCCACCGTGGCGGAACAGGCAGCTGAGGCACACTTGAGGAAACTGAGGCCCAGAGACATGCATCAGCCACTCTGGTGAGGCTGTAGCTCAAACTCAGGTCTGGGGCTGGAGAGATGGCTTTGCGATTAAAGCACTTGCCTGAGAATCCTAAGGACCCATGTTCCACTCTCCAGATCCCACATAAGCCAGACACACAAAGGTGAGGCATGCACAAGGTTGAATATGCCCACTAGATGGCACAAGTATCTGATATGCTAAGTTCAAACAAGAAGCCACAGTCCTGGGCAGCTTTTCTAGCAAAGAGGCCTATGGGATGCCCCTCAGGGCTGCCATAGGCCTGGCTATCGGCAGCTCCACCCTACACAGTGCACATGATCAGAAAGAGGTGTCCAGGGCTGGAGAGATGGCTTCATGGTTAAGGCACTTGCCTGTGAAGCCTAAGGACCCATGTTCGACTCTCCAGATCCCACATAAGCCAGACACACAAAGGTGAGACAAGCAGAAGGTTGCACATGCCCACTAGGTGGCGTAAGTGTCTGGAGTTTGATTGCAGTGGCTGAGCCTCTGGAGCACCAATTCTCTCTCTCTCTCTCTTGTGCTCTGTAAAAAAAAAAATCAATAAAGACGAAGGGGTATCCATCCCTACTCCCTCATCCCAGCCTCCCATCCAACACAGCCCCAGCACTGTGCGCATCCTCAGCTTCCCCCTAGGCCCAAAGCAGTATAGTCGGTGGGCAGAGTGGCACCAAGCCTTTGGAGCCTGCCCAGTGCCTCAGCCACCAGAGGAGCCCCCAGCCCTGCCAGACACCATCACATCACTGAGCAGTGGGCCCCGTGCCTGGCTGCCCTACCCCATCTTACCATCCTCAGCTTTCTATCATGTCTCTGCAATGGCCCTCTACTGGGGTGGGCAACTACTTGGCAGGGGGCAGCAGAGTCCCACCCTCTCCAGCTTTGGGCACTCCCCATCACAGGGGAGCTCTCTGTGGGAGTGTCAGAGGTGTTTGGCTAAGCAAAGGTCCTGGGGCTTTTTAAAAATATTTATTTATTTAAGAGAGAGAGGAAGAGGCACAAAGAGAGAAAATGGGCGTGCCAGGGCCTCCAGCCACTGCAAACAAACTCCAGATGCATGCATCAACTTGTGCATCTGGCTTACATGGGTACTAGGGACTCGAACCTGGGTCCTTAGGCTTTGCAGGCAAGCACATTAGCTGCTAAGCCATCTCGCCAGCCCTCCTGGGGCTTTTGACTGTGTCCAACTTGCCCCTCACCCACCTGCAGAAAGACCAACTTCAGGCATGTCTGTTCCCACAGGCTGGTGCCAACTGAGAGCACGAGCGCTTGTGAAGTGGAGGCCCTGGGCGTACCTACGGGCACGCCCGAAGCCACAAGTCTGCTCCAAGCGTGCCGGGCCCTGCAGGCTGTCTCTAGAGCCTCTTCCCTCCACGGTTAGTAAGTGCCTGGTCTGGGCCTGGTGTGGGGCTGTGCCCCAGCATCGTGCCTCTGCCCCACAATGTAGACAAGCAGTTCTCGGCCTGGGACACGTGCCCAGAGAAGGCCAGCCGTCAGGCAGCACCGGGAAGTACAGAAATAGAGGCACGGACACTAGACACCACTGCAGTTCACTCAGAAAGGCAACCGGTGCCCCGAGTTAAGTCAGGCGAGAAAAATGGACGCCGCTGGAGGCCAAGTCAGCTGGTTTGGATCCGGGAGAGTAGACCAGGAGGGTGGCTCCGGGGTCTCTGGATGCAGCAGCAGAGATCTGGACCCCCACGCATGAACTATGAGCTACTTCAGCCTGGGCCCGTCTCCCCCCAGTTGGTGATAATAGTGTTTAACCTGCGTGCTTGGGTTTCTTCGAGTCGATGAGTAGGTGTAAATAAATTAGCAGCACCAAAGAGGCCCCTCCAGCACAGACTGTTTTTAGCATCGTTGTTATGAACAGGGGGTGGATGGACAATAGGATGGATGGATGGATGGATGGATGGATGGATGGATAAGTGAGTAGACAGGTGCTTGGGTAGATGGATGGATGGACAGATGTCTGAGTGAGTGGATGGATGGACAAGTGGGTAGATGGGTGAATAGATGAGAGGGTAGGTGGGTGGGTAGCTGGGCCGATGGAAAAACACGTAGGGAGCTAGACAGACGGAGGGATGCATAAATGGGCAGATGGAAGGCTGATAGATAAGTAAGTCGGTAGATGGATGGGCACCCAGGTGGGTGGATGGAAGGATAGGTGGAGTGCATGCGTGTGTATGTCGATGAAAAGACAGAGGGATGGGTAGGTAAATGATGAGATGAGGTGGCCGGATAGATGCGATGAAGTCGGAGGGTCCAGACGTGTCGTCCAGTGTCCGGGGCAGTGATAACACCAGGCTGAAGGCCCGCACAGGCTCCGCTTGAGATGTCAGCTTCTTTGCCACAGGAATGGGAAGAGTGGGGCGGGATCTGGGGTGGGCTAGGAAGAGAAAGGAGGCGGAGCCCTCATAAGCACGTCCATCCTCAGGCAGTTAAAATGGACAAGTGAAAAACTCCGGGGCGGGGGGGGGGGCTGGAGAGATGGCTTTGCGGTTAAACGCTTGCCTGTGAAGCCTAAGGACCCCGGTTCGAGGCTCGGTTCCCCAGGTCCCACGTTAGCCAGATGCACAAGGGGGCGCACGCGTCTGGAGTTCATTTGCAGAGGCTGGAAGCCCTGGCGCGCCCATTCTCTCTCTCTCCCTCTATCTGTCTTTCTCTCTGTGTCTGTCGCTCTCAAATAAATAAATAAATAATAAAAAAAAAACTCCGGGGGGGCTTCAGAGAAAATTGTCAGTCCCCCGCCACCGTGTCTGAAACACCCAGGTTGGGGACAGTTGAAGCCAGGGGCTCAGAGAGATCTTGGAACACTCCTCCATCTTTTCCTTCCTTCTGGTCTTGTCCTCCGCCAGGCCTTCTGTGCAGGGCCCGAGATGCCAGGATAAGGGGCGCTCACTCATTGCCCAGCAGGATCCAGGCTCGTGCCCATCTCTAGCGCAGGCCAGACCCTCGCAAACAAGGACAGGGACTGGGCGAGGCTCTGCAGACACCATGCCGCCTCCAAGACCCCAGGCCAACCCTGGCAGTTCATAGAAGGGACAGGGAGAGACTTGAAGACCTCAAGGTCACAGACACCATGACAAGGACAGATTCCAGAAGAAGAGAGTGGCCACCGGGATCTGTTACTGCCAGGAGGTACCTACTGAATGAGCCGTTGTTGGTAGGGCGGGAAGCGTTGGGGGCAAGGGTTGTGGCAGGAATGGTACCACTGACTAACTGCTGCCACTGGGGGGTGCCACTGCAAGGGATGGGCAGAGAGAGGTTGGATGACAGGGACCAGAGGCAGAGATGGGGAGAGGGGGCAAGTCAGGAGAGCTGAAGGAGTGTGGGAAGGATGGGACATTGGAGGAGGGGGAGGCCCAGAGCACACTAGAAAGGGGAAGGCGACAAAACGGAGATCTAAGTGGCGGGGGGGATTCACAGCCCTCGCCCTTCCTCCCCTCCCCCAAGGCTCTAAGTTAAAAATAGGTCGTGTGCTGAGAAGACAGAATGAGAGCAGTGGCTTGAAGAGAAGAGCCAGGAGTAGAGGGTCCCCACGGGCCTTGCGAGCAGAGGCCACTGCTGTGCCCATCCACCAGCCATGTGCCTGGGGGGCTGGGGACTGTCCTGTCAGCAAGCAGGTGGACAGAGGGGCAGCATGGTGACCCTCACCCAGCGCCAACGTGGTTTCCTGAAGCTGGGATCACCTGCAACACCATGGCACAGGTGAAGCGACAGATTCCACGTCACGTATGTGCCCGTGGGCCTCTGGAATGGCTAGAGGACCTGGCCATACACATGGTGCCCAGTGGGGTCCCCAGGGCACATTAAAGAGCAAGCAAGGGGCGCGTTGTTGTCCTCCTATACCAAGACCACATAATCTCTAGAGGACAGCGTGTTTATCCAGGGGACCTGGTGCTGCCCCACTTCCTCCAGGGGAAACTGAGGCCCAGGGAGGTTGCCTGGGTGAGGACAGCAGTAGACAGGGACGCTGAGAAACAGGGGAGCACCGTGTTCCCAGCCCCGCCCACCCCTTCCCAGGGCAGAGCTCTTGCCCTCCCGTGCCCGCCTGCCCACATCCTGGGCGAGCCCTGAAGGGGTTAATTAAAGGCTGGTCTGCATTGGCAAAGCCAGGAACAGGAGCCGACAGCAAGCACTGTTAGCATGGAGCCCTGGAAGAAAGGGAGGAAAGCCGGCTGGGAGCCGCCTGCTGACTCTCCACCCCAGCTTCAAGGCCAGCATTACTTTTGTCAGCAGACATGATTAGTGGACGCTGTTAACCACCTCTTAACGTTTATGGGTCGTCTTTCTTCTGAGGGTCTTAAAATGCTTCTGCACTTAGCTTCCTTCCCCTTGCCAGAAGGTCGATACCACAGCATAGGGGAGCGCTTAGCCCCATGGTCTTATGAGACCCAGAGATGTCAGCCCACCTCCCCGGGGCCACACAGCGTTCAGGAGCAGAACTGGAACTCATAACTGCAGGCTTCCCGAGCCCAGCCCACCTTCGACATACTTGGTAAGCCCATCAATCTCTGTCATCTCAGCAAAGGCCAGTCTCTTCTCACACCCGTCCAGGGATTTCGCTCCAAATATGTCCTAATTTGATGGAGACGGGGTCCAGAGAGGGGTTACAGAAGTTCACCACCGCTTCCGGCTCTCATGTGCAGTCTGGGGATGGGACCTCAGATCTTCGGCTGCTCACACAGCCCTGAGCCACAGGATGCTAATGTCCTATGCTGCACAGAGACCCCCGCCTGGGGCTGGGGAGGGAACTCAGCTGGTAAAATTCTTGTCTCTCAACCATGAAGCACTGGAGCTCCAAAACCCAAGTTAAACAAACATTAAAAAAAAAAAACTGGCTGGAGAGATGGTTTAGTGGTTAGGGTGCTTGCCTGCAAAGCCAAAGGACCCAGGTTCAGTTCCCCAGGATCCACATAAGCCAGATGCACAAGGTGGTGCATGCATCTGGAGTTCATTTGCAGTGGCTGGAGGCCCTGATATGCCAATTCTTGATCTCTCTCTCTCTCTCTCTCTCTCTTCCTCTTTCCTCTTTCTCTCAAATAGATAAATAAATAATTTTTTCACCAGGCATGGTGGCGCACGCCTTTAATCCCAGCACTCGGGAGGCAGAGGTAGAAGGATTGTCGTGAGTTCAAGGCCACCCTGAGACTCCATAGTGAATTTCAGATTAGCCTGGGCTAGAGTGAGACCCTACATTGAAAAACAAAAAAAAATAATAGTAATAATAATAATAAATAATTTTTAAGACCACAACAACTGGACATGATGGTATACACATTTAATCCCAGCACTCTGGAGGCAGAGGTAGAAGGATTGTCCTGAGTTCAAGGCCACCCTGAGACTCCCTAGTAAATTTCAGGTCAGCCCGGGCTAGAGTGAGACCCTACCTTGAAAAACCAAATAATAATAATAATAATAATAATAATTAATAAATAATTTTTTTAAAGACCACAACAGCTGGGCATGGTGGTGTACACATTTAATCCCAGCACTCAGGAGGCAGAGGTAGGAGGATCGCTGTGAGTTCGAGGCCACCCTGAGACTCCATAGGCTGTGCCCCTGAACCTGTTGCCCCACAAGCTGTGTTTCCCGAGCCATGCAGTCCACGCTTTGCCCGTCACCCGTGCTCCCGGGGCTGGGCTCCCGTGGGTAAGGAGCCGGGACTTCGGGCACGGCAGGCCTGAGTTTGAATCCCGGCTCTGAAGCTGCTCGGGGATTTCTGCTGCGTCACTCTGGGCAGCCCAATAGGAGCCATTGTCTGCTGCTCTGTAACCAGGGAGACCGAGGAAGCCTCCGTGCTGGGAGGTTGTGAGGATGAAAGAAGACAGGTGTGCTGCCCACAGCCCCTCCCTCTCTGCCAAGTTCCAGTCCTCACAGCGGGTGGGTGGCATCTCTTCCTTCCGAACCCTCCTAAAATTCTCTTGGTTGGGCATTCTACTCCCAGCACCTTCTCCCTCTCCTTCCCTCCAAGTGCCCTGCGATGTTAACGTCCTAGGCCTCACCTGCCAACCCTGGAGGTGGGAGACATGACAGATAGGTTGCCCCTTTGTTCAGCTGTGAACATGGTGGGGCTGGAGAGGTGGCTTAGTGGTTAAAGCACTTGCCTGAAAAGCTTAAGGACCGGGGTTCAATTCCCCAGTACCCACATAAAGCCAACTGTACAGAATGGCGCCTGTGTCTGGAGTTTGTTTGCAGTGGCTGGAGGCCCTGGTGCACCCATTCTGTCTGTCTGTCTCTCTCATGTCAGATTATATGTATATATTTATTATTGTTGTTGTCTGAGACAAGGTATTGCTCTATAACCAACACTGGCCTCAAACTCCATTCCCATGCTCAGCTCTCCCATGCTGGGTTTATAGGCCTGGGCCACCACATCAGGCTTAGAGTCCCTAACTCTTAGAGCATATGATTTGCATCAGAGTTACCAGGGGGTGAGGGGATGGCTTGGGAGAGAGCTGAGCCAGGCTGGCTGGCTACTCCCTTCTGAACCGGGGGGTCAGTGTGTGGGTATCAGGATGCCCACTCCTGGTATGTGTGAGTTTGGGTGTTTTATAATAGTGGTCTAACTGTAGAGGGAGAACGGAAGTCAAGGTGACAGACAGAATGTGATCTCTGGAAGTGCCAGGTGACACACACAAGGAGATTTTTGACAGCGTGTGTGAGAGACCGAGAGAGACTTTAATCCCAGCACTCTGGAGGCTGAAGTAGGAGGATCGCTGTGAGTTTGAGGCCAACCTGAGACCACAGAGTGAACTCCAGGTCAGCCTGGGCTAGAGTGAGACCCTACCTCAGGAAAATAAATAAATAACTAAAATGGAAATTCTGTCTGATCGTCCCTGCTGTGCCAAAGGGGTCTTCTCAGGTGGCTCTGGGCCCATCAGCCCCGTCCCTGGTTCCCTGCGCTCCAGGATGAAGGACCACCTCGCTGCAACCTGCCACTCAAGCGGGGCCCCGCCCTTCCCCCTTGCTCCGCCCCTCCCCTGTGAGGAGCACTCTGGTAAGCCTATTAAGGGACAGCTCGAGAATCACCTCACCTCGTATGGCAAAATGCCCCCGCGTTGAAAGCAGTGGGCAACTATTGCCAGCTTTTGTCAAAAGGAGCTGGGGGAGGGCTGGACAGATGGCTTAGCGGTTAAGGCACTTGCCTGAGAAGCCAAAGGACCCAAGTTCGATTCCCCAGGACCCACGTGAGCCAGATGCACAAGGGGGCGCATGATCTGGAGTTTGTTTGCAGTGGCTGGAGTCCCTGGCACACCCATTCTCTCTCTGTCTCCCCCCCCCCCGCCCCACCAACACACACACACTCTCTCTCTCTGCTTGCAAATAAATAAAGTATATTTAAAAAAAAAAAAACAACCTCATTGATTTACCAAGCTGGTGCACTTGCACTTTGGTCTGAGATCTGAGCCCTACCTGGGGTGAAAAGTTTCCCATGACACAGCTCCTCTAGGAAGGAGTCCAACTTCTCCTCTGCCTGCCGTCACACATAACTGCCTGCTGTCTCTACTGAGCCCCCACATGTGCGGGACTCCGTCTGCAAAGGCCGGGACTTGTCCCAGTGCCGGTCCCAGCACAGAGCCTGAAGCTCAAGAAAATGGCCACTGAAGGCTGGAGGTGTGCCTCAGTGAAGCCCTAGGTTCAAATCCCAGCACCCTATAAACTGAGCATGGTAGTACATGCCTATAATGCCACCATTCAAGAGGTAAAGGCTGGAGGAACAGACATTCAAGGTCATTTGCAGTTACATAAGGAATTCCAGGCTAACCTGGGCTACATGTAACAGTGTCCCACAAAATAAAAAAGGAACGGGGGGGGGGCTTCCCTGTGAAGCCTAAGGACCCATGTTCAACTCTGCAGATCCCACATAAACCAGATGTACAAAGGTGGCACAAGTGTCTGGAGTTCAATTGCAGTGGCTGAGGCCCTGGTACACCAATGTGTGCTCTCTCTCTCCCTCTCTCTCTAAAAAATAAAGATAAATAAAAAATATTTTTAAAAAACAAAAAGAAGCTGAGCATGGTGGCTCACGCCTTTAATCCCACAGCATTTGAGAGGCAGAAGTAGGAGGATCACCACAAGTTCGAGGCCACCCTGAGACTACATAGTGAATTACAGGTCAGCCTGAGCTAGAGTGAAACCCTACCTCAAAAAAACAAAAAAGAAAGAGAGAGACAGGAAGGAAGGAAGGAAGGAAGGAAGGAAGGGAGGGAGGGAGGGAGGGAGGGAGGGAGGGAGGGAGGGAGGGAGGGAGGGAGGAAGGAAGGAAGGAAGGAAG
Source organism: Jaculus jaculus (assembly GCF_020740685.1). Taxonomy (NCBI): domain Eukaryota; kingdom Metazoa; phylum Chordata; class Mammalia; order Rodentia; family Dipodidae; genus Jaculus; species Jaculus jaculus. Next base: position 12,308,083 of record NC_059119.1, on the reverse strand, counting down.
GAAGGAAGGAAGGAAGGAAGGAAGGAAGGAAGGAAGGAAGGAAGGGAGGGAGGAAGGAAGGGAGGAAGGAAGGAGCAAGGAAAGAAAGAAAGAGGCTGGAGAGATTGCTTAGAGGTTAAGGCACTTGCCTGAGAAGCCAGGTTTGATTCCCCATTAACCAGATACTCAGGGTGATGCACGCATCTAGAGTTTATTTGTACTCGTTCTCTCTATCTGCCTCTCTCTATCTCTCTCTTCGAATAGATAAATAAAAATATAATATTAAAAGGAAAAGAAAAGTGTCTACTGAGCGAGCGTGCAAAGGTCTAGCGCAGGGTGTCACCTTGGTCCGGGCAGGTGCAAAGAACCCACTTCGTTTCCTGAGGGCGCCCTGCCCCCTGCTGGTGGGAAGCAGCGGTGCAGGGTTGGCTGGGTCCCAGGGAAGACCCCCAGCCCGCTCCTGCTTTGAGCAGAGCTGGGAACCAGCTCCCGGGGGAGAGCACATGGCAGAAACATGCAGAGCCTGTCACCACCCACTCCGTCAAGCCCTCCGAGTCCCGGATGGACTCCCCTTGGCAGTGAAGTGTCGCCCACTGACCTGGTGGGCTGTCTTTTCTCCTGGGGCGCCAGCGTGCCCCTCCCCATCTCTGCCTGGCCGACTCCTAGGGAACCTTCAAGCACCTCCCAACGCCCTTCACTGTCACCAGTGGACAGCGACTGTGTGCCCCTGGCCACATGCCCTCCGCCAGGGCACCTGTCACCCGCAGTGCTGGGTGGCCATCTCCTTCCCTGGATCCAGGCTCTCTCTGGACAGAGCTGGCAGACACATGAAGAACCGAACGTGTGGGTCTAGTTTTTCACGACTGCCAAAATCCTTGAGATTCCTTGGAAAACAGGACACCACGGTTTTTGCTTCTCCCCTAAGGAAGAATTTGCGACCTTCTAGGGTTTTTTTCCCCCCCTTTCCTTTTATGTTTGTTTTTGAGACAAGATGTTTTATTTAATTTTGATTAATTTCCATTAACATCTAAATGCTGATACTCAACTTGAATGTCAGCCATTAACTTTATGAAATCTAAATATAGGTCAAATATTTCTGGTGGGAATTGAGTGTTCAAACTGAAATATGCCACATATTTCACATAGTGGATTTCAAAAACCTAGTATCAAAAAACCTGAATCTCATGGTGGCACACGCCTTTAATACCAGCACTCGGGAGGCAGAGGTAGGAGGACCACAGTGAGTTCGAGGCCACCCTGAGACTACATCTGGACCAGAGTGAGACCCTAGCTCAAAAAAAAAAAAACCTGAATGTAATATACTTTGATTTTATATTGATTATACGTTAAAATGATAATATTTGGGATCTGTTGGGTTAAAGACATTAACTTAACAGCAATTTCAGGTGCCCTTTGCTTTTTTTAAATTATATATAGTGTGTGTGTGCATGTATGTGTGCATGCATGTTTGTATATATGTGGACATGTGTGGGTGCATGTGTGTGGATGTCAGGTGTCTTTCACTATTGTTTCTCTGCCTTAGAGTCTCTCACTGAACCCGGAACTCACTGATTCAGCTGGACTATCTGGACAGCGTGCCTCAAGGATCCTCCGACTACATGGGTGCTGGTGATTAAAACCCAGCTCCTCGTGTTTGCTTAACAATCACTTTACCCACTGAGCCATCTCCCCAAACGACTCACTCCTTTGCTTTTGTTAAATGCAGCTGCTGGAAAAGCTCAAATCCCACAGAATCACACCGTGGCTCCCCTCGTATTTCTACTGGGTGGCGCCACAGTACACAGGGGTTCCAGGGCTCAGTATCGCTGGTGCCGGGGCTGCTACAGACATTGGAATGGGCTTGGTGGCATCCTTGGTTGGTGCCCATTGGCCAGTGTTCCCACTCCCATCCCCAGTTGTGACAACTGAAAATGACTCTAAGACAGTGCCAACTGTCCCCTATGGGAAGCAAAAGTTGCTGTCACCTCAACTGAGAACCATTTCCTCAGACCCTCCGCTTGGTAATCACCGTCACCCTCCCGCTGAGAAGAAAGCCAGCCTGACGTGGCCCCCTGGCCAAGGGCAGGGAACACAGGTGACGACTCCAGCACCCTCCGGCCTGGGCTACCTGCGCAAGGCACCGTCCCTGCTTACCGGCTCCCATGCCACTTGTCCCTGGAGAGGTGCAGATAGGGTCCCCCGGAAGCAGGCTCCGTGTCTGGGGTGAGGGGCTTCCCTTGGGACCCTTCAGGCAAGGCAGGCTGTTCACACAGAGCTGCCACTTCTGTGTGGGAGCCTGGGGAGACTTCAGAGGGGTCAACAGAGGGAGACCTGAGACAGGACAGTAATGCTCATTGTACTGCGTAAGCACTGCAGCCAGGCTCCTTGAGATTCACAACCCTCCTTGGGGACTGTGAAAAGCCCCCGGGTTCATGAGCCATCTTGGGAGGGGAGAGCAGCCCTCGGACATCCGGTGCTGTTTCCAGAGGACTTGGGGACGGGGCCTCCACCAAGCTCTCGTTTGAGATCATTACAAGTGACCTTCCAGCATCGTGAAGGTTCGAAGCGTTTATATGTGGCAGAAGCTCACGGGCTCTCCTTCCCAGTGCTTCAGCATGGGGAAATCCAAGCGCACCTTGGGGAGGGCAAGGACGAGGGGAGGGAAGTGGACTTGCCCTTGACTGTCGTGCAGCTGGGGAGGCAGCTCACGCAAGTTCAGAAGCTCTGTCCCACGCTGCGGTCCCTGCCGCAGTCCTGACAGGTCCCTTCCCCGGGTGACAGTGCCCTTGTGAGACAGGGCAGACCTTCCTCGTGTTTCTCGTATGCCACTTGCAAACAATGGAATGAAGGAAAGGTTTGCCAGTAGGGCCGGAGGCAAGATAATAGCAAAATCCACACGCCTCTCAGGCACCCAGCAAAGGCCAATTAGAAATGTAATGGGAAAAACATCCCCGCGCAAAAAAAATAAAAGGAGCCCACGAATAAACTTAATGAGAAATGTCCACGTCTTACATGGGAACACGATAAAACTTTACTGAAGGGTATAAAGAAAGCCTGAGCAAATAGAGCAATACATCACGCTTGAGAATGGGGAGACGTCACAATACAAAGATGTCAATTCTTTCCAAATTAAATCTATAAATTCAATGCATAGCCAATCAGATTCCTAAAGGAATTTTTATAGAAGTTGACAGGCTGATTTTAAAGCTCATCTGAAAGGGTAAACAAACAAGATAAGACAAGAACATTTTGAAGAAGAAAAATAGGATTGGAGCTGACCTACCAGACAGCAAAACAAACTATAAAGTCAGAGAAATTAAAACAAGATGGAATTGATGAATCAAAAGAACAGAACAGGGCTGGAGAGATGGCTTAGCGATTAAGATACTTGCCTGTGAAGCCTAAGGACCCAGGTTCAATTCCTCAGTACCCACGTAAGCCAGACCCACAAGGGATGCAAGCACGCAAGGTTGCACATGTACACAAGGTGGTACATGTGTCTGGAGAGCCTTTAGAGAGGCTGGAGGCTCTGCACACCAATTCTCTCTCTCTCTCATCAAAAAAAAAAAAGAAAAGAAAAGAAAAGAAAAGAAAGAGAAAAGAAAAGAAAAAAAGAAAGGTCACAGGGGCTGGAGAGATGGCTTAGCAGTTAAGGGGCTTGCCTGCAAAGCCTAAGGACTCATGTTCTACTCTCCAGGTCCCACCTAAGCCAGACACACAAGGTCACACATATGCACAAGGGGGCGCACACATCTAGAGTTCTACTGCACTGGCTGGAGGCCTAGGTGCATCAATTCTCTCTCTCTCTCTCTCTCCCTCTGTCTCTTTCTTTCTCTCTCTCACACACACACACACATTTTTTTAAAGCCAGTCTGTTGGACTTGCCTCAAAAAAAAAATAAATAAATGGAACAGAACAGGGAATGCAGATGCCAAGCTGTGGGGACAAAGGTGAGGTTGCAGGTTACAAAAGTAGCTGGGCTACTTGGTTTCCCACCAGGAACAGATGGTAAGACCCTATTGCTGAAGACTCCACAAACCTGGCCTGCAAGGCCACTGAGAAATCCTGCTGGAACTGAGCTGATAACCTCCTCCATGTAGACCAGCTGACAGAAAAGCTGGAAGAAGCCATTCTACATGTAGTTCAATGGGAGAAAGAGACATCACCAGTGAAGATACTCAACAGTGGACACTGCAAGCCTAAAATTTGGCCAGCCAGGCCAAATGAGCCAATGGATGCAAAAGTGGCACGTCTGTCATGGTGGAAACCAACTGCCCTCTAATTGGACTGGAGGCCTGCTCCATGGGAGGGAACACATCCCTGATACTGAAAACCTACAACAGGGGTAGTCATGAGCCCTAGGGGTGTAATGTCTGCTGCTGTCTGCCTAAATGTATATACTACCCTCATCAAACTGCCCAGTAAGCACTTCTCTTAATGTTCATACCCTTATATTAATGCTACTCTCACTTTTGGTAGAGAATCTTCTCTTTTCAGATGGCAGTGACCTTGGGATGACTCAGAAGGCACCATGGTGCTGGAAAGAAGTGACTGGAGGGGCTGGAGAGATGGCTTAGCGGTTAAGCGCTTGCCTGTGAAGCCTAAGGACCCCGGTTCGAGGCTTGGTTCCCCAGGTCCCACGTTAGCCAGATGCACAAGGGGGCGCACGCATCTGGAGTTCGTTTGCAGAGGCTGGAAGCCCTAGCGCACCCATTCTCTCTCTCTCCCTCTATCTGTCTTTCTCTCTGTGTCTGTCGCTCTAAATAAATAAATAAAATAAATAAATAAATAAATAAATTAAAAAAAAATAAAAAGAAGTGACTGGAGTGCTCAGAACTGCAATATCTCTATCACATCTTCCAAGGCTCAGGGTCTATTGCAGAAGAGGTGGCAGAAAGAATGTAAGAACCCAAGGAAGGGTAGGACTCCTTACAACGTGCTCCTCCAGACACAAATTTGCCTGGATATCCATGACCTCACAGTGACTAACACTACCTACACTAGACCATCATAATAGGAGGAAAAGATCATGACATCAAAATAAAAGAGAGACTGATTAAGAGGGGAAGGGGATATGATGGAGAACGAAGTTTCAAAGGGGAAAGTGGGGGAAAGGAGGGCATTACCATGGGATATTTTTTATAATCATTGAAGTTGTTAATAAAATTTTTTGAAAAAAAAAAGCAGCTGGGATAGTTCCTTTTCTCCTTTCTGAGACAAAATACCTGACAAAGTCAACTTAAGGAAGGGTTTACTTAGGCTCACACTTGGAAGGTGCAGTCCATCAAGGGGGAAAAGCCATGGTGGCTGGTCACATTCCATCCACAGTCAGGAAGCAGAGAGTGGCGGGTGCTAATGCTCAGCTCAATTTCTCCTTTTTATTCAGTTCCTGACCCCGGCCTGTGGGCGGGTGCCACCCACATTTCGTTTAAGTCTTTACCCTTTAGTTAAACCTCTCTGGGAACACCTTCACAGACGTATCAGAGGTGTGTCTCCTAGGAGATTTCAAATCTAGTCAAGGGTTAAAGAGACGACTTGGCAGTTAAAGGTTCTCAGCTATAAAGCCTGCCAGCCTGGCTTCGATTCCCTAGTATCCATGTAAGGCCCAATGCACAAAGTGGTGTATGCATCTGGAGGTAATTTAGACACTAATGCATGCTTGCTCTCTCTCTCTGGTTCTCTCTCCCTCTCTTTCTTTCTTACTCCTTCTTTCTAAGCTCTTCTTAATATTTATTTTTATTTATCTATTAGAAAGAGGGGGGGTCGTTAGCTACTGTAAATGAACTCCAAACACAGGTGTCACCATGTGCATCTTGCTTACATGGGTCCTGGGGAACTAAACCTGGATACTTAGCCTTCGCAGACAAGTGCCTTAACCACTAAGCCATCTTTCCAGCCCTCTTCCTCTCTCTTTCTTTCTCTCTGTACTCACTTGCAAATAAATAAATAAAAATGAAGAAGGCCTGGTGATTAAAGACACTTGGTTCCAAAGCCAGTCAAGCTGGCATGACAGGTCCCTGCTCCTAGGGACCCTATCTGTGCTTGTCTGTGAACCTCGACAGCACTTCAGGTCCATGGGGGAAGACTGGGTATTTAATGTGTGAACCAAAACAGCAGGAAATCATAATGGATAAGTCTGGGGTTCGGAGGTGCTTCCTGGAGCCCCAAGCCCTGAGTTCATATCTGTAAATTAACCAAAGAATTGGCAATCCAGACTAAAGAAAATGATTTTTTTTTTTTTTTTGCATTTTCAAGGTAGGGTCTCTCTGTAGCCCAGGCTGGCCTGGAATTCACTCTGTAGTCTCAGGGTGGCCTTGACCTCATGGCTATCCTCCTACCTCTGTCTCCCAAGTGCTGGGATCAAAGTCTGCACCACCACGCCCGGCTAAGAAAATGATTTTTAAAGCTCCACATTTTATTCAGAGATCACAGGGATGTGGGGAAGGGAAAGGGCTAAAGAAGGGAAGGGAAAGTGGGGAGAGGGGAGAGGGGAAATACACCACGTGGTCTAGAACCCATGTAAATGAACCTGGATCTTAGATTTAAAAAATTATGAGAAGGGACTTAAAAAAAAAAAAAGGTGTGCTTCCAAAGAGATTAAAGGTAACTATAGTATTAAAAAGTGTTGGGCTGGAGAGATAGCTTAGTGGTTAAGCACTTGCCTGTGAAGATTAAGGACCCTGGTTAAAGGCTTGATTCCCCAGAAACCATGTAAACCAGATGCACAAGGGGGCACATGCAAATGGAGTTCATTTTCAGTGGCTGGAGGCCAATGACATGCCCATTCTCTCTCTCTACCCCTTTCTCTCTCTGTCTGTTGCTCTCAAATAAATAAATAAAAATAAACCAAACAAAAAATGTTGTCGCCTTAATGGTGTATATCATTATCCCCCAAATGGAGGAGGAATCCACTCACACCAGGGCAGAGTATATGCTCAAGAGAGATCTAGTCGAGTGAAGACAGCCAAAGTTGAATCCCCCGCAATGAAGCAGGCGTTGCGAGCTGATAGGGGGGGCATGGACATGATAAAGTGCGCCATAAGACCACCAAGAGAGCCTTCCCTTGCTGCCTAGTCCAAAAACTATTTGCCTGATCGGATCCTGCTTATCTACTCAGAAAAGAAGGTAGAGGGCTGGAGTGATGGCTTAGCTGTTAAGGCGCATGCCTGTGAAGCCTAAGGACCCAGGTTTGATTCTCCAGGTCCCACATAAGCTAGATGCACAAGGTGGCGCATGCATCTGGGGTTTGATTGCAGTGGCTGGAGGCTCTGGTGTGCCCCTTCTCTCTCTCTCTCTCTCATAAATAAATATATAATAAAATATTTTCTTAAAAAAGAAAAGAAGGTAGAAAGTGTTACGCTTGTGGTTATTACTGTATCTCACAGGATACCCCAAAAGTGAATTACAGAGAGAGACAGGAATGTAGCTTTCACCACTGGTCACGTGTTTGGAGGCCTCAGAGCCAAATCCCCATTCATCGTGGGCTGAGAAAGTCTTCCTGAGCAAGGTGCACATCCAGAAAGGTAAAGAAAGAGCCAGACAGATTAGGCTAGCAAAGACTTCAATTCATCGTTATTGTCATTTTATGATGTCTTTGTGTGTGTTCTTACGTGCAGTAAGCACATGTGTACCATCGTGCATGGGTGTTGGTCGAGGGACAACTTCCGCCGGCCCTCACCTGTCCATCTCATTGGAGGCAGGGTTTCTCGTTCTGGAGTCTTCCCTCCCCCAACTCCCCGCAGTTCTTTGCTGTGCTGGCCGTGAGCTGATGAGAAATTCTCCTGTCTCCGCCTCCCATCTAGCTTTCTGAGCTTACAGAAGCCCACCAAGGCTTTTTACGTGGGGGCTGGGGATCGCGCTCTTAGGGTGCTCCAGCTTAGGCAACTAAGGCTTTATCCACTGAGCCAGACCCTCACCCTTCAAAGAAATAAATAATTTTTTTAAAGAGTGTGTGTTTATGAGCATCCCAGGGTCTCTTGCTGCTGCAAAGGAATATCAAACCTGGGTCAGTAGGCTTTGCAAACCAAGTGCCTTCCCCTGAGCCATCTCCCCAGCCCCAGAACTTAATGTTACATGGGTCCTGGGGAATCGAAACTCGGTCCTTTGGCTTCACAGGCAAACACCTTAACTGCTAAGCCATCTCTCCCGCCCTTACTTATTATTTTTTGGGGGGAGTTGATTTTTGGAGGTAGGGTCTCACTCTGGCTCAGGCTGACCTGGAATTCACTATGTAGTCTCAGGGTGGCTTCAAATTCATGGCGATCCTCCTACCTCTGCCCCCCCCCCATGTGCTGGAATTAATGGCTTGTGCCACCACACCAAGCTACCTTTTTTTAAAAAAAGATTTATTTATTTATTAGAGATAGAAAGGGAGAGAATGGGCGTGCCAGGGCCTCCAGCCACTGCAAACAAACTCCAGACGCGTGCGCCCCCTTGTGCACCCTCCTACCTCTGCTTCCCAAGTGCTGGGATTAAAGGCGTGCGCCACCACAGCTGGCATGCTGATGGTTTTGTTGGTGGTGAGAAGACAGAGACACTGCTCCACCCTGTCCTGCACCGCAGTCCACGCAGGTCCCCTAGACTTTTAAAGCTATGACTAATTAACTACTTGGCAAGCAGAGAGAGAGAGAGAGAGAGAGAGACAGAGAGAGAGAGAGAGAGAGAGAGAGAGAGAGAGAGAGAGGAGACAGAATACGTATGCCCGTGCCTCTAGCCTCTGCAAATGAACTCCACGTGCAAGCACCACTTCGTGCATCTGGCTTTATGTGGGTACTGGGGAATTGAACCCCGGGTCATCAAGCTTTGCAGACAAGTACCTTAATTGCTGAGCCATCTCTCTAGCCTCTCCCTTAAACTTTTAGGGACCTCAACTCAGGCTAACTCTAGGATTCTTCTTCTTTATTTTTTTTTTTTTTTTTGGTTTTTTTCAAGGTAGGGTTTCACTTTGGTTCAGGCTGACCTGGAATTAACTATGTAGTCTCAGGGTGGCCTCGAACTCATGGTGATCCTCCTACCTCCACCCGGCTCTAACTCTAGGATTCTTGACTTCAAGCCAGGAAAGAATTCCAGGAAGCACCCATGTGGAGACTTACCGTTAAGCACAAGGGAGAAAAGAAAGCGCTGGAAAAGAGACTGAGAGCACGCAGAAAGCCTGGCTGTGGGCTTCTCTGACAGTGTGGAGTCAGGCGCCCTGGGCTGCTACCTACAAGATTTGAGGGTCCTTCTGGACTCCATTGCTCAGTGGGTTCCTAGGGGCCCTGCCCTCCTCCATCCCTCTTCTTGTCTTTGGTAATTGAGATGATAGGGTGGTCCTGGGGCACTGCAATCAGATGAGATAAAAACCGGAGCCACCAGGCTTGCACAGGGACGCAGAGGAATGGTTTTTATAGTAAATGAGGTTTCAGGTAAAATTCCTGGAAAATTGTTGGTCTGCAGCCAGAAAGGCAAGAAAGACCTTCTTCAGAAGTTTAAACTGCTTCCCTGCTGCCAGTGAGAGGTTTCAACCAGATTCCCGGATGGGATGGGCTCCTTTTCCTTCCCACATGCCCATAATTTCCCTATCATTCTATCATGCCTGTTTTCCTGGGAGAAACCGATGTCTCCTTGAACACATTACATCTATGCAACCCATTGTGTGTCAATTATATTGGGGCTTTTTAAAAGGCTTTTTAAAAATTTTGTTTATTTTTACTTATTTGAGAGCGACAGACAGAGAGAAAGAGGCAGATACAGAGAGAGAATGGGCGCTCCAGGGCCTCCAGCCACTGCAAACGAACTCCAGAAGCCTGTGCCCCCTTGTGCATCTGGCTAACATAGGTCCTGGGGAATCGAACCTCCAACCGGCATCCTTAGGTTCTCACAGGCAAGTGCTGAACTGCTAAACCATCTCTCCAACCCGCTTTTTTTTTTTTTTAAGGTGGGCTGGAGAGATGACCCAGGTTCAATTCCCCAGTATCCACGTAGGCAAGATGCACAAGGTGGCCCATGTGTCTGGAGTTTGTTTGCAGTGGCTGGAGACCCTGGCGTGCCCATGAGCATTCTCTCTCTCAAATAAATAAACGAAAACAAAACATTCTTTTTTTAAAGGCAGGTAGGGTTGCAGGGATGGCTTAGCAGTTAAGGCATATGCCTGCAAAGCCAAAGGACCCAAGTTCGATTCCCCAGGACCCACGTTAGCCAGATGCACAAGGGGGCACACGAGTCTGGAGTTCGTTTGCAGTGGCTGGAGGCCCTGGGGTGCCCATTCTCATTCTCTCTCTCCCTCCCTCTTTCTCTGTCAAATAAGTAAATATAAAAATAAAATGTTTTTTAAAGAGTCAGGCAGTCTTGGGCCCAGAGGCCCCCAGCTGGTAGGCGCGGGGCACTGGAGCCATGCTTGCATGGAGGAGTGCTCGGAAAGCTCTGGAAGGGCTCAGAGCGAGGTCCACACGTTAATCATTACCTGGAGGCGGCCCGATCGCGGCCCCGCCCCGGGGTGGTCACCCGCGCGCCAGGCAGCGTTCGCCCTCTGCGCCGCCACCTGCTGCCCGCGCCCGGACATGGTGAGCCCAGGGGTCCCGGCGCCAGCGTGGGCGGGAAGAGGGGCGCGGGGCAGTGGCAGGGGAGAGCTGGGCCAGGGTCTCTGAGCTCCCTGCCCGAAGGAGGGGCCCCCCTTGACGCCTGCGGAGCCGCTGGGGCTCGGAGAGGGGCGGTGGCCGACAGGCCTGGCCACACTGGAGCCCCCGCCTGTCCCCAGACGCCGGGCCCTGGCTCGCTCGCGCGCTGGGGCGGGGCTGGCGTTCGTCTTCCTGGTCCCGGCTTCTCCCAGCGTCTTTGGGGTGCGGGATGTGGCGGGGCTCCGTCCTTTCTGCACCCTCCTTGCTGTCCCTACCCCCCCCCCGCCCGCACCCCCCGTCCCCCGCGCCCAGACGGGAGTTCTGTGCCCGGCCATGGATGGGGTTGTGGTGTTTCTATAGCATCCCTCTGCCAGGTTGAGTTGACCTGGGCTCTGAGGTGCCACAGGGCCTTAGCAAAACCTGTGCACCCTGGAGCCGCTAGACCTGGCGTTTTGGCAGCTGTGGCCTGGGCAGAAGCCCCAGAAAAGACTGGGTAGGTCTGGGTAATCAGTAATCCCTCCGAGCGCACTGCCAGAGATTGGCAAGCACTTCCCTTCCGGGGCACTAGAAAATTCAAAGAAAAAGAGGAGCCACTCCTGCCATGAGCTCACCTGTGCCCACCACCCCTTTCTGGACCAAGAAAATAAGCAGTGGGTTTGGTGCCTTGGCTGACAAAACGTCTGGTTGCCTGGATACATGGTCAGAGCTTATCAGCCACCGGAATGGGCCAGCTCCGGAGGAAAGAGCTCGCTGATTGCCTTCTGAGCGGCCGCCCACCGAGGCGGAGGAAGCACGAGATCTTTCTAACCCCCCACCCCCACCCCGCGTGCTGGTCCTGTGCCCATCACGGCCCCCTGGCCTGGCCCCAGGAAGTGGTTTTAAGATGCAGGTGACATTTGCTTTACAACCACAGCGTCAAGTATTCAGCTGGTACCTCACGATCTCAGTAGAGAACTCTCCACCCTTTACCCACGAAGCCATGAGAGGCCAAGCCAGGATTTGAACCAGTCTTGCCAACTGAACCCAGGACAGACGGTCTGTTGGCTGCTTACAACACTCCTCCCACGGCCTCCATTCATTTTCCGTTTGCAACTCTGTCCCCGAGTGGCTGTTTTATAACAGTTCCTGGGGGTCCTTAAAGTCCTAACCCAGAACTCCCTTGGATTAGAGCTGAACCCTTTCTCCTGCATCTTTTCTGAGAGTCCATTCCTCACCTGATAGCCTGGTGTGTGTGTGTGTGTGTGTGTGTGTGTGTGTGTGTGTGTGACTCAGGGCTGCCCTGTGGGACCCTTTGCACAACGGGCCAATGGGATGGGGCCCTGGGCATGCCAGGTGCTCATAAACAGGTGTCTTCTGCTTAAGGGTGGCATCTTTAGCCCAGGTTTCCTGAGCTTCCAGAAGACAGCACACTGAAGCAGGCCTGGCAGCTAGGCGCTGAGTGGGGCACGATGGAGGGCACAGACAGCAGTGCGCGAGGCTGTCAACTGCAAGGTGACCTGGAATGTGTTTGATGCGCTGGTTTCTCCAGAGCCCCGGGGCTGCGAAGACCACGCAGCAAACCTGCCTGGGGGGGCGCGTGTGAGGGAGCGGGGAACCTCGCAGCCCCTCTGCCTAGGCTCCGGGCTCCTCTTGAGTGCACTTGAAAGTTCCAATAGGCGCACTGGGGAAGGGGAGGGGCATGCAAAGAAGGGAAGCTGCCAGCTGGGATGCCCTTCCTGCAAGGGGCTGGGTTCTGACCTTGCCCCTCATTAAAACGGTGGGCCTTTGACAACTTCTACCGTGTATAATGTATTTGGATCACGTTCACGTACCAGCCTGTCTTATCTCCTTCCTACTCTCCTGTTTGTGGCCCAAGGTTGCATGGGCCAAAGCTCTTCTGGAAGGAGCAGGGTCTCATGAGCCCCCAGGGTGGATTGTGTGCGTGTGTGTGTGCATGTGTGTGTGTGTATGCGCGCATGCACGTGCACACATGTGGTGGGGGGGCACATGCGTGTGTGTGGAGGCCAGAATGTCTTCTTAAGTTGTGCTCCACCTTATTTTATTTTTTTTTTCGAGGTAAGATCTCACTCTAGCTCAGGCTGACCTGGAATTCACTCTGTATTCTCAGGGTGGCCTCGAACTCATGGTGACCCTCCTACCTCTGCCTCCAAGGGCTGGGATTAAAGGCGTGCGCCACCACTCCCAGCCCCACTTTGTTTTTGTGAGATGTCATCTCTCATCCAACCCAGAGCTTTATTAGCTGGCCAACAAGTTCCAAGGACCTCCTGTCTCTGCTTCCTCGTGCTGGGATTACAGGCACATGCCACCATGCCTTTTTGTTTTGTTTTTTCTTTTCTTTTTCTTACACACATGCATGTGTGTGGGCATATCCAGAGGCCGGACAATGGTGGCTGGCCCCTCTGTCACTCATCTATGTCTTCCCATGAGATGGAGTGTATCACTGGTTCTAGAGCTTGCAGTTTTTCATGAGCCCCTGTGATTCTCTTGCGTCCGCTCTCACCAGACTGAAGTTACAGATGCGCATGGCCATGTAGGAGGGAGGGAGGGAGGGAATCGGGCCCCTGCAGACCCTGGTGTTTACAGGGGAAGCACTCTAGCTGGCCGAGCTCTCTCTCTGCCCGTTCCGGCTTTAGTGAGTGCTGGGGATTGAACTCAGGCCCTCATGCTTGCTCAGCGAACACTCTACCGACTGAGCCATCTTCCCAGCCCCCAGTGGGGTGGATCACGTGAGGCTTTGGAGGCCAGGGTCGGGAGAAGTGTGCTTGTCCGGATGGTACTTCCTTTGGTAATGTTTGTCTCTGAGGTTGGTAGCAAATCCGGGACTCAAGAGCCTCAGTGGGCCAGCCTAGGCCCCACCGCCTGCAGGACACTTCGCTGAAGGCCTTGCTGTCTGTCCTCAGCAGGTCACTTCTGTCCACAGCACACTGCAGAAGCCCCCCCCCCCCGGTCCCCCCTCACACACACCATCCACCACCTACCGAGGTCTGGAGTGTGTGCTTGATATCAAGAGATGCCCTCAGGCCTCGGTTTTCCCCTCTCCTAGGCTGGCAAAGCACACAGGCTGAGTGCCGAGGAGCGGGACCAGCTGCTGCCCAACCTGAGGGCCGTGGGGTGGAATGAGCTGGAAGGCCGAGATGCCATCTTCAAGCAGTTCCATTTCAAAGACTTCAACAGGGTACGTCAAGGGGACTAACGGGGCAGTGCTCCAGGCGTGTCCTTTTAGCTATGACTGGAGGCCGCTCTGATTCAATCTATGTGGCACGGTGCCCACGGGGAAATCCATGTTCCAAAATGCCGTGCAAAGAAACTCTCAAAGAGCGCAGAGGAGGAAGACAGGCCTCGGCCTCTGCCACCCGGGGCCCTTCTGTCAGCAGAGGGCTCTGATAGCAAACACTTGCTCATGGAAGACTTTCAAGTAGACAGCAAGGCCGGCCGATACTCTGAGCTCCGGTGGTCTCTGCACCATGTTAGTGACGCGACTGTCCCACACTAGGGAGGCTGAGGCGGGAGGACGGAGAGCTGGAGGCCATGGTTGGGGAGACGGCTCAGTGAAGAAAGTGGTTTCTGTGCAAGCGTGGAGCCTGAGAACTCACACAAGCATGCTGGCTGTGGTGGTGCACGTGGGATTCCTGCACTGGGGAGGCAGAGACCGGGATCCCTGCATGTCACTGGCCAGCCAGTCTAGCTGAATTGGTGAGCGCCCGGCTCAACCAGAGACCTTGTCTCAAACAGTAAGGTGGACAGTGATTGAGACCCCCAGCGGTAAGCAAGCACACATGTACACATACCAGCACACTTGTGTGCCCATGTGCATGTGAACACACATGTGCATATGCATGTACTGTATAACACACACACACACCAAAAACGAGAGGCAGGCCGGCCTGAGCTACACAGACAATCTCACCTCAAAAATTAAGTCAGGGGCTGGAGAGATGGCTTAGCGGTTAAGTGCTTGCCTGTGAAGCCTAAGGACCCCGGTTCGAGGCTCGACTCCCCAGGACCCACATTAGCCAGATGCACAAGGGGGTGCAAGCGTCTGGAGTCCGTTTGCACTGGCTGGAGGCCCTGGCGTGCCCATTCTCTCTCTATCTACCTCTTTCTCGCTCTGTCTGTCACTCTCAAATAAATAAATAAAAATAACAACAACAAAAAAAAAATAAGACAGGCTAGGCGTGATGACGCATGCCTTTAATCCAAGCATTTGGGAGGCAGAGGTAAGAGGATCCCTGTGAGTTCAAGGCCACCCTGAGACTACATAGTGAATTCCAGGTCAGCCTGGGCTATAGTGAGACCCTACCTCAAAAATAAAATAATAAAATAAAATATAAAATAAGGGCTGGAGAGATGATGGCTTAGTGGTTAAGGAGATTGCCTGCAAAGCCAAAGGACCTAGGTTCAACTCCCCAGGACCCACGTAAGCCAGATGCACAAGGGGGCGCATGGATCTGGAGCTATGTTTGCAATGGCTAGAGGCCCTGGTGCGCCCATTCTCTGTGTCTCTGTCTCTTTCCCTCTCTCAAATACAAAAATATAAAAATATAAAATAAAATGGACATGGATGCATATGCCTTTAATCTTGGCACTTGGGGAGGCTGAGGTAGGAGGATTGCTGTGAGTTCAAGGCTAGCCTGAAACTACATAATGAATTCCAGGTCAGCCTGGGCTAGAGGCCCTGGAGCACCTATTTTTTCACTCTCATAAATAAATGTTTTTCAAAAATTCTAAATGCTGGCACTGTCCAGAAAAACCTTTTTAAAAAAATTCTTCCTAAACTGGTCATGGTAGTGCATCCCTTTAATCCCAGCACTCAGGAGGCAGAGATAGGAGGATCACTGAGTTCAGGACCAGGCTGGGACTAGAGTGAGACCCCACCTTGAAAAAAAAATAAAACATTCTTCCTGCTGTGGCGACAACCTCCAGACCCAAGCCTCAGAACCAGGGGCAAGATATTCCATGGAGATTGACTACTTCCAGATGTCCCTGGAGGAGGCTAGGCGACCCTCCTGCACGTAAGCCATACGTGGAGTGACAAGGTGCCCGACGTCCCTCTCTGAGCCTAACCTTCATCTTCCTTGACTCACCCAGGCTTTTGGCTTCATGACGAGAGTGGCGCTGCAGGCTGAGAAGTTGGACCACCACCCTGAGTGGTTCAACGTGTACAACAAGGTGAGCAAGGCCGTCCCTCTGCTGTGCGCTGCCCCCATCCACCCCTTGTCCACTGCTGAGAGGCCCAGTTCTTGCCCCAAGGCTCTCCCTTGGACCCGACTGTGGGCCCGTCTCAACCCACAAGCTGATGCCCACGCCTTCCTAGGGCCCCACACAACGGCCATCTCACGACAAACGCAGCGCCAATCGAGGCGTTTTGAGGTACTTGTGGTTACAGTAGATATTGCAAGGGCGAAACAAGGAGTGAAGCAGTGGGAATGGAGGCGCTCTTAGTGCTAGCGGCTCTCGTGGCCTGGGTCTCTGGAGGGACAGAGAACGGGACAGTGACCAAGCTAAGCTCAGAACACTGGCACACGGCAAACAGACCCAACGGGCTCCCTAAGGAGTTCAGTCACTGCCTGAGAGCCCCGTGTCCAGAGAGTGCTCTGCTGGACCAGGCTGTGAGGAAATGGGTGTGCTTAGGAATGTCCCTTTTGCTTACTCTGACATCTAGCTGGTAACTTTTTTTTTTTTTTTTGGTTTTTCGAAGTAGGGTCTCACTCTGGCTCAGGCTGACCTGGAAATCACTATGTAGTCTCAGGGTGGCCTCGAACTCATGGTGATCCTCCTACCTCTGCCTCCCGAGTGCTGGGATTAAAGGCGTGCACCACCACACTCGGCTATAGCTGGTAACTTTTTATCCTGCAAGTGTATTCATCATCATTTCTGGGGGAAAAGAATGATGTAAAAACTAGCTTTGCACAGTTGTATCAAGAAAGTGGTATCCCAGTGTGGTGGTGCACACCTTTAATCCCAGCACTGGCAGAGGTAGGAGGATCACCATGAGTTCGAGGCCACCCTGAGACTACACAGTAAATTCTAGGTCAGCCTGGGCTAGAGCGAGACCCTAGCTCAAAAAAAAAAAAAAAAAAAATTAAAAAAAAATTTTTTTAAATAAGTAGTTCCAGGGCTGGAGATCTGGCTTAGCAGTTAAGGTGCTTGCCTGCAAAGCCAAAGGACCCAGGTTCGATTTCCCCAGTACCCACGTAAAGTCTGATGCACAAAGTGCATGTATCCGGAGTTTATTTGCAGTGGCTAGAGGCTCTGGTGTGCCCATTCTCTGTAATAAATATATAAAATATTTTCTAAAAAAAAGAAAATGGTTTCGGGGTTGGGGAGATGGTTCAGTGTTTAAAGACACTTGTGAGCTGAGAGTCAGAGTTCAAGTCCCCACACCCACACAGAGCCAGACGCAAGGTGGGGCACGTGCTTGTGATCCCAGCGTGCTTACGACAATGGAAGGCAGAACAAATTCTCTAGCTCGCAGGCCAGTTAGATTGGTTAGTTCCTGTACACACACACACACACACACACACACACACACACGCACGCACGCACGCATGCACACAGGCACATGCAGTTCCCAGGGTGGATGGCAATGACAAGCTACTATCACCAATATAAGTAGCAGTGACCAACTACTGTCCCCAGGAATGACAAGTGACCGGCTGCTATCCCCAGGAGAGATGGCAGTGACCAGCTACCATCCCTAGAATACATGCTCGTGACTATTCTGGCTACTGGCCACTATCCCCAGGACACATGATATTGATCGGCTATCACCCCCACGCCTAGATACCTGTCAGTGCCCGGCTGCTGCTCCCAGGATACATGCCAGTGCCCGGCTGAAGGATGGGTGACGGCTGCTCCCCCCTCCATCAGTCTGTGACTCCTGATCTTGAGTGGAGTGGGCTTGGCCACTGATGCTGGTTTCATGTCTGCAGGTCCAGATCACCCTGAGCACCCATGAGTGCGCAGGCCTCTCAGAACGGGACATAAACCTGGCCAGCTTCATCGAGCAAGTAGCCGTGTCCATGACATAGACCCTGCTCGGCTCTGCATGCCCAGGAAGGTGGTGTGTGGGGGGGGGATTGAATGGGAACCTTGGGAGGGAAGAGGGAGCCCCTGGACCTACACTCTTATAGCAAGCAGCTGCCACAGTGGTGGATTCACATCGCTGTGCAGGAAGATGCCAGCTTCCCTGCCAACACCAACAGTGACCTTGACCGGCAAGCACCCTACTCCTTGAGGCTGTTGTCACTGATTTGAATAAGCTCTCCCTGTCTGTGCAACCCCCCAGCAACAGTAATGCCCCTCCTAAGCTTTCTCCATTTTCCAAAAAGCTGATAGTGGGAAATAAAAGTCCTCAGACCCTCTCTCTCTTTCTCTGTCTAATAAATAAATAAAAATCAAATATTTTTTAAAATTAAAAAAAAAGATGGGCTGGAGGGACTGCTTATTAGTTAAGGCATTTGCCTGCAAAGCCAAAGGACCCAGGTTCGAGTCCCCAGAACCCACATCAGCCAGATGCACAAGGAGGCACACGTCTGGAGCTCGTTTGCAGTGGCTGGAGGCCCTGGTGCACCCATTTTCTCCCCTTCTCTAATAAATAAACAAATAAAAATATTTTAAAATTTTTCAAAAAAAAAAGTCCTCAGACCTCAGGACCTAAGGCAAACCCTACCGTTACAGAAACGTGCACACTTTTATGCCTCCAAACACACGCTTGTATCATTTGACCTGTAGAACATTCTTTACAAGTCAAGCCAAACTAGGCCATTTACTTATTTATTTGTAAATAGGTTCTGGGAAGGCACGCAGGGCTTCACACATGGTAGGAAACCAAGTGCTCTAAGTGAGCCCCACCTCCAGCTACAGTGCATTTAAGAACTCGCGCCTGTAATCCCAGCACTCAGGAGGCTAAGACAGGAGGATCACCAGGAGTCAGGACAAACTGGGATACGGAGTGAGCTCTGGATCATACTGGGATAGTAGGAGCCCTTGACTCAAAAGCATTTAAATAGAAGCATTTACTTTGTGCAACCGGAAAATTTCAAGGTACTGGGGTAGGATGGAGGGAGCCCTCGGGTTCCTCACCATAGGGAATCAGCTGTTGTAGTCCCCTCTCACTGCCCAGACAGAAGCCCTGACCAAAAGCAGCCTACAGGAGGAAAGAGTCCATCTCAGCTCAGTCTTACCGGAAGCTTCGTCAGGGCAGAGAAAGCGCGACAAGCCTGCGCAGCAAGCCTGGGCCTCGTCTTCACATTAATGGGAAGGCATCTGAATGAGCTTAGCTAGCAAGCTGGATTAATAACCTTCAAGATTCACCCCCCTCCCCCCAGTGACACTCTTGCAAAGGCTCTACCTTCTAAAGGCTCCAGCTCAAGACCAAGAATGCAATATAATCACAGTCCCTGAGGCTACCATGGGGGACATTTTATGTTCAAACCAACACAAAAAACATTAGCACTAGACAGGATGAAGTCAACTGAGGTTTACGGCAGGGTAAGAAATTGGTTCAGGGAAACAGGTGATTAATGGTGACAAGGGGAGATGTGTGTAAGGGACAGGCGGGTGGCTGAGGGGCAGCGTGACACCAGGGACATGGGAACCTCCACCTGGAAAGGTCCGAGACGACGTTTTCCCCTTCCTGTGTCCCAGCTACTTTTCCATCAGCTTGGCTGACATCTGGTCACACATTATTGTAGGTGCATCAGGGAGGGGGTTTCTGGAGGAGATTGGCACCTGCCTTGGTGTCTGGTAAAGCGGACTCTCTTCCTGGGTGGGGGCCTCGGTCAGTGAGTGGAAGGGCTGCGCCCCCACCGCGTGGAGAATGTGTGTCTTGGCTCTCCTAAGGCTCCAGCTGGCCCGCTCGCGCCTCCCGTATCCCAAGCAGCCACCTTCTCACCCGAAGCGTGTGCATGTTGGTTCTCTCCCCAGAACGGTCTGACACACAGAACAGCAGAGGGGAAGTTCCAGGTTGGTGGCTTTTACCACTGGAGCAGTTAAGACCAATCTGCGTGGCTTAGGCCCCTGTCCTGAAACTCTCCTGGACAGGGTGTGCCAGGATAGAAGACAGAGGGCCAGGGTCACGCTCACCTTCACCCCAGCGTGTATGCCACATAACCCCTAACTCACAGCACTACCCAGTGAGCCTGGGTCAGTCAATCTTCCCGGGGCTGAAGAGGCCAAGGCTGAGAGATAAGCACACTGTCATCAGAGCCGGTGGTTTCTACCCAGCCTACACTGTCACGAGGACACCGTCACAGAGGGCAGCGTCTCCACAGAGCCTCGTGTCCAGACCAGCCAGGCTCAGACAGTGAGCTCCCCGCCCCACTTCTGACTTAATGCTTCTGAGGGTAGCAGGACCTGATGACCAAGGCCTGGGAGACACCGTCCATGCTGCCCCTCACTTCCTGTTCTTCCATCAGTGTGGATCAAGGCTTGAAAATGCCAACCTAGGCGACACCCCACAAAACAAAAGATACAGGCAACACCTTTCCTGAGCTGCCCAAGAAGCGCAGGCAAACGAGCGGGACTGCTCGGGCCTGTTGTCACTAAGGTCAGGGCCGCGCGCATATCCACCTCCAGGGGGCAACCTCTCACCAGTAGCCCATTCAGGATCCAAGTGTGATCCCTGCACAAATGAATGCAGCCATCCACAGCAATTAGGATTTGGAATATTTTAATTGATTTTTACGAGTTACTGCTGCAGTTAGAAAGAGGGTCCGGAGACAGGGGTGGGTTTGAGAAGACAAGGTTTAAAAGAAGCAAGTACCATTTTCCAAATATAAAGCAGGAAGTATTAAGGTGACATGGCAGTGGATTCACAGGACTACTCGCTTCTAACGCAGGAAGAGACAGTGTGGTGTGCGCAGAAGCCAACGTGGCATCTGCCAGTCACATGATACCATGAAGTCACTCTACCCACCTGCCGCAGACAAGGGATTGCATGCGCACACACAAATACACACAAAATGACTACAAAAAACGTTAAGTCACAGCAGGGTTCTTGATCATACACTGAAGAGGTTACAGTAAGTAGGTCCCTTTGGAAAACACCATCACCCAGCACCAACGCTGTCACAGCACAGGGCAGCAGTGGCTCAGGGTCTGGTCCTAGATGTGCTTCTTCGTTTTAGCAGCTGGCAAGCCAGTAGTGTCCACTGGATGACTCCAGGTCCTCCACAGTGGCACACTGGACCTGCAGACACAGGCTCACGGCAGCTACTCTCCTGAGCCTGCTGGCTCAACACCTGGGAGCAGTGTGTGAGTTCCAGAACTCACCCCCAAACAACAAGCACTTCTGAACCCCACAAGGACTACAGAGCAAGCAGGAAGGAAGAGTGGACGCCCACACGTGTAGTCCCCAAACCACCCTGCAGTGACATGGCCAGCTAGTCACAGTAAAGGGGTGAGAAGGGTGGTGCTGAACAACACTTCCCAGGAGTTGGAGGAAAACCCTGGTGTTTGGGCTCTGGCAGCCATGGCTGGAAGGCAGCAGTCTAAGAGGTGGAACATTCAGGAGTCCCTGAGAATGGGAGGGCAAAGCTCCTCCTGATTTATCCAAAGTTTTCTCCTACCCAGACAGACTGGTCTGCTGCCCCGGGGAACTGGGCTGGGAATGAGCTCAGTGCTCACTGCGGGGAAGAAAGGCACAGGGCGTGACATCCCAAGAGCAGGACAATGTCATCCTAGGTCTGGGTCCCCAAAGGGAGAAGGGAGGAAGTGGGCACAGGATTGGCACTGCCTGTGTCACCCCCAAGCCCTGATCACTGCTGCCACCACGCTTCCCCAGGCCGAGGTGCCCCTTGACCCTCGCTGCTCCCTCTTGGCAAAGGCTGAGGCATGCTTGGTACCTGAGGCTGACTGCCATCGTACCTTTGAAGCTGAAGGCAGGAAGAGCACACCAAGACAGAGAAGGTCACTGACCCTCTTCACAACCACTAAGGGAAGTCAAGGCCACATGCTGGCTTAAGGCATTGGGGAGGAAAGGACCACCACCCACATCTGTACCTCTGCTGACATTCAAGAAAGCACAAGGAAAAGTCTGGGTTCTGCTCACCTCCCTAGACAGGGCGCAACTGTGCTCTGGCCATGGCCACTTAGGAGAGGTAGCATCACGCCATAAAGCTGCAGATTCTCTGGAGAGCAGGTTCTCTCCCTGCTCCACGGAAGCAGGACAATCCAGTGGGAGGACCGCCAACAAGCGCGTCCAGTGACGCGGCCACCTCGGGCAAGCAGGGCAGAGGACGAGAGCACCGGAGCCCTGCCGGGGGAGACGCTCCAGGCCTGCACGACAGGGGCCAAGGGCCTGGCCAACCTGCGTCCCAGAAGTAAGACAAGCTGCCGGGACCATGCTGAGAGAGAGCAGCAGCTTACTCTAACGCAGGGGCTGAGACAGCCTCCCCCTTAGGATGCTTTTAACACCCACCCGGGACACATGTCACATCACTGCCTCCCACCAGGCAGCCCCATCACCTGCCTGCAGTGGCAAAGATGCCCTCTTGCTATCTCATCCTTTCGGGACAGGTCAGAACTGCCACACATTGATAAGTGAAGATGAAGGCTAAAGCAGTTAAGAGGGGGAAATGGTTCAAACAGTTCCTAGGGGAACATTCACAATGGGGAAAGCTTCATTATTCAATGGACTCCTCCAGGGTGTCAAATTAAAAGCCCCAAAGGTGCCAACGGAGGAGCAGGAGCCGAGGCTGAGGCTGCTGCACGGTCTCTGACTGTGCTCTAAGGAGCAGGGCCAGGTGTCAAGGTGTGTGCGGCCTGTTCTTAAGTCCCAGACTCTTCTGCAGGCCACAGGTCCAGTGGAAGTAGCGAGAGCCCCAGCTCAGCGGGGTCTAGGCGACCCGTTCATCTGGCCTCCGGGGCTCACGGGGTCGGTGCTGTACAGGTTCTCCAGGAAGACCGAGGATATTTCTGCAACCAGGTTCCTGTCCACGGACGCCTGGGCCATGCCGTAGATGGCACCCTGCAATCCCACCAAGGACACACTGTTAGTGCTCAGGGTGCAGGAGCTCTCCATGAGCACCCACCTGGCCCTGCCAGCCCCAGGCACCCTTCCCTCGCAACAGCAGTGGGCACTGTACACTGCTCACGGGCCCTTCCTGGCCTCTAGGTAAAAGAGCTATTCTACAGGATTTTCTGCTTGAAAAAAAAAATTCCGGAGAAAACATCTTTCCCTTTCCTGTGTTAACATTTTCTTTCCTTTCTTTCTTCATTTATTCTGAGGCAAGCCCAAAAGACTGCCTCCCCCTTTTTTAATGAGGGAGAGAATGGCGGGGGGGGGGATAACTGGCACACCAGGGCCGCTAGCCACTGCAATCACGCTCCAGACACGTGTGTCACTTCATGCACTTGTGTCACCTTGTGCGTCTGGCTTATGTGGGACCTAGTAAGTCACTTTAATCCCAGCACTCAGGATGCAAAGGTAGGATGATTGCAGTGAGTTCGAGGCCACCCTGCGACTCCAGGTCAGCCTGGACTAGAGTGAGACCCTAACTTGAAAAACCAAAAAAAAAAAAAAAGAAAGAAAGAAAGAAAAGCTAAACAGGGTTCCTCAGGCTTCACTGGCAAGCACCTTAACCACTAAGCCATTTCTCCAGCCCTCTTTCTTTTTTATTTATTTGCAAGTAGAGAGAGGAGAGAGTCAGAGCACACCAGGGCCTCTAGCCACTACAAACTCCAGATGCATGTGCCACTACATCTGGCTTTACATGGGTACTGGGGAATCGAACCTGGGTTATTGGGCTTTGCAGGCAAGTGCCCTAACTGCTAAGCCATCTCTCCAGCCCCAAAATGTTCTTCTCCAACAGAAATGAGCAAGAATGCTTTGGCGCGTGTCCTGGGAGGCTCCTGATGCGCGTGAGGGCTGGAGAGCAGCGGCAACAGAAGTGACGAGGAGAGAAACTGTGCAGAGCCGGAGCAGCCGACCCCCAGCTCCAGACACTTTCAAAGACTGTTCATGCCCCTAGGTTCCCCGGGGGAGAGTCCCCGTGTCCTTACCATGCCCGTGGTCTTTGCTTTAGGATTCTTCATGATCTGGGTGACAGATTCCCGGATGTCCTTTAGGAAGTGAATCGCCACTCGCTTCCGGGTGTGTACTAGCGTGATGCAGAAATGAATACTGTGGGAGAAAAGTGTGTGTGAGAGAGATGGGCCTGACCCAAGAAGACACCCCTCAACAGGGGCCTGTACTGCCTCCACACACTGCTGTGTGGTCCTCAGTCCTGGCACTGTGCCGACAGGCATGGCTGGTGCCTGGGCTTCTCAACCATGTGAAGAGAAAGATCAGAGCACGCTGTTCCATCCACGCAGCCATCAAAAACTGTCGCTAGTGAGTCCTTCAACCACATGGCCTACGGGGGAATGCTGTCATCTTCCTGGATAAGCTCACCTACCTACTAAGGGCTGGGGTCTTGAGGGACTTCCAGACCCAGAAGAAGCCCTGCCTCTCCCTGGGGGAGGAGGGCAGATGGCGCTGTGAGGAGGGCAGAGGAGAGCCTGGCAGGGTGAGCAATGACAGCGCCCTGTGGCGGCGTGAGTGCGCAGGGACAGGGAGCACTCTGAAGTGCAGGACTTGACAGGACAAGGGCACTCAAGAGCGGGGGTGCTCAGCGGTCAGCGCCCCGAGAGGATCTCGAGCCGCACGTTACGCAGGGGGGTGCTCAGCGGTCAGCGCCCCGAGAGGGTCCCGAGCCGCACGTTACGCAGGGGGGTGCTCAGCGGTCAGCGCCCCGAGAGGGTCCCGAGCCGCACGTTACGCAGGCGACAAGCGTCTTCTAGCAACAATCTGACGGCTGCGGCACAGATCAGAGTACAGAGGTTGGAGAGAGGGAAGGGCAACCTTGCAAGTGACAGAAGGTCACCACCAGGCTCCAGTGCACCCTAAAGCTAGCAGCCAGCTCTGCTTGTCCTCGTGTCAAGGTGCACGGGAAGGCAAAGCCCGAAGAGGCAGCTGTGCAGCAGCGCTGGGCCCAAGCTCGACCTGGCGCCGCGGTCACCTTGCTACTCAGCCCCTCAGGCGGAGCAGAGGGAGGGACGGAGGCTTCTTCACACATACCTGCGCGGGAACTGCAAGAGGTTAAAATTCCACCCCTTAGCAGACATCATGTTAGAGAGTCGGTAGATGTCAAAATCATGCGAGCCCAGAGCAATAACTGACAACTGGGGATCCCCAAAAATGAAGATGCCTTTGATGTTTTCCAGCCTGGAATGAAACCAACAAAAGGACATTCGGTCACATGCCATCATCTCCTTGTCTGCAGTTTTCCTTGGAACAATCTGCTCTCCCGGGGCTTTTAGAATCTTGCCTTCAACATTACGGAGGCGAGGTTGGGATCTGCGTCTCTTATGGAGCTCAGGAGTCCCAGCCAGGACATTAGAAATGTTCCAGACCCCCTCCAAAGCCACCAGCCTCTGCTGCTCTACCCACCCCAAGTCGCAGCACAGAAGGGAGGTGCCCCTCCCAGCAGCACTATCTCACGAGGTGCTGGTCCCCCCAGTCTCAGAGGAAGGACAAACGGGCTAGGACGAGAGGTGAGCCACAGGCAGCTGAAACCTCACACCGGCGAAGAGCGAGGGCAAGACGAGGGACGAGGCGCAAGGGCTCCGCACACATACTCGGACTTGAGGAAGCGAGCAGTTTTGATGATCTGTTTGGTAGCTTCAACATAGCCGTTCTCACCGAAGTACATCAGAGTGGCCCAACAGGCCGCAATGATGCCACCAGGCCGCGAGCCCGCCATGGTTGGGGACGCATAGATGCCACCCTGCCAATCCGCGCCAATGAAGAACTGGTAGTTCCTGTACTTCTTGTCGCAGTATAGCAGCACGGACGAGCCTTTGGGGGCGTAGCCGTACTGGGGAAGAAGCAGAGGGTGAGGGCGCGGCCTGCCTGCGGGAACGCCTGCTCGCTCACGTGTCTCCGCCCACCTGCCAGTGCCGAAAGGGCTGAGGGGTGGAGCTCAGGCTCTGTCAGGGGTAAGGAATTTGAGACACGGTTTACTCCTTCTCATGCTTAGTCTATGGTTTTCCCTACTCAAAAATGTTTTTGTTTGTTTGTTTAAGCCCAGCATTAGTGAGGCTGAGGCAGGAGGATCAGTGTGAATTTGAGGCCAGCCTGAAACTACATAGTAAATTCCAAGTCAGCCTGGGCTACAGCAATGCCTTACCTCAAAAAAAAAAGTTTTGTTTTCCCCTGGGAAAGTCAGGAGTAGGTATACACCTGTAATTCCAGTATTCAGAAGGATTAGGAATTCAATGCTATCCTGGGCTACATAGCAAGTTCAAGGCCAGCCTAGGCTACATGAGAGCTGTCTTACAGAGAAGAATACTTGGGGACAGCATGCCAGAATGAGAGCAACTTCGGGTGAAGACCAGGGACGAATGAAACCCCCGTTACTTGGGAAGCTGAAGCTCCCCCCTCTCGGCTCGCCCCGCACTGCAGCACGCGCCGGTGCTCCACAAGCAGAGACCGCTCTCCAGCTTGAGGACGAGCTGTGCGCCTGTCTCCCCGAGAACTGCGGCCCCCAGCTAACGCTTCCCGAAGCTACCCCAAAAAGAACTTCAGCCCAAGACCCACATCTGGGTGGTAGGGCAAAACAGATTCCGACTGAAAACTGATTGCACTGTTTAGTCTGAGAAACAGGTTTTCACTCTGCTCCAGATCTGGGGTGTAACATTCTGGCTTCTGTGGGCCACACTGAAGGCAGTCGTCTACAACAAGCTCTGAAAACAAGGTACACATTCCTGGGGCTGTCAAGACTCCCATCCATACCTGGATATATTTTCAAAGAGTTGCCAAATGGGGCTGGAGAGATGGCTTAGCAGTTAAGGCATTTGCCTGCAAAGCCAAAGGACCCAGGACCCACAAGGTGGCGCATGTGTCTGGAGTTCATTTGCGATGGCTAGGGGCCCTGGTGCACCCAATCTCTCCCTCCCTCTCTCTCTCTCTCTCTCTCTCTCTGCCTCTCTCAAAAAAAAAAAAAAAGTTGCCAAATGATTTCATATGAGCCTCCCAAGGGCAGCAGGTACAGACTGCTCTGAAAAACACATGAGTGTCCATTTCCCAAAGGAGTTGGTCCTCGGCACTGGCACTCGGGCAAGTAGCCCGGCTACACAGGAGCTGCGGCACCAATAGCCAAGCACCGACCCTCACCCCTGCTTCCTCCCTCTCCAGTAACCTCAAGGCTCCTGGGACCTTTGGCACAGGGGCCCAGATTACACACCACCAGGTTGACAGGAAAATTTTCTTAGCCAGTACAAGGCAAAGCTGAAAGATTTAATTTCATAGTTGTTTATCCCTCCCACCACCATTACCCACCTGAAGGCTGAGAACAATGAGCCAGAATTACGTGGATACTCAGGGGAGAGAGGCACCAGCCCTGCAGCCAGTCAAACACACTGTCAGCTGGCGCTGCCTTCTTTGCTCACCTTATGAGTATCGGCTGAAATGCTGGTCACGCCTTTCACCCGGAAGTCAAACAGCTTCTCCAGTGGGTAGCCTGCTTTCTCCATGAAGACGATAAGGAAGCCCCCCAGACATGCATCCACATGAAGAGGTATTTTGTATTTGACAGCCAGCTAGTTTCAAAAAAGAAGAGAAGAAGAAGGCAAAATAATAATGAAAACCTTGCTGGGCATGAGTGGGAAGGTGGGCTACAAACACAAGGCTGTTCTGTTCTACATCTCTCATGTGTTAAAAAACTGCCTAATAGGGCTGGTGAGATGTTTAGTGGTTAAGGCACTTGCCTGCTACGCCTAAGGACCCATGTTCAATCCCACATAAGCCAGATATACAAAGGTGAGGCAAGCGGAAGGTTGCACATGCCCACTAGGTGGCACAAGTGTATGGAGTTCGATTGCAGGGGCTAAGGCCCTGGTGTGCCAATGCTCCCTTGCTCTCTCTTAAAGAAAAGAAAAACAGTGCCACATATTATTACTGTTTTTAGAGACAGTCTCAGGCATCCCAGGATGGTCTGGAATTCACTACATAGTCAAGGATGACCTTGTTACGTTGATGTTGTTGTTGTTGTCGTCATTAATTGTTTTTGATTTTTAGAGGCAGGGTCTCACTCTAGTCCAGGCTGACCTGGAACTATGTAGTCTCAAGCTGGCCTTGAATTCATGGCACTCCTACCTCTGCCTCCCAAGTGCTGGAAAGGGGTTTTTTTGTTTGTTTATATTTGTTTGCTTTTTGAGGTAGGGTCTCATTTTAGCCCAGGCTGGCCTGGAATTCACTATGTAGTCTCAGGGTGGCCTTGAACTCAGAGCAGACCCTCCTACTTCTGTCTTCCAAAGTGCTAGGATAAAGGTGTGCACCACCACACCCGGCCTTTTTTGTTTTTGTTTTATTTCATTTATTTGCAAGCACAGACAGATAGACAATGTGTGCACCAGGGCTTCTAACCACTGCAAACAAACTCCAGATGCGTGCGCCACTTTGTGTGTCTGGCTTCACATGGACACAGGGCAATCAAGCCTAGGTTGTACTGGGGAACTGAACCAAGGTCATTAGGCTTTGTAGGCAAGTGCCTTAACAGCTAAGCCATCTCTCCAGCCCCAGACCTTCAATTTTGGTCCTCTCCTTGATCTCCTGAGTACTAGGACTGCAGTAGTGCATTACCACACATAACCTATCGGTGCTGGGGTCAAAATCTGGGCTGCATGCATGTGGGCACTCTAACCAACTAAGCTACATTCCCAGCCCCAAGCCTGGCTCTTTTTCACATTCCCAATACTTAGTATTTCAGGTATACTTAGCCTTCAAAAGAATCACTGGAGATGTGACGCCCACTTTTATTTGCAAATGACCTCGAGCTCCCACCACCATGCTACCTTGGGAAAGTCCTGCCTCAGTCACTATACCATGGTGTTCTGAATGCAGATGCTTCCAATGGGAAGCAAAAGGTCAGCACAGTTTCAGAATGCCTGGTTTAAAGGCAGGCCTGGTCATGTACTCCCCTCCGCTGAAGGAGGTGCCAGTGACCTTCAGAGGCTCCAGAGCTGCAGGCTTTGCTGTGGGCGAACCTAAAATTAAAGTCACATCCACTTGCCAAGCACCTCACTGTCACACTTCATTAAATCCTTCACCTGAGCCGGGCGTGGTGGCACACGCCTTTAATCCCAGCACTTGGGAGGCAGAGGTAGGAGGATCGCTGTGAGTTCAAGGCCACCCTGAGACTCCATAGTGAATTCCAGGTCAGCCTAAGCTAGAGCAAGACCCTACCTCGAAAAACCAAAAACAACAACAACAAAAAAAAAAACAAAACAACAAAACCTTCACCTGTCTGCCACAGTCGCCCATATCTCTCATTACCTTGGCCACTTCAGGGATAGGATCTATCACGCCATGAGGAAACTGGGGGGCAGAACAGACCAGCATCGCCGTGTTCCTGGAGATGGCTCTTCTCATTGCCTAGGGATTTCCATTGAAAAGAAAATGAGAATCGACATCACAATACTCACCCCTTCTGCTGTAAGACGGCGTGAGCTCGGGCCTCAAGTCCAGGCCCATCACTGCACCCTGGGAGGAGATTGCCTCCTGCCATGACAGAGCCTAAAAGCAACGCACTACTGTGGGGACAAAGATAGCACTGGGCCAGGAAGCAGAAGGAAAGTGAGTCCCATTCCACAACCTACTAGCGACAAGACCCTGGCTCTGCAGGCCTTAACCTCACAGTCCACCAACTGCAATAATGTAATCGCTTCAACGAATGAGCAAGTTAAGTTCCTCAACACAGACGTGAGGCACAAAAAACAATCACTATTCTGACGTGGGGTATTAGCTCAGGCCACAGAAAGCCAAAGAGCGTCCTGGGGCCAAGTTCATCCACTCACTGCACAAGTGAAGAAAAGAAAGTGACACCAGGTTTGTGCCAGGTCACCCAGCTGGCAGCAGTCATGACCTGTGAAGGCCCCACCACCACCAGGGAGGCTCTGCACCAGCCACTCCAGGTTAAGCAGGGAAGCCTGACCGGGTGAGGCGGGAGGCGGGCTTCCTGCACCTCTGGAGGACTCACCCTCACATCCACCTCCATGTTCTTCTTCTGTGAGACCCGCACAATCTTCATTCCAAAGTAGTGGGCTGCCTTGTCAAATGCAGCATGCGCACTTTCAGGAGCCACACTAGGTGAGAGAGGAAGAGAATAATAAAAACCCAGACCAAAGCAGGGCCCAAGAGAGAACACAGAGCACCTTCAATCACCAGGAGTGAGTGGGATTATCATCCTCAGATTTCATATCGCTCACACGGCTTTCTAGTGCGAACTAAATGAAGCAACGGTGGGAGGAAACTGTCGCGGCAGGAAGGAAACTGAGAAGGACCTGCACAGGAGGGATGCAAAGCTATTAGGCCTGACAGGAAAACGTCGGCAGACAGAGAGCTCAGATCAGTATGCAAGGCAGAGCTTTCCAGGGTTGACCACCCAAAGGTACCTCAGCGAGAAGCAAGAGGTTGGTAAAACATAAGGCTGAAATTAAAACCTCTGTTCCTATCACCTGTTTTTTGGTCAGTGGTTCTGTCGCAGCAAAGTGATGGTAACTGCAACATGGCCCTGCGAAATGTCTGTGCTTTGTATCCTATGTTTATGTGACGTGCTATGTCCTCAGAACTGACAATTATAAAATCAAATCATTAGCCAAGTTTCAAAAGTACTGAAGATATTCTATGTCCTGTGGAATCTAAGATTTAGTCAAGATTTAATTCATCATAAATAAATAATCAAGGGCATCCAAAAAAAAAACAACAACAACATAAGGCTGCCTGGCAGGGACTAGAAGACAGCACCAGGCAGCAGGTGGGAAGGACCTGCCACCTCTCCAAGGTCACCAGCCTATGATAAACTGACAGCCCCGTTTCTCCTGCACAGTTGAAGTAGGATTTCAAAGTGTTGACAGAGGAAAGCGAGTCATGGGTACAAATTTGCCTTCAGATTTCTCTCACTTAACTCGTGCCTGTCATTACTGTTTCCTTTGAGGGAGAACCATCTCTATGGTGAGTACAACACTGACATTTACACAGGAAGAAAATGGCAGCTTGCTCTCCCTGGCCAGTCACCGTCACAGACTGAGGACAAACTCCTCAGGCACTGACCCTTGCAGAGAACAGCATTAATCCAAGTTAGCACAGTGCCCAGGAGACAGTGTAGGGGAAAAGTTTAGCCCAATACCAAAAGTCTGTCCCTAACAAGAACCAGCTGATCCACTCGGCTTCTCCCAGCTGTGGAAGGACCGGGGTGGAGGGACAGGACTGGCCAGAGGACGGCCGGGAGCAGAGCCCCAGGCGTCACACAGCACGCCGTCTTATCACACGGACGTACATTTCTGGAGTTCGGATCCCCTTCTCGAAGGCAATGTCCCGGTAGGCTTTGCAGGCCATCAGAATGCTTTCTGTTCCTCCAGAGGTCACCTGTAACACGAGAGAGGCAGTGTAGTGGGTTCAGGTAGGTAGTGCGGCCATACTGACCTTGACGCCGTCTGCTGCAGGAAACACTGGGGTTGGACACCTGCCGCAAAGCAAGCACACCTGCCGTGCCTTCTGGAAAGAATGAAACCTCACGAGAAGAAATGAGCAGGTGCTTGGCACGGCTGGAGTGCACATTTCCCTGATCCAGCATGCACAACCATGTCCACTTCTGCGCTGACTCACCAGTTGACATAGGAAAGACCATTTAGTACAGAATGACTGGCTTTTCCCCTCCAGCACTGGGGCTCAAATGCAGAGCCGTGGACATGCCAACTCTGCACCTGATCCACAGTCATACCCTGGTCCGGGATTATTGATTCTTTATTGTTTAATACAGGTTCTCACGTAATCTTGTGCCCAGGCAGAGACTGCAGGCAAATGCCACTACATACAGCCAAGATTACTGATTCACCTCAAAAATTCAATGCCTAGGGGCTGTGGATATGGCTCAGCAGTTAAGGCCCTTGCCTGTGAAGCCTAAGAACCTAGATTCAATTCTGGAGTTCATCTGCATTGGCAGGAGGCTCTGGCATGCCCCTTCTCTATCTACCCCTCTCCCTCTCTCTCTCTCTCTCTCTCTCTCTCTCTCTCTCTCTCAAATAAATAAAGTATTTTTTAAACTTTCAATGCCTGCACCAGGCATGCTGGTACATGTCTATAGTTCCAGAAGTTTAGGAGGCTGAGGCAGGAGGATCACCTAAGTCTATGAGAGTCCAGCATAAACAACAGAGTAGAGATCCTATCACAAAGTTAAAAAAAAATCAATAATAGGAATAATAGAAACTGTGATGTTATAAATTGCATAAACTATGCAATACATTAGAAGATCAGAAAGAGTCACTTAAGGGCTGGAGGAATGGCTCAGTGGTTAGGGCATTTGCCTGCAAAGCCAAAGGACCCAGGTTCGATTCCCCAGGACCCATGTTAGCCAGATGCACAAGGGGGCGCAAGCATCTCGAGTTCATTTGCAGTGGCTGGAAGCAGCCATTGTTTGTATTGATGATTGTGTTGCTTTATTTATCTGAAAGCCTTAAAAAAGGCTCTGAAGGGAAGAAGATTCCTTATGGTCAGGCTGGCTTCCTCTGAGACAAGCTTCTTTACCAGTGATCAGAGACATACAGATCTTTTCTTTTTTAATTTTAATTATAATTTTTGGTTTTTTGAGGTAGGGTTTCACTCTAGCCCAGGCTGACTATGTAGTCTCTAAGGGTGGCCTCGAACTCTCAGCAATCCTCCTACCTCTGCCTCCCAAGTGCTGGTATTAAAAAGGTATATGCCGCCACAACCTTTTCTTTTGAGAGAGGAAGAGATGTGGGGGGGGGGGGGAGAGAAAGAGAGGGAGAGAGAGAGGGAGAGAGGGAAAGAGGGAGAGAGAGAGGAGAAAAAAGGACATGCCTGGGCTTCCTGCTTCCACAGACTCCAGATGCATGCGCCACCTTGTACATCTGGCCTTACATGGGTCCTGGGGAATTAAACCTAGGCCATCAGGCATTACAAGCAAGCACCTTTAATTGCTGAGCCACCACTCCAGCCCCAAAGAGGTCTTTTCATTGATCCTGGTTTCCACTACACGCTCAGGTAGGAAAGTCTAGTCTGTTGGCTACAACGTTCCTAGTACTTAGTTTAGTAGGCAACAAACATCTGATAGACCTTCAACATTTTCCCCCCTTTGGTGGTACTGGGGATTGAACCCAGGACTTCACAAATACTAGGCAAGCGCTAGAGCCCGAGTCCTCTAGCAGACAGACAGAAAATGGGTATATCGGGGCCTCCCACCACTGCAAAAGAATTCCAGATGCATGCACCACCTGGCTTTATGTGGGTACCGAGGAATCAAACCTGGGTGCTTTTGTTTTGCAGGCAAGTGCCTTAACAGCTAAGACATCTCTCCACAGCCCCCTGTTTAATTTTTATTCTGAGACATGATCTTGCTAAATTGCCCAGGCTGGTCTGGAACTCACTTTGTATCTCAGGCAGGCCTGACCCACCAGACCCACTTGCTTTTTATTTTTTGTTGTTTTTGTGATTATTGTTCTTTGCAACAGTGTCTGACTCGGAAGCCCAGCAGGCATTGGCCTCACAATCCTGCCTGTCTCAGGAGTGCTAGGAGTACAGGCAGGTGCGCTGTTGTTGCCCAGCAATCAACCCTTCCTGAAATGTGCCTTGCTGCCCAGTAAGCACAGGCACACCACAGCACGTGGCTCTCCTGAGTTGTCTGAGAACAAGTGATTTCAAAATAGACGATAGGCTGGAGCACTGGGCTAGCAGGGCGTCACCTTAAGACTGAGCATCTCTGAAGATTCATGAAGTCTTAGGTGTTTGTTTTCAAGAAGAAACCGTATTTGAAGCAGATCGGGTAGGTCTCGCTCTAGCCCAGGCTGACTTGGAATTTACTATGTAGTCTCAGGCTGGCCTCAAACTTAGAGCAATTCTCCTGCCTGTGCCTCCCAAGTGCTGAGATTAAAGGCGTGTACCACCATGCCCAGAGACTCTGTACATTTTGGTAGACTATAGCTTGATGTGAGATGGAGCGAGCAAGATTGAGTTCTACCACAACATCTGTATCTAGGACAAAAATACCACAGCAACAGAATCTCTGGTCAGGAGTTGTGAAGACTCACTCAGAAAAGTTACACCCCTGTTTGACTCAGGAAGCCTTCATGAGCCAGGCGATGACCATGTGGAAAATAACCCGTGGAACATGGGCCCAGGTCCCGTATTTGTGGGTTTCTGCATTTCACTGCTGGAGAAGAGTGTGCGTACAGCTGACAACTGCTTTATAAACCAGCAGTGTCCTGTGGTCTGGCCTGAAACCTCAGAGGGTCACATGAGGCACCAAACCAGCTGTGAAGAAAATTGGGGAAGGGCTGGGCATCACAAGCTTACTAAGGCTGGTAATGACCTAAGCAAAATACTTCCAAATACCCAGTCACCCACATCATGTGGCCTATCTTGAAGACAGAAATTGAATTCTGAGGAGAGAGCCATGCCACAGTTCACTGCCTGCTGTGCTATCCAGCTTCTTTCAGCATGTATGAAAACTCATTCTGACTTACATATCTCAGAAAACCTTCTTCAAGGTATTGTTGAACCTGGTGGCACTTATGCAAGCCAGTGATGTTCCACCTGATAGTTCAGTTTCTCTCAGTGTAAATGTGCCTCTCACCACCGTGAATGAGACAAGTGAAGTCAGCAACAGAACCTTTTAAGCAGCATAGAGACTGGTGACTTAGTCTGAAGAAACCATGCTACTCAGCCCCACCTTCCCACTTCCCACAGTGAACTCTGGGCATCACCCAAGCAGCCCATCAGGAGACACAGACACAACGCGGGCAGGGAGTGGAGTACGTTCCTGGGAGAGGAGGCCGGGAGGCAGTCCTTCTAAAGCGGATCTGAGCAGGAGAGACGGGATCCAGTGCAGCAATACAGAAAGCCCCTAGGCTTGGATCTCTGTGGAAGACAGACGGCTGAAACTAGTCAGTATTTGAAAGAATGCGGGACATAAAACCCTGCAGTAACCACCACCAAATAAGGAAAAAGATCATCTAACAGCATGAAAGTTCAAATAGTGGCGATAACAGAAAGCCGAGAGGAAGCCAGAAGAAAGGAGAAAGAAGGGCGATGCGCAGCAGCGGCCATGGGCAGGGCGCAGCGCAGACCGCACGCTGCAGTGGGGAAGGGGCGGCTCTCGCCAGCCCCCACCCTCCGCAGGGGATGTGGCTGCGAGGGAGAAAGGGCCAGCACAGGGGCCGGCACCAAGTCTGACCACCTTAGCAGTGCAGACTTGAAGGGGACAAGGTGGGTTACAGCAACAACCAGATATTAATCCAACTGGACAGGGAACTTGGCGTAGACTCTCAGCATTAACACGGACAGAACAAAGCTTTAGCCAGGTGCGCGCAGAGTGGAGATGCAGCAAGAAGCAACTATGCACACACATCCAGGGAGGGGAGACATGAATACAAACAAAGCCAGACAGGGGAGGGAGCAGCAGAAGGCATTTCCTCCTAACTGTTTCAGTCTACCTCAGCACCCCAAGATCATAAGTCAGGACCGCCTGAGTTCAAAGAGCAGAAAAGACACACCAAAGGAGGGCAGAGCCCTGCCCAACACAGCAGCACGGGGCACTGATACAGGGTAGACTGATGTACAGAGCAGACTGATTGATATATAGGGTGGAGATTTACAGAGCAGACGGCACATGTCAAGAGCAGAAGGAAACAGCCCAAGCACCAATGAGGAAAAATGATCCTTAGCAGGCATGGTGGCGCATGTCTTTAACCCCAGCACTCGGGAGGCAGAGGTAGGAGGATCGCTGTGGGTTTGAGGCCACCCTGAGACTACATAGTGAATTCCAGGTCGGCCTGGGCTAGAGCGAGACCCTACCTCGAAAAACAAAAACAAAAACCTGCAAAGACAGAAAGGTCGTTGCCACTCCCTACTGAAAAGGTGCGCTCACATAACAGGCATTCAGAGAAACGACAGGGACAGCTGTAAACCCATGAAACCACACCCACACCCAAGGAACCTAGACAGGATGTGGGTAAGATCAGGGAAGAGGGGCTTCTGCTGTCTGCCGTCTGCGGGAGTGGCATTCCTACTGACTTTTGGTCACACTGGTTAACAAGAGAGCCCAGCGAGTCTCCTGCCTCAGTCCCTGTCAGCAGGTGTGCATGGCCATGCCTGGCTTTTTACATGGGTGCTGGGGCTCGAACGCTGCTCCTCATGATCTTGTAGCAAACACTCTTGCCCTCTAAGCTACCTCCTCGGCCCTAACCCGCGGCCTCCTGAGGAGTCAGAGTCCAAGGGTAGCAGCTTCAATCTCCTGAAACCTGTACCGGTCACTCTTCTTTCAAATGAAAACTTCTGCCAGAGTTGGTTCTGTCCTGGATTTTATCTCTGTCATTACTGGGGCACATTCCCCCACGTCCCGTATCACCTGGAAATGCTGCGGGACGTGGGAGACAAGGGCAGGGAGGGCGAGACCCACAGGCCCCAGAACGTCTGCACGGCCTCAGCAGCCCTCTGCAGCGCAGAGCAGCAGCTGGCTGCTCCCCACTCCAGTTGGGGGTGCTGAAGGGAAGCCGAGCTGGATGCTCAACAGTAAAGGCAGCAGCCGGCACACCAGCTCTTGGCCTCCTAGGTCAGCCACGGCCCTTCAACTCCAGGAGGTCATCCTCCTCTTGATCAAAAAGAAATTGAGCAGTGTACATTCTGCAAAGAGGCGGGTGACTGAAGGGGGAAATGTCCCCAGTGCTTCCAAGAGGAGCCAAATGGTCAGCCGGATATCCTGACCCCTCCCAGCACAATGCTACTGTGAAGGAGCCCACCAAGGGAGCCTTGACTGGCCTTCAAAGGAAAAGAGAAGGCCAGCTGTTGGTCCCTGCGTGGTCACAGATGCCCAACAGGAAAACCAAGGGCTGGAGTAGCTGGCGGTGAGACAAAGCAGAGAAAAGACTGGCACTGAGATGCCGCTGGCTACGGGGGTCTACTTCAGAGAGTTAAGACCAGTGCAGCACTGGGGAGGAGTCTCTAGCCACACCTGAAAGTCTACGTGCCCAGTCTGCTAGCTCTTATTAATAGCATAATGTCATTTTTAAATTTTAATATAAGTTCAAATTTTGCTGACACAACAGGGAAGAGTCTTAAATTGTACTCAGGTAAACGCCTCAGGACAAGCAGAAGTTAACATTAAAGAGACTTAAACAACTAACTGCTCCCATCAAAAAGAGAGAGAGAGCCGGGCGTGGTGGCTCACGGCTTTAATCCCAGCACTCGAGAGGCAGAGGTAGGAGGATCGCCGTGAGTTCAAGGTCACCCTGAGACTACAGAGTTAATTCCAGGTCAGCCTGGACCAGAGTGAGACCCTACCTCAAAAAACCAAGAACAAAAAAAAAAAAAAAAAAAAAAGAGAGAAGGAGACATACAAAGAACGGTGGGGTCAGGAAGATGGCTCAGTGGAACAAGTGCCTGCCACACTAGCACAAGGTCCAGAGTTCGTATCCCCAGAACCCATAAAAATATCAAGTGAATGCAGCAGCTCCCTGTAATTGCAGCGTGACTCAGGTGCAGACAGGGAACCCTCAGGGCAGCGGGGAGCAGGGCAAACTGGCCAGCTAGACTAGCTGAATCAGTACGCTCTGGGCTCAAGTGAGACCAACAGGAATAATCAAGTAAGGTACCAACACTAACGCTGGCCTCCAACACAAGTACGTGTACCCATACACATGCACTCATACCCCCAAATGGCTACCCAATAGAACCAAAAGGAACTATGGAAGACTTATACCAATGCTGCCCAATTTTGCTGGACTTCTGCCACTTTTGGAGCCACTAGTCACCATGACTCTTGATTTTAGACCTGTGGTTCATGTTAACAAAGTTTATATCTTCCGGATTCTCAAGTTCTCAGTCAAGCTAATGTTCACCCCTAATTTTCTTTTTAAGAATATTTTATTTTTCTTTATTTGAGAGAGAAAGAAATAGGCAGGGAGAGAGACAGACAGAATGGGCACACCAGGGCCTCCAACCGCTGCAAACAAAATTCATTAGGCTTCGCAGGCAAGTTCTTAACCACTAAGCCATCACTCCATCCCCCTTAAATTGCCTTTTCTGTCAGGAATCTGAGCCCAGCAATGAAAAAGTAATACTGCCGGCTACTCAAAACTGGCTGGAGACAACAAAAAAAGCAGCCAACTGAAGAATGGTTTTATCTTCCAAAAGGTCCTTTCATTACGTGCAGACTTTGTAAATGAACATTAAGCTGTATGAGAGGGTCAGCACTGCTGGGTTACCAGAACAGTAAGGACACTGATTTAAATCTATTTTACAAAAGCTGAAACTTGGGTTTCTTCGGGGTATGACGGTTAATACAGATTTGTCAACTTGATGGGAGTTAGAATCCCCATACCTCTGGTTATTCCTATGTAGGTGTTACCAGAAATGTTTAATCAAGACCCTGGATATGGGCAGCTCCTTCCTTAAGTAGCTGTGGTCAGGCATCTAGTCACAACAATGGACAACTGCTACGGAAGGAACTCTCAGAAGTGGGCACAAGCCTAAACACACCAGTTTAGGAAAACTAACAATCATCTACTGAAAAAGAACAAGGAATCTGTGTGCTTTTGAACACACAGATAACCCTTCTCTTCATTCCTACTGCTATTAACTACATGATAGTATGCTTATATCACACTAAAGAAACACCTCTGACCGGCTCAGGTAAAATGAGAGGTTTCTCAATAAGACTTCTGTGTGTAGTGGCTCATGCCTATAGTCCCAGCACTTAAGAGGCTTAGGCAAGAGAACTATCACAAGCTTAAGGGCAGCCTGGACTATCTAGTGAGTTCCAGGCAAATCAGGGCTATAGAGCAAGATCTTATCTCAAACCCCCTCACCCTCCAAAAAAACAAACAAACCTAAAATACTAAGTGGACTTAACAGAAAAAAGTAGATAAATGGAAGCTGTAGGTGACACATGCTATGATCCCAGCACTTGTCAAGGCCACCCTAGGCTAGATGAGACCCTGTCTCAAAACAAAAAAAAAAAAAAAAGATAAGTCCCTGGTAGGTATGTGTATGGATGTTTAGGTGAAGAAAGGAGGGAACAAACCAACTGATAGATGTGACAAAATATTTGGTAAATCTAAGCTGCTCTTTAAACTATT